>NC_045598.1:21059407-22444407 GCF_009762305.2 Zalophus californianus
CCAGATGGCTCCTAAGCCGTGGTGAGGAGGTGGAATTTTATTTTCTGAGCCCTGGAGAGCCGCTGGACCGTGTCAGGCAGGCGAGTAACATGATCGGACTCCCTGGCTGCTGGACAGGGAATAGATAGTAAGGGGACAAAGGGCAAAGCAGAGAACCCGTTCTGGAGGCAAGAAAGGGTGGTGACACGGACCACAAGGTGGCATTTCCAATTCCTCTCTCCATCTCCAGCACCTAGCACACGTGTGGCCAGAGCAGGAGCTTGGTAAGCATTTGTTGAGTCAACAGATGTCTGGCAACCAAAAATTTTGACCTTGTTGTGACCTCTTTGTGTGAGCTGCAGGAGGGCTGACCCAAGAAGAAGGGCAGACCCGAGGCCTGATCTACCCCGTGACAGAAGAGCACCAGGAGCTGCCTGCTCCCCAGAGCAGTCTCCCTATGAGACGGAGTGAGCCCTCTACAGCCTCACTGCTCAAATCGAGGTCCTCGAACCAGCAGCATCAGCTGAGTTTGTTAGAAATACGGACTCTCATACTCCACCCTGGACCTGCTGCATCAGAATCTGTATTTTCACAAGAGTCCCAGGTGATTTGTGGGTACACTGAAGTTTGAGAAGTACTGTGCTTCAGCACTCTCAGCCACATACTCGACTAGTCTACCACCTTCCATGGCTCCCCATTGCCCAGGATCAAATCCAAGCTCCTTTCACACCTCGTTTCCCTCCAGCCTCTTTTACTACACACCCTGTATTCCAGCCACACTGAACTTCCTGCTGCTTCTCTAAAAACTCTGTTTCTTCTCAAACCTCTGTGCTTTGCACATGCTGCTACCTCTCTGAGAGTGCCTTCTGCCTCTTGCTTTACCTAGCAAACTCACACTCTTCCTTTAAGACCCAAACTAAAGGGACACCTGGGCAGCTCAGTCGTTAAGTGTCTGCCTTTGGCTCAGGTCATGATCCCAGGGTCCTGGGATCCAGCCCCGCAACAGGCTCCTTGCTCAGCAGGGAGCCTGCTTCTCCCTGTTCGTGTGCTCTCTTTCTCTCTCTCTCTCTCTCTCTCTCTCAGTCTCAGACAAATAAATAAATAAAAATAAAAATCTTTAAAAAAAAAAGACCAATCTAAAGAATGCTTCCTGTAGGATGCCCTCCCTAATTGCCCCAGGCAGAATGAGTTGCCTTCTTCTCCGGGTCATCATGGTACTGGGCACATTCCTCAGTACAGCACCAGATACAATGTGTTGTAAGTATTGATTTCTATGGCCATTTCCTCACCAGCCTGGAGCTCCTAGAGGGCAGGGACTAGATCTTTTTCATTCTTTATCCCCAGTGTCAGACATTGAGCACTGAATGAATGAATGACCAAGCCCCTGATGACTATTTGGCAGAAACCGGTCTGAAGGAAACGTGTCCAGTCTCTCTGGGGGAAGCACAGTAGGAGGGGGAGAACAATCCCTTTCTAGAGTCAGAAAGACCTGGGTTCATACATGGCTCTGCCATTTACTTGCTGTGTGACCTTGGGCAAGTGACTTCACCTCTCTGAGCCTCAGTTTCGTCACCTGCAAAACTTTACAGTTCTAACAGTGGTTCCAAAAATAAGCACGCAAACTGGTCACAATGGCCAGGCCTCCCTCTCCCCATTAGCTCAGCCACATGAAGTCAGGGGAGGGGACTATGGTCACCACTGTCCCAGGGGCTCTAACCCACATACTGATTTCCCTGTCAGCTCCAGACAGGGCCTTAGGCAAATGCCAACAAATCTCTCAACAGGTCAGGAAGGGAATGAGCATTTGGAGGGAAAGAAGGCAGCAGCAGCTCAGACCAATCAATCTTACATAAGGGCACAGTTCCCTGATGCCTCAAGTCTGGGCAGCAGCCCAGGCCCAGCTCTCAACTAGGGGTAGGCAAGGGGAGCCATAAATATTCACGGAGACAGAAGAATTCTGCCATCTGGATATCCCATCCTCTACTGTGCATAGCATTCAGTCCCAACCCCCTACCATTCCCATACTGTCTGAGAACATCATGCCCCTAGCGAACCTGGGCTCCCATTCTCAGCTGAACAGTCAGAGCGGAGGGACCACCTGGATCTGGGCAGAAGGAAGTATGTGCCAGTTACTTCCCCAGTGTGCACTGTGGGTTGGAAAGTTGGGTTTACCAGTCAGCCCAGCTCCTAACATTTGTGGGGCCATTCGGGGTCAAAAGTACAAATGTCAGCACACCGGGGTGGCTCAGTTGCTTGAGCATCTGGCCCTTGATTTTGGCTCAGGTCATCATCCCTGGGTGGTGGGATTGTCCGGCCCCCAGCCTCTCCCCATCCCATAAGGCTGTGCACTCAGTGGGGAGTCTGCTTTTCTCCCTCTCCTTCTGCCCCTCTGCCCCCCCGACAAGAACGCTCTCTCTCTAATAAATACATTTTTTTAAAGTACAAATGTCTAGATATTTATAAGCTATAAATCACTCACATTCAAGTTCATGCAATCTCATGCACCAGCAGCTCCCTGCAGAGCTGCAAGTCTGGGGGTACAACCGTCGACGCAGCTCAGGCTAGGAGTGGGGTGTGGGAGGGACACAGGCTCCAAGTGGATATTTACACGTGGAGCCAAATATGCCTTGCCTTGTGTGTAGGGCATGACAGGAGGGGAGTCGCAGCCAGCCTACCTAATTTCAGGGTACTGGATTAAATATACAGACACTACATACCCATGAATACATTTCCTCAAGTCAGCCTGGTGAGGTGAGTTTTACATAATGCCCATTTTTCCAAAGAAGAAAGTGAGGCCAGAGAGGGAAACAGACTTGTCCAGTCACACAGCTAAGAAGTGGCAGATAGGATTTTGAACTCCAAGACCCATCCTATCTCCTAAGCCAAGCCAAGGCCTCTGCTAGAAGCAAACCACGCATTGGCCAACTTACCCCTCATAGACCTGTCCTGTGACTCAAGAACAGGAATGGGGCAAAGGGAGGGGAGGATCTGCTCTGCATCCATACCACTCCTACCAGGCAGCCCTGGAGCTGGAATCAAATTCTAGTTCAAACACTAAACTCACCCCATGACTCTGACTCTCTGTTTCCTCATTGGTAAAATAAAGATTTGAAAATGGGTCAAAGAGGGGCACCTGGGTGGCTCAGTCGGTTATGCATCTGCCTTCGGCTCAGGTCATGATCCCGGGGTCCTGGGATGGAGCCCCGAGTCGGGCTCCCTGCTCCACAGCGAGTCTGCTTCTCCCTCTGCCTCTCCTCCTGCTCGCACACTCTCTCTCTCTCTCAAATAAATAAATAAAATCTTAAAAGAATAAAAATAGGTCAAAGAGAAAAGGAAATTAAGAGTACAATCCCATTTATAATGGCATCAAAAAGGATAAAATACTGGGAATAAACTTAACCAAGGAGGCAAATGACTAAACTACAAAGTATTGCTGCAAGGAACTACAGAAGATACAAATAAATGGACAGACATCCTCATTCATGGACTAGAAGACTTAATACCGTTACAGTGTCCATACTTGTCAAAGCCATCTACAGATTCACGAAGCCATCTACAGATTCAAAGCCCCGTCAAAATCACAGTGGCATTTTTTGCAGAAACAGAAAACAAAATCCTAAAATTCAGACAGAATCTCATCTCAAAGGACGCCAAAGAGTCAAAACACTCTTGAGAAAGAAGAACAAAGCCGGAGGCCTCATACTTCGTGATTTCAAAAAGCATAACAAAGTACAATAATCAAAACAGCATGGTATCAACATAAAGAGCAATATATATATAGACCAGTGGAACAGAACAGAGAGGCCAGAAATAAACCTCCACACATATGGCCAAATGATCTTTGGCAAGGGTCCCAAGACTACGCAATGGGAAAAGGAGAGCCTCTCCAACAAGTGCCAAGGGGAAAACCGGAGATCCACATGCAAAAGAATGAAGATGGACCCTTCTCTTACACCATATACAAAAATGAACTCAAAACAGATTAAAGATCGAAACATAAGATCTGAAAATGTACAACTCCTACAAGGAAACATAGGGGGGGAAAGGTTCGTAACACTGGAATGGCAATAATTTCTCAGCTATGACAGCAGGAATGCAAGAAACAGAAGCAAAAATAAATGTATGGGGGGACATCAAACTTTAAAACATTTGTAGCAAAGGAAACAGACAATGAGGAAAAAGGCACCCTAGAGAATGGGAGAAAAAAGTTGCAAACTATATACTGGAGACAGGGTTAATATTCAGAATATATAAAGAACTCTTACAACACAATAACAACAATAACAAAATAATAATAACTGATTTTAACATGGGCAAAGGACGTCAATAGATTTCTCCAAAGGAGATAAGCAAATGGCAAACAAGCATGTGAAAAGATGTGCAACGCCACTCATCGTCAGGGGAATGCACATAAGCACCACAATGAAATAGCACCTCACACTCGGCAGCATGGCCGCTATCAGAAAGGCAGAAAATAACAAGTCCTAGTAAGGATGTGGAGAAATTGTAACCCTTGTGCACCGTTGGTGGAAATATAAAATGATACAGCCAGGATGAAAAACAGTAGAGTTTCCTCAGAAAATTAAAAATAGAACCACCACATGACCCAGAAATCTTACTTCTGGGTACACTTCCAAAAGAATTGAAAACAGGATCTTGAAGAATATTCGCACACCCATGTTTATAGCAGCACTATTCACAATACCAAGAGGTGGGAGCCACCCAAATGTCCACCAACAGATGGATGGGTAAACAACACATGGTATGTATGTAATACCAGAATACTATGCAGCCTTCAAAAGAAAGGAGGTCCTGTCACGTGCTACAGCATGGATGAACCTTGAAGATAATATTAAGTGAAATAAGCCAATTACCAAAAGGCAGATACTGAATGATTATATGAAGTATCTAAAGTCATCATTTATATGAAATATCTAAAGTCATCAAACTCAGAGAAACGCAAAGTAGAAGGGTGGTTGCCGGGGACTGGGGGAAGGAGAAATGGAATTGTTGTTCAGTGGGTATAGAGTTTCAGTCAGGCAAGATGGAAAAGTTCTAGAGACCTGCTGTACAGCAAAGTGCATACAGTTAACAATACTATAATGTGTACTGAAAAACTGTTACAAAGGGAAATTTATGGCACGTGTTTTTAGCACAATTAAAAAAATGTTTTCTTGGGGCACCTGGGTGGCTCAGTCAGTTGAGCGTCTACCTTCGGCCCAGGTCATGATCCTAAGGTCCTGGGATCGAGTCCCACATCTGGCTCCTTGCTCAGCAGGGAGCCTGCTTCTCCCTCTGCCTGCCGCTCCCTCTGCTTGTGCTCTCTCTCTCTCTCTGACAAATAAATAAATAAAATCCTTAAAAAAAATTCTTTTTTTCTTAATGGACCCAAGCAATGGTAGATTTGAAAGTACATTGTATATTCTTAACTTAGAATCATAGGGCTCAGCTTTAAGACCTACTGCTCTGCAACTTTAGTAAAACTGTTGACCCTCTCTGGGCCTCATCTGTAAAATGGGGACAATCACACCTGGAGTTTTTGTGAGCAGCCAGTGAGGTAAAGGATACAAAGTGTTTGGAAAGAACAGTGGTTAAGACCACAGACTCTGGTCAGACAAACCAGAATTCTGCCTCTATCCTGCCCTAGCTTGTGACCATTGCCAAGCACATTGCTCTCCGAGCCTCAGGTCCTTCCTCTGTGAATGGAGCTGGGGATGTTCCAAGCACATATATCCCCAGAGTGCCATGAATATTTGATGAATAATGTGTGTAAAGGGCTTAGCACAATTCAAGATATTCACAGTCAACAGCTCTACAAAACTGTATCTACAGGAAATCCAATTTTCTAATTAGATCAGATCAAATGTTCCTCAAAATAGCAGCACGGTCACTGCAACAGCTCACATGGAGTTCACGCCAGCCTGAAGCCACCTACATCAGGCTTCCAGATGTATCATTAACTCTGAAAGCTTCCAGGAAACAGTCACATCTTTTTATGGCAGCTAGTGACAGTTGGCAAAATGCCATCAGCTGATTCTTACCCAAGATAATTAATTTAACCTCCAATGGGCCTCTGTTTACTCCTCTGTAAAAATAAGAAGAAGAATACTTCATAGGGTTGTTGTAAGGATTAAATAGAAAATGCCTGATCCATAATCAAAGCTCAAGGAATGCTAGCTACCATTAGTCTGGCTTCTCAACCCAGACAGAGTTTTTGTTTTTTTTTTTTTAATATTTTATTTATTTATTTGAGAGAGAGAATGAGCTAGAGAGAGCATGAGAGGGGCGAGGGTCAGAAGGAGAAGCAGACTCCCCGCTGAGCAGGGAGCCCGAAGCAGGACTAGAATCCCGGAAATCCAAGATCATGACCTGAGCCTAAGGCAGTCGCCTAACCAACTGAGCCACCCAGGTACCCTCAACCCAGACAGAGCTAGAGATGCTGCCTGGGGTTTCCATAACACAACACATCGCACTGCATTATAATGGCTGTTGGTTTCTTTTTCCTTTGGGTTGGGAATTCCCTGGGTTCAAGGCTTCTGGCATTTCACCAGTATGTACACAAGCCTCCTCCACAGCAAACACGCAAGAAATATTTACTAGTAGGGGCATCTGGCTCAGTCAGCTAAGCGTCCAACTCTTGATTTTGGCTCAGGTCATGATCTCAGGGTCATGAGATCGAGCCCAGTATTGGGCTCTGTTCTGGGCATGGCGCCTGCTTGGAATTCTCTCTTCCCTACCCCCAACTCGTGGGTGTGTGTGTGCACACGCACACATGCTCGCTCTCTCTCTCTCAAAAAAAGAGACATTTACTAATAGATAAACACACACACAGTTACATTGTCCCTCATCCTCTACTTCCAAACCCTCACACACCAGCCTCAGTCACTCCCAGCCCTTAGATTTCCTGAGACCTCTCAAACACAACAGTTTAATCATTTCTCTTCTGTGAGTCCTACTTTTCTCATGTATAAAATGAGAATAATATCAACAATGACCTCATAGGATAGCCTGAGGTTGAAGGCAGGTAAACTTCTAAAGTGCCTGGCATATAGTAGATGCTCAGTCAATGAGTTACTCCTATTCTGACCTCCCCTGTTCCTTGGCATTTGGGCCCTGGCCTGACCATGCTGGCCAGACTCTTTAAAGATTCCTCTCACGGAGTGCTTTCACTACCGTTTCTCCAAAAAGCGGAGGGATTTGAGGGGGAAATTGAGGGAGCAAGTATCTTGACCTCTGGGGAATTCTGGGCTCCCCACAGTTTCGAAGACAAGGAGTCCAGCACCGTGCCGGGCACATTTCTGGGTGGAGAAATGGAATTCCTTGTCTCTGAGAGGTCAGGGACAAGGTCTAGGGCTCTTGAGGTGGGAGTGGCCTGGGTACCAGATTTTCCCAATCTCCCTTCTCACAAAGGGCCCTTCCCTGACCCCAGGGAATATATATTGCCCTGGTGAGACTCAGTCTGGGCTCAGCTGGTCTAGGACATCCCTGTGGAGGTGGGGGACCCCGAACCTGGCCTGGGTCTTTCCTTCTGGCTCCCAAATACCCAGATGGTATCTGTGGGTCTCCTCCCCCTCCCTCCTCCTTCTGGGAAGTAGGCCAGGGCCAGGGGAGGGAGTGGAGAGGCATGTCTTCCTGTGGGATTCTTAGTACTGGGCTTACCCCTACATTATACCAGGAATCACACCAAAGGACCACGCCTTCCAGCCTGGGAACTCCTGCGTCCGTCCTGCTGGTGCCCTTGTGGGTACCCGGGGCCCAGCCCAAGGGAAAACATAGGGTACAGGGCCTAGACCTTGGGGTCCCACAGACCAGGATCCACACGGGGCTCTGCTCTTCCCTGGCTGCTCTTTGGCTCTCAGCGGCTCCCTTTCCTCATTTGCAGAATGGGGATAATAAATCTTCCTCAGCAGGTAGTTGTAAAAGCAGAATGAAGCAGTCAATCCAAATGGTTATTGCTCGGTAACTGTGAGCAACTCCCCAACCCTGAGAAAACATTTGTTGAAGGAATGGATGAGTGAACCAATCAGCCGCGCACCAAACCCGCCGCCACCAGCGACAGCTGAAGAGAAATCACAGGACTTGAGATCAGAGCATCAGGATTCTGGGTCTTAGCCACGCCCCCCACCACCTTGAGTGAGTGAGCTCTGAGACTTGTGATCTGCATCTGAAAAATCCGCAGGGTGGGGCGGGGGGGGGCGGGGAGGGGCAACCTCAAGAACTCGAGCATTGTTGTAAAAGAAAGTAAGATGGTAGGAGTGATAAGGGGTTTGTCTTATCAACAGTACAGCACTTGGTAAACTGAAATGGACTTTATAAACTATAAAGGGGCCTGCACAAATGTTTGACATGCTTCTCCCATCAGCCAGCTGAGCTCAGCATCAAACCCAGGCCCTAAGGGTCCCCCTCCTACAGAACTAAGGGGGTGGGGAGGGACTGCTGAGCAGTGGTCCTCCCCCCACATATTCTCTCTCTCTCTCTCTCTCTCTCTCTCACACACACACACACAAACACACAGAGTCTGGCTTTGGATCCTCCTTGGCTGAAGACACAAGGGAAGAAAGGTACACCAACCTCTCAGCTGGTTTGGTTGATGATTCTGCTTCTGGGAACTGCTGGGCTGTACCAGACCCTCCTGCACGTTGGTCATGTTCCAGGCACATGTGACTACAGCCAGGGCCAACGCCCCAGTACAGCCCACACCATCACAGACACACATACACGTGCAAAGATACAGCAGAGGCTCCTCTCCCCACCCACCCTGCTGCCAAGGAACCCAATGGGGGCCGGTCAGAGAGGTGGCTGTGCTGGGGGCCCAGCATTTGTCCTTCCGGGAATGGGCTCCACGCCCTACCCAGACACACTCCCCCAGGACCAGTCAGGGAGTGCTCCCACACTGCAGCTCAGCTGTGCCTCCTCCTGGGCCAACCCTCATGGGGGGGGGGGGGGCTGCCACTGACAAAGAGGAGCACCCCCCTCTCCTCAACGAGGCCTTGTTCATGGGCCTAGGGTGGGGAGGAGGGGTCCCTTTGTAAAGGTCTCCCTGTAAAAGGACAAACAGACAGGACCCCAGCGTCTCATCACACCCCCACCCACCCCAA
Organism: Zalophus californianus; assembly: GCF_009762305.2. NCBI lineage: Eukaryota > Metazoa > Chordata > Mammalia > Carnivora > Otariidae > Zalophus > Zalophus californianus. The sequence goes on from NC_045598.1 coordinate 21,068,485, forward strand.
TACCAACCAGGAGCAGGAACTCAGTCCTGGAGGCTGATTTTGTCATTAACGCCATAGACTATAACTCCTTACCCAAACCTTCATTGGACAGATGGAAAAACTGAGGCCCAGAGAAGAGAAGAGATTTGCCCATGGTGACAACAGGATCGGGAGCAGAACTGGGACCAGATGCTGGGCCTCTGGCTTGCTGTCCATTCTCTTTTAAGTACAGCATATTACTTTATCATCCATCTGTTCAATTCATATTCTAAGATTATACTGCTCACCAAACACTGTGCTAAGGGTAGGATAAAACAATGAACAAAACAAACTCCCCCCTGTAAGGCATTTACAGTAAGGATTGCAGTGTCAATATTAGTAGTAACACATTGGGCAGCAACTCACCATTGACAAAACTTTTTCCCACCTGGCCTCTTACTTCATCCTCCCGCACAAACCCAAAAGTCAGGACTTTAAACCTAATCTACAGAAGAGGAAAGTGAGGCTCCTGAGTTGCCAACGTCCCAGCCTATAAACTAGAGCTAAAGTCAAAATCCTGCCAATCCTGAGGTGCCCACCTCAGACTCAGGGCCATTTCCTCATGTCCAGAGCAGACTTCCTTCTTTGGCTGGGTTGTCAGTACCTAAAGGTAGGAACATCTCTTTCTTTTGTTTCCATAGCTCCTACACACACACACACACACACCCACACACTCCAGGTACCTGGAACACAGCTGCCAGTTCAAACAGATCTAAATCAGAGTTGCCTAAATGCTTACGGAGAGACTCTGCTGGCTCCCTCATTCTCCACAGAAGAGCAAGTGTCTGCACAGCGACCCTGGTTCAGCTGGCCCACCTGGGACCTCCTACCAGCAAAGGACAAGGGGAGACCAGCCTGTGCCCTGTCCCTCCCACCTGGGACCTGTTAGGGGAAACCCGTTGCGGGCCAGGTCCTTTGTACCAATAACCTGGTTATCTTCATCATCCCCCAGGAACACCCAGCATCTCATGAGTTCCTCAGTACCCAGCCCTGTACCAGACCCAGAGCTTCTCCCGACAGCCCTGCTGGAGAGGCGGGATTAGCCCCACTCGACAGTGCAGGAAATTTAGCTGCAGAGCGGGAGCATAACTTGGCCAAGACACCATAGGCAGCCAGTCCAGCAGAGGGCATTCAGCTCCTGACCTCTAGCTAGCCCCCTCTCATCACCGTCGTCAGCTCCCAGGGAGATAGATCTCAGGGCTCACTTTCAGCTCGGCCCGGGCCTCAGACAACCAAAGTGGGGAGCTGCATTTCCTGGCAAGTTGGGTCACGAGGAATCCTTTCTAAACACCGGGCCTGAGGAAGATGCCAAAACGGTCCCTTCAGACTTTGGTCTCCTGAGGACCTTGTCACACGTCTCCCCTTGCCCAGCCAGCACCGGGGGCCCCCCCACCCCCTTACCTGAATCAGGGAAGGCTGAGCGGGCTGAGTGGCTGCAGCAGCAGGATCTGAGTGTCTCTCTGTCTGCAGACACTGTGCTATCTGGAAATTGCAGAAGTGAGGAAACAGAGTGCACCACTGCCAAGTCACCCCCAGGGCGGAAATGCTGTGACCCTGGGGCTCCTCCAACGGGTGGCACAAAAACCTCCAAGCTCGGTGGCTGGGCCCTGACCACTGCTCAGAGGGTTCTCCCGGAGCCAGGGGCAGGCTGGGGCGTGGGCAGGGACCAGCGAGTCGGGGAGCTGGGGTACAAGAGACAGAGCAGAAAGGGAAAGGGTGCACTCCAGGAGAGAGAGACTGAGCACGAGAGCCAGGAAGAGAGAAGAGGGATGAGGGACTGAGAAAACCAGAATAGGGGGGTGGGGGGCACGGGGGGGGGGGACAGTCAGGAAACAGTGAGAGATGGACGGAGAAAGGCACACGGAGAAAGACAGATGTAAAGACAGACAGAGAGCATGAGAGGAATGAGGAGACAGGAGGCCCAGACACCAAGGAAATTAGAAGAGAACGCCATGAGGTGGTGAGTGTGCGCCTGGTGTGCGTGTCTGTGTAGGGGCATGAGAGAAAAAATGAAAGAAAGGGACACAGAGAGGAGAGAGAGGGGAGGGAGAGACAGCGAGAGCATGAAAAGGATGAGAAGAAGGGGCGCCTGCGTGGCTCAGTGGGTGAAGCGTGGGCCTTCGGCTCAGATCACGGTCCCAGGGTCCTGGGATCGAGCCCCGCGTCGGGCTCCCTGCTCAGTGCGGAGCCTGCTTCTCCCTCTGCCTCCCCCCACTTGTGCTCATGCTCTCTCTCTCTTTCTCTCTCAAATAAATAAATAAAATCTTAAAAAAAGAAAAGGATGAGGGGCGCCTGGGTGGCTCAGTCGTTAAGCGTCTGCCGTCGGCTCAGGTCACGGTCCCGGGGTCCTGGGATCGAGCCCCGCCTCGGGCTCCCTGCTCCGCGGGAAGCCCGCTTCTCCCTCTCCCACTCCCCCTGCTTGTGTTCCCTCTCTCGCTGTGTCTCTGTCAAATAAATAAAATCTTTAAAAAAATAAACAAATAAAGTTAAACTGCTTTAAAAAAGAAAGAAAGAAAGAAAAAGATGAGGAGGAGCTCAGAAGAGCCGCTGTGGTCAGCGAGGTGACTGGGCCGGGCAGCCCTGGTCACCCGGAAGCACGGAGCCCGGGTGGGAGAGCCCACGCGGGAGCGCGGGGCGTGCGAGTCCGCCGGAATGGTAGGTGTGGGCAACCGACGGGGGGAACGCAGGTGGGTTTGTGAATGTGAGTGAGTGCGTGTGCGAGAAAGTCAGTTGGCGGGAGGCTTTGCGTGTACCTAAGCGACCGACGGGCCAGGCCTCCCTGCCTCAGCTTCCAGTCATTCCACGAGGAAACATTTATTAAGCACCACCAGGCACCAAGCACTGTAGTCAACACTGCCTACGAAAGCAAGGTGTCCACATATCAGCCAGTCCGACACCCTTCTACACAGAGAGGGGAGCGGGTCTAGCAGGTCCCAACGCCAGGTACGAAGCAGAGCCAGGAGTAGAGGCTCCTGACCACCCCCACCCCCACCCCTTCAGGGTCCAGCCTCAGCTCTGCCCTGCTTGTCTGGGCTAACCTTCTCCTGCTGAATGGGACCCCACTCCTGACAAAAATGGATCTCAAAGGGAAAATCAGTTTTGTTTTTTTTTTTTTAAAGTAGGCTCCATATCCAGCATGGAGCCCAACACGGGGCTTGAACTCACAACTCTGAGATCAAGACCTGAGCTGAGAGCAAGAGTTAGGTGTCCACCTAACTGACCGAGCCACGCAGGCATCCCCAAATCACTTTTAACATGTGCCTCAGCCCTGAAGAGCTAGGGCCAACATTCTGCCCCTGCCCCAGCTCCACCCCCATCACACACAGGCAGACATGTTCGAACCTCTTAGATGTATAACCCTTGCATGGCCACATACACTCAATGCACAGTATCATGCAAACACACCCACTCACAATCACATCCCTCCACTCACATGTACACTCACACACTCAAGTGCCCAAATCTGTCACCCCTTACTCACATCCGCCCAGTCACCTCCTTCCTCCTGCCCATTCACTCACACTTTTCCACACTCACACACCACACCGCACACACTCTCCTCACATCCCAACATGCAGCCCAGGCCTCCTGTGACGGACTTCGAAGAGGCCTGGTTTGGTCATCCCTCCCCAGCTCCCTTAGAGGCATCTTGAGCCTTGAGTGCCCTGAGACACAAGAGAACATGGTCTATTGACCTCCAACTGAAAAGCCAAGGCCCTAGGTCTGTTCCCCAACTCGGATCCTCTTTCCCCAAATTGGCTTCACCTTCTCAGCCACCCTCCAGGCACCACACTCTATGAGAGGCATCAGCCTGGAGGGACCCCCGGGATCCACCAGTCCTCATTTGACCACAGACGCCAAGGACACTTGTCTCAAACCCAGGACTATTGCGCTCAGTAGTCCTTTACACATGTTCTTGGAGTAGGGGTGTTTCGGTACCCCTTTTGAGATGATCAACAAGCAAGGGAGTTAGGCAGAGATTATCAACATTTTACTCCTCCTTTCTGTCACACCACATCCATTCTGTTAGCCAATTCGGTCAGTTCTACTCTAAATATATATCTAAATCCGTGTCTAATCAAGCTTTGAGGGAAACTAGGTATGGGTACTTGGGACCTCTGTGTACTATCTTTTTTTTTTCTTTTAAGTAATCTCTACATCCAACGTGGGCCTCGAACTCACAACCCCAAGATCAAGAGTCAGGCACCCCTTCAGTGTGCCGTCTTTGCAACTTCCCATGAATCTATGATTATTTCAGAATAAAGGACTAAAAAATAACTAAAAATTCACACCCACACAAGAACACAGTGGAAAGGGACTCAAGAAGAATGAGTACAAGGAATAATAAAAGTGCTAACCATAATAGGGGCACCTGGGTGGCTCAGTCGTTAAGCGTCTGACTTCGGTTCAGGTCATGGTCCCAGGGTCCTGGGATCGAGCCCCGCATCGAGCCCACATCGAGCCCCACATCAAGCCGCACGTCGAGCCCTGCATCGGGCTCCCTGCTCCACACCCAAATCACACCATGACCTATGAAACAGTATTGCCAAGGAAATAGAATCAACAAGTTCAACCACCAGTTTACAGGAAATATAGCAGAGGAGTAGATCATAGGGATACACTCAGCAGATTCAGCCAAGAGAAAATGCACAAGACAAACAATCTGGTTTCTTCAACAAATAAATTTTAAGGGAGAAGAAGGATGATGGAAAAACCTATGGATCAAACGAGAATTAAGAGATAGAGCAACCAGTTGCTACATATGAGCCTCTTTTAGATCTTGATGCAAACAAACTGTAAAAGAGAGAGAGGGACAAAGCGAGAAAGAGAGGAAGGAAGGAAGGAAGGAAGGAAGGAAGAAAAGAAAGAGAGAGAGAGAGGGACAAAGGAAGAAAGAAAGAAAGAAAGAAAGAAAGAAAGAAAGAAAGAAAGAAAGAAAGAAAGAAAGAGAAAGAAAAAGAAAAAAAATTGTGAGACAATCAGAAATTTCAACACTTATCAGATACTCAATTATATTAAGGAATTAATGTTAATTGCTCACAGTTATCTTAAAAAGAATTCTTATCTTTTAGAGACACATACAAAATATTTACAGATAAAATTACATATTTGGGATTTGCTTCAAAATAATACGGGACATACCTCAGTGGAAAAATGTGTTGATAATTGTTGAGGCTGGCTGGTGGTCCATGGGATCCATTATACCAGTAAGTGTTTTCAATCTTTTATAAGGGGGGCATTGTTGTTTGTCTTAGAGCGATCCAGCTGTTGTTTAGATTTTAGAGATCAGAACAACAGTGAAAAAGAAAACTGTCCCAGTGTTCTATAATGGATAGTTGTGTCTTGGGAAGTAATTTTTCCACGATGGCATCTTATTAGGGTGTCAGGTGCTGGATCTTACACAATGTAGATGGAAGGGAAAATGATGTAACCTGGAAAACTCTGTTAAGTGACAGAGAAGAACAAGAACAATAAAGATGCTGACATCAACGATGCACATAAAGAACTGAAATAAATTTGTTTCATGAGATTTGAGAGTGTAAAAAACAAAATATATAAAATAATTAATTACTGCCCAAAATATTTAAGTATGTAACCAAAGGGATAAATTAAATACTGCAAGTAGGCATTTGACTATATCAGTTGTTCTTAATGGGGGCTACGTAGCCCTCCAGGTATGATGTATGCCAGTATCTGAACACATTTTGGTTGTCTCCACTGGCAGGGGAGGGAGGGACAGGGGTCCTGCTGGCATCTAGGGGTTAGAGACCAGCAATGCAGCTAAACATCCTACAACGCACAGAACAGTCCCTACAACAAAAATTTATTCAAAATGTTGTGTGCTGAGGTTATGAAACTCTGGACTAGTTCATCTACATTCCTAAGAGTATAAATATTCAAGTTGGCATAAAAAATCTTTTGGGGTTCTTATCAGGAAGTTTAGGGGATTGCTTGTTTAAGGAGTTGCCTTATGTTTGGGTTTATTTTAATTTTTTAAAATGTAATCTCTGGGCCCAACGTGGGGGCTTGAATTCATGATTCCAAGATCAAGAGTTGCACATGGGTTCACAGAATATTTTAAAGTTTCCTTCATCAAATAAATTTATTTTTAATTGCAGGGTGCCTGGGTGGCTCAGTCGTTAAGCGTCTGTCTTCGGCTCCAGTCATGATCCCAGGGTCCTGAGATCGAGCCCCGCATCGGGCTCCCTGCTCCGCAGGAAGCCTGCTTCTCCCTCTCCTACTCCCCCTGCTTGTGTTCCCTCTCTTGCTGTGTCTCTCTCTGTCAAATAAATAAATAAATCTTTTTTTAAAATTTAAATTTAAATTTTAATTGTAATTAAATAAATAAATTTACTTTAAATTTTAAATGACTGATCAATTGATAGATCCAAAACCTTAGCACTTTGCACCATCCCCACTGCTATGGCCCTGGTCCAAGCCACCATCTTCCCTCACCGAGATGTGGCCCCTCACTAGTCTCCCTTCCATCCTTGCACCCCCTTTAAGCCTGTTCTCAACACAGCAGTGCAGTAGAGCCTATTAAACATCAGTCAGATCGCATCACTCCTCTACTCAAAACTCCCTAGTGGCTTCCGTCACACTTAGAAAAAAAGCCAGCACCCTGGGGTGCCTGGGTGACTCAGTCAGTTGAGTGTCTTGCCTTCAGCTCAGGTCATGATCCCAGGGTGCTGGGATCGAGTCCCAAGTCAGGGTCCCTGCTCAGTGGGGCATCTGCTTCTCCCTCTGCCCCTCCCCCTGCTTGTACTCTCTCTCTCTCTCTCACTCTCTCTCTCTCTCTCTCTCTCAAATAAATAAAATCTTAGAAAGAGAGAGAGAGAAAGGAAAGAAAGAAAGAAAGAAAGAAAAAGAAAGAAAGAAAGAAAGAAAGAAAGAAAGAAAGAAAGAAAGAAAGAAAGAAAGAAAGCCAACATCCTTTAAAATGCCCACAAGGCCCTGTAAGACTTGACCTCAGCTCCTACTTCTTTTCCCCACCTTTTAGTCACACTGACCCTCCTCCTCTGCCTCAACACATTGGGCATGCTCCTGCCTCGAGCTTTTGCACCTGCTGTGCTCTCTGCCTGGAACATTCTTCCCCAGACACTCAGAGTTACTCAAATGCCACTTCCTCAGTGAGGACTTTCCCAATAACCCTAATAAATTGCAGCCATCCCCCAGCATGCTCTAGGCCCCTACCTTGCTTTATTTTTCTCCACAGCACTTACTGAACACACCATACCATATATTTTAGTTATTCACTTTGCTCGTTATCTGTCTTCCAACTAAATTGTAAGTTCCTTGAGAGCGGGAATTTATTTGTTTGTTTATTACTGTATCCCATTATCTTAGAACACTGCCTGGCACATTGCAAGTGTTCCTCGATAAAGCTTATTGGATGAATGAATGAGGTTAGAGAGACGAAGTGACCTATCCAAGGTATCATGGCTCGTCGGCGGCAGAGCTGGAATTAGGATCCAGATTCACTAAATGCTAGTTCAGTCCTGCACAGCTGTCTTAAAGGTTTTGTTAGCTTCTTTCGGCTCTCTCAATCTGTCCTTCCCGCAGAGTGACGCAGACACCTCGCTTCTGTGAGCAGTCTTTTCCTCATCTGTAATGGAGGCTAATGTGGGAGGAAGAATCTCACGGGGAAGAGGGCATGGGTGTTAGAATGAGGGACACGAGCGTTCACAACTTGACTGCCATCAGCTCTCTGTGCGAACTTGGAAAAACCAAGTTATCTCTTCAAGCTTCAGTTTCCTCAGCTGCAAGCTGGGAATAATGAGTATCTCACTCTGTTGTGAAGAATATGAAATTTTTTAAAAAGGTTATGAAGATTGAAAGCACAGGCAAAACTATCATTTTCACAGGCAGTGTGATTGTTTGCATGGACAAATTATTAGAACCAACAAAAACCATCCACAAGATTTCTGAACATAAAATCAATATATAAAAATCAATCATGTTCTTATAAATAAACAATAAACATAAAACATCATTTTTTTAAGTAGGCTCCACACCCAGCATGGAGCCCAATGTGGGGCTTGAACTCACAACCCTGAGATCACGACCTGAGCTGAGATCAAGAGTCAGACACTCAACTGACTGAGCCACCCAAGTGCCCCCATAAAATGTCATTTTTAAGAAAACACAATTTATATTAGCAAGAAACGTATCTTGGCAATTCTTTGCTTTTGGCCAAAGATGTGCAAAATCTTGATGGAGGAAATTATAAAATCATTGAAAAGTAAGTAAAGAAGAAGTAGTTGAACAGATAGATGTAACATATTCATGCCTGGGACTGCCAATATCATAAAGATGTAAGTTCTCAATTTAATCTATAAATTCAGTGCCAGTCCAATCAAAATCTCAATAGGTGTTAATTGACTAGATGGCAAGGATCCTTTCACAATGTATCCATATATCAAATCACTATGATGTACACTTTATTTTTTTTTTTAAAGATTTTATTTATTTATTTGAGAGAGAGAGGGAGAATGAGAGAGAGCACGAGAGGGAAGAGGGTCAGAGGGAGAAGCAGACTCCCCGCCGAGCAGGGAGCCCGATGCGGGACTCGATCCCAGGACTCCAGGATCATGACCTGAGCCGAAAGCAGTTGCTTAACCAACTGAGCCACCCAGGCGCCCTACACTTTATTTTTTTTAAGATTTTATTTATTTATTCGAGAGAGAGAGAGAGAGGCGGGAGGAGCAGAGGGAGAGGGAGAGACTCCCTGCTGAGTGTGGAGCCCGACACAGGACTTGATCCCACGACCCTGAGATCATGGCCTGAGCCAAAACCAAGAGTTGTACGCTTAACCGACTGAGCCACCCAGGCGCCTCTCCATGATGTACACCTTAAATATCTTATAATTGTATTTGTCAGTTATGTCTCACTAGAGCTGGAGGAAGAAAAAAAGAAATAGCATATGTAAAACACTTGGAAAAAAAATCCCAATAGAGTTCTTAAGAAACGTTACAACTGATTCTAAAATTCCAAATGGAAAAGACTCAAAACTAGCTAAGAAACGTTTGAAGAACAAGAACATATGAACAATAGGGACAAATGATAAGACTTTCCCTATCATAACAAGTCTTATTATAAAGTTACAGTATTATGACAGGCTGGTATTAACAGAGGGATAAACAATAATCCGAGGAAACAGAATAGAGATCCCAGAAAGAGCACACATATGGAAACTTGATTCATATGACAGAGTTACCATTACGGATCAATAAAAGAAGAGTAGATATTGGTGTAAATCATTGGCTATTCATTAGGGGGAAAATAATAATAAAATTAGGTCACCAACTTACACTATGTCCAGAATTAAATTCTAACTGGCATAAAGACCTAACTATGAAAAGCAAAATACAAAGAGTTTTGGAAGAAAATAGAGGACAATATCTTTATGATATAAGGGCAGGGGAAATTTTCTAAAATTAAGACATAGAAATTATAAATAACAAAGAAAAGTGGGATAAATCTGACCACATAAGGTTTAAAACTGTGTACATCAAAAGATGTGATAAAAAGAGGAAGAGACAAGTCACAGACCAGGAGAAAATATCTGCAACCCCTATACCAAAGAATTTGCAAACATAACATATTTCTTTAAGATTTTACTTATTTACTTGAGAGAGAGAGAGAGAGAGAGCATGAGAGGGGGAGGGTCAGAGGGAGAAGCAGACTCCCCGCTGAGTGGAGAGCCCAATGTGGGGCTCAATCCTGGGCTCCCGGGATTATAACCTGAGCCAAAGGCAGACACTTAACTGTCTGAGCCACCCAGGCGCCCCTTCAAGCATAATATAATATAAATTCCTTCAAGTCAATAACTTACAGATAAGACCAATAGAAAAATGGGTCAAATGGGTGACTGGGTGGCTCAGTCGTTAAGGGTCTGCCTTTGGCTCAGGTCATAATCCCAGGGTCCTGGGATCGAGCCCCACATCGGGGCTCCCTGCTCCGCGGGAAGCCTGCTTCTCCCTCTCCCCTCCCCCTGCTTGTGTTCCCTCTCTCGCTGTGTCTCTGTCAAATAAATAAAATCTTTAAAAAAAAAAGAAAAAGAAAAGAAAAATGGGTCAAGAAAGGAGTAGGCAATTCACAGAAGAAAAAGCCTAAATGGCTAAGAAACATAAAAATCTGATCAATGTTTCGGGAAATCAGGAGTTCAAACTAAAACAACCAACCACCAAATTGGAAAAAATTAAAGTCTGGCAATTCCAAGTATTGGGGAAGATGTAGAACAATGGAAATTGTTATCACACTACTAAAAAGATAATACAAATGGCACCACCATTTTGGAAATTAATTTCATAATAAAATTGAAAATGTGCACATCCTTCCTAGGTACACACCAGAAATATTAATATTTCCTTGGATACAAGGAAACATACATTTGTATGTTTCTGCAATGTAATCCTATGCATATGTTGAAACAAACAGAGCCACATGTAATAACATGAACAATAAACATAATGCTCAATGAAGAAAGTAAGTTGCAGAGGGATAAACACAGCATGATACTATTTCTTAAAACTTTACTACTGTCGGTGCACACAATACATATGCATCGATACAGAAAAACAAATTCAGGATATGATTAGCTCTGGGAAGAGAGGGAGGGGGCAGGACTGGTGAGGTACACAGGAGGCTTCTGTTACACCTGTAGGTTCTGTTTAATCGGTGGTGGGTACACAGGCATTTGTCATACGTATATATACAAGTCAAGAGACATACCACATCATAAATCAAGATTTACTGGAAAGTTACAGTCATTAAGTCATAGTATTAGCACAAGGATAGATGGTGCAAACGAACAGGCTAGAGCAGGAGCCACTGGAGGAGAGGGGATTACCACAAAACCAGAGGCCCTTGAGAGCCAAAAAGTAACTTGGGCAGTAGGTTCTTTCCAAGACCCCTCTCTGAGATGCCAGCCCCAATGCCTGGCAGCCCGGAACCTTCTCTTCCTCCTTACCACAACCTCAGTTTCCCTCTCTGACCCTCTCTGGCTCGTGCGCTCTCTCTCTCTCTCTCTCTCTTACTCATCCTCCCTCAGATTTTGGGAGTTTGAGTCCCCACTCTGCCACTCAGCAGCCACGTCACCTGAGCCTCGGACTCTTCATCTGTAGAGGAAGGACAGGACCACCAACCTCACAACGAGATTAGGTCTGTTAGAGGACAGTGCCTCGCAGCTCGTCCCCATTCTCCTCTCTCCTCTTCCTCCTCTCCCACACCCTCTCCCTCCCCTGGTCGGACTGAGTCCCCACCTGCTCCCTCTCCAGCCTGGGCCCACCTGCAACAGCACACCTGCTCCCCTCCCCCAGCTTGTAAGAGGGCCACCTCATCGTGCACAGAAGGAAGCCTCGGGGATGTGGCCAGGGCTACTGAACTTTTAACTTGCTTATTTGCTACCTCTTTAAACAATAAAAATTAATTAAATATTAATTAAAGAGGGGGCGCCTGGGTGGCTCAGTGGGTTAAGCATCCAACTCTTGATTTTGGCTCAAGTCATGATCTCACGGTCGTAAGTTCAAGCCCCGCATCAGGCTCTGCACCAGGCATGGAGTCTGCTGAAGATTCTCTCCCACACCCTCTGACCCTCTCCCTCCCCCTCTAAAAAAAATAATAATAAATTAAAGAGAGGTGGACTCTGGGGTCAGATTTACCTATGTCTAGATCCCACTGCTGTCTCTTGTCCGTGGCATATTGGGCAAGTTTCTTAACCTCTCTAAGCCTATATCAAAACATAGTTATAAAATGAGGATAGCAGTATCTACTTCATAAAGGTAGTGTGTCGTTAAGTAAGATAATGCTTGTACAAGCACGGAGCGTGATCTCTGGCCCGCAGTAGTCATGTGATGAATGCTAGCCAGCTTTTTTTATTCCCAGCCTGAGCTGAGTCCTGGGGCCATTCCGAAGTAGCAGTCAGACAGCTAGGACAGTGGCATCTCCCATCATGCCCCATGCTGTGGCCAGGACCCCTAGCACTTCTCCCGGCCGGCCCCCGACGCACAAGCAGGACCCCAGTCCCTGCCCCAGCTGAGCAGCAGCACCCAAAGATCTTGGGAACCAGTTTGGGGGTGAGGAGAGTTCCTGTGATATGTACCTGTGGTTGGCATGCGTGTGTGTGTGTGTGTGTGTGTGTGTGTGTGTGTGTAGGGCGGATGTTTGTGGGATCTTTGTGGAGTAGGTTTGTCTACAGCAAGTGAGCAGAGGGTCTTTCATGTCTGGGTTGCTGTGTCCTGCAAGGGTTTATGTGTTGTACGTGTCGTATGTCTATAAAGATGTGTGTTTCATCCCGTGGGTGACAATATGCATCACACGAGGGGATAGCGTGTCCACTGTGACAGTTCGTGTATTGTTTGTAGTGAAGGGTCATGGGTTCTATCAGTAGATGTCAAGGGTCTGTTGTGTGTTATGCATCCGTGAAGGGCCATGAACTAGGTCCGTGGGTGATGAGGGTGTGTTCTGTGCGCTGTGTGTGAATGCTCTGTGAGGCATAAAAGGATGTGTGATTGTTAAATGGGACCCGGCTCCCATTTGTTAAATGTCTGTGAGGAGAAAAAGGATGTGTGCTGTGTCTGTGGTGACCAAGGAGGGCTGTGTGTCTATGGGGGTGTGCTGGTGGGAGGAGAGTCAGACATAACCCAGCTCTGGGGGCCCCTCCAGGGCCTGAACAGCCTTAAGGATTCTACGGAGCAGCTAGACAAAGCAGCCAAACCTGACCCTCTCACCCAGGCCACCAGACTCTTACCTGAGAAACAGCAGAAACAGTGGTCTAAAGAGTGGCAACAGGCTGAGGGAGAGACGGGGGCCACTGAGAGCATGTTTCCTGGTCAGCTTCTCAGAGAACTCGGGAACTGGGGCAGAGAATAGGAAGGAAGCGGAAGGCAGGCCCAGACCCAGGTGTGTGACTCACTTTTACACTCCAATCCCCATTCAACAGCCAAATAAAGAATTAGGGGAGGCCTGCCTGCGGGCTCTGCTGGGCAGGACGTAAGGCAAGGAAGCCAGGTCCTTGGGTGGGGCCCCCATCCCGAAGTCACTGGGAACACCCACCTCTAGCCAGGGAGTCTCTCTGCATGTCAGCTCAGCCAACAACACTGGGCTGGTCCATCTGATATGGAGCCTCTCTTTCGGTAAGTGTTGGGCTTAGGCTAACAGAGGAACTGGGTCCCTTGTCTGAGGGAGAGATGAGCCCTGACCTAGAGAAGGTCCTAAACCTGCCCAGGAGCCCCCAGTCTGAGGTGGGGTGTGGACACAGCCCTGTCATCAGGAGCCTGAGTTTCAGTGGTCACAGCCCCAACTCCAGTGAGCCCCAAGCTGATGGAAAAGACCAAACACTGCCCTCAGAAGATACCCTTATCACAGCCAGCCTTGCCCACAGGAAGCCACAGTAGGTGTGACATAGCCTGCCCACAGATGCCCCCAACCAGGGAGGAGACAGCCTCGCCCTCGGGGATGCCCAGTCTGTTGGAAAAGAGGAAATTCTGCCTTATGAATCCACCCCTCTGAGGGAGAGACACAGCCATCGCTGCCCTCGTGAGCTGCCAGTCTGAAGGAGAAGACAGATCCTTGCTCTGAGGAGTCCCTAGTCTGACCAAGGCCAAAGACCATAGTTCTGTCAAAAGCCTAGAACTGCCCCAACCCTGTGGGCTCTGTGCTGAAAGTTACTCCTTGTCTCCACTTCATCCTCACCAAAATAGCTGATTGGGCTTAGCAGAAAGCAAAAGTGTCGGGGCACAGACAAAAGCAAATTAGGCCATTGCACAGGTGGACATTCTCAAATCCCGACTCTAAGAATCCACTAGCCCAGGGTTTGACCACTGCCTCTGGTCTTCAACCCAAGCCCTCTAGTGAGCGTCTCTGAGCCTGTTTCCTGGGTGATAGCCACACATACTCCCTACTTTATACCTAGCATGACGCCTGGCCTATAACAAGAATTCAGTAAATGAAAATCACTTTATTTACCCAAGTTCCTACCTGTGTCCCGGAATGGGGGGTCAAATCCTTTCTCCACATCAGACTCAGTTTGAAGAACGTATTAAAAATGAAGGTTTAAACAAAAGCATTTTCTCAGATTCCACTTGAAGAAATTCTGATCCAGCGGTGTTGGTGATGGGGCCCAGGAAATAATTTTTAGCAAGCACCCATTGATTCCAAGGTGAACAGCCCATTTTGCAGAGCAGGCTTGGAGGGACTACAGAGGAAGCCAGGGACGGGGCAGGCAGTTCCGGTACCCAAAGGCACTTTCGAGCTATGCTTACCTACTCCCCACCAAGCCACAGGTAGAAGGCCAGGGTATTGGCATCTCTGATAGAGTCCCAAGTTCTACCCATCCACCACCTCACAGTGGACTTCTTTTTTTTTTTTGACTTCTGTGTTTTATTTTTTTCTTCCAAGTTTTTATTTAAATTCCGGTTAGTCAACAGAGTGTAATATGAGTTTCAGGCGTAGGATTTTTTTTTTTAATTTTTTTTTTATAGATTTTATTTATTTATTTGAGAGAGAGAATGAGATAGAGAGAGAGCACGAGAGGGAAGAGGGTCAGAGGGAGAAGCAGACTCCCTGCTGAGCAGGGAGCCCGATGCGGGACTCGATCCCGGGACTCCAGGATCATGACCTGAGCCGAAGGCAGTCGCTTAACCAACTGAGCCACCCAGGCGCCCAGGCGTAGGATTTAGTGATTCACCACTTATACACAACACCCAGTGCTCATCACACGTGACCTCCTGAATACCCATCACCCATCTAGTCCATCCCCCGCCCACCTCCCCTCCAGCACCCCTCAGTGTGTTCTCTATCGTTAGGAGTCTGTTTTATGGTTCGCCTCTTTTCATCCCCCCTGTGTTCATATGTTAACGTTTCTTAAATTCCACATGTGAGTGAAATCATATGGTATTTGTCTTTCTCTGGACTGGCTGTTCTTGCCTGATGTCCTGGCGCCGGCAGAGTTAACCTGGGAGCTTCCTGAAGACCCAGCTGTCTGTCTCCCCAGCCCTGAATCCTCCGTGGTAATCTTCACGGAGACCAGAGACTGTCTTTTCACCAGGTTTCCCAGGTGTGCTCCATTCTCTGCTCTTTCACCGCATCCTTGGGGCAGCCACGCTGGAGGAGGGTTAGGGAGGACTGCTCACTGTGCACCACGCTGTGCCAGGATCCGGTTTCCCTGATCTCCTTAACTCCCAGGGCAACAGGTTGAAGAGAAAAGGAAGCAGAGGCTCAGAGAAGTTTTAAGGCTACAGACTGGCACCAAATGCAGGCCTGCTGCCTCCATTTACAAGCTTTGTTCTTATTAATACGCAGAAACTCACCAGACTTCGTGGAACAGGAATGGAGAAATTATTTTTTACCAAAGAGGAGGAAGCTAAAGCCCTGAGAGGGGAATGATGTGCCAGGATTTGCAAAGCCACTGAGTGGAAGAGCAGATACTTGGTAAGGTGACTCCACGCCCTTTCTGAGCTCATGCCTCATTACTCAGGTCAGACATCCCCATGCTCCCAGGGTCCACAGGGAGAAGCAGGGACAACCTCCAACAAGGGGGCAGCTGAACTAGATGTGCCGGGATGGATGGGGGCAGGGCTGGGGGAGAGGGAGGAAATGGAGAGGGGCAAATCCTGCTTCACTTCTGCCCTCCTCCACCCTCAGTGCAGGCCCAGACTCATCCACAGCCTCCCACGCTTACTCCTACCTCCGCCAGGGCCCTACCGAAGCAAGAAAGGCTAGAAGGTGGGGCCTGGCTGAGAGCCACGGCCTGGGATGGGGTGGGGTGGGGTGG
Source organism: Zalophus californianus (assembly GCF_009762305.2). NCBI lineage: Eukaryota > Metazoa > Chordata > Mammalia > Carnivora > Otariidae > Zalophus > Zalophus californianus. The sequence continues at coordinate 21,084,278 of NC_045598.1, forward strand.
GGTGGGGTGGGAGGGTTTGGGTGACTGGGCTGCCAAAGGCAATGACTGATGCTTTAGGTGGTCGCATCTCTTTCTAAAGGTACTGTTCCCACTCTACCCACGAGGAAGCTGAGGCTGAGTTGAAACCCCATGGCAGGATTCTAACCCTCCCTGTCTGGCTCCTTCCGTTTCACCTCTGCCCACGGTGGTCAGCAGTGAGCCGCACAGGGGGAGAGGTGGGGGCGGTGGCTATCCGCTCCATTATTCACAACAAACCACAGGAAGGAGAGAAGTGGCTCACCCAACCTGTCATTCTCTCTGGGCCCTGGTGCTCCTCCAGTGAGCCTTTCCTGCCCAAAGAGCCCCTTAAGCTGCTCACAGATGAAGAGTCTGGAGAAGCTGCCACAGCCACAGCCCTGCTCTGGAGACGTCTTGGCTCATGCGGCCTCAATTCAATGCCCAAAGCACGCCCCTCTCCCAGGTGGGTCATTAGTGAAACAATTGCTCTGAACAGGTTTACAGGAACGGGCAGGGGCCACGGCGGATCTTCAAGTGGGTCTGCCCCTACCATGTGCCAGAAAGGTAATGGGCAGGCTTTAGTCCATCTGGGAACGTTAGGACGTCATGGTTGAAACCCAAATTCCTTAGTAGGACTTTCTGAGGTCCCTGGCCTCACTTCAGCCCGCTTCTATGCTTCTAAGCCCGGCTTCAGTTCCTGCTGGCTCTCTGCACACTGTTCCCTCATTCCTCAAGTCTCACTCCACCTGCACCAGACACATAGTGGTCCTCGCAGTCCATCTCCCTTTCTTCCTTCCTTGCCAGAATTTTACTGGAAAGAGTAGGTGCCCGGTCCCAAGGGGCAAGTCCTGGTCTGTGGCCTGCCCATTCTCCCTTGCCGTTTTCCCAGATTTACAGTTGGAGGTGGCCATGTGACTCATCTTCTAGAGAATGCCATCTTTGGGGGAAAATTTTGCTTCCTGGATAACTTCTTTCTGCTTGGCGATTGGTATGAGGTGTGGTGCTGCCACAACCTTCTATGAGATTCTACAATGATAAAATGACAAGCCTGCTGAGAACGGAGGTGAAACACAGGAAGAGCCTTGCTCCTTGGTAGCACCATGAGGCGGGCCCACGACCAAGACCTGAAACTGCCTGCCAACAGACTTCCCCTCATTGTTTATGCTTATTCCACGCAGCTGGAAACATTCCTAACCAATGCATCAGACACATCACTTCCAGGGTGCCTGAGGGGGGCTGTCAGCTAAGTGTCTGCCTTTGGCTCAGGTCATGATCCCAGGGTCCTGGGATCGAGCCCCACCTCGGCCTCCATGCAGAGGGGAGTCTGCTTCTCCTTCTCCCCCTGCTCCTTCTCTCCAATAAAGAAATAAAATTAAAAAAAAAAAAAAAAGAGGGGCGCCTGGGTGGCTCAATCGTTAAGCATCTGCCTTCGGCTCAGGTCATGATCCCAGGGTCCTGGGATCGAGCCCCGCATCGGGCTCCCTGCTCCACAGGAAGCCTGCTTCTCCCTCTCCCATTCCCCCTGCTTGTGTTCCCTCTCTCGCTGTGTCTCTGTCAAATAAATAAAGTCTTAAAAAAAAAAAAGATGTCACTTCCTCCAGGAAATGTGCCTTGGCTAGTAAAACAGGATCAAGGAACCCCTCCTCAGAGCAGTGGAAACATGTGCCTCTCATGTTATCTGCACTTGCCCACTCATCCATGGGCCCCAGCAGACTGAGGTAGGCAGCAGGGCCCCATGGCGTTCACCATTTTATTCCTACGCCAGCCTATCTGTCGAATGCATAAGGATACCCACAGCTGATTGGTGGCACAAGCTCCTTGGGGGCAAAGCCCAGGCCCAGCCCTCGGGAACTTGCAGAAACAGTTGACACAGGACAACCACAGAATCCCTGAGGAAGGGATGGGTGTGTACATGCGCATTCGGGAGTGAGGTGGGTAGCACTTCACCCGGCTAGAAGAAACGTCGCTGCTCCCTGCACAGGACAGTGTGCATCCCCTCCTGACTGTATCACTTGGCAGGGTGACAGAGTGTCCCCCACTCTGCTCCTTCCACTTCCAACTAGAGCCACACCCACCCTCTGTGCTCAGATTCATCTGCAGTGTCGACTGCTTAGCTGCACTTGGAAGGACAGTAAGACACCCAAGCTTCTGTCCCCTCCCACAGAGAAGCAACTCAAACGTGCAGTGTCTTGATACAAGACAGTGTGCCTTTGTGATTACTGTCCCTCTTTCCTTATCTATAAAACACTGCATCAAGTCTACTTAAAAGTCACCCAGTTTCTCTTATCTTCACATTTTAGGTGCCATCTTTCTATTTTCCACCTTGTATCCCACCCAGGAGCTGATCCTGTCTCTCACAGCCAGCAGGACATTTGAGAATATACTCTAAGCTGGGTGCTTTCACACATTATTTCACTTAATCCTTGAAATAATTAGTATCTTCATTTTACACATAATAGTATATTAGCAACAACCTCTGAGCACCGTGACAGCAAACTTAACATATGCCATGGCTAATCCTCCCTAAAAGCTGCCACACCGATCTATATTCCCATTTTGTAGATGAAGAAACTAAGGTGCAGCAATTAAGTGGTAGGGAGCACGTGGGGAGCAGCTCTGTCCAACTCCAAAGCATTTCAGAGTTGGGCCAAGGGACCCACCTTTGGAGTAATACCTAAGGAAGAGTACATCAATGGTTAGGGTATAAAAATTTATTACATGTACAGAATATGACCACTAACGAATGCAGACAGGCTAGGACACAATGACACCGGATGGAAGATGGCTAGCTCTTTGGAAAGTGAACATGTTTGGGTGGCTCGGAGCCTCATGCCACGCGGAATGGTCAGTCAGAAGGGAGAGCACATGCCAAACGCTGTGGAAGGTCAGGGCATCGAGTGACTGCTCTGCGTGCCCACTGCCTTCCCTGTCTGATCTGGGGCTTCAAGGGATGCCACGCCCGGAAGCAAGCAATTGAAGCAAAGGGGATTCCTAAGGTGGCCCAGGCTTGTCTCTGAAGTCACGGCAACACCATTTTAAGGAATATGTTTAATTGGATGATTTCCACAAACTATACACGAAGTTTCTAACCATCACAATTCAGTGAAGTACAAAACATTAAGTTACAGGCTGTGGGAAGAGAAGGCAGCACCAATGGTGGCACCTTCCAATCCTGGTTGGTCTAGGGGTAGGGGGTGGGGGAAGGTTTCGTTTTAAACTGAGCCCCTCATTTCAATGTACAAAAGAATTACTCTGATCGATATTAAATTGTATTGAAAACAAAACAGACTAAAAAGCAACTACTACTCCATGTTGGGGTGGAAATGGGAGGAAAGAATGAGTCCTTCAAAGCAGGAGGGGAGACAGGTGGGGGAAGGTTCTGTGGCTGTGACCCCAGGTGGTCACTCACGCTGTTCCATTTTTACTTTCGGTGGTCTCAGGAAGGTCCGATTTTTCTTCTCTTTCTTCCCCTTTGTATTTGCTTGGAAGTTTCGCCAGCTGTCCACACGACCATCTCGACTTTCCTGAGCACAAAAGAGGTTTGGGGGTGAGGAAACTAGCTGACGAGAAGAAGGGCCTGGACCTGCTCTGCCATCCCCGTAGCTCAGCTCGCCTCAGTCATCCCCGTAGCCCAGCCTGGCTAAGTCCTCTGGAATAATCCCAGAGTAGAACAGAGCAGAGCTTTCCTCCCACTTCCACAGGCCCACAAAAGGTGGCATCCCACCCCTAGAAGGCAGGATCAGCTGCGGGTTGGAAGAAGAGAACAACGTCATCACAACATCTGCCGGGGACCTCAGGGCTGGATATTTAGCAGATGCTCTTTCCTTCTTTTTTTTTTTAAAGATTTTATTTATTTATTTGAGAGAGAGAGAGAGAGAGAGAGCACAAGCAGGGGAAGTGGCAGGCAGAGGCAGAGGGAGAAGCAGGCTCCCTGCAGAGCAGGGGGAGCCCGATGTGGGACTCGATCCCAGGACCCTGGGATCATGACCTGAGCCGAAGGCAGTCGCTCAACCAACTGAGCCACCCAGGCGCCCGCAGATGCTCTTTCTAACCCTCACAAACAAGCGGCCTGCAGCGGGTGGTGCCGCCACCATTTCACAAATGACACCACCACGGCTCGGAGGTTATTGCTTTCTCAGAGTCATACAGCTATAGCCAGCAGGACAGCCGCTCTTCCCACTGCATCCTCCTTTGGCCCTGCAAAACTCGGAGGGAGGCTCAAAGCCAGCACCATGCCTCGCCATTACACTGAGAGGGCCCCGAGTTTCTCTCCCTGCTTATCAAGGGACCTACTCATTTTCTTTCTCTGCATATAAGCAGGGGGACAGAAACACAGTTATCAACTCTGGTTAACCAATCCCTAGCCTGAGACCTGAATGTATAGCAGAAAAGACACCAAACATGGCTCAATTCAGGAAATTGGCTGAGTACCTGAAGAATATAACCAGGGTGTTAAAGGGGAGTCAAGTTCAAAAGTCAGGATATCAGGGTCATAAGAACCTCAGTTTCTGCTAACAGACCTCTTAAGTAGGGCACCACTCCATGACTACCCCCTAATCTAAACGTGCAAAGCATTTTTCTCGAGCCCACTTGGCAGCTGTGCCTTCCATAATCTCTAACAAGCCCTTCAGGGACCCTCCCTGCCCTTGCCAAGGCTAGAGAGCATATAGGCAGCTGAGCCAGGACCCATTCTCCAAAGCTCCTGCTCTTCGCCACGAATCTCCTCACCCCGATCATCTGTCCCAGTCAGTCCTGGCAATGCCCCAGGAACCAAGTTTCTATGCTGGGAAGTTTTCTTACTCTGGAATGAAAATCCCTGACCACCCTGGAAACTTACCTCAAAGTTTTTCTGCCACTCCCTTTCTCGTTTGGCTTTTTCTTGAGCTTCAATTTCTTCTTCCCTTTGTCGCTTCCTAGGAAGAAAACCAAACCAGAGTATTTTTATGATACTAAGAGACTGTCTTAACCATACAAGTTAAGCCACTCCCGACAGAAACAAGTATATAAAGTAAATCAACTCCCTAGGGTTCTATAAAAATGGCTGTCTGGAAAAGGCTCAGAGCCTTTTCATGAATGTCTTCCCCTAAAGCACACAGATGAGACCGTGGGCAGGGCTATAGGGCAGGGTATAAATACCCCCAATTACACAGACAGACACATAAGGCTGTCAAGGCCCCGCCAACAATAATCATAGGTTATGGGCTCCGCCTATAGGTTCAGGGCTCAGCCTGGGAGAAAGCCACCTCGAGAACCCAGGCCACCCTACTTCAGTAGAATGACCATTACAATAGCAGAGGTCCTTATTCAAGAGGATCTTTGGACAAAACCCAATTTCATACAACCTCAACTAGCAAAATATGGTTACTGCTAAACACTAATCAACAATACAAAATACATAAGTTAAATTTACCTCAAGATTTCTGATAAGTGAGGGAAATCATACTTTGGGATAACAAATATTTTGTAACTAATTACACTATACAGTAAATACTACAGACTCACCAAAGCTGCAGCCACTAGTCACACAAAAGGTTCTGGCCTCAATAACTCTGCCTATTTAACTCCAGGAAATCAGGAAGAAAACACATAGCGCTCTTCATTAAAAACTCCCTAAGGACAGGTCTATTCAACATTTCCCAAAAGTCCGAGACAACTTCTTACCCTAGTGATTCAAAAGTTTGGCTGTTTCAGATAACTATTTTATACAGTTTCTTAAATGATGTACTATAGAATTCCTTGATGAGAAAAATCCTTCATTAGGAAAATCCCCAAAGACCAATTTTGATTAATCTAGGTACTTAGATGGATTAAATGAATATACTGATGTATACCTTTCATGCATCTCTTTGGCTTCTCTCTCTTTCCTTTTAATTTCCAGCTCAGCAAAGAGTTTCATGGTCTGTTTATATACTGCTTGTTTGAACTACAAGAAAATTAAGAACAAAAGAAAATAAAAGTCAGTACTTTATCAGCAACTTGAATCCAGCACTTTTAGATGGAGCCCAAGACAAAAAGCAGATTAGAACCAGCAAGGAAGAAAGATTTCAGAGGGCACTACTTAATGATGCTCTCTCCCGGGAGATAAATAACCACCACCTAGGAGAACTTTCCATTTTCTCCATGTGGATGATACACAAGAAACTTACCCTGGTAAAAAAACACCAAAGAGAAAAAACTTCTACCTGCTTCTCACAACCATGTGGGAGGACCCTTTCCTCCAAAGAACTTTGAAAAAATAACTTTCATTCTCTCCTGTTACAAATCTCTTGTAATTGCTCTGGGCTAGGCACCAGCTGGGTACTAGAAGTTGCTATCAAGCAGCCCCGCCTCCGGAGTCTACTGACGACAGCAGAGCGTCAAAGCTACTAGTTGGATATCCCCCATTATCTGTTCTCCTTCCATGTAAAATCCCTTATCTTTAGGTACCTGGTCACCCAATGTAGAAGCCCGTATTTCCTAGGCTTCCTTGTAGCTAGGTACGGCCATGTAACTTAGGTTTTAGCCAATGGGATATAAGGAGAAGTGACACAGCAATTTCCTGGAATGTTCTTAGAGGGAGTACACTTATCCCGCCTTGTCCCCTTCCTCTATTCTGCTGTTTGGCACATGGGTGAGGTGATGACACATCCTGGACTGTGAGGATGGGGGCGACATTCTTGTCGGCAGAGCTAACAGAATGTTGAGGAGAGGAGAATGAGTCCTTGGGTGACACATGGTCCAGTGCTGCCACAGCAGCGCCCATCTTCCCAAAGACTACATTGTACAGGACAGAAAACAAATCACTATCTTGTTCAAACCATCATCTTGGGTCTCACTTGTATGCAGTTGAACTGATATTCTAACTAATACGCAGACAGAAAAAAAATAACACAACATAAGACAGAAAACAGAACTATCTTTAAAACCTTTTTTCCCCAAAATATAAAGTATTTTAAACATACAAAGAAAAATAGAAAATAACCCATCGTGCATATTTCATAGAGCCTAAGTTCCAAAAGCAGAGACACTGGAGCAAAGAGTAATATACGGAGAGAAAGGGAAGTAAAGGAGCCCCAGAATGTGTCACTTCTTTTTAATACTGTTATCTGCCAGGCATTGCTCAATAAAAGCAATACTGACAAACCCCAGTCCCTAATGGGGACAAACATCAAAGGAGTGAAGGAGTCTGTAATGAGTATTTTAATATCTTTAAAGGCTCCAACTCTCTTGGATGGATGGTTACTGATGACAGAATTTTTTATATTTTTTTTCCAAATTTTCTATCATTAGCATGTGTTCCTTTATATGGGGGGGGGGAGGGGAAGACAACTTTAAAAAGTTACAGTTCTTTTTAAGAACTGTAGGAGGTCCTCCTCCTAGGAGGACCAAGGAGTATTTATGAGAAGGTCTTCAGAAAAGACCAGAGATCATTAAAGGGAAGGGAAGAGAAAATACGACTGAGGAGAAAAAACTGAAATACTGGGACAGAATGAACCCAGGACAGGTGGCTAGTGCGGGGGGCGGCCTCACAGTTCACAAGCAGTGTTACCCACAGAAGACGGGGCCAGGCACTGCCAGCAAGACCACTGAAGCAAGAAGTCGTAGGCAAGTCTCCCTAGCAAGACAGCCTCTCTCGTATGAATCTTTAAAAACAAGATAAGTAAATGGTAAGTTACTTATTGATCTAAACTGAGGCAAGATTAGGATGACTGAATTTTTCAGGCTAGTGAGGCAATCAGACAAATATCTACGTAGAATCTCTCTCTCTGCCAATCTCCACTAAAGAGCCCAAGGGATGAAGCAATATTCTCCAGTTTCTCTATAAATTATTACCTGGAGCACAGTGAGCACCCATGGCTGGTGGAAAGCCGTTTACTAGCCGGTTAGAGTCACCTGTGGTTGCTCCCAAAGTGCTCTATGCCAGTTACAATTACTACTATACTTATGAGATTTAAATACCACAGAAATTGATGAATGTGGTTATACAAATAAATGCTTGTGGTTTCTTTTTATTTTTTTTTTTAAAGATTTTATTTATTTATTTGACAGAGAGAGACACAGCGAGAGAGGGAACACAAGCAGGGGGACCAGGAGAGGGAGAAGCAGGCCTCCCACTGAGCAGGGAGCCTGATGCGGGGCTCGATCCCAGGACCCTGGGATCATGACCTGAGCCGAAGGCAGACGCTTAACGACTGAGCCACCCAGGCGCCCCTGTGGTTTCTTTTTAAAACTAAGTGGAATGCTTTAGAAAGATTCAATAAACATAAGTCCCTAAAAATACTGGTGTTGGGGACACCTGGGTGACTCAGTCAGTTAAGCATCTGCCTTCAACTCAGGTCATGATCCCAGGGTCCTGGGATGGAGCCCCACATCAGGCTCCTTGCTCAGCGGGAAGCCTGCTTCTCCCTCTGCCAGCCGCTCCCCCTTGCTTGTGCATGCTCTCTCCAATAAATAAATAAAATCTTTAAAAATAAAAAAGTAATAATAAAATAAATAAAAATACTACTGTTAAATTAGGTACAGGTGAGACATCTGAAAAAGACTGGAAAACGAATCATCCGAGTGGGCTTGCACTTTTGAAGACCTTAGCTTGCTGCAGCCTCCTTTAGCTGGCAAAGCAATAAAGCTATTGTTCATCTTTATCCAAAAACGAAACAAAACCACCCATGAATCATATATAGCTAGGATTTTCCTCTTGGTTTTTGTTTCACAAATACCTAAGTTTCAATGTACTGCAAATAACATTAGAAGTAGAAACTGTGGATAATGCTTCATGTGGGTGTTTTATTAAATGAAGTCAATGGCAAATGCCAATCAGCAGACACGCATTCAAAGAAAAGGCCATGGCCCTATGACAAAAAAAAAGGGTGAGGCTTAAAAATAGGAGCATGGACATACATTTAAATATTTTAAGTTAAAACAAAATGTTTCCAGCACGTATGCGTCACTCCTTAGGCTTCCCTCTCTTTAACTGGGTAATGTGACAACACTGTGATGAGAGGGCACGAGGGAACCTCTCTCTGTAGCATGGGGCTGGTAAGGTGTGCTCAAGTGCAGGAGACTGAGTGGCTTTTCCCGTATCTCACTCACCAGCTCAGGGTCGTCCTCCTCCACATTTGTAGGTTTTCCTTCCTTCTTTAATTGCTTTTTTCTCTCTTTCACCTAAAAAGAATTTTTTTCATCAAAAAATTGAGACTATCCATTAAGCTGCACACATATGGCATGGGCACTTTCTGCAGGTACAGGCAGGACAAAAGGTTTATGTGGAAATAAAATGAGCCTCTGCCCCTCCCCTCCACAACAGCAATGCAATCAAAGGAGAACTAAGAACCAGGGGTCCTTCCCCTAACCCCATCTAAAATCCAATCCACCAGGAAGGATGCAAGGGGACCAGCAGGGAACTTGTCCCCAACTCATCAGATCCTAGGCCAGAGCCAAAGAGCCTTGGATATGTTTATCAGATTACCCATTTCTCTTTTGCGGCCGGTAGTTACATGTTCATAGCAAAGAAAATATATTTGTCAAGTTTTAGAAGAATCTACCAAATTTGTGGCATTAAGTTTAATTGTTTTCTGGCATTTCAACAACTGCATTATTGATAATTTTCACTGTGAAACCCCCTTAAACCAATCATATTAACTGATTTTTTTTTTTTTTTTTTGCTTTGGCCACCATCGAGATCTAAAAAAATAAATTTAAATATACTCCTTCACACAAGAATGTCATTACTCTTTTAATCATCCACTACTGCTCCAGCAAAAAGCCAGTGCCTTCCAAGCTCAGAACAACCCTACTGCCACCTTGTGGCCAGAAAGCCTGAGGATGGCTCCCTTACAGGCAAAATACAGAGGAAAAGTTAACTACCACAATAATTTAAGGAGAACTTGTCAGGTCCTTTTCTGATTTCGACCAAAATTTGACCTATAGGTACCACTTCAACACATGACCAGCAAGACATAGTTATGGCCATCCTTCTCCTCTTTTTACTCGTTTTTTTCATCTCATTTGGACTCATTATTATAATTGGTTATACAATTCTGTTTCAGATTCCAAAGCTCTTCAAAGAGAAGGTCACACCCATATTCGCTCCCAGCTGAAATAGCTCTTACGAATGGCCTCACGATTCTTACCCCAGCAAGTAAAAAATTAAAACAAAGACCCTTCTTACCTCAAGCAAGCCATCTTAACACTTCCCACCACTCGGGAGATTTAGGTAATGCAAAAAAAATAAAACTAGCTATAACTGAATTTATTTTAGTTGAATCCTTCCCAAACCCTGTTATTAATACAGATACGCACCTCCTCCTATTTTAAAAAAAATTTACTCATGTCCCCTTGCCAATCTTTCTCAAGCCCATGTTCCAACCCCTTCACAGAGACAAGAATAAAAATCCAGGGTCAAGGATCATCATGGCTGCTCCACTCTTCCACTCACAGAACTGGGTAATGTGACAACACTGTGATGAGAGGGCACGAGAGGACCTCTCTCCGCGGCATGGGGCTGGTAAGGAAAGAGGGAGAGGCCGCAGCCTCCTAGCCTCTCCACATCCTGCGCTCTAGGGCACACACCATTCATGAGCACCACAGCAAACTTTCGGAGACCAGATAAAAGGTCACAAGTTACAGCAGTAGGTACTGCTATGTTAACATTTACCCTCCTGCAAGGTGCCCGAGGCTTGCTAATACTTCCTATAAACACAGCAGCACTATAAATACTTACAGTGTGTTCCACGTATTCTTTTCCTGCCTGAATTACATCCAGGGCCCTCTTCTTTTGTTCCTGATCCAGTAGCAACTTGTAAGCTTTGTCCACAGCTAATGCAAAACATTGAAATTAACTGTTTCTGCAAACACCCTCTGAAAGTCTGAACTATACTCAGGCAGTGTAAATGGACTTGTGCCATCTAAAAGCATTCCCTACTTCGTTAAATTATTTATTGTCATTAAACTAATTTAAAAACATACAACTATAGCAATGACTTTCCTTGAGAGCCTTGGAAAAAATTAAATATACCCTCAAGACTAAATACACCACATCTAGATTTAATTCAGTGATAAAATACTTCCAATTATTTTTTTATGTTCAAAAAAGAAAAATGATCCTACGCAGTAACAGTCTTTCTTGGCACATAAAAGTTTTAACAAAGCAAAGTTAAGATCTATTTCTTAAACAGCAACATTCTGCTTTGGAATGACAACTGTTCTACTGAAAACCACAGCTTCTTCATCACCAGAAGACAAAACTGTAACATTCCTTTCTTGATCCAGGACAAGGAACAGTTAGTCCCTAGCATTGATAAAATATTACTCGGAAGCAGGTAAATTTACAAATACCTTCAAAAGCCTTTTGTGCTCTGTCAGCATCATCTTGGTTTTTGTCAGGGTGCACCAATATGGATAACTAAAATAAGAGGAAAGTTAGGTTTGTCAATAAGAGGAATATTTAGTAACTCTTCACCTGCACTGCGCCTCTTTACAACCAAAAGCTCTAAGGTGTTATGGCCAAAAAGACTGTCAGCTGGAAGCATTTTTAACAAATTAATAAGTATCATAAATGTGTAGAAATACTGGTCCTTAAAATTGAAGCACCAAAAGGTAAACGCACAGCTGAGAAACATGTAGGGTTTTAATCACAAAGTTCAGAACAAATATAAGCCTAGTATTATGAGGATGCTGTGAGGATGCAGGAGAGAGACTGAAAAGCACCCAGTTCCTATTATGTTCCTTATACTGGGCGCTGTAAAAGCAGAAGCACGTATGAGGTATCATCTCTTTCCTAAAAGAACTTTTAATTTAAAGTAGTGGTTCTCAAGGCGGGGGACAGGGGGATGGGTTAAATAGGTGATGGGGACTAAGGAGTGCACTGGTGATGAGTGCCAGGTGATGTGTGGAAGTGATGAATTACTATATTGTACCTGAAACAAATATACACTATATATTAACTGGAATTAAAATAAAATCTTTAAAAAAGAAAAAGTAGTGGTTCTTAGTTCTGGCTGTGCTCCATCCCTGTAAAGTTTTTTTGTTTTTTGTGTTTTTTTAAAGATGTTATTTATTTATTTATTTATTTGAGAGAGAGAGAGCAGGCGTGCACGCACAAGCAGGGAGAGGAGCAGAAGGAGAGGGAGAAGCAGACTCCCTGCTGAGCGTGGAGCCCAACTCAGCCTGATCCCACGACCCTGACATCATGACCCGAGCAGAAATCAAGAGTCAGATGCCCAACTGACTGAGCCACCCAAGCGCCCCCCCCAACCCTGTAAAGCTTTTTAAAAATACAGGTCCACTTTCTACCCTCAGACCCTCTGATCAGTCTCTGGCATCTGTCCTTTTTAGACCTCTACTGGATTGGGTATCAGATGATAGTAAGGAATTAGTGTTAATTTTGTTAGATGTGACAAGTAAGAAATGCAAGAAAATGTCCTTTTTTTTCTCGGGGGGATACATGATGAGTATTTGGGGTAAAGTATCATGATGTCTGTAATTTACAATTCAGCCAAAAACATATAGTTAAAGAGGTGAAGCGCTGCCTACAGACGATGAGTATATGGGTGTTCACTGCTCTACTCTTTCTTTTTAAAATGTAATTCAAGTGTTTTATAATAAAAAAGTAAATAAAAAGCAAAAATCTCCACACGTGATTCTTTCAGGCAGCCAAGATTAAGAATCACTGACCTACTATCATGGACAGACCAAAATCAACTAGCTGGAACAGTGGGACTCTGGGGGAATGACAGCAAGTGGGAATCAAATGCTAAACCCAGCATTATTGGAGCCAGAATCCTGGGCTCTGATTCCAACTCCAATCACCTTCCAGCTGTGAGACCTTGAGCAATTCACTTAACCTGTCTCTGTGCCAGTTTCCTCCTCTGTAAATAGAACAATACCAGGTACCTCTGTCTTACTGGGTTAAAGATGAAATAATGCAAGTAGAAACTTAGCATACTGTCTAACATGCATTGACAATAGTCAGCATATAAAGAGGACACACTATATGCCAAGAAAAAGACACACTATTCTAAGCGTATTGTGTGTATTACCGCATTTAAATCCTCCTAACAACCCCACTAGGTAGGCACCATTATGATGTGCATTTTACAAATGAGGTAACAGGCACAGAAAGGTTGAAAACTTGTTCAAACTGCATATACGGGGTATGGCCAAGACTGGAACTCAAGTCAAATAGCTCTAGGGCCCACACTCTTTTTTTTTTTAATATTTATTTATTAGAGACAGAGAGAGAGAGCATGCACGAGTGGGGTGAGGAGCAGAGGGAGAGGGAGGGAGAGAGAAGCAGACTCCCCACTGAGCTCAGAGCCTGACGTGAGACTCCATCTCACGACCCTGAGATCATGACCTGAACCAAAACCAAGAGTCGGACGCTTAACCAACTGAGCCACCCAGGCACCCCTAAGGCTCATACTCTTAACTATTAGATCATATTAATGACTAAAGAACTCTTATTGAGTTCTTTGTACAGCTACATAAATAGCTGTTCTGACTATGGATTTGAATGCTTGTTTATTAAATTGGGAATGACTGCTAATGCATTATATTAGGAGACTCAAAATTTTAGAAAAAAGAAAAGGTACAGAGTAGAACTCTATAGAGCTAGAAAGTTATATAATGGAAAATGCCTGAGTAGGCAAAGATAGACAACATCTTGGCTTAATAGAAGATCAGAAGATGATTATGAGTCAGCAATGTGGGGGCAATTACAGTATTGAAGAAGCAGGCACAACACTGGATATTAATAAGTATGTCCTGCAGGAGCTGAGAATTATATTCGGCACTGGTTAGGTCCTATTAAAATATGAAGTACATAAGAGATATAAAAAAGTTGGGTAAAGTTGAAAAAAAAAAGACATGAAATATACAGAAAATACAATTAGTAAAGACAGATTGCAGGAAGTATGATTATTCAATCCCTAGAAGGAAAGGCTGGAGGTTACTCAGCTATCAAAATTGGAAGGATTTTTAAAAAGGCTACTATAAAATTTTGTAGCTCAAGCTATGAAACATCAGACTGGGCAAGAAAGCACTCTATACGAAACAGGGTATCTCTTAGGTATTTATTTAAGTTTGCAAAAGATAAAATTATTGAGGAAGGAGATCTTAAAAATAGAAAAACTGTTACGAAGGGCATCTGGGCTGCTCAGTCGGTTAAGCATCCGACTCTTGGTTTCGGCTCAGGTCATGATCTCAGGGTCTTGAGACTGAGCCCTGTGTCAGGCTCTGCGCTCAGCGGGGAGTGTGCTTGAGATTCTTTCCTCTCCCTCTCCCGCCCCCTCTGCTCCTCCCCCTGCTTGCTTTCTCTCTCTCTCAAAATAAATAAATAAAATCTTAAAAAAAAAAAAAACTTGTTACGAATCATTTAACATATTCTCCCTGGGAAGGCAGAGAATTTAATAAGCATGACTCCAGTAAGCTCTACTGTTCTATCTTGTATTTCTCCTGATTAAGATTCATTCTATTCAGAAGTCAAATTCATTCTATTCTTCTCACTCACTCCCAACCGTATGCCTAGATTTGAGAGTGGGTAAGATGCTGTCATAACCTTCAGAAGTCTGCTGAATGCAGCTGTCACTGAGCTTCATGGCCTACCAATAACCTACTGCTATAGGTGGGCTGTGTGAATGTCAGAGGCAAGCCATGGTCTCTAAATTATTTACAAATTTTGTCACTGTGAGGCTGGTTGTTTTTTTTTTTTTAAAGAGTTACATAGCCTTAAGGTTAAAAAAAGAAAAGTTAAGGGGTACCTGGGTGGCTCGGTCAGTTAAGCGCCCAACTCTTGGTTTCAGCACAGGATATGACCTCAGGGTTGTGAGACTGAGCCCAGGGTTGGGTTTCCCACTCAGTGGGAAGTCTGCTTGAGATTCTCTCTCTCCCTCTCCCTTTGCCCCTCCACACCACCTCCTGCTGCTCACACACACCCATGCTCTCTCTCTAAAATAAATAAATCTTAAAAAAAAAAAATTAAATTTTGGCCTGCAAGTCATAATAGCAAGTCCTAACAGAATCATGTGCTTACTGTATTTCCAAAAGGTTCAAACTCCATCTATTACAGCGAAACAGTACTGTACCTGTCGAAACCTCTTTTTTATTTCTTCATCTGTCACTTCAGGATCTATCTGCAGAACCTGGAAGAATCAAAATCAAAACTGTAAAAGAAATTAAAAGAATGTATGAATTTAACAGGTGTCTAATAATTATACATATTATAATCAGCATCTAGAACAGTACTCAGCATTCCAGAACAGTGCCTGGCACACAGTTCTAAAAAATGCTCAAGAGGGTGCCTGGGTGGCTCAGTTGGTTGAGCATCTGCCTTCGGCTCAGGTCATTATCCCGGGGTCCTGGGATTGAGTCCTGCATCGGGCTCCTTGCTCTGTGGGGAGCCTGCTTCTCCCTCTCCCCCACCCCACTTGTGCTCTCTCTCACTATCTCTGTCTCTCTCTCTCAAATGAATAAATAAAATCTAAAAAAAAAAAATTTTTTTTTAAATGCTCAAGAAATATAAATGAGGGGTGCCTGGCTGGCTCAGTCACTAGAACATGCAACTCTTGATCTTGGGGTCATGAGTTCGAGCCCCACATTGGGTGTAGAGATTACTTTAAAAAAATATTTTTAAAAAGAAAAAAGAAATATAAATGACCAAATCAGTTAACAGAATAATAGTTATACCATTTTAGGGGTCTCAATTAACACAGTAGCTACTTTTATTCCATCAGAAGAATTTATCTTATACCCAGAGACATGTTTCCAGACCATGTTGGATGTTCCCTTCATTCATTATGAAAAGTATCCCCCTACCCTACCCCTACTCATCTTTGCAAATGTGGAGAAAGCATAAACATGCAACAGGGAAAAAATTAGGCTGGCTCCCTGATTTTCAATCCAGAAAGGTCCACTGGGCTCCACTTTATATCCGTAATTCACGTGGGCCAATGATTCTCAGCCCAGAGTGGACATCAGAATTGCCTGTGAAGACCTGTGAGTGATGCCCGGGACCTACTCTAGAAAAGTCTGATTCCAACTCATTAGAACTGAGGTACAGCCAAATGGAAGGATCACCACAAATACATACATTCATTCAAACATTTACGTTTACATTACCTGCTGAACACAGTGCTATGTACTAGAAATGCAAAGATGAATAAACAGGGAAAACATATTTTTTAAATTACCATATAATAAGTGCTTTGGGGGGAAGGGAATGTTATACATAATTAAAGCAGATGATTTCACAGTATAGTCCATGGATTCAACACAGCACCTAGTATTTATTTACTTGGTATTCAAGGCCAGGGGAAGGTCCTGAAAGGGCAGAGGGTGGGAAGAGTTTGTTAGGAATTCAGAAGAGAAGGCCCCACATTTCAGTGCAACTGAATCAGAATCAACACTTAACAAGATCCCCAAATGATTTGAATCTTTTAAAGTCTGAGAAGCACTGGCAAGAAACAATGGAGGTTAGAAAGAAGTATGTTCAAAGTTAGCAGGATCAGTTAGTAACAGGCACGGGGGGTGGGGAGCAGCAGCCAAGAGAAAAAAAATGAAAATAAACCTTGAAAGGAAAAATACATACTAGAAATTAAAACTGCAAAGTAATCCACCAAGCTTAGTCAGATGCTTGGTGTTTCTTAAAAACCTGGCAACAAGTAATGTCAAGATTTATTGCAAGCTTTCAAAACATTCCAACAGCCCACCTACAATAATAAAGTTATTGGTAGGCAATGAAGCTGAATCACCACTGCATTCGGCAGACTTTGGAAGGTTATGACAAGAGCATACCCCTCTCCAATGCTAGGCAGACATTCAGGGTGAGGGAAAAGAGGAACTTTAAAGCAAAGAATTTTCAAGATTCATTGTGTCCCCTTATAACTTCCCAAGGGAGAAAGGAATTGGGAAAAAGTCACTCCGGAGGAAGTATGCAGCCATATGAGAGTTACAGATAAAGGGAGGGAACCGTACGTACACACATATTCAGAGAATTTTAGCTTACCTGGTTCAGGGGAAAAGAAACGTACTGGAGCAAACCAAACTCCAACAAACCCCAGGTGTCCAAAATGAAGGAGAAAGAACACTTCCCACCTTCACACACCAAAAAAGCCTCCAATAAAGCTATAGCCCAGAACTAATCATACCAAATGTAATTCATAAACCTTGACTGGTTCCCAAGTTAAATAAATAAAGTAACTATAACTGAGATTTGGGGGACACCTGGGGCTGCTTGAGTGTGGACTCCATTAGATGATGTTATTCAATTAATGCTGTTTCTCTTAGGTATGGTAATGGTGTTGTGGTTATGTAGAAATCTGTTCTTGTTCTGAGGAGAGGCATGGTAAATTATTTAGGCATGAAGCCTCACAAGTCTACAGCTTACTTTCAGATGATTTGGCAAAAAAGAAGGTATGTACAGGTATGTATATATATACACACACAAACACACACACATCAACCAAAAGTTATTTTTCCAAGAGTTATATCACATGTGCACATGTGATCACAGGTAACAAATATTCACTGAGTGCCTTCAAAGCTAATCCAACTCCTTTCCTATCTTTAAGAGTTGGAGGTGCCATATGTGGCCATGAAATACAATGAAAACGGTGGGCCTATCCCTGTGGCCCAAACCTCTCTGAAGCCAGTTTCCCACTCAGTACAAATTTTTGGAGCACCTAGGGTTGCTAGATACTGTGCTCACTACTATTCTCATGAATTTAAGGTCCATCAGGTGAAGAACAGACAAGTAATAAGTAATTCTTATAAACCTGATAAATGCAAAAAAAACCCAAAACAAAACAAAAAAACATGATAAATGCCATATTACCAATACGGCTCTTAGGAAGCACACAGATCTGCTCAGATTCTTAGGTTTTTCTGACCACTCCTGTGTCTCAGGCTTTGGGGATACTACAATGAAGAATCCACAGTCTTAGACCTCAGAGAGTTAACTAATCATCTCATGTTAACAAAAATGTTTGACATTTGTCCAAGTTTCTGAACTCAAACGGTAACAGCCTCCTTTGGGATCTTCCACTTGAAAAAGGAATCCAGTCTCTGTCACACCTGAACTCTGACCTGTTGTTAATGCGCAAGTACCAGAGTTCTATGAGATAAATATCTTTCTTTCCAAGGTACTTAACAAGATAAAAGAAAATAAAGTCAGTGATGCTCCCTGTTGGCGTCTTAAAGTTAAATCAAAATAAGAAACACCAGAAGGACAGGACTGAGCAGGGACACAGGTTCATCTAAGCTTAGGGAAGGAAGTGGGGAAGTGCCTCAACCTAAGAACCACCGCAGAACGCAAAAGAAAAGATGCTTGCATCATGGCTGAAGGTCCAAATAGGGAGCTGCAGAGATGGCAGGAAGAAAAAAAAGATGCTCCCTGGATAAGGATTTCTGAGAAGAACCCTCAGATTCCCAGTCTACTGCCTCCCTTTTCTACCTAGCTATTACTGCATTACTCTCCTTACCAGAAGACCAGGCCGCTTACCTCTGTAGAAAAATCGGATTTATTTAGATGGGTCAATAGTTGCTGCACGAGAAACAAAAGTCACTCATTTCCTGTATCACCAGGAACACCTAAGATTCTGACTTTAGAGTCAAAAAGCAACTTTATAAGGAGACAATGACAATGACGTCCACCTTATAAAGAGGCCAGCACATTTGTAGAAAATAGACAAGACAAATATTCTAATGGATAGTCATGGAGTCCTGCCCATTCAAACACAATGTCCCATCTTCCCCAGTGTGTTGACCTTAGCATATCTTTGTGTAAAGATGTATATATTCAAACACACACACACACAGTCAACCCTTGAACAACACAGATTTGAACTGTGTGGGTCAACTTACATATGGACTTTCTTTTCAAATAAATACAGTATACTACTATAAATATATTTTCTCTTATGATTTTCTTAATATTTTCTTTTCTCTAGCTTACTTTATTATACGAATACAGTATTTAATACATATAACATATAAAATATGTGCTAATCGATGTTTTATGTTATCAGTAAGGCTTCCAGTCAACAGTAAACGGATTTTCAACTGCGCAAGGGTTTGCATGCCTAATCCCTGCATTGTTCAAGGGTCAACTGTGTGTGTGTGTACACATATACCTGTATGCATAATGTGTATATATACTCAAACATACTTCCTATAATCAGGACAAGAGCTACAGGGTAGTAATTTCCAGAACCACAGTAACTAGTAGGGCATTAAAAACATCCTAGCCTTCATACTATTCCCAAAAATTTGTCATTTCTTGTCAATTGGATTCTCCATAGGAAACATGAATTACCTTAACAAATAAATGAGTAAGTTATATGATCACATGTCCCCATTTCATGGTACTATGTACAATTTAAGAGTATGGTGAAACAGAATGAATGTACCATCAAATTCTTTATCACTTCTCAAACAAATTATCTTCTCCCTCCCCAAAATCAAATCAAAAGTACTTTTTTTTCTAAGATTTTTTAAGTAAACACTACATCCAACATAGGGCTCAAACTCAAAACCCTGAGATCAAGAGTCACAGGCTCTATCAACTGAGCCAGCCAGGCACCCCTCAAACACACTCTTTAAGCTTTCCATCTTCCCCTTCCCTGAGCAATACAATCCAAACACATTAAGTGGAGCCAGGCACTTAGATATCTACTAGTTGACATATACTCTGAGTGGGGCATCAAAATGGCCCAGAGCAGTTTCAGAGCCCATCTGGGATGAAGACGATGGCGACCACACAGGGAGTAGTGGCCAGGCACACAGTGGTGGAGCACACGGGTGAGAAGAGCATCCACACAGAAAGGAGGGGGACACAAACCACGAGAGACAATGGACTCTGAGAAACAAACTGAGGGTTCTAGAAGGGAGGGGGGTGGGGGATGGGTTAGCCTGGTGATGGGTATTAAAGAGGGCAGTTCTGCGTGGAGCACTGGGTGTTATGCACAAACAATGAATCATGGAACACTACATCAAGAACTAATGATGTAATGTATGGTGA
The DNA here is from genome assembly GCF_009762305.2 of Zalophus californianus. Lineage (NCBI taxonomy): Eukaryota > Metazoa > Chordata > Mammalia > Carnivora > Otariidae > Zalophus > Zalophus californianus. The sequence continues at coordinate 21,104,265 of NC_045598.1, forward strand.
TTAACATAATAAAATTAAATTAAAAAAAAAGAAGGGCAGCCTGACATGGAGGTACAAAATGGGTTGAGAAGGGCAACTCCGTGGACAGGCAGCCTGGCATAGGGTGTACCTAAGCAGGGTTAAGACTGTAAACATGGGAGGGTAGCCAAGTGCAGGGTATCAGAGCCCAAGATGGATAAGCAAGGAAATCCACATGGAAGTAGAGCCCAACACTGGGCATTTGAGACTGAACAGGGTAAGGAAAGTGTCCACAAGGGAAGGTGGCCTGGCACGGAGTATAGGAGCCCAAGCAAGAACATCTTCACAAAGGCGTGGCCTAGCATGGGAAACCTGTGCTTGGTGAGGTGGGTGCCGATGTAGGAGGACATCCAATGTAAGAAGGGAGCCCAACAAGAGGTGTCAGAACCCAAGCAGGATGTAGGGAGCAATTGTATGGAAGTATGGCTGGCAAAGAAGTTGGAACTGAGCAGAGTGAAGAGGACCTCCATGCACACGGGTGACCTGGACTGTGGAGTTAGAGCCCAAGTAAGATGAGGAGGGTGTTCTCAGAGGAAGTTAGCCTAACATAGGGTGTCAAAGCCAGAGCAGAGTAGGAAGGTTCCTGCTTGATGAGGAGGACGCTAGAGCCCCCAGGGGGTAGAGGGCAAGCACAGGGAGCCTGAGCTGGGTGAGGAACGCACCTACATAGAAGGGTAACCTGGCATGGGAGTTTTGAGCTCAGGTATGGTGAGAAGGGTTTTTGCACAGTGAGGAAGCCTGGTGTTGGTGTCAGAATAAAGCAGGGTGAGGAGGGCAGTCACAAGAGGGAAGGAATGGCAGCTGTGAGATCAGATGCAAACAGGAGGACCAATTAAGTAACTATATATATATATATATTTATGATAATGGGAGCCTGGCTTCTCACTATGAAAGAAGGAAACCACAAACATGGAAAGGAAAAAAAAATGTGAATAAACCCTGTAGTGCTGGATTGAAATTGGATGTAAATACATGTATATACACATGCACGCACATGCACCCATGCACACACACACACACACATACTCACCCAATCCTTGGCCCTATCTACCAATAGGGTCTAGGGGTAGTGACATTCCCAAAAGCAATGAGTACACCTAGCACCCAAATCTTGATTTCTAAATACCATTCTTCACTAAAAGGAACCAGAGCTCCTCACTGAAATGATTAATTTTAGGCTAGGTCAGGAAAAGTATAAGAGTGCCTAGTAATCAAAGAATGATGAAGACCTATCAAAAGATAGGATCTGGGGAGCCTGGGTGGCTCAGTTGGTTAAGCAACTGCTTTCGGCCCAGGTCATGATCCTGGAGTCCCGGGATCGAGTCCCACATCAGGCTCCCTGCTCGGCGGGGAGTTTGCTTCTCCCTCTGACCCTCTTCCCTCTCGTGCTCTCTATCTCTCATTCTCTCTCTCTCAAATAAATAAAGTCTTTAAAAAAAAAAAAAGATAGGATCTGGCTTGAAAGGTAGCCTACTGGCCAAATTTGGGACAATTTGAGCAATGAAATAAATAATATCAAAATATAACACACTGAGGGGAGACGAACCAGGAGAGATGATGGACTCTGAAAAACAAACTGAGGTTTCTGGAGGGGAGGAGGGTGGGGGGATGGGTTAGCCTGGTGATGGGTATTGAGGAGGGCACATTCTGCATGGAGCACTGGGTGTTATGAACAAACAATGAATCATGGAACAGTACACCAAAAAAAAAATATATATATATATAACACACTGAATAAAATAGGAAACCCCCAATCTATACTGACAAATGAATAAATTGAAACTCTGATAAGGAGAGGATATTTGCACAGTCTCAAAGTACCTCTCCATAAAATACTTATTACAAAGAGGGGGAAAAAGTAACTTCATGAATAAATCCAGCAGGTACCTCTTGAAGTAATCTGGTTAACATCATTAGTAATGGGATACAGCTAATGGAAATATCATGTACTTTATAAGTTGCAAAGAGAATACAGTATCACTTCTGTGATATTCCTCCCAACATTGTATAAACTGAATCCAGCTGAAGAAACATCAAACAAAATCAAACTGAGAGATATGCTAAAAATAACTGGCCTATAATCTTCAGAAATGGTAAGGTCACCAAAGATAAGAAAATGCTGAGGAACTGTTCCAAGCTGAAGACTAAAGGGACATGACAACTAAATCTAAGAGTTGATTCTGGGCTGGATCCTTTTGCTATACAGGACATTGAGACAACAGGCATACTGAATGGGGTCTGAGAACTACATGGTAACAATGTCATCAGTGTTTGTTTCCTGATTTTTATGGTTATATTGTGCTTCAGAAGGAGAGTGTCATTCATAGGAAAAATATACTGAAGTATTACAGGGCAAAGGGGCATCATATGGACAACTTAGTATCAGATAGTCCAAGAAAGTCTTCATAGTATATTTGTAACCTTTCTGCAAATCTGAGATTGTTTTAAAATGTAAAAATTCTTTAAAAATTACTCTTCAAAAAACTGGAGCAATGGATGAACCTTGAAGACATTATGCTAAATAAAATAAGCCAGACACAAAAGAACAAATACTACGTGATTCCACCTATACGAGGCACTTAGAACAAGCAAATTCATATATAAAAGTAGAATAGAAATAGACTGGGGGTAGGAGGAATGCAGAGTTACTGTTTAATGGGTTTGGAGTTTCTATTTGGAATGATGAAAAAGTTCTGGAAATGATAGTGGGGATGGCTGCACAACACTGAATGTGTTTAATGCCATTGAACAGTACACCTAAAAATGGTTAAAATGGTTAATTTTATGTTATGTATATTTTACCAGATTAAAAAAAGTGGGGAAAAAAAGGTTTTAAATACTCAATAAGTGTTTTTATAAGATGTAACAATATTCATGTCAAAATTATAGTTGTAAACAATTAGAAACTAGTTTAAATATCCTACAATAAAGGAATTGTTTAAATAATAATTATAAAAACTTTAAGAAATGTATACACTGCTTCCAGTGGCAGGTTGGGGGAAGGGGCAGCAGGCACCATGTCCAACTGCAAAGCCCCTAAAGCAGCCCAAGAAGCAGGCCAAGCAGACAGACGAGGAAAATAAGGTATTCAAGCAGAAACAGAAAGAGAAGCAGAAGAAACTCGAGGAGCTAAAAGTGAAGGCCATGGGGAAGGGCCCCTGGCCACAGGTGGAATTAAGAAATCTGGCAAAAAGTAAGCTGTTCCTTGTGCTGGAGGCAATGATGATCCTTAATTCCATTCTTGTTTAAACATCTGGATTCCTTGTCATAGCATCTATTGTTACCTATAGCTGAAATGAAGTGTTGTCATAGATCCTGTTGTATAATTAAGAATAAATTTTTATAAAAAAATAACCAATCATAAAAAAGAAATGTATACAAATATTTTATATTAACAATACAGCATTTAAAATAGAATGAAGGGGCGCCTGGGTGGCTCAGTTGGTTAAGTGACTGCCTTCGGCTCAGGTCATGATCCTGGAGTCCCAGGATCGAGTCCTGCATCGGGCTCCCTGCTCAGCAGGGAGTCTGCTTCTCCCTCTGACCCTATCCCCTCTCATGTGCTCTCTCTCTCTCAAATAAATAAAATCTTTAAAAAATAAATAAATAAATAAAATAAAATAGAATGAAGTGCATCATCCTCGTTTTGTTTTTGTTTTTTTAAGATTTTATTTATTTATTTCACAGAGAAAGACAGAAGGCGTGCACAAACAGGGGGGAGCTGCAAGCAGAGGGAGAGGAGCAGCAGCCCTCCCACCAAGCAAGGAGCCCGATGTGGGGCTCAATCCCAGGACCCGGGGACCATGACCTGAGCCGAAGGCAGATGCTTAACCGACTGAGCCACCCAGGTGCCCCATCTTCCTTGTTTTAAAATAAAACTTTTTCGGGGCGCCTGGGTGGCTCAGTCGTTGGGCGTCTGCCTTCGGCTCGGGTCATGATCCTGGGGTCCTGGGATTGAGCCCCGCATCAGGCTCCCTGCTTGGCGGGAGGCCTGCTTCTCCTTTGCCTCCCACTCCCCGAGCTTGTGTTACCTCTCTCGCTGTGTCTCTATCTGTTAAATAAATAAATAAAATCTTTGGGGGGAAAAAAATAAATAAATAAAAACTTTTTCTTTTTTTTAAGTAAGCTCCATGCCCAGCATGGAGCCCAAGGTGGGACTTGAACCCATGACCCTGAGATCAAGACCTGAGCTAATATCAACAGTCAGATGCCCAACCAACTGAGCTACCCAGGTGCCCCTAAAATAAAACATTTAAAATAACTGAAGTATAGGGCGCCTGGGTGGCTCAGTTGGTTAAGCAACTGCCTTCAGCTCAGGTCGTGATCCTGGAGTCCCGGGATCGAGTCCCACATCGGGCTCCCTGCTCAGCAGGGAGTCTGCTTCTCCCTCTGACCCTCTTCCCTCCTGTGCTCTCTATCTCTCATTCCCTCTCTCTCTCTCAAATAAATAAATAAAATATTTACAAATAAATAAATAAATAAAATAACTGAAGTATAAACAATTAAGAGGGGCTATTTCTCTTAGGTAGGATTACACATGATTATTCCTTCTTTCTTTATATTTCAAATCTTTATAAGAAATATGGTTTACTGGGGTGCCTGGGTGGCTCAGTTGTTTAAGTGCCTGACTTCAGCTCAGGTCATGATCCCAGGGTCCTGGCATTGAGCCCTGCATCAGGCTCCCTGCTCAGTGAGGAGCCTGATTCTTCCTCTCCCTCTGCCTGCCACTCCCCCTACTTGTGCTCTTTCTGTGTCAAATAAATAAATAAAATCTAGGGATGCCTGGGTGGCTCAGTCAGTTAAGCATCTGCCTTTGGCTCAGGTCATGGTCCCAGGGTTCTGGGATCGAGTCCCACATCAGGCTCCTTGTTCAGCGGAGAGCCTGCTTCTCCCTCTCCCTCTGCCACTCCCCCTGCTTGTGCTCTCTTGCTCTCTCTGACAAATAAATAAATAAAATCTTTAAATAAACAACTATCTGCAGCCAATTAAGCTGACTGTGCTCTTTCTCCATGGGGGCCCAGTGTGCCATGGCTGCAAATAGTAGCCTCCAAATAAAAATCTTTAAAAAAAATAAATAAAATAAAATAAGATAAAATAAGAAAACTAAGGAAACCCAAAAGTATATTTGCTTGTCTATAATCTTGTGATCATTTTTTGGTTGTTGGGTTTTTGATATTTGTTACTGCAGTAAAACAGAAAAGCTGTAACAAGCAAACTAAATCAAAGTTCCTAAATTTATCAAGGCTAGCTATCCCTTCACATTTGAAAATAAAGTCCTATATATTTGGGTTGGTAAAAGATGGAGAATATTTGACAAGGCGAAGACACCTCATTTTCCTTAACATGGTGCCTCTCAAACTCTGCTCATAATAAAACCAACAAATCTCAGTTCCAACTCTACGACAAATTAAGTGTGTGTTCCGATGTAAGTCTGCGTGCAGCTATGCAAAGCTCCCCATCACAAAGCCACAGCAACATCAGACAGCTCACCTCAAATGGGTTCAGATTGAAGTAGGAAGAACCAGGACGGGTCAATCTTTCAATCTGATTTTTGGATGTTAGAACTGAATCTCTCTTCTCTATTTGTTTCACCTAAAATGGAGGGAAAGAAAAACTTCATTAGTAAAGTTCAAAAATAAACTCTGAATTGTCACCTTAACAAGCTACTGACATGTTCAGCAAACATTTGTCTACATGTGGAAGACAGTTTGCCAAATGCTTTGGGAATAATTACAATAGTTATCATTTATCGAATTCTAATAAAGTAAAAACTTTACATATATTTATTCCTCCCAACCATCCTATACAATAGACATTACTATTATCTCCATTTCACAGATAAGAAAACTGAGACTTAGAGAGGTTAACTGACTTGTTCCCAATTACCCAACTTGTAAACAAGAACTTTAACTATAACAGTTTGAGGAATCAAGAACATTCAAACAGGGGCGCTTGGGTGGCTCAGTCGGTTAAGCATCTGCCTTCGGCTCAGGTCATGATCCCAGGGTCCTGGGATCGAGTCCCGCATCGGGCTCCCTGCTTGGCGGGGAGCCTGCTTCTCCCTCTCCCTCTGCCTGCCACTCTGCCTACTTGTGCTCTCTATCTTTCTGTCAAATAAATAAATAAAATCTTTTAAAAAAAAAGAACAAACATAAATATATCACAGCCACCACTTTCAAAGAGCTTCCACTGTAATGATGGAAGATGTACCTGTGCTGTTCATACTTAATTTACAATTTTTATTTAAGAAAAATACAATTAGGGGCGCCTAGGTGGCTCAGTCATTAAGCGTCTGCCTTCGGCTCAGGTCATGATCCCAGGGTCCTGGGACCAAGCCCCGCATCAGGCTCCCTGCTCCGCGGGAAGCCAAGCCTGCTTCTCCCTCTCCCACCTCCCCTGCTTGTGTTCCCTCTCTCACTGTATCTCTATCTGTCAAATAAATAAATAAAATCTTTAAAAAAAAGAAAAAGAAAAATACAATTATACTGAAATATATACTAAAAACAGCATTAAAAAAGTATATGGGAGGGGCAAGTAACTCTGCCTACCTAACTCGAATAGAGTTAGAAAAATCCCTGGCCCAAGGGCTCAGTATGTTGGGCACCTGACTCTTGATTTCCACTCGGGTCACGACCTCAGGGTCCTGGGATTGAGCCCTGCACCCCACTCTCCACTCAGTGCAGAGTCTGCTTGGGATTCTTTCTCTTCCTCTTTCTCTGCCCCTCCCTCACCCAAATAAATAAATAAATAAAATCTTAAAAGAAGAGAAGGGATGGGAAGGAAAAGAAAGGGTAAAGAAAACCCCCTGACCCAAAGACAATGCTAAGGAGAACAGGCACCAGGCAATGCCAGGAAAACATCCTTGGTGCCACTGTCAGAACTGTAATACTAGCTGAAATGAATCACTGGTATGTTATAATACCACCTTTATTCCTATGGCCAAAAGGAGTTTGGAAATAATTTCAGTAACATAAAAAGCCGTTCCTTCCCAGTATCTCCCCTCTTCACTTTCTTTAAAATAGCATGCCACTCCCCACCCCCTAAACCCTACCTTATTTCCCAGACTTATTTTCCCTCATTGCACTTATCACTACCTGACACTATATTGTACATGTTTGTTTATTGCTTATCCTTCTCTACAGAATGCAAGCTCTATGAAGACAGGATTTTTCTCTGTTGTTCACTACCATACCTCTAGCACCTAAACAGTACACTAGTACATGTCAGGTACTGAATAAACATTGACTGAATGATGACTGAAGGGTCCTCCTTTAGGTATTTACTCTCATTCAATTCAAACAAACCAGGATTGCTTTTCTTTTTTCTCTTTTTTCTTTTTAACTAAGCAATGGTAAGTGAAACAATTTCCAGTATAACTGCAGAGTAGTCATTAGAGGTCAATAAACTTTGGTACCAGTGTATCAACATTTTCAAGTTAATTGGGCATTTCAAAAGGACAAACTATAAAGGATGTGCTAATTCCATTTTTAAATTTAATACTTTGGAGAAACTACTATGTAACAAGCACTGTTACAAATAAAAGATGAATGTGACATGGTGCTGAACTGAGTAGCTCACAGCCTAGAGGGGAGCAACTCCATTCCTCAAATCCATGCCAACTCACAGAGGTCCATCTTCAGCTTTCACTCTTAAAAAGACCCTTTCTTATACACTAACTCCTTTAATGCTCATAAAACTCGTTTTAACTCTCGCTTTACAGAAGTGGGAACGGAAGATCTGCAAAATCAATGCCTTGAAAAAAATTCAATCACAGTCCAATTAACTGCTTTGCAAAAATCCAACCCAAAGTCCTCCGACTCCAAATGGCATGCTTTTCTTTCATTTATTCATTCACTTGTTCAACAAATATTTACCAAGCAATCGCTATGTTCTAGGCGCTGGAAATGCGACAGTAATCGAGGCTCAGACCAAACTCACTCCAGTCCTAACATGATACCAAGCTGCTATCTGCTTTAGGACCCATAACAAATTATTTCACCTCCCTAAACCTCAGGTTTGTCATCTGTAAAACAGAGATAATGCCTACCTGGCATGAGGCATAGCGCCTGACGTTCGCGAATGGCAGAAATAACCACTAATACAACTCATTACAGAGGACTAAGAGTGAACAGTGGTTCCATTTAAAATAAAAATGAGGCCCAAGACAGTTAAGTCGCTCCCAAGAAGGCCACCCTCTGCCAGCCTCTGACTCCGCGGACCTGGGGACTTCTGCACGCGCCCAGGCACTTCGTTGGCCACACTCGTCCTCTACCCGCAGACGTCGGACCGGGCCCCTTTTCCGATGCCCAAGGGATTCCCCCAGCAGCTATCAGGCAGAGACGCACACACACCCCCCAGCCCCCCGCCTCCCCGAAGGCCAGACAGGAGGAGCCGCCCAACGGTCCAGGCCAGGAAGACCACTGCCTTTGCCCGCTGGGAAAGTAGGACTGGGCGGGGTCGCCCCGGTGCCACTACTCCTCACTCAGTGTTCACCTCACTGTAGAAGGTCATAAATGCTTCCTCGGTGCTCCCTCCGCCAGCCGAAGCCCCGCTCTCTCCAGGAGCCGCCATTTCCCCGGCCCAGCAACCACGTGACACCCCTGCGCAGGCGCAGCCTCCTGTGATTCTTACAAGCCCGCCTCTGTAGCCCCGCCCCCTTCCTTGTGAATCTTAAAGGGTTCGCAGCCCAGCCAGACACCTCTAACTGAATACTTTTTTTAATTGAGGTGAGATATACATAACATATAATTAAAATGGATAATTCAGTGTGTCTTAGTACACTCATAGTATTGTGCAACCATCAACCTCTGTCTAGTTCCAAAACAGTTTCATCACCCCAAAAGGATTTCTGGCACCTATGAAGTATTTCCTCCCCATTCCCCCTTCTACTCAACCCCTTACAACAACCAGTCTGTGTTCTGCCTCTATGGATTTACCTATTCTGGACATCTCATAATGCAATCATACAATATGTGACCTTTTGTGTCTGCCTTCTTTCACTGAGCATAATGTTTTCAAGTTTCATCCAAGGTATAGCACGTGTCATTATTTCTTTTTTTTTTAAGATTTTTTATTTATTTGACAGAGAGAGATTTTTTTATTTATTTGACAGAGAGATAGCGACAGCAGGAACATAAGCAGGCAGAGTGGGAGAGGGAGAAGCAAGCTTCTCGTCGAACAAGGAGCTGATGCGGGGCTCGATCCCCGGACCCTGGGATCATGACCTGAGCTGAAGGTAGTCGCTTAACGACTGAGCCACCCAGGCACCCCTAATTTCATTATTTTTTATGTCTGAATGTTATTCTGCTGTATAAATATACCACAATTTGTTTTCATTCATCAAATGATAAACATTTGGATTGTTTCCATCTTCTAGCTGTTGTGAAATGATGCTGCTATGAACGTGTGTGTACATGTATTTGAGTACCAGTTTTCAGTTTTGGGGGGGTACATACCTAGAAGTGAAATTGCCGAGTCTTACGGTGATTCTGTATTTAACTTTTTAAGCAACTGCCAAGATATTTTCCACAGTAGCTGAACCATTTTACATTCCCACCAGCAACATACAGGGGTTACAGTTTTTCCACATCCTCACTAACACTTGTTAATTTCCTTTTTTTTTAAAATTATAGCCATCCTAGTGTCTACACAATCCTTTGCACAAACTCAGTTAAGACCCTCCATTGAATGCCTAGCCTAAGAGATAATCAAGAAACAGCAGTACCTGAAAAACAGAACAGTTTCTGAAACTAGAATGGCACTTAAATATCACCTAGAAACACAGGAAATTATTACCACTAGGTAGTGGGCTTATAAGTGATTATTATATCTATCTTTCTGCTTTTGTATTTTTCCAAGTTTTCTGCCATGAACATTTGAAAATGTGCCCTGCAGGCATTTCTTATCATTTATGTCATACAAACTAGGGCTGGTATTTTTCCAACCAAAAGATTATCAATAAAAACAACAATTTCACAGAAAGCAAAGAAGTTATTTTTATAATCACGAATAAGATAATCTGGCCCAACTCTCTCATTTAAAGGAGGAAAAACTGGGCCCAGAGAGAAAAAATGACTTAGGAAAAGGCTATAAACCACTATGGTCTTTTTCACATTTCTTAGATGGTGAAAGGGAGGTCATGGCAAAGCCTTCCCCAGACTCCTACTTATGCTCTTTTCCACTTCATTACCTCACATTGCCAGAAGTCCAGTTATCAAGCCTGTTCAATTACATATTAATGCATTTTACAAATATTAATTCAGGGCCTACTTGACCAAAGCCCTGATAACTCCAAATGGTGAAAAGCACAAAGAGAGAGCGAGAAAGAACAAAATGTAGCCATATTAGAATGACTAAGGAGGTCGGGTAAAGTTTCTGAGAAGGTGACTTTTAAGCTGTGACTTGAGTGACATGTCAATGGAACAAAAGAACCCTGGCACCTCTTAAGAGACTACATACACATACACGTATAAAAAATTTTCTCCAGAACCCTAAGTCGGAGCATTCTTGACATAGCCCCCCAACCCCTACATTAGCCATCTTATCGATGCTACGTCAAGGAAAGGGAAGGCTTCCTTTTGGTGTTTTAACAACTTCAGGAATGGAATCGTGGGATGGGCTGGATGCCGCGCCTCCCTCTGATGGGTCCAAGAGCCCGGATTTGGACTTCAGACAGTGTTCCTCCTCCATTATTATTCTCCAGGCCTTTGGCCCCAAAGACCTTGCTAGGGATTGGCTTAGAATAGGCCCGCCTCTCGCTCAGGATTCGCTGTGAACTGCAGGAACCCCGCCTCCTCCACTTCATAATTCGCTACTCCTAGGTTCATCCCGCCTCTCCATCGAAAAGATTGGCTGCCTGGCTCCCAAAGTCATCAGCGCCGGCAGAGAGGCTCCGCCGCGGATGACTGGAGAAGTCCTGCTACAACAACAATGGCTGTCACCGCGTTGGCCGCCCGGGTGCGGCTGGGCGTGTGGGGCGTTAGGGCCATACAAGCCCGAGGCTTCAGCTCCGAACGGGTACGCCGGCAGTAGTGCCCGCAGCCCCAGCCCGAAACGCGGATTCCATCTCCCCTTCGCACCTTTACCGACGTTCTCACCTCTCTCCGCAGTCAGACTCCGGCGCGGGCTCGATCCGGGAGGCAGGTGGGGCCTTCGGAAAGAGAGAGCAAGCTGAAGAGGAACGATACTTCCGGTGAGGTCCACGGAGCCCCGAGTCCAGTCCAGATCTCTCAGGGCCCTTCGATCCTTCTTAAACTGAGTCGCCCGGGCACCTGGGTGGCTCAGTAGGTTGAGCAGCCCACTCTTGGTTTCCGCTGTGGTCGTGATTTCGTGTTGTGGGATCGAGCCCCGGGTAGGGCTTCGTGCTGGGAAGGGAGTTTGCGTGGGATTCTCTCTCTCCTCCCTCCGCCCCTCCCCCCCGCTCGCTCGCTCTTACTCTCTCTCTTGAATAGATAAATCTTTAAAAAGAAAAAAAAAAAACTTCCAATGGCTCTACCCTTCCCTCCCTGGTCCCTGGGGCTCCCATCCCCCAATAGAACTAGCGGGCCCTGAACCCATTACCCCCAACACTTGAGGTCCTGACTGTCGCCACCTATAGGGCGCTCACAGTGCCCTGCAGAACAGTTCAGGGGTCCCAAACTCAAGCCATTTCCACACGCGGGTCTCCAGAACTCACAAACCATGGCTCAACTCTTTCTGAATTCATTGACCATGCGCACCCATGGAGTTCTCCCCAGTCTTGCGAAATGGCTTCCAGGTTCTTCCAAGATGTCTCTCTAGGTCGTACTGCCTGCAGACCCCCTGAGCCTGATTTCCTGGGCCTTCAACCACCCATAACCCCTCTACTCTTTCTTTCTTTTCTCCTCCACATGGAGTCCCTGGCTCTCCAGACCCTCAGCCATTTCCAGACTCCCACATGTCTTCCAATTCCGCCAGAGTGCTTCCAACCAAGGCAGCAGCTCCTAGTTGGAACCCTCCTCCCCCACTTCTTGGAGACTATTGCCCAGCCCAGCCCAGCCCAGCCCAGCCCAGCGGCTGGGTTGGATAGATTCCTCTCCTGCGTAGGAGTACAGAGCAGTTTGGACCTAGGGACTCTCCTAGCCCTAAATTATCATTTACTGATTTCTGTCCCCAGGGGGGAGCAGTGTGGAACTAATCTCGCTTCTGCTTCTCCTCCTTTGGTCTAGCTTTTAACTTCTGCTCTTTATTGCTCACTCTTAAGACTTAGCACCATGGCACCTGCCATACCAGAGAACCAAGACACAGCCCTTAGATACCATCTAATTGAACATCAACATTTTACAGTTAAGGAAAACTGAGGCCCATATGTGCCCAAACCAGCATTTGCATGTCCCTCCTTGAGACCTAAATTGGACTGCCAAGTACTTTTTTCCCCTTCACTTTGGCCTTTACAGTGAGCCATGCATTTCCCTAGGCAAAGAAAGCCCTAGATAAATTGAGATAGAACATGTATATTTGTCCATCCTTCCCTCCTTTTGCACTTTTTTTTCCCCTGAAAAAAGGGATTCTGATCTCTGGGTGGTTCCTGTCCTAAGGTATATAGGACTTAGTGTCACACCTCTCTGGAGTTTTCTAAAGAGAAATCTGAAATGGATAACTCATAGATAATGGAATTTCAGGCCCAAGCACCAAGGAAATGGAATCATTTTGGTCATCCTTAAGGTGAATCTATCTCAAGATGGAGTATTCTTTCACTAGTGGGGCTTGAGCGAGTAGTAGAGGATGACCAGCCGGACTCCAATGGGATTGGGACTCCCATTCTTTGCCTTAGGTATCGCAGGTTATGCTTAGAGATCTCTGTGGGGTGAAGGATTGGGATTTAATGCAGATCCACTGTATCCTTGTAGAGCACGCACTAAAGAACAACTGGCAACCTTGAAGAAACACCATGAAGAGGAAATCACCCATCATATAAAGGAAATTGAACGTCTGCAGAAAGAAATTGAGCGGCACAAGAAGAAGATCAAACATCTAAAACATGATGATGATGATTAAACATACACACTTCCCATAGCATAGCTACATATCATTGCCCGCTGCTATGGAAGCAGAGTTGTGGTTTTATTAATATCTGTGTACTGCCAACAGATTATAATAAATTGTCATCAGTGAATTGTGTCTGTCTAATGCCTTCTTCCACTATCTGGAGAGGGGTAGGGGGACATACTACTGGACTTCTAAAATGAATCAGATAGGGACACCTGGGTGGTTCAGTTGGTTAAGCTTCCAGCTCTTGATTTGGGCTCAGGTCATGATCTCAGGGTCCTGGGATCGAGCTCCCGCTTCGGGCTACATGCTCAGGACAAAGTCTGCTTGAGATTCTCCCTCTCTCTCTGTCCTCCCACTCGTGCATACTCTCTCTCTCAAATAAATAAATAAATCTTTTTTTTTTAAACAATGAATCAGGGGCGCCTGGGTGGCTCAGTTGGTTGAGGAACTGCCCTCAGCTCTGGTCATGGTCCCGGGGTCCTGGGATCAAGCCCTGTGTTGGGCTTCCTGCTTTGCCAGAGGCCTGCTTTTCCCTCTCCCACTCCCCCTGCTTGTGTTCCCTCTCACGCTGTCTCTCTCTCTCTCAAATAAAGTCTTTAAAAAAATGAATCGGTACCTACAATAGGGAGCTAAAGATGGAGCACAGTGCTATGTAATTTATAGGGGGAGGGGGACTATGACACTAGGAAAGGTCCCTTTCTCTGTCTAACACTAGTCAGAGGTGTTCAGAGAAAGCTTGAAAAATAAACCCTAATCCAAGACATAAGGTCAAGAGCAGCCTGGAAAACAGGAGTGATTGCTTAAGGATACAATTCAAGGCACCATCAGTCTATTTTGCAGATGGGCACCTGGCTGGCTCAGTAGAACATGCTACTCTTCATCTCAGGGTCCTAAATTCAAGCTCCAGATTGGGTATAGAGCTTAAAAAAAAAAAAATGATTAGAGAACTCCATATGAACTAGTTATCTTTGTTCTAATTAGCCTTGTGCAAATCGAAAGAACTAGAATTAGAAATGATGTTTTACCTACAGTTGCCCAGTATTGTGGAATTGAGACTTCCAAGTTTGTTAATAACAGAGAATCAGAATTTTCTTAGATTATATTTTGCTTTGCTGAGTGTTCTTGATTCAAATTTGACTGTAAGGCTTGTTTAACTAAATTATTACACAAACTGTGTAACTCCTCCAGACCAAAAAAAAGTGACATTTTGGGCCAATAACAAGACATTTTCAATTCACCAGTTTAATAGATTATTTGCCCTAGAATTGTAACGAGTACTTTGTTGTGAGACCCTATTATAAAAAGGCCTTTAGGACCACTGAATGATAAAAGTTTGGACAAATCATTGACCCTACTCCTGCAGACAAGATACTAAATGTCTGGGGCGCCTGGGTGGCTCAGTTGGTTAACCGACTGCCTTCGGCCCAGGTCATGATCCTGGAGTCCTGGGATCGAGTCCCACATCGGGCTCCCTGCTCAGCAGGGAGTCTGCTTCTCCCTCTGACCCTCTTCCCTCTTGTGCTATCTCTCATTCTCTCTCTCTCAAATAAATAAATAAAATCTTTAGAAAGAAAAAGATACTAAATGTCTGTTTCCAAAACATGTCCATGATGCTGCTAGTGGGAAGTTTATAGACACTCCAGAGATGTGAATGCTGAGATTCAAGCGGCCAGTAATAAGATTACCTTAAAGATGCAGTGCAAAAAATTATTGTAAGTCACATGGCTTTTTTTTTTTTAACTTTACAACAGTACAAAGTTTGAAAAATTAGTCGAACAAGTAACATCTTCAATTTTGCATTTTGTGAGCCTCTCCCCCAGCCCCTATAAAAAGCTTACAAAATCCCTTAAGTTTGTGATGATAGTATTCTCATGACTTCTAATAAATAATTACCTTGTTAGAAGTCATGTTCCTGAGTGTGCCATCTGCTCCTGAGATCTATTTTAAATTAAAATCACTCTAATAATGATCAAATAAAGCAAGCAAAAAGTTGAAACTTGAAAATGAAGAGTAAGCTCGAATTCTTAGGAAGATAAAATGAATAATTTTTGGAGCAGCTTAATTTAAGACTACCTGAACTTTATGAAAGTGGTAACTCATGGACTATTTGTTGTGACATATCTGTGGTTAATTTTTCTATCCTATTATAATAAAAGCAAGATATAAATATTATTTAAAAATACATTTAAAAATATCTCTTAAATATATGTGTTTAAATATATCTTTGTTAAAATCCTAAGGCAATTTATGTGATTTGAACCAGTAACCACAGACACATAGCACAGGTCATAAGATACCCCAGAAGCACCCCAGATGTTTCTTGAAGTTTGGAAAGTACTACAGCAGGCGTTCTTTTTTTTTTTTTTTTTTTAAGACTATTTATTTATTTGTCAGAGAGAGAGAGAGCCCAAGCAGGGGGAGCAGCAGACAGAGGCAGAAGCAGGCTCCCTGCTGAGCAAAGAGCCCCATGCAGGACTTAATCATGGGATCATGACCTGAGCGAAGGCAGATGCTTAACCAACTGAGCCACCCAGGTGTCCCTACAGCAGGCGTTCTCAAAGTGCCCACAAGCCAGCAGCATCAGCATCACCTGAGAACTTGTTAGAAAGGTAAGTTCACCCCATCACAGACCAGCTAAAACTGAGGGTTAAACCCAGAAATCTGTTTAACAAGCTTCCCCCAGGTCATTCTAATGTCCACTAAAGTTTGAGAACCACTGTACGAGTAGTTTCTCATGACATTTGCTGGCATTCTTGGGCATAGAACACTATTATAAAGGCAGATTATTAGGTATAATAATACATATATCTAATATAGTTCTTCATACGAATGCTATTTCTGAATAAAAAGATATGTTAAGATTATTCTTGTACAAAACATATTAACATAAGAACATAGCAGTCCCTGGAATAAAATCCTTTTTGTTTACAAGTAACAGACAACCAGCACAGTCTGGCTTAAGGAGGAGAAAAGGAGTGATTTTTTGAAAGAATAGGGGCTATTGTCTCAGAATCTCAAGAAAACTTGAACAAACAAAACTCAGGAAAGGCAGGGACCAGAGAAGCTCTGAGAACTGCAAGAGCAGATTTGTTGAAGCAGCCCTAACCATCTGAGTCAGAATCACTGGAGTGCTTTTTTTTTTTTTTAAGATTTCTATGGAACTTTACACAATGAAGTTATTGAAGTTATTTAACAATTGCACAGCAATTTATGAGCATGTCATAATTACTTGCTCATTAAATCTCGTGAGATTTCTGGCAAAAGATCCATGCCATTAGTTCATTTTTTTTAAAGATTTTATTTACTTATTTGAGAGAGAGAGTGAGAGAGAGAGAGAGAGAGAGAGACCACGAGCAGGGGGAGGGGCAGAGGGAGAAGCAGGCTCCCCGCTCGATCCCAGGACCCTGGGATCATGACCTGAGCCAAAGGCAGACTCTTAACCAACTGAGACACCCACGCATCCCTAGTTTATTTTTTTTATTTAAATTCAATTAGCCAATATAGAGTACATACTTAGTTTCAGATGTAGTGTTCAATAATTTACCAGTTGCATATAACACCCAGTGCTCATCACATCACGTGCCCTCCTTAATGCCCATCGCCCAATTTTATAAGCAAAGTAACCGAAGCAGGGAATTGTGAAGTTTCTCAAGGTCACACAACCAGGTTTCTGCTGAGCAAGAACTTTCCTTCAAAGCTCCTGCTCCCACAGGGGCACCAGGGTTAAGCATCTGCCTTCGGCTCAGGTCATGATCCCAGGGTTCTGGGATTGAGCCCTGCATTGGGCTCTCTGCTCAGTGGGAAGTCTGCTTCTCCCTCTGCCCCGCCCCCCGCGCTTGTGTGCTCTCTCTCTCTCAAATAAATAAAAAAATCTTTTTAAAAAAATGCTCCTGCTCCTACAAACTTATGTTGCAATCCCAGTGTAGTGGTTCAGCTGCCCATTATTAGTTTCCCCCTCAAGATGTGGGACAGATTGGGGGCGTGCCTGAACATCTGGGAATGAGGGATAATGGTGAAGACTCCCGGAAGTAAGTGTAGAAGTGCCAGTGGTTGGTGTTGGCATTGCCGTTAGCATTTTGGCTGCATCATGGACCCTATCAGTATGTCATTGCATGCCTAGATGATGCAAACACACATTTGCAATAGAGTTTAGTTAGTTTTAGTCAGTTTGAGATTTTCACATCAGAAAGTCCAAAATTGTAATTCCTAATCCAGGCAACACATCAAAATACCTGAGAGTTTTAAAATTAAGCCAAAGCCTCAGGACCAATAAATCCAAATCCCTGAGCCTGGGGTGTGAGCTTGGGTATTTTCAAAATCTCCCCCTTTTTCCAATATGTGACCAGAGTAGTAAACCTCTGGTATAAAGGATCCCTGCAGATCTGTTGATATGGTTGGGCAGGTTGTTCACTGGATAAGGACACCTAACTAAAGGGGCCAGGGAGGACTAAAATTCAGCCCACACCCTGCTCATTAAGCAGTGTACTCTAGTTTAGGGGTGGCATCTACTCTGAAAGAGTCACCTTTTTTTTTAAGACTTTATTTCTTTATTTGACAGAGATATAGTGAGAGAGGGAACACAAGCAGAAAGAGTGGGAGAGGGAAAAGGGAGGGGCACCTGGGTGGCTTAGTCAGTTAAGCGTCCAACTCTTAGTTTTAGCTCAGGTCATGATCTCAGGGTCATGAGACTGAGCCCCACATGGGGCTCCGCACTCTGCAGGGAGTCTGCTTGAGATGGTCTCTCTCCCTCTCCCTCTGCCCCTCCTCCCATGCATGTGCTCTCTCTCTCTCTCTCTCTCTCATAAATAAATAAATAAATAAATAAATAAATAAATAAATAAATAAATACAAGAAATCTTTAAAAAAAGATGTCTATTCAAGTCCTTTACATATTTTGAACTGTCTTTTGGTTGTTGAGTTGTTTGGGTTTTTTTTTTTAAGATTTTTTTATATTTGACAGAGAGAGATCACAAGTAGAAGGGAAAGGAAGAGGGACAAGCAAACTCCCCACTGAGCACAGAGCCCAAGGTGGGGCTCAATATGGGGCTTGATCCCAAGACCCTGAGATCATGACCTGAGCCTAAGTCAGATGCTTAACCAACTGAGCTACCCGGGCGCCCCTGGCTGTTGAGTTTTAAGAATTCTTTATATACTCTGGACATAAGATCTGTCTGCAGATCCATCCTCTGTGCTGTCTGGAAGTTGCAGAAGAGTATATATATATAATTTGCTACATATATAGATATTTGCTACATATATATAAATATATGTTTGTGTGTATCTGTATATATATCCCAAATATACATAAATATACAAAATAAGAAGGAAATACTTATACCAATTATAGTCCTCATTTCTGTAACTGGTCATGGTTGTACCTGGTATTTTTTTTTAAGTAGGCTTCAAGCCCAGCATGGAGCCCAATGCAGGGCTCTAACTCATGACTCTAAGATCAAGACATCGGCTGAGATCAAGAGTTAGATGCTTAACTGACTGAGCCCCCCAGGCACCCTTGTAGCTGGTATTTCTAACTACCTTCTTCCACTACTCATTCTTTTTTTTTTTTTTAAGATTTTATTTATTTATTTGACAGAAAGAGAGTGAGACTACAAGCAGGCAGAGCAAGAGAAGCAGGCTCTCCGCCGAGCCAGGAGCCTGACGAGGGACTCGATCTCAGGACCCTGGAACCACGACCCAAGCCAAAGGCAGATGCTTAACCGACTGAACCACCCAGGTGCCCCCCACTACTCATTCTATATTCCCTTTGCCTTCAAAGGGAAGCCTGCAAGCACCTCAGCTGGTTATGGTTCTTTACATGGTAGGTTGACCCAAACCTTCATTCCTAAAGGGTCTGGGCCATTAGTAGTCCTGCCAGGATTGAGCTGCAATTTTCCATTAACCTTAACACAGGGCATGATAATACTAAGAGATGCTCTAAGAGTCTCCTGTGTTTTGGACATACTCTTCTTACTTCCACTGTGGAGTAGTAGTCCAGTTTCTCCTTGGTAGTCAGGATCAGTCACCCTAGCCAGCACAGTAACTCACTTTGCCTATTGATTCAGAGGCATAAGGAGTCAAAAATGGCCAGGCAGCAGTCCTACCTTCCACTTCAATGGAACCATTGTTTGGAACTAAGACCTCTAGGCCAGCAGAGCATAAGTCCACAGGAATAAGAAGCAAAATTTTGCTAGTGGGGCACTAGGGGTAATATAGTGAATGGTGTCATTCACATTTCCACCCCTTGATTCCTAGACCTATGAATCCTAGCTATGGGAGAAGCATCACCATATACTGGATGCTGACTCAGAGCATATACAGCTTTTGGAAGAACCTTGCCCTAGCCCTGCAAGTTATTGCCACCCAGCTAGCACTGAGTTTTCAAAAGGCCATTCCACTGTCATATCAAGCCAGCTGCTCCAGGATGGTAGGGAACATGGTAAAACCAGTGAACTCCATAAGCATGGGCCCATCACTACGCTTCATTTGCTGTCAAGTGAGCTCCTTGACCAGAAGCAACGCTGTGTGGAATATTATAATGGTACGTAACACATTCTGTAAGCCCATGGATGATGGTTTTGGCAAAAGCATTGCATGTAAGGAAGATAACTTTGTTATGCAGTGTGTCTTTTCCAGTGAGAATCAAACATTTCTCCTTCCATGATAGAAGGGGTCCAATGTAACCACCCAATGTAACTAACCTACTACCAGTAGGTAATCACTCCAGGGAATGGTGTCATATCAGGAGGTCTTGTTGGTCATTACTCCTGGCAGATTTGGCACTCAGCAGTGGCTATAGCCAGGCTGGCCTTGGTGAGTGGAAGTCCATATTGCTGAGACCAGGCATAACCTCCTTGCTACCATGGCCACTTTGTGATGAGCCCATTAGGTGATGACAGGGGTGGCTGGAGAAAAAGGTTGACTGATATCCACAGAATAGGTCATCCTGTCCACTTAATTATTAACATTTCCTTTGCTGAGGTCACTCTTTGGTGAGCATTCATATATGACACAAATATCTTCACATTTTTTGCCCATTTAGAGAGGTCTATCTACATACCTCTTCCCCAAATTCTCTTGTCATCAATTTTTCAATAATTTTCCTTCCAAGTCTCTTATATCCAGCCAAACCATTGGCCATAGCCCACGAACCAGTATATAATTGTATGTCTAGCCATATTTCTTCTTCCAAAAAAAGTGAGCAACCAAGAGCAATACTTGAATTTCTGCCCACTGGGAGGATTTTCCTTCACTGCTGACCTTCACAATGTCCCAGAAAGGGGCTACAGCTGTCTACTTTCAGGTGGTGCCTGCATATTGCACAGAACCATTTACAAACCAGGCCTGAGTCGTTTCTTTGTCTGTAAACTGATTATAGGGAAGTCCACATGAAGCCACAGATGTAGGCTGGGAAAGAGAAAGTAATGTAACAGGAGTGGGACCATAGACACTTGGGATACTTCATGTAGCTAACTTGTACCTTCTGGGTCTGCTCAGGCCCAATCATATATATGTGCCACTTCCATTTGATGATAAAGTGCTGCTGTGTATGCCCAACTTTATACCTTGGTGAGTCAGAAACACCCAGTTCAAATGGGCACCTCAGATATCATGGTAATTTGGTTGGTCCACGGTTAAGCATTTAGTTTCTACTAAGGCCCAGTAGCAGGCCAAGAGCTATTTCTCAAAAAGAGAGAAGTTGTCAGCAGAGGATAGCAGAGTTTTGCTCCAAAATCCTAAGGGCCTAGGCTGCAATTCACTTATATAGGCCTGCCAAAGATTCCAAACAGCCTCCCCATACATCACTGACACTTTAGGCACCATTGAATCTGCTGGATTATATGATCCAAATTGCAGGGCAGCCTGCACCAGAGTCTGGACTTCTCTCTTGCTCTGATCCCCACCCATAACTAGCAGCTTTTCAGGTTTTTCAGTAAACAGGTTGAAATAATACATTCAAATGAAGACCATTGCCTCCAAACTCCAAAAAGTCCTACTAAGTGTTATGCCTGTCTTTTAATTGTAGAAGGGGACAGATAAAACAATTTATCCTTCATTTTAGAAGGGATATCACAGCATGCCCCACATCACTGGATCCCTGGAAATTTCACAAAGGTAGAAGGCCTTTGAATTTTTTCCAGATTTATTCCCCACGCTCTGACACACAAATGTCTTACAAATAAGTGTAGAGTAGTTGCTACTTCTTGCTCATTAGGTCTCATTAGCATGATGTCACAATGTAATGAACCAGTGTGATATCTTGTGGAAGGGAAAGGTGATCGTAATGGCCTGAATGTTTGTGCCCCTCAAAATTCATATGTTGCAATTACAACCCCTAATGGGATGGTATTACAAGGTGGGGCCTTTGGAAAGTGATTAGGTAATGAGGATGTAGCCCTCATGAATGGGATTAGTGCCCTTATAAAAGTGACCCCAGAGAGCTCATGTATAGGCTATACAGAATTGGCTCAGCAATTATGGAGGCTGAGACGTCCCATGATCTGCCATTTGCAAACTGGAGACCCAGAAAAGCCAGTGATGTAGTATTAGTCTGAGGTCAAAGGCCTGAGAATCGGGGCACCTGGGTGGCTCAGATGGTTGAGCATTGCCTTCAGCTCAGGTCTTGATCCCAGGGCCCTGGGATCGAGCACCGCATCAGGCTCCTGGCTCAGCGGGGAGCCTGCTTCTGCCTCTGCCCCTGCTCATGCTCTCTCTCTCTCTCTCTCTGTATCTCAGTATCTCAAATGAATAAATAAAATCTTTTTTTTAAAAAAAGGACTGAGAATCAAGATAATTCATAGTGTAAGTTTTAGTCCAAGTGCAGAAGACCTATGTCCCACCTAAGTAGTCAGGACAAAGAGAAAATTCTCCCTTTCTCTGCCTTTTTGTTTTATTTGGGACCTCTGTGAGTTAGATGGTGCCCATTCATATGGGGGAGGGAAATCTGCTTGACTCAGTGTATTGAGTAAATGCTAATCTCATCTGGAAACACCCTTATAGCCTCAACCTAGAAATAACGTTTAGCCAAATATCTGGGTACCCTGTTGTCCAGTCAAATCAATACATAAAAATTAGCCACCACACCAGCTGAAAGCAAACTATTTCTGGTGGTCCTTATCGACAGGTATGGAGAGAAAAGCATTTGCCAGCTCAACAGCTACATACCGGATACCAGGGAATGTGTTAATTTGCATCCCCATGCTCATCCTTTTCTCTCCCCACATTGTCCAGTGACATTAGGAGTAACCAGCCAATAACTAAATACCTTTCTTGGGGGCGCCTGGGTGGCTCAGAGGGTTAAGCATCTGCCTTCAGCTCAGGTCATGATCCCAGAGTCCTGGGATCAGGTCCCGCATCGGGCTCCCTGCTCCTTGGGAGCTGGCTTCTCCCTCTGCCTCTCTCTCTCTGTCTCTCATGAATAAATAAATAAAATCTTTAGATAGATAAATAAATAAATAAATAAATAAATACCCTTCTTGGTATCTGTAGTCCTAAAAACAAAGGTTACTTAGCTCGTGGGTGAAAGATGCAATGAATTGAAAATCACCTGGTCTGAAAGTAGGATTCTTCTAGGAGTGTATAATTCATTTATTTATTCATTAATTTATTAAAACAAACAGTTATTGAATGCCTCTTATGTTCCAGGCACTGTGCTAGGTGCCAGAATACAACAGAAAACCAAAGTCCTGCCTTCCTGGAGTTTCCATAATGTGAAAAAGGCAAAAATTAAACAAGTTTGTATGTTAGGTGGAAGAAAAATAAAGCAGGGTAAGGGGATATAAAATGGCTGAAATTGAACTATTTTATGTAGTGTGATCAGATAAAGTTGTCACCTTATAGAGTGTCCTGACAAGATACAGGACTAAAGAGTATAATAACAGGGGCACCTGGCTGGCTCAGGTGGAAGATCATGCAACTCTTGATCTTGTGATGATGAGTTAGCCCCTTGTTGGGCATAGAGATTACTTTAAAAAATAAATAGTAAAATTTATGAAGAAAAGAATATAATAACATAAGCTATGAAGATACAGAGAATTTCAAGCTGAAGTTTAATAGCAAAGGCAAAGGCTTTGAGATAAGTGTGGCTTAACATGGTCAAAGCAAAGTAGCCAATATAGCTAAGCAGAGTGAGCAAAGGGGGGTGAGACACTGGTGATATTGCACATCTGGTAGCAAAATTTCCTCCTCTGAACATTCCATTCCATTTGTTTTTGTTGTTGTTGTTGTTTTACATTCCATTTGGTTTTATGCCAACTGGCTCGCTTTGGCCTAGTCTTATAAAAAAACCCAACAAACCAAACACCTCAAGTTAATGAGTGAAGAACCAAATGAGGTAGTTAAAAGAGATGGTGAGATAAGAAACCCTGCTTCTAATTCCCACTCTGCCACTACCTTACACTTTGACCTTGAGCAAGGATGTGTTTGAGCAAGAGTGAATGAAGCAAGTAAATGTGAAAGGGAAGGCACAGAACCATCATAGGGCTTTGAATGCCATGTTAAGGAATCTTGACCCTGTCCAGAGGTTTCAAAGTCAGGTTCCTACAGAGACCAAGCTAGTAATGTAAATGAGTCAAGTGGTCTATGTGTTACCGTTATGGGAACTGAGAATTGGAGGAGACAAGCCAGCTACCCAGTCCTAATGATGGCACCAGGAACACAGGCTCAGTAACCTATCTTACTTGTTTTCTAAGATAATACACAATTGGGGGATTTTGCAAAAATCTCCCAATTTTTAAAGCTTAGCAACTTACTCAATTTTTTGTTAAACCCAGAGGACTGAACAATATATTTCAGCAGAACAAATATGACCCCTTCTCTGTCCAAACACAACCTGGACAATGACAGCCATGAAGAGTTTTGTCTAGGAGTGACTTGGTCAGACTATTTTCAGGGTTCGTTGCTTATCTGAGCTATTTATTTATTTCTGTCTTCCTCACCTGTTTGATCCTGGCAGTATTTGGCTCTGTACTCCTGCCTGAATCACAGGCTCTGTACTCCTGCCTGAATCACAGCACTAAGTCCATCAGAGACATTGCTATGGACTGAAATCCCCTCAAGATTTGTGTGTTGAAGCCCTAACCCCCAATGTAACGGTATTTGGAATTGGGTCCTTTGGAAAGTAATTAGGTTTAGATGAAGATGTGAGAGTGGGGCCCTCATGATGGGACTGGTGCCCTTATAAGAAAAGACTCCAGAGAGCTTACTTGCTAGTTCTTGGCCATGGAAAGACACAGCAAGAAGGTGACCATCTGCAAGCCAGGAAGAGAGCTCTCACCAAAACTCAACCATGCTGGCACCCTAATCTCAGACTTCCAGGCTCCAGAACGGTGACAAAATAAATATCTGTTGTTTAGGCTACCCTGTCTATGGAATTTTGTTATGGCAGCCTAAGCTGACTAAGACAGGCATCAATAATGTTCAAAAATAAACTTCTTAAAGTTTTTACAATTAGCATCAAGAGTCTTAAATATATTTGCTCATAGCCTTCGACTCATGAATTTGCTTCTAGAAATTTAACCTAAAGAATGAATCAGGGATAGGGGTGCCTGGGTGGCTCAGTCATTAAGTGTCTGCCTTCGACTCAGGTCATGATCCCAGGGTCCTGGGATCCAGCCCTGCATTGGGCTCCCAGCTCCGCAGGAGGCCTGCTTCTCCCTCTCCCACTCCCCCTGCTTGTGTTCCCTCTCTCACTGTGTCTCCCTCTGTCAAATAGATAAATTAAATCTTAAAAAAAAAAAAAAGAATGAATCAGGAATAAAATACAATACATTGTATGCTAGAGTTTTATCTCATCTTGATATATTGTAGTGAAAAATTGGGAGGAAAACCCTAAATTTCCAGCAGTAGGGATCAAGGAATGAATTATATCACATATAAGCATTCTGCAACCATTAAAAATTATGTTTGGGGGCACCTGGGTGGCTCAGTCGGTTGGGTGTCCAACTCTTGGTTTCATCTCAGGTCATGATCTCACAGTCCCTGCTCAGTGCAGAGTCAGCTTCAGTTTCTTTCTCCTTCCCCCTCTGCCCCTCCCCACTTGTGCGAATGTTCTCTCTCTCTCTCACTTGCGCTCTCACTCTCAAATAAATAAATAAAATCTTTGAAAAAATTATGTTTGGGGTGCCAGGCTGGCTCAGTTGGTAGAGCACGCAACTCTTGATCTTGGGGTCATGAGTTCAAACCCCACTTGCAGATAGAGTTTACTTTTAAAAAAATTCATTAAAAGGGCACCTGGGTGGCTCAGTTGTTTGAGTGACAGACACTTGGTTTCAGCCCAGGCCTCAATCTCGGGGTTGTGGGACTGAGCCCCGCATCAGGCTCCATGAGATTCTCTCTCTCCTTTTCCCTCTGCTCCTACCCTCCCCACCCGGCTAATGCTCTTGCTCTCTCTCTCTCAAAAAAAAAAAAAAATCATTAAAAATTACATTGAAGAAGGGGTGCCTGGGTGGCTCAGTCGGTTTGTTACAGAACCTGGACTGGATCACCCGACGGAAGAACCAAACGGCACTCAGAGATCTTGGAAGACAGGAGGTTTATTTAATGCTGGCGGTCGCAGAGGAGCGTGCTCTCCAAAGGTCTGCCCCGAGCACAAAGGAGGTAATTTATACACTTCTACTTCCACATACTTGGTACTTTCGCACACTTATCAGGCAGGGCAGGAGGGAAGCGGGACTGGGATTCCCTTGCTGGCTTGGTCGGCCACCTTAGAGCACAGATTTCCCTTATCAGGCTGAGCGTCTGCCCTCGACTCAGGTAATGATCCCAGGATGCTGGGATGGAGCCCAGCATCGGGCTCCCTGCTCAGTGGGGAGCCTGCTTCTCCCTCTCCCTCTGCAGCTCCCCTGCTCTCTCTCTCTGTCAAGTAAATAAATAAAATCTTTTTAAAAATTATGTTTAAGGAATATTTAATATTATGAAAAGTATCATGAAATGTAGTAAGTGGAAAAAGCAAGCTACACAGCTATAATTTATATCCACAAACATAAGCATGTTAAAGGCAGACTATAAGAGTAATATGTAATATATAATAAACATATGCAAGGAATAAAAAACCAATATGTTATCATTGGTTCTCTCTTGGTAGTGGGACTAGGATTTTTTCTAGGATGTTTTCTCCCTCTCTCCTTAAAGGAATTTTTTGGGGGGGGGCGGGACGCCTGGGTGGCTCAGTCAGTTAAGGTCCAACTCCTGATTTCAGCTCAGGTCATGATCTCAGGGTTGTGAGATAGATCCCCGAGTGGGGGCTCCACACTGGTCTGGGAGCCTACTGGGAGTCTGCTTAAGATTCTCTCTCTTCGGGGCGCCTGGGTGGCTCAGTCATTAAACGTCTGCCTTTGACTCCTGTCATGATCCCAGGGTCCTGGGATGGAGCCCCGCATCTGGCTCCCTGCTCAGCGGGAAGCCTGCTTCTCCCCCTCTCACTCCCCCTGCTCGTGTTCCTTCTCTTGCTGTGTTTCTCTCTCTGTCAAATAAATAAATAAAATCTATTAAAAAAAATAGATTCAGGGGCGCCTCAGTGGCTCAGTTGTTAAGCGTCTACCTTTGGCTCAGGTCATGATCCCAGGGTCCTGGGATCCAGCCCCGCATTGGGTTCCCTGCCCTGCGGGAAGCCTGCTTCTCCCTCTCCCACTCTCTCTGCTTGTGTTTCCTCTCTCGCTGTGTCTCTGTCAAATAAATAAATAAAATCTTTAAAAAAAAATAGATTCTCTTCCTCTCCCTCTCCCTCTATCCCTCCTGCTCCCCCTCCAATCAATCAATCAAGGAATTTTTTTCTAAGTTACAGACAGAATACATCTTGTCATTATAAAAAAAAATTTTTAAAGGGCACCTGGATGGCTCAGTTGTCTAAGCGACTGCCTTCGGCTCAGGTTGTGATCCTGGAACGAGCCCCACATCGGGCTCCCCGCTCAGCAGGGAGTCTGAGTCTCCACCCTCTCATGCTATCATTATCTCTCTCAATAAATAAATTTTAAAAATTCTTAAAAAATAAATTTTTTTAAAGTGTATGAAGAGTCGTATAATTTCTCTATTGGCCCTCCACCCCAGAAGTAACTGGATATTAAGTTTGTTGCCAACTGCGTATCTTTCCAGACAGTCCATGAGATTATTCTATATATATTCTATATATATCATTGTGCAGCTTGTTTTTTGTTTTAACATTAAATCCTGCACACCTTTTCATTTCACATAGCTACCTCTTTCTGTTTCTTTGCAAGATGTTCCATTGTGTGGGTGAAAGCATCTTACTTTAACCAATCCCCTTTGATGGGTATTTTGATCGCTTCCAGTTTTATGCTTTTACCACGATAGAACAACCAACAGGAGTCATACCAGCTTAGGGCAGAAAGCCCAAAAAACATTAAAAAATCAAAACGGGGAAGATATCATTTCGTGTTATTTCTTTTTTACCTTATACTTTTCTGTATTTTCTAAATTTTCTGCAATAACATATGTCACTTATAATTTGGAGGGTAAACACATAAACTAAAACCAAACGCTCATTGAAAAGAAGAAAAGGAAAGAGAAAAAAAAGAAAGAAGTGGAAATAGACGGAGTAGTTCCGGCCCCCTTCCACCAAGCGGGGCCCGGACGGAGGGAGGGGCGGGCAGGCGCGGTCTGCACCAATCACAGCTCGGTTGATAGGCAGAGTCAGAAGATTTGAAGATACTCCCCGCCCCGCAAACAGCCTCGGGGCTTAGTTTCCTTAACCAGCCAAGAAACCTGCCTGCGCCTAGCCTGCGCGCCGCTGCGGGCTGCTATTGGCTGCCATATAACCCCACCCATCTTCCTGTTCATTGGCTGCCGCGGTTTACGTAAGAGGAGCCTGTTGCCGAGAGAAAAGAAGCGCTGTAGCTTTCGCTAGGAAGAGGCAAGACTGTAACAGTACATGGTACCTTTGGGTCAAAAAAGCAATGATACTAACCACCGTTAATCCATTTCCTGCTAAATGCCAGGCTCTGTGCTCCAAAGTTTTAAAAAAATATTAACGGTTAAATCACCTTTCTTGAGCACCCACAATCTGCCATTGAGTCAGATATTTTAAAGTAAGAACCGTAACATATAAATACTAATAATTACAGTTTATTGAGCACTTAATCTGCATCAAGCCTTGTTAAGGAATTTGTATGCGTTAGCTCTCATCCTCACAACAGCCCCTTGTGGAAGTAAACTTGATTGCCCCATTTTACACAGTAGGAAACTGAGTTTGAGAGAAGTGAAGTGACTTGCCTAGGTTCACACAGCTAGAAAGGGTTAGAACTGAAGCTTGAATTCCGACATCCTGATTCCAAGTCCAGCTTATTTTCTGGGAGGGAGTGGGTAGAGAAGTCTTTCAGTAGGAGGAGTTGGGACAGGATGGTGACAAGGGCCAGAGACATTACTCCAAGGACAGACCTCAGGGCGACTGTCTGAAAATGGGAAGTGTAGGGTTTCTAGGAGTGGAGAAGAGAGGGAAAGAGGGAGAGAACAGAAGAGCAAAATCAATTTTTTTTTCTGGAAAAGTGAGGCTATAGGCTTGCACCAGGGCAGCCTATAATGGTGCAAGTGACCCTGCAGTGGGGGCTTGGACAAAGGTTCTAGTCTCTGCCCTGTGACTAACTTTCTGGGGGCCCTCAAGCTTCCTGCCTGTAAGATGAAAGAGTAAGTCAGAACAACGGGAAGTACATTCAGGCTGGGAGGTCTTTTGGGAGTCTGGTCCCTGCTGGCATCAAAGGAATCCTCAGCAACCACACGAATTTATTTAGCTGTTGCCTGGACTCTTTTCAGGACCTTTACGCGGTGACATGGGACCTGACAATCCTATAAACTTAAAATGGTTTTGGGGTGGCCTTCAAGCCATCCTTTGGCCCAGTCGGGTCTGAACTGTGGCAGAGTGTTGCCTGCAGGGGGCGCCCAAGGCTCGCTCAGCCAACAAAACCAAACTGAAATTCTTCGTGAATTATTCCAAAGCACCCAGCTGGTCAGTTCTTGTATTTTATTAAGAGGGGTGAGGCTTTTGAAACCTGATCGTTTCTGTCCACAGTATACAATTGACGAAACTGAATTATACGCATTGCCCAGCACGAGTCCTCTCTACAGTGGCTCCGAAGGGTTGGAGCTCATTTCAGTTCCTTTGTTTTACAGATGAGGAAACAAATTCTAAAAGCTAAAAAAAAAAAAAAGAAAGAAAGAAATCACTTTAGGTCGCATAGCTAAAATCTAGCACCCTAGGTGCCTGACTCCTGGGCAGTGGTCTTAGGAGACAGTTGGCTATGTTTCCTAGAGTCTGTGGCAGTCCTACCTCTTAATGCACAACTCCAAGGGACAATTTCAATTTTGGTTGTAAGGCTTGACAGCAGAGACCTGTCAGCCAGCAGGATCTTCCTCAGCACCTAGCATAATGCCTGCGTAATGAGTAATTAAATGTACGAATGTGTGAATGAGCCATGGAGGGTGGTTCTGATTTATCAAACCAGTTGGAGTTAGGTATCTTTCCTGAAAGTTCCCTCAAGGCAGGAATTGTATTCTGAGATGGGGGGGCAGTGAAAACAGTAAAAAGAGCTCAGAAAATTATAGCTGGGGTGATAAATCACAGCCCCAGGTATGGTCAGGGTACAAGGTTATTACAGCAAAGCGATTCTAGAATTTGGGATTAGAAAATTAATTCAGGAAGAATGAACACAGAACAGATGAGAATCCCATTAGGGTTAAAATCTGTGAGAGGGTCTGAAGCTGAAGAAACCTCAAAAACATTTCAAATCCAATCTAGATGTATCTTCGGGGCTGGAATGTGATTGAAGAATAAAAAAAGCTTTGGCCAATCAGTGGCCTCAACATAGCTGATGCAAGAGTCGAGCGAGTATGGCAACAGGAGGTGGAGATCTTTACTGAACCAAAAATACAAGGTGTGGGGGAGGGGAGGAATAAGCCCAGCCTGTGTCATCAGGCCATGCCTTGCTGGGCAAGCATCTTCACTGCGGGATTTCCAGAGCCCAGGTCAGAGCTTGGTATACACTAGCTGGTCAATAAATGTTTACTGAATTAAAGAGAGAGAGAAGAAGCAGGAGCCCTGACCAGCAGGTTTGCTCTAAGTGGAGCTTGTTCAGTGATTCATCTTTTCACTGGTTTCTTTTGCTCAGATTTCAACTGCCCTAGCCCCTTTCAGATGGTAACTTGGCTTTTCATGGAGGCTGTCCTATAAAGAGGGATGTGCTGGCCCACCAATTATAGGCCACTTGACAATTACATTTGTCACTCCCAATTAATATATTGTAATTCTGCTTTATGCATTACTTCCTCGTGCCAGCTTGCTTCTTACAGTTCAGGTCCTTGTCTCATCTATGGTGTGTGTAGTTTCTGCTTTGGAGTCATTTCTGCCTGGGTTTGAAATCCTTACTCAATGCATTACTAAGCTATCTTGGCCAACAAACCTCTTGAGCCTCAGTTTCCTCGGATCAGTCAAATGGGGGCATAATGCATACCTCACCAGATTGTGGTCAGAGTTACATGAGATAATAAATATATCCTGGACTACTGTTGGAGCCCAGTAAATGGTAGTATCTGTGCCTCTTCTGAGCTTTCCTTCCTTGGAGACTGGGTCACAAAAGCTCATCAAATTGAGAATATCAGTATCCTTTGCTTTTCCTTTTCACAAAATCACTAACTTTGTAAGTGAAGTCATGGGAATGATTTAGTGGCTCCCTTGAAGATTCTAAGGGATTATTCTACAGAGGAGTGTCACTCATATTTATTCATTCAAAAATATTTGCTGAGGACCCACCACATGCTAATGGAGGATACAAAGACACTTAGACACTGCCTCAAAGGAGCTCTGGCATAGCCTGGTGCAGTCAAAGAAGATATGGTATGACCTTGACATGAAGCTTTACCTTTTTTGAGCTCAAGTTTCCTCACTTTGCAAAAGTGATCAGTAACATCTTCCATTTTGAGTTAGAAGGAAGGGGTAAGACACACAGAGATGATACAAGGCTGCATAGAATTTGGAGATCAGTGGTAGAAAGAGGTGGAAACAATGTGTTGAGGAGTGGGGGAGTGGAAGAGATTATTTTCAGCTGAGCTGAAAAAGCAACCCTTTCTGTAGGAAGTGGCATTTTGAAGGCTTCATTCAGGCCACAAACACGCATGAAAGCATTGAATGCTGGGTAGGATTTCCGTGGGCAGAGATTTGCAGAGAGAACTGCTGGAAGAAAGGTTTGAAGGCCAAACAAGAAACATGGATGTGGAAGGTGATAAGACTGGAAAGGTAGACTGAGGTAGATCTTGGCAGATATAGGTGTCAATCTAGAGGTTTGACCTTTATTTTGTAGCTGATGAAATACCGGTAAAACTTTCTGATCTAAATATTGACATTACAGGGGTGCCTGGGTGGCTCAGTCAGTTGAGTGTCTGATGCTTGATTTTGGCTCAGGTCATGATCCCAGGGTCCTGAGATCAAGCCCTGTGTCAGGCTTCGCACTCAGCGGGGTATCTGCTGGAGATTCTCTCTCCCACTCCCTCTGCTACTCCTCTCTCTCAAATCAATCAATAAATCTTTAAACATTGATATTACAAAGTAGGTTTTAAAAATGAAATCTGGGGGCACCTGGGTGGCTCAGTCAGTTGGGTATCCGACTCTTGATTTCAGCTCAGGTCATGATCTCAGGGTTGTGGGGCCAAACCCCACATCAGGCTCCACGCTCAGCAAAGAGTCTGCTTGAGATTGTCTCTCTCTCCCTCTGCCTCTGCCCCCCCCACCCCGCTCGTGCTCTCTCTCTCAAAATAAATAAATAAAATCTTCAAAACAATGAAATCTGAATCTGACATATGCTAATTTAGAGGGGGATTCGATTCAAAGAAAGATTCAGTCACCAAGGGCATGTAATTGGCAGGACACCCTTGGTGGCTTAGGGCAGAGACAAAGATGTCAAGACATGGACCCTGCCCTTCTGGAGCTTATAATCAAGAGGGTCAGATAAGACATGTACACAGAAAATTACAATACAAAGTAGAGTGGGATAGGTGTTATAATAGAGCCCCAGCCCAAGTGCCTTTGTTGCCCCGCAGAGGGTGACATTCATTTCCCTCTTCCAAGAGCTGGAGGCAGGAGACCAAATCAGAGGGTCATCCTTGGAATGGTAAGTCTCAGAAAGTCTCAGAGGGAAATTTGGAGGTCATCTGGCCCACCCAGGATTCTCTATCCAGAGGAAACAGTGACTTTTAGATGGAAACAAAACATGAAGGTCTAAAGAAAAACTGACGGAAGAGACTGTGGGAAGGGAACAGGAGATGAATTCACTTTGAGGTCCTGAGGTGCTGGTGGAAGCAACTTACTCCCAAATGGAACACTGAAGCCCAGGAAATGGATGAGATCAGGGAGGGCCAGAGTGTCTGGAGAGAGGAGGGATAAAAACAGAAACTGGGGAACACCCACGTTCCAGGGAGTCAGAGAAGGAGTGGCCAGAGAGAGAGATGTGAGAAAAGACCCAGGAACACCTTGTCTCAAAGTTTCTAGAAAGGGAGTGGCAGGGCTGGAAGATAGGACTGGAGGAGGCCCCAAGGAAGCAAAAGAGAGGAAACTGCAGCATAGGGATTGAGGTTAGACATGGCGTTGCCAAGGACCTTTCGATGAATGGCTTTTCCAGGGACTCCACAATTAAGATGGATTCCCCATGCCTGGTACATTTTAAGGTGGAGCTCTCCCGGAGGCCAGGGGGACAGGGCTGTGCCCTCTAATCTCCAAAGACCTGGGGTTCGGCTCTGTAATTAGCACCAGCTCTCCTAACCCTAACCAGTCCCTGCAGGAACTGAAAAGCTGAAGAACGTACTTGGGAGGGATTTCACACCCGGCTCTCCGGCCC
This sequence comes from Zalophus californianus, assembly GCF_009762305.2. Classification (NCBI taxonomy): domain Eukaryota; kingdom Metazoa; phylum Chordata; class Mammalia; order Carnivora; family Otariidae; genus Zalophus; species Zalophus californianus. The sequence goes on from NC_045598.1 coordinate 21,137,123, forward strand.
AGCCCGGTGAAGTCCCGTTTCATCACGCAGCCCTAATGACTCTCTTGGCTGTCACTCTAGGCTGATATTGCCAACAATCTGACTAAACCCTTTTGCAAAAGTTTGCAGCATTCATCCGGGGCTGACTACAGCTCCCAGAGTTCCCGGGCTCTTCCCGGTGCCGATTGGCCGAGCAGTCGGCTCCAGGGGGCGGTGTCGCCCCCGCCTCCCCGGGAAACAGGCACCTGATTGGCTGCGGCGCGGGGCTTTTGTGTCCCCGCCCTCCCCCGGGGACCGCAGCAGGCTGAGCGGCGCTGCTGGTGTCAGAGCCGGGCGAGCGCTGGCAGTTCCGCGGCGGGGATGCTGAAGAGGGCTGGGGTGGCGAGCAGCCGTGGCCACTGCGGACTTCCGAGGCACTCCGGGCCGTGAAAACCCCTGGGCCGCGGCCAATCCCAGGCTCCTGAGTCCATTCACCGTTCCAGAAGCCGGCCGAGGGGAGAGTCCAGCGGAGGAGCGGCTGTTCGCGGGTTCTGGGCTTTCGGAGCGTTCTGGAACCCCGAGAGACACCCCGGGGCTCTAGAACCTCCCCAGCGGCCCCCAATCCCGGCTTCCTGTGTGCGTCCGTCCCAAACCCCCTGGGGTGCACGGGTCGCCGGCGAGCCGTGGCCGGATCCTGGCACACACCATGATCGTTGCAGACTCCGAGTGCCGCGCAGAGCTTAAGGGCTACCTGCCGTTCGCCCCGGGCGGTGGCGGCGGCGGCCCCGGGGCCGGAGAGGTAAGCAGCGGCCGAGCGACGCCACTCTTCCCTTGAGCCCCGAGCTGCGGCCGAGCTTCGGGCTATCCCGAGCTGAGTCTGTGCGCACCCCCCCACCCCTCCACAACGCCCGGGGCTCGGGGAGGGGGGGAGTGGAGCGCGTAACCTAGGAATGGGGTTGCATCAACTGGCTGTCTCGGCCCTCCCGGCCCCCTCCCCTCCCCCTCCCCCCGGGGCTGTGGAACCTTCCCTGGCTCCCTCGGACTCCTGGCCAATGAGAGGGGGGGCCTTCTCGAGATTATCCTGGGTTTGGGCTCTTGACGAGAGAATCTTCAAGTCCAGGCAAATCCCGGCCGCTGCGGCCCGACCACTCCTCCTCCCCGCCCCCTTCCGCAGATTCCCTTCCTCTAGGCTGGGGCTGGCGGGCGGAGGACTCTTTCTAGGATACGTCCCCATTCCAATCTCCCAGTGCGGGGTTTGAGGCACCCGGGACTTGCCAGTGAAGGTCGACCTCGTCCCCCGCCCACACCTGCACCCCCGATTTGAAGCGGGGGAGGGCCGGCGTTCCGGGGCCTTGGCTGGCTGCGGGGTACGCGGCGGTCGAAGCTGGGGGAAAAGGGGAGAAACCCTGGACGGGGCTCCCGAAGGCAAGCGCGGATTAGGCTGCGCCCTACTAATTGGTCTGAGGTCGCAGAAGTTTGTTTCGCAGGGACTCTGCAGTGAAGCTAGGAATGGGCTGGGCCTAATCTGACACACCTCCTGCCTCCTCCCCACTCCCATCACCACCACCACCACCACCACCGACAACGAGCATGTTATCATTTCTTGAGCACCTACTAGATGCTGGTCTCCGGGTTTTGCCTTTTCTGAGTCCTTAGTACTAAACTAGCAAAATAGGAGCTACACTATAGCCCCATTTCCCAGAATGAGGAAATTGAGGTCTAGGAGGGGCTGTGGAGAGAATTCCTTCACTAGCCCGACCAAGTAGCTCATTCTTTGGCCTGGGCATCTCTAGGAATTCCCTAGTGTGCTTGGCACTACAGAGAGTTTTGTCTATTTTAGTTTCCAGGCCTGGAGCATGGTGCAAGTGTCTTGCTAGGCCTGGGAGTGCGACAAGTGCTAGTCCTAAATTGTGTGACCCTGGGAAAGTCGCTGCTCTTCTCTGAACCGCTTGGTTTCTAGGGGTCCTACCTCCAGCGGTGGATGGTTTGTGTCCTGGGTTTTCTGTGAGCTTGTTTACCCTGCATAAACCTCCATGGTTTAAGAACCCCAGGTGGAAGAATGAAACCCACTCCTGTCATTTCTCTGATGAGTGGCTTTAACCAGGTCACTTAAGAGTCCATTTCTTTCTGGTGGGGGGTTAGGCGGAGTCGTATTATTATTCAGAACACATATCCCAGCCCTCCCATTCACTTGCTGTGTGACCTTGGCCAAGTGATCATTTCTCCTGTCTGCAGTTTCTTCCCGTGGAGATTTGATAGTATCTCTCAGGATTGTTGGGAGAAATGACAGAATACAAGCAAAGGCTAAAAGCACAGTGCCTGGAACATAGTAACTGAGTCAGAGATGCTGGGTATCGTTAGAATGTGGTCATTTCCCTTTCCCCAGAGTGTGTCACAATGGGGTGCCTGAACCTGTCCCTCTTGCCTGAGGTGAGAGTTGGCCCATCCCTCTCTGGGAAGTGGCTTGGGGAGAAGTGAGTGCCCTAGGTGGTCTGGGCCGGCTCTAAGGGAGTGGCCTCTAGATGGGAGCCACTTGTCAACAGCAAGGGAAAGATGGTGGTATCTGCACTCTTTCCACATACTCTTCTCTCTCAAGAAAAAGAGGACCTTGGGAAGATGTCTGCTTTAAGCCGAATCCTTAGAAGACAGTAGGGCGCTGAACTTACAGAGCCTGATGCCCAAGGGGGCACTCAAATGTACAAGGCCCTCAACTCCCATCACTTTACCACATGCCCTTAACCTAAAGGGGTCAAGGCCTATGGACTCTCGGACTTCACTCTAGGACTGGTAGTATGTATTTAGAGCCCTCTTGGGCTCTAGCATCACTTCCTCAAACATCACTTCCTCAGGGAAGCTTTCCCTTCCCCCTCTCCCAGAAGTCCCTTGTGCATACACCTTTTCAGTCCCTCTTCTCAGTGGCTGGGGCTTTAATCCCAATTATAGTGTCTAACAGTCATGTGGTCGGCATGTTGTGTGTCTCCTTTGCTAGACTAGAAACATTCTGTAGGTCACATCCCCAGCACTGTTCTTAGCACCTAAGAAGTGCTCCTAACTCTTTGCCCCTTGTTGGCTTAACTGACCCTCGCGACCTGTGCGTGCTTCGAAGTCAGATCTGAGCTCTGCAGTCTGGAGCAGTGCTCAGAAAGAGCCTCAGCGAGCTGTCTCTGAAGAAGGAACAATAAGCCCTATTTCCCTCAGGGTAGTTGTGAGAAAGCAGCGAGATCATATGTGTAAAGCACTTAGCCTAGTGCCCAGCCCATGGCGCCACTCACACCCCCTCGCTCCAAGGCTGGAGGTAAGAGGCTGCTTGGGCTACACATCTCCGTCTCCTGTGTAAAGTCAGGCAGGTACGTAAGTTCTGCAGACAGCTGCCCGTGGAGTGGGGTATGGGGAGTCTCTGCCCCTTCCCGGCTGGCAGAGTGACTTCATAGGTGTGTGTAGCTGAGTCCTGGGGGGTTGCAGGCTCTGGATAGGATACTGAGAATAAAGACTGGGGCTACTCCAAGGGGCTGATGTGCGTGGTGGACAGAACCCTTGGAAGCCAAACTGAACTGAGCTCACATCTCAGGCTGGCCACTTGTCGGCTGGTGCTTAAACTTTGGAATCTTAATCCTTCCTTGGATGCAACATAGAGACCCCTACCCCCACCCGAAAACTGATGAAGAGTAGCTGGAGCCTGTGTGCAAATGCCTGAGCTAATATAAAAAATAACATTTAGCGAGTGTTTAAATTAGGTGCCAGGCACTGAGCTTGAGGGGTGATTATCCTCTTTTTACAACTGGCCTGAAGCCCTCCCTGCTCAGTGGCCACCGAGAGGGCCCTCTGACTAAAGTGTTACTGGGGGAACAGCTCTAGCTCTAGATCCAGTGTGTGCCCTCCAAGTAAGGAAAAACACAGTATGCAGGTGCCGTGTCTAGGAGCAGTGGATCTCAGGGAACGGAGGAGCAAGGAGGAGGAGCCCCTCGTGAACCCCAGGTGCAAAGCCTGACTTGACCTCGCTGAAACTCAATCATCTTCTGTAAAATGGGAGCCCTAGCAGTAGTAGTAGATCCTACTACCTTTAAGTGCAGCAAAATGCCTAGCTGATGCTAGGTGGTGCTACCTACCATTGTTAGTATGACTTCCTACCCCAGAAAATAGGGGAGGGCTGATTTAGAGGTATCATCCCTTGGCAGTGGGACCCTGCCCTGTCTGCTTCCCCTAAAGTTCTGGGTGTCAGGGTCAGAGACGCTTTCAGGGTATTGCAGCTCTGGATTGGAATCTACGTGGTCTTGCCTTTGGGATTTTGTATTTTCTGCTCCCTTTGGCTGGAATGCTGGTCCCCTAGATCTTTATGGGCCCTGCTGCCTTCTCATCAACTCTTTTAGATATTTGATACTTAGATAACACAAAGGTTACCTCCCCAGTAGCTTTCCTTGTCTCCTCAGACTAATATATGGTGCAGCCCCAGCCCATCATACACTCTTGTCGCTCTGTTTCATTTACTTTATACAATCTGTGCTTTGAAACCCTATTCATCATCTGTCATTCTCCTTTAGATCATAAATTCTGTGAAGGCTGAGCCTGTCTTTTCAGTCCTGTGTCTAGCTACCTGCGTTGTAGTCATCAAAAATATTTGTTGAATGAACAAATTAATTCTGTTCCCACCTGGAAAGCACTTAGCATAGTGCCTTATACTTGAGAAAATGATCAATAAAGGGTGTGAAACAGTGGCCCTCCACCTTGGCTGTAAATTATGCTGGGCCCCACCCAATTAAATTAGAATTGCTGGAGGTGGGACCTTGGCGTTGGCATCTTTTTAAAAGCTTTTCAAAGGGGCTTTGTACTGCTCCGGCTGAAAATCCCTTGTTTGAAATTACACCGAGGTTAATGATCGCTGACTGCTGACTTTTATTAAGTGCTTCTGGTGATAGAGGTACTGAGGTAAAGGCTGTAGGGGCATTATCTCATTAAATCCTCGTGACTGCCCAGTGAAAGTGGGTACTGTTATCCCCATTGTTTGATAGGGAAACTGAGGCTCCCATAAGTAGCAGATAATAGGTGGTGGAGTTGTCACATGAGCCCAGGTATTCTGGGCCAAGAGCTCCTATCTTATAAATGTACTCTGTAATTATCATGGCTGTCACCATCGCCATCATCATCACGACTGAAAATGGTGGGTGCAGATTTACCACCTAAAGACCCACAGGTATCAGTTCCTTGCCTTGACAGGTCCTGGGGCAAATTTTAGAGTAAGAAGGGGTTCCCAAGGCTGTTCCCTGTACCTCCCCGGCACTCTGGGGGGACCCTCGAGGTCCCCCTCCTCCAGCACTCTTCTCCCCCCCCAGGCTGTGGTTTTCTATCTGTCCTCCGGTCCCCTGAGGGAGAGGCCCAGATTGTGGAGTCAGCAGTCCTTATCTCCTCCTAGACAGAGCTATTGGGCTTTTTTTCTTCGGTGAGGGAGGAGGGAAGCTGAAAGAGTACTTAGAGATTGCTGGGATTTCTGTACTGGACTTGGACCGGCCTGGCCTGGTAACTTCCAGAAGTGTGGGCTGAAAGGGGCCTGAGCAATTAGCCCAGCTACCTTCTTTGTCCCAGATTAAGGCCCAGAGAGTCTAGGTCACTTTCTCAAAGTCACACAGCAAGTTAGTAGCAGAATTGGTACTCTGACCTGGGACTTCCAGATCCCATATGTTCTTTCTGTGTGGTCTTTGAGAGTCCCAGAGTTCTGCCTCCCTCAGGGGTCTTTGGCCATCTGAGAAGGAAGGTTCAATTATAATCTTAAGTCCCTGGAACCCTAGGGATTGGTACTCGGTCTGGTTCCCAATGAGGAGGGGAGCGTTAGGGGGACACTGTCTCTGTCCAGTGAGGGCATGACTCTGGTTTGGGTAAGCTGTTTCCAAAGCCAGGACTGAGAGTCCCCTCCCAGTTACCAAATCAAATGAATAAATAAAACATCCTCTCTGAACCCCACCTCTCAGACTAGGAGCAGATTTAGTGGGTACGTGACTGATGGTTTCTGAAGAGGCTCCTCCAATACGTGGCATCAGAATAGTTGCTTCTGTCAGCCTTCCCTCCACTCTGCTCTGCTTTCTCTGTTTTCTTGATTCACAGCTTGGTGTGAGTGACCTGGCCCTGCTCTCCACAAAATGTGATCTGGCAGCAGACAATTACAAGACAATGTTTTCAGAAGCAAAAGCACCAGGAATTGTAGGGTCACAGCTGAGGGTCAGAAGAAGGTTCCCAGACCCTAGAAGACTATGAGTTAGTTTTGCAAAAGGAGTGACCAGTGGGAGAACAGTAGGGCTGAACCACTGATTTACCTGGAAGGCTATGGGAGCTAGAGGTGGGGTTTTAAGCCAGTTGATCAGATTTGCACTTGAGAAAATTTCCTTTGGCTGCAGAAATTTGCCCTCCTAGAAACCACCAGTGTCATGGACTCACTGCATGTGCTCCTGGTTCTAGAGGTGTAGTTCAGGGAGGATGTTTTCCTTATTCATTTGTTTTGTTAATCTGGGAGAGGATTGGTAGGAGAGGGCAGGGCAGGGGAGGCAGGGAGACCATTGGTGAGGCTGTGGGTGGCGGTCCAGACAAGAGATGGTTATAGTCTATGAGGTGGTGGTGGTGGGAGAGATGAAGAAGTGACAATTGGAGAGCAGTTGAGGCTGTATCATAGAAATCTAAGGTACCTGCTAACCTGGCTGCAGGATGCAAACAAGGGGGTTTCTTGTATGAGATCTCCAGGGCTGCTAAAACGGTGGCCTCCTAGAGAGATGTGCACCATGGTGGCTGTATATTTCCCTTCCCTATGCCCCTGGGGTTCCTGGGTCCCTGCCCAGTTCCTGAAGAACTCAGCCTGTGGGGTGAGCCCTCTTTCTTGCTTACCTTTTCTCCACCTGCCAACAGGTGTATATCTCCCACCTGATTCCTCCACGCGGGGTGTACCAAAAGGGTGGTTTTAAAAGCCCAGTGGGGCCCATTGGGTAGAAGGAGAAAGCTGGAGAGATAACTGTACTCCCAGTCCTCCCTTTTACCTCCAATAACCATGATGTGTTTCCTTCTAGGAGCAGAGGGAAAGCCGGGCTCGGCGAGGCCCTCGAGGGCCCAGTGCCTTCATCCCGGTAGAGGAGGTAAGCTTGGAAGGGGTTAGGAATTCTTGGTCCCTGGGAAGAAAGGACATGGCACATTGTGTGGACGGGGGTCTTTTCCTGTCTCTTGAAATAGCAACTTCAGGTTCCTGACTCATTTAACCCACAAACAGCTCTGTGAAGCATGCATATCAACCCCACGTTGCTGGGAAGAAACAGACTCAGAGATAAAGATAAAGAGATAATGACACAGCTAGGTAATGAACAAACTTTTGGTTCCCAGAACAAGGCCTGTTCTTCTTTAAGAAGATAGAACTATCTGTATTAACTGCTCTTCCTTGACTATACATATATGACATTTTTTTTTTCAACTTCAAAAGTAATATTATATTCATTATAAGAAAATTGTTAATGTCTCAGAAAGCTCTCGTCTCCTATAATCTCACCTCCCACAGAGGTAATCACTGTTACTTAACCGCTTATCACTGTTTCTTGGACTTTTTGTTATATGAACCAAGGTCATAGTTTACAACATTTGGCGGAGGGGGTTATTGTCATATTCTTTATTTTTGTCACTTAATACAAGAGATATCATTCATGCACTGAGTCAGATCATTCATTCATTTATTTAACAGACATCGATTGAATGATTAATCTCTGTCAGGCACTGTTGTAGGTGCTGGGGATACAGCATAGAACAAGACAGACAAAAATCCTTGCCATCGCGGAGCTGACATTCTAGCGTGGGGTTGGTGGTGGCAGGGATACCTTCAAAATACATGCGCAGAAAAATTTTTAAAATAATAGTTTCCTCCTATTTCTTTGGCCTTCAGTGAACAAAAACAAATGTTTTGTCATCCTGTTTGCTCTCCTAAATGTGTAGCCAAGTAGTTAATGAGCTGTTAACAAATGTCTAACCTACCCCCCTCCCCCAGTTCCTTCTCCACCCTTTGTAAATGGAAAGCAAACAACCACCTGCTGATTATTTATATCTAGCCTGGAATTTTCAGCTCAAGTATTGTTCTTGTATTTTATTTTTTTCATTTGTAAATAACCGGTCCTCTTTTATAATGAAGGAAATAAATAGGCTTTGGTGCTAATCTGGATTTGAATCCACGTTCTGTCATTTGCTAGATCTGTAACCTTGAAATCATGTAATGAATTATCTTTTCCTCCCCTATTTTCCTTTTTTTGGACATGGCGGTCATTTTTAGTTTCTTGGCTATAATAGCCCCAACGCGATCAACACGTTGGTCTCTTTGGCGTGGAGTGCAGGACAGGAACCCACCCTCTCCCTTTTGCTTGGCAGGTCCTTCAGGAGGGCGCAGAGAGCCTGGAGCAGCACCTGCGGCTGGAGGCACTGATGTCCTCAGGCCGGGTGGACAACCTGGCGGTGGTGATGGGCCTCCACCCTGACTACCTTAGCTGCTTTTGGCGCCTGCACTACTTCCTGCTGCACACGGACGGGCCCCTGGCTAGCTCCTGGCGCCACTACATTGCCATCATGGTGAGCCTGTCTGAGCCCAACTCTTGTACGGTTGACCACATGGGGGAATTTGGGCTTTAGATCTCTTTGCTGGGTGCTTCCTGAATTCATTTCATAGGCCAGGAGGAGAGGCCACCCAGAGCAGAGGAAAGCCTAACTTTATCTGATCATCCACAGAATTTTGGATTCTGAAGAGAAGCTTTTTTTTTTTTTTTTTTTTAATTAAGTAGGCTCCACACCCAGGATGGAGCCCAATGCAGGGCTTGAACTAACGACCCTGAGATAGATCAGGACCTGAACTGATATCAAGAGTTGGACGCTTAATCAACTGAGCCACCCAGGCGCCCCAGAGAGGCATTTTTAGTCAGAATCGGGAAACGAGGCACAAAAGAGTCAGGTGACCTGCCCAAGGAGGACAGCAAACTAGCGGAGCTGGGTTAGGACCTAAGTGTCCTGCCTCCCTGGCAACAGTGAGGCCTGCGATTTCTCCCTCTGTGGGTCATCCGCCCTGAACAAGGTTCTATCCACCCCCTCCACAGGCTGCCGCCCGCCACCAGTGTTCCTACCTGGTGGGTTCCCACATGGCTGAGTTCCTGCAGACTGGCGGTGACCCAGAGTGGCTGCTTGGTCTCCATCGGGCCCCGGAGAAGCTCCGCAAGCTCAGTGAGATCAACAAGTTGCTGGCACACCGGCCGTGGCTCATCACCAAGGAGCACATCCAGGTGCCATGGGCAGAGAGGCACAGGGAGCACAGGGGCCGGGCTGGAGCATGTCAGGCAATCAGCCCAGGGCCAGGCGCTGAGCAAGTCTGGCCTTCTTTCCTCTCTAGGCCTTGCTGAAGACGGGCGAGCACAGCTGGTCTCTGGCGGAGCTCATCCAGGCCCTGGTCCTGCTCACCCACTGCCACTCACTGGCCTCCTTCGTGTTTGGCTGTGGCATCCTCCCTGAGGGAGAGTCAGAAGGCAGCCCTGCCCCCCAGGCCCCTTCACCCCCCAGTGAGCAGAGCAGCCCCCCCAGCAGGGACCCAATGAACAACTCTGGGGTAAGTCATGGGCCTGGGTCTTGTGGGGAGAGGAAGCAAGCATGGCCTCTGGTCCTCGGATGGACTGAGAGGCCTCAGAAAAGTTAGTTGACTTTGAGATTCAGTTAGCTTATCTGTGAAATGAGGCTAAAAACCCCTACATCATGGTGGTTGTGAGGATTAAATGAAATAACCTTGTGGTGGGCCCCTCAGCATGTTGCATCATAGGCTTAAGGTCTCCTGGGTATTAGCACTTTACAAAGTTTGCCTCTTACTCTGTAAGGTGGTCTTGTTTGTTTTAGTATAAAATTATAGATACTTTAACAATCCCTTTCCTGTGAGAGAGAAGTTGATGCTCAGAGAAGACGTGCCTGTCCCGTAGCTTCTTAAACTTCGTTTTAGAAAACACAGACCGTGCCAGCCGCCCACGGCACAGAGACTGCCTCAGGAGCAGTAGGCCTTTGCAATCACTCAGGAAGGGCTGGCTTGTGGGAAGGATGTGTGGAGTTTCCTGGGGCCGAGGAGTAAACCATCACCACTGGGTCCCTCCTCCAGGGCTTTGAGGCTGCCCGGGATGTGGAAGCTTTGATGGAACGCATGAGGCAGCTGCAGGAGAGCCTGTTACGGGATGAGGGAGCATCCCAGGAGGAGATGGAGAGCCGCTTTGAGCTGGAGAAGTCAGAGAGCCTTCTGGTGACTCCCTCAGGTACAGGATCATAGGCATCCCAGGGTCCAGGGACTGCCCCCTTCCTACACCATCTCTACTGGGGAGTAGGTAACTCCGTGCACGGCGTCTCTTGTATTTTGGAGGCAGCCATGTCTCAACCACTTCTAAGAGGTTCCAAGTATGGGCTGCAGGGTCAGACCTGGGTTTGAATCGTGACCCGTCAGCCCTTCTGGCAATGCAACCCCTGATTACTTCCTATCTCAGGGCCTCCTGTCTCCTCCCATGTGAAGGATTGGTTTGTGGGGTAAATGGGACAGTGGAAGCAAAGCTCTTAGCACAGAGTAAGCGGCTGCATAAATGACTACTGTTGTTAGGGTTGCTATTATTATTACCGGGGGCCTTACCCCCCAGGTCCATGGGCCTGCCTCATCTCCCCCCAGCCACCTATTGATTAATCAGGAGTAGATGCCCTATACTCCATGCCTTGGCCTCACTGTGGCTTCTTACTGACATCCTTAGCTGACATCCTGGAGCCCTCTCCACACCCAGACATGCTATGCTTTGTGGAGGACCCCACTTTTGGATATGAGGACTTCACCCGGCGAGGGGCTGAAGCGCCCCCCACCTTCCGTGCCCAGGTAGGCTCTCCAGGCTATTCTTGGCATTGCTCTGGATTTACAGACAAGCAGGGGGTGGATGGTTTGAGTGGTTAGAGAGTCGGGCACCTTCTCCCTCAAGATTCCATGAGGGAAATGGGAGACCCTAGATCATAATAGGACCCATCTGTGCCCTAAGCTCAGGAGATCCTGATCACAGGGAGAAGATCACCAAGGTACATTCTCCTTGGCTTCTTAGGCCCCGACCAAGCAGCAGGTTAGATTTGTGGGGCTGGAAAGACAACACTATGGAAAGCAAAGTTGTACGCCAGAGGATGGGGTCCCTATGGCCAGCCTTGGGCCCCCAAGATTCTATTCCCTGACCCCTTCCCACGTTTCTCAGGATTATACCTGGGAAGACCATGGCTATTCACTGATCCAGCGGCTTTACCCTGAGGGTGGGCAGCTGCTGGATGAAAAGTTCCAGGCAGCTTATAGCCTTACCTACAACACCATCGCCATGCACAGTGGAGTAGACACTTCCATGCTCCGCAGGGCCATCTGGAATTACATCCACTGTGTCTTTGGTATCAGGTGAGTACAGCCCTCATCCAGTGCGCATGCGCACCAGTCCTCAATCTGAGCTCATAGCTGTTTCCTCTTCTGTTTCAGTTTTTCTTTTCCCTTCTTCCTGCCTGTACTGTTTTTCAAAGCAAATTTATTTTGTTCCTGATTATAAAAGATAATAGATGTGCTGCTGTTTGACCCTTGTAAATGAAACTCTTTACTCCTACCCCCTAGAGATAACTGGAGATACCTAAAGAGAGAAAGAGAGAGAGGGAAAGAGAGTGTGTATTTCCATTTTAAGTAGGAGTTCCTCTCTTAAATAAATAAGGACAACATAAATGCCCATCAGTAGGAAACTTTAAATAACGTTAAATCCACTCAGTGAAAAAGTATACAGCTATTACAGATTATAATAATGGTCTCTTTATATTGCTATAAGAAATTGTTCAAAATGTGTTGAGAAAAAAGAAAGCTGGTTACCAGCCGGAATCTTCCTTTTGTTCCCCCCTTTTTTGCTAAAAATGTGTGCATGCGTGGAAAATGTGTGGAAGGCTACACACTAAAATGTTAATTTATAATGGTTATCTCTGGATAGTGTGTGATAATTACATTTTCATCTTGTTACCTAAGTATTTCCTCATTTTTTTAAGTAGATTTTTTAAATTAATGGAAGCATGCTTGATATCTTCTACAACTTGCTTTTTTTTCACCTAATAATCTATTGTGATCTGCCTTGTCAGTATGACTAGATCTTTTATGCTTTTTTTTAATTTAAGATTTTATTTATTTATTTTAGAGAGGGAGTAAACAAGAGAGAGAGCACGAGGAGGGGGAGGGCAGGGGCAAAGAAAGAAGTAGGTTCTCTGCTGAGCAGGGAGCCCGATGTGGGACTCGATCCCAGGACCCCAGGATCATGACCTGAGCCAAAGGCAGATGCTTAACCCAACTGAGCCACCCAGACGCTCCTCCTTTATGCTTTTTAACCACTGCATGGTGTTCCGTTATGGATGTAGCCTAATTCAAGCACTTCCCAATAGTTGGGTGTGTAGATAGTTCATAGTTTTTCACTATTAAACACCATGTGCACTGACTAGCCTTACGCTAAGTCCTTGTAGATGAGCCGCAGTGCAGGTGTGAAATTAATTGTCAAGAATATACACAGACCAATTTTTTAAAAAATTTTTTTAATTTTAATTTTTTTTAATTTATTTTTTAGAGGGCAGGGAAGGGCAGAGAGAGAACCTTAAGCAGGCTCCATGCCCAGCGCAAGCCCAATCTGGGGTTCAGTCCCACAACCCTGAGATCATGACCTGAGCCAAAATCAAGAGTTGGAGGCTTGGGCGCCTGGGTGGCTCAGTTGGTTAAGCGACTGCCTTCGGCTCAGGTCATGATCCTGGAGTCCCGGGATCGAGTCCCACATCGGGCTCCCTGCTCAGCAGGGAGTCTGCTTCTCCCTCTGACCCTCTTCCCTCTCGTGCTCTCTATCTCTCATTCTCTCTCTCTCAAATAAATAAATAAAATCTTTAAAAAAAAAAAGAGTTGGAGGCTTGAGTAACTGAGCCGCCCAGGCACCCCCCATTTATTTATTTATATAAATATATATATTTATATTTTTTTTAATTTATTTTTTTTAAGTAGGCTCCATCCCCAGGGTGGAGCCCAATGCAGGGCTTGAACCTACAACCCTGAGATCAAGAAGTGAGCTGAGATCAAGAGCCGGACACTTAACTGACTGAGCCACCCAGGTGCCCCCAGACCAATTTTTTTTTTATTTGAATAAATCTCACTCTGATAACATTGTGGGAAAGTCAAAGAATTAAGGAACCAAAAAAAACCTTTCTCCAAATTCAGCTACTTCACAACCACATCCACACCCTGTGACATTCTTTCTCCATTGCTTTTCTTCTTTCTAATGTAGTTGCTTTTGTGTAGTTGGAGTTATAATGGTTATTACATTTTTTTAAAAAAGATTTTATTTATTTGTTCATGAGAGACAGAGAGAGAGAGAGACAGAGGGAGAAGCAGGCTCCCAAGGAGCAAGGAGCCCAATGCAGGACTCAATCCCAGGACCCTGGGATCATGACCTGAGCTGAAGGCAGACGCCTAACCATCTGAGCCACCCAGGCACCCTGGTTATTACATTTTTAAAAATGTATGTTTGGGGGCGCCTGGGTGGCTCAGTCGTTAAGCGTCTGCCTTTGGCTCAGGTCATGGTCCCGGGGTCCTGGGATCGAGCCCCGCATCGGGCTCCCTGCTCGGCGGGAAGCCTGCTTCTCCCTCTCCCACTCCCCCTGCTTGTGTTCCCTCTCTCGCTGTCTCTCCCTCTGTCAAATAAACAAATAAAATCTTAAAAAAAAAAAAGTATGTTTGATGTTTCTAGAGAGAAACAGCTAGATTTATAGTAAATTTAGGAAACAGGAATAACAGAAAGAAGAAAATAAAGATCATCTGTGATCCCGTCTGCTCTTATTATTGTCAAGTATTTCTCTCCTTTTTTGCGCACACAAATAACCAAAAAAGATAGTTTTACAAACACAAGATTTTCTCCCTCCTCATTTCACATTTTTCACTCATTTAATCAAATGTGCACATATTTTAATGAACACATGATCTGGCTTTTCTCATTCAATGGTTTATTCCAAGCATCAAAAAAAAAAAAATCCCAAATTTTCAGAAAGGTCCATGTTCCCTGTAGAAGATGTGTGTTTCTGTATTACTAGCTGTAAATTCTATTTCACTGAGTGGATTCGGTTGTGCTTAATTGGCCATCCTCTTGCAGGTCATTGATAGTTTCCCAGTCCCAGGGAGCTGGAGGAGGGACAGGCATCCTAGAGTGTGGCCCAGGCTACTTCTGCCCACCTCCCTGATCCAGACCCCCCCGTTCTCCAACATGGTCCTCGTTCCTGTGCCTTTGTCTACTGAGTCTGTCCCCTGGTTTTCAACCAGTCTTCCCCATCCACACCAATCTGTGATGACTCACTGACTCACTGGACTGGAGAGTGACAAAGTGACTTCTAGACCTGTCACCAACTTGCTCTTTGACTTTGAGCAAGTTAATTGCCTTCTCCAGGCCTTAGTTTGCCCATCCGTGAAATGGGTACTACTTCTTTTTCCCTTTCTCTCTTCCTTTTCCATGGCCTTTACTATAATGAATATGACCTTGGAGCTGGGCAGAGCTGGGTTTGAATTCCATTCCCAGGACAAGTGATTTCACTTCTCTGAATCTCCCTTTCAACTATAAAATAACGGGGCTGATGAAAGCGGTGTATTACGTATAATAGTTCTGTAGACACCGTAGCTAGTACTTCTGAGGATTCCCTGAGTCCTTGTCCACACAGCACACGGCTGGTACTCAATACAGCACGCTCATTCTCTGCATTCTTTGGAGTGGTCCCTGGCCAATCTAGTGGCCTGCGATGTATGACATCAGCTATTTTTGTAAGAGGAACCAAGCTCCTACTTGCTTCCTACTTTCTGCTTTTTCTTGCCACACTCTGTTCCTCCTTCTGTAGGGTGGGGGTAGGGGAGAGGAGTCACTTGGAGAGTGATGCTGTCGGGGCCTTCCCATCCAGATATGATGACTATGACTACGGGGAGGTGAACCAGCTCCTGGAACGGAACCTCAAGGTCTATATCAAGACGGTGGCCTGCTATCCTGAGAAGACCACGCGAAGAATGTACAACCTCTTCTGGAGGCACTTCCGCCACTCAGAGAAGGTACAGCCCTTGGGGGTGGAGAGGGGGTCAGGACCCAATGTGGTATCCCAGACTGAGTCTTCTGCCACTTGGGACGCTTGGGTGTGTTCAAGTCCTACTCCACGGTGTGATTTCCGACTCCGTTTACTTACCTGTAAAATGGGAATGTGCCTCACAGGGTCCTCAGCAGGCAGCCAGGAGGACCTGGGTTCAAGTGCGAACACAATCGCTCAGTAGCATGGTGACCTTGGGCAAATCACTTTGCCCCCTGAGCTTGTTATCTTTTTTTTTTTAAAGATTTTATTTATTTATTCATGAGAGAGAGCTAGAGAGAGAGGCAGAGGGAGAAGCAGGCTCCCAAGGAGCAGGGAGCTCGATGCGGGACTCGATCCCAGGACTCCGGGATCATGACCTGAGCCGAAGGCAGATGCTTAACCCACTGAGCCACCCAGGTGCCCCTGAGCTTGTTATCTTTACAATAAGAGCAAACACTGCCTGCATTCAAGGTTGCTGGGAGGGTGAAATGAGAACATGAGTGCCCAGAGCCAGCTCTTGTTTTTAGTTTTGTGAGATAAAGAGATTAGTCAGGATAGGGATGAATGGGTTTGAAATTCCTGAGCTGCCATTGCACCGAAGGGCTCAGAGCCTTAGGAACGACCGTTCAGGGCGTCTGTATTGGGAGAGAAGGATGAGGCAGGTGGTCCGGGAACGTGGCGGTCTGGGAAGGATGGGGATGGCCAGGAGTGACATCAGTAGCCAACAAGTCCTTGTCTGTGCCCCAGGTCCATGTGAACTTGCTGCTCCTGGAGGCGCGCATGCAGGCCGCCCTGCTCTATGCCCTCCGCGCCATCACCCGCCACATGACCTGACTGCGAGCAGGATCTGGGCCCGGAGCAGCTGCCCCTGGGGGCATTCTCCTCCCTGCAAGGACTTCTCTGTCTGGAGACAGACCCCGATCCCTTTCTGTCCCAGGCCCTCCCAGCCCACTCCGGAAGGTGGGCTTGTGTGTGACGTGCAGCCCCTGAGCCGTACCCTCCTTTTCTTTCACTGGAATGGACAGGATCATTGCACTGACTCTGGGATCTCAGTTCTGCCCTGGGAGCTGGAAGACGACTAGCAGATCCCCAGGGACCGTGCCCTCCTTCCGGCCCCTGACCCCAGAGGCAGAGGGCACAGGAAGGGAAACGAGCTGAGCTCAGATTCATGTGCCAGCAGGCTGGGCCGCAGGCATCACCAGTACTGGGCCTTCCTGGACTGGCAAGTCCCTGGCTGGCCCCGAGGGAGAGGGGCAGGGACCTCCAGGGACTGACACTCCAAGCAGCTTTGCCTTTCCTCCTCCTCCCTCGCTCCCAGATCTCATTACCTTCCCCCTCGTTACCTTCACCCATCAGTGTGAAAGTCAGTGTCACAGCTGGTCTGTGTGTTCTGCTCCCCAGAAGCCTGTTCTGTCAGGCAGCCTGAAGGCCCCTTTGCCCTGGTTGCCCTAATCCTGGTTTAGCTCCTTTGACCTCCCCTTCACCCTCTTCCGCATTTCTCCCCTGCCTGGTGGGGGGAGGCCCCAGAAGAGACACCAAGCACATCAAAGAAGTAGATTATTCCTAGAGAGTTTGGGGTGTCTGTGGGTCCCCTTGCCTTCTGAAGAGGAGGGAGTATTACCAGTTCTCTGTATTTTGGTTCTTTATAGGGGAGGTTCTGCAGGGGCTATCTTACCTCAATAGCCACAGTCAATGCCTGAGGGGAGGACAGGGAGAAGTCTGTTCTCCCCAGAACCGTGTCGGCCCTGCAGAGGCTGGCACCCCACTCTCCTATCTCCCATGGCGCTGCCACACACCTTTCCCATCAAGTGAGCCTTTCTGGGTGGCTTCAGAGGCAGGGGCTCAGGGAGAGTCAGGAGACCCCAGGGTTCTTGTTTGGGTTGTGCCCAAACTGGCCAGGTGACCATGGCTATGTTGCCAAACCTCTTCGACCTCCGTATAGATAGTTGCGGGCTGGGGGCTGAGATTGTCTGTGATGCCTGAGTCTACTCTCGGCTTTTCAGGCCAACCTGCCAGCAACAAACTGCACATCTTGCAGAATCTCAAAGGCCTGTAAGGGATAGCCCAGCCTTGCAGGCCATCTCTACCCTGCCACCTTCCTAGGACAGCCCCCCACCCCCCCACCCCCGTTTCCATCCCCCCCTCTCAATTTTAGGTGGATTGCTTGGACGCAGAAGCAGCCAAGGACCCATCCCAGGCACTTTTCTGTAGCAAATAAGCTGTGAATGATGACGTCCCTTGCCCTTCTTCTGACAGTATGTGTCCCCTCTGACCAGTTTGGAGGTGACTGAAGAAAGGCAGGGGTCATGCTGCTGCTGCTTCTGACCCTGCTCTCTGGAGAGGGGCAGGAGAGGAGCCTGGTCAGCGTGCCACATTTCACACCCGTGCAGGCATGGGGAAGCGACTGGCACCCCCTGCGGGCCTCAGAGCCCTCCCTGCGATGAAGCTGGGCAGGAGGGAAGAGGCCCCAGCATTGGGGTTTGGATTCTAGAAGGGACATGACGACTCTGTAAATGTCCCCCCAGGGTGGGTAGGGAGGGGGATTTAGTGTTCCAAGTGCAGAAATCTTTGGCTTTGCTACGAGTTCTGTATGATGAAAAATAAAAGTTCACTGAGGTTTTGTTTTGTACTTCTTGTTAATGGGCTGTTTTTCCATTTGCAAGGGTCATGGTTCATCTCTAAGCAGCAGCAGTGAGCTGTGGTTGCATCATGGACCTGACCTGCTGCCCCTTCCCCTGCTGGGCACTTGTGTCCAGTGACCGCAGGGTGGGGAGTGGTTGGCATTAAAAGTCTATTCTGTCCCTTGGGCGCCCGGCCCTGCCACCCATCTGTGGCTGGCCCGGCATTGTGGAAGAATAATGGCCATGTTATTTTTCTCACTAAGCCTGGCGCTGGGTATTTGGAGGCCATTTTTCTGAATTTGCAGGAGAATTTAGACCCAGGGGTAAAGTGACATTGCTGAAGCCACACAGGTGGAGCCGGGATTCCAACCAGGGTCCCCCTGACCCCGAGGCCTCAGCATTTTACCTTGTTGCTTTTCCCGCTACAGGGCTCCCCCTGTCACAGAGGGAGGCTTTTGAGAATCTCTGGGAACCCCCTGTGTCCCCTGCCCATCCACATTATGCTTCCGGGCTTCTCATCACTTCTCCAGCACCAAGGAGACAGAACCAGCTCAAAAGGGTTAGCTGTGACCTCCACATTGTACCAGCACCCATTTAGTAGTGGTGTGATCTTGGTCAAGCTTCTTAGCTTCTCTGGGCACTGGGAATTAAAGTAAGCGTATCAGGGAAACCACATTATGACTAAACCAAGACCTCTTCTGTTGGCTTCCCACTTCCTCTAAACACTTCTGTCATAAAATGAAAACTAGGTCTCCTCCAGGAAGCCTCCCCTGATTAAATTCACATTCCCTTTCCCTTTCCCCTTTTCATTTTTGTGGTGTTCTATCTACTTGATCTTCCTTCTAACGTCACTTGAGAGGGTGTGAGAGAACAAAACAGATTGGAATAGAAAACTTGGATTCTGGTCCTGACTTAGCCACTTACTATCCCTGAGTTGCGGGGGAGGGTTGATTAATTTCACTGACCCTCAAGTTTCCTCTGCCATAAAAACAGACAATATGTCTTCAGTTCTCCAGGTCTCATTATTGAATGTTTTTTGCCAAATGTTTCCTTTTTTTTTTTAGCTTTTTAAAGATTTTTATTTATTTATTTGAGAGAGAGAGAGTATGAGCAGGGGGGAGGGGCAGAGGCAGAGGAAGAAGCAGACTCCCCACTGAGCAGGGATCCTGATGCGGGACTCCATCCCAGGACCCTGGGATCATGACCTGAGCTGAAGGCAGCTGCTTAACCGACTGAGCCACCCAGGCACCCCTTGCCAAATGCTTTCAAATTTACTATCTCAATCTTCACAACCCTGTGAGAAAGGAGTGGTGTTCCCATTTTACACATGTGGAAAAGGAACCTCAAGTGAGAGTCTACAGAACACCAGCTTAGCAGTGACACCCAGTTTCAAATTCCAGCTTTGATATTTAATGTCTGTCTCAACCATAAGCAAATTAGTTCCATTCTCAATACCTAGGGGCACAGGAGTGTTGTGTGGATTAACTAGTGCATGAAAAACACCTAGCATAGTTCAGGTGCCTGGCACCTAGCACCAGTGAGCCATTCGGTATTTAGATATCTGCCCAACATCACCCAACTTAGGACTTGAACCCTTGTCAGTCTGATTTTGGATCATTGTTTTTGTCCCCAAGCTCCCTAAGCCCTCAATCTGTATTTTTTTTTTATGTTCAAATTAATTTACATGTGGAATTGAAAACCACTCTGGGCTCCAGATTGGATCTAATGAATCTGTTTTAGGCTTCTGCATCTTGCACTCCAGGACCTGGGCACAGCTGTCCAGGCTGGAGTTTGTTCAAGGTTGCCTGGGGCTTGATTCTATGTTTGGCTTTTGAAGCCGTGCTGGGATTGAGGACTGCTGATAATGGATAGAGGCAGGAGATGGGTGAGTCTCTTCCAGCGGTTCCCAACATTCACCAGAGCCCTGGGACAAGTGGAATGAAGTGGTTCTCCAACTTTTTGTGCCTTGGAACCTCCTAGAGGACTGGTGTTTGGAGGCAGAGCTGAGAAATTTGCAGCTTGAGCAACTTTCCCGGTGTTCCGACGCCGGGGGCATCCTTTCATTCAACAGATCTTGTGCCCCTACTATGTAAATGTGCTGGACATAGAGCAGCGAACAAGACAGGCATGGTTCCTGCCCTTTGGGGATTTATTGTCCAGAGGAGACAGATTAGATTAGTACACAACTAATTATTTAAATTCTGTGATCAGCACCCCAAAGGAGAAACAGGAGGTGCTGTAGGAGCATTTACAAACCAGCAGCAGAGCTTTTTCTTTCAAGGAAATATGCGGGACCTTCGCAGAAACTGAAACACATCCAGGAAGAGTAGTTGCTTACCCGCTGCACCTTCTTGGAACCCAAGGGCTCTGTGGAGCAGTTAGAAAACAGCTAATCTTGGTTCCTACTAATGGATGTTGGGGTGTGCAGCCCAGATTGTGGCCCTCGTTTCATCCTGCACCCCCCCCCC
The DNA here is from genome assembly GCF_009762305.2 of Zalophus californianus. Classification (NCBI taxonomy): domain Eukaryota; kingdom Metazoa; phylum Chordata; class Mammalia; order Carnivora; family Otariidae; genus Zalophus; species Zalophus californianus. The sequence goes on from NC_045598.1 coordinate 21,157,305, forward strand.
CGCCCCATTGCTGCAGGATCTCAGCAGAGTCCCTCTATGGGAGCCGCCCTGGACTGAACAGAGCTACCTCGCTGACGGTTCCGGCCTTGCCAGGCAGTCCAGTCGGCCTTCAGTGACTGGTGGACGGGAGAGGAGTGTACAAAGGCCTGGCCACCTGTCTCCGTTTGAAACCACTCTGAAGGACTGTCCCAGCTCTGGGGCTCCCTTTATGAGGCCAACGCTTCCACTCTGCCCCAGCCTCACCTGTGCTCTGACAGGCTACGCTCTGCCCCCCGCTTTTTTTTTTTTTAAGGTTTTGTTTATTTATTTGACACAGAGAGAGAGGGAACACAAGCAGGGGGAGTGGGAGAGGGAGAAGCAGGCTTCCTGCCGAGCAGGGAGCCCGATGCGGGGCTCAATCCCAGGACCCTGGGATCATGACCTGAGCCGAAGGCCAACTGAGCCACCCAGGCACCCCTGCCCTCTGCTTTTGATCCCTGATAAACCACCTGCATGCAAATTTCCTCCTGTGAGTCGGCTTGCAGGCTCTGCCTACAGAGCAGAGAGGGCAGACGACTTGCTTGAGGTCTCACAAACCCGAGCCTTCAGATCCTTGTCATGGTTTGTCACCACTCTGTGTCATCCCACAACTTCCTGTCTTGACCTTCTCTTCCTGAGGTTGGAGGCAACACCTGCAGAGCGTGAAAGAGCCAGAATAGATGTTCACTCCCAACCCTGCTCCCACGGCTGGAGACCCTGGGCCAGTCACTTCCCGTCTGTGGGGAGAAAGGCAGGTACCCTATCTGAGCACCCCATCTTCTCCACATCGGCCTGTGCATGATGGCCCTGCTCCTGAGAGAAGCCACGCTCAGCTGGGGAGAGAAGCAGAGATCCTTACCCCTCATGTCTGAGTCACCTCTGACCTCACTGCTGGTTCCGGGGTTGGGGGGTGGAGGGGACCCTGCGCTTCTGTCCCAGTTCTGCGTACCTGAGCTCACATTCCAAGGAGGAGCCATGCCAATGTTATCGAGTGCTGAGTTTGTTCCAGACACTACCAGATGCTGGCTGTGCCCACGAATGAGACAGATGCAGTCCTGGCCCTCGTGGGTCTTTAAGTCCAGTGGAAAAGACAAGTATCACACAAGCACTTGTGATGAGTCCGGAGGGGAAAAAAAGTTCAGCCATGGGACGCCCACACTCGTGGCAGTGCCCAGGGAAACACCCTGGACATGGCGGGTAAGGAAGGGCTGGCCAACGAGAGGAGGGGAGAGAGGAGCGTGGCACCCAGATTTCTGACAGAGGAAGCAGCCTGGGGTGGATGTGGAAGAGCAGGAGGAAGGCAGCCTGGTCAGGACCGAGGGAGCAGGGAGGACGTGAGGAAGGGTGAGGCTAGGAAGGAAGCCTAGGGCAGATCTGTCGTGGCCCTCTCGGGCTTGTTAGAATTTGGGGCTCTATCCTACAGGCCGTGGGAAGTCTTCAGAGGAGATTTTGTCGTGCAGTACAAAATAGGATGCTATGGACTGAATGTTCGTGGCCCCCTCCAACTCATATGTTGAAACCCTAGTCTCAAGCGTGATGGTATTTGGAGATGGGGACTTGGGAGGTAATTAGTTCATGAGCGTGGGGCCCCGTGATGGGATTAGCACCCTAATAAGAAGAGACAGGAGAGAGCTTGCTCCCCACCCGGGCCTGTGAGGACATAACCTGGACAAGGGTTCTCATCAGGAACCAAATTGGCTGGTACTTTGATCTTGGACTTCCCAGACTCCGGAAACATGAGAAAGAAATTTCTGCTGTTTAAACCACTCAGTCTAGGGCGCCTGGGTGGCTCAGATGGTTAGGTGTCTGCCTTCGGCTCAGGTCATGATCCCAGGGTCCTGGGATCGAGTCCCGCGTCGGGCTCCCTGCTCCGTGGGAGCCTGCTTCTCCCTCTGCCTCTCTCTCTCTCTCTGTCTCTCATGAATAAAATAAAAATAAAATCTTAAAAAAAAAAAACAAACCCACTCAGTCTAGGTATTTTTGTTATAGCAGCTGAACTAAGACCATAGATAATATTTATTAGAATGAGGAATAGGGAAGTCAGTAAGACTTATTCAGGACTTCCTATGTGCCAGGCACTCCACTAAACACTTCATGGCCATCACCTTATTTGATCCTCCCAACAGCCCTGTATAGTAGGGTTTTATCAGCTCCATTTGACAGATGGGCATCATTGAACCTAGACTCAAAAGTCCCCTCATCCAGAAAGATTTCTCTGGCTCCCCATCTCCACCCTGAGTATACATCTTCCTTCTTTGCCCTAAGCTTACCAAGTCCTTCTCCTTTTCCAAAGCATTTTTTTCTGTCTAGTATGATAATCATTCGTGTGGTTCACTCACCTCTCCACTTGAGTGCAAACCCAGTGGAGGCAGAAGTTTTTGTCTAGCATGTTCACAGCTTTCTCTCTAGAGCCTAAAGTAGGACCTCGCAGGTAGTAGGAGCTGAATAAATAAAATATGTGGAATATATATTTCTATCCACCAGGATGCCTCATGTAGTGCTGGATCTGCTGGGGGGGTTGGGGGAGGTGGTCCAGAAATAACAGCCTCCCCATGTTTTGGACTTGGCCTCTGCTCCGGCTGCCTGGCTGGTGGTTACATTGCCGGCTCTCAGACACTCTGCGTCAGTCTGATGTTGGGGAAAGAGCTTGGACTTTGGAACCAGACAGATGAGCCTCCCATTTGAGTGCAAGTGCATCTGGAACAAGGCAGAGTCGTCTAAATAAACAGAGCCAAGTACCTCTATGAGATTTGATGGTTTTCTTTCATTTCCTCACCTATAAAATGGGACCATTACCATCAAAAATTACAGTTGTTAAGATCAAGCGAGAAAAATGTTGATAGAGTTCCTGTTTAGTCCCTTCAGTGGAAAACGGGGATTGGGTCAATGCCATTTGCATAGACTAATAGTCTCAGTTTGCTCATCTGGGAAAGGGGAGTTGCAAAATGCAAGGTAATACAGAATTCCAAAGACCTGGAATGCTCTTCTCCCAGACCTGTGTGTGGCTAGCTCCTTCTAAACCTTCAGTTCTCACCTTAAACATCCCCTCATCAGACTTCTGACCTGATTCCCATTCCTTTACCTGACTTTACCCCACCATCTCTTTCCCCACCCCTCTCCTTCTTCACTGGTTATCCCCACTGTCTACTATACTGCCTGAGTGAGCGCTCAGTAAGCATTTGTTAATTGCATTAAGTATCTTTTGGCACTTATTTGTCAGCCAAGGACTGTTCAAGGCAATCCTAACCACAAGTGTAGGACATGGAAAGGGCAGGGATTTCACCCATTTGACAGCTGTGGAGGCTGCGATCTAGCAATATTGATATTTCCCAGGAATTTCCCAAGCAAATTAGTGGGAGTTCTAGACCCTTTGGCCAGTGTTCTTTCCACCCACCCCTCCATTGCCTTTCAGGGAAGAAGTACTGGAGGCCCAGGTTCTAGTTCAGGTTCTGTTTAACTTGTGGTTGGAAGATTTAGGTAAGTTACTTCCCTTCCTGAGCCTTAGTTTCCCCAACTCTAAATGGAAAAAATAATCCTTGCCCTGAATGGTGGTTAAGGTGAGAATCAGCTGAGATAATGGGCTGAAAGCACTATACTCACTGTTGGAGGATTTTTTAATATGAATATGCAGAATCAACAGTGATGTCAAAGATAAATCACCATGGGCTGGGGAAGCCAAGGTAGCTTCCTAGGAGCAGTGGCATTTCAACTAAGTCTTAAAGATCGGTAAGACTTTGGAGAAGCAAAGCTCAGAGCCAAAGCCACCAGCCAAAGCAGTACCCTCCAGCCTCTCTGAGCTCTACGGTCTTCCTCTCTGGTTGATATTCTCCTCTAATCTGCTCTTCCCTACCCTGCTTTATTTTTCCTTTCAAATCAAACTTATGGAAGTATAATTAGCATACAATAAAATGCACAGGTTTTTAATGCACACAGTTCCACGAGTTTTGGCAAAAGCACACACCTATGCAATTATCACCCAAATCAAATTCCAGTGTGGCCCTTTGCAGCAAATCCCCAACCCCCTTCCACGTGTCCCCCAGACAACCACTCTCTGCTTCCTGTCACTACAGGTCCCTTTCCTTAATCGCTCATTTTTTCATTAGCAAATCATGAAGTTCTGCATTCAAACACTAGAACAAAAACATAAGTGCAAAAAATGTATTACTTCACTAGGCTTTAAGAGAGTATTTTCATTCTGGGGCATTTGCTAACGAACACAGAAGTCATTAGATAAATTGACAGTAGCTAATTGGAGACAATAATTAAGAATAAACATAATTTGCCCATTTAGAGAAAAGTTTGCTTATAAAAACTCTACCTACAAAGTTACAAGAGGTAACATGGATAACCTGATTGCTTCTTGAGAGATGATGACTTACCTATAAAGCAGTATTTTTAATTTAAATATTTCTAAAGAAAAGGCATTTTATAAGAAAGCATTAGGGATCAATAGTCATTATCCATTTTTTCCGATCTCTTCCTTTAATTTCATGATACACAAGTTAAGAATGATTCTGACATTTCAAAGAGATGTCAACTTAAGGAAGAAAAGTTCTGTTTTGGAGTCTCTTGTTGAATAGGAAGGCAATCATATCAAACAAAGAAATAGTAAATAAGCAAGAGAAGTGTTTACTCTAAATTTAGGATAGTTAATGCTAAAACTTTATACCTGAGTCATGTTATTGAGCCAAATCATAGCAACTCTTTTTTTCTTTCAAACACTTTTTAAAATGTGAAAAAAAATCAACAAATTATATGAAAAAGAAAACCAGTCTTCTCATTATTCTAATTATAGCAAAAAAGTTTTAAGTCATCTCCTAGAAGAGAGCCTTATATATGTCATTCTCTTGCTTAAATATCTTTTTTTAAAATATTTTTAACAATATTTTATTTATTTATCTGAGAGAGAGCGTGCACAAGGAGGGGGGAAGGGCAGAGGGAAAAGCAGGCTCCCCGCTGAGCAAGGAGCCCAACGGACTTGATCCTAGGACCCTAGGATCACAATCTGAGCCCAAGGCAGAGGCCTAACCAACTGAGCCACCCAGGCTCCCCTTGCTTAAGTATCTTCAATGGATCTATCTTGCCAATCCTTTTAGTTTTACATTCAAGTACAGATCAGTTTAGCCTGTTCTATAATTTCATATAAATGGAATCATACACTATGTACTTTTTCCCTAAAGATTTATTTATATATTTTAGAGTGAGAGAGAGCCTGAGCAGGGGGAGGGGCAGAGAGAGGGAGAGAGAATCTGAAACAGACTCCGTGCTGAGTGCAGAGCCTGAAGCAGGGCTGGATCCCACAACCGGGAGATCCCCACCTGAGCCAAAACCAAGAGTCTGTCACTTGACCAACTAAGCCACCCAAGCGCCCCTATAGTATGTACTTTTTATGTATGATTTATTTTGCTCAGCGTAACATTAATTTATTTTTTAAAAGATTTTATTTATTTATTTGAGAGAGAGAGAGGAGGGGGAGGGGCAGAGGCAGAGGGAGAAGCAGACTCTCCACTGAGCAGAGAGCCCGATTCAGGACTTGGACCCAGGACCCTGGGATCATGACCTGAGCTGAATGCAGATGCCCAACCGACTGAGCCACCCAGGCGCCCACAGCATAACATTTTTTTTTTAAGATTTTATTTATTTATTTGATAGAGAGAGTCACAGTGAGAGAGGGAACACAAGCAGGGGGAGTCGGGGAGGGAGAAGCAGGCTTCCTGCGGAGTAGGGAGCCTGATGCGGGGCTCCATTCCAGGACCCTGGGATCATGACCTGAGCTGAAGGCAGACGCTTAACAAATGAGCCACCCAGACGCCCCCACAGCATAACATTTTTAAAGTCCATCAGTGAGATTCCTATATCAGTAGGTCATTCCTTTTTATAGCTGGTGCTATTTGTGAATATGCCACAAGTCATTTCTCTCTTCACCAGTTAGTGAACATATGTCTTGTTTCCAATTATTTAAATTAAGCTGCTGTGAATATTCAACTGTACGTCTTTTTGTGGACATATATATTGTGTTTCTTTTGGGTAAATACCAGAAGTGGAATTGCTTGGTTGTATGGTAAATATATGTTTAACGTCACAAAAAATGCCACACTGTTCTCTAAAGTGGTTGTAACATTCTACATTCTCACCAATAATATTCAAGAGTACCCGTTGCTCCACATCCTCTTCAACACTTGGTATAGTCAGTCTCTTTCATTTTAGCCATCTAATAGGTATATCATAGCAACAGAATTTTTACAGTGAGTCTTATTAAGGTGTAATTTGCATACAATAAAATTTGCTGACCCCAGCTGGGACCTGTTGGCAAGACTGTAACTAGTGATGTTTGTACAACCAGAGTCTCTATTTTGTGGTTTAAGAAGAATAAAATTGACTATGTTTAAAAATAAATAAATAAATAAAATTTGCTGGGTTTAAGTGTACAATTCTTTGAGTTTTGACCATGTGTGCAGTCATGTAACCATCACCACCATCACGATATAAAATGTCTTAATATCCCCTCAACATTTCCTTGGGCTCTCTTACCATCAGTTCATTCCCCCAACTCCATCCCCTAGCAACCACTGATGGGTTTTGTCACCATAGTTTTGACTTTTCTAGAACTTTGTATAAATGGAAGCATTCATTGTGTAATCTTTTGTGGTTGGCTTCCTTCAGTTAGCATAATGCTTTTGGTATTCCTCATGTTGTTGTGTGTATTCGTCATGTTGTATGTGTAGTTCGTTCCTTTTTATTGCCAAGTAGAATACTATTGTATAGCTATATCCCAATTTGTTTATTCTTTCACCAATTGATGGACATAAGGAGTTGTCTGCAATTTTGGCTACTATGAATATAGCTGCTATTTGTGTAGACATAGGTTTTCATTTCTCTTGAGTGAAAACATGGGGGTGAAATTGTTAGGACATATGGTAAGTGTATATTTAATTCATAAGAAATTGACAAATCATTTTTCAAAATAGCTGTTTCATTTTGTAGTCCTACCGGCAGCATATGAGTGCCAATTGCTCAGCCTCCTTGTCAGCACTTGATATTGTCAGACTTAGTAACTTTAGCCATTCTTATGGGTGTGGAATAGTAGCTCCTAATTTTTATCTACTTTTTAATTTTTTTATTTTTTTAACACTTTTTAAAATGTTTTATTTCTTGGGGTGCCTGCGTGGCTCAGTCATTAAGTGTCTGCCTTCGGCTCAGGTCATGGTCCCAGGGATCGAGCCCAGCATCGGGCTCCCTGCTCCGCAGGAGGCCTGCTTCTCCCTCTCCCACTCCCCCTGCTTGTGTTCCCTCTCTCGCTGTGTCTCTTGCTGTCAAATAAATAAATAAAATCTTTAAAAAAAATAAAATAAAATATTTTATTTCTTTATTAGTGAGAGAGAGAGAGAAAAGGAGCAAGGGGAAGGGAGAAGCAGACTCTCTGCCGAGCAGGGAGCGCAACATGGGTCGATCTCAGGACTCTGGGACCATGACCTGAGCCAAAGGCAGACATTTAACTGACTGAGCCACCCAGGTGCCCCCTAGATTTTATTTATTTAAGTAATCTCTACACCCAACATGGGACTCAAACTCAGGACCACGAGATCAGGAGTTGCATGCTCTTCCAAATGAGCCAGCCAGGTACCCCAGTAGCTCATAATTTTTAATTTGTATTTCTGTGATGACTAATGATATTAAACGTCTTTTCATATAGGTATTGAGATTTACATTTATATGTGTATCTTGTATATCTGTTGAATATCTTTTTTAATCTTTTGCTGATTTTCTTTATTGGGTTGTTCGCTTTCTTCTTACTCAGTAATACAAGTTTGTTTTTTTAAGATTTTATTTATTAATTAGTGAGAGAGAGAGAGCACAGAGGAAGAAGCAGACTCCCTGCTGAGCAGAGAGCCAATGCAGGGCTTGATCCCAGGACTCTGAGATCATGACCTGAGCTGAAGGCAGACATTTAACTGACATCCTGTAATACAAGTTCTTATATATTCTAGGTATTCTGGATTTATATTTTGTCAGATATATGAACTGCAAATATTTTCTCCCAGACTGTGGCTTGCCTTTTCATTCTCTAGAAGAGCAGAAGATTGTAATTTTGATGAAGATCAATATATCACTTTCTTTTATGGTTCAGACCTTTTGTGTTTTATCTAAGGAATCTTTGCCTAATCCAAGGTGACATAAATGTTGTCCTGTGGGTTTTTGACCCAGAAATTTTGTCTTTAACCCTTATCTCTGGGGTGCCTGGATGGCTCAGTTGGTTAAGCGTCCGCCTTCGGCTCAGGTCATGCCTGATCCCAGGGTCCTTAGATGGAGCCCTGCATCAGGCTCCCTGCTGGGCGGGAGATGGCTTCTCCCTCTCCCCCCTGCTCTGCTCTCTCTCTCAAATAAATAAATAAAAATCTTAAAAAAAAAACCAAAAAACCACTTAGATCTATGATTCGTTTCATGTTAATTTTTGTGTATGGTGTGAGGTAATGGTAGAAGTTCATTTTTTTCCCCTCAAATATCCAGTTGTTCCAGCACTATTTGCTAAAAAGACTATCTGTTCTCCATTTAATTATTTTTTTTTACCTTTTTTGAAAATCAATTGACTAAACATGTGTGAGTCTATTTCTGATTTCTTTAATCTGTTCCATTGATTTATATGTTTACCCTGGCCCTGATATTCAAATTTTTAATTTATCATTCACTATTTTATTATATGTGTTTCCTGTAAGTAAACTCTATATTTCTTTGTGGAACCAGATTAGAAAAAAAAATTAAAGAGATGTTTTCTGTTCATTATAGGAAAATCAGAAAATACCGATAAGCAGAAATAATAAAAGTTGCTAATAATCCACCCCTGGAGAGTACTACTATTATTTTTTTGTAGAATTTATCTTCTAGATCTTCCTTCTATGCTTAAATATGCTAACAAAATGGCAGTATATTAAACAGTCTGTTTTACAATCTGCTTTCCCCTCCACAGTATATTGTGGAGTAGATTCCACAGTGGCTCTCACCCTGGGACGATTTGCCCCACAGGACATTTGGCAAAGTCCGAAGACATTTTTTGGTTGTCACAGAAGGGAGGGTGCTACTAGCATCCAGTGGGTAGAGGCCAGAGATGTTACTAAACATCCTACAATGCACAAAACAGTCTCTTATAACAAATATTTCTCCAGTCCAAGCTGCTAATAGTCCCGAGATTGAAAAATCCTGAATTAAATAATGCATATGACATGTTCAATACAACACTTGGCACATATCAACTGCTTGGTAAATGAAAAACAAATTACTTTGGGGGAAAAAATGTTTCCTGGAGCAGGAGTATAAGTTTTGTGGATCCCCACAGTGGTCCCTTTCACAAATATCTAGCCATAAGGCTGTTGCAAAGTGAGAAGACTCGCAGGGAAGAAGTGGTTTTACCACCAGAAATTCACAAAGCGTGAGCAATATGTTCAAGACAGGAGACCTGCAGCCTTGGACCTTGGACTCCTCTGTGTAGGGAGGATGGGCAGACTCACACATTCACCCTCCCCCACCAGGCAACATCTCCCTAGGCTGGAGTTCCAGCTGTTGTCTGGGGTAGTGCAAACAAAGACCTTTGGGCTGTCCCAGATCCAGGATTTACAACCCATGGCTCCTCCCAGTTTACAGAACTGCTGGGAAAACACATTCTAGGTCAGCAGGAATTAAGTGCCCCCCTCCCGCCATGGGGGGGGGGGACTGTCACGTGGTCTGATGGCACAGGCAGGATGAACTGGAAAGGGACAAACCACAGTCCAGGGGAAAGTGCAGCCACGGGAATTTGATTCAGTTCAACCGAGTCAAGCGTTTAGCAACATTCACTGCACTCCTGGGTGTCCCAGGCACTGTCCCTCTCCTATGTGGGAGGCCATTTGGAATAACGGTTAAGAGCATAGTCCATTTAGAAAAGTATGTTTGAGGGCGCCCTGGGTGGCTCAGTCGTTAAGCATCTGCCCTTGGCTCAGGTCATGATCCCAGGGTCCTGGGATCGAGTCCCTCATCGGGCTCCCTGCTCGGCAGGAAGCCTGCTTCTCCCTCTCCCACTCCCCCTGCTTGTGTTCCTGCTCTCGCTATCTCTCTGTCAAATAAATGAATAAAATCTTAAAAAAAAAAAAGAAAAGTATGTTTGAGGCCCAGGTCTGCCAGCACTAAGTATTTGCCCTTTATAAGGCACATCATGACTCTGACACACATAGTACATGCTCAATAAATTATGTATGTGTGTGTTTCAGTTCTCACAAAAAAACTGTGAGGTAAGGGCTATTATTATCCCATTTTACAAAAGAATAAACCAAGGACCAAAGAGGTCAAGGCCTTTGCCCAATGTCCCAAGACTAATTAAGTGACAGAGGACTACTGTAACAGACCTTTGGGAGATAGATGAATAAGATGCAGTCCTTGTCTTCAACAAGCTTAGAGTCTCATAATGGAGGTAAAGACAGCTTCAAGTCTAATTCTAAGTAAAGAGGCAACGAGAGAGATGTTAATAAAAACGTTCAGGTGGGGTAGGGTAGGTCAAAGGTCAGTTCCAGGTGGGGGCGAACATGAAGGCTTCATGGAGGAAATGGTAATTAAACTGTTGGTTTTTTGTTTTGTTTTTTTTTTAAGATTTTATTTATTTATTTATTTGTCAGAGACAGAGAGCATAAGAAGGGGAGTGGCAGGCAGAGGGAGAAGCAGGCTCCCCGCTGAGCAAGGATTCCCAGCTCAGAACTCCCTCCCAGGACCCCAGGATCATGACCTGAGCCAAAGGCAGATGCTTAACTGACTGAGCCACCCAGGCGTCCCAAACTGGTGGTCTTTGAAGATGGGTAGGCTTGAAAGTAGACAGACTCTTCCTTCAGAGTAAGGTGCTGAGAACCCCGCATTGGGTGGGGCCATAGGATGTGTGCCTATGGAGAAAGGAATAGATGATCTAGCTGAGAAAGTTAATAAACTAAAGCAAGACTATTCAGTGGAAATGGCAGGAGTAATGTTCAAAATAATTAGAAACCAGAAGGGCATAGGCAGCAACTGATCAGAATGGATACTGAGTTTTAAACAGCCCCCATGGCTGCACTGGTGGGGACAAACCGTATACCATGCTGAATATCCTAGAAAGGATGTCACCATTTACTTACCCACCTGGCCTCCCTTACACCTTTTGGGAACAGCATGCTCCTGTTTTGCTTTAGAGATCCACTTACCCTACTCTCATTCTATATAGTTCTGGTAGACATGACCCCAACTTTATACCTACAGATGTGGGTGCATGATTGAGTCTTGTCTAGCCAATTAGAACACAGAGGTGACTGGCACAAGGATGGACACATAACCAAAGCTGGGCCAACAATAATCCTCCCCACCACCTGTGTTGGAATTCTTGGGGATAAAGAAGCTCTGTTTCACCAGAGAAGCTAAGAGAAAGGAAAATCAAGTTTATAGATTAAAGAGAGAGAGACACTAATATTTTGTGATTGTTTTTGAGTCTCTAAATCCAGCTATGCCTGAAGTCTTCACCCACCCTCTTCAGTTACATGAGGTTGGCTTTTTTGTCCCCTGTAACCAGAAGAATTCTGACTAATACAATTATGACAGGTCTCAAATGTCACTCTCCGGAGTTCTACATAGCCTCTAAAGACACATGAAAGGGAGGAGGGCAACAGCCAGGAAGAAGGGAAAGGAAGGAGATTCAACAATGACTGAAGCTAGCTCCCTAGGGGGTGAAGAGAATTGAAGTGAGAGTGTAGGAAAGTAAAGGGAGCACCTACCAGATTCCTCTTCTTTTTTAAAATTTTTTTTTAAAGATTTTATTTATTTGACAGACAGAAACACAGCGAGAGGGGTACACAAGCAGGGGGAGTGGGAGAGGGAGAAGCAGACTTCCCGCTGAGCAGGGAGCCCGATGCGGGGCTCGATCCCAGGACCCCGGGATCACCACCCGAGCCGAAGGCAAACGCCTAACGACTGAGCCACCCAGGCGCCCCCCAGATTCCTCTTCTCAGGGAGAGAGGGTGCCTGAGTTTTTGCCATAAGTTAAAGAGACAGAGGATCCAAGAAACTAGTCTCTGCCATCATCCATCTCTTTCTCTCTGAGCCAGTACTTAAATTCTTCTATGAATCTGATAATAAGTGTGCCAAGACAAACTTAGAACGGCTTCTGTAAGTTACAGAATTTAAAGCACTCACAAATGTCATTCAGCCATTAAAATTATGTTACAAATGAATATGTATTATATGGAAGACATATCTAGTATATCATTAAGTGATAAATCAAGTTACAAAATAATATATATAGTATGATCTCTTTTTTTGTTTCAACATATATTCATATGTTTGTAAGAAACAGGGCTGAAAGACATTATAACAGAATATTGTTACCTACCCAAAACCTCTTTCCTCTTTCTTTTTTGTCCATTGAACCTCAAGTTTGTTCAGGTATTCGCCTCTTAGGAAACATGTCCATATCCAGAGCTTAACTGAAGACTGAACTCTACGTCAGTCATGGAAATGCTAGTAATTGTTTTCGGGGCAGCCAAAACAGAATGATTGTCCTGGCCAACAAGACAGGAAGGAGAGTCTTTTGGAGGGCTTCCAAGAAAGGTTTCTTACTAGTTTAAAAAAAAGGGGGGGCCCCTGGGTGGCTCAGTCATTAAGCGTCGGCCTCTGGCTCAAGTTGGGATCCCAGGGTCATCGGGATCTCTGCTCAGTGGGAAGCCTGCTTCTCCCTTTCCCACTCCCCCTGCTTTTTCACTCTTTGCTCTCTCTCTCTCTCTCTCTCTCTCTCTCTCTCTCTGTAAAATAAATAAATAAAATGTTAAAAAAAAAAGATTTGTGGAAGAGAATTTGGAAAGTTGGAACTCTCATATAGTGCTGGTGGGAATATAAAATGGTACAGCCACTTTGGAAAACAATATGGCAGCTCCTGAAATGGCAAAACACAGAGTTACCATATGGGCCAGAAATTCTACTCTCAGGTATACACCCAAGAGAAGTGAAAACGTCTACCTACACAAAAACTTATACACAAATGTCCATGGCAGCATTATGTGTCATAGCTAAAAAGTAGAAATAACCCAAATGTCCATCAACTGATGAATGGATAAAGAAAATCCATATAATGGAAAATTATTCATCAATATAAAGGGATGAAGTACTGATACATGTTACAAGATGAATGAACCTTGAAAACATTACACTAAGTGGAATAAGTCCATCACACAAGACCACATATTGTATGATTCCATTTACATGAAACATCCAGAGTAGACAAATCTATAGGGACAGAAAGTGGATTAGTTGTTGCCTAGGGTTGGGGGTGCAGGGGTATGTTGGGGGAAAGTGGGAAGTGATGGTTAATGGGTGCTAAATGTCTTCTTGAGGTGAAAAAATGTTCAAAATTGACTGTGATGAAGGTTGCACAAATCTGTGGATATATTTCAAATCACTGAGTTTTATATTTTCCATGGGTGAATTGTATGGTATGTGAATTACCTTGATAAAGATTTTTACTGAGATATTTTATTTTTTTAATATTTTATTTATTTATTTGACAGAGAGAGACACAGTAAGAGAGGGAACACAAGCAGGGGGAGTGGGAGAGGGAGAAGCAGGCTTCCCGTGGAGCAGGGAGCCCGATGCGGGGCTCGATTCCAGGACCTTGGGATCATGACCTGAGCTGAAGGCAGCGGTTTAACCAACTGAGCCACCCAGGCACCCCTACTCTGAGTAGTTTATATAAATGGAATCATACAATATATGGCCTTTTGTGTCTGGCTTCTTTCAGTTAGTGTAATGTGTTTTGAGGTTCATTTTTGTTATAGCATGTATCAATACTTCATGCATTTTTGTGGCTGAATAAAATTTTATTATATGTATATACCACAATTTATTTATCCAGTCATCCACTGATGGGCATTTGGGCTATTTCTACCTGTTAGCTCTTGTACCTAGTACTGCTATGGACATGTGTGTGTACGTGTACTTGTTTAAATGCTTGCTTTCAACTAGTTGGGGTATATATCCTGCACTGGAATTTCAGGGTCATTGGGTATTTCTATGTTTAGCTTTTTGAGGAACTGCCAAATTATTTTCCACAGATGGGAAACCATATTATAGTCCTACTGGCAATGTATGACAGTTTCCAATTTCTCTATATCTTCACCAACATTTTCCTTTTTTTTTTTTTACTACGGACATTCTTTTTTTTTATTACAAACATTTTATTACAGAAACACTTGAAGGGGTACCTCATTGTGGTTGTTTTTTTATTTCATTTGCAGCTAAAAATATTGAAATTGATACAAGTATTAACGGTGGTGGAATTAATGGTTCTGTAAAATAAAATATTTTCTTTCATTTTGATTACCTATATTTTCTAATTTTTCTGTAATCACACTAATATTTATTAAGTCCTTACAATATACCAGGTACTGTACTTAGCATTTTCTTTTTTTTTTTAAGATTTTATTTATTTATTTATTTGACAGAGACACAGCAAGAGAGGGAATACAAGCAGGGTGAATGAGAGAGGGACAAGCAGGCTTCCAGCCAAGCAGGGAGCCCGATGTGGGGCTCAATCCTAGGACCCTGGGATCACAACCTGAGCCGAAGGCACATGCTTAACGACTGAGCCACCCAGGCGCCCTGTACACATTTTCTATGTGTGATATTGTTTGTTTCTCATAACAAATCTAAAGACAAGTAAAAACTGACAGCAGAGAGGAAACATAACCTATCCTAAGACACAGAGCTAATAAAAAATGGTGGGGGCATTATCTGAACACAGGGCCCAGGATTTTTTTAATTAAATGTTACATTTCCAGATAATTATAGATTCACATGCACCTGTAAGATATGAAACGAAGAGATACTATGTACCCTTTACCCAGTTTCTCCCAACAATGACATCTTTCAAAACTATAGTACAATATCACAACATTGATACAATCAATATACAGAATATTTCCAACAACATTCCTTATGTTGCCCTTTTTTTAAAGATTTTATTTTTTAAATATTTTGTTTATTATTTATTTATTTTAGAGAAAGAGAGAGGGTGCAAGGGGAGGGGCAGCAGGAGAGAGGGAGAGAGAATCTCAAGCAGATTCCACACTGAGCGAGGAGCCCGATGCAGGGCTTGATCTCACAACCCTGAGATCATGACCTGAGCTAAAATCAAGAGTCAAATGCTTGGGTGCCTTGGTGGCTCAGTTGGTTAAGCGACTGCCTTTGGCTCAGGTCATGATCCTGGAGTCCTGGGATCGAGTCCCGCATCAGGCTCCCCGCTTAGCGGGGAGTCTGCTTCTCCCTCTGACCCTCCCCCCCTCTCATGCTCTCATTCTCTCTCAAATAAATAAATAAAATCTTAAAAAAAAGTCAAATGCTTAACCGATGGAACCACCCAGGCACCCCATGATTTTATTTTATTTTTTTAAAGATTTTTATTGAGAGAGATTAATGACAGAGAGAGCATGAGAGGGGGGCGAGTCAGAGGGAGAAGCAGACTCCCCGCTGAGCAGGGAGCCTGATGTGGGACTCAATCCCGGGACTCCGGGATCACAACCTGAGCCAAAGGCAGTTGCGTAAACAACTGAGCTATCCAGGCACGCCCCCCAACCCATGATTTTATTTTTAAGGAATCTCTACACCCAACATGGGACTTGAACTCACAACCCCGAGATCAAGAGTGCTGCACAGACTGAGCCAGCCAGACTCTCCAGTGTTGCCCATTTATAGCCACATCTAGCTCCCTCCTGCCTCCACCCCCTCCTTAACCCCTGGTACTAATAATCTGATCTCCATTTCTATAATGTTGTCATTTCAAGAATGTTATATAAATGAATTGTAAGTGTAATCTTCTGAGACTGACCTTTTTTTCATTTAGCATAATTCTTTGGAAATTTAGTCAGGTTTTTGTGTATATCAGTATGTCATTCCTTTTCATTGCTGAGTAGTATTCCATGCTGAGTGGTATTCCGCAGATATACCACGGTTTAACTGTTCACTAAGGACATTTGGGTTGTTTTCACTTTATAGCTACTACCAATAAAACTGTTCTAAAAATAGGTTTTTGTCCTAACATAAGCTTCATTTCTTTTTTTTTTAAAGATTTTTTTATTTATCTATTTGACAGAGAGAGAGATAGTGAGAGCAGAATCACAAGCCGGGGGAGTGGGAGAGGGAGAAGCAGGCTCCCCGCTGAGCAGGGAGCCCGAGGCGGGGCTCGATCCCAGGACCTTGGGACCATGACCTGAGCCGAAGGCAGACGCCCAACAACTGAGCCACCCAGGCGCCCCAAGTCTTCATTTCTCCAGGATAAATGTACAGGTTTGAAATTGCTGGGTTGTATGATAGTTGTGCATTTAGTTTTTAAGAAACTGCCAAACCATTTTCCAAAGTACAGAGGCCAGGGTTTTAGCTGCAATATACTATTACCTATAAATGAACTTTAGTAATCATCTATTTTTAAAATCCCCACAATATAATTTATTTTTAATTAAATAAGCATTCACAGAGCCTCTACACATTGGAATACATACAGCAAGGTCTGCTGAGCTGCTGGCCCTGGGAAATGCCGAATCACTTGGTCTTTTCTCTTTCTTTCATGGTCTCTGGAGGCCCCCGGGTATCAGGTCAGAACATGATCAGTGCTCACCAAGTCCTCAGGAAGCCCCTGCTCTGCCCTGGTGTGAGTGGAGTCTGCCACTCTCTGAATCAGGGCACTTTGGGGTGCAAATAACAGAAATCTGCTAAGCTTTAGCTATGAAAGGGGATTTACTCTGAAGATTCAGGAAGTACAGCCCAGCAGTGCAAAGGATTGGAGTTAGGAACTGGAAAGTTCTGCAGATTCAATTAGCCAGCCGAGGGGCCCATCCATGGTGCAGGTGTTACTGTGGGCAAACACAGCTGTCAAGATCTTGGGCTCAGGAGTCCAATGACTTGGGATGAAATGTTGATTCTACCACCTTCCAGCTATGTGGCCTTGGCAAGTTATTGAAGCTCTCAGTACCTCAGTTTTCTTATCTTCAGACGGAGCCATAACAGTATCTACATTATTCGGTTGATATGGGGATTAAAGGAGTTAATGCATGTAAAAGACTTTAAAATAGTGCCTGACAGGGGCGCCTGGGTGGCTCAGTCACTTAAGCGTCTGCCTTTAGCTCAGGTCATGATCTCAGGGTCCTGGGATGGAGCCCTGTGTCTCATTGGGCTCCCTGCTCAGCAGGGGGTCTGCTTCTCCCTCTCCCTCTACCTCTCCCCGCCCCACCCGCACTCATGCTCTGTCTCTTTCTCTCTCAAATAAATAAAATCTTTAAAAAAAATAGTGCCTGACATGCAGCAAGTGCTAAGGTTAGTTATTTTCACATTATTATTATTCCAGAATTAAGTGAGAAGGCACTTAAACTATAGCAGTGTCTAGCAAGTGGTCAGTAAATGTTAGCTTCTTGGTGTTATTTTTAACAATTTTATTGAGATTCAGTTTACACACATAAATTAGATAACATAATTTGGTATAGTCACAGAGTTGTGTGATCATATGACACCAGATCAATTTTAGAATGTTTTCATTACCCCCAAAGAAACCCTGCACCTCTTTGCCATCAACCTCCAATCTTCACATCCTCCAGCCCTGGGCAACCGCTGATCTACTTTCCGTCCCTCTAGATTTGCCTATTCTGATCATTTTATATAAATGGAACCATACAATAAGTAGTCCTTTTGTGACTGGCTTCTTTCACTTAGCATAATGTTCTCAATATCCATTCACATTGTAGCATTGTCAATACTTTCTTTCCTTTTTATTTGTCTTATTTTATTATTTTTTTTACTTTTTTCTTTTTTATTGTTGAATGATATTCTATTGTGTGGATATATACCACAAGAATTTTTTTTTAAGATTTTATTTATTTATTTGAGAGAGAAAGAGAGAGAACACAAGTGGGGTAAGGGGCAGAGGGAGAAGCAGGCTCTCCTCTGAGCAGGGAACTTGATGCAGGGCTCGATCCCAGGGCTCTGGGATCATGACCTGAGCCAAAGGCAGGCGTTTAACCAACTGAGCCACCCAGGTGCCCCAAGAATTATTTTTCATAATTAATAAGACAACCACAAGCCTGGATTAGTTTCCTACTGCTGTTGTAACAAATTACCAGAAATTTAGTGCTTTTAAGCAATAAAAATGTATTCTCTTATAGTTCTGGAGGCCAAAGTCAGAAATGAGTCTTTTTTTTTTTAAGTTACTTTTTACTTATTTAAGTAATCACTACACCCAACATGGGACTCGAACTCACAAACCCAAGATCAAGAGTCACATGTTCTTCCTACTGAACCAGCCAGGCGCCCTCAGAAATGAGTATTATGGGCAGAGCTGGTCCCTTCTGGAGGCTCCAGGGGAGAATTCATTTCTTGTTTCTTACAGCTTCTGGTGGCTGTTCCCGCTCCTTGGCTTTGCAGTCCTGTCACTCTGACCCCTGTATTTGTCATTACACTGCCTTTTTTGTAGGCAAATATTCCTTTTTTAGTCAGTTTTTCATTTTTTTTCTTATAAGGATTCCTGTGCTTATATTTAGGGCACACCTGGATAATCTCTCCATCTCAGTATCCTTAATTTAATCACATCTACAAAGTCTCTTGCCATATAAGGTAACACTGACAGGTTCAAATGTCTCTTTCTCTTCTAATATTAGGAAAGGAATCCAGTAATCATTTGAATAGAAATGGAAAAACTGGCTTGGGGCATATCTGTGGGACTTGGCCCTCATTCCTATTTTACCACTTGTGGCTGAATGGGAAAGTACCTCTCCAATAAAAATCCTTAGTTCAGGAGGGACAGTTTCGGTTTGGAGTAGAGGAAGAGGAAGATCTTGGCACAGGATCCTATTAACAATTTATGGAGAGTTTCCTATGTTCCAGGAAATTTACATCTTTTATTTCTAAAACACAACTTTGCAAAAATAGGCATTTTATAGAACAAGGAAATTGAAGCCTACCAAGCCACCTGCCCAAGTTCACAAGGACAATAAGCAGCAGAACCAGGATCTGAACTTAGGTCTGCATAATGTGGACACCAAAAGCCCAGGCCTGGCCACCACATTAAATTGCCTCTTGAGAAATAGGAGTTCCTATTTCTAACACATTCCCTCTTCCTGACATTGGCCCCGGATGGTTGTTAGGCCAGAATAACAACAGGGAGATGTTGTATACAACTCAGGCACCCCGGTTTGGTCATCTGTGACGTCTCAGGGAACAGAGTTCACAGTCTCTGCTTGGCATCTCCGTCAGGGCTTTGACAGGCAATGTGTTTGTTAGGCATGATGTTCTTTCAAGGCTCAACCAAACAGCCCCAGCCTGCCCGCGCTGACCAGCAGAACAGGCCCCCAAGCTGAGTCACTGCCCAGCTGTTTCACAACCTGTTTGTGCATTGAGGTGGCGGGAGCAGGGAAGGTCACTCTAGGTGGCTAGTGTCTTCTGAGCTCCTGGACAGAAAGGTGGCTCCCAGTGACAGGTAGAAGGAGATCTTGGCTCACCCTATGCCCACCAATATTCAGCCAGAGGGTTCTTCGATTCTTCTAGGCTCTCTTTGACCAAAGAGAACCAGGGGAAATTTCAGCAAGTCTCATTTCCTCATCTGTAAAATGGGAAATGTATACATATGTAAATTATTGTGCATTCTATGTGCACTCTATAATTTAATATTCACAGCAAACCAGTGAAGTAGATGCTATTATTTCATTTTACAAATGCAGATTCTGGACATTAGAGATGTTATATCACACAGCTAATTACTGCAGGGTTAAGAATTGACTGCAAGTCTGTACCACTAAAGAGCTTGGGTTCAGAAGGAAATAGTAAGAGAAAAGTCTAGCTACTGTTTCGGGCTTGCCATTCTATGCTGAGTCATTTAGGCAAGTCCCTTCTGTTCCTTGGAGCTTGGTTTCCCCATATGTTCTGTCCGGTGAGGGAGAGGGAGCTGAACTGATGAGTCGGAAAGGTCACTTTTAGGTCTATGAGCCTATGATTTTGTGTGAGAAGATCTTTCCGTAAGTCACCCCTTTGGCATGGTCTCCATTCCCTGCACAGCTCACTCTTGCCTTTTCTGGGGGAAGAACAGACAACAGCAATGAAAAATTCTTCCAACTTGGAGATTTCTCAGAAAGTCTCAGCTCTCACAATTTTTTCATGATTTCCATTGAGCCATGTCTACGTCTGTAAAATCGGGATGGCCATAATACCAGCAACCCAGTCACAGCACATACCACTGTGCTAGATGTGTCACGTACATTTCCTTCTATCTTCATAATGGCTTGGAGGAGAGTATGTCACTGCTTGAGGTCATCCAGCTGATAGAAGCTGGAGTTGGCAGCTGGCATCTCAGCCTAGGTGAGGTATGTCTGCCTCTTTGTCCTTTGTTACACTGCCTTTCCTCCTATCTCTTACTATGATGGTGGGGCAGTGGACTGAAATGAATTATTTTAGTATATGTGCTGCCGAAGCGAGCACATGGACTGAAATGAATTAAAAGCACTTGGTGAAATGAGGATCGCTATGCTCATGTGAACCATTAAGAGTTATCACTACTTCTCTTTTTCTCACTATAGTCGGAGCTGGGATCTGAGTGCTCAACCATTCTTGCATCTGCCGAGAATGCCAAGGTGGGACTTTCTATGGGGTTTTGTTGCATAATTGCCAATTGATATAATTCCATTCACTATAAACAAACAAATGGGAGCAATCAACAAGCAGGAAGAACAACAATGTTGGGAATGAGCTCTCTGGTTAACTTAGTCATTACAAAGGACCCTGTGCCCGCTTCCTCCTTTGTCTATTCTCAGCTTTTCTCTGCCATGATGATTTTTTACATTGCAACATTCTCACTCCTTCACGCAAGGAAATGGGAAGAAAGAACCCTAAGAGTAAGCGGAAAAGCCAATCAAACACAATTCCTCATCATTTCTTTCCACTAAAATGTAGACTCTGTCAGGGGAGAAATCCTGCATTTCCTATATTCCAAGAGCCCAGAACAATGCCTGGGGCCCACAGTAAGGGTTGACTGAATGGTATGCCACAGTTTGCCTTGCTGTGTCCATACAGAGACATACCAATTCTCCTTAAAATTTTCTTAAGTTCTCTCTCTCTCTCTGCCCCTGCCCCCTCCCTCTCTGAAAGAGAGAGAGAGAGAGAGAGAGGGAATCTTTTTTTTTAAGATTTTATTTATTTATTTTACAAAGAGAGAGAGAGAACAAGTAGGGGGAGCAGCAGAGGGAGAGGGAGAAACAGTCTCCCCGCTGAGCAGGAGACCTGGTGCAGGGCTCCATCCCAGGAACCTGGGATCATGACCTGAGCAGAAGGCAGACGTTTAACACACTGAGCCACCCAGGCACCCCAAGAGAGAGGGAATCTTAAGCAGGTTCCATGCCCAGTGCAGAGTCTGACACAGGGCTTGATCCCATGACCCTAAAATTATGACCTGAGCCGAAATCAAGAGTCAGATGCTTAACCGACTAAGCCACCCAGGAGCCCCTCACTGGTTCTCTTCTTAAAGTTTATGCCCTGCCTCCTCAGCCAGGCTGCTTGAAAGCAGTGTCTGAAAACACCTATTATGTGCTAAGCACCGGTACCATATATCAATATGGGTATACATCATCTCTACTTTTCATAGCAATCTCGTCATGTAGATAGTCTCCTTGTTTTAGAGATTAAAAAACAGACTCAGAGAAATCAAGTATCAGCTCAAGGCCACACACCAGTATATAGCTGAGTCCAGATGTGACCCGTGTTTGTTTGTTAACCCATGGTTGATAGAGTCTGAATCCCACAATGATACTGGGAATAGTTAAAATTTTTATTGATACTTGCTATCTGCCAAGTGTATCAGTCATAGGTTCATAACAAACTTAGAGGAAAGTATTAGTATTCTCTCCACTGGAGAGATGAAGAAATGAGGTTCACAGAGGCAAAGTAACTTGCCCAAGCTTCCATGGCTAGACAGTGTGATAGAATTTAAAATAAAAAAAAATTTTTTTAAGTAAACTCTACCCCAGCATGGGCTCGAACCCATGACTCTGGGATCACAAGTTGCATGCTCTACCAATTGAGCCAGCCAGGCACCCTGTCAGTGATAGAATTTTAACCCAAATAGTCTGACTCCAGGACCCATCTTAAACCCTAAGCATGAGTATGTCAACCTACACCCTTCTGCTTCTCCATGGAGTCTCCTTGGGCTTCTTTACATCCTCTGGGCTGTACACAGAGTCTCCTCCAGGAAATGTTTGAATTGATAGTGCAAATGATGGTATATGACCCTCTGACCCAAGGAAGGGGTTAATGATGATGAAATCTTAGAGGACCAGAAACAAACCCTTTTACTTCTACAGAGAGAACAAGGCAGACTGACAATTCTTGCAGCTATGAGACTGGAAGAACACAACCTGCTTCCGAAGGCTAGTATGAGGAGTAAATGAGTGATCCAGACTCATAAAAAGTGCTTCCAACAGAACCTGGTATGGTACCCAGTAAGCATTCACGAAAGGGGAGCTGTCAAAGGGCTTCCATCTAGGGAATTCGAGACCCAGTGGGTTAATTATCCTCAGGCAGAAACCACACTGACTTCCCCAGACAGACCTGGGAAGGAGAAACCCAAACAGACAGTTACAGTTCAGCTAAAATATGGCTAATCTTTAATCTTTTATGGAAACATGTAATACATTAACTATTATAGCTTATCCCCTCGAGGCACCTCAACACCTGGTCAACCGGAGACCGGGGTTAGGTTGGCTGGGCTAAGTGGAAAGGAGCAGGTAAATAGGCCAATTACCCTTCTGCAACAGACTTTCTTAGGTCCCCGCCTTGAGATTAAGAGGATGAAATGGTTGATGCTGCCTGTCATACAGGGGTGGGGTAGGAAGGTGAGCTCTTGAGTCAGCAGCCAGTGGAGATTACTACGCACAAAATAACCTGGGATGTTTTACCAGACTCTCAGCAAACCAAACTCCTGAAGAGCAAGAATTGTATCATTTATTATTTGTCATTGGGTGTTTGCTGTTGGTGGTTACTATTAATAACGATGCTCTTGTTTTCATGATATGAAAAAAATCCAAAGGCAAAGAATTACTAAGGCTAGGTCTCTCTATGAATTATGAAATCATAGGGTTCAACTACCATATTTTTCAACTTGAAGAAGTACTTTGTGTCCATGTTTATCAGGCTTTATCTTATAATACATCTATACATGTAGATGGAGGTGTTTCTCCATTGCCTGAAACTCTGTTATTAAGTAAAAGCTGTGACTTAGAGTGGATAGGGTCTAAGAATCAAGGTGATATAATAGTTCAAGCTCCCACTCCAGGCAAGAATCCTTCCTACCATAATCACTGCTTCAATATTTCTACTGAAAGGGAGTTTTTTTCTTATCGAAGTAGTCCTTTTCATTAATGGACACCAGCACTATGATCCTTACATGTGCTCCTTATATAAAGCTGAAATCTGTCTCCCTATAACTTCTGCCCAGCATTTCTAGTCCTGTCCTCTGGAACTACACAAAAGCAGTCAAATTTTTGTTTTTCTTTTTTTTGAAGATTTTATTTATTTATTTATTTATTTACTTACTTACTTACTTACTTACTTGAGAGAGAGAAAGAGCGCATGGGCAGGAGAAGGGGCAGAGGGAGATGAAGAAACAGACTCCCTGCTGAGCAGAGAGCCCCACTCCAGACTCCATCTCAGGACCCTGGGACCATGACCATGACCTGAGCAGACGCTTAACTGACTGAACCACTCAGGCAACCCCAGTCAAATTTTTCTTAGGAGCAGAGTGGCGCAGAACAACAAGCAAGCTCTCTGGAAGCAGACAGATCTGAATTTTAATCCTGACTCTACCAGTTATTAGAGAGTAACTTAACTTCTCCCTCATCAGTCAAGTGGGTTTAAGTACTGTGAGATTTATCTGTTTGTTTGTTTGTTTGTTTTAAGATTTTATTTATTTATTTGACAGAGAGACACAGCGAGAGAGGGAACACAAGCAGGGGGAGTGGGAGAGGGAGAAGCAGGCTTCCCACAGAGCAGGGAGCCTGATGCGGGGCTCCATCCCAGGACCCTGGGATCATGACCTGAGCCGAAGGCAGACGCTTAATGACTGAGCCACCCAGGCACCCCTAAGTACTGTGAGATTTAAATGAGATAAATATGTATAAAGTCTCTGGTACCTGACGCTCAATAAATGTCAGATACTCCCTTCCTCTTCTTCTCCACTCCTCGCTGGCCTTATAATTTCATATACTTAAGACATGTTACATTCCACCCTTCTCAAGTTTTTTCCAAATTAAACATTCCCCGGTTCTTAAACCATTCCTAAACCATTCTCCTAATAATAGCTCTGATTCATTGCATACGTATAACACACAGTATGTGTCAAGCACTGCCAAAGGCCTAACAAGTTAAATAACTTGCCTAAGGCCACATAAGCAATATCCAGGATTCAAGTCTAGATTTGTCTGGCTCTGAAGCCACATTTTCAAATCTAGATCCCGTAGCAGTGCTGTCCAATTGAAATATAATGTTAGCCACATATATAATGTAAAATATTATAGTAGTCACATTTTTAGAAGTAATAAAAAGCAGGTGGAAATTTTTAAAAAAGATTTTATTTATTTATTTGACAGAAAGAGGGAGAGAGCACAAGCAGGGGGAGGTGCAGAGGGAGAGGGAGAAGCGGACTCCCGCTGAGCAAGGAGCCCGATGCGGGGCTCAATCCCAGGACCCGGAGAGCATGACCTGAGCTGAAGGCAGATGCTTCACTGACTGAGACACCCAGGCGCCCCAAAACAGGTGGAAATTAAATTTAATAACATATTATATTAAATCCTAAATACCCAAAATGTCATTTCAACATGTAATCAATAAAAAAACTATTGGGATATTACACATTTTTTTCGTAGTAAGGCTTCATAATCCAATGTGTATCTTACATGTATAGCGTGTCTCAATTTGAACTAGCTGGATTTCAGGTGGTTAATAACCACGTGTGGTTTGTGGCTGCCACACTGGACAACACCATACTGGAGGAAGAGTGCAGTGTCCCCAGCCTGGAATTTAAGGACTTCAGGTTCCCACCCCCAAATCCAGTGCTGACTAAATAAATATAGGAGACCAAGAAACTCATTTAATAATCCCTCTGCTAACCTCTGTTCTCTACTATTCATTCTGTCAAAAAAACAGTATTTATCAAGTGCTTATGCTGTGCCAGGCATTATTCCCAGAGCTGGGGATACTGCAGTGAATAAAACAAAGCCCCTGCTTTCGTGGAGCTTATGATTTTAACGGGGTGGGGTGCGGGAGATAAACAAATTGGTAAGTAGGCAGTATGTCACCTAGTCAAGTGTGCTATGAAGAAAAATACAGCAGGAAATGGGGGAGGCAGACTGCACAGCATTTGCAAAAGACTTAAGATGGGAATATCTTTGACGTGTTCAAGCAAAAGCAAGAAGAATGTGGCTAGAGATGAGTGGATTGGGGCGGGGGCCAGGCACAGAGGAGGATGGTTGGAATATGGTCGAAGAGGTAACAGGTGATGGGGGCAGATCATGTAGGCATAAGGAGCACTTTGGGTTTAACTCAGAGTGGAGGAATGACATGAACTGGTGAGGTTGCTGGAGTTAATTAGGTTGAAATGCAATGGTTACACCTTTCCCACAGGGCTATGCATATAGGAAGCAGCCAATAAACGTCAGAACATTCCTGGGTAAATATTAGTTTATAACGCTAAGATTGAGGGCCTAGCATTGCATATAATGGTGGTGTAGATCTACCTCAATTCCCATCAGGCCACTCTAGAGAGCTGATAAAGGAATTATGTTTGGGTCCATGTACCTTGCAATTCATGTTGATGGTCTGCTGTCCTGATGAAGACTGCTCAGGAACTGGGCCTCATCCTTTGAGCCCAGTCTAATGACTGGCTGGGAAGCATTAATGTATGAAATTTTCTCCTCCTTTGAGGCCACTAACTGTAATAATTAGGGAAATTCACTGTGGAGAAAGAGCCCAGGGATTCAGAAGGAAGCATGATAAAAAGATAGGCTTGGTGTCAGAAAGAACTGAATTTGAATGAGTTCCACCGATTGCTGTCATTTGACTTTGGGCAAGTCACCTGACCTCTCTCTCTTTTTTTTTTAAAGATTTTATTTCTTTTTCAACAGAGAGAGAGAGATAGTGAGAGAGGGAACACAAGCAGGGGGAGTGGAAGAGGGAGAAGCAGGCTTCCCATTGAGCAGGGAGCCCGATGTGGGACTCGATCTCAGGACCCTGGGACCATGACCTGAGCCGAAGGCAGACGCTTAATGACTGAGCCACCCAGGCACCCGTCACCTGACCTTTCTGAACTTCTTTTTCTCCTCTGTAAGTGGAGATGGTGATATCTACATTTTAGCAGTATTTGACATATCTACACACATATAGTGTCAAGTTGTTGGTGTATAGCAATAGTTAGATAATTGGTAGCTATTGTGATGTGTTCAACAAAATTTTTGAATGCCTACTACATATAAAGTGCATTATTATGGGGCACCTGGGTGGCTCAGTCGTTAAGCGTCTGCCTTCGGCTCAGGTCGTGATCCCAAGGTCCTGGGATCGAGCCCCACATCGGGCTCCCTGCTCCGCGGAGAAGCCTGCTTCTCCCTCTCCTACTCCCCCTGCTTGTGTTCCCTCTCTCACTATGTCTCTCTCTGTCAAATAAATAAATAAAATCTTTTTTTTAAGATTTTATTTATTCATTTGCAAGAAAGACAGAGAGAGAACAAGCAGGGGGAGAGGCAGAGGGAGAGGGAGAAGCAGACTCCCCGCTGAGCAAGGAGCCCGAAGCGGGACTCGATCCCAGGACCCCGGGATCATGACCTGAGCCGAAGGCAGACGCTCAACCATCTGAGCCACCCAGGCGCCCCTAAATAAAATCTTTTTAAAAAGTACATTATTATGGACTGAATGCTTGTGTCCCCCCCCCCCCAATTCATATGTTGAAAGCCTACCCTCCAATGTGATAGTAGTACTAGGAGGAGGGGCCTTTGGGAATAGTACTAGGAATACTTAGGATTAGCGGAGGTCAAGATGGAAATGCCCTCATGAATGGAATTGATGTTCTTATAAAGGTCCTGAGAAGTTTCCTTTGCTTTGCTCTTCACCACGTAAGGCTACAAGAAGTCATCAAGTGCAACCCAGAAGTGGGCTTTCACCAGAACCCAAGCATGCTGGTACTCTAATGTCATACTTCCAGACTCCAGAACTATGAAAAATTTCTGTTGTTTATACACCACCCAGCTGATGGCATTTTGTTAGAGCGGCCCAAGCTAAGACACACATAGGTACAGAAAATAATGATTCTTCCCTTCAGGATGTTTACAGTCTGTACCAGGGAGATAAGGCACACATAAAATATATTCAGTAAGATAGAATGTGCTTGCACAAATGAGATACAAGATATAATACCAATAACAGCTACCATTTATTGATTGCTTACAATAAGCCAGGCACTATGCCAAGTGTTTCATAAACATCTCATTTTATTTTTGCCAATTCCACCTTAAAAAGTACTATTTTTAGCTCTATTTCACAAAAACGGAATCTGAGGCCCAGAGAGGGGAAGTGAGTTGCCCAAGGCTGCACAGCTGGATAGTGGCACAGAGGACAGAAGTGAGTCCATTCTGGGCTCTAGGACTCACATCCCTTATCAGAAAAAATCCATCCCTCCAGCTTCTAGGCTTTGTCCGAGTTTTACCATTTTGTTCACCCATTTCCAGTCCATCTTTTTTTTTTTTTTTATTTAAACTCTACTTTGAAATGCCAGCTAAAATTTGAATAAATACTAATGGTGCCTCAAAGGATCCATAATTCACTGGACCTTTCCATTCTGAAGTTAGTGTCTGTATAGGAAAAAAGAGGGACAATATTTCACAATTTCCTCCAGTCATTATAGCACTGAAAGCTTGTCACTCTGCCCAACATTGTGAATCACCAGACTGATCAGGAGGCACATCCTAAGTCTTGGGGTATATGCGGACTTAATAACTATCAGAGTCCTGTGCAATGTTCGTGTTCTACCCACCCTTTCAGGGTGATCTCATTTATTCTCATGTCTTTAGCTATCATCTATAAGGCTCTGACTCTGAAAGGTCTACCTCCAGATCAGCTCTCTCTCCTCTGAACTCTGGGCACTAGCACTTGGGTGTTTCATAAACACCTCATGATCAATGTATCTGCATATGAACTCATCTTTCCTGCCTCACCCACACTGCTTTGTGTTTCCGAGCTCAGAAAAGAGCACTACCATGGCCACCCAAGGTAGACATCTAGACACCTGTGACTCCTTCTATCTTTAGCTCTGGTTAGTCATCAAATCGTTCTCTTCCATATTTTTAAAATCTGTCTTTTGTCCTATAATTATCTCTCAGCTCAAGTTGTGCCAAAGCTCCTAAACTGGTCTTCTTTCTCCAGGTTCTCCTTTCTCAAGCTTTTCTCCACACTGCAGCGAGAGTGATCTTTTTAAAGCCACAAATGTTAAGTCTAGCACACAAAGTCCTCCAGGGTCTGGGCCTTACTCCTTCCCTAGACTCATTTGTTTCGGCCACTAACCTCAGATTCTATACTCTAATTCTATTTAACTCAGTATCCTTTTGTTTTGTTTTTTAAAGATTTTATTTATTTATTTGACAGAGACAGAGATAGCGAAAGCAGGAACATAAGCAGCGGGAGTGGGAGAGGGAGAAGCAGGCCTCCCCCCCCCACCCCCAGAAGGGAGCCCGATGTGGGACTCGATCCAGGACCCTGGGATCATGACCCTGAGCCGAAGGCAGACGCTCAACGACTGAGCCACCCAGGCGCCCGAACTCAGTATCCTTTTGAACATGCTGTTCCCTTCACCTGAAATTCCCTTTTCTCCCTTCTTTATCTAACATCCATTGATCCTTCAAGTGGGCATTAATTACCTTTTCCAGGAATCCTTCACTGATGCCCCTAAGATGGACCAAGTGTCCTGCTTGCTTCCAAAGGGGTTGAGCTATTGATATCTCATTTTCCTATTGAATCAAATTACATGGTACAGCCTCCTTAGTTTAAACCCTCTGATTCCACAACCTACCTATAAACTCTTTTGAGGGTAGTGATGGAGCTAACAGCTAACAAAATGTCTAGAACAGTCTAGACTTTCAAGGAATGTTCAATATTAAAAAAATGAATGGGAGGTAGTATTAGCCACAGCAAGGGAACTAGAGCTAGAAGTGACAGTACAGTACAGTGTAAGACAGAGGGCTTTAAAGTCAACGGCTTACATTGGTATTAAAGCCTCTCCCCTCCTTTGCACGTTATTTAACAACTCATTGCCTGGGTTTCCCCATTAGTAAAATTAGAGTAATAATTGTACTTGGCTCATACGGCTCCCATGAGGATCAAATTTAAAATTTTGATATACTGAGGGGCGCCTGGGTGGTTCAGTCATTAAGCATCTGCCCTCGGCTCAGGTCATGATCCCGGGGTCCTAGGATGGAGCCCCAAGTCAGGCTCCCTGCTCCGTGGGAGGCCTGCTTCACCCTCTCCCACTCCCCCAGCTTGTGTTCCCTTTCTCAATGTGTCTCTCTCTCTGTCCAAATAAATAAAATCTTTTAAAAAAATAAAATTTTGATACATTGTTCATTCAGTTTTTTTTGCATTAAATTTGTAAAATACTGCATTAAAATAGTATTTATCTTAGCCATTGAGTTTCTGGTGTCCTTTTAATTTTTTTCACTCTAGGAGAGTACCTCATTCACTTCACTGTAGTCTTCACTTTGCACCTTACATGCTTGACAAATATTAGCAGCGTTCAATGAACATTTGTTGAATTTACTTATCTCCCTATATTTTCAAATTAAGTAAAACATATACAATAAGGTGAACAAATATTAAGTGTATTGCTGAGCTCCCTAATTGTTCAGAACATTATGCTTCGCAGTAAAGGGTGTCTTTTCACCCTCAGGTATCCAACAAAAAGTCCGTTTTGTAAGTCTCCCCTTCCCTGTTTTCCGCAACTCCCTTCCCTAGGCTCTCTTTTGCCCTGTCGGTTTCAAGAGATTTCCTAGACAAAAACATTGCAGATCGTCAAACTTGAAAAAAATATTTTCCTGGAGGACGGCCTATGACGTCAAGCTACCCGGTAAATCTCAGGTGACCCTCCAAGGGAGGCCGCCATCTTCCATACGGCGGTTTGCATCCCGCGCATGCGCTTCTGTTTACGAGGCTGCAGAGAGGGGGATTTTTATTCCTTCTCGGCACCCTTACGTCGCGGAGCACCGGTGTCAAGATTTACGTGACGTCCGTTTCTTGCCGGAAGTGGAAAAACGAGGAGTAGGTGTTGAGCTGTCCTGAGGGCTTTAACGTGGGGGCTGGGGGCTCATTGTTTATAAAATCTCCGAGGTCGTGGGGTGGATATATTACCCACTTTACGAGAAGAGATTAGAGTGCGCTCGGGGGCGTGTTTCTAGTGTAAGTGGGTACGTGTCTTTGATGTTGGCTTAAGGGGACCTAAACCATCCTTTTAAAAGAACCTCATGTTCCGCCTCTCTCTCTTCGAAAGGCGTTTTCAGAGAGGCGGAACGCCCAGATTTTAGATTGATTCAAGCTCTGCCACTGACTTGCTGTGGGTCCTTAGGCCCCTCTCCGAGTCTCAGTATCTTCATCTATGAATGGAAGAGTAGACAAAGTCTCTTAAGTCACCTTTCAGTTCTGAATGTTATTACATGTCCAAGCCACAGAGTCTTGGGGGTTAAATATCGCTGGCCCCATTTTATAAGGAGGACATTGAGTCCCAGTTTTGATGACTTCCTCAAGATTGCACAGAAAACTTTTAGAGGTTTCGGACATTGAAACTAGAAGATTTTGCTCTAACTCCATGACCACGACTCCCTATTTACATATATGTATCATCAGTTCCTGAAACTGGCCTATAGCAGTTACTCAAAAAGTTTGGATGAATGAATCTTTTGATATCAAGGCCGATGACACAAGCAGATCTGTTGTTTCTCTGCCCCTCTAATGTATTAACAATGTAACACTTCTCCAGGTGTTTCTTCTGCTTTGACTGGGGACTCTGAAACCAGTTCTCTTGTCTTCTGCTTAATTAGACACCATGGAGGCACCTCCAGTCACCATGATGCCTGTCACTGGAGGCACCATTAATATGATGGAGTACCTGCTGCAGGGTAAGTGAACCAGGCAACTTGGATGACCTGTTTTCTTCTTTCTGTTCCTCATCTGTTGGGTTGAGAGGCTGTTATACAAAGGTAACCTGCATGATTTCTGGCACTCAATAGACAATTTTTTTAAAAAATTTAAATGTTAATTATGGTCACAAACACATAACATTAAATTAAGTGTACAGTTCAGTAGTGTTAATTATATTCACGTTGTATAACTGATCTCTAGAACTTTTTCATCTTGCAGAAGTGAAACTCTATACCCATTAAACACTAATTGCTCCTTTCCCCTCCCCTCAGCTCTTGGCAACCACCTTTCTACTTTGTTTCTGATTTTGACTGCTCTAGATATTTCATATGAGTGGAATCATACAGTGTTTGTTTTTTTATGACTGGCTTGTTTTACTTAGCATAATGTCCTCAAGGTTCATCCCTATTGTAGCATATGACAGGATCCCCCCTTTTTTTATTAAAGATTTTATTTATTTATTTGAGAGAGAGAATGAGAGATAGAGAGCATGAGAGGGAAGAGGGTCAGAGGGAGAAGCAGACTCCCTGCTGAGCAGGGAGCCCGATGTGGGACTCGATTCCAGGACTCCAGGATCATGACCTGAGCCGAAGGCAGTCGCTTAACCAACTGAGCCACCCAGGCGTCCCAGGATCCCCCTTTTTTAAAGCTGAATAACATTCCATTTGTGTATGTACTACATTTTCTTTATCTATTTATCTGTCATTTGGGTTCACCTCTTTGTCATCATGAATATTGCTGCAGCAAACATGGGTGTGCAAATATCTCTTAAAGATCCTGCTTTGAATTTTCAATATATGCCCAGAAGTGGGATTACTGGATCATATAATAATTCTACGATACTGTTA
The DNA here is from genome assembly GCF_009762305.2 of Zalophus californianus. NCBI lineage: Eukaryota > Metazoa > Chordata > Mammalia > Carnivora > Otariidae > Zalophus > Zalophus californianus. The sequence goes on from NC_045598.1 coordinate 21,189,392, forward strand.
TTAGTTCTATCTTATAGATCAGGAAACAGGTAAAGGGGGGGAGGCTCAGTTGGTTAAATAAAATAAAACAAAAGGAATGTAAGTTTAAAAAAAAGGAAACAAGTTAAGTAACTTGCCCAGATGAGAAAACTCAAGATCCAGAGAGGGTAGTGATTTTCAGGAGGTCATATAATGTTTTGTGGAAGAGTTGGTTTTTTTTTAAGATTTTGTTTATTTATTTGACAGAGAGAGATAGCAAGAGAGAGAGCACAAGCAGGGGGAGCTGCAGGCAGAGGGAGAGGGAGAAGCAGGCCACCTGCTGAGCAAGGAGCCCCACAGAGGGCTCAATCCCAGGACTCTGGGATCATGACCCAAGCTGAAGGCAGATGCCTAACCTACTGAGCTACCCAGGCGCCCCTGTGGAAGAGTTTAGACTTTAATTCAGATCATCCATTTAGTAACTTAATATGAAACAACATTAGGTTACTAATTTTCACTTCTCAAGCTACCTCTCCAGTCTTTCCCAACTCAGTAAGTGCTACTATCATTCACCAGTTGCATGAACCAAGCATTTAGGAGTCAATATCTGCTTTTCACTTTACCCCCACATTTAGTCCATTTCTAAGTCCTATTCATTTTACTTCCAACATGTATTTTATTTTATTTTTTTAAGATTTTTATTTATTTATTTGACAGAGAGAGACACAGTGAGAGAGGGAACACAAGCACGGGGAGTGGAAGAGGGAGAAGCAGGCCTCTTGCGGAGCAGGGAGCCCAATGCGGGGCTTGATCGCCAGGCGCCCCTCCAACATGTATTTTATTTTATTTATTTTATTTTTTGTTTAAAGATTTTATTTACTTATTTGACAGAGAGCTAGCATAGGTAGGCAGAGCGGCAGGCAGAGAGAGAGGGAGAGGGAGAGGGAGAAGCAGACTCCCTGCTGAATAGGGAGCCCGATGCGGGGCTTGATCCCAGGACTCTGGGATCACAACCTGAGCCGAAGGCAGACGCTCAAACCAACTGAGCCACCCAGGCGCCCCTCCAACATGTATTTTAAAAGTGTATTTTCTCCACCTGCAGTGCCACACCCCAGTTATCATCCCTCACATGAACTACTTTAGTAACCTTTTACTTATTACATTGTTTCCACTTCCGATTGTCTCTTCCCACACTGACAGGTAGTTATCTTTTTATTTTTTTATTATTATTATTAAGTAAACTTTGTGCCTCCGCGGTGGGGCTTGATCAAGAGTTGCATGCTTGGGGTGCCTGGGTGGCTCAGTTGGCCGAGTGTCCGACTGTTGATTTTAGCTCAGGTCCTGATCTCAGGGTCATGGGATCAAGCCCCCTGTCCGCCTCTGTGCTCAATGGGGAGTCTGCTTCTCTCCCTCTCCCTCTGCCCTCTCCATGCATGCTCTCTCAAATAAATAAATAAATCTTTAAAAAAAAAAAAAGAGTTGCATGCTCTACCAACTGAGCCTGATAACAGTATAACACTTCTTCAGGTGTTTCTTGTGCTTTACTTGACTGGGGACTTGGACACCAGTTCTGTTGTCTTCAGCTTAATTAGACACCATGATGCCTGTCACTGGAGGCACCATTAATATGATGGAGTACCTGGGGGCGCCTGGGTGGCTCAGTCGGTTAAGCGGCTGCCTTCGGCTCAGGTCATGATCCTGGGGTCCTGGGATCGAGCCCCGCGTTGGGCTCCCTGCTCAGCAGAGAGCCTGCTTCTCCCTCTCTGCCTGCCTCTCTGCTTACTTGTGCTCTCTCTCTCTCTGTCCAATAAATAAAATAAAATCTTTAAAAAAAAAAATATGATGGAGTACCTGCTGCGGGGGACCTACCAGGCGTCCCTAGTAGTCATCTTTTTAAAAAATTATTTTATTATTTAAAAATTCAAATATAAATAGAGACTAATATAGTGAACAGTCCATTTCCATCGTCTAGATTTCAGTTTGTATCCTTTTTTTAAAAGATTTTATTTATTTAGGGGCACTGGGTGGCTCAATTGTTAAGCGTCTGCCTTTGGCTCAGGTCGTCTTTTTAAAGATTTTATTTATTTGTTCCCAGGACCCTGGGATCATGACCTGAGCCGAAGGCAGATGCTTAATGACTGAGCCACCCAGGCGCCCTCAGTTTGTATCATTTTGCCATATTTGCTTCTCATCTTTTTTCTTTTGCTGTTCTTTTTTTTTTTTTTTTTAAGAGAGGGAGGGGAGGGAGGGTAGCAGAGGAGAGGAAGAGAGAGAATCTTAAGCAGGCTCCACTCCTAGCACAGAGCCCAACGCAGGGCTTGATCTCACAACCCTGAGATCATGACTTGAGCCCAAATCAGGAGTCGGACGCTTAACTGACCGAGCCATTCAGGCGCTCCTTAAGATTGTATATTTAAGTAATCTCTACACCTAACGTTGAGCTCAAAACTTACAACCCCAAGATCAGGAGTCACCTGCTCCACCAACTGAGCCACCCAGGCACCCCTCTTTGCTGTTCTTAAAGAAAATTTTATGACCTCATAACATTTTACCCCTCAACTCTTCAGTATGCAACTCTAAAAACCAAGGATATTTTTCTTCATAACCTTAATACTATCATTATTATCTTTTTTTTTTAAGATTTTATTTATTTATTTGACAGAGACACAGCGAGAGAGGGAACACAAGCAGGGGGAGTGGGAGAGGGAGAAGCAGGCTCCCCATAGAGCAGGGTGCCCGATGCGGGGCTCGATCCCACGACCCTGGGATCATGACCTGAGCTGAAGGCAGCCGCCTAACGACTGAGCCACCCAGGTGCCCCCTATCATTATTATCTTAAGAAAATTAATAATATATTCTAATATCACCTAACATCTAGTCCATATGCAAAAGTTTCTCCTCTATTGTCCCCAAAACGTATTTTGTAAACAGGATGCAATCAAGTATCATGCAATTGTCTTGATGAGGAGTCCATACCAGTGTTCCTGGAATGATCCTTTGAAAATGTAAATCCAGTCATGTCTTTCCCTGTTTTGTTGAAAATAAAGTGTGGCACACATAGCTGTCCACCTTCACCATGGACTGTATGTCAGTCCTACACTGCTGTGGCCCAGGCCAAATCCTCACTTCATCTCATCTTCCTTCTCTCTCACAGTGTTTCAAGCACGCTGATACCTTTCCATTTTCTTTCATTCCCCAGGCCCTTTCCTGCCTTTGTGCCTTAGCACTTGATGATCCCTCTGGCCCAATACTTTTCTCCAGCTCTTCAAATAACCATCTCATTTTCATCCTTCAGGTTTCAGCTCAGTTGCATACCCTTAGGGAGACCTTCTCTGACTCCCGCCCCTCAGAGAGGTCTTCTCTTCTCCACCCCCACCAATTGCTCTCTATCCCATCTCCCTTTTATTTCCTTGTATTTCTGTTTATTTACTTCCTTATTTTGTGCTTCCCCCACTAAAGTATAATCTCCATTAGAGCATGGACCCCTACTTCCTAGCATAGTACCTAGAATAGCATTCAAGAAGTATAGGTTAAATGAACCAACACTCACAAAGCTCCTCAAATGTTTGAGAAACGGGGTTGCCTGGGTGGCTCAGTCCATTAAGCATCTGCCTTCGCCTCAGGTCATGATCCCAGGGTCCTGGGATCGAGCCCCATATCAGGCTCCCTGCTCCCTGCTAAAATCTTTAAAAAAAAAATGAGGAATGGGGGCATCTGGGTGGCTCAGTCGTTAAGCGTCTGCCTTCAGCTCAGGTCATGATCCCAGGGTCCTGGGATCGAGCCCCGCATCAGGCTCCTGCTTGGCGGGAAGCCTGCTTCTCCCTCTCCCATTCCCCCTGCTTGTGTTCCCTCTCTCACTGTGTCTCTCTCTGTCAAATAAATAAATAAAATCTTAAAAAAAAAAATGAGGAATGAACAAACACATGTCTGATACTGTCCTGAATGTAGGGTACAATGTATTGAATGTAGGACTTGTTCCCTGCTCCCATGATCTTCTGTCCTATGATTACTGGGATCTGATCTGTTGCTTTTCCTACAACGTTCCCTATTTCCAAAAATTCAGTCCTTTGAGTCTCACTGTCAATATTTACCATAGTAACGATATATACTCATTTATTTTAACAGATTTATTCAGTACATATTTGATATATTCCTAGCATTGGAGTATCAGCAGTGGAGGAAGAAAGATGAGTAAAGTATCAATATACAATTGATACATTGAAAGATGACTAAAGAATTGAGTTGATAATGCTAAAGAAACCTCAAGCAGGGAGGTGGAAAGAGATTGGAGGGAGATGTGCTGTCTTATTTAGGGTGATCAGAAAAGGCCTCTCTGATAAAGTGATACTTGAGCAAAGACCTGAAGAAAGTGATGGGGTGAGGCATGCGGATACTGGTGAGGAAAATTTTCTAAGTGTAGGACTAAGGGAAGAGGCTCTGAAGAGAAATACTTTATCAAATACTTGGCATTTTCAGGAAACAACAGGAAGATCACTGTGGCTGGAGAGAGTGATCTAGGGAGATAGTAGAAGGAAATGATGTTGGACTGGTAGCAGAGACCACAATGTATAGGGCCTTGTAGATGATGGTAAAGACTTTGGGATTTATTCTGAATGACACAGGAAGCCATTGGAAGGTTCTGAGGAGAGGAGTGTCATTATCTGTCTTATATTCTAAAAAGACCACTTGGTTGTTGTATGGAAAAGAGAAGAAGCAGGCAAGGGTAGAAGCAGGCTATTGAAAAAACCAGGCAAGAAATGAGGGAGACTTGGACTAGATGGAAATGAATGGGGAAGTGGGAAGTGGTTGGATTCCGCATATATTTTATTTTTTTAAGATTTTATTTATTTATTTGACAGAGAGAGACACAGTGAGAGAGGGAACACAAGCAGGGGGAGTGGGAGAGGGAGAGGCAGGCTTCCCACAGAGCAGGGAGCCTGATGCGGGGCCCGATCCCAGGACCCTGAGATCATGACCTGAGCCGAAGGCAGACGCTTAATGACTGAGCCACCCAGGCGCCCCTCTGCATATATATTAAAAGTATGGATTGGATATAGGATATGGGGGAAAGAAAGGAGTCAGGATGATTCTGTGGTTTGGAGCCTGGGCAACTAGAAGCAGAGAGTTTCCATTTACTGTGATGGAGAAGACTGCAGGAGGAATAAGATTGTGGAGGAAAAGCCAACAGTTGGATACTGAACATAGGAAGATGAAGATGTCTGTTAGGCATCCAAGTGGTGAAGCTGAGGAGACAGTTGGCTATATGAGTCTGTAGTTCATGAGATAAATATGGGAGTCCTCAGGGCATAAATGATATTTGAAGCCATAGCACCAAGTTAGGTCACCTTGGGAGGAAGAGATTGTTGATAAAGAGGACTAGGATTGAGTCCTAGGGTCCTCCAGTATTTAGGGAAGATGAGAAAGACCCAGCAAAGTAGACTTAAAAGGAATGGTCAGTGATTTAGGTGAAGAACTAAGACAAGAGTTGTGTCCCAGATGTGAAGGGAAGAATAGATTTCGAGGTGGGTGTAATCTAACAACCAGGTCAGATGCTGCTAGGAGGATGAATTAGAGGAGAACAAAGATCGGTGTATTTCTATGGAGCATTTCATTCTCTTTTACTTAAATATGTGACATAAAAAGGAAATGTTGTAATCTATAGATGAAAAACTTGTGTTGCTGGAAATAGAAGATAATTTTTCAAATAAATGACAAGAGTATTATTATTATTGTAGATAGATACTATGGTTGTTCAAGCCTCTGAGCCCAGAGCCCGTTGGTGATTAGCATTTAGGGAAGGCCTAAAGACTTTCTAGTAAGACTTTCTTAGTTGTAAGACAATGCAAAAAAAACTGAAAGGGGATTAACTTTCTCAAAATGTTATCCAGTACCTTGGCAGCATAACCCCTCTGAAATCTCATGTACTGGACCTATGCTTTACGAATACTGCAGTAAACTGTTTTGGTTTTTCATTTAAGTTTTTTCAATCTTTTGCTAATCCCAGTACCCAAAATGAAAGATGGGACTCAACAGTACTCTTTCCTTCTTCAGGAAGCGTTTTAGATCACAGTTTGGAAAGCCTCATCCACCGCCTTCGGGGTTTGTGTGACAACATGGAACCTGAGACTTTCCTTGACCATGAGATGGTATTCCTCCTTAAGGGCCAGCAGGCTAGTCCATTTGTTCTAAGGGCCCGGCGTTCTATGGATAGGGGAGGGGCACCCTGGCATCTGCGCTACCTGGGACAGCCGGAAATGGGAGACAAGAACCGCCATGCCCTGGTGCGAAATTGTGTAGACATTGCAACATCTGAGAACCTCACTGACTTCTTGATGGAAATGGGATTCCGCATGGACCATGAGTTTGTCGCCAAGGGTCACTTGTTCCGCAAGGGTATCATGAAGATTATGGTGTATAAGATCTTCCGCATCCTGGTCCCAGGAAACACAGACAGCACTGAGGCCTTGTCACTTTCCTATCTTGTGGAACTGAGTGTCGTTGCACCAGCTGGGCAGGACATGGTCTCTGATGACATGAGGAACTTTGCTGAACAGCTGAAACCTCTGGTTCACCTAGAGAAAATAGACCCCAAGAGGCTCATGTGACTAAGACAGTCTGTCTGCCACTGGGGCCTGTCCTCACCTGTTACAAAAAAGAAGATGTTATAAATGTCCCATTTCACCATTGCCAGCCAGACATTCTTCCCCCAGAAAGGAGGACAGTCAGGACTTAGCTGGTTCTTGACACTGTTTTCCTCATGGGGCAAGTTCACCTTTGTGACAGCCTTTCCGAATTAAAGGCTTAGGATAACATGGAGAATCTATCCAGTCGCTCTGTATAAAGAGAGGAAACTGGAATAAATTAGCTTTTAGAAAGGAAGATCTTTTAATTGTTTTGCTATTTGTGTATAAGGTTTATAAAGTAGGGACTGCGAGTGTATTGTGTGGTAATAAAGACTATGAAGAGAAACATCTGTGATTCCAGTTCTTCATCACCCCACTAATTTGGGGTGGATTCACTACCAGTGGGAATGAAAAAAATGGCAGTTTTTAGTTTTAATTCTGATAGAGATCATAGTTGTTACCTTTAACCAAAGTAGCACGTTTGTTGAAAAATTTTTAAATACAAAAATAAGAAAAACAACCTGTAATCCTATTATTCAAAAATATATGCTATTTCTATTCTGGTATATATCCTTCTAGTCTTTATTTTTATAAATTTATATATATGAGATATATTTATTTTATAAAGTATTCTGTATATACTGGTTTATACCCTTCTTTTTTTGTTTAATCTCTCATTAACACCTTTTCAGGATATTAGGCTATAGTGTTCTTCTGTAAAAACAAAAAACCTCATTTAAATAGGGAAATTGAGGCAGAGATTAATTAGCTTTCCCTGAACTCTACAGATACTAATCAGCAGAGATCGTTTGTTAATACTGATAATTATAATTGCTATGTGTATCCCATTGTGTGGATTTTCCATAACTTCATTGATTCCCCCTACTTTGGGATTTTTAGTTTGTTCCCAATTTTTGGCTTTTATAAACATCCTCTAGCGGCGCCTGAGTGGCTCAGTCTGTTGAGCATCTGACTCTTAGTTTCAGCTCAGGTCGTGATCTTGGGGTCATGGGACTGAGCCCCGCATAGGGTTCCCTGCTGGACGCAGAATCTACTTGAGATTCTCTCTCCCTTTGCCCCTTCCCCTGCCCCCATGCTCGCTCTCTCTAAGATAAATGGATAAAATCTTAAAAAAAAAAAATAGAAAAAAACAATCCTGTAATGCTAGTGCTTTTAGTAAAATCATTGTTGACATCTATGACTATTCTTTAGGGTAAATTCTAGGGAACTGCTGAGTCAGAGTATGCACTATTTTAAGACTTCTGCCGTACATTGCCAAACGCCTTCCAGAAATGTCCCAGTTTTCACTCCCACCAGCTGTAAATGATGTTCCCAAAAATGTTGCCAAAACTGGGTGTGACTATGAAAACTTGTTTTTCCCATTTGATGATAATGGTAACTAGTTTGATTTTTCTTTTTATTTTTTTCTTTTATTTTTTATGTAAGCTTTATGCCCAATGTGGGGCTTGAACTTACGACCCCAAGATCAAGAGCTACACACTCTACCGTCTGAGCCAGCCAGGTGCCCCAAGTTTTCTTTTTTTTTTTTTTTTTAAGATTTTATTTATTTGGGAAAGAGAGTGCAAAAGCTTGGGGGAGGGGCACAGGGAGAGGGAGAGGCAGTCTCCCCACTGAGCAGGGAGCTTGACATGGGGCTCGATCCCAGGACCCCGAGATCATGACCTGAGCCGAAGGCAGATGCCCAACTGACTGAACCACCCAGGCACTCCTCAAGTTTTCTTTTTAAAATACTCATCAGTGAGGTTGAAATTTTTTACGTTTTTTGGACCTTATTTTTCTTATGTGACTTGCCTTTTCTTCATTGATTATTCATCTCATCAATTTATAAAGAGCTTTTATAAAAATTTTTCCCATTTATCATTTGAATTTAATATTTTTCTGTTTTTGAGAGAGTGAACACGAGTGGGGGAAGAGGCAGAGGAAGAAGGGGAAAGGAAGAGGAAGTAGGAGAGGGAGAAGCAGACTCTCCACTGAGCGAGGAGCCCAACACGGGGTCTTGATCCCAGAGCCCCAAGATCATGATGACCTGAGCCAGAGTCAGACATTTGACCAACTGAGCCACCCAGATGAGCCAAAGTGAGACATTTAACCAACTGAGCCACCCAGATGCCCCAATATTTTTCTTTTTTTAAGTAACAGTTCTTAGTGGGAGAAATGTGTTGCTCATTTTAATACTTCTAGAGGTTTTTTTACTATTTTTTAATTTTTTTTATTTTTATTTATTTGAGAGAGAGAGAATGAGAGATAGCACGAGAGGGAAGAGGGTCAGAGGGAGAAGCAGACTCCCTGCTGAGCAGGGAGCCCGATGCGGGACTCGATCCCGGGACTCCAGGATCATGACCTGAGCCGAAGGCAGTCGCCCAACCAACTGAGCCACCCAGGTGCCCGATACTTCTAGAGTTTTTAATACATTGGAGAAAGTTTGGTTTGCTAAAAATTGTAGGTTATTCAAAATTTTCATTTTTTTCTGGAATCTCCACTTATATCACACCCCAGTTGAGCTACTTGGACAAATCATAATCCTCTTTGGTGTCACTTGAAAGATTATATGAATATTCTGTTAGGATGCTTTGGGCTACAAGTAACAGAAAAGCCATCCAAAGCTGCCTTAAACAGTAAGGAGGGCCTTATCTCACATGATGATAAATTCTAAAATGGGGCGGCTTCCAAGTTGGTGAGCTGGTCATTTCTCTGGCTGTGGGAGCCTGTTCTTGGCTTTCCCCTGAATCTTTTCAAGATAGCTTCCCCCAGCCCCTCAGTTGCAGATTGCATAAATGGGTAAATCCTGTTCCTTTCTTCACAGGCATATTAGCATAATGATTCAGGCAAGGCCCCTTGTTTTGTACTCTTCCCCTTTATTCCTAAACTCTACACTCATTCCCACTATCCTGTAGGCACCCATTCTGATACATGTGATGTAGGTCTGTGGTGCCTGTCTGGTAATATGTAGAGTTATATGAACGTATTCACTTCACATAAATGATACTGTGCTTAATTGTTCCTTTTTTTTTTACTTTTTAAAAATAACTAGGTGGCTCAGTTGTTTAAGTGCCTTTGGCTCAGGTCATAGGTCCCATGGTCCTGGGATCAAGCTTCTCCCTATCCCTCTGCCTGCAGCTCTGCCTACTTGGGCACTCTCTCTCTCTGTCATATAAATAAATAAATAAGATCTTTAAAAAAATAAAGATAAATATATTTTAAAATATATTTTAACATTGCTTTTGTGATATGCTCTTGTTGCCATATATAACCTACCTCATAGATTTTTATTTATTTATTTGACAGAGAGAGACGGCGAGAGAGGGAACGCAAGCAGGGGGAGTGGGAGAGGGAGAAGCAGGCTTCCTGCCAAGGAGAGGGAGAAGCAGGCTTCCTGCCAAGCAGGGAGCCTGATGCAGGGGCTCCATCCCCGGGAGATCATGACCTGAGCCGAAGGCAGATACTTAATGACTAAGCCACCGAGGTGCCCCTATAAACCTACCTCATAACTTCCAACTTGCATGTACTTTCATATTAACAGGAATATTACTACTCGAGTAGTGCTTAACTCTGGCAGGTGCTTTTTTTTTTTTTTAAGATTTTATTTATTTATTTGACAGAGAGAGACACAGCGAGAGAGGGAACACAAGCAGGGGGAGTGGGAGAGGGAGAAGCAGGCTTCCCACTGAGCAGGGAGCCTGATGCTGGGCTCGATCCCAGGACCCCGGGACCATGACCTGAGCCGAAGGCAGACGCTTAACGACTGAGCCACCCAAGTGCCCCGTGGCAGGTGCTTTAAATGTTTTAACTGACATACTTCTCACAATAGCCCTATGAGGTAGATATTATTAACCTCCATTTTATAGATGAGAGTAAGACACAGAGAATTTACTCAAATTTTCTATTTCCATTGTTCAAAGTCAGAATTAGTAAATAGTAGAGCCTGAATTTCCACTCCATCTCACTCCAGAATTCTGGCACATCTCCACTTTGCATCCATCCATGTTTTTTACCCATTCAGTCTCTTGAGGATGGAAACCTAACTTGCCCTCAACTCTCTATTACCATAAAAAGTGCTACAATAAGCAAATTTGTAGATTGAGGTGGAATATTCCTCTGAACCATGTACCTGTGAGCATGCTCGAGTCTGCCAAACATTGCCAGGTGTCTTTTCAGATTGGCTGTGCTATTTCGCATTCCTATTACCAGCACAGGAATTCATACCCAGGTCCTCTTTCTAATTTGGCTAGTTTGGAGGATGTCAAGTGGCAGCTCTTGGCTGTTTTGATTTGCATTTCTCTGGTTAAAATAAAAATTGAACCTTTTAAAAATATGCCTTTTTATATATGACGTTGTATAGACTTCTTAGTATGTGAAACTAAAGTATATATATCCTTTGCCTGTTTTTCTATTTGGTTTCCTGTCTTGTTGGTAGGATTTATGTATATATTTTAGACATTCCATGTTTGTTTTAAAAGTCACTGTTCCTTCTCCCAGTCTGTCACCTTCCTGTTAACTTTGTCTGTAGGATGTGATGCTGTTAGTTAAGCAAATGCCCTAAATTTTGACCTTATAATTTGGAGTCTCATTTAAGAAATCTTTATTTACCCAGAGGTAACGGTTTTTCATTTTTAGCTTTATAGTTTTAATTTCTGGCACTTAGGTCTTTAATCGGAATCCACCTTTAACATAGTTTCAAGTAAAAATCCAGATTTTTTTTCTCCATACAGTGAATTCGTTTTTCTGTCACCATCGAAAAACCGTCTTTCTAATGCTTTGTGAGCCACCTTTATCACATATTAAATTCCCATGTATATGCTTTCTTTTAAACTCTCCATTCTATTTCATTGGTCTTTTTCTTTGTTTCAGTGCCAGCAACACAATGTTTTTATTACTGAGGCTTTGTCATAGAGCCAGTTCTACCAGTAGGGCAGGTAGCCTGACTTTTATTTCCCCCTCAAAATAGACTTAGCTTCCGTAGACCTTTATTCTGTCATATTCATTTTATTATTTTTTTATTGTATCATTTTTATTTTTATTTCTAATATTCATTTTAGGGTAAGTTTCAGTATCTCACCATTACTACTAGAATTTTTATTGAAATTTCGTTGAATATATATAGATTAATTTAGGGGAGAACTGACACCTTTGCATGAAACACTCTCCGTAATTCACTGTGGCAGGCTTCCTCCACCTCTTTTAGGTCTCTGCTAAAATGTCAGAGAAGCCTTCCCTGACCATGCTGAGTAGCACACTCACTCGCCATCACTCTCTCTGTATCTTGTTTAATTTTTTCATAGCATTTATTACTATCCAACTTAAGATTATTTATTTACTGCTTCTCTACTAGATTATAAGATCCATGGGAAAAAGTGCTTTGTTTTGTTTTCTGCTATGTCCCTAGCACTCAAAACAATGTCTGACCTTTGGTAGTCACTCTGAATATTAAACAAATGAATAAAATCTTTACACTGCTGAGGTTATCCCAATTATGACATTTATTCAGGTTTTCATGTCCCTGAATAGAGTTGAAAAAAAAGTTTTTTTTAAGATTTATTTATTTATTTATTTATTTGAGACAGAGAGAGAGAGCAGGGGGGAGAGGCAGAGGGAGAGGGAGAGAGAGCCCCAAGCAGACTCCACGGTGAGCACAGAGCCCAACACAGGGCTCGATCCCATGCCCCCAAACCCTGAGACCACAATCCAAGCCAAAACCAAGAGTCAGATGCCCAACCAACTGTGCCACCCAGGCACTGCTGAAAAAAAATTTTAATAAACTTCTTAGGCATTGCTTTTAGGCCAATTTCTGTAGACCAGGAGTCAGCAAACTACACCTATGCGGGTCAGCCGGCTGTCTGGTTTTGTAAATAAAGTTTTATAGGAATATCCACATTCATTTAAATATTGTGTATGACTGCTTTTGTACTACGATGACAGAATTGAGTGGCTACTACGGAGATCACACGGCCCATAAAGCAGAAACTCTTTACTATCTGGCCCCTTACAGAAAAAGCTTGCTGATCCTTGCCATAGACTAGTTTAGTTGCTATTATAGATCATGTTATCTATTTATTACATTTTTAAGGCAAATATTCCTGGTATAGAAGACTATTGATTTTTTTAATGTTTTTTTTTTTAAGATTTTATTTATTTATTTGACAGAGAGAGACAGCAAGAGAGGGAACACAAGCAGGGAGAGTGGGAGAGGGAGAAGCAGGCTTCCCACGGAGCAGGGAGCCCGATGCGGGGCTCGATCCCAGGACCCTGGGACCATGACCTGAGCCGAAGGCAGACGCTTAACGACTGAGCCACCCAGGCGCCTGGAGACTATTGATTTTTGAAGATGATTTCTTACAAACTTGATTAATAACTCTTTTATAGTTCTAATAGTTTGCCTGCTGATTATGTTGTGTTTTCCATATAGACTATCATATCATTGGCAAGAGTGGCAAACAGAGAGATACATATCTCTCACTTTTCTCTTGTCTAAAAGAATTGGCCAGACTCTCCAATACTCTAGCTAACACTAGTGGTAATAATGAGCATCCACAACTGAGCCCTGATCTTAATGCTATTGCACCAAATGTCTCTATTAAGTATGATGAAAAAAATCACATGATTTTTACCCTTTGGTCTATCCAGGTGGTGAATTATATTGACAGACTGTCTGCTACTGGGCCATCCTTGTATTCCTGGGATCACTCCAGTGCGTCATGATATTATCTTTTAAATACCCTGTTGGATTTGAGTACCTATTATTTTGTTTAGGATATTTGAATTGTGGACTACCTTAATTGCCATGCAGAGATCTATGCAGTGGGACTACTCCCTATTTTTCCAACCTCTCTGCTGGAACTACAAGCTAAGCACTATGCTAGGAATGCTGGGTTACAACAATGGCTAAGATACAGTCCCTGTCTTTAATAGCTCCAATTAAATTGGCAGAAACAGATATTTATACAGCTTGTATCGCCATAAAAGTTATATGAACAAAGGTCTCCTTCCCCAGACGAATGACCAAGCAGGTCTGCTTCCTTTTCCTTGGATATACCTCAACACTCTTGCGTATGTATTATCTTTCTTTTTTTTTTTTTTTAAGATTTTATTTATTTGAGAGAGAGAGAGAGAATGAGAGAGAGAGAGAGCACGAGAGGGAAGAGGGTCAGAGGGAGAAGCAGACTCCCCGCTGAGCAGGGAGCCCGATGCGGGACTCGATCCTGGGACTCCAGGATCATGACCCGAGCCGAAGGCAGTCGCTTAACTGACTGAGCCACCCAGGCGCCCCGCGTATGTATTATCTTTCTTAATCCTCTTTGCCTTTCCCACTCATCTCTGCTTATGTGATTCCTACACAATCAAAAAACAGGATTAAAACAAACAGACAAACAGGATCAAACAACGGAAAGCATTTAAGATAGCGGTTAAGGGCTCAGGCTTGAGCGACAACTAGGTTCCAATTCTAGCCATGCCATTCACTAGCTATGTGGCCTTGCATGTATTGCGCCAGCCCCCCAGAGGATCTATTTCCTCATCTGTCAAACTGAGAATACCTTCATCACACAGAAGATCCGGTGAACTAACCTGTGTGAAGGCTTTCGACACAGGGCCTTACTGCCGCCAGTATTTTCCCTTTCTGTCCTGGTCCACAAGAAGGTCACAAAGTCTCTTTCCTCTGATTTCCGACATTTGATGGCAACTAAGTAGCATTCCTTGTTTCACATTTCATTATGTTCTCCCTGTAGTAAATCTTTATGTATCTTGGCTTCTCACACTACCATTTTATAGTTGTTTGTGTCTTGGCCAAGTTAGTTAAACTCTCAGAATGTCTATTTTCTTATCTGTAAAACAGGAATATAATAATACCTACTTCATAGAATTGTCGTATGAATTAAATGATCAATATGCATAAAGACCTAACGGAGTGCTTGGCATATAAGTGCTTAATACTTGTTAGCTGTTTTCAGTTTCAGTATTATTAACAAGACTGTATGCTTCTTATAGGGAAGAACTGTTTTGGGGTTTTTTTAGTCTTTTTATATAGTTTTTTATAGTATGTATATATAGTTTTATAGTATAGCATAATGATTAAGACTCTATAGAGTCTTGAGTTCAAATGTGAACTCCACCACAAGTATGTTGCTCAAGCTGGGTAGACTTCTCTAGGCCTCAGTTTTCTTATCTGCAAAATGGGAATGATAAAAGAACCCAGTTCCTAGAGGCTGCTGTAGGGATTAAATGAAATAATCCACTCATTGAGCATTAAGCACGGTGCCTGGCATAAATATTGATTTCTTGATTAATTAATATGTGTCAGGTCATGTGCTAAGGGTTTTATTTAGCAATGTTCTATTTTATTTCTGTGAACCCCATGACCCTTGCCTAGCTTAGTACTACTCATATAATAACCTTTCAGATATTTATTTAATAAATGAGTGAGTGAATTAGTGAATGCTGAATTGTATGCCGCAAGAATCTTGCCTCTATAAGCTGCTTTGTCCCAGGTTAACACTCCTCATTCCTCTGAGATGAGTTAGTGTGTAAGCCATAAGGTTTAGCATCTGTAAAAAACAGGAGGAGATTATGAAAAGGGGGAGGTGTTAGACCCTGGCTTTTTTTACTCTAGAGAAATCACTCATGCTTTATTTTTTTTTAAAGATTTTATTTATTTATTAGAGAGCAAGCGAGAGAGAAACAGCATGAGAGGGGAGAGGGTCAGAGGGAGAAGCAGGCTCCCCGCCGAGCCGGGAGCCCGATGTGGGACTCAATCCCAGGACTCCGGGATCACGACCTGAGCCTTAGGCAGTCACTTAACCAACTGAGCCACCCAGGCACCTGAGAAGTCACTTGTGCTTTAGTGCTTGAACTGATTTCTCAGAACTGGTAAAATGAATTTTAAAACATTGCTATAGACAAAAGTAGTAAAATTTACAACATTCAAGGTCATGAAGAACATAGAGAAAGGAGCACCTTTTTGGAGGAAATAAAAATTGATGCAACTGTTCTTTTTTTTTTTTAAGATTTTATTTATTTATTTTGACAGAGAGAGAGAGACAGCTAGAGAGGGAACACAAGCAGGGGGAGTGGGAGAGGGAGAAGCAGGCTTCCTGCTGAGCAGAGAGCCAGACTTGGGGCTCCATCCCAGGACCCAGGGATCATGACCAGAGCCAAAAGCAGATGCTTAATGACTGACACACCCAGGATGCGCCAATGCAACTGTTCTTAAGGGCATTTGGCCTAAGGAAATAATTAAGGATGTGCACAAAGGTGTAGTTTTGTTTGTTTTTTAAAATATTTTATTTATTTATTTGACAGAGAGAAACAGTGAGAGAGGGAACACAAGCAGGGGGAGTGGGAGAGGGAGAAGCAGGCCGACGACGAGGTCCTCGATCCCAGGACCCTGGGATCATGACCCAAGCCGAAGGCAGACGCCTAATGACTGAGACACCCAGGCACCCCACAAAGGTGTAGTTTATTTATTTATTTATTTATTTTAAAGATTTTATTTATTTATTTGATAGAGAGAGACACAGTGAGAGAGGGAACACAAGCAGGGGGAGAGGGAGAGGGAGAAGCAGGCTTCCTTCTGAGCAGGGAGCCTGATGTGGGGCTTGATGTGGGGCTCAATCCCAGAACCCTGGGACCATGACCTGAGCTGAAGGCAGATGCTTAACGACTGAGCCACCCAGGCGCCCCAAAGGTGTAGTTTAAAGCTGGTCATCTTAGTGATGTGTATAGCCCAAAATATGGAAGTAATCTAGATGTCTTCTAGAAGGAGGTGGGATAATTAAATGATACTTTATTCACAAATGAGATATCTTGCAGTCATGCAAAAAAAAATTGTAGTAATGAGTTTAATGACATGGAAAAATATTCCAGATGCTTAATTTATTAACTTTAGGCAAATTACTTCACTTCTCTGCCTCAGTCTCCTTATCAGTAAATGGGAATATTAATATTGCCTTCCTTATAGTTATCATGAGGATTAAATGAGTTATGTGTAAGATTACTTGGAATTGTACCTGTCCCATTTATAGATATAACCTGTAATTATTATTATGTGAAAAAAAAGTTTAAAAACAATGTATATGATAAGCTATTACTTACAAAACACATCATAGGGGAAAAGGTATGGAAGTACTTCAAAATGTTAACAGCCACTTCTTGGTGTTGGAAATAATGCTGTACATTTTATAGCTGTTTTTCCTTTTTTTTTTTTAACAAATGTGTATGTCTTGTGTAACTTAAAAACAATAATTAAAAGCAAAACAAAACATGGGGTGCCTGGGTGGCTTAGTCGGTTGAGCCTCCGACTCTTGGTTTTGGTTCATGACACGATCTCAGGATTGTGGTATCAAGCCCCATGATGGGCTCTGAGCTCAGCGGGGAGTCTGCTTGTCCTTCTCCCTCTGTTCTTCCCCCTGCTCCCTCCCTCTCTCTCTCAAATAAATAAATAAAATCTTAAAAAAAGAAAAGAAAAGAAAAAGATCATTTCTTTAGTAGGGGAGTGAGGGTGACTGGAATTTTCCACCCTGTCTGTGCCCTTCTTGTTAGCTGGTATGGCTGGTATAAGAGCATGAAGGAAAGGTTAATCTTCTTTCACTTTAAGATGATTTCCCCTTTTCTTAAAGGAGAAATGGACCCACAAGTCCAGGATGCCCTTAGGCAGTGGCAAGTTCTTAGCAAAGTAGGGCCTGACAATATAGAACCAACACCGAACTCTAGAGGTGAACAGGATATGAGTCATCATGCTGGCAATCTGTCAAGTTGACTAAAATTGTTTCTGTGTTTTCCTTGGAGGTGTAAATGTGAAGTGATGAGATTAATTTAAAAAAAAACACAAATATATCAAGATAAACATCTAAATAAGTGGCTCCCTTCAAAGTACTTATTTTGAGAAACCACACATTTATTAACAAATTTTTGCTATTCATATATTTTTTGGATTTTTGTGGGGGAGAGGGGAAGTCAAACCAATTGACCTCAAAATTGGTTTGGATGAAATATTTTTCCACCCCCTAACTTATTAAAATTGTTGTACTAAGTGCTTTTCTGGTTTTTTTTTTTGGATACTAAGTGCTTTTTTAAGATGCAGTGAAATGGGTATTATTCAAGTGTTTCTAGTGGCATTATAAATTAGTAAAAACCTACTGGAAAGCAATTTGGAAGTAAATATTAAGAACCATCAAATCTGGGTGCCTGGGTGGCTCAGTTGGTTAAGCAACTGCCTTCGGCTCAGGTCATGATCCTGGAGTCCCGGGATCGAGTCCCACACAGGGCTCCCTGCTCAGCAGAGAGTCTGCTCCTCCCTCTGACCCTACCCCCTCGTGGGCTCTCTCTCTCTCTCAAATAAATAAAATCTTAAAAAAAGAAAAAAACAAATCTTCTGGGGCATTGGGTGGCTCAGTTGATTAAGCATCCGACTCTTGATTTCGGTTCAGGTCATGATCTCATGGGTGAGAGAAACTTAAGCAGGCTCCATGCTCAGCTCTGAGCCCCTTGCAGGGCTTGATCTCATGACTTGGAGATCATGACTTGAGCCAAAAATCAAGAGTTGGACACCTAACTGACTGAGCCACCCAGGCACCCTCTTTTTTTCTTTTTTATATTTATTTCAATAGTGCCACTTCTGATAATCCAGGCTGAGAGAATAAGGGAAAGCTACATATGTTATAATAATAAAAAAACTTTTTTTTTATTTTTTAAAGATTTTATTTATTTATTAGAGAGAGAGAGAGAATGAGAGATAGAAAGCACGAGAGGGAAGAGGGTCAGAGGGAGAAGCAGACTCCCTGCTGAGCAGGGAGCCCGATGTGGGACTCGATCCCGGGACTCCAGGATCATGACCTGAGCCGAAGGCAGTCGCTTAACCAACTGAGCCACCCAGGCGCCCTAATAAAAAACTTTTTAAAAATTCTTATTTATTTGACAGAGAGCATAAGCAGGGGGAGCGTCAGGGAGAAACAGCTCCCCGCTGAGCAAGGAGCCTGACTCGGGACTCCATCCTAGGACCCTGGGATCATGACCTGAGCCGAAGGCAGATGCTTAACCAACTGAGCCACCCAGTCATCCCACCTCTGATTATTTCAAAACTGGAATTTGTCTTTGTAGAAGATGAAGATTTACAGGGCACCTGGGTGGCTCAGTCAGTAAAGCATCTGACTTTTGATTTTATCTCAGGTCATGATCTCAGGGTCGTGGGAGAAAGCCCCACGTTGGACTTTGTGCTGGACACTGAACATGGAGCCTGCTTAGGATTTTTTCTCTCCCTCTCCCTCTGCGCTGCACCCCCACACCCCCACTGCTCACTCTCTCTCACTCAAAAAAAAAAAAAAAAGATGAAGAATTGCTACCAGTGAGCCTGTGTCATAGACCCTGCAGACATTTCTGAATTGGGTGTCCCAGTAATGGCTTGGAGAATGGAAACATCCCTGGCATAAGTGCACTGCCTCCAAGGTGATGACAACTTTGAAGTAAACAATATTCATTTGTCAGTACAAGGTGTGTCCTGTTTTTAAGGAATCACTCAAAATACTGTTGTGAGTCCCAGACTGACCATAGATTGGGCCCACTTCCAAAATTCAGTCTTTATTAGATGTGCCTGAAAAGGTAGGTGGTCTACAGGTAATAATCATCACTACCATTTATGAAGCACTTACTATGTTGTAGTCACTGTGCTAAAAACATAAACTATCATGTTTTAAACTCTTACAACAATATTTTGAGATAGATATTATTATCTTCATTTTACTGGTGAGAAAACTGAGGCTCTCAGAGGAACATGGCCAAGGTCACAGCTGTGAGAGGCAGAACTGGATTTTAACCTAGGCTGCGTTCAGACATACCTTCCTAAGCCTCAGTGGCTGCTCTGTAGGGCTCCTACCATTTGCATGAGTTTATTTGATGGGCTTATATTGATGGGGAGGAACAGAAAAGCTTGCATGGGGAAGACAGTCTGATGTCCCCCTGCGCAGCCTTGAGGACCTGTCTATGTCTGAGTCCTGTAGAGAGAGGGACTCCAAATTAAAACTGTTTTCCGGGGTGCCTGGGTGGCTCAGTAGGTTGAGCATCTACCTTCGCCTTGGGTCACGATCCCAGAGTCCTGGGATTGTGTTCTGGGATCAAGCCCCTCATATTTATTTTTTTTAGGATTTTATTTACTTATTTGAGGGGCGCCTGGGTGGCTCAGTCGTTAAGCGTCTGCCTTTGGCTCAGATCATGATCCCAGGGTCCTGGGATCGAGCCCCACATCGGGCTCCCTGCTCGGCGGGAAGCCTGCTTCTCCCTCTCCCACTCCCCCTGCTTGTGTTCCCTCTCTCACTCTCTCCTCTCTCAAATAAATAAATAAAATCTTTAAAAAATAAAAACAAAAAATAAAGATGAGTACAATTTCAAAATGAAGTAGGAGAAGAACAAGGATGAGTGAAAGCACAAGGTGGTTGATAGAACCGTGAGTCCTCCACCTTTACTTTGTACAAGTAAACTAAGGTCTGACCCAACCATTCCTCTTTTAGGAACTTTTTCCAGGAAAACTATTGACTGATACCCTTTGCTGTGTTATTCATAATTTCAAATAAAACCTCAAAAGAACCAATATATCCTACAGTAATAATAGAAAACAATTACATTGTAAAATACTATGCAACTCTGTAGAATAAAACTGTATATGTGAATGTTGTTGTAGAAAATGTAATGCATGGGGAAAAGTTCATGATATATATAAAATAGAAAAAGAGAATATTAAATACATCAGGTATGATCCCAATTTTAAAATACATATATACATGTGTGCATGTATGTATGGGAAGAGCTACAAAATGTTAATGGATGGTAGGATTATGCATAATATTTTTTTCCTTTTTGCTTATCTGTATTCGTAAATTTTCCGCACTGATTGTGTTCCCCTGTTTTTGAACATTATATTATGGAAATTTTCAAACATACCCCCAAAAAGAAAGAAGTGTATAGTAAACTCCCATTTACCTATCACCCAGCTTCAGCAATTACCAAAACTTCACCAATGTTATTTCATTTCTCTGTCCCCCAACACTTTTTTTTTTTTTTTTTGTGAGAGAGAGAGAGAGCGAGCACGCATGGGGTGGGGAGGGGCATAAGGGGAGAGAGAGAGAGAATCTTAAGCAGGCTGTACACCCAGTGCAGAGCTGGACGCAGGGCTCCATCTCACCACCCTGAGATCATGACCTGAGCTGAATCCAAGAGTTGGGTGCTTAACCAACTGAACCACCCAGGCACCCCCTCCTGGAGAATTTTAAAACAAATCCCAGATAGCATGCCATTCCACACTTAAATACTTTCGTATGCATCTCTAACTTAATAAAGATTTAAAGAAAAACATGCCATTATATCTAACAAAATTAACAACAGTTAATATCACATGATACTCAATTATTATTCACATTTCCCTAATTGTCTCAAAAATGTCCTTTTATGGTTGGTTTGTTTGGGTCAGGATCCAAAAGAGGTCAACATGTTACATTTGGTTTTTATGTCTTTAGGTTTCCTTTTATTCTATAATGCTTCCCTCCTCCCCTCCTCTCTTTTCATGCCAGTGATATCAAGTAACAGAAGAATCTAGATAATCTGGTTTACAATATACAGCTCAGTCATCTGCAGTTGGAGGTCCCTACAGGGAGGTCTCCCTGCCCACCTCTGATCATCCCTCCATGTGGCACAGGGGATGTTTAATTCTATTTAATTCTTAATTCTTATCCCAGAGGACCTTTTACAAGAACCTTCAGATTCAACTGTGAAGAGCAATTCAAGAGACGAAAGCCTAGAAAGGTGACTACCACCATCTCTACGGTAACAAACCAGGCCCGGTTCCTTTGAACTCTCTGTTTTCCTGTCTGAGGACTCTGATGATTGATGTCAGGAAGCCCATCCCCTTTCAGGGACTGGCTCCTCAAGATGATTCTGGGAGCCGGAGGGCACTGGCGTGGCCAGAGGCTGCCAACAGCATCTTTAGCTCCAAAGCTATGGTATTACTATCCCTTTTTCACTTGCCCTTTTACCCAATTTGGGGAGCGTAGGATCTTCATCACCATCTGGTCAAGACAAGCTGAATGAAGGTAAGAATCAGAGTCAGGCTCACCTGGGCTCTATACTTTCAACTTTAAGAGTTCTTTTTTTTTTTTTTTAAGATTTTATTTATTTATTTATTTGACAGAGAGAGAGAGAGCACAAGTAGGCAGAGAGGCAGGCAGAGGGAGAAGGAGAAGCAGGCTCTCCACTGAACAGGGAGCCCAATGTGGGGCTCGATCCCAGGACTCTGGGATCATGACCTGAGTCGAAGGCAGCCGCTTAACCCACTGAGCCACCCAGGTGCCCCAACTTTAAGAGTTCTTGAATGCAACTGTCTTCGGTATGTCTCTCTTGAGTATAAGTGCTCCAGTCTGGATAGGTAGCCCTCTACGTCGGGAGCACAGTTTTCATCCTAGAATGTTCCTTCCAGCTTCTTGAGCGGAAGGCAGACACTTAACCATCTGAGCCACCCAGGTGCCCCCCTTCCAGCTTCTTGGGAATTCCCTTTGCTTCTCTCCTGTGTTGGCTCTCCTGTGTGCTAAATCCCATAATTTTTATCTTCACCGGCCCTCTAGTTTTGGTGAACTATATCTGCCAGTAGCTTCTCATGAAAGGATGTGTTAGAAGTATAATTTTAGGGATCCCTGGCTGACTCTTGATCTTGCGGTCATGGGTTTGAGCCCTACATTGGGTGTAGAGATTACTAAAATAAATAAATATATTTTTTAAAAGAGGTAAAAATTTTAGCCTCTCATGTATCTGATTATGTCTTTATCCACATGTTTTAATGATGGTGTCAATGGTTTAATCAGGTATAGAATCCTAGGATGAAAATCATCGTTCAGAATTTTGAAGTCATTCCTCCCTTCTCTTCTACTTCCAGTGTTGCTGTTGAAAACCCAAAGCTATTCTGATCCCTGATCTACATGGGACCAGTTTCCTTTTTCCTTAGAAGCTTATAGAATCTTGTCTTTATTTACAGAGTTCTGACATTTCACAGTGGGAGTCTTAATGGTGGGTCTATTCTCATTCCTTGTGCTGGATAATCTGGAAACTTATGGGAAATGTTCTTGAATGATTTTATGATTTCCTCAACTCTTTTTAAAATAATCTTTCCTTATGGAACTTTTATTTAGGTACTGCACTTCCTTGGCTGGTGCTCTAAATTTCTTTTTTAAACTTTTATCATTTTATTTTATTATTTATTATTTTCTTTAAGATCTTAAGTAATTTCTACACCCAATGTGGGGCTCGAACTCACAACCCCAAGATCAAAAATCACATGGTCTTCTGACTGATCCTGCCAGGCACCCAGGATTTCTGTCCCAGGATTCAGCATTGTTGGGTTTGCCAGAACCCTCATTATTCTGCTTTTCTACCTGTAAAATTCTGTTGTATTTACTGTCCCCTCTCCCATTTTTTATGCCTTAATGCAATCCTTTACTGAAGTTTTAGTGGGATTGGGAGGGGAGGGGATGGATAGGAAAATTAGATGCATGAGAAATTATAGCCATTGACTTTATCTCCAAAATCAGAATGTTTAACACAGGTCCAGGTAATTGTAAGCATTCAATAAATGATACCTTAGTTTCAGTGAAATATGGGAATGTGTGTAATGCACTTCAAAGGGTGCCTGAAACAAGGTGTGTAACAAACGTTGAAGACAGTATTATTATTATTATGTACACTAAACGATACTTAACATTCTGAAACCTGCTTATTCTTTTTTTTTTTTAAAGATTTTATTTATTTATTTGAGAGAGAGAGAATGAGAGACAGAGAGCACGAGAGGGAAGAGGGTCAGAGGGAGAAGCAGACTCCCCGCTGAGCAGGGAGCCCGATGCGGGCCTCGATCCCGGGACTCCAGGATCATGACCTGAGCCGAAGGCAGTCGCTTTTAACCAACTGAGCCACCCAGGCGCCCTGAAACCTGCTTTTTCTACTTAATAACTTACATTCATTCTTCTACATCAGTAGAAGTCTACCTTACTCTCTTTATTTTTTTATTTCCAGGTAGTTAACACACAGTGTTATATAAGTTTCAGGTGTACAATATAGTGATTCAACACTTCTGTACATCACCTGGTTCTCACCACCACAAGTGCCCTCCTTAACCCCCATCACTTATTTCACCCATTCCCCCTCCCCTCTGGTAACCATCAGTTTGTTTTCAATAATTAAGAGTCTGTTTCTTTTCTTTTCTTAAATTTTCTTTCTTTCTTTTTTAGTAATCTCCACACCCAACGTGGAGCTCAGACTCACCACCCCAAGATCAAGAATCACACGGTCTTCTGACAGAGCCAGCCAGGTGGCCCAAGATTCTCTTTCTTTCTGTCTTTTTCTTTCTTTCTTTTTCTTTCTTTCTTTCTTTCTTTCTTTTCTTTCTTTCTTTCTTTCTTTCTTTCTTTTTTTTTTTTCTTTCTTTCTTTCTTCTTCTTTCTTTCTTCTTCTTCTTCCTTCTTTCTTCCTTCCTTCCTTCCTTCCTTCCTTCCTTCCTTCCTTCCTTCCTTCCTTCCTTCCTTCCTTCCTTCCTTCCTTCCTTCCTTTCTTTCTTTCTTTTTTAAGATATTATTTATTTGACAGAGAGAGCACAAACAGAGGGAGAGAGAGGGAGAAGCAGACTCCCTGCTGAGCAAGGAGCCCGATGTGGGACTCGATCCCAGGACCCTGGGACCATGACCCGGGCCAGAGGTAGCCACTTAACTGACTGAGCCACCCAGGCGTCCCCCAAGATTCTGTTTCTTGATTTGTCCCTCTCTTTTTTTTCCCTTTGCTTGTTTGTTTTGTTTCTTAAATTCCACATATAGGTGAAATCATATGGTATTTGTCTTTCTCTGACTTACCTTACTCTCTTTAAAGTGGTATGATATTCTATAGGATAGATGTACATTTAATCATGCACCATCTTCCATTGATGGACATTTATTTTTCAGTTTTTTTTTCTGAAATACGAGCAGTGGATACCCTAGTAATACACCTTTGAACACATGTGCTAGTATTTCTGTAAGATAAAGACTGAGAAGTGGAATTGCTCTATCGTACTCACATGGAAAGTGTCTAATAGGAATTTCTAAAGTAAAAGAAGCATGTGAGTGATTAATCAGGATCCTGATTTAGGCAGGTAGTATTTAATTATGGAAAGCACACTAGACTTGAAGACAGAAGACCTAAATCCCGGTGATGGCTCTACCACTTATCTTGGGAAGCTGTTTCTTTTTCATTTATTGAAAAATGTTTACTGGATTCTGCCTACTCTGTGCCAGGCAGTGTTAGAGACTAGGAATACAGAGATGAATAAGACATAGTGCTTGCTCTTGAGAAATTTACAGTGATTGGTGGGGAGACAGACACATGAACAGATGCTGCTTGCTCACTGTGTGGCCTTGGGAAGTTGTTTAACCTCCTGAACATCTGTTTCTTTTTCTGTAAAATGGGTAATAGTCCCTGTACCATAGGGTTGTCATCAAGATTAAATGAAGTTATGGATGAGAAGTGCCCTTCACAGTGCCTGGCACATAGTATACACTCAATAAATGGAAGCTATAGTTACTGTTTTAGTAACAGGGTAATTATATAAGTAATTTTTTATAGTTGCTATAATAGAAGTTCTACCCCTCTGAACTCATTTCTACAGTAGTAAACTAATTGTTGAGACAAAAATATACCATATACAAAGTGGCACTTGATAAATATTAGTTTCTTTTCTTGCATTTTTATGTTGAGACAGAGGGTGAATAAGCAGATGGAAATGCAAATATCCATATGTTTGAACACAGCAGTGATCTTCCCAGTCCGTGTGTCACAGAACCAATTCTGGACACTTCTTTAGTTACACAGATTTTGCCTCTGGCCATATCTGAACATCTGGAATAAGGCTGCATACTTCCCTAACCGCAGACAGAGTGTTCACATGCTCAGGGCTGATGGCTGCCTCCTGCTGGGGACTTTTTTCTCCCAGTTTGCTAAGCACAGTTTGTACCCCATACTTAATGAGGTCACTTATTTGCTTGACACTGACTTTTGTGAAATAGTTTTTTTTTCCTTCCTCACATTGATATAAAATAAGAATTAAAGGAAGTATATCTTGATACCAGAAGTTCTGAGCTTTAGTTTCTAATTAAATTTAAATATAATTCTACAGGCAACTTTAAGTAGAATTAAATGACAGAAAAGAATAGTTTATGAATGTTTTGGGTAAGTTCTCTATTTCAGGAATTAACTAGTGTCTAATTACTAGACACATTGCTTTTTGTTTGTTGTTTTTTCCTGTTTCTCTACTTCCCTGGAGGGTTTTAAAAGCACTGATATTTATTTCCTCTACCTGGATGTATACTTGGCCATGCAGATCATGCCAAATTCCCCTGGATTTTTATAAGCTGATTCTCCTTGCAGAGATAGTGTGGTGCAGTGGTCTAGAGCCCAAATTTTACTTTATTTATTTTTATTTTATTTTATTTTTAATTTTTTTGTAAGTAAGCTCCATGCCCAGTGTGGGCTTGAAATCAAGACTCTGAGATCAAGACCTGAGCTGAGATCAAGAGTCAGATGCTTAACCGACTGAACCACCCAGGCACCCCCCCCCCACCGCCCCGAGCCCAAATTTTAGAGACAGGCAGACCTGGGTTCGAATTCTAGCTCTTCTACCTCTTCGCTCTGGGATCTCAGACAAAAAATCTCTGCATCTGCTTCCTCACCTGTAAAATGGGCAATATTAACTGTCATAATGATAGAGTGTCATATGATACTAACATTATAGAATGAACGTGGGTTAAAAGAATCGGATGATACATGTAAACTGCTCAACACAGTGTGTGCTTCTAGTTTTTAGTTATGATTGTGATCATTTTTATTTTCATTTAGGTATCTCCTGCAGTGCTTGGCACATGGTTGATGCTCAAAATCAGGTAGCTATTACAAATTACCTACAGTTTCTAATTACCAGGATTACAGCTTTGTTATTTAATTTTTAAATTTGTTAGCGATAAACACCATCTTTAGCCTAGTACTTAGGAACTTGTCTCATCAGCTCTGTAATTCTGACAGTGCTTGGCCCATTTCCTGGCACATAGTAGGTGCTCAGTACTAGCTGTTGAATCATATCCAGTTGAGCTAAACATCCATTCAGGCATTAGTGCAGAGCTGTGTCACTAAATAGCTGCCATTCCAAAATTGACAGCCAACCCTGACACCTACATGCTTGAATGGTTTGTAAGTCATGATTTCCACTTCTTGCACTGCAGGCATCTCAGTTAATATGCCATTCCACTCATGACCATTAGAAGGAAAGGACAAGCTAATAGAAATATCTAGCTTAACAGGTACGAGAATGAGCTTTGGTCTAGATAGATCCAGGCTTACATCCTCGCTCTAGCACTGTCTAGTGGATCAGTTACTTCATCTCTAAGAATATCAGTTTTCTCATCTGTGAAAAGAGGATAACCATAGCTCCTATCTCAACAGGTTATGGTGAGAATAGTGTTTTCCAGGTAATGCCTTCTCTTTTTCTTTCCTTATGTTTTACTCCTGCTTTTTCAGCTTGACTGTCACTTCTTCCAGAAAACCTTCCCTGCCACCTGTGGTAGGCTGGGTTCACTATTATACTCTCCCTAAAGTACCTGCCAATTACCCTTTATAATTACTTCCTCAACTAATTTCCTTTCTGGATTGTGAACTCCCATAGGATAGGGTTGGTGTCTGTCTCATTCCTTCCTATGTGCCCAGTGCTGCCTAACAGTCCCTTGGTATATAATATTTTGGGTGGACTCTGTTAACTGAGTGAACTAATGAGATAATAATGCACATATACAGAGAGACTAACATTCAGCAAGCTCTCAATAAATTGGATATATTATTATTAGCAACATAGTATTGGTGCTGAGTTTATTCACCTTAAGAAAACTAGGAGCA
Organism: Zalophus californianus; assembly: GCF_009762305.2. Lineage (NCBI taxonomy): Eukaryota > Metazoa > Chordata > Mammalia > Carnivora > Otariidae > Zalophus > Zalophus californianus. The sequence continues at coordinate 21,216,919 of NC_045598.1, forward strand.
ACAAATTAGAGATAGGTATTGTGAATCTAGCTCTGTATCTTGTTTGTTATATGTCCTTGGCCAAATCTTTATACTTCCCATTTTCCACTCTTAAAATGAACATAAGATATTCCCCCTGGAACTTGATTCTTATAAAGTCTGCCCTTTGTCAGACCACACCTGGTAGGCTGTCCTGTGTATGCCCAGCATTTCTAGATATAGATCCTATGCTGCCCTAGTACTCTTCTGTTTTCTCAGCTGCTAATTGTTGACCCCTGACCCTTCTCCATTCTGACCATCTAGCCCTCAATTGGCTACCTCCCAGCTTCCAGCTTTAAACTATACTGGTCCTGGGTGCCCGGGTGGCTCAGTTGGTTAAGCAACTGCCTTCGGCTCAGGTCATGATCCTGGAGTCCCGGGATCGAGTCCCGCATCGGGCTCCCTGCTCAAAAGGGAGTCTGGTTCTCCCTCTGACCCTCTTCCCTCTCATACTCTCTCTCTCAAATTAATAAATAAAATCTTTAAAAATAAATAAATAAATAAACTACACTGGTCCTCACAGTAAAGTCCAAATCCTTAAGGTGCCAACTAGAGCCTTGACTTCTTCCCACCTTCCCCTTGCTTACTGTGCTCCAGCCAGGCTTTCCTGACATTTCCTGGAGGCACTAATCTCCCTGATTCAACACCTTTGGACATGGCAATCCCTCTGCTTGGAGCATTGTCCCCTCTCTCTTTATTAGGCTAACCTCTATTTAATCTTAATGTCTCAGCTTTTAACATCACTTCTTCAGGGAACATTATTTGGCTCCTTTGGAAGAAATTAGGTTTCCGTGTTATATGCCCTTTTCCTTGTAGATCTGGTATAATATATTGTCAAACCTTCACATTTTAAGAGAAGTTAAGAATCTGGCCTTAAATGTAGAATTTCAGTTTTTAATGCTAGAAAGTAATTTAAAAATTATAAAACACTGAGGGCCAAACCAAAATATCTGTCCGTTAGTGACTGCCTGTGTGGCCTGCCTATTTGCAACCCGAGCTGTTCAACCTTTGCTTATACTTGGTAACTATTCCTGTGTTAATCATCATTCCATTGTCACTCCATTAACTGTCCACTCTATGCCAGACACTGTGATTGGTGCTTCATATAGATGATTTCATGTAATACCCAAAACCACCTGTGAGGTTAAGTAAGGTTCAGAGAGGTGAGAACACTTACCCAAGGTCACAGGCCAGAAGTGGTAGAGCTAAATGCTAAAGGTCTTTCCACTGCACTATTGTGTGTCAAGGTACTATTTGTCAGTTTAGAATGGGAGAAGCTTCTGAAGCTCTGCCTAACAACAACTATTGATATTTGTTTTGTGCTCACTCTGTGCCAGCCATTGTGCTAAGTGGTTTACGTGATCTGATTCAATCTTCACAACATCTATACAGAAGAGCTACTATCATCACCATTTTATAATGAGAAAACTGAGGTATAGAAGAGGTATTTGATTGACCCAATGTAAAGCCAGTCTTACCACAGTCCCCACTCTTAGGAACAACTATCACCAGTTTGGGTTTGTGGCAGAGTAGTGGGCTTTAGGGGAGAGGGAGAAATTGATATCACTCCTTCTCCAATCCAGAGCCCCACAGAGAACTCAATTGAGAGAAGAATCCTCCTAGGTGGGGCGCCTGGGTGGCTCAGTCGTTAGGCGTCTGCCTTCGGCTCAGATCATGATCCCAGAGTCCTGGAATCAGGCTCCCCGCTCAGCTGGAAGCCTGCTTCTCCCTCTCCCACTCTCCCTTCTTGTGTTCCCTCTCTCGCTGTGTCTCTCTCTGTCAAATAAAAAAAAAAAAAAGAATCCTCCTAGGTTATTTCCAGGAACCAGCTGTTGAGAGATGTGGCCTGCAGGTGGCAGCAACATTAACAGTCTCTAAACTGCGATGTTCAAAGCTACAGTGAGGAAGCTTTAGACGGGCAGAGTTGCTCATTTGCATATTGTTCTCTGATTGGTCCGATTCATTTTTGCTGTTTAAATGGACTTGGTTCTCAGCCCAGTCAAAACGGCCAGGTCTGTAAGAGCCGTTCATATGTGTGAAAAAAGAAAGAGCTCTCACGGGCGCCTGGGTGGCTCAGTCGTTGGGCGTCTGCCTTCGGCTCGGGTCATGATCCCAGGGTCCTGGGATCGAGTTCCGCATCGGGCTCCCCGCTCAGCGGGAGGCCTTCTTCTCTCTCTGCTTCTCTCTCTCTCTCTCTCTCTCCCCATCTCTTATGAATAAATAAATAAAATCTTTAAAAAAAATAAAATAAACATAGAGACATTGAAAGAAACACCATTTAAAAAAAAAAAAAGAGAGAGCTCTCAGAATTTGAAACTATGGTGATGTCATCCAGTGCAACCACCATCACCGTGATTTTAAACTGTGATAGGTAGAACCACGTTTCAGTGATTCCCCAACACTTTTTGAGATCTTAGGGTTTTTTTTTTTTAAATTTATTTATTTGATAGGGGGGAGAGCATGAGTGGAGGGGCAGAGGGCGAGGGAGAAGCCGGCTCCCCGCTGAGCGGGGAGCCCAAGTGGGACTCCATCCCAGGACTCTGGGATCATGACCTGAGCCAAAGGTAGAAAAAAAACCCGATCTTAGGGTTTTTTTTTTTTTTTAAGATTGATTTATTTATTTGAGAGTGTGGATGGGGGAGGGGCTGAGGGAGAGGGAGAGAGAATCTCAAGCAGACTCCCTCTGAGTGTGGAGCCCAACACGGGGCTAGATGCCACAACCCTGAGATCAGGACCAGAGCTGAAATCAAGAGCTGGATGCTCAACCAACTGAGCCAGCCAGGTGCCCCAAGATCTTAGCTTTAAAAAAAATTATCTTTTTTGATGGTGGTGTTTTTACAGTAGAGTCTACATTTAAGGAAAAATTCAATAGCCCGAAAGGGTACACAGTGTGAAATTAGTTTCTCTCTCACACACTATTCAATTGCACTATTTTCCCACCATAGAGGAAAGCTTGTGTACTATTCCAGGTATAGACTATGGATATAAAAGTATTTATTTACACATATCCTTTAAAATAAATGATAACCTAAAACTATTAAGTTTTTTTTAAAGATTTATTTATTTATTTGACAGAAAGAGCACAAGCAGGGGAAGCAGTAGGCAGGGGGAGAAGGAGAAGCAGGCTTCCTGCTGAGCAGGGAGCCCAATGTGGGGCTCGATGTGGGGCTCGATCCCAGGACCCTGGGATCATGACCTGAGCCGAAGGCACACGCTTAACCGACTGAGCCACCCAGGTGCCCCTGGAAGCTAACTTTTCCAGAAGAAAATTTAGGGGGAAACTTCTGTGATCTTGGGCTAGGCAAAGATTTCTTAGGTATGATATGATTCACAAGAAGAAAATAAATGGATGAATTAGACAATCAAAATTTTAAAATTCTGCTCTGTGAGAGATACTGTTAAGAGAATGAAAAGACAAACCACTGACTGGAAGAACACTGGCAAATCACATATCTGATAAATGTTTTGTGCCTAGAATATATAAAGAACTCTCACAATTCAACAACCCAGTAAAAAAATTGGCCCAGGGCTAGTATAGATACTTCACTAAAGAATATATACAGATGGGGGTACCTGGGTAGCTCAGTCAGTTAAGCGTCCAACTATTGATGTCAGCTCAGGTCATGGGATTGAGCCCCCTATCAGGCTCTATGCTCAGCACAGAGTCTGCTTGTCCCTCTCTTCTTGGTCTGATCCCCAGTCCCACAACCCTCCACTCCCCACCTGACCCCCCCCAAAAAAGGAATATATACAGATGGCAAATCAGCACATAAAAAGAGGCTGAATATCATTAATTATTAATGAGAAATGCAGATTTCATAGATACCACTACAAACATTTGGAATAGCTCAAAACAATTCTTTAAAAACTGACAATACCAAATACTGATAAGCGCACAGAGCAACTGGAACTCATTCTTGCTGGTGGAAATGCAAAATGATGCAGCCATTTTGGAAAAGAGTTTGGGTTTGTTGGGGTTTTTTTGGTTTTTGGTTTTTAGTAATGTTGGATTGACACAGCTCAGCAAGCCCAATCCTAGCTATTTACCCAATAGAAATAAAAACTTATGTTTACACAAAATCTGTACATGAATGTTTGTAGTAGCTTTATTTACAATTGACAAAAACTGGAAAACAATTTTTCAATGTCCTAAAACTGGTAAATGCAGAAGAAACTATGGTATGTCAATACAATGGGATACTATTCAGCAATAGAAGGGAACAAATTACTCGTACAAGCAACAACACAAATGAACCCCATATGCGTTATCTACTTGAAAGCAACCAGACTCAAAAAGCTACATATTGTTTTATTCCACTTATATGACTTTACGAAAAAGGCTAAATTATAAGAACAGAAAACAGATCGGGGTGATGACAGTTCTTATCTAGAGTATGGTGGTGGTTACACAGGTATATGCATTTGACTCAGAACTGAACACCAAAAAGAATGAAATTTACTAATGTGAAAAAAAACAAAACAAAAACCGGTTTTGAAAACAAAACAAAACACGGGTGCCTGGATGGCTCAGTTGGTGGAGCATGCAACTCTTGATCTCAGGCCCCACGCCGGGGGGTAGAGATTACTTAAAACAAGCAAGCAAACAAATAAAAAAACAACCAATACTTCTCTCCCTCCTTCCCCACCAAAGCCATTGATTTCAGGATGGCATAACAGCAGTTGTTTAAATAATAAGTTATTGTTTTTCCTTACCAAAAAAAAAAAAAGGTAGAATATTTTGCATACTGCTCTGCTCTATGTTTTTCTTAAATAGAGAACGATTTCAAGCATATAGAAAAATAGGTTTATATAACAAACACCCAAGTACCCTCACCGACTTTGTCAAATCTTAATGTTTTGCCTTTTTTTCTTAAAACCTTTTTCAAGAAATAAAATATCAAGGATGATTTAAGCCCCAATATATCCCTCCTTTCGCCCATTTCTTTCCTCCCTCTTCAAGAAGTAATCACTTGCCTGAATATTTTATTTCCATACATGATTTTATATTTTTATTACGTATAGATAAATCCTTAAATAGTATATAGTGTTGTTTGGCATGTTTTTAAATTTTTTATACATGGTATTGGGCTGTGTATAACCTACAACTTGGTTATTTTCCCTCAACATTTTCTTGTCTTTTTTTTTTAAGATTTTATTTATTTGACAGAGAGAGAGGGAGAGAGCACAAGCAGGGGGAGAGGCAGGCAGAGGGAGAGGGAGAAGCAGGTTCCCCGCTGAGCAGGGAGCCCGATGCGGGGTTAAATCCCAAGACCCCAGGATCATGACCTGAGCCGAAGGCAGACGCTTAACCGATTGAGCCACCCAAGCACCCCCCTCAACATTTTCTTTTATCCACGTCAATCCCTGTAGCTTTAATTGATTCACTGTAACTGCTTTGTGCTATTCTAGAATATGAATATGTCACAGTTGATTTACACATTCTCCAGTAGATGCATATTTAGCTTGTCTCCAGTTTTTTGTTTGTTTGAGATTTCAAACAGTACTACAATGAACATCCTTGCACCTGCAGCCTGTGTCCATGTTCACTGTTGAAAACTTGGAAACCAGGGCGCCTGGGTGGCTCAGTCGTTAAGCGTCTGCCTTCGGCTCAGGTCATGATCCCGGGGTCCTGGGATTGAGCCCCGCATTGGGATCCCCGCTCTGCGGGAAGCCTGCTTCTCCCTCTCCCACTCCCCCTGCTTGTGTTCCCCCTCTCACTGTGTCTCTCTCTGTCAAATAAATAAATAAAATCTTAAAAAAAAAAAGACAACTTGGAAACCTAATAAAAATAGAAAGACAAAAACTAATATTACTTATAACAGTTATTGTTTACCGAGTACTTAATGTATATCAGGTACAGTACTGGCCACTTTATGTATGTTACTTTATTTAATTATCACACCAACCGATATAATAGGTACTATTGTGTTTCCCATTGTACAATGAGGGAACTGAATCTTTTTTTTTTTTAAAGATTTTATTTATTTATTTGACAGAGAGAGACAGCGAGAGCAGGAACACAAGCAAGGGAGTGGGAGAGGGAGAAGCAGGCTTCCTGCCGAGCAGGGAGCTCGATGCGGGACTCGATCCCAGGACCCCAGTTTCATGACCTGAGCCGAAGGCAGACGCTTAACGACTGAGCCACCCAGGCATCCGAGGGAACTGAATCTTAAGTTTAAATAACTTGGGCAATAGCACACAGGGAGTGGCAGAACATTTTTTTATTGCCAGAGCCCATGCTCTTAACATTATGCACCAGTAGTGCCCATGAGCCCCAAATCCAGAAATATTAATGGTTAGCAATAGTGTTTACTTTCTTTCCCCTTTTTTTTTTTTTTTAAGTAGGCTCCTCACCCAACATGGAACCCAACGCAGGGCCCGAACTCAACCACCCAGAGATCAAGACCCAGACACTTAACTGACTGAACCGCCCAGGCGCCCCTAGTGTTTACTGTTAGTTGGTTTCTCTGAAGACAAAGATTTGGCCCAGGCCACTTCGCATTTAAAAAATTATGTTGGAGCCTGCTTCTCCCTCTAACCCTCCCCCCTCTCATGTACTCTCTCTCTCTCTCTCATTCTCACTCTCTCAAAATAAATAAATCTTTAAAAAAATAAAATAAAAAATTATGTTGGGAGTATAATATACATGCAGAGAAGTATATATAGCCCAATTAATGAATTTTTACAAATTGAAGATACCCATGGACCAAGCACCCAGATCCAGATCAAAAAACCATCTTACCAGCATCCAGAAACCTCCTCTCACCTTCTTCCAGACACTGCTCTTCCTCCCTGAAGGGTAGCTGCTATCCTGACTTTCAACAGAATATTTTTGCCTATTTTTTATTTTATATATGTGAAATCATACAGTATATACTCCTTTGGTCTGGCTTCTTTCATTTAATATCATCTATAAGAATCATCTATATGGTTGAGTGTAGGGTATTATAGGACACAAAAGGCATATGGGCAACATAACATTTTGCAAAGAATTATGAGTACCACTGAGTCTTTCATCAAGATTGTTGCCAGCCATCACCTTGAAGACAGAGTGATAAATTGGATCTAATATAGAACATGGACAAATCTGAGCGTTGCAAGGGACGGTCTGGCACCTCTGTTGCCTTACCACATCCTCTTAGACTTCCTTTAGATTCTAGCTGAAGCTGCAGAGAACAGTTTAGTGAGGGCTTCAATTCTTCTTGCATTTTTCTGCATTCTGTCCTGGAGCTTTTCTGAAACCAAGATATAGGACACTGGTAGAACTCTGTTCAGAATGCAAGAGGAGTTGATGTCCCCCTGGGGTAATCCTAATTAATGGGGGATGGAAGCCAATGGATAAATGATTCTCAGAGCAGTCCTTGGATGACCATGCTGAGAGGCATTCTAGACAATCCTCAGATGGTTTTCATAGGTTCTACCCCAAGGTGCCCATAGCAGTGCTCACTTGCTAATGCACCCTTGTATTGGCTCCCTCTTTCCTGTTTTACTCCAGGCTCTCACATTAAATCCCTGGGACCACCTTCCAAATAAATTACCTGCAACTAGTACTTGTCTCTGGTTCTGCTTTCTGGGGGGAATCCTAGTTAAGGCATATGTAAAATACCTAGATGCTCAAGAAAAAGTAGGAGTCTTATTATTACTGTTATTACTACTACTGTTACCACCATCATTAGTTACCTGGGATTTCATAATTGCCATCCTCCCCCTTCCTCATGGATGGTATTGAAATGCCACAATTAGAGCTTCAATGGCAATAATTTTTTTCATAAGGGTACTGGGAAGCCACTGATTTTTTTTTCTTTCTTTTAATAGAGTTTTTTGACTATACTATTTTTCAGGTTTAGTGAAGTATAATTGATGAGCAATAAATTGCACATATTTAAAGTGTGCAGTTTGATGAGTTTTGATGTATTTAAAACTCATCAGTCTTGAAACCATAACCATGATCAAGATAATTAATATACCCTTCACCCCAAAAAAGTTTTATCCCCTTTATAATCTCTGCCTGCCATACCTCTGCCTTCTTGGGTCTCCAGGCAACTGCTGATCTGCTTTCTGTTGCTACAAATTGCTTTTCCTAGGGTTTTTTTTTAAAAGATTTTATTTATTTGAGAGAGAGCACATGAGAGGGGGGAGGGTCAGAAGGAGAAGCAGACTCCCTGCTGAGCAGGGAGCCCGATGTGGGACTCAATCCAGGGACTCCAGGATCATGACCTGAGCCGAAGGCAGTCGCTTAACCAACTGAGCCACCCAGGCGCCCTAATTTTTAAAGAAACTCAATACTGTTTTCCAAAGTGGTTGTATCATTTTACAATGCCACCAACAGTGAATGAGAATTCTTGTTCTACATTCTTGTTAACACTGGATCACTTGGTATTACAAGTCATGGTGTGTAGATTATCTCATTGTGGTTTTAATTTGCATTTCCCTAACATCTTTCATGTGTTTATTTGCCATATGTTTATCTTCTTTGGTAAAGTGTCTGTTCAAATCATTTTTTAGACTGGTTTGTCTTAATGGATTGAAATCATTCTAGATATTAGTCCTTTGTTGCATGTTGGTTTTGTTGCGATTTCATTCCAGTGTGTGACTTGCCTTTTCATTTTTTTTTTTAGATTTTATTTATTTGAGAGAGAGAGAATGAGAGATAAAGAGCACAAGAGGGAAGAGGGTCCGAGGGAGAAGCAGATTCCCCGCCGAGCAGGGAGCCCGATGTGGGACTCGATCCCTGAACTCCAGGATCATGACCTGAGCGGAAGGCAGTCGCTTAACCCACTGAGCCACCCAGATGCCCTCTTTTTTTTTTTTTTTTTTTTTAAGATTTTATTTGTCAGAGCTAGCACAAGCAGGGGGAGCTGCAGGCAGAGGGAGAAGCAGGCTCCCCGCTGAGCAAGGAGCCTGATGGGGGACTTTCATTTTCATAAGTGTCTTTAAGAGCAAAATTTTTAATTTTGATGACTTAAAATTTATCTTTTTTTTCTTTTATGGATTATGTGTTTGCAGGTCACATAGATTTTTTTTCCTGTTTTCCTCTAGAAGTTTTGCAGCTTTAGGTTATACACTTAGGTGTAATTTGGGCTGTGACACAATGGGGTTGGCATTTAGCAAGATTCTCTGGTGCAGCAAGGAAGGTGTTTGGAGGAAGACAGCCCCGAGGCCTGAAACTGGTGAGTCTTGTAGAGACGACTGACGGTGGCTTCCTCTAACGGTAGTGGAGAAAATGGAACTTGAGATACACGGAATGTAGAATGACTGAAGGAGGTGTCAAGAGTGATTCCTGGGTTTCTTCCTTATGCACAAATTGAGGATAACTTACTTCTAAGTTTTTGTACTTCAAACTGGCCCTCAACAGTTTTCTTCTTTTGCAGAAATTATATATTGGAAATTTGACCAGACAGGGACTGGACACAGTTATCTAAAACAGCACACTTGCATCAGCTCCTTCCTTAGGCACTGCCTGCCGCCCAGTACTCAATTCTATCCTCCCAAGTCCAAAGACCTTTGCCCTCTCGGTATCGGGAAAGGTGCCCAAGTCCTACCCGCAGGGCGCAGGCAGCGGGTGGCGCATGCCCAAAGAGGCCGTGTAGAGCTAGCTGACAGCCAGGAGAGCAGAGGACTATAGAGGGTCCCGCCATCTTGTCCGGCCCGCGACGCAGCTGGCCCTTCCTGAAGACTACAAGTCCCATGAGCCCCCGCGGCGGCACTTCCTACCCCTCACTGTCCGGCCCGCTCCCGCTCCCGCTCCCCCTCCCGGGGCCGAAGGCTCTGGCTGCAGCCAGGCGGCTGGCGGGCCAGGTAGGATTTCCGGGGGAAACTGCTGTGGAGGCTGAGGAGGCGGCGGCGGCCACCCGGGTGAGCTCGAGGAACAAGGGAAAGTGAGCGGGAAGTGTGCGGGGTCTGGCTACGAGCGCCTCTTAGGCTCCGGCCGCGTTCTTGGCCCCGCGAGGAGGTCGCGGTCCGGGCAGGGGTAACGGCCCGAGCTGCGGTGGGGTCGGGCCAGGGCGGGGCGGGTTGGGCCCTGGCCGCCGCCTCCTTCTCCGCCCTCCCACAACGGCCCCGCCGTGGTTTCTCCGCCTGTGGTGCGTCCCGCGCCGGCCGGCCCTCTCCGCCCCCCTCGACTTGGCGGGGCCCTTTTGTCTGGGCTGCCCCTTTGTGCCGGTGCGTTAAGTCGCCTCCTCCGGGGAGCCCGCCGGGCCGTCCCTGATGGGGACGGGTCTCTGGGGATCCGGTTACGGTAACCGGATCAGGTCAAAGTCCATTTTCAAACCCCAGTCCTCCATCGGACCTCGGCATCCCGGCTGGGCCGAGCGGAGGCTCGGAGCCAGGCAGTGGCAGACGGAGTTTGTGTTGAAAACCCTTGAGGTTATTGTCTAACTGTGAAACGTCAGCCCCGCGCGGCTTCGGGGCACGAGTCTCCGGCCGTTTTTCTCGGTAGGGGGATGGGCCTGTGGAAAAGACGTGAGCTCCGTCCCCGGGAAAGTGGGAAGGGACCGAATTTGCTCCTGTGTCTGTATAGTTTGCAGCTGTGATCAGGGAACCAGAGAACCAGTGCGGTTGAGGTTCACACACTTCTTGAATCTCGGAGGAGAGAAAGTGATTTATAGGGCACGGAGCAGTCTTTTCATTCACTGCATGCAGAGGAAAGCTGCTGGACTTCGTCCAGCCACCCAGTTCCTCGCCCCTCGGACCCGCCAATCCTTTTATTTCTTCTGCTCGAAACAAAAAGTTGGAAGAAAATGTCCATTAATAGAAGGAGCCGCCTTATAGGGAAACCAGAAACCTAGTTGCTTCTAGAAAGCAACAAAGAGACTAGTTCACCAAGTAATAGGAATGAAGCCAGTTTGAGGGAGGAGAGGTAGTAGTAGATCCTTATTGATACCGGTGAAGTGTGTGGATTTAACAAAATTTTGTTAGATAGTGGTGACTTAATTTATGCTCCATTGGACGACTGCATTGCTAGATTCAGCATAAAGCAAAACTTTCTGAACGCCAGTGTGGACACTCCTTTTGAAAAATAATTGCATTTCAAATTGTATTTGAAAAAAAAATGTATTTCAAGTGCCTGAAATGAGGACAACCAGGACCCCTTTACATGAATCAGGGAAGGTTATTAACGTTATATAGGTTAAATTCCCTCCCTAGTCAAGCTGTCAAATAAAATAAAGTCTATTGTACTTTATTATGTTGGTATCTCATAATGGAAGTGATATACTCTGGGAATCCCAGATTGTGTTGGTAATATTGTACAGGGATGGAGATCTTTAATGCAGTTTTTCTTCAGTTTTTAATCCAGCAGTGAGTAGAGATTGGTTGTTTTCCTGGCTGTGTTTTGAAGAAGCATCCACAGAATTGCTCTAGAAGTTTTAAAAATAATCTAAAAACAGTAGTTGCTAATGACTGGCTGTTATTTGTTCAAACATGACATTGCTATTAGTGTTATTTTTTGAAAACAGCTCATCATATATATTATGTAATTTCTCACTACAGTTCTGTGAGGTGGTGTTTCTCATCTTGTAGCTGATAAATGTTAAATTCACAGCCTCTAAAATGTTAAGTGACTTGCCCAAGGTCACACAACCTAGCTAGGACAGAGTAAACTATACTCCAGGCCAGTGCTCTTTTCATTACTTCATGCCTATTGCAGTTACTCATCACACCACCACCAACAGCTTATGATTTATTGAAATTTAAATATTGGAGAAAAATAATGGAAATACTTTCTAATCAAAGCAAAGTGATTTATAAGGAACAGGAGTTTCTAGAACATAAACAGTGTCATACTAAACCATAAAGCATATTTAATGTTGGTCCCATCACCTTGTTTGCTGGTATGTTTGATGGTGATTGCCTTGTGCTTCAGACCAATGGCAATTTTATGGAGCCCTGGGAGTGGAATAGTGGTGAGTAACTGGGCTGTGGTTTTGTCTAATCATGACTAAAAAGTTTTGACTAATCTCTGCTTAAAGGTTTTTTAAACAAATATGTTGGAGAACATCGATACAGCAGTTTTGGCTGCTGGAACTAACATTGAAGAAATAACTGAAATTGAGATACTTTTCTAGCCAGTGTCAAAGACTCAAGAAAATGCTTTCTTTAGTGTTTGCTTTTCGTAAAAACTAATTTTAATCAGTTTCAAACCTGCAGTTAAATCTTGGCTTTATGTCAGTACATGCCATGAATGTGACATCAGAAATAGAAACTTACTTCACCTCCTTTACTTAAATTCTTCTTAGGTAAAATGCATAACATGCCAATGGAATTGAGTCAATACAATTGGTCTAGCCTTTCTAACTAGTAGAAGCCTGTTTTAAATCTCTTATTAAGCCATCACAATGGGAAGGAACTGTTTTCCTTTGTGTGTTTTGCTGTTGGTCTGCTTTATTTTGGAATCAATTCATCCATTCATTCAATCAACATGTAATTATTGACGGGGCGCCTGGGTGGCTCAGTCAGTTAAGCGGCTGCCTTCCGCTCAGGTCATGGTCCCAACGTCCTGGGATCGAGCCCCGCATTGGCCTCCCTGCTGTGCAGGAAGCCTGCTTCTCCCTCTCCCACTCCCCCTGCTTGTGTTCCCTCTCTCGCTGTGTCACTCTCTGTCAAATAAATAAATAAATTCTTTAAAAAAAACACAACATATAATTATTGAAAGCCTGTTGTGTTCTAGACACTGAAACGCAGGAATCAGACCCTGAAGACAAGACAGTGAAAACAAAAGTCTTCCTTCTTGGGGCTTACCGACTGATTAGGGGTGGTGGTGGTTGGGGGGAGTCAGACAATAAATAAGTACTAAATAAAATCCTCTCTCATGTGCAGCCTTGAGCAGTGACCTCTTTGAAGGTTAGTTTTCTCATCTGTAACATGGGGGTAATCATTCCTGCTCAATCTGTGGAATTATTTTGAAATTATTTCCAGGAGTATGGTATTTGGTCATATTATACCCTTTAGAAAAGGAAAAGGAGCATTGGAAGAAGATTGTTTATAAAGAAGGAGACAAAGAGAATGAGTAGATTCTCTGGCCTAAGAGAGTGTGATGTCTCCTTGTAAGACATTCTGTGACTGATAATCACGTCTTCATATGGGCCACCATAACCTTTTATGCACTTATCAAATAAGCCTTTTAAATTTGTTCTGTATTGTCACAGTTAAAGGTCTTAAGTGGCAAGGACTGTGTCCTAGTTTGTATCCTTACTGCTTAACGCATAGATCCCGGTATTTGGTTGGAATTTTATAAATGTTTGTAGAATGAGTGAATGAATAACAAAAGCGGGCAGGGGCAGTTGTGGAGAATACCAGGACACAAATGCAGTGCCATAAATGGTTCTTTTATTCAGCCGATTTTTGTTTTGCCCATTGTGTGCTAGGATCTGGATTATGTTCTGGAGGTACAAAGATGTTAAGGTATTGAGCTTCTGCCTTGAAAAGCTTACAACATTCCAACCCCTTACTGTGGTAAGTGTTCAGTAGAGCTGTGTTACAATCTAGGAAAGGAACAGAGTGATTCTGTTTCGGTAGACTGTGAAGGAAGGCATTACAGAGGAAGTGATTTTGGAGCTTGTTCTTGAGGGATGAATAAGAATTCACCCAGTAGACCTGTTACTATTAAGGTTACTCCAGCCTGACTCCCCCAGCCACCACCACCCCTGATCAGCCAGAGGAAGCAATTTGGCATAGGAATGGATGTGCAAAAGTGTAAGGTGTGTGTCTGGGAAAGAGTGAGGAGTGTGGTAGAGCTAAGAGGGTTTTGCAGTCGGTTCAAATGCCCCCTCTTGGAAATTTGAAAAGAGCAATGGATTTTCACCCAGACAACTGCACATACGCAAACATGCATATAATTTTAGAAGGTTATAGAATACTTAGGGGGTCTCTAGACCCCTGGGGTTGAGTAGTTGAAGAATACAGTGGCTGGTGAAAGGAAAGGTTGAGGCCAGGTGCTAAGAAGGATTCAAAATGCTTTGCTAAGGAGTTCAGGCTTTATGATTAGGGAATTGTTAAATCATCAAAGGTTTTCAAAGCAGGTACTTGACATAATCTGATCTGTTTTGAAAGATAATTGCTTGCTGTCTTTAGGATAGGTTAGAGCGTTTAGGAGAGATAACAGAGTTAAGTGTTAGAAGAGTTGGATTTTGAGGGCCTTTTTGTTTGATTTGATTTTAAAAGATGGGAGAGATTTGACGTGTTTGGAAGGTGAAGGAAAAGGAGCCAGCAGAGAGGCAGATATTGAAGATCGGCACAAGAGAAAAGGGAGATGATAAAGAAGCCCTGGAAGGAGATAAAATCGAAAGCTCATGGAGAGGTGAGCCTTGAAAGGGAAACATGAAGAAAGGATGGGGGAAGATGTGTTTGGAAGTGATGGAGATGAGAACTGAAATTGGAGTAGTCACCAGCCGCTTACCCTGTACACTGATCTAGGTACTTTTTTTTTTTAAAGTAAGCTCTATACCCAATATGGGGCTCAAACTCACAACCCCAAGCTCAAGAATCGCATACTTCACAGACTGAGCCAGCCAGGCATCCTAGATTTTTTTTTTTTTTTAAGATTTTATTTATTTAGGGTGCCTGGGTGGCTCGGTTAAGCGACTGCCTTCGGCTCAGGTCATGATCCTGGAGTCCTGGGATCGAGTCCCACATCGGGCTCCCTGTTCAGCAGGGAGTCTGCTTCTCCCTCTGACCCTCCTCCCTCTCATGCTCTCTATCTCTCATTCTCTCTCTCTCAAATAAATAAATGAAATCTTTAAAAAAAAAGATTTTATTTATTTGACAGAGAGAGACACAGCGAGAGAGGGAACACGAGCAGGGGGAGTGGCAGGCAGGGGGAGAAGCAGGCTTCCTGCTGAGCAGGGAGCCCGATGTGGGACTCGATCCCAGGACCCTGGGATCATGACCTGAGCCAAAGGCAGATGCTTAACTGACTGAGCCACCAGGCGTCCCCACCCTAGATACTTTTGTATGTGTTATTTAATTTTACAAAAGTTCTATTGGAGTGGGTGGGCATTGCCATTTGACAGTTGAAGAAATTATGGCTCAGAGACATTAAACTTCACATATAAGTAATGGAAGAGATCTGGAATCCAGATGTATTTTGACTACAAAGCTCAGGATCACAATTTCTGCTTATCAGGTTTGTTAATGTCTAATGACCTCTTTTTTATCTTCCTTTAAGAAGGAAGGGGTTAGTTATCTGTGGAATGATAAAAGGCTAGATAGAGTGTTTTGGAATAGCAGTCGTGGAAAGGTAAGGGAGCCAACCAAGATGAGGAGAGGGCTACCAGATAGCAATTAAGGCTAGCTGAGGTCAGACATGAATTTTCCACTAGTCCACGCATTCTGTCTCCTACATTCTCAGCAAAGCAGCATCTCTTGAATACTGTCGATAGGGACCTTAGAAGGAAAACACAACTATATTGTCATAAAAGGCTTTGGTGCCGCCATCTCTAAGCAGGTCACAAGCCTTGTGCTTCAATTTTCTCATTTCTTAATAGAGTGCTCTGGATTAGTTGGTCTCTCAATTTTAAGATTTTATGATTTGCCACCAAAAACATTCCAGGGGATTTTAGGAGAGGAAGTGTGTTTAGTGTCTGATTTTTAGGAAGAGGTGTTTCAAAATCTATAGCTTTCAGATTCAGCCTTGGTTTTCAGTTTAACTTCTCTATTATGTTTAAACGCCAGGTGTTGGTTTTGACCATCTGAAAGCTCTGACCCATTTACTCAATATAATACATTTCCTATCTTTGGAGTCTGAAGACCTGGGTTCTAGTTCCAGCTCTATCACATTGTCGCTGTGAATATCCAAGTCAGACCTGGGTTCTAGTTCCAGCTCTATCACATTGTCGCTGTGAATATCCAAGTCAGCTAACCTCCTTAAACTTTGGTTTCCTCATCTATAAAA
This sequence comes from Zalophus californianus, assembly GCF_009762305.2. NCBI lineage: Eukaryota > Metazoa > Chordata > Mammalia > Carnivora > Otariidae > Zalophus > Zalophus californianus. Next base: position 21,232,826 of record NC_045598.1, read on the forward strand.
TAGGGATAATGACCATTTCTTTAGGGGTGTGAGATGAGATAATGTATGTGAGAGGTCTTTGTAAACTGTAGAGTGTTTATTTTTTTTTTTAAAGATTTTTTTTTTTATTTTTATTTGAGAGAGGGAGAGAATGAGAGATAGAAAGCACGAGAGGGAAGAGGGTCAGAGGGAAAAGCAGACTCCCTGCTGAGCAGGGAGCCCGATGTGGGACTCGATCCCCGGACTCCAGGATCATGACCTGAGCTGAAGGCAGTCACTTAAACAACTGAGCCACCCAGGCGCCCAACTGTAGAGTGTTTAGTAAATATAAGAAAATATATTACTATACCTGGCAAAGGAAAAAGTGGTATTGTCATCAGTGCTGTAGGAGAGAGGGGGCACTGGTTTCAAGTGCATCCTTCTGTTCAGGTGTACTGAGTGGCAAGGAAATCTCTCAGGGTGTGAGCTGTCAGTGCACTGATTTAGAAATTTATTTGTAGTATATGATGTTAGGTTTTTGTTAGGTAAACATTTCAATTCAGATCTAATCTTTAATCAAATCTGTGACCAAAATACTCCATTGTTAAAATTCTCTACATTTATTCTTTCAAATGTGAACTTGTTAGCCACATTTCCAGGAGTACTTTTTAGATAAATGTTGACTGTATTTCATTTGAGGATAGATAACAATCTTCTGATTGTCTGACAGAACTTAAGTGCAGTTGCTTGGTTTGTTTGTTTCCTCTGTGGATGGCTGATTCTGGTGGAACTCAACATATTCAGTCTTCTAGAGAGAACTCTACTTCCCTACCTTTAGCCTGCATGTGCCATCTAGTTGATTACCAGTGTACTCCATTCTTTCTACCCAGCTGCTCACTCTCTCCTTTGCACTTTGATAGGAAATACAGTATCAAAACTGGTGTAAAAGATTAATGATTCCCCCTTACCTTGAGTGATCCCAGAGCACTTTGACCATGTCTCTGCAGGGCACTTTTCCCTCTTTAGTTGACCTCTTTATTCTCCCTACTAAATAGTACGTGTTTATGGAAATAAACTGAATTAAAGATTCCTGTGGTGTGGGTTTTAATTTGTTTAACTATTACAAATAATGCTGCCACATAGGTCTTTGTATGTGTAACTTTTTTCTTTTTTAAAATAAAATTACCGGGGGGCGCCTGAGTGGCTCAGTCAGTTGAGTGTCCAACTCCTGATTTCGGCTCAGGTAACGATCTTAGGGTTGTGAGATTGAGCCCAGTCCCAGCAGAGGGCTCCACATTCCCCCACTCAGCCAGAGTCAGCTTAAGATTCTCTCTCCCTCTCCGTTTGCCCCTCGCCCCTGCTCGATCTCGCATGTGTATGCTCACTCTCTAAAAATAAATAAAATCTTTATTTATTTACCTGAGAGAGAGAGAGCAAGAGAGCACAAGCCATGGGGAGCGGCAGAGTGAGAGGGACAAGCAGCCTTCCCGCTGAGCAGGGAGCCCGATAAGGGACTTGATCCCAGGGTTCTGGAATTGAGCCCCACCATCAGGTTCCTTGCTCAGCTGGGACCCTGCTTCTCCCCTGCCTACAGCTCCCCCTGCTTGTGCTTGCTCTCTCTCTGTCAAATAAATAAAATCTTAAAAAAAAAAACAAGTTTTCATCTTAAAAAAAATGAAATTACTGGATCAGCAAATATGAGTATTTAGCTCTTGATTGGTATTACCAAACTGTTTGCTAACACCAGTATCCTAATTTGCAGTGCCACTAACAGTTTACAGTGCTTGTTTATTCACAACCTACCTTGTTAATAATGGATTTTAATATTTTAAAATAAATATATTTCCAGTTTAATAGTTCTAAATGATATATAATGTTTTAACCTTAAAATTTTTTTATTTTTATTTATTTTATTTTTATTTTTTTTAAAGATTTTATTTGAGAGAGAGTGAGAGAGAGAGCAGGAGAGGGGCAAGGTCTGAGGGAGAAGCAGACTCCCTGCTGAGCAGGGAGCCCAATATGCGATTCAATCCTGGGACACCGGGATCATGACCTGAGCCAAGGCAGTCGCTTAACCAACTGAGCCACGCAGTTGCTTAACCAGCTGAGCCACCCAGGCGCCCTTAACCTTAAAATTTTTTGAATAGAGTTGACACATAACCATTTTAACATTTAAATTATTAGGGAAAGTCAAACATTTATTCCTATGACTGTAAGTTTTGTTCTCTTGCTCATTTATCTGTTTAGGTCTTTATGGTCTTAGACGCTTTTGTAAGCCTTTTATTACAGATATTAATTTATTTTCAAAGTTTATTGAAAGATTTCCCCTGGTCTGTGGTATTTGTTTTTATTTCACTTTTTTTTAAGATTTTAATTAATTAATTTTGTAAAGATTTATGTATTAGAGAGAGACAGTGAGAGAGGGAACACAAGCAGGGGGAGTGGGAGAGGGAGAAGCAGGCGTCCCACGGAGCAGGGAGCCTGATGTAGGGCTCGGTCCCAGGACCCTGGGATCATGACCTGAGCTGAAGCCAGACGCTTAACGAGTGAGCCACCCAGGCGCCCCAAAGATTTTTTATTTTTAAGTAATCTCTACACCCAGCTTGGGGCTCGAATTCAAGAGTTGCATGCTCTTCCAACTGAGCCAGTCCTCTTATTTTTGACAGAAACCTTCATGCTGTGGTCATTCACTGTTTCCTTTGTAATTTCTTGTATTTCTTTTTTTTTTCCTTGTATTTCTTCCATCATTAGAAAATTATATCTTCTTAGGTGGATTAAATACTTTATGAATTTTTCAACTTCTGTTTCTATTAGTCCTTTTTTTAACTTTTGGAAAAATTAATTTTAATGTGTGGGATAAAAATGCTATTCTAAGTTAATTTTTTTCATAATGCTATCCAGTTATTTCTAGTAGCAGTTGTTTTGTGAGGACATTTTGAGCTTTGGAAGACACTAAAGTGTTCTTTTTCATCTTGAGTTACTAATATCCACCTAGGTCACTAGAAATTAAAAATCTTCACTCCAATAAGGGATCAAGGTTATTTAAAAAATAACAAAGTATCTTTTTCACACTAGTGTTGGTGATGTATTCCATTCTTATTTACCTCAGAATAGGGTTCATAGGGAAATAGTTGTTCTTTGGGTGGGTTGATTGTTTATTAAATAAGATGAAAAAGTGGAGCCCTGACACACTACCTCCTCTCCCTCCAGTGAGTGACAAGTAGAAAGAGGGAGAATTCCTAAGGGACACTTAACTCTTCTTCCCTTCCCTCATGGCTAAATCCCTATTAAAAAACACTTTCAGGGTGCCTGGGTGGCTGAGTCGTTAAGCGGCTGCCTTCAGCTCAGGTCATGATCCCAGAGTCCTGGGATCGAGTCCCACATCAGGCTCCATGCTCGGCAGGAAGCCTGCTTCTCCCTCTCCCACTCCCCCTGCTTGTGTTCCTGCTCTTGCTGTCTCTGTCAAATAAATAAATAAAATCTTTTAAAAAAAAAAACAAAAAAACACTTTCAGGGACACCTGGGTGGCTCAGTCAGTTAAGTATCTGCCTTCGGCTCAGGGCATGATCCCAGGGTCCTGGAATCGAGCCCCACATCAGGCTCCCTGGTCAGCGGGGAGTCTGCTTCTCCCTCTCTCTCCCTCTGCCACTCCTCCTGATTGTGTGCTCACTTGCTCTCTCTCTCAAATAACATCTTAAAAAAAATAAATAACTAAAAAAACGCTTTCAGTAGATACTGAGAGTAACTCTATAGGACAAGTCACAGAGTGTGAAGAGTACTTTCCATTTCCTTTTACTTACACACACCCAACTTTGCCTCCTGTTCCTTCCTCTGAGTTTAAATTTGAGGGAAGGCGTTAGGATTCAGGATATGGGTGTTTTTGCTTTATGTATTAAGAGATGACACAATGCCTCTTATCCACTGGTGATACCAATGATTGGGAATTTTTCTAACATTCTTGCACACCCTAATGCTTATATAAAATTAGGTAAGAGATAACTGGCTTCTGGAACCCATCTTTTTTGTAATTGGGAGAGGTCTTCATCCTTTCACTGTGGCCACAGGCCAATAAGGACCATTCTGTTAAATATATCTTTGCAATCTGTGGCATAAGATAAATAAGCCTGTTTGTTTGCAATTACGGTAATCATTGCACATTTAATATTTTTTTAATTGTGTAAAATTTACCATGTTAACCTTTTTTAAGTGTACAATTCAGTGGCATTAAGAACATTCACAACATTGTGCAGCCATCACTACTATTCATTTCCAAAACTTTTCCATCATCCCAAACTGAAACTCCTCCCAATAAATAGTAACTCCTAGTGCCTTCCCCTCTCAGCCCCTGGTAACCTTTATTCTACTTTGTGTCTCTATAAATTTGCCTATTTTAGGTGTCTCATATAAGTGGAATCATGTAATATTTGTCTTTTTGTGTGGCTTATTTCTTTTTTTTTTTAAACAGCTTTTTTTATTTTTTTTTTTAAGATTTTATTTATTTATTTGAGAGAGAGAGAATGAGAGACAGAGAGCACGAGAGGGAAGAGGGTCAGAGGGAGAAGCAGACTCCCTGCTGATCAGGGAGCCCGATATGGGACTCGATCCCGGGACTCCAGGATCATGACCCGAGAGCCGAAGGCAGTCGCTTAACCAACTGAGCCACCCAGGCGCCCTGTGTGGCTTATTTCTTTGTATTTTTTAAACTATCTCCTCTTTGTCCTTACAGAAAGAAGAAAGTTTATTTTGTAGCAATCAGAAACTTCCCTCTAGCCTCTTAACTCTCTGCAGGAAACGCACCATTGGAATGAAGTTGAAAAGCAAGCCTTTAACTATCTTTACGGCATTGGCGTTAAGGAGTGAATAATAAAAGCTTTAGGGGATTTAATAAATAAAATATTTTCGTATTTGCTAGTGATTTTGGAGGGGAGAATAGAAAGGAAAATATCAAAGAGCAGTTGTTGAGCAACTTCTTCCTTTTAACTAGAAGAGATTAAAAGTATTAACTTCCTAAACATCAATTATGCCACATTAAATTCCTGCAGATAATGACCCTAAGTATTCTTTCATGAGATATTTATACTTGGTATCACTATGATCCAGACATACATGAAACTATTTTTTTAAAGTCTATTTAAATCCATCTTTCGACAGATCATTTTTGCTAGATTTCTAACACCATTTAGATGTATGTAAACAAACTTCACCTATTAACAAGAAACCTTAATTGCCTGAAGCCCAGATTTAGTTCCAATTATTTCAGGAGAAGAAATAATAGGATTAATTCTAATCTGCACATCTGGAAAGGTAAGATCACCCTTCCTGAGATCGGTATTTTTCCTGAAAATAATGTCCTTTATAATTCACTAGGACATTCCTTGAGAGTACTTTTGATTATCAGTGAGCCACACCTCTATTTTAAAGAGCTGATTCATGCGTCTTAGTGGTAACAGAAAAGACCGTGTTTAACTAGGAGGAGGAGGAGGTTTTTTCTTGAAAGGGGATATTAGTCCCATTTTTTTTTCTTTAAGTAGGCTCCATACCCAGTGTGGAGCCCAACACGGGGCTTGAACTCACAACCCTGAGATCAAGACCCGAGCTGACATCAAGAGTTGGACACTTAACCGAGTGAGCCACCCAGGTGCCCCAGTCCCATTTTTAAGGCTTTACTCTTAAGTAATATGTTAGATATTGATTGTGCTTAAAAATAAGCATTTCCTAAGTGTAACGTTTTTTGAACAGACTTTAAAAGACAAAATTTTTTTTCTGTTACATCACTAATAGCTTTCATTCTTTGTTTCATTTTGAGTGTCCAGGATAGACACAGGTTGTAAATACAGATATAAATGAGTATACCAAGAATATATAATTTTTCCTAGCAGGATATATACTTTTTTTTTTAAGATACTTTTTTTTTTTTAAGATTTTATTTATTCATTTGTCAGAGAGAGAGAGCACGAGCAGGGGGAGTGGCAGGCAGAGGCAAAGGGAGAAGCAGACTCCTGCTGAGCGGGGAGCCCGATGCGGGACTCGATCCCAGGACCCTGGGATCATGACCCAAGATGAAGGCAGACGCCTAACTGAATGAGCCACCCAGGCATCCCAGGATATATACTTTTTGAGATATTGTTGGGTGTACCAGCTGAGCCAATACTAGAAGTAAGAAGACAGTGGAACAATATTTTCAAAATGCTAAAAGAAAAAAATCTGGCAACCGAGAATTGTGTACTCAGTAAAAATATATGTCAAAGGTGCGCCTGGGTGGCTCTGTTAAGCATCTGCCTTCGGCTCAGGTCATGATCCCAGGGTCCTGGGATCAAGCCCCACATCAGACTCCCTGCTTGGCAGGAAGCCTGTTCCCACACCCTCTGCTTGTGTTCCCTCTCTCGCTGTGTCTTTCTCTGTCAAATAAATTAAAAAAAAAATCTTAAAAAAAATTTTATGTCAAAAATAAATTTAAAAGAAAAAGTTTCAAACAAAGGAACTAAGAGAACATCTTCCCATAGAACCTCACCAAAGGAACTTCTGAAGGATACTTCAGGAATAAGGAAAAATGCTTCTTGGAAACAAGGGTCTGAGATGCAAAGAGGAATTATGAGCAAAGAACATATGTACAATAAGGAAAATCTTAAGGACTGAATAAAACAATAACATCTTATTTGTGGATATAAAAATGGAAAGTACTCAAATATAAATAGGGAAGGGGTTTGAAATGAAAGCATTCTAAGAGTTTTTTTTTTTTTAAAGATTTTATTTATTTATTTGAGAGACAGAGAGAATGAGAGAGAAAGCACATGAGATGGGGGGAGGGTCAGAGGGAGAAGCAGACTCCCTGCTGAGCAGGGAGCCCTATGCGGGACTCGATCCAGGGACTCCAGGATCATGACCTGAGCCGAAGGCAGTCGCTTAACCAACTGAGCCACCCAGGCGCCCTCTAAGAGTTCTTATATAATTGAGTAAAGATACTAATTTAGACTTAAGGGAAAATATTCATGTTAGCCTTTCAGAGCTAATAATAAAAGAATAGTAATAGAATAAAAATAAGTAGAAATGAAAAGGAATGAGAAAAAATTGATACAGCAGAGGCAAAAAAGAGAACTGCAAAGTGGAACAAATGAAAAATAGGAAATAAGGTGGTAAAAAGGAATACAAAATATCTCTTAATCACAATAGAAATAAATTAGATTGCTTTCCCCAAAAATTCTTATTTAAAAGACAAAGATGGTCAAGTAGAGAAGTAATAAAGGAAACTAAATGGGAGACATATGAAATATTCATGGATTGGAAAACTTAGTATTATGAAGAGGACAGTTTTTCCCAGTTTGATTTTAGATTGAATGTAATTCTAATCAAAATTCCAATAAGTTTTTTTCATGGAATTTGACAAGTTGATTCTAAAATGTATATGGAGCAGCCAACACACTTCTGAAGATAAGATGGGGAAACTTGTCCTACCTGATTACAAGACTTATTGTAAACCTGGGGGTGCCTGGGTGGTTCAGTCGGTTAAGCATCCGCCTTCGGCTCAGGTCATGATCCCAGGGTCCTTGGGATCGAGCCCCTCATCGGGCTCCCTGCTCAGCGGGGAGCCTGCTTCTCCCTCTCCCTCTGCCTGCTGTTCCCCCTGCTTGGGCTCTCTCTCTCTCTGTCAAATAAATAAATAAAATCTTTAAAAAAAATTATTGTAACACTGATCATTAGACAATGTGGTTTTGGACCTGGGATCAAAAAATAGACCCATAGAATAGTATAGAGTGCTGGGAGAGAGACCTATACATAGGAAAAGGGATATAGGACAAAGGTGGCATTACAGATCCATGGAGAGAGGATAAATTATTCAGTAATGGATTGAGATCATTTGTTAGCCATAAAAAAATGGATCTCTTAATACCATACACAAAAATTAATTCTAGTTGCATTGATGGCCAAAATGTGAAGGGTAAAACTTTAAAATGTTAAGAGGAAAATATAAGAAAATATCTGTCTTATCTCAGGCCTTGTATACATTAACTTAGCAATAAGTTAAAAATAGAAATAAGACAGGGTGAAGGGATAGGAAGTGATGGAAAGGGGTTTGCTATTTTAGACAGGGTAGTCAGGACAAGGCCCCTCTGAGCAAGTCATATTTGATTTGTCACATGAAATAAAGGGGCAGATCATGCAATTTCTGAGAGTGGAGCATTCCAGGCTGTCTGAACAGCACCCGCAAAGCCCTGTGAGAATGTGCTTATTGAGTTACAGGAACAGCAAACAGGGTAGTGCGGCAGGAACTGAGTGAACTAGATGATAAGAAGTGAAGTTTATGAGTAAGCAGGTTAGGTTATGTAGGATCTCAAAGGCCGTGGTAAGAAATTTGGAGTTAATTTGAGGTGTCATAGGGAGACAGGATGTGCTTTATGTTTTTAAAGGATTACACAGACCACTCTGAGGACAACACAATATAGGAGTATGAGTGGAAGAAGGAGGGTTGATTAGGGAGTTGACACAGTAATCAAGGCAAGATGTGGCCATAGCTTGGAGTTGGGTGGTGAGAAGTGTTTAGATTATGGATATATTTTAGAGGCAGAGGCAGTAAAATTTGGTGATGATTTAGATGTGGGTATGAGAGAAAGAAAAGTCAATTATGACACCAAAGTTTTTGTCCTGAGCAACTGGAAAACTAAAGTTGCCTCTTCACTGAAACAATGATCTGAAATAGCAGCTAACACACTTGCCAGTTGTATTTTTTTTTTTTTTTGGTAAGTGTTCTACATCTATTGCCCTAACTATTGAATAGGGGAGACTGGAAAAAGAACAAGTTGGGAGTGAGGAATCAAGAGTTGTTGTTTTTAAATGTACTATGTCTGTGGTGCCTGGGTGGCTCAGTTGGTTGGGCGACTGCCTTCAGCTCAGGTCAGGATCCTGGAGTTCCTGGATCGAGTCCCACATCGGGCTCCCTGCTCAGCAGGGAGTCTGCTTCTCCCTCTGACCCTCCCCCCTCTCATGCTCTCTCTATCTCATTCTCTCTCTCAAATAAATAAAATCTTAAAAAAAAATAAATGTACTATGTCTGACAAACTTCTTAGATTTCCAAATAAAGATGTTGTGTAGACTGGATATACCAGTTTGAAGTTCAGAGGAGAGATTCAGTCTGGCAATATGAATTTGGAAGTTATCAGTGTATATATTGTATTTAAAGCTATAGAACTGGGGCGCATTGCCATGCAGGCTGACCTGAGACCTTTCATCATGGTGGACACGAAAGAGCATCCAGCAATAAGCATCTGGGGGCACAGTCGGAGGAGGTTCCTGCAGAGACTACCTCACTTGAAGTAGGAAGGAGAACAAAGACTAAGAAAATAAATAAATGGATGAGCTCCAAATCCACATGTCCAACTCACTAAATATCTCTACCTAGCATAAACCTCCATTCAACATACACAAAACAATTCATTATCTACCTCTTCCAGCAGTTTTTCTAGCTCACCACTATCCACCTAGTTGTTCAAACCAGAAATCTCATCCTCCACATATGAGTCATTTCCAAAACATATCTCACACCCATCCCTTTCTTCATCTTCATTGCTCCCCCTTGCTTGTGCGTGCTCTCTGTCTGTCTGTCAGATAAATAAATAAAATCTTAAAAAAAAAAATACAAAGCTGGGAAAAGAGGTAAAGCAGGGGTGGGGTGGGGTGATGATTTCTGTTTAAAGTTGGGTAAGGAAGGAAGGCTTCACTGAGAAGGCAACATTTTAGCAAGGACATAAAAGAATTGAGGAATGAATATCTGGGGGAGGAGCATTCCAGGGAGAGCGAATAGCAAGTGCAAAACCCCCAAGCATGCCTGGCAGGTTCAAGAAAAGGTAAGGAGGCTCACCTACCCGAGGCTTAGTGAGGGAGAGAGTAGTTGAACATGATGGGGTCATTGAACATGATCATAGGGCCTTGTAACTGTTGAAAGTCTTTTGCCTTTTACCCTGAGCTTTTGACAGATCTGGACTGAACATATGTATAGGTTTGGGCATCATCTGCATATGGGTGGTTATAGAAACCATGGAAATATTTCTAGCACAGGCACTCAGTTGGAGACACGAAGTAGAGTTCTCTTCTACAAAGACTACTCAGGATTCTTTCATCAAGATACCCTTCTGGGCGTGCCTGGGTGGCTCAGTCGTTAAGGAGCTGCCTTCAGCTCAGGTCATGATCCCGGAGTCCTGGGATCGAGCCCCACATCAGGCTCCCTGCTCCTCGGGAGGCCTGCTTCTCCCTCTCCCACGCCCCCTGCTTGTGTTCCCTCTCTCGCTGTGTCTCTCTCTGTCAAATAAATAAATAAAATTAAATAAATACAACAAAACCTATTTTTAAAAAAATGCCCTTCTGTTTGTGATTCTCTAAGGACAGAGGTGTTTCATTAATTGAAACTTTCTGTTAGCTAACCCAGGATCATCACCCTGATCATCTAGTGGATAATGTGGTTAACAGTTAAGATACTATTAATTCTGTCTTCTCTGTCTGCCAGCAAATCCTGTTATGTTTACTAACCATTTTCAGATGTTCCATTCTTGATTGTTACTGCCATTTCATTTATGTATCAGACGTTTATTCAGTGCCACATGCATCTGAAACAAAGTACTGACCTCAGATCTGTTTAGCATGAGGGTTTGAAAAGAGCTTTGTTTACACGAATGATTACACTGTGTTCAGGTTTCTAATGACTGTAGCTGGTATTAATCCCCTATTCTCTCTAATTCCTTTTGTACTTGTTGGAAGGTTAACACTCAACTGATTTGACTTCCCAGCTAGTTTTTTTTTTTTAGTGGTTGCTCTGGGACTTAGAATTCACATTTTACCTTAAAACAACCTAGTAATCTCATTCAGGTATATACCAATTTGGTTTCAGTATAGCTCTGTTCCTTTTCCCCTTAGTGTTATTATTCTCGACAAATTACGTATTTATATATCACAAGCCCATTACTATGATTTTATAATTATTGCTTTATACATTGTCTTTTAAATTAGATAGGAAAATAAAATTACATATATACATTTATACTGTCTTTTATACTTACCTATGTAGTTACTTTTACTGTTGCTCTTTATTTCTTCCTGTGGATTCTAGTTACTGTCTAGTTTCCTTTCACGTCTCTAGTAGAACAGGTCTGTTAGGGATGAATGCTTTCAGTTTTTGTTTATCTGGAAGTGTCTTCATCTCTCCTTTGTTTTAAAAGGATAGTTTTGCTGGATGTAGGATTTTTGGTTAACAGTCTTTTTCCTTCAGCATTTTGAATACTAAGTGTGGATCATTTTGCGTTTATCTTACTTAGACTTTTTTGAGTTTCTTGGATATATTTTTCATCATTTTAGAGCAGTTGTTGGCCATTATCTCTTTAGTTTCCCATTATGTGTGTGTCTATATACTTGATGTTTTGTATGCTTGATGGTTCTCTGAGGCTCTATTCATCTTTCTTCATTTTTTTTTTTAAGATTTTATTTATTTATTTGACAGAGAGAGAAATAGCGAGAGCAGGAACACAACCAGGGGGAGTGTGAGAGGGAGAAGCAGGCTTCCCGCCGAGCAGGGAGCCCAATGCGGGGCTAGATCCCAGGCCCCTGGGGTCATGACCTGAGCCAAAGGCAGACGCTTAATGACTGAGCCACCCAGGTGCCCCCATTTTTCTTCATTCTTTTTTCTTTCTGTTCCTCAGACAGGATAATCTCAATGAACCTATCTTTGATTTTGCTGATTCTTCTGCCAGCTCAAATCTGCTGTTCAGCCTATCTAGTGAATTTTTCTATTTAGTTATTATACTTTTCAACTACAGAAAATCTTTTTTTTAAAAAAGATTTTATTTATTTGAGAGAAAGAGCACAAGTGGGGTGAGGGGCAGAGGGAGAAGCAGACTCCCTGCTGAGCAGGGAGCCTGATGCTGGGCTCGATCCTGGGACTCCAGGATCATGACCTGAGCCAAAAGCAGACACTTAACCGACGGAACCACCCAGGTGCCCCAATCTTTCTCTTTTTTTCATACAATTTCTATTGCTATTGCCACTCTATTTGATGAGGCATTGTTTTTATACTTTATCTTAATTCTTCGGGCATGGTTTTCTTTAGTTCTTTGAAGTATTTAGAATAGCTTATTTAAAGTCTTTGTCTAGGGGCACCTGGGTGGCTCCGTCAGTTAAGCAGCTGCCTTTGGCTCAGGTCATGATCCCAGGGTCCTGGGATCGAGCCCCTCATCAGGCTCCCTGCTCAGCGGGGAGCCTGCTTCTCCCTCTCCCTCTGCCTGCCGCTCTGCCTGCTTGTGCTCTCTCTCTATCTCTCTGTCAAATAAATAAATAAAATCTTTAAAGTCTTTGTCTAGTAAACCCAGCATCTAGACCTCCTCAGGTACAGTTTTGTTGACTGCTTTTTTTCCCTGTATATAGACCATACTTTCCTCTTTATTTGTGTATCATAATTTTTTTCTGAAAACTGAGCGTTTAAAATAATGTGGCAATCTGCAAATCAGATTCTCCCCTCCTTCCTGTGGGTTTCTTGTTGCTGTTTATTTAGTGACTTTCCTGGATGAAATATCTGTAGAGCCTCTCTTCTTTGTTGTATATGGCCATTGAAGTCTCTGCTTGGTTGGTTTAGTGGTTAGCTGATGATTAGCCAGAGATTTTCTTAGATGTCTTGAACCAGTAAATTATCCAACCTTTGCCAAGGGCGTTCTGTCTCTACATTGGCATTTACCTTTAATGTTCCCAGCAGGCAGTTTACAACTTTGCCTTAGCCATTACTTCCTCCTTGCACAGAATTTCAAGGTCAACCAGAAGTAAGAGATCAGGGCCCTCTCAGGCCTTTCCTGGGTATGTGCAGAGCCTGCAAATGCATGTGCCCTTCTAGATACCCAAGAATATGTCAGAGCTTTCCAGAATCCCATATAGACCTCTCATGCCTGGACATTTATGGTTTTTTGTTCAGTGTACTGTTGGCCTCCAGCTGGTATCACTGCCTTAGGCCTTGGGGATGTTAAACGCTGCCACTGACTGTTTTTTGAAAAATGTCCAAAGGATAGGGCTGTTCACACAGAACCTGCTCTGAGTGAGGCCAAATAAAGATAAGGAGAATGGAGTTTCTTGGTGCTGTCAGTCAGATCGCATACTAACAACTTTCTGGGGATGGGGCTTTTAGGGAGCTCCAAATTTGTTCTGTCTTTTCTAGTAGCTGCTAGGCTGCTGGTTTTCGTAGCTACTGTGGTTATGAGGCTCTTGGTTTTCAGGGCTAAGTCAAAGCTGGGGAGAGGGAAGTGGAAGTCAGGCTAGTTAAAATGCCACAATACTCACTGATCTTACCAAGATTCAGCTGGGTTTGTTTGTTTGTTTTTAATTTATTTGACAGAGAGAGAGACAGCGAGAGAGGGGACACAAGCAGGGGAGTGGGAGAGGGAGAGGGAGAAGCAGGCTTCTTGCTGAGCAGGGAGCCCGATGTGATGCGGGGCTCAATCCCAGGACCCTGAGATCAGACCCAGGCCAAAGGCAGACACTCAACCAACTGAACCACCCAGGCACCCCTCAAGTTTACCATTTTACCATTTCTAAAGGATACAGTCAGTGACATTAAGTACATTCACATTGTTCTACAACTATCACCACCATCTATCTTCAGAACTTTTTCATTTTCCCAGACTGAAACTCTATACCTATTAGTGATAATTCCTCATACTTCCCTCCCTCGGCCCCTGGAAACACCATCTGACTTTCTGTCTCTGAATTTGACTGCTGTAGGTAAAGTGGAATCATACAATGTTTTTCTCTTGTGTTTAGCTTATTTCACTTAGCATAATGTCTCAGGATTCATCTATGTTGTAACGTATGTCAGAATTTCATTCCTTATTAAGGTTGAATAACATATTCCACATTTTATCTGTCCATTCACCTGTTAATGGATATTTAGGTTGTTTTTACCTTTTGGCTATTGTGAGTAATGATGCTATGAACATGGGTGTACAAATATGTGTTTGAGCTCCTACTTTCAATTCTTTTGGATATATATCCAGAAGTAGAATTGCTGGGTCATGCAATAATTCTGTTTCTAATTTTTAATTTTTCTAAATTATGGAGCCCAGTGTGGGGCTTGAACCCACAACCCTGAGATCAAGACATGAGCTGAGATCAAGAGTCGGATGCTTGCAGTGCCTGGATGGCTCAGTCGGTTGGGTAGCCGACTCTTGATTTTGGCTCAGGTCATGATCTCAGGGTTCTGGGGCTCAACCTGTGTTGTACTCTGCACTCATTGGGGAGTCTGCTTGAGAATTCTCTCTCCCTCTCTCTGTGCCCCTCCCCTGTACATGCACGCACTCTCTCAGATAAATAAGTAAATCTTTTAAAAAATTACCTTTGGGGTGCCTGGGTGGCTCAGTCATTAAGTGTCTGCCTTAGGCTCAGGTCATGGTCCCGGGGTCCTGGGATCAAGCCCCACGTCGGGCTCCCTGCTCCGCGGGAAGCCTACTTCTCCCTCTCCCACTCCCCCTGCTGTGTTCCTTCTTTCACTGTGTCTCTCTCTGTCAAGTAAATAAAATCTTTTAAAAAAAATTACCTTTAAAAAATCAGCCATTTAACCGACTGAGACACCCAGGTGCCCCCCCATCTCTGCCAGTCTTGATGGCTTACTTGGTGGTGTGACCCAAACCCTCATTCCTGAGGGATCTGAACCACTAGCTACCATGCTTTACTCAGGCCAGAGTGTCCAATTTGTCTGCTTACTGTACTCTCAGAATTGGGAAAGGGAGTACCAGTAGGCATCCAAGTAGATCATCTGGGTTCCAGATATATTGTCACTGTCCCTTTGTGGAACAGCAATCCTACTTCTTTCTAATAATAAGGATCCGTTACCCCTGCCAAGATGGTAATTCCTCCTTTACCTGCTGATCCCTAGATACAAGAACTTGAAAATGCCCAGGTGACAGCCATAGCTTATAGTCTCTAGGGATTCGTTCCCCTCCCCCCGTCAGGATTCTTTTGTCTCTTATGGAAGTGTTCTCTTTTGGTGACCAAAATCTTTTTTTTTTTTTTAAAGATTTTATTTATTTATTTGAGAGAGAGAGAGAATGAGAGAGAGCACAAGAGGGAAGAGGGTCAGAGGGAGAAGCAGACTCCCCGCTGAGCAGGGACCCCGATGTGGGACTCAATCCCGGGACTCCAGGATCATGACCTGAGCCGAAGGCAGTTGCTTAACCAACTGAGCCACCCAGGTGCCCTGGTGACCAAAATCTTGAACTTTGCAGAACCCAGAGTTGCAGGGATAAGACACACATGTTCCCCAGGTGGGTCTTTGGGATTTGATGATAAACAGGGTATATTGTGTTTGTACCCCCCATTTTCCTATATCCATGTATTTTTCCTTTTGAAGATATAGCATATGAAGGTCTTTGATTTGGGGTATATATTGCATCCTGGAGGTCGGCATTCTGTTCTTACAAAATATTACATTGAGTTGATGCTCAGCTGTGCCTTCATCAGGCCATTTCAATGCTCTTTTAGGTTAGGAGCTTCTAGATGATGCTATATATGATACCACCAGTAGATCCCATGGTCCTGGGACCTATCTTGCACTTACTGTAATGAAATGATATTGTGTGGGATGATGCTTACTGGTAGATTAAACCTTTCCTAAACTCTCGTGTAGTGATGTTCCAGAGGGCAGGAAAGGCAAACCTACACCCAGAATATGTCCCTATTCCTTTCAGAATAAATTGTTCACCTTTTCAAGGTGGAAGGGGCCAATATAGTCAGTCACCTTGCCATCAAGTGGTTTCCTTAAAGGTGGTGCCATATTGGAGCTTAGTGTTTACTTCTGTTGCTGGCCATTTGAACTTTTGGCTGCATCAGTAACTGGAGCATCCTTGATAAGTGGGAGTTCATGCCATTGTCCATGCATGGTATATATCCCTGCCACCATGACCACCTTCTTTCATGTGCCCATTTTGTCAGCACTGGGGAAGCCATGACAAAAGATGGCTGACAGAAACTGGTTGAGTCATTGTCTACATGGTTGTTTAGTGCCTGTTTCAATGGTAGATGTTCTCTGATGAATGTTGATGTGTGATACAAAGATCACATGTTGTACCCACTCCTATAGCCCTCCTGCATGCCTCTATCCTAAGACCTCCTTGCCCCAGTATTCCAGTCTTTCTACTTTTAAGCCCCCTGACCAGCATGTTACGACATTTACCTATGAGTTGTCAAACCACTTCTTTGTTTATACAAAGTAGACAGTCAGGTGTACTGCCTAAAGCTCTGCCCATTGGGAAGGGTTTTCCTTTACCACTGTCTTCAGTGCCACCCGCTGAGTGAGGCTGTAGCTGGCGCCTGTCCATTTTTGACTTGTACCACATACAGCCATCTATGAAAAATGTGAGGGTTTTTTCTTTGTCAACCGGTGATAGGGCCCCCCATATGGCCAAAAAGGTATATGCTGAGGGAGGGGCACTTGTGGGTGATATGATGGTTGGGGCTCTCCACTCAAGCTTGTGACCTCTGATCCTATTTGTGCTTGATCTTGGTTGATCATTTTCATCTTATGTTGGATTGTTACTGGGTCCACCAAACATTATAACTTGGGTCATGATGGGTGATTCTAGATAAACGGCCACTTTGTGTCCCGTGGTCAGGTGCTCCATATCTACTAGGATATAGTATCATGCCAGGAGTGTTATGGAGAAGGCATTTGATTTTCCACTACAAAAGGCATGGCCTTGCTCCAGAACCCCAGAGGTCTGTGTAGTGATTCTCCCACTGGGTCTTGCCATAATACCATAGGATCTGCCAGGTTGTTAATATCACCACCTAGGCCTGCAGAGTCCTTTCCTGTTATGAGCTACTCTCGAAATGCACCTTTTTATGTCACCTGGTTTAGAAGCCATAGCAGTATTCTCAGATTCTCAGGTGGTATGGTTCCCTCTTAATTGTGGGAAATGCAAGATGCAGTTACTTACTTGGTTGCCTTTACTTGAATGGCATGTCTTATCAGGCCCTCACTACTGGGCCCATAAAAATTTTACTGATGTAATAAGTTCCTGAATCTTTGAGATATTTCTCTCTCACTCTCTGGAGTACATGTCTCCTGACAAGGCCTTCAGTGTGCTATCCACCTCTTGCTCATATGGCCCAATTAGCAAGATGTTATTAATATAGTAGGTTACTGAGGGGCGCCTGGGTGGCTCAGTCGGTTAAGCTTCCAACTCTTGATTTTGCCTCAGGTCATGATCTCAGGGTCGTGGGATCAAGTCCTGTGTCGGGCTCCACGCTCAGCAGGGAGTCTCTCCGTCTCCCTCTGCCCCTCCCTCTCTCATAAATAATAAATCTTTAAATATATATGTGTATATATATATATACATATCTATCTATCTAGTTGGTCACTGTGATGTGCAGAAAGTCCAGATGATCCATGTCTTTTAGGACTATATTATGCAAGAAGGTTGCAAAATTAACATAGTCCTATATATAAGTGTATGCTGTAATCTGTCCATGTGAATGTGAATTGTTTCTGATCCTATTTACTTATAGAAATAAAATTAAAAAAAGAGCTTATTCCTCCAGTCATTGGCTGCATACTGTGCTCCAGGGCCTATTAATCTGCTCTAGCAAACATACATCTGGCATGGCAGCTCCAGTTGCAGCTAATACTAGATTCAGTTTGTGGTAATCTGCTGCCTACCTCCAGGATTTGTCTGATTTCTTCAGGGACCACACTAGTGAATTCTGCATCCTCCAGGAGTATTGCACTAATTTCTCCCAACCCCCCTCCCTTGACCCTGGGGTACAACATTGTTTTGTTTTGTTATTTATTATCTTGGCAGGTGGGCTGGAGCAGCTTTAGTTTCTTCTACCTAGCCTTCCCCAGTGTGATAACTCATACCACAGCCTAACAACTCAAAATAGGGATTTCACTAATTCCAGGTATATCTGTTTCAGTGATATACTCAGGAACTGAGGAAATGACCAGAAGGAGGGCCCACATGTGCAGTACTCTTCAAGTGCCTGATACATTCAGTCAACTAGAGCATTCCCTTCCACACGCAGACCACCACTATTCACCACTGGTGAAAGTTTAAGAATTGGGCCAGCACCCTGTACCAGGATTATCTGTGTTACATCTCTCACCAGTGATGCGGGATCCTCACTGCCATCTAGTCTGTGAGCAATTCAACTCCAAAACCCCTTTATACTCTCAATTTTCTCAGATCACTCCTGGCACCAACTGCTGGTAGGTTGTGTTCTCTGAAAAGCAGACTCAATTAAAGTTTAGCAATTCAGACTGTTTATTAGGGAATGCCCTTGGGATCCAAACCGCAAGAGAAATAGGAAGCAAGATTGGGCAGACTGACCCTAGTCTGATTAAGGGGCAGGGAAACATTTTTTTGTTTTATTTTCATACTTGAGCATTCTAAACTGACAACTTACTATATCTAAAATAACTTCTGCGTTCTTTAGGCAAACCCATCTCAGGTGTGAGTTTTGTTGGAGGGGGCTGTTGTTTGTTTTTACATAAAATTTACATAAAAATTTTCCTGTTTCCTTACACTCTAGTAAATTCAAGATGGGGATTGGAAAAGGAACTTACTTGAGTAAGCTGAGAATAATATATTTTAAAATGAAAATTAGCTTTGGGCGCCTGGGTGGCTCAGTTGGTTAAGTGACTGCCTTCGGCTCAGGTCATGATCCCAGGCTCCTGGGATCGAGTCCCGCATGGGCTCCCAGCTCAGCAGGGAGTCTGCTTCTCCCTCTGACCCTACCCCCTCTCATGCTCTCTCTATCTCATTCTCTCTCTCAAATAAATAAATAAAATCTTTTAAAAAAAATGAAAATTAGCCTTAAATGTTTCATGATATTTTTATACTATATATCTATATTTGAACTGTCTTAAAACAAATCCCAGTTGGTAATGTTCTCACTTAATAAGTTATATATTTCTATAATGTTCCAGTTTTAAATTATAATCAGTGTTACTGAATTGGTTTAAAAAAAACATAAAAGGTGATGGATTTTATGTTTTAAGTATATAATTTACCTTTTTCTCTTTTTAGAAACTATACTCCACCTCCCAAAACTGGTTAATTGTGGCATGGAAGATCCATTTGGTGAGTATCACCTGCATTTTTCTTAGTAGATGATATTTGTGGGGTGTTTTCCAAAAAAATCATATTACAGACTAGGAAGACTAGTTAGGACGTACTTAAAGTTTAAAATAGGCATTTAAAATATGCAAAAGCAAAGAAGGGGACCAGAGGCCGTTTTCCGTGTTTAACCTCAGCATGCTGGAATAAGATTTTGATTCAAGCATTTTGTGATTCTTTGCCAAATGTAAAGAAGTCTGAATCTCGTTTTATGCCAGTGTAAGTTGAAGTACCGTAAAAATGTAACCAATGTTACATTCTGCTCATGCCCAGTTACTCTAGGTGACAGGTCAGACACTTGGGCTACCGGTACAAGTAATTAGATAGCTCAGGTTAACAGCTGTTGTCTTGCTTTGGGAAAATGGCTGAAAACTTGGCAAGGTCCAAATTTCTCCTCTGCTTTTAATGACCTTAAATTTTGCTTCTTTAGGACCTCGGTGGGTTTCCCCTCTCCCGCCAAGGTACTTTGTAAGTTCATCAGCATAATCCTCAGTGTGAACACTAGAGGGCAGTCAGTACTTTGATCTTAAGTTTTATTACCAAGTTAATTACTTACGAACGGTTTAGTAAACAGTTTAGTAAATCGAGTTGATTTTGGTTGCCTGGTGACAAATCCTAAAGAACATGTACATATGACAAACTAGAGTAACATTTGACTGCTCCAAATGTGTTTACTGGAGACTTATTTTTTCTCTCTGACCTCCTTACCTCACCTAACTTAAGCATAACCTAAGTTTAATCGAATCTAATTAATTAAATTTATCATTAAATTTAATTAAATTTACTAGAGAATACCAAAGAGAGAGTTGCTATGGAAGTTATGGTTTGTCAGTAGTCAACTGAAATATAAATGGAAATGTGCTTTTGATCGCTAGTATGAGAAGGTTGTGTTCTGTGCTAGTGAGATTTTTTTCCTCTTATACTTTAAATCTTGGAATCTGTAACTTGATTAACATTTATATTCATAATGTGGATTCTAGAGAAAAGTGGAGTTTTTTTAGTTACAAAACCAACATATAATAATATTTGCTAGTTTATAGTCCATTTGATACCACTGGACAAAGAATAGAATTCTGAATGTAAAATAAGTTTGTTTCTGAGAAGATGGCGTTCCTTTAAGATAGGGTGATAATTCTGTTATAGTTAGATTAGCTGACAGTTACGTAGATAGTTTGAAAAAGAATTATTTGTTGTATTCTGAAAATAAAAGTGAGGGATTTCGACCCATCAAGTTTCGGAGGGACAGACCTAAGACCTCTGGGACCTTTCCTGTGTGGACAGATATTTACACATTTCATTATATAATATTTTAATATCACCTTTGTTAATACGACCACTGGTCTCATTGGAAAAGTCTTAAATATTGAGAAGCTGTCAGACTCACTCTGGTGAATATGTCTTCCAAAATTACAATTTTCTTTTTGAAAGCCTGACATATCACTGGTAGCAAGTACTGTCAGTTTTCTTCATAGTGATAGATTCACTTTTGTTCAATTTTGAGAAAATATCTGTCAAATATCTAAGCTTGAATAATATAGTTTGTTATTCAAGTAAAAATGGTATTTCATGAAAAAAACCTGGCTAGTTGAGGTTGCAACTCAACCACACAAGTACTTTTACTAAAGGTAACTGTTTATATTTCAGTATATGTTATGTGCATACTTACCATTTCCTTACACAGAATAATAAAAGGACATGTACTGAAGCATTGAGATTTATTAAAACTAGCAATTTTTACAGCTTTGTCAAGGACATTCTTAAAACTGGCATTGTTTTTAACTGCAGTAACGTAATGGTGAAGACCATGAGTCCTATTACAGTTTGGTGCTGCTGCCTTGATTTGTGTTAAGGTACCAGCAGTTTCGCTCACCATTGCTTTTGCACCATTGGTACAGTGTCAACACTGAAAACGGCGAATAATCCTTTAGTATTACTAAGTAAGTATATAACTGTACCTCTTAGACTCCTGGAAGGATCTCAGGGATCTCCAGGCATCAGAGGACCATACTTGCTTCCATTTCCTGAGGTTTAAAGAGTCTATTCTATGGAAAAAAAGCAACTTTGGGCAAAGTCAAGACTTGTCCTGGAAATTGTATTGGGCAGGGCTCCAGTGTGGACCCAGTCTTGGACATGTAGCAGAAGTATGGTCAGAGGGAGTGAGCAGTTCTGATTTCTGTGATTTCTCCCAAGTTGACCATGACCCACCTATAGCTTTCAGGAGTTGGTTAAAGAACACTTCTGTGAGATGAAATGAGTGTTCTGAGCTCATTAGGCAGCTGAGTATTTTTTTTTTTTTAAGATTTTTATTTTTTTATTTGACAGAGAGAGAGACAGCAAGAGAGGGAACACAAGCAGGGGGAGTGGGAGGGAGAAGCAGGCTTCCCGCGGAGCAGGGAGCCCGATGTGGGGCTCCATCCCAGGACCTTGGGATCATGACCTGAGCCGAAGGCAAACGCTTAATGACTGAGCCACCCAGGCACCCCGGCAGCTGAGTATTTTGAGAAGAAATTTATCAGCACTTAGTCAAGATAAGCTGAAGACCAGGCTCACCTAGGCACTACATTCTTATATTCAAAAGGAGGATAGGGATGCCTGGGTGGCTCAGTCAGTTAAGCATCTGCCCTCAGCTCAGGTCATGATCCCGGGGTCCTGGGATCGAGTCCCATATCGGGCTCCTTGCTCAGCAAGGAGTCTGCTTCTCCCTCTGCCTGCTCTGCCAGCCGCTCCCCCTGCTTGTGCTCTCTCTCTCTCTCTGACAAATAAATAAAAATCTTAAAAAAAAAATTTTAAAAAGAGGATAAATGGCAGCAGAGATCATAGTGATGGCAGCCTTTAGTTTGTCTCTTGGGTCACTGTTCCAGTCTGGACAGATGTCTCTCTGGATGTGGTGCACAGATGTCCTCCTGGATAGCACTACTCACCTGGGGGCTCAGCTCAATCCTGTGTCTTCTTTTTTGACGGCCAGGTGCTTCTCAGTGCTGGGCCTCCCAGAAGTTTCCTGGTTCTCACCTCTTTTTCCTTTAGCTCTGCCTCCTGGAGGATTTCTTCATCTTTATCCTCAATTAAAATTTTCTTTTCTACTCTTTATGTTCTGAATTTCTGGGAGGTCTCTTTTATTCGGGGAATGTTTCTTTCATAGTATCCTTTTATTGTTTCAGCAAACTTTCTTTGCCTTGCATAGTCCCATTTCCCCTAAAGTTGCTTTTCTATGTTTGTTTTGATCTGTTTTATGTTAGAGTTTTCCTCTGATGTCTCATAATAATTAACTGTCTGCTCGTGATTAAGAATGGGAAGCTTTAAATTAGAAGCTTTAAACGCATAGGCTGATTACCTCTGGGCCTTTCTGTAGGGTGAACTTCTTGCCCGTCTTGTTGAGGAAAAAGCCCCATGTCAGTAGGAGCAGATTTTCCATCACTGACTAGATGTCTAGATGGTAAGGGATGAAGAGGATTTGGGGGGGTGGTTTGCTCCGCTCAGCACTATTGTGCACATGGTTCCCTAATTCCCCTCAGTTTTTAGTGCTGTGTTCCCACCATCAACTGCCTTTTGTGTCCCCAGTCCAGAAACCAATTGTTTTATCCCTTCCAAGAATCAGACCTCTTGAATTCTGCCAGTGTTGGTGTGGGGTGGACATTCAAAGTCATGGAGTGGGGAAAGTTGATAAAGGAATCAAACAGTTTTTACCCTGATTCTCTTTATTTTATTTCCTTCCCTTTCATCCTCAGTTTCAAAGGTACCTGGTAGAATTCAATGAAAGTATTATTAATCTATTAATAATTTGTAGCGGAGATAGTGGGGTGGGGGAGTAATGACTACACTGTACATTAAGTGCTAGAGGAAGGAAGGGTCCAGAGAAGATGTGTGTATAGTTTATGCTACTGTGATACTTCATACCCCACTCTTTTAAAAATGGCTCATTATTGCTTCTGCTTTCTTTCTTCCGCCCTTATCATCTGTTTATGGGGACGTACGGAAAGAAAAGGAACTGAAACCCTGTCATATGAAGCTCCTAAAGGTTTTTGGGGTAGGAAAGGATCTATATGCTAAATTGCCTTCCCAAAATCTTCTGACAACTTTATTAAGTTTCTATACACCCTCCCTTCCATAGAAGTGAACACAATTTGTTGAAAAATATTTTTTTTGGTATGTGCTTGATGAAATAATTATTTAATGAGATAGATTATTAGTATGAATCCTGAATTTGAAGCTAGTTGCAAAGGCTTTATTCACGCATGGTATTTTAGGAACAGATTTACAAGGTAATATCTCCTTTGGATTAAAATTTGTATCACATAGGGAATATGAGAAGCGGTGTGTTGAAGTAGAAAAGAGAAGCTATATCTAAACAAAAATTATTTTCTTCCTATTCTATATCTGAATTTATAAATCATTATTGTGTTATAATGGGGTTTTCCCTAGATATTCAAGGACATTTATTAAGGAGCCATGCTCAAAGCTAATGCACTTAACTTCAAAGTTCATGGGAAAACAGGATACCTGGCTGGCTGAGTCAGTGGAGCATGTGACTCTTGATCTTGGGGTTGTGAGTTCGAGCCCACATTGGGTGTAGAGATTTCTTAAAAAAATAAAATAAAATCTTTAAAAAAAAAAAAAAGCTCGTCGGTAAACATTTTGTGATGCTATCATGTTTTTACCACTTGAAGCTCAAAATGTGTTAATAACACAGTCCTTCACTCCCTCTGCTTTAAGAATGAAGACCAAAATATGAACTTAATTAGTTTTGGGATCCTTAGGGAGTAGGAGATGAATTCCTCTGGAATTAAACTATGCCAAAAATGATATTAGTTCTATTTTTTTCCTGTGGTTTTGAATAGAAATTTTAAAAAGCATTATTATAAACATATATTATCTTCCTTTCCTGTTAGGACTATAAACTTATGGAGGGCAAGATCTTCCTACTGTTATATCCCACTGCCCAAGAGTAAGCACACAATACATATTTGTATGTATTTCTTACCATGGTTTTAAATTTTCTGCATAAAATAGAATTACCAGTGGTGTGGGGGTGGCTCAGTCGATTAAATGGCTGTCTCTTGGTTTCAGCTGGGGTCGTGATCTTTTTTTTTTTTAAAGATTTTATTTATTTATTTGAGAGAGGGAATGAGATAGAGCATGAGAGGGGAGAGGGTCAGAGGGAGAAGCAGACTCCCTGCTGAGCAGGGAGCCCGATGTGGGACTTGATCCCAGAACTCCAGGATCATGACCTGAGCCAAAGGCGGTTGCCCAACCAACTGAGCCACCCAGGCGCCCTGGGGTCATGATCTTATGGTCTTGAGATTGAGCCCCGAGTCAGGCTCTGTGCTCAGTGTGGAGTCTGCTTCAGATTCTCTCCCTGTCCCTCCAGCTCACGCTCTCTCTCTCTCTCTCTCTCTCTCAAATAAATAAATAAAATTTTTATTTAAAAAAAGTAGAGGGGGGCGCCTGGGTGGCTCAGTTGGTTAAGCGACTGCCTTTTCAGGTCATGATCCCAGGGTCCTGGGATCGAGCCCTGTATTGGGCTCCTTGCTCAACAGGGGACCTGTTTCTCCCTCTCCCTCTTCCACTCCCACTGCTTGTGCTCTCTTGCTCTCTCTCTTCCAAAGAAATAAGTAAAATAAATAAATTAAAAAAAAAAAGTAGAGGGACGCTTGGGTGGCTCAGTCATTAAGCATATGCCTTCAGCTCGGGTCATGATCCCAGGGTCCTGGGATCGAGCCCCACATCGGGCTCCCTGCTCAGCGGGAAGCCTGCTTCTCCCTCTCCCACTCCCCCTGCTTGTGTTCCCTCTCTCGCTGTCTCTCTCTCTCTCTCTGTCAAATAAATAAAATCTTTAGAAAAAAAAAGTAGAATCACCAATCTTAAGGGAAATAGAGGGCGCAGAAGCCCATCTTCTATCAACTTTAATAGCACAGATACCGTGTAATTTTTTTTTTCCGTCAGTAGAAAAAGATGAACCATAGTGGTAATGCAAGCCTGAAAAAGCCAGTAGTGATGCTGACATTCTGGACTATCTCCCATATCCTCGCACCACTTTTCATCCCTTCTGACTACTCCTTGCACCTAGAACATCATAGCAAGTTTGAAGTTGGCTAAATGTGTAGACTGGTTTCCATCTGAATTTACTTCTGCATACTGAGCTCTTAGCAGTGTGTCATGGACACTGCATAGGCAGTGATTCTTAAAATTTTAAAAGGAAGTAATAGGAGAGATGGATGGCTTCACTTATCATTTTGTATCTTCCTGTATGGTTTGCATCTTCTAACTATATACATGTGTTACCTTTATTTTTCAAAATGGAAACAGGGATTTTATCTGGGCTGTAGTGTTAATGACATTTTTGTTTCTTCCTTATATTTCTCAGTGTTAAAAATAAAATGTATAAAACTAATTTCTTAAAGGAGGTAAAAGACAATAAAAAGGTTTTGTTAAAGGGAATTAAATACTATAATGGTCATTTTACATGCACAGCTTAATGGCTATACCTCAAATAACCATGTTATATCTCTGTATAATAACGTGGCCTTTTAAAATATAAGACATTTTGTTTTTTTTGTTTTGTTTTGTTTTGTTTTTTTAAAGATTTTATTTATTTGAGAGAGAGAGAATGAGAGAGAGCACATGAGAGGGTTTAGGGTCAGAGGGAGAAGCAGACTCCCTACCGAGCAGGGAGCCCGATGCGGGACTCGATCCAGGGACTCCAGGATCATGACCTGAGCTGAAGGCAGTTGCTTAACCAACTGAGCCACCCAGGCACCCTAAAATATAAGACATTTTGTTCTCATGAACTAGATTCAGCCTACCCTGTCAAACTGCAACACAGCTGACTTGTTCCTTATCCGGTCATTTGTTCAGTAAACACTGAGCAAAATCAGCAAGGCGGCATGTCCTAACAGTTCAGCCCTCAAGCTCCAGAGTCAGAAAAACTTGATTTCAGATCCCAGTTCTGCCATTTCTTGTCTGTGTCCTTTTAGGCAATACAGTTACTTGTTGAACTTCAATTTATCTGTAAAGTAAGGATACGGATTTTACCTTTTCCACAAGTTGCTCTAAGAATTAAATGAGTTAATGCTTGTAATGTTTATAACATGGTGCCAAACACATAGTAAATATATAATAGCTGTACTGTCTTTGGCACTAAGGGTAAAAACATGAATAAGATATGATCCCTGTTCTTTTTTTTAAATTTTATTTATTTATTTGAGGGGAGCGGAGCAAGAGAGCACGAGCAGGGGCAGGGGCAGAGGGACAAGCAGACTCACTGCTGAGTGCAGAGCCTGACATGGGGCCGGTTCCAGGACTCTGAGATCATGACCTGAGCTACAGTCAGATGCTTAATCCACTGAGCCTCTCTCCTCTCAACTGGGTGCTCAAACTCAAGACCCCAAGATCCAGAGTCCCATGCTCTACCGACTGAGCCAGCCAGGTGCCCCTGATCCCTGTTCTTATGTAGCTTTCAATCTGGGTTAACCAGTTACAAGGTACTCCATAGGATTCCTTTTTTTTTTTTAACCTGTGTGTGGTTGAGATCATTTATATACAATAAAAGTTACCCTTTTTAGGTGTATATTCCTTTTTTTTGACAAACAGGTAAGATTGTATAACCTATACTACAATCAGGATAATAGGGTATTTCCTTCACCCAAAAACTACCCTGCTTATCTTTTTAAATAATATCAGTCTCTTCCCTCCACCCTCAGCCCCTGGCAACCACTTGGACCTGAATTCTGTCCCTTTTTCTATAATGTTATGTAAACAAAATTGTACAACACATAGCTTTTTCTGGGTTTTTTTTCACTTAGCATAATGCTGTTGAGATTCATACATGCTGTTGTATGTATTAGTAGTTCATTCCTTTCATACTTTTTCCAGAATGTCATATAATTGGAATCATACATAGCCTTTTGAGATTGACTTCTTTGGCTCAGTGATACGTATTTAAGGTTCCTCCATGTCTTTTCATAGCCTGATAGCTCCTTTCTTTTTATCGCTGAATACTATTCCATTGTTCGGATGTACCGCAGTTCATTCATTCACCTACTGAAGGGAATCTTGGTTGTTTCCAAGTTATGGCAGTTATGAATAAAGCTGCTGTAAATGTGTGTGCAGGTTTCTGTGTGCACATAATTTTCAATGTATTTATTTGAGAAAGAGCAGAGCGAGTGAGGGAGAACACAAGTGGGGGAGAGGGGCAGTGGGAGAGGGAGAAGCAGGCTCCCCACTGAGCAGGGAGCTCAACGTGGGGCTCGATCCCAGGACCCTAGGATCATGACCATGGCCAAAGGCAGACGCTTAACTGACTGAGCCACCCAGGCACCTTTAAAAGTTTTCAATTATTTGGGTAAATACAAAGGAGTGCAATTGTTGGAACATTCTGTAAGAGTATGTTTCGTTTTATAAGAAACTGCCAAATTGTATTCCAAAGAGACTGTTCCATTTTGCATTCCCACCAGCAGTGAATGAGCCTTCCTAGTGCTCCACATCCTCACCATCATTTGATATTATCAGTGTTTTGGATTTTGGTCATTCTAATAGGAGTGTAGTTATATCTCATAATGGCTTTAATACGTAGTTCCCCCATGACTAATGATGCTGACTAACTTGTGTATTTAGGTGCCATCCATATCTTTGATGAAATATCTGTTGAGATCTTTTCCTCTTTTTAAAAATGGGCATATTAATGAGTTGTGAAAGTTCTTTACATAGTCCATATGCAAGTTCTTTATGAGATATATGTTATGCATGTGTTTTTTCCTTGCCTGTGGCTAGTCTGATTAGCAAAAGTTTTTAATTTGATAAAATCCAATTTTTTATTTTATGGTTAGGGCTCTTTTTCTTTTTTTTTTTTTTTTTAAGATTTTATTTATTTGTCAGAGAGAGAGAGAGCAGCAGGGAGAGGGAGAAGAAGCAGGCTCCCCGCTTGAGCAAGGAGCCTGATGCGGGGCTTGATCCCAGGACCTTAGGATCACGACCTGAACCAAAGGCAGATGCTTAACCAACTGAGCCACCCAGACGCCCCAGTGCTCTTTGTCTTCTAAGAAATCTGTGCTCAACCCAGTGTCACAGATATTTCTCTGTTTTTTCTTCAAGATGTCTTCGGGTTTTTCATTTAGGTCAGTGATCCTCTTTGAGTTAATCTTGGATATGGTACAATGTTGAAAATACTCTCTGTCCTCTGCTAAATTACTTTGGCACTTTTGTTGAATTCCTGATGAAATGGGCAATTTTCAGGACGCCTGGGTGGCTCAGTTGTTTAAGCATCTGCCTTTGGTCATGATCCTAAGGTCCTGGGATAGAGTCCCGCATCAGGCTCCCTGCTCAGCAGGGAGCCTGCTTCTCCCTCTGCCTGCCGCTTCCCCTGCTTATGCTCACTCTTTCTCTGATTAAAAAAAAAGAAAAGAAAAGAAATGGGCAGTTTTCTAGGAAAATATAATTAACCAGGGTGACTCAAGAAATAAAGATCTCATGGAAGAAATGTTAAAATGTATCTAAGCTCAGTGGGTTTAATGATAATTTCATTGTTAGTGTGAGGAAGCAAATAATTAGAATGCTATATCAAAAAACAAACTAACAAAACAAACAAAAAAAGAATGCTGTATCAACCACAGGAGAGAAAAAAAGATAGAAAATATATCCATCTATTTTATAAAGTTCACAAGATCTTGATAATTATAAGCTGACAAAGATAGTACAAAAATAAAAGTGACGGGTGGCTGGGGGCTCAGTCGGTTAAGCGTCTGCCTTCAGCTCAGGTCATGATCTCAGGAACCTGGGATCAAGCCCCTTCTCAGGTTCCCTACTCATCAGGGAATCTGCTTCTCCCTCTGTCCCTCCACGCACTTGTGTGCTCTCTCTCTCTCTCTCTCTCAAATAAGACCTATAAAAAATAAAAGTGACACTTGTTCTATCTCAATGAATACAGTTCTGGAAAAGCTATATAAAGTACTTGGAGATTAAATCCAACAAATCATTTTATTTTTTTCTGATTACAAAAACAACACATATTTCTTCCAGGAAAATTAGAAAATATAAAGTGATGTAAAGAAGAAACTCTTATGCCTAGTGATAACCACTGATTACCGTTGATGCCATTCTGATATATCTGCTTCCATGATCTTTTCGAGAGCAATTACCTGTATAGTGATACATTTTTTTAAGATTTATATATTTATTTGAGAGAGAGAGAGAAAGCACAAGCAGGAGGGGCCGAGGAAGGGAGAATATTAAGCAGACATGGCATTGAGTGTGGAGTCCAACGCAGGGCTTGGCACTAGACTTGATCTCATGACCCTGAGATCATGACCTGAGCCAAAATCAAGAGTTGGATGCTTAATCGTTGACTGCGCCAACCAACCGCTGCACCTGTATAGTTATACATTTCTAACATACGAATTCAGAACTGCTTTTTTTCCCCATTTGATATGTCAAATATCTCAGTATATTAAAGGAATATGACCAAGAATGCTATATCAAAATGGAACCAAGGATATGAAGGAATCTATGAATAATAACACATTAGTATATTAGTCAAAAAACAGGAGGAAAATAATTGCTCATTTCTGGAGATGACAAAAATTTTTGATAAAATTCAACTATTCCAGCAAAAAACTTTTTTTATACTGAGAATGGGATTTTTTTAAATTTATTTTTTATTTTATTTATTTATTTTTAAGATTTTATTTATTTATTTGACACAGAGAGAGAGAGACAGCGAGAGAGGGAACACAAGCAGGGAGAGTGGGAGAGGGAGAAGCAGGCTTCCCGCCGAGCAGGGAGCCTGATGCAGGGCTCAATCCCAGGACCCTGGGACCATGACCGGAGCCAAAGGCAGACGCCTAACGACTGAGCCACCCAGGTGCCCTGGGATTTTTTTTTTTAAAACAAAAAGCACCTATATTGCTACTAAATTGATTTAAGTTGGTAGCATTAAGACACATTTAATAAAAATTAGGTACAATTTCTTTTGACCACCACAGCCCAGTGACGACCCATAGCATACTGTTGTATATATCCTTTTCATTGCTTTTTTTCTTTTACAATATGTTTACATACTTCTTAAACATGATAAAGAATGGCTGTCTGAATACCACACTTATAGTGAAATACTGAAGAAATGTCCACTAGAGTAAGAACAAGACAGCCTGCTCAACAAGCCCACTGTTACCTTATTTAACATTATTTTGGGAGTTCTTAGTGTAGTTAAGACAAACATTGGGGCGCCTGGGTGGCTCAGTTGGTTGGGCGACTGCCTTCGGCTCAGGTCATGATCCTGGGGTCCTGGGATCGAGCCCCTCATCGGGCTCCCCCTGCTCTGTGGGGAGCCTGCTTCTCCCTCTGCCTGCCACTCCCCCTGCTTGTGCTCACTCTCTCTCTCTCTCTGTCAAATAAATAAATAAAATCTTGAAAAAAAAAAAAGACAAACATTCATCCAGAGGTATAGTCCCAGTAATGAATAAGTTAATTATATATTTGTCGGACAATATTATTCTCTTCAGAAAAATACTCCTAAGAGAATCAGCTGAAAAAGAGTCCAATAAAATAGCTGACTAAATGCAAAAAAATTGTTCAAAAATGAATCATTTTAAATGTATGTATAATAAATTATATCAAAAAACTACAGGGATTAAAAGTCATTTACAGTAACAACCCAAATTATGAGATACCTAAGAATGATTTGATATAGAGGAATGAACAGATGCATTGTGTCAAGAAATGGGAAAAATTGGGGTGCCTGGGGGTCTCGGTTAAGCCTCTGACTTGATTTTGGCTCAGGTCATGATCTCAGGGTGGTAAGATCAGCGTCCGACTCTGCACTTAGGGGGGCATCTGCTTGAGATTCTCTCCCTATTCCACTCCCCCACACCCCCATACGCTCTCTTTCTCTCTCTCAAATAAATAAATCTTAAAAAGAAAAAGAAATGGGAAAAATTATTAGTGCCATGTATTACTAAATTTACCGTATAGATCTAATGCAGTTCTAATAATTGAAGTGAATTTATATTTGCTTGTGATATTTGGCAAGTGTATGAAATATAACTTAGAAAAAAATTCAAGTTAAGTAGTTAAGAAACTGTCCTTTTTGCTGATTTATGATGCTATATCAGTCAAACAAGGGTTTATAAGATCTCAAGTGTATTTTTTGGACTGTATGTTCTGTTCTGTTAAACACCTGTCAGGTTTTTTTGTGTGTTTTTTTGTTTTTGTTTTTAGATTTTATTTATTTATTTGACAGAGAGAGAGACAGCGACAGAGGGATCACAAGCAGGGGGAGTGGGAGAGGGAGAAGCAGGCTTCCGCCTGAGCAGGGAGCCCAGTGGATGCAGGACTCGATCCCAGGACCCTGGGATCATGACCTGAGCCAAAGGCAGACACTCCACAACTGAGCCACCCAGGAGGCCCCCACCTGTCAGTTTTTACACCAATTCTACATTATTTATTTATTTTTTTAAAGATTTATTTTTTTCAGAGAGAGAGTGCATGAGCGGGGGAAGGAGCAGAGGAGCCTGAAGCAGGGAGCCTGAAGCAGGGCTCAATCCCACAACCTTGAGATCATGACCTGAGCTGAAACCAAGAGCTGGACGCTCAACCAACTGAGCCATAATGGTCATATTTTAATAATAATAATATAATAATGGTCATATTTTAAGATCTAAAATAATATCCCTATAATGGTCATATTTTATAATATGATATAATATAATAATGGTCATATTTTAAGATCTAAAATAATATCCTTTTTTTTTTTTTATTCATGAGAGTCAGAGAGAGAGAGAGAGAGGCAGAGGCAGAGGGAGAAGCAGGCTCCCCGCCTAGCAGGGAGCCCGATGCGGGACTTGATCCCAGGACCCTGGGATCATGACCTGAGCCAAAGGCAGACGCTTAACCATCTGAGCCACCCAGATGCCCTAAAATAATATCCCTTTATTATTCTACTTTTTCAAGCTTTTCTTTGTTATTATCTAAAGGAATAACCTTGATAAAGAGCAGTGTGCACAGCACAGTGATTATGACATATTCCCATTTAAAAGTATTATTTGTATTAAACAAAAAAAGCCTTTAAGTTTTTTAAAATTTTTATGTTTTAATATTAAGTGATAAGTAAATATCTTTAATTTAAAAAATGTATTTCCTCAACTTTCTTTCAAATTCAGACTAAGTATGATCAATGGGATTTAAAAGTTGATAATGAAACTAGTATAAACGTTTCTCATTAGGAAGGAAAACATAAATTTCAAAATGGCCTCAGTGGTTGTCTTCTTGGGTTGATCAGAGTTCTGTCATGTTAAAAATGACCTTTCAGGGCATCTGAGTGGCTCAGTTGGTTGGGCGACTGCCTTCGGCTCAGGTCATGTTCCTGGAGTTCCAGGATCAAGTCCCACATCGGGATCCCTGCTCAGCGGTGAGTCCGCTTCTCCCTCTGACCCTCTCCCCTCTCATGTGCTCTCTCTCTCTCTCTCTCATTCTCTGTCTTTCAAATAAATAAATAAAATCTTTTAAAAAAAATGACCTTTCATGGAGCCCCTGGCTGGCTCAGTCAGTAGAGCATGAGACTCTTGATATCAGGGTCGTGAGTTTGAGCCTCATGTTGGGGGTAGAGTTTACTTTAAAAGAAATGACCTTTCATGATAGAGCTTTGACTTGACTGAAAAAAGTATAGTATTTACAAGATTGCTGTTTGAACATCAGTGGAGTCCAGAACACATGCATGTGTGCATACACACACACACACACACACACACACACACACACAGAACACATGCATGTGTGCATACACACACACACACACACACACACACACACACACACACACACACACACACACACACACACACACACACACACACACACACACACACACACACACACACCCCCATAATGGAGGCTTCCATTACAAGAAGGTGATAGCAATGTAATGGATTGTTTGTGGAATGGTACCAATGGCTTTCAGTTCCTTACTGAAGATTTGTTTTGTTTTTTTCCTCATCAAACCAGTGTTTTTCTGTTAGTAGCCAGAATGACATCAGATTGTAGTCTGTAGCTACAGCTTTCCGTTTTTCTGCTGTATAAGATGAAATATTACATTTGACTTGACTATTTAAATATTTTGAAATTTCATGTTTAAATTTCCTTTCACGATTCTATATCTTCTGTTTTTCCTCTTTGATCTCCCCAAGTAATTTAAATGCTATAAAACAGGTGGGTCTAGCTGCTTTCTTTTGTCCATTTCCCATCCCCAGCCCCCAGAGGTCAATCTCTTCCTTTTTCAGTTTAGAGCTCAATTATCAAAAGGTTTGAATAGCAAGAGTCCTTATTATGTCTGAA
This sequence comes from Zalophus californianus, assembly GCF_009762305.2. Classification (NCBI taxonomy): domain Eukaryota; kingdom Metazoa; phylum Chordata; class Mammalia; order Carnivora; family Otariidae; genus Zalophus; species Zalophus californianus. The sequence continues at coordinate 21,266,236 of NC_045598.1, forward strand.
ATAATGAAAGAAGTAGCACCCAAGAAAAGACATTCTTGCTAGGTGGAGCTTGGCCAAAGAGGTGTGCTTGTTTAGTTCTGGTTTTAATCTCATAATATATCCAAGGCGGCTTAACATTGGTTACAGTGAAGTTCAATTAGATTTTCTTGGTCATTTATTTTCATACTCCCTGTATACCCTCATTTTACCAGAAGATGAAAAGGTTGGATGGACTGATTTGTTAATTCATTCAATAAATTTTTGTTGGCACACTGCCCTAGCTGCCATAAAGGAGAAAAAAATGAGTAAGATACAGTTTCAACTCTCAAAGAGGAGGTTAAGAACTGTCAGTGTGAGGCAGAATGAAGAAATGTTTTTATACATACACAAAGATTTGTGTTACTGGAATTTTATGTCATTATTCAGCATGACTTGTACTTAAGGAAATTATTAAAACAAAACTTGCTTGTATAGCTATATATTTCCTTTTCATATCTGTGTTCTTTGAACAGTTTAGTGGTGATTTTTTTCCTGCCCCTCTTTCCCCAGTGGTGATTTCTTTAAGGAGAGTTTTTTGTTGTATTTGTCTTGTATCAAGAGAATTTGGAGAACATGGGGAAATAGGAAAAACTAGGGACTGCCTAATTACCTTAAAGATATAAATAGAGTCATCTGTGTGGCTCAGTCAGTTAAGCGTCCAACTCTTGATTTCAGCTCAGGTCATGATCTCATGGTCCTGGGGTCCAGCTTCAAGTTGGTTTCCATGCTAAGCAGGGAGTCGGCTTGAGGTCCTCTCTCCCCTTGCCTCCCCACATTCTCTCTTTTCTCTTTTTCTCTCTCAAATAAATAAAATCTTTTAAAAAAGATATAGATAGACAGTACATGGTGATGAAACCTAGATTTATATTGCTAATAATGCCCCCAGGATGGGTTAAAGGTTCTTTAGTAATTTGTGTTTCTCATGAAACACTGGACCTTGAGTATTTTTGTTGTAGGTTTAGTTTGAGGAGTGGTAGAAATGTCTCTGTCCCAAATAGCCAACTTTTCTTGATTTTAGACCTTTCGTTTATTTTCTAAGAAATTCCTTTAAAAATTGGTTTTATGATAAGCATCATTCTTATTGGTGGTCATACTGGAAATATCTGGGACGAGCTAAGAGAACAAATGTCTGTTTATATTAACAGTGGCATTTTGGACGACAGTTTGCATAACTGCTCTGTTCCTGAATTTTACTTTTGTTAAAATAATAACTCCTAGAGTTTTTCTCTAAGGTTAAAAATAAATTGTGTGAGGGGGGCGGAGCAAGATGGCGGAGGAGTAGGAGACCTGGATTTTGTCTGGTCTCAGGAATTCAGCTGAATAGGGATCAAACCATTCTGAATTCCTACGAACTCAACAGGAGACCGAAGATAAGAATAGTAACAACACTCTGAACAGAAAAGCGACCACTTTCTGGAAGGTAGGACGTGCAGAGAAGTGAATCTGAGGCGATATTCGGGAGGATAGACGGCGGGGGAGGGGGCCTCCGTTGGCCGCTTCTGGCAAGTGATAGAGCCGCGGAGCACAAAATCAGAACTTTTAGAAGCCGGCTCCGCTGAGGGACGTCACTCCAGTGGCTAAGCTGGGGGTGGAATCCTCGCGGGACAGTGTGGTCTCAGGACCCTCAGGGTAACAGAAAGACCGGGGGTGCCTTAGTGCGGCAGAGCTCCCGGGTATCAGAGCGGGGAAGCCGGCTGCAGAGACGGAGCCGAGGTGCGGGCTCTCAGCTCGGGGTTGCCATAAACTATGATCCACAGCCCAGTCGGGCTACTGCTCCTCCAGCAGGGACCCAACAAGTGGCAGAGCTGGGGAGACTCCCCTCCCTCCCCCGGGAGGAGCGGTGCGGAAGCGCACCGCAGGGATCTGCTGGGTTTGGAGACTCCACACGGGGTCGGGTGCAAGACATAGAAACGCTCGATCACAGGCCGGGTGAGCACGGAGTGCGGCCGGAGACTGGGGAAACGGGAGTGACTGCTTTTCTCTGGGGGCGCACTGAGGAGCGGGGCCCTGAGTTCTCAGCTCCTCCGGGCGGAGATTGGGAGGCCACCATTTTCACCCTGGTCCTCCAAAGCTGTACCGAGAGCTTGCAGGGAACAAAAGCTCCTGAGAGCAAACCCCAGCAGCTTGCTTAGCCCAGACCGACAAGGGCGGGGCAATTCCGCCTCCAGCAAAGACGTTTGGAAACCACGGCGACAGGCCCCTCCCCCAGAAGATCAGCACGACCAGCCAGCAAGCCAAGACCAAGTTTGCTGATCAAGGAGAACGGGAGAACTCCAGCGCTAGGGGAATACTGCACATAGAATTCATGGCTTTTTTACCATAATTCATTAGTTTTTCAAAGTTAATTTTTTTAACTTTTTTTTGAATTTTTCTTTTTCCCTTTTTCAAACAACACCTTATAAATCCCTTTTTTAAAAAAAAAACTTTTTATTTTTCATTTTAAGAGTCATATTTTTTTTTAAAGATTTTATTTATTTGAGAGAGAGAATGAGAGACAGCACAAGAGGGAAGAGGGTCAGAGGGAGAAGCAGGCTCCCCGCCGAGCAGGGAGCCCAATATGGGACTCGATCCCGGGACTCCAGGATCATGACCCGAGCCGAAGGCAGTCGCTCAACCAACTGAGCCACCCAGGTGCCCTTAAGAGTCATATTTTTATCCCTTCATAGTAGTTACCCTTATTTTTGGCATATATATATAAGTTGTTCTCTCTTTAAAATTTTGAGATACAATTTCTTCTAACAGATCAAAATATACCCTAAATCACTAGTGTATGGCTTTGTTCTATTCTCCTGCCTGATCACATTCTCTCCCTTTTTTTTCCTTTTTTTTCTTTTTTCTTTTTCTTTTTCAATCTTCTTTCTTTTTAAAAAACAACTTTTTATCAATTCCTTTTATAAAATCTTTTATAATTTTCATCTTTACAGTCATCTTCCATCCCTTCATTGTATCAACCCTTATTTTGTACATATATAAGTCTTTCTTCCTTTAAAATTTTAGCAGGCACTTTCTTCTAACAGACCAAAATATGCCCAAAAGCTAGTGTGTGGCACTGATCTATGCACTAGCCTGATCATATTTGATCATATTCTGGTTTTTTTTTTTTTTGTTCTGTTTTTGTTTGTTTTTATCTTTTCCCTTTTTTTTTTTTCTCTTCTTTCCCTTTCTTGTCCCCTGGTTTCAGGTCTTTTCTGATTTGTATAGAGTATACATGCTGGAGACGTTGTTAACCTGTTAGCATTCTGTTGTCTCATTCATCTATTCTCCTCTGGACAAAATGACAAGACGAAAAAAATCACCTCAGCAAAAAGAACAAGAGGTAGTACCGTCTGCCAGGGACCTACTCAATACTGACATTAGTACGATGTCGGACCTAGAGTTCAGAATCATGACTTTAAAGATACTAGCTGGGCTTGATAAAAGCATGGAAGTTATTAGAGAAACCCTTTCTGGAGAAATAAAAGAACTAAAATCTAACCAAGTCGAAATCAAAAAGGCTATTAATGAGGTGCAATCAAAAATGGGGCCACTAACTGCTAGGATAAATGAGGCAGAAGAGAGAATCAGCGATATAGAAGACCAAATGATGGAAAATAAAGAGGCTGAGAAAAAGAGAGAGAAACAACTACAGGATCACGAGGGCAGAATTCGAGAGATAAGCGATATGATAAGACGAAACAGCATTAGAATAATTGGGATCCCAGAAGAAGAAGAAAGAGAGAGAGGGGCAGAAGGTATATTGGAGCAAATAATAGCAGAGAACTTCCCTAATGTGGGGAAGGAAACAGGCATCAAAACAGGCATCATGCCAGGAGGCACAGAGAACCCCTCTCAAAATCAATAAAAATAGGTCAACACCCCGACATCTAAGAGTAAAACTTACGAGTCTCAGAGACAAAGAGAAAATCCTGAAAGCAGCTCGGAAGAAGAGATATGTAACCTACAATGTAGAAACATTAGATTGGCAACAGACCTATCCACAGAGACCTGGCAGGCCAGAAAGGACTGGCATGATATCTTCAGAGCACTAAATGAGAAAAATATGCAGCCAAGAATACTATATCCAGCTAGGCTATCATTGAAAATAGAAGGAGAGATAAAAAGCTTCCAGGACAAACAAAAACTAAAGGAATTTGCAAACACAAAACCAGCCATTCAAGAAATATTGAAAGAGGTCCTCTAAGCAAAAAGAGAGCCTAAAAGCAGCATAGATCAGGAAGGAACACAGACAATATACAGTTTAACAGTCACCTTACAGGCAATACAATGGCACTAAATTCATACCTTTCAATAGTTACCTTGAATGTAAATGGGCTAAATGCCCCAATCAAAAGACATAGGCTATCAGATTGGATTAAAAAACAAGACCCATCAATATGCTGTCTGCAAGAGACTCATTTTAGACCCAAAGACACCCCCAGATTGAAAGTGAGCGGGTGGAAAACCATTTACCATGCTAATGGACACCAAAAGAAAGCTGGGGTGGCAATCCTTATATCAGACAAACTAGATTTTAAAGCAAAGACTGTAATAAGAGATGAAGAAGGACACTTTATCCTACTTAAAGGGTCTATCCAACAAGAAGATCTAACAATTGTATATATCTATGCCCCGAACATGGGAGCAGCCAATTATATAAGGCAATTAATAACAAAAGCAAAGAAACACATTGACAACAATACAATAATAGTGGGGGACTTGAACACCCCCCTAACTGAAATGGACAGATCATCTAAGCAAAAGATCAACAAGGAAATAAAGACTTTAAATGACACACTGGACCAAATGGACTTCACAGACATATTCAGAACATTCCATCCCAAAGCAACGGAATACACATTCTTCTCTAGTGCCCATGGAACATTCTCCAGAATTGATCACATCCTAGGTCACAAATCAGGTCTCAACTGGTACCAAAAGATTGGGATCATTCCGTGCATATTTTCAGACCACAATGCTTTGAAACTAGAACTCAATCACAAGAAGAAAGTCAGAAAGAACTCAAATACATGGAGGCTAAAGAGCATCTTACTAAAGAATGAATGGATCAACCAGGAAATTAAAGAAGAATTAAAAAAATTCATGGAAACCAATGAAAATGAAAACACAACTGTTCAAAATCTTTGGGATACAGCAAAGGCAGTCCTGAGAGGAAAGTATATAGCAACACAAGCCTTTCTCAAGAAACAAGAAAGGTCTCAAATACACAACCTAACCCTACACCTAAAAGAGCTAGAGAAAAAACAGCAAAGAAAGCCTAAACCCAGCAGGAGAAGAGAAATAATAAAGATCAGAGCAGAAATCAATGAAATAGAAACCAAAACAGTAGAACAGATCAACGAAACTAGGAGCTGGTTCTTTGAAAGAATTAACAAGATTGATAAACCTCTGGCCAGACTTATCAAAAAGAAAAGAGAAGTGACATAAATCGACAAAATCATGAATGAAAGAGGAGAGATCACAACCAACACCAAAGAAATACAAACAATTATAAGAACATATTATGAGCAACTCTATGCCAGCAAATTAGATAACCTGGAAGAAATGGGTGCATTCCTAGAGATGTATCAACTACCAAAATTGAACCAGGAAGAAATAGAAAACCTGAACAGACCTGTAACCACTAAGGAAATTGAAGCAGTCATCAAAAATCTCCCAACAAACAAAAGCCCAGGGCCAGATGGCTTCCCAGGGGAATTCTATCAGACATTTAAAGAAGAATTAATACCTATTCTTCTGAAACTGTTCCAAAAAATAGAAATGGAAGGAAAACTTCCAAACTCATTTTATGAGGCCACCATTACCTTGATCCCAAAACCAAAGACCCCATCAAAAAGGAGAATTACAGACCAATATCCTTGATGAACATGGATGCAAAAATTCTCACCCAAATACTAGCCAATAGGATCCAATAGTACATTAAAAGGATTATTCACCACGACCAAGTGGGATTTATCCCTGGGCTGCAAGGCCGGTTCAACATCTGCAAATCAATCAACGTGATACAATACATTAACAAAAGAAAGAACAAGAATCATATGATCCTCTCAATAGATGCAGAAAAAGCATTTGACAAAGTACAGCATCCTTTCTTGATCAAAACTCTTCAGAGTATAGGGATAGAGGGTACATACCTCAATATCATAAAAGCCATCTATGAAAAACCTACAGCGAATATCATTCTCAATGGGGAAAAGCTGAGAGCTTTTCCCCTAAGGTCAGGAACGTGGCAGGGATGTCCACTCTCACCACTGCTATTCAACATAGTATTAGAAGTCCTAGCCACAAGCAATCAGACAACAAAAAGAAATCAAAGGCATCCAAATCAGCAAAGAGGAAGTCAAACTCTCACTCTTTGCAGATGATATGATACTGTATGTGGAAAACCCAAAAGACTCCACCGCAAAACTGCTAGAACTCATACAGGAATTCAGTAAAGTAGCAGGATATAAAATCAATGCACAGAAATCAGTGGCATTCCTATACACCAACAACAAGACAGAAGAGAGACAAATCAAGGAGTTGATCCCATTTACAATTGCATCCAAAACCATAAGATACCTAGGAATAGATTTAACCAAAGAGGCAAAGGATCTGTACTCAGAAAACTATAAAATACTCATGAAAGAAATTGAAGAAGACACAAAAAATGGAAAAACGTTCCATGCTCATGGATTGGAAGAACAAATACTGTAAAAATGTCAATGCTACCTAGAGCAATCTACACATTCAATGCAATCCCCATCAAAATACCATCCACCTTTTTCAAAGTAATGGAACAAACAATCCTAAAATTTGTATGGAACCAGAAGAGACCCCGAATAGCCAGAGGAATATTGAAAAAGAAAAGCAAAGCTGGCGGCATCACAATTCCGGACTTCCAGCTCTATTACAAAGCTGTCATCATTAAGACAGTATGGTACTGGCATAAAAACAGACACATCGATCAGTGGAACAGAATAGAGAGCCCAGAAATGGACCCTCAACTCTATGGTCAACTCATCTTTGACAAAGTAGGCAAGAATGTCCAATGGAAAAAAGACAGTCTCTTCAACAAATGGTGTTGGGAAAATTGGACAGCCACATGCAGAAGAATGAAACTGGACCATTTCCTTACACCACACACAAAAATAGACTCCAAATGGTTGAAAGACCTAAACGTGAGACAGGAGTCCATCAACATCCTAAAGGAGAACACAACATCCTAAAGGAGAACACAGGCAGCAACCTCTTCGACCTCAGCCATAGCAATTTCTTCCTAGAAACATCGCCAAAGGCAAGGGAAGCCAGGGCAAAAATGAACTATTGGGATTTCATCAAGATAAAAAGCTTTTGCATAGCAAAAGAAACAGTCCACAAAACCAAAAGACAACCGACAGAATGGGAGAAAATATTTGCAAATGACATATCAGATAAAGGGCTAGTATCCAAAAATCTATAAAGAACTTATCAGACTCAACACCCAAAGAACAAATAATCCAATCAAGAAATGGGCAGAAGACATGAACAGACATTTTTCCAAAGAAGACATCCAAATGGCCAACAGGCACATGAAAAAGTGCTCAACATCGCTCGGCATCAGGGAAATCCAAATCAAAACCTCAATGAGATACCACCTCACACCCGTCAGAATGGCTAAAATTAACAAGTCAGGAAACGACAGATGTTGGCGGGGATGTGGAGAAAGGGGAACCCTCCTACACTGGTGGTGGGAATGCAAGCTGGTACAACCACTCTGGAAAACAGTATGGAGGTTCCTCAAACAGTTGAAAATAGAGCTGCCATATGATCCAGCAATTGCACTACTGGGTATTTACCACAAAGATACAAATGTAGGGATCCGAAGGGGTACGTGCACCCCAATGTTTAGAGCAGCAATGTCCACAATAGCCAAACTGTGGAAAGAGCCAAGATGTCCATGGACAGATGAATGGATAAAGAAGAGGTGGTATATATACACAATGGAATATTATGCAGCCATCAAAAGGAATGAGATCTTGCCATTTGCAACGACATGGATGGAACTGGAGGGTGTTATGCTGAGTGAAATAAGTCAATCAGAGAAAGACATGTATCATATGACCTCACTGATATGAGGAATTGTTAATCTCAGGAAACAAACTGAGGGTTGGTGGAGTGGTGGTGGGTGGGAGGGATTGGGTGGCTGGGTGATAGACATTGGGGAGGGTATGTGCTGTGGTGAGCACTGTGAATTGTACAAGACTGATGAATCACGGATCTGTACTTCTGAAACAAATAATGCAATATATATGTTAAGAAAAAAAAAAGATAGCAGGAGGGGAAGAATGAAGGGGAGTAAGTCGGAGGGGGAGACGAACCATGAGAGATGATGGACTCTGAAAAACAAACTGAGGGTTCTAGAGGGGAGGGGGTGGGGGGATGGGTTAGCCTGGTGATGGGTATTAAAGAGGGCACATTCTGCGTGGAGCACTGGGTGTTATGCACAAATAATGAATCATGGAACACATCAAAAACTAATGATGTAATGTATGGTGATTAACATAACAATAAAAAATTATTCAAAAAAATAAATAATTATGTGAATTCAACGTATATTTAGTTCTACAGTGTATTAGTAGGAGTAGAGAGTCACCTCCAGATTACTTAGATATGAAGCCCAGCTTTGCCATTTACTAGCTCTGAACTCATTGGACAAGTTTACCCCTGTGTGACTCAGTTTCCTCATCTATAAAGTGGGATAATAAATGGAATCCTTCTTATGTGCTTGTTGTGAGAATTAGATTAATTAATACATATAAAACACTTATAACAGGGGCGCCTGCATGGCTCAGTTGGTTAAGCGTCCAACTCTTGATTTCGGCTCAGGTCATGATCTCAGGGTCGTGAGATCGAGCCCCAGTCTGGCTCTGTGCTCAGCACAGAGTCTGCTTAAGATTCTCTCTCTCCCTCTGCCCCTCTCCCAGCTCCTGCTGGCGCGTGCTCTCTCTCCCCCTCTCTGAAATAAATAAATCTTAAAAAAAAAAAGTCCCTGGCATTATAATACATGCTAAGTTAATGTTAGCTGTTACTATTCATAGAAAATGAGGGGAAAGAATGCATGGGAAATTGAACTTAGTTTATTCTTTCTAAGATTTGGCTTCCTTTTTCATCAGATCTTTTGTTAGAGATGTTCATGTGTAACAAAATAGATATTTAGTATTATTTTATTTCTTCATGTTCTGATTTTTCTGATGGAAACTTTTACCATGTGATGAAATGATCAGGAAACAGGAATGAAGGGGAGAAAAAGCAGAGATAAGAAATCAGCTTTGAATGATTAAAAATTCCTAGTGCTATTTTAGTCCTTGTAACTTAACTGTTTCTCTTAGAAACTAGAAGAAAAACAGACCTGGGGGGGGTGTTAATCAGTTTTTTTATAAATCTAAACCAACTATAACCAAAAGATTGTGTTGCTGTAAGCAGATATGGCAGTGAATTTGTGATAACATTTAACCCAGAGCTTGCAAGATAATTTCAGTTATGCCTGTGTTTCTCTTTCCTTTTTGTCATGAAAATTGTTAAGCGATTTATTATAATAAGTTCATTACCTACCTACAAGCCTGGCAGTTTTCCCAACTTAAATACTTCATAACCTGAAAGGGATACCTGTAAGCTAAACTAGTGAAAGATCCTATGTTCCCTTTGCCTCTCTCCGTTGTTTTCAAATATTTATTGAATGCTTACTATGTGCTGAGCAGTATGTTACTTGTTGAGAATGTAAAGACAATTTCTGCTTTCAAAGAATGTAGGAGAGACGGGTAAGTAAATAGATAATTAAAACAAAAGTGACGTGTACCACTGTATGTAGAGGTATGTTCAGGGTGACTTTGGAGCACAGAAGACGGATACCTAACTCAGTCTTAAGTGCCAAAAGGTAGAAATGTTCAAAGAAGGCTTCAAAGAGGAATTTTGAACATCTGGAATCTGGAATTTGAAGGAATAGGAGTTAGCCAGTTGAGGGATTCTGGGGAGGGAGAGGACTTTACAGGCAGCTAGGACAGCACATGCATACGTAGATAGGCCCAGGAGAACATGTCACAGTTTAGAAATTCCAAGTGGTGCAGTGGGACCAAAGACTCGTCCTAGGACCGAAGATGAGCAGGTATGGGAGAGGAATGAGAGAAGAGGCTTGCTAGAAAGATAGGCTTGGGTCAGGGGTTGAAGGATTTTTTTGTGAGCTGTAAAGAACATTGTTAAATTTGTGCTGTTATAAAGACCACTGTGGTACCACTTCTGAGGACAGATTAGAGAGGAGTAAAACAGGAGGCAGTCAGAAAGAAACTGTCACTGCCCAGGCACATCCAAGAGTACGTTCAGGTTGAAAGCTGCACTCCACCAACAGATTCTCTCAGACTGGGAAGATTTGTAAAATTGTGTAAAAATACAGACTTTTTACCCCAAGTGAATGAATCCCAGAAGAATTATTTCAGCCCTTTATCTTTTTTTTATCCTTCACTACAAGTCCACACAAGAAACGGGTTGTCAGCTTTTCCTTGGATTTTAGAAGAGGGACTATTCTGAAGGCCCCTGGTATGTAGGCCTGGGAACCAGGTGAGTATTTGATAGAGTGTTTAATGGCTAATTGGATCCTGTTACATTTAGGGCTTTTTCAAAAAAAGAAATTATTTTTAGGCTGAAAAAACAATCAAATTTGCATCTTGAAAAATTTTATTTGGTGACTACATTTTGATAGCATCAGTAGTGCAAATAAAGATTAGCTTTTCTAAAAGATTAGAGTAGGATTAGGCTAGTTGCTTTAGCATAGACAGGTGAGCAAAAGTGTACGTTGACCCTATTTTCTCTGACTTCACTAGATTGTCTTCCTAAAGTGTTTATGTGTTTCACTGTTACTTTTGTTCTTTAAGATTTTAAGTAACGTCTATACCCAATGTGGGGCTCGAACTCAGAACCGCTAGACCAAGAGTCAAAGCTCCAGGTGCCCTCACTGTTACTTTTTTTTAAAACAAGATTTAGAAGCACAGTTTTGTATAATCCAAAACATAATTTCTGTTTGAATTTAGAAATTATATGTATAACTTTCCCCCCCTGTGCTTCATCTCCCAGAATCTGTGGTTGTGAAAGATCGAGGGTTTTGAGGGAAGAGAGTGGTACAAAAGAGGTGGATACCTCATACGTGGAAACCAAAGAATAAAGTGCATTTGAATTACTGGCTGGAGCAAGTTTGATAGAAACACCATTGATATAGTCATCCTTGGTTCCTATTGCAGGAATTACTGTTGACTCATAGTGTAGCCAGGTGTTCATTACTCAGAATTTTTATTTAGTAGACGATGAAGGCTTCATTCTCCCCCACATGGTCTAGAAAAGAATGTTTAGGGAGATTCCTTGTTAGAAATTTCTGAATAACTTTTACAAATATTATAGCTATGTCAGACATTTATTGTATTCTTACTGAATATTTGGCTCAGAATATTCCTTGGTCATGTTTAGATTTCTTTCTCACTTGAAGTGAGATTGAGGGCCAGATGAGTTAGAAAGAATTATGAAAGAGAGACGGAAGGAGAGAAGTGGCTAAGAGTCATCTCTCTGAGTCACCAGCAATGAATGCCACTTTACTGGAGAACATTGAACTTGTTTCAAAACCCGGGGATGGGCAGCTCTTTGACTTCTGACTGGTTAGTTTCACACATCATTGAGAACTTCTGTTTCCTTAATAGAGGCCACTGGGACTTAGTTTTTATGAATATCATGTTCTCTAAAGTACTTTTTTCTTTAAAACTCATCATCACTTTCACTGTAACTCTAAAAATCTACTTTCAGCCCATGAAAAAGTACTATTTGGAGTAGAAAGAATAGTAAATGGAAGGCCAGTAAGATGGAGGTTTATTAACTTTCAATGGATAACAAATAGATGTAATTCTCAGTAAATCTTTAAAATAAAAGCATTTTTCTTTAGGCTTTGAATTGTTGTTAATAGTCAAAGACTGAGCGTTACTACAGAAAGTAGTAATTCAGTTGCTAGAGAAAGAGTATTAGTAGCTCACTAGTTAGTACTATATAAAAAGAAACATTTTTTTTAACTGTCAAGGTTCCCTCAGAGTAGGTGGTGCTTGGTACCTTGGAAGATAGATACCACACGCAGAGGAAAGGTACAATTTGTGCTTTGAGAGAACTGTTTTGTTACTACGCGAAGACTTCCCAGTGGGCTTTAAAAACCCTTTAGGTTCATCATGTCCAGTAGAACTTTCTGTAGTGATGGAAATGTTCTGGATCTGCACCGTCCAGTGTAGTAGCCATGTGTGGCTATTGAGCATCTGAAATTTGGCTAGTACAACTGAGAAACTGAATTGCAAATTGTGTTTAATATAAATACATTAAATACTAATAAATTTAAATAATCATGTATAGCTAGTGACCATAGTATTAGACAGTGCATCTTTAGATATTTGAGAACTGAACAGCACCTTTGACAACCATTACTTCAGTGACCAGTCATTAAAATTTACTCTAGTGTAACCAATATTTATTTGTAGTACCTTTGAAAGTGTCACCTTTTATTTTGCTTCTGTTAGAACTGAAGGAACTACAGTACAGGAATACCTCAGAGATACTGTGGGTTCAGTCCCAGACCACTGCAATAAAGCAAATGTCACAATAAAGTGAGCCAAATGAATATTTTTGTTTCCTAGTGCATGTAAAAGATGTTTACACTATACCGCAGTCTATTAAGTGCACAGTAGCATTATGTCTAAAAAACTAATGTACACATTTTCTTTTAATTTTTTTTCTTTGAAGATTTTATTTATTTGTCAGAGAGAACAGCAGGGGGAACAGCAGGCAGAGGGAGAAGCAGGCTCCCCGCTGAGCAGAGAGCCTGATGAGGGACTCGATCCCAGGACCCTGGGATCATGACCTGACCCGAAGGCAGAGGCTTAACTAACTGAGCCACCCAAGCGCCCCACATCTTATTTTTTTTTTAAAGATTTTATTTATTTGTTTGAGAGAGAGAGAATGAGAGAGAGAGAGCACGAGAGGGAGGAGGGTGAGAGGGAGAGGCAGACTCCCTGCCAAGCAGGGAGCCCGATGTGGGACTCGATCCCGGGACTCCAGGATCACGACCTGAGCCGAAGGCAGTTGCTTAACCAACTGAGCCACCCAGGCGCCCCCAACCCCACCTCTTATTTTAAAAATACTTTGTTGCTGGGGCACCTGGGTGACTTAGTTAAGCATCTGACTCTTGGTTTCTGCTCAGGTTGTGATCTCCTGGGTCATGAGTTTGAGCCCTGTGTGGTGTGGGGCTCTGCATGCTGCGGGGAGTCTGCTTGAGGATTCTCTCCCTCTGCCCCTACCCCCCACTCTCTCACACACGCGCTCTCTGTCTCACAAATAAATAAACCTTTTAAAAAATATTTTGTTGCTGGAAAAAAAAAAAAAAATACCTTAGGGGTGCCTGGGTGGCTTAGTCAGTTAAGTAGTCTTCACCAGGAATAAATTCCATCTCAAGAAACCACATTCTTTGCTTGTCACTAAGAAGCAACTCCTCATCTGTTCAAATTTTATCATGAGATTGCAGCAATTCAGTCCCATCTTCAGGTTCCATTTCTTACTCTAGTTCTCCTTCTTTTAGCACCACATCTGCAATTACTTCCTCCATTGAAATCTTGAACCTCACAGTCATCCAGGGCAGTAGGAATCAACTTCTTCCAAAGTCCCATGAGTGTTGATATTTGGACAAACCCTTCCCATGAAATCACAGGTGTTCTTAATGGCATGTAGGTTGGTGAATCCTTTCTTGAAAATTTTCAGTTAACTTTGCCCAGATCCATCAGAGGAATCACTATCTATGACAGCTACAGCTATACAAAAGACATTTCTTAAATAATAAGGCTGGAAGGTCAAAATTGCTCCTTGATCCATGGGCTTCAGAATGGATGCTGTGTTAGGAGGCGTGGAAACAAAGTTAATCTCACTGTACATCTCCATCCTGAGCTCTTGGGTGACCAGGTGCATTGTCAATGATATTTGTAATAGTAATATTTTAAAAGAATTTTCTTTCTGGGCAGTAGTTCTCAAGAGTAGGCTTAAAATATTTAGTAAACCATGTAAACAGATGTAATGTCATCTAGGCTTTGCTGTTCCATTTGTAGAGCACAGGCAGAGTAGATTTAGTGTAGTTCTTTTTTTTTTTTTTTTTAGGTCCTAGGATTTTTAGAATGGTCAGGGAGCACTGGCTTCTACTTATTTCCTTTTTTTTTTCTTAAAGATTTTATTTACTTATTTGACAGAGAGAAACACAGCGAGAGAGGGAACACAAGCAAGGGGAGTAGGGGAGGGAGAAGCAGGCTTCCCGCTGAACAGAGAGCCAGATGCGGGGCTCGATCCCAGGACCCTGGGATCATGACCTGAGCCAAAGGCAGACGCTTAACAACTGAGCCACCCAGGCACCCACTGGCTTCAACTGAAAGTCACCAGCCCCATCAGCCCTTGACAAGAGAGTCAGCCTGTCCTCTGAAGCTTTGAAGCCAGGCATTGATTTTTCCTCTCCAGCTATGAAAATCATAGATGGCATCTTCTTCCAATTTAAGGCTGTTTCATCTACACTGAAAATCTGTTGTGTAGTGTCGTCACCTTTGTCAATTATCTTAGCTAGATCTTCTGGATAACTTGCTGCAGCTTGTACATCAGCACTTGCTGCTTCTCCTTGCATTTTTATGTTACCGAGACGGCTTCTTTCCTTAAACCTCATGAACTAACCTCTACTAACTTCAGACTTTTCTTCTGCAGCTTCCTCACCTCAGCCTTCACAGAATTGAAGAGAGTTAGGGCCTTTTCTGGATTAAGCTTCAGCTTAAGGGGATTTGTGGCTGGTTTGATCTTCTGGCCAGACCACTCAAACTTTCTTTATATCAGCAATAAGGCTGTTTTGCTTTCTTATCATTCATTTGTTCACTGGAGTAGCACTTTAATTGCCTTCAAGACCTTTCCTTTATATTTGCAACTTGGCTAACTCTTTTGGCACAAGAGGTCTCGCTTCTGGCCATCTTGGCCTTCACCACGACTCCCTCACTAAGCTTAATCATTTCTGGCTTTTGATTTAAAGCGTGAGACCTGTGACTCTTCCTTTCCCTTGGACACTTAGAGGCCACTGTAGGATTATTAATGGGCCTAATTTCAATATTGTTGAGTCTCAGGGACCAGGGAGACCTGAGGAGAGGCGGGGAGAGATGGGGGAATGGCCATCTGGTGGGTGGGGCAGTCAGAACACACACAGCATTAAGTTCTCCATCTCATGTGGGCCTGGTTCACGGCGCCCAAAACAATCTCAATACTAACATCAAAGATCACTCATCATAGATCACTATAACAAATATTATAATAATGAAAAGTTTGAAATATTGTAAGAATTACCAAAATGTGACACAGAAACCCAAAGTGAGCAAATGCTGTTGGAAAAATCGTGCCGATAGACTTGCTTGACTCAGGGTTGTCACAAACCTTCAGTTTGTAAAAAATGCAGTATCTGTGAAGCACAATAAAATGAAGTCTCCCGAAGTGAGGAAGATGACAGAGGAAGTTAACTGGGGAATTTATTTACTTCAGGTCTTTATTTACATGTCATCTTCCCAGTGAGGCCCTTCTCACGGTTTTTCCTGTGGCCCTCTTGTCAGCCCACTTGTTTCCCTTTCCTGAATAATTTTTCTCTATCGTCCTTATACCATCTAACATACTAGAAAGAAGGCATGGGGTTTTTTTTCACCACTGTATTCAGTACTATGTCCCCAACACCTGGAACAATAACCTGATACTTTAGAGGTGCTCAGGGAAATATTTGTGGAATGAATAAGTAAGACTTGTGGTTTCCCAATAATAATAATCCAATCCATTAGACAGCTATTTTGCATTATATGGCAAGCACTGAGCTAGATTCATTATATAAAGTGCACTATGGCCACAGTTCTCTTCCATAATAAACCACTTCTTAGAGGCATTATTTGAAACCTAACATTGAATTGGTTAAGTCATTGGTTTGACTCTGCTGTAGAATTTCAGAACCACAGGGGAGCTTGGCAATAATTGGATTCAGCCTCCTGATGTCATATAGTGGGTTTAAAGTTCCATCGGTGTCATTTATAGCCTCTTCCCACCTCCCTTTCCCCCTCATCCTCACAACCTCTGAATCTTTTGGTCCAATTATCTTTCCCCACATCTTCTCATCTCCATTCAGTTAATTCTCACTTCTGTCTGGGCCTACCCTTCCCACTGTCTCTCCTGCATTCTAACCAACTCTGGAAATCCTTAGCCCAACTGTGAAAAAACCCTTTCATCTTTCTTAACTGAAACTTTCCTGTTTAATAAATTTCTTACCACTCTTTCCTCAATTCTAGAAGCATTTCCTGACCCTTAGGGCATCCTTAAGAACTTACTGTCTTCAAAACAAAAACTTGAAGAGAAAGCGAAAAGGCAGAGTCCAGGTGCTAAAGCACCAGTGTTTTAGTCTGAGGTCTTCCATTGCACGGAACTGAAAGCAGTATGGCATGATTTCACTTTCCTTCTCCCGTAACCACAGGCCAACACATTGTAGGCTTGCAGACATGCACATTACTGCAGGCCTACCATCCGTACTGCCTCTGTGATAGAAAAGCCTATTGGAACCTCCCGAGTTTTTCCTAAGAACTGTGATGTTTATATTTAAACACTGGTGGGGGGGTCACTTTGTAAAGAATCTAAGTGGGGCAAGAGGGGGTTGAATATTGTAAGTAGCTTCAACCATCCGACTCTTTAGAAAGTCTCTTACTTAATCCTCACAACAGCTCTATAATTCTGTCCATTTTGAAGATGTGGAAACTGAGGCTCATTAAGTTAAGTAACTTGTTCAGAGTTGCCTGATCAGTAAATGGGAAAGCTGAAGTTTTACAGTTACTCGTGAATCCAGAGCCTCTGCTCTCTTCCGTTGGTAAGCCATGTTGCCCTCTGGAAGTTGGGGTAGTTGGGCAACAAGAATTACAGTATTTGATGCAGAATAGGAAGCAAGTGTGTTTGCTTTTGCATCCAAAGAACAAGCCACAGAGAGAAACCAGTGTCATTTGGGGCAAATGAGATGAGTATCTGGTGATAACCAGGGCCTCTGTCTTGACTTACGGTTTCTGTCACTTTCAGCCTGTTCTTCAGGCGCGTTCATATGAAGTATACATGCTTTCTGCTGTGGAACTTGAGCCTGACAGTAGTGACTGTGTAAGGTTTTTGTTTTTTGTTTTTTGTGTTTTATTTTATTTTATTTTATTATGTTATGTTAATCACCATGCATTACATCATTAGTTTTTGATGTAGTGTTCCATGATTTATTGTTTGCGTTCAACACCCAGTGCTCCATTCAATATGTGCTCTCTTTAATACCTATCACTGGGCTAACCCATCCCCCCAGCCCTCTCCCCTCTAGAAACCTCAGTTTGTTTCTCAGAGTCCATAGTCTCTCATGGTTCATCTCCCCCTCCGATTTCCCCCCCCTTCATTTTTCCCTTCCTACTGTCTTTTTTTTTTTTTTTTAACATATAATGTATTATTTGTTTCAGAGGTACAGGTCTACGATTCATCAGTCTTACACAATTCATAACACTCACCATAGCACACACCCTCCCCAATGTGCATCACCCAACCACCCCATCCCTCCCACCCCCCTCTACTCCAGCAACCCTCAGTTTCTTTCCTGAGATTAAGAATTCCTCATAACAGTGAGATCATATGATACATATCCTTCTCTGATTGACTTGTTTTACTTAGCATAATACCCTCTAGTTTCATCCACATTGTTGCAAATTGCAAGATTTCGTTTTTTGGAGTTTTTAAAAAATTTTTTTAAAGATTTTATTTATTTGACAGAGAGAGACAGTGAGAGAGGGAACACAAGCAGGGGAAGTGGGAGAGGGAGAAGCAGGCCTTCCCCGGAGCAGGGAGCCCGATACAGGGCTCGATCTCAGGACCCTGGGATCAGGACCCGAGCTGAAGGCAGATGCTTAATGACTGAGCCACCCAGGCGCCCCAAGATTTCATTTTTGGTTTTTTTTTTTGATGGCTGCATAATATTCCATTGTGTGTGTGTGTGTGTGTGTGTGTGTGTGTACCACATCTTCTTTATCCATTCATCTGTTGATGGACATCTTGGCTCTTTCCATAGTTTTGCTATTGTGGACATTGCTGCTATAAATATTGGGGTGTAAGGCTTTGTATAAACATTTACCCGACAGATTTGTCTCCTTTGAAAAAAGTTATTACTTGCAAAGCAGTACAGTCTCAAAAACCATCATGAACATGCCATTTTTTCCCCCAAAAAAGCAAGAGTTTCACATCAATTCTCGGGATTCTTTGGAATGATTTCTTCCAGCCTCCATCTGTAGCACTTTTCACCTTAATTGCCTTTTGTTACTAGATTTTGTGAACAAAGCTTAAAATTGAAGAATTTTGTTTCTTCCCTTTGTTCAAGGTTAATAAATACTGGTTACATGTCCACAGTGCACTGAGTTATGTCAAGCATTGAGGGTTTAAAGATAAATACATCACGATTCCTGCCCAGGAGGAGTTTCTAGCCTATAAGAGAGGTCAGAAGATCATTGCAATTTAGGGTAATATGTCCAGCACAATCAGTCATGATCAGCTCTTTACCTCTCCAGTCTTATTCCTTGATGCTTATATCTTTTTCTCACCTCTGTCATCTCTTCTGTGACTAACTCTTTTTGATCTTAGATGTCACTTCTTTTGAGATATTTTCTTTGATCTCTCAAGACAAAGCTAGACACTCCCACCCCTACCAGTATGTTTGCATAGTACCTAAGTACTGATTATTGTAGATCCTATTTATTTGAACTGTCAGCGCGTTAAGGGCTAAAACTGTTATTTTAGCACCAACACATTGCTGGGCACATAATCAATGATCAGCAAATCTTTACTGGAATTCTCCTTGAATGACTAAAGAATGGCTCATAATAGTGGAAGCAACATTTGAGCCAGTTCTTAAAGGATGAGTAGAAGTTCCCTAGGTGGATCTGGGGAAGAAAAAATCCAGGCCAAGTGAAGAATTCGTACAAACAGATGAGACCTTGAAAAGTTTTTACAAGTGACTGAGAAGGCTTTCTAATTTCCACATGGAGTCTGAGATACAGGTTATTGTCTAATGTTATTTCCTATAACTCTCCAGAGCCAGCCAGACTAGATTAGAGTTACATCATGGGGTAAAGAATAAGAAGCTACTCCCCCCCCCCAATTATAGATCCAGAAGTTGAAAATTAATCCTTTACTTCAATATGTATCTGTGTGACCTGTCAGTAGTTTCTGTTGGTCAATCTTTCCTGGAGGGAAGTGACTTTCTTCCCAACCTTTCATTAGAGCTCACCTCCTTGAGACATCTCAGGCCAGGAGAAAGTAGTATGCTGAAGTAAATTGAGGGAGATGTGATTAAAATCACTAAGAGCTTACTCCCCTAAGTAATCCAATTTATATTGGTACTTCAAAATAAGTACATTTAAATGAAAGCATTATGCTCTTGTGATTGATCTTGTAAACTATATAAATGTGTGTGATCTCATGTTTGTGTGTGATATGATATGCTTGCCAACAAAAGGCTTTGGAGTTATAAACGTCACTAAGTTTTGAATGCCTAGCTCTTTATAGGTTACTTGCAGTGTTTAGAAGCAGTTCTTTAAAAAAAAATGATGCTCTGGTTAGAGGGCTTCAAGTGCTATCTTTGCCTGTTAAACTTTATTTTTATAAGGCCTTCTTGCTCTTTCCATAAATATAGGAAGATTCACAAATTTTAATCTGTCACTTCTCCCATTCCTTGAGGCAATAAGCTGTGGAGGAAAAGTACTCTAAAAAGAGACTATCTTTTATTACGGGACAGTTAAGAAGAAACAGTTGTCTACTTACTGTAAAGTTAAAACGAGAATCCCCTTTGCATTTTTTTAAGTAGGCTCCAGACTCACGACCCTGAGATCAAGACCTGAGCTGAGATCAAGAGTTGGCCGCTGAACCAACAGCCCCACCCTTTGCATTTCTAAAATATAATACATGGAAAACTAGAATGAACTCAAGGCTTTGATTGTTAAATTTTATTTTATTTTTTAAAAGATTTTATTTATTTGAGAGCGAGCGAGCACAAGCAGGCAGAGGAAGAGGAAGAAACAGACTCACTGTTGAGCAGGTAGCCCGATGTGGGGCTCTATCCCAGAACCCTGGAATCATTACCAGAGCTGAAAGCAGACGCTTAACTGCTTAACTGACTGAGCCACCCAGGTGCCCCTGATTGTTAAATTTTAAAGTCATCAGTGGACCAGTATCTTCCTCTCTCTCTCAGCTTGCTTGCTTATCAATTGACACCAAGTAAATATTGATTGTTGGAATGAAACTGAAACAGGCTGGCCAGTGACCGTGTATCAGCCTGGTACATAGGCAGCAGAATGATCAGAGAGATTTGTTGTTGTTGTTGTAGAGAATGGGCTTCCTTGGGAAATAAGTATATCTTTAGGAAATAAATATTTCTGACCATTTACACAAGGGCCAAAAGTGAGTCCTGGAGTTAGAATTGGGAGACTTGGGTTTTAGTCCAGGCTCTGAGCAAGGCAGTTAATGGTCACTAAGAATCCTTTCATTCTTTTCTTTATAAGTTTTATTGTGACCTTCACAGTACTCTAGAGTAAGCAATGAGCCAAGCCAAGGTGGGCATTTAAATTAAGCAGGTGGTAAACAGCAGCTATACCAGGATCCGTAAATCTGTTGTTATACTCCTGTATGGTCCTGTCAGCATAAATTAAATGCGACAGTACTGTTTCGGAGGGGGGTGTTTGGGTGTGTGCGCGCACTGTTCCATCTGCTTGAGGTTTTTGTATAGCAACCCTGATTGTGTTCAGACTTCCTCCTTAACTTCCTTCTTCCAGTTTGCTCTCTGAATTCATGATACAGAAATGTCATCCTCTTCCGTTTCTGACTAACCTCTTTGTAATGACTGAGTTTTTTGCCATCTACTATTGTCTGGCTGTTCCTGGCCTTTCCTTTCTTGATTTGTTTTTTTACTGTAACAACTGTGATCATTAGTGCTTGCATTTATTGAGAGTTTTCCGTGTGCCAGGCACATTGCAAAGGGCTTTATTTATGTTCATGTCATTTAGTCCTTAACACCTGCCTTGTGCTGCTAAGTATGGTTACGCCCCATTTTACAAATCAGGAAACTGAGGCGCAGAGGTGAAGTAACTTGCCTAGTGTTAACGCCTAGTGATAGATCTGGAATTAAAATTTCAGTTGCCTCCAAAGCTCTCCCTCTTTTTTTTTTTTTTTTTAGTTTTGTTGTTTGTTTATTTTTTAAGATTTTATTATTTGACAGAGAGAGAGAGAGGACAAGCAGGGGGAGCGGCAGGCAAAGGGAGAGGAAGAAGCAGGCTTCCAGCTGAGCAGGGAGCCCGACGCAGGGCTTGACCCCAGGACCCCAAGATCATGACCCGAGCTGAAGGCAGGCGCTTAACCGACTGAGTCACCCAGGCTCCCCCAAAGCTCACCCTCTGGCCATGATGATGGAGACAGTGGTGATGATGATGATTACTACAATTTGTTGAGCACCTACTGGGTTCTGGGCGGTGCATTTGCCACCTTTTTCCTCCCCATTTTATAGTGTAGAAACCTATTACACATGGTCTGCTTTTAGGCTAGTAAATAAGTCCCAGGGTTTAAAGGCACTGGGCATTCTTACATTACAGCATTCTTTCAGTATGTTTTTCCTTTTACTCTTTCCTGTTTTAATGGTCAACATGTTTTTCTGACTACTACCAGTATGAACCAGTATTAAATGTTGCCTAAGTTTTTCTGCACTTTTTTTCTTACCACTGCCTTGGCATTATCATTTTCTTATTTGTTACCTTTGCTATTTTTCCTATATCAAAAGCAGATAATGGGGATAAGATAATGGGGGGAAAGGAGAAGGTGCTAAGAAAAGGCAAGAGGAAAGTCCAAATACCAGAAATTGTTCTGTGATCTCAGTTTGGAAAATGAAGATTTAAACTAAAAGCTCTGTTTTTTTTTGTTTGTTTGTTTTTTTAGCAGCTGTCTTTTGTTGAAGGACTTTGGCACTTACAAATAAAAATTCATCAAACTGTGTCCTTAATATTTATGTATTTTGGCTATATGTAAATTAGTTATATTATTAAAAAAAATCAGTATGCAAGCTGGACCTTCAGTTGCTGCCTGTGGTTAGCTGATATTTCCATGTATTATAAGCAACATGTAGGGTTACTCCCAATAGTTTTGTAATCCCCAAGATCATATGGTGGTTACTGAGCTTTAGCAGAAAGAGAAGTAGTATATAATATCTTCCAAACATTTATTTCAAGTTTACTATTTTAGTAAGGAAAATTTTCAGAACTGTTTCTTTTTATTTTTAGAAAAGGTATATTCAGGGCTCCTGGGTGGCTTAGTTGGTTAAGCGACTGCCTTCGGCTCAGGTCATGATCCTGGAGTCCCTGGATCAAGTCCCGCATTGGGTTCCCTGCTCGGCAGGGAGTCTGCTTCTCCCTCTGAGCCTCCCCCCTTCTCATGTGCTTTCTCTCTCTCTCATTCTCTCTCTCTCAAATAAATAAATAAAATCTTTAAAAAAAAAAGAAAAGGTATATTCAGTCCTAAAATATCCTTTCTGATGTTATTAATTCCCCAAGTATAGATCAAATCCTGCTTAGGGTATACCACTTACAGGTAGGAAACACTACGATTTTAGAGCAAGCAGTGAAATATAAGAACAATCGATACTTTTAAGGCAAGCCTGTTTTGAAGACATACCTTTGAGTTGAATTCTACTCCCATCAGTCTGCTGTGCATAACTCTGATGTTTTTTGTATGATTACATTTACAAGTTCTGTGGTAGACTCTTGAGCAGGCTCCCTTCTTCTATGCCGGTGAGTCTGGAGAGTTACAGCCAAAAGCTCCGAGTCAGGAAAAGTAGGTGTGGCTTTTGGGGGCTGTGCCGCTCAGCCCCTAGAGTGTAGTTGGCAGTCTCCTCCCCTTCCTGCACTTGAGCTCTTCACAGTGTGCGCACTGGAATGACAGGCATTCCTGTGTGAGGAGAGCCAGCGTGAAGACATATTTGTAAGAACCACAAGTGCCTAGGCCAGGATACAGGGAACAGAAACTCCAGCAGATTAACTGACCTCATGCTCTTTCCTGATATTTGGGAGTGACACTGAGAAAGGAGTGCCTGTCCCCTCTCTATGTGGATTTATCTTTTAAGAAAAGTTTTCTTTGGTCCGGGACAGTTTGTTGTCGTGAGACACATCAGACAATTTAATCATGGGGCAAGCTGACGTCTCCAGACCGGTAAATCCAGATGCAGTTGGTGAGTAATAGAAGGCAAGGAAACAAAATCTTGACAGAGGCAAGGCAGATGAATAGGTGAGATTGAATATTTTATAGAAAGTTGAATGTTGTGAGGATTTTGTTGTTTGTAACTTTAGGACATTTACAACTTTGTAAAGAATGAATGAAAATTTGTAAGTTGTTTTTCACTCAGTTATATTAATTTACCACTCATAGTTTTGTCTTACTTGATCCCTTTGGAGTTTTTTTTTATATAATACTGCTAGGAAGCCATCTATTAATTTCTTGCTCTTGCAGAAGATAAGTACTACAGGAAATCGTATTTAGGATTCAGTGTTGTTTTACTAGCATGTTGCGGGACTTGAGATCTATATGGCATAGAACTAGAACTGTTGACTTCTATAATTGGACCATTTTCAAGAATTGTTATAATTTCTGGGGTGCCTGGGTGGCTCAGTGGGTTAAGCGGCTGCCTTCGGCTCAGGTCATAATCCCAGGGTCCTGGGATCGAGCCCCGCATCGGGAGCCCGCTTCTCCCTCTCTCTCTGCCTGCCTCTCTGCCTATTTGTTCTCTCTCTGTATCTCTCTGCCAAATAAATAAATCAAATCTTTAAAAAAAAATTGTTATAATTTCTTAGACTCAATTATACATTCTCCAAATAAGTCTCCGGCTTTTCCCATTGTGCTGGTATTTCCATTTCTTGTAAGGCAGTTCTTTGGTATAAACATTTTTGATGTCAGTGCTTTACATTTGAAGTGTTATTGTCTCAGAGATAGCTAGAGACCAAGCTGGTAATCGCAAGTGTAGCTTAGAGTTTCAAGGCTTGTAAATGAAATGAAAGTCCATTGTCCGTGAAGACTCATTTTCCCACCTGTGTGGGGTTTTGTGTAAGATGAAGATGTAAAGGTAGGAAAAATAGTTTTAAGTGGAATTGTTAAAGGGTTGGAAATATAAACAAAGTGGGGGAAAGCCTGGGAATCATTTCTTGACATTATACTTTTAAAAAAGATTTGTACCTTCTCTTTGATTTTGGAAGCAGTAGAAAACATGTTCAGTCCTAGGCTCCTCTTTTTTTCAGAAATGAAAAATGTTGGGGCGCCTGGGTGGCTCAGATGGTTAAGCGTCTGCCTTCGGCTCAGGTCATGATCCCAGGGTCCTGGGATCGAGTCCCGCATCGGGCTCCCTGCTCCTTGGGAGCCTGCTTCTCCCTCTGCCTCTCTCTCTCTCTCTCTGTCTCTCATGAATAAATAAATAAAATCTTTAAAAAAAAAAAAAAGAAATGAAAAATGTTGATGACTTTAAAGAAAAGTTTAAAGTGTGAGAACACAGGTAACATTCCCAAATGTCTTGTGATTTAATATTATTTAGTTGCTTTTTTTTAAGATTTTATTTATTTATTTGACACAGAGAAAGAGACAATGAGAGAGGGAACACAAGGGGGGAGTTGGAGAGGGAGAAGCAGGCCTCCCGCTGGGGAGGGAGCCCAATGCGGGGCTTGATCCTAGGACCATGATCTCAGGATCATGACCTGAGCAGGAGGCAGTCACCCAATTGACTGAGCCACCCAGACCCCTCAATGTTATTTAGTTTCTAAAAGTGTGTTTTCCCCCTGAGAACTTGCCAGATGAAATTACTACAAAGTATTTTTCATGTTTTACTGAAACTGAAGCACATGGATCAAAAAGTGAGTCAGCAACAGATTTTTAGGACCAAAGTCAGGACTTGATTCACTTTACCTTGATCACCAGGAATTTTTAATTTTTAAAAATTTTTTTAAAGATTTTATTTATTTATTTGACAGAGACAGTGAGAGCAGGAACACAAGCAGGGGGAGTGGGAGAGGGAGAAGCAGGCCTCCCGCTGAGCAGGGAGCCCGATGTGGGACTCGATCCCAGGACCCTGGGATCATGACCCAAGCCAAAGGCAGACGCTCAATGACTGAGCCACCCAGGCACCCAAGTTTTAAAAATTTTTTAATGAAATGTTTCATAAATAGAATAAGGCATAGAGAAAAATATAAAGGATCCTCTGGGGCCACTGCCCAGCTTAAGAAATGAAATTAAAAAGAGAGATATCCCACCTCACCCCTAGCTCTATGTCTGCATTCTCTTGTGATGACATTTTCTTTCTTTGCTCCCAGAGGTAACCATTCTCCTGAATTTGGTATATTCACTTTTGGGCCACTAAATTTTCCTGTCGTTCTTGATTAATAAGGACGAATAAGGATCTAAACAATGCTAGACATTTATCTATGAAATGGAAATGAATGGTCTTTGAAAAGCAAGAAATGGGTAAGAAGGTATAACTAACTAACAGGATATAACTTACTTATGAAGAATGCCTATCTAACACCTATATACAATATATTTCATCTGAGTAGATAAAGTTTGGTATATTTGTTTGATAAAAAGTGTGCATCAAATTCATCACTTTTTCTACCAATAGTCCTAAAAAGATACCTATGAAGAAGAAATAGAAATCACTCAGGTACCTAACTAAGATTCTTATGTTCTCTCTAGATTTAATTTTTGGGTTTTATTTCCTATTGCCTAGATAATTCATAGGTGGCTGTAAGCTATTTTAATGGACAGACTGTATATATATATAAAAGATTTTCTACACCCAATGTGGGCCTTGAACACACAACTCCGAGATCAAGAGTCTCATGCTCTACCAGCTGGGCCAGCCAGACATCCCAATTATAGTTCTTATAATTCAGGATTTATTCTATTTGAGCAAATCAGGGCCAGGTCATGAAGGGTCAACACTGACAACTTTGAGTACTACATCATTGCTTTAAAGGCTTCTTACCAAACATAACTGTTTCTTTATGAAATTTAAAAAGCATTTCAGTGAGTGGGTATGTGGAAAGTCTTACCAGATTCTTTGGAAGAATAAATGTGCAAAGTAAATGAAGACTTAAATTATTTGTTTACAGTTCTGGGCCTATAATATAGTAGTTAATTTTGAGCTTTGAAATTGATAGTATTGGGATACCTGGCTGGCTCTGTTGGTAGAGCATGAGACTCTTGAGCCTGGGGTTGTGAGTTCAAGCCCCATGCTAGGGGTAGAATTTACTTCAAAAAAACTAAATAATAATAAAATTTATGGTACTAGGTTTGGCAGGCCAAGTGATACAAAATAAGTTACTGAATATGTTGAATATATTTCTTATTATTTTTAAGGCACTGTAAATGTTTTAGTGGACCCTGTATAGGTATAACTCAAGTCTTATGCCCTTGAGAAATTTACTTTCTAGTTGAGAATTTAAATATTGAAAGAAAAAATCCAAGATATTTATAAATTTGTTTAAGATAAGGCCTATTCTTGGGGTGCCTGGCTGGCTCAGTCAGTGGAGCATATGACTCTTGATATTGGGGTTGTGGGTTCGAGTCCCATGTTGGGTGTAGAGATTACTTAAAAATAAAATCTTTAAAAACAAATAAAAGGGGCGCCTGGGTGGCTCAGTCGTTAAACATCTGCCTTCAGCTCAGGTCATGGTCCCAGGGTCCTGGGATCGAGCCCCACATCGGGCTCTCTGCTCCACAGTAAGCCTGCTTCTCCCTCTCCCACTCCCCCTGCTTGTGTTTCCTCTCTCACTGTGTCTCTCTCTCTGTCAAATAAATAAATAAAATCTTTAAAAACAAACAAACAAATAAAAAAGATAAGATGTATTGCTGTTAACTAAGAAAAGTCTGATTTCAAATAAATAACCTTTGCATGAGGACGCATATGCACGTTGACAAGATGTTATGTCAGTATTCATTTAGAGTTTTACTATAGGATCTCTCTAACAACTGGTGAACTAATTGATTATTTAAATGCAGAGAAGGAATTTATGCTATAATGTCCATTCAAGGGAATTAGCAATTATCCTCAGTAGTTCTTATAAAAATAATTATCCTCAAAGAAATATGTCCATAGGAGAATCCTGTGTATTTACTCAGATAAAACTGTCAAGTAGAGACACCTGGGTGGCTCAGTCAGTTAAGCGTCTGCCTTCAGCTCAGGTCATGATCCCAGGGTCCTGGGATCGAGCCCTAATCGGGCTCCCTGCTCAGCGGGGAGCCTGCTTCTCCCTCTCCCTCTGCTGCTCCCCCTGCTTGTACTCGCTCGCTCTCTCTCTCAAACAAATAAAATCTTAAAATAAATAAATAAATGAAATGGCCCTATGATTCCATTCTGTTTTCCATGAGAACCAAAACAAGGTAGTTTCCCTCCTTGTTTCCCTTTGTCAGAACACTGGGTATATAATGCTGGCTATAGTTTTATGATTGTGTGTTCTAAAGAAAACATGTTTTTGAGTCATGCAGCTGCAGCCCACCATGAAACATGCTGGAATTGGAGGTCTTGTTGTTTCTTGGAGGTAGTGGATGTTGGGAGAGGAAGATAACTAACCAAATTACAGTTTGGAGTTTCTGATTTGAGTAGTACCCTGACACTATGCCCTGGTCTTTAAACTACTTACTCCCTCACTCAAGTTGTAGCACCTCAAATTTCATAGGCTTGTTTCTTATACCATGTATTATACAGAGTTCTAGTACTCTCTTTTTCAACCCTCAGGTTTTTCCTAGTCAACATTTAATTCAGGTTTTTTAGTTTCAGTTTAGTTGTTCCAGGTGAATTTTTGGAGTGATTTTTAAAATAAATATATAATATTAAAAATTATGGGGCGCCTGGGTGGCTCAGTTGGTTAAGTGACTGCCTTCGGCTCAGGTCATGATCCCGGAGTCCTGGGATCGAGTCCCACATCGGGCTCCCGGCTCAGTGGGGAGCCTGCTTCTCCCTCTGACCCTCTCCTCTCTCATGTTGTTTCTGTCTCTCTCACTCTCTAATAAATAAGTAAAATCTTTTTTAAAAAATAAAAATATTAAAAATTATGTAATGCTTTTCATCTTCAAATAAAGTATTCATTAACTATTAGCTAGAGTTACATGTATCTACATTACTTACTAGAGATAAGGATAAAACAGGGTTAAACAATAAGCCCTAGGTGAAAGACAGTGTTCATTTTAGAATCTGATTTAGAACCAATTCTTAAGGATTTTTTAAAAAGATTTAATTTATTTATTTATTAGAGAGAAAGAACCCGAGCTGGGGGAGGAGCAGAGGGAGAGGAACAAACAGACTCCATGTTGAGTGTGAGCCCAATTGGGAGCTCGATCTCACAACCCTGAGATCATGACCTGAGCCAAAATCAAGAGTTAGACGCCTAACTGACTGAGCCACCCAGGAGCCCCTCTATAACCAATTCTTAAGGTAAGGCACAGGCAATTGGAGTCAACAGAAAACTTAGTTTTTAACGCAGCCTTCACTACCCTCTCCCCTTCATTAGGCCTGGTAATAAGAAACAAAATTATTGGGTCTTAGTTCCACATCTATTTCTTGTACCTTATTAAGTTTAAAAAATGTTTGGATTTAAAGCATATAAAGTTCTCCCCTTTTACCCATAAAACTTTTATAATAACCAGTTTTTTGTCCAGAATTTAAAAATCTATAGTTTTGTACAACAGCATACCTACTTCATTATCAAGAAGTTGTCAGATATCTTGGGGCGCCTGGGTGGCTCAGATGGTTAAGCGTCTGCCTTTGGCTCAGGTCATGATCCCAGGGTCCTGGGATCGGGTCCCGCATTGGGCTCCCTCCCCTTGGGGAGCCTGCTTCTCCCTCTGCCTCTCTCTCTCTTTCTCTCTCTCTGTCGTCTCTCATGAATAAATAAATAAAATCTTTAAAAAAAAAAAAAGAAGTTGTCAGATATCTTAAAAAAAATTTTTTTTATTTACATGGGGCTTGAACTCACAACCCTGAGATCAAGACCTGAGCTGAGATCAAAGGTCAGACGCTTAACTGACTGAGCCACCCAGGTGCCCCACAATTATCTTTTTTTTAAATCTTTTTTTTAAAGATTTTATTTATTTGAGAGAGAGAGAATGAGAGATAGAGAGCACGAGAGGGAAGAGTGTCAGAGGGAGAAGCAGACTCCCTGCTGAGCAGGGAGTCCAATGTGGGACTACATCCCGGGACTCCAGGATCATGACCTGAGCCGAAGGCAGTCGCTTAACCAACTGAGCCACCCAGGCGCCCTCCACAGTTATCTTTTTTAAGTTTAAGGTATACAGCATGACTTGCCTTACATATATTGGGATCAATTATTTTTTATAATCTAATAGTTCTGGTTTTTGTTTTTATTTTTTTTATGCCCACTGAGTTTGAAACAGATCTTGTGTTTATACAAGCATTTTAACAGCATCAAAACTTTGTAAATGGAGAACATTAATTTGTGGTACTTAAACTATTGCACTTACTCATTTTTGCCTTCTAAAAGAGAATTATTATTGGATTTAAAGGACTGTTTTTAGAAAACTGTAACAAAAGTACAGAAAGCAAAACCTGCTGCTAATGAACAAAGCAGGCTTTGTCAGAGCACACCCACAACTTCCCTTGGAAATACTGCAAAGTTCTGACCTTCTGGAAATAGAACTGGGCAGAGCACTGCAGAAGATAGTCAGGGAGAAGGTCTCTCTCTGTACCTACAGGGACAGTTAGGTCTGGGATTCCAACTCCACTAAAATAGTTTTCTGATCATGACTGCATCAAGACGGGATGCCCTTGGCAACTTGATATGTACGCTTTTTTGATAGAGATTCCAAGTTGAGAGTAAGATTTTTGTTTTTGTTTTTTAAAGATTTTATTTATTTATTTGACAGAGAGAGACAGCGAACACAAGCAGGGGGAGTGGGAGAGGGAGAAGCAGGCCTCCCACTGAGTGGGGAGCCCGACGCGGGCCTCGATCCCAGGACGCTGGGATCATGACCCAAGCCGAAGGCAGAGGCTTAACGAGTGAGCCACCCAGATGCCCCGAGAGTAAGGTTTTATGGTGAGGTGCCAGAAAATAATATATTCTCTCATGGAAAAAAGGGTTAAACTTTCCAAAGTTTTCCTGCATGTAGAAAAAGGTGCTATTGAGAAAATCCACCGGAGCAGAGAGAAGGGACGCTAATTTTTGGTTGGTAGTCCACATTTGATAACCGAAAATCCTATAAGAAGTCCATGACAGACCCCTATACTATTGCTTCCTCCTCATTCCTGATTACATGTGGGAAGTGTGCCTGTTCCTTCTTTCTCAGAAGAAAGCACACCCAGATGAGTATGAAAAATATTTTTTTAAAGATTTTATTTATTTATTTGACAGAGAGAGACACAGCGAGAGAGGGAACACAAGCAGGGGGAGTGGGAGAGGGAGAAGCAGGCTCCCCGCAGAGCAGAGAGCCCGATGTGGGGCTCGATCCCAGGACCCTGGGACCATGACCTGAGCCAAAGGCAGACGCTTAGTGACTGAGCCACCAAGGCGCCCCTGAAAAATATTTCTGATAATTCTCATGACCAAATAATGCCAAGTGTTTTTCTTCAAAGTGTTATGAAGTAGTTTATTTTTAATTAACCCACCTTTTATTTATTCCTCTGTTAACATTGTTACATAGCTACATTAAATTTTATTCATCCCACAATCTCCTTACTGATTTTGCCTCCAAATGACCATATATTTCTAAATCACCTTGCCCAAATGACTCCATCATCATGAGCTTGAGAACCCATAACTACCAATTTCAGAGCAAAATGAGTCAGATGGTGATGGAAAAGGAATGTAGAAAAGAGGAAATAGTATAATACCGTTATCTTTTAAAGCAATATATTCCTATGTAAAAGCAATATATTCCTATGTAAAGAAAAAAAGAGGGTAATTAGTGAATGAGAGGTATATGAAAGGTCAAAAAGGAAGAACAAAAACACACAAACATAGAGATGGAGAATGGAAAGGCAGAGAGAAAGAAAGTTCCAGACTAGAACTTATTAAAATTCTTTGGTCTTGGGGCACCTGGGTGGCTCAGTCTGTTAAGTGACTGACTCTTGATTTTGGCTCAGGTCATGATCTCAGTGTTGTGAGATCAAGCCCCATGTGGGCCTATATGCTGGGCATGGAGCCTGCTTGGGATTCTCTCTTTTCTTTCCCCTTACCCCTCCCCCCTCTAAAAATAAATAAAAATAAAATAAAAATCTTTGGTATTGTGCCTAATTTAAGGACATGTGCTAATTATAATTAGCTGGCTGCTTTAATATAATACATGGTAAAGGATTTTAGTGAAGATAGAAACAACTTTTATGTTGATCAAGAAATACGAAGGGGCGCCTGGGTGGCTCAGTTGGTTGAGCGACTGCCTTCGGCTCAGGTCATGATCCTGGAGTCCCTGGATCGAGTCCCACATCGGGCTCCCTGCTCAGCAGGGAGTCTGCTTCTCCCTCTGACCCTCCCCCCATCTCATGTGCTTTCTCTCTCATTCTCTCTGTCTCTCAAATAAATAAATAAAATCTTTAAAAAAAAAAAAAAGAAATACGAAGTATTACTACTTGAAAGTTTTTTTTAAGATTTTATTTATTTATTTGACAGTTTATAGGTATGCTTTTGAATAATGGCTTAAAGTTGAGTTTCCAGAGCACTCCCAGACTAGTCCCATACCTCAGAGTATGACTTCAAGCCCTATCTCGCTCTCTCACATATCCCATCAAAGCATGAAGAATTTATCTGTCTCAACTTAAAAGCAAGATTCTTTAGAATTCTTTACCATATTCCAATTCTTTAGAATTATGGTACAAAGTAGTCAGTGAGAAAAGACTCCAAATACAGAATATAGTTTATAAATAAAAAAGAAAAATCAATGGGCGCCTGGGTGGCTCAGTTGGTTAAGCGACTGCCTTCGGCTCAGGTCATGATCCTGGAGTCCCGGGATCGAGTCCCGCATCGGGCTCCCTGCTCAGCAGGGAGTCTGCTTCTCCCTCTGACCCTCTTCCCTCTTGTGCTCTCTCTCTATCTCATTCTCTCTCTCAAATAAATAAATAAAATCTAAAAAAAAAAAAAAATCAGTAAGAAAAAAAGAAAAAGATTTTTCTTTTCTAAAAAAGAAAAATTTTCAGATTACTGAAAAATCAGTAATCTGATGTAATCTGTAATTTTACATCAGTAATCTGATGTAAAAATTATGTGCAATACTGATCCAAATCTAGAAGTTGATTGCTACATCCAATTTAAGTACAAAGTAATGACTTCTAAGAGAAGTAAACAAAAAATTTATAAAGAACCTATTGAAATTTGAAGTAATTATAATGAGGTGGCAAATTCATTTATAAGGAGACTTCAGTAAGAAACCTAATTTTAGACTTTCTATCCTTCATAAATTTTCATAGCAATATTTGAGATGAATACCAAACTTGTTAAATTATATAAAATAGAGATTGGGGGTGCCTGGGTGGCTTGGTCAGTTGAGCATCTCACTCTTGGTTTCAGCCAGGGTCATGATCTCCTGGTCATGGGATCGAGCCCTGCGTTGGGCTCTGCATTCAGTGCAGTGTCTGCTCCAGGTTCTCTCTCTCTCTCCATCTTCCTGTCTCCCTGCTCGTGTTCTCTCTCTCTCTTTCTCAAATAAAATCTTTAAAATAGAGATTAATACCAATCATCATGTTGTTGTAAAAATTAAATCATATCATGTGCCAGCTTAGTAAATTATATTCTAAAAACTTTTGTTAATGAATGAAACCAGATGTTGGAAAGACTTGTAAGATTTCAGCTTAATCTTTATTCTGAAGGCAGCATGATTGAAAGGATCGTAGACTTTTAAAGTCATGTGGGTGGCTCAGTTGGTTGAGTGTCTTCGACTTAGGTCATGATCCCAGAGTCCCAGGATCGAGTCCTGCATTGGGCTCCCTGCTTGGTGGGGAGTCTCCTTCTCCCTCTGCCCTTCACCCTGCTCCTGCTTGTGCTCTCTCTCTCTCTCTCTCTTTCAAATAAATAAAGTCAGATACTTGGATTTGAATCCCACCTATATTTATTTTTTTTTAAATAAATAAATAGGGGCGCCTGGGTGGCTCAGTCGTTAAGTGTCTGCCTTCGGCTCAGGTCATGATCCCAGGGTTCTGGGATCGAGCCCCGCTTCGGGCTCCCTGCTCGGTGGGAAGCCTGCTTCTCCCTCTCCCGCTACCCCTGCTTGTGTTCCTGCTTTAGCTGTCTGTCTCTGCCAAATACATAAATAAAATTAAAATAGATAAATAAATAAATAAAGTCAGAGACTTGGATTTGAATCCCACCTATATTACGCTATAGGCAAAGAGAAAGCATCAAAAGAATGAAATATACAAAGAAAAGCAGACCAATGGGAGGGAAAAGGCCAATTAAATGACATTTATAAGGTGTTGTAATTAAATAAACAAAATAACTCAACTCCCAACTGAAAATACTATACCCAGTGAAAATATCCTTCAAAAATGATGATATAAAATTATCCTAATTGTAGGGGCACCTGGGTGGCTCTGTCAGTTAAGCATCTGACTCTTGATTTCAGCTCAGGGTTGTGAGATCAAGCCCCGCATCAGGCTTTACACTCAGTGCCAGAGTCTGCTTGAGATTCTCTCTCCCTCTCCTCCCCCCACCCCTGTGTGCTCACATGTGCATGCGCTCTCTCAAATAAACAATAATAAATAAATAAAATCTTTTAAAAAATTATCCTAATTATAAGCACAGGATTACAGAAAGAAATAAAGATTACCTGAGAAAGCAAATATGTAAGAAATATAAAAGAATATCATTTGTTAAAACAACAACAATAGGGCGCCTGGGTGGCTCAGTTGGTTAAGCTACTGCCTTTGGCTCAGGTCATGATCCTGGAGTCCCAGGATCGAGTCCCATATCGGGCTCCCTGCTCAGTGGGGAGTCTGCTTCTCCCTCTGACCCTCTTCCCTCTTGTGCTCTGTCTCTCATTCTCTCTCTCTTAAATAAATAAATAAAGTCTTTAAAAAAAAACACAACAATAATGTTTGCTGTGGTTTATTGTTATGTGTATGTAGAAATAAAATATAACAACACAGTAAATAGAGTTGAAATGTTTTAAGTTTCTCGCATTGTTTATTAAGTAAATAAAGCACTAACAATATAGATTCTAATAAGTCAAGGATGCACAGAACAAACCAGACCAATAGAAAATAAATAGCAAAACAGTAGGCTTAAACCCAACTGTGTCAGGAGAAACATTAAATATAAATGTACTAAGCATTCTAAAGGACAACAGTTGTCAAACTAGATAGAAAAACAAAATCAAGGCAAAGTGTTATTAGACTGGCACAGGGAATTTCATAATGATAAAAGGGTAATTTAACAAAGATATAATAACTTTAAATTTGTACACGTCCAATAATGTAGCCTTAAAGTATATAAAGCAAAAAATTAATAGAACTAAAAAGAGAAAGAGACAAATCCATTTTCATAGGTAGAGCTATTAATATACCTCTCTCAGTAACTGATAGAACAAGCTAACAACAAAAAAGAAAGAATGTTAATGATTTGTATAATGTGATTAAACGACTTGACCTCATAGGCAGATTTAGAACACTACCCCCTCAACTGCAGGATATACCATATTTCCAAGTGTACATTAACATAATGTAAATCTGGAAGAAGAATAACTAGCTCCCTGGCTAGATTGGCTGTATCTCATTGAGGGACTTGACAGACAGGAACTTGTCTGTGATCCATTCTCACCTAATACCCCTCAAGCTTTCTGGCAATTTTTCTTTGTAAAAGTATCACATAGCACTCACCTCTTCTTTCATATTGTTTATTTGTTGTTTTGTTTTTTTAGTTTTTATATTCTCTTCCTTATTACTTTTAATCAAACAGGCATTTTCCTGTGTATCATTTGGAACTGAGTAACATCAATTCGGTGGGTGGGTTAGCAGGATATTTCAAATTTCAGTTCCTCCTTTTGCCTCTAGCAAGTAAGATGACTGTGAACACATGGTGGTGCTTAGCTCCATTTCTGTAAGTGTCATCATTAACATATGCTAAATATTATATATCTGCAATGTCTTGAGGTCTCATTGACATTTCATAATTGGGAGTTTACTGTCTTAAAGCACTGACTCTTAAAAGGGATACCATGTATTCACCCACGTGCCACTCCTGGGGGTGCATCCGGGTACCACTGAGGGGAAATTGCTGTGACAGGAGTTGTTCTGATATCTCTGCAAGTGAATTTATACAAATATGGTCTGGTGTTATAATTAACTAGATTCTCTTGCATTTCATGGAAGGAATTAGAGTAGTTGAGATACAGAATGTGTTCAAGTAAATCATGCAACTAGGAAGAAAAGAGTCATTGTCCTCTCATCTCCATCTGTTGGACTTCAGTAGCCAGAATGCTGTTTTGGCCTAAGTTATCAATATACAGCAAAATAATGCATCCAGCAGTCACTCTGATTGTGACACTTGTATAAATCTGACTTTCATCAGCAGGTTTCCCTAGACTCACATCTATCGACTGAAAAAAGATTGGATTTGGCAACTGTTTCTTAAGAAAAAATAATAAATGCTTGTTGATTGTGTATTTTCTTTTATGAAAAACTACAGTTTTAAAAGAAACTTTTTTTAGTGCATATATTATGCCCATTTAGCTCCCCAAAAAGGAGCGTTATTTGCTTCAGATGTGAAAATGTGTACAATAAGCATGTTAACTTACTGTATGTGATAATATAGTATGTGGTCCTTGATGTATTTCTGTAAAGTAAAGGTTCCACTTTAATTCCAGGATGGTTATTCCACATGACTCTTTTTTTCTTCTCCTCTAGACTTCTCCAGAGAACCCTGGGACAGTAGGTGGAGTGCAAAGCTGTATTGTGTTGCCTTCCTGCTTTTTTTGTTGCTTTCCTGCTTTTATTTATTTTATTATTATTATTTTTGGCCCAGTCTTGGCTGCTCCTTTTCTGCCACTAAAGCTAACTAACTAAACCCTGCATGTGTGGTCATTATGAGGGATTCATTTCATTTTCATTTCAGTCCCGCACATATACCGTGTCAGTTATGTTTATTGTCATATCCTTAAGATCATGATTGTCCCTGATGTACTATTGTGATAGGCAAACTGGAATCCCACCTCTTCTTTCCAAAAAGATTACACTTTAAAGCACTCTCTGTAATGCCCCAGCTCCAGGCTCCTTCCAGTGCTCCAAACTTAGGGTCTTGTGAAGGGAAAAAATAATCTGAAAAACGGATACAAGTAAGGTGTTAACATTTTACCCCCTCTGAACTATTAATGTCCTGAAAGAGGAGGGCAGGGGGAGGGGAGTGTTTAGTAGAGAATGATGACTCACTCACTAAAGATGGAACTCCCCATTTCGGTGACACCACAGGCAATAATGTTAGCTGGGGAAGCCCTCCCCCGTGCCAAGAGGATGAGAGTGGCAACAGCAATAGGCTGCACTGGAGCAAGGTCTCATGCATATTGAAAAGACACCCACATTTCTGTGTGTTTGTGTGTGTGTGTGTGTGTGTGTGTGTGTGCGCGCGCCTTTAAGAGGTTTTGAGCTGGTTATGATCGTCTCATTGAATTTTTGTCCTAAAATGATGTCAGCTTGGTTTGGTTCCTTTTCCCTCTTAGTAATTTATCTGTTATGGATTTTGATGTTTGGTGTCCATGTGATGTCAAGGAATCTGTCTGCATGATTGTTTATCATTGCTCTCATCCTTTTGAACTACCACAGGAAGAGAGGGGAAGGGACCTTTTAAAAATTATGCTGACATAATAAATTGGCTGTTCTTTTCCCTGTGTGCCTTTCACCATACTACAGAAGAAGCAAGCCAGCCCACCGCAGATCCAGGCATGGTCATGGACAGTGTGGAAGCAGGAGACACAACGCCTCCCACCAAAAGGAAGAGCAAGTTCTCAGGCTTTGGCAAGATCTTCAAGCCCTGGAAATGGCGGAAAAAAAAAAGTAGTGATAAATTCAAAGAGACATCAGAAGGTGAGACATTAAGATTTAAATATATGTCCTGAGTTAGAGAGTTTCTTATTTTAGAAGTATCTAACTTTCTCATTCTCTTCCCAAGCTTCTATAACCCCCTATTTGAAGAGGGAATTCAATCTTTTAGCAATAAAACCAAGTGGTCACTCATTAAGTCTTATATACTATAGTCTCATCCCCAGATTGCTATTTTGATGGGATTAAAGTTTATCAAGTGGTGAATGGAGTTCCTGAATGGTAGAAAATCTAAGATGCTTTTTTTTCTACTCTGACCACTTTCAGAAAAAGTTCATCCACAAATACCTTATTACTGAAATGACAATTAAAAAAGAAAGAGCTAAAATTATATAAGGATAGTTCCTTTTGAAAATGCTGCATTCCTAATAAGATAGGATATGAAAGAAATTGTTTTTAAATTTGAAGTTAGTTTTCCTGTTCTTTCCAGAGAACAGAAAATTGAACCACTTTATTCTTTTACCTGTTGAGTTAGACTGCTTAAAATTGACCCTTAACTGCCACATTTCTGAGTGCTGTTTTCCAATTTAATATTAAGTTTTAGAGCGAAAAATATCTATGCGAAAACCAAGGGAAGAGTTGGTTAAAAGAGGGGTTCTGTTGGAAGACTCTGAGCAGGGTGAGTTTATAAATAAAATACTATATGTCTGTCTCTATACACTTGGTGTTTGATTCTGACTAGGCATTTGAATTTTCTTTTGTTACTGCTGTTGGGAGGGAGGGGAGATTTTTTAAAGCTGTTCATGCATCTAGAATATTTTTTTTCAAACTTCTACAAAAGAGAAAAAGATAGCTCAGTAGAAGAGTCTACAAAAGCACTGGACAGGGGCGCCTGGATGGCTCAGTTGGTTGAGTGACTGCCTTCGACTCAGGTCATGATCCTGGAGTCCTGGGATCGAGTCCCACATCGGGCTTCCTGTTCAGCGGGGAGTCTGCTTCTCCCTCTGACCCTCCCCTCTCTCATGCTCTCTCTATCTCATTTTCTCTCTCAAATAAATAAAAATCTTAAAAAAAAAAAAAAAAAAGACCTGGGGTGTCTGGGTGGCTCAGTTGTTAAGTGTCCGCCTTCGCCTAGGTCATGGTCCCAGTGTCCTGGGATCAAGGCCTGCATCGGGCTCCCTGCTCCGTGGGAAGCCTGCTTCTCCCTCTCCCACTCCCCCTGCTTGTGTTCCCTCTCTCACTGTGTCTCTCTCTGTCAAATAAATAAATAAAATCTTTAAAAAAAAAAAAAGCACTGGATAGTTGACTAAAGAATATATACAAATGGGGCACCTGGCTGGCTCAGTCAGTGGAGCATGTGACGATTATAGGGTCATGAGTTTGAGTCCCATGTTGGGCATAGAGATTACTTTAAAAAAAAATTTTTTTTTTAAGATTTTATTTATTTATTTGACAGAGACACAGCGAGAGAGGGAACACAAGCAGAGGGAGAAGGAGAAGCAGGCTTCCTGCTGAGCAGGGGTCCCAACGCAGGGCTCGATCCCAGGACCCAGGGATCATGACCTGAGCCAAAGGCAGACTGAGCCACCCAGGCGCCCCTTAAAAAAATTTTTTTAGTAGTTCAGCATAATCTGTGAAAGCTGGAGATATGCACACCTATGTGCAAGCATGTTCAGAACCTGGTATATACTCAACGAAAATATGTATACATGTGTATCAGGAGATGTGTACAAATGTGCTTGTAGCAGCAACATTTACTAACAATAGAGCAAAATTGGAAACAACCCAAATGTGCACTGATACTAAAATATATAGGGTTGCCTGGGTGGCTCAGTCAGTTAAGTGTGCAACTTGATTTCAGCTCAGGTCATGATCTCAGGGTCATGAGATTGAGCCCCACGTCGGGCTTCGTGCTCAGCATGGAGTCTGCTTAGGATTCTCTCCCTCTGCTCCCCCCCGCCCCCCACTCATGCAGTCTCTCTCTCTCACTTTCTCTCTCTCAAATAAATAAATAAATCTTTAAAAGGAAAAAAAATGTTTCCAGACCCTTGAAGCCTCCCTTCCCTCCTACTAACACACCTGTCCTTCCCTCACAGAGCAATCACTCTTCTAACTCTTGTGATAATCCTCTTTGTTTTATTATAGTTTAACCACTTAAGCATGCATCTCTAAACACTGTAGTTTAAGATTGCCTGTTTTTTCTTAACATTTATAGAAATGATACATATCTTTTCATGACTGACTTCAGTTGCTCAGTATTATGAGAATCATAGCATGCAGGTGTGGTTTGTTTCATTGCTGTATAATATTTCATTTTATTAATGTATCACAAGTTATATATATATATATTTTTAAGATTTATTCATTTTTAGGGGCACCTGGGTGGCTCAGTCATTAAGCATCTTTCTTTGGCTCAGGGCATGATCCCAGGGCCCTGGGATAGAGCCAGCCCCACATTGGGCTCCCTGCTCAGCGGGGAGTCTGCTTCTCCCTCTCCCACTCCCCCTGTTTATGTTCCCTCTCTCGCTGTGTCTCTCTCTGTCAAATAAATAAATAAAATCTTTAAAAAAATAGTTATTCATTTTTAGAGACAGAGCACATGTGAGCGGGGCGGGGGGCGGGAGGGCCAGGGAGCAGATGGAGAGGAGAGAAACAGACTCCTCTCTGAGCACAGAGCCCAACAGAGGGCTCTATCTCACAACCCTGAGGTCATGACCTACACTGAAGTCTGACACTTACCCAACTGAGCCACCCAGGCACACCCTCCGGAAACATTTTTCTTTCTTTCTTTCTTTCTTTAAATTCAATTAATTAACATATAGTGTATTATCAGTTTCACAGGTAGAGTTCAGTGATTCATCGGTTGCATATAACACCCAGTGCTCATTCCATCACGCACCCTCCTTAATGCCCATCACCCACTTACTCCATCCCCCCACACACCTCCCCTCCAGCAATCCTCAGTTTGTTTCCTATAGTTTTTTTTTATTTTTTTTTAAAGATTTTATTTATTTATTTGAGAGAGAGAGAATGAGAGATAGAGAGCACGAGAGGGAAGAGGGTCAGAGGGAGAAGCAGACTCCCCGCTGAGCAGGGAGCCCGATGCGGGACTCGATCCCGGGACTCCGGGATCATGACCTGAGCCAAAGGCAGTCGCTTAACCAACTGAGCCACCCAGGCGCCCTTTTTAAAAATTTTTTATTATTCTTATTTATTTTATTTATTTTAATTTTTTAATTTTTTTTTGTTTCCTATAGTTAAGAGTCTCTTGAAATAGGTCAATCAGAGAAGGACAATTATCATATGATCTCACTGATATGAAGAATTTGAGAAACAAGACAGGATCATAGGGGAAGAGAGGGAAAAATGAAACAAGGTGAAACCAGAGAGGGAGACAAACCATAAGAGACAGGAAACAAACTGAGGGTTGCTAGAGTCATGGGGGGTGGGAGGTATGGGGTGGCTGGGTGATGGACATTGCGGAAGGTATGTGCTATGGTGAGCACTGTGAATTGTGTAAGACTGATGAATCACAGACCTGTACCCCTGAAATAAATAATACATTATATGTTAATAAAAAAAAAAGTCTGTTACAGTTTGTCTCCCTCTGTGATTTCGTCATTTTATTTTTCCATCCCTTCCCTATGATCCTCTGTTTTGTTTCTTAAATTCCACATATGAGTGAAATCATATGAGAATTGTCTTTCTCTGACTAACTTATTTCGCTTAGCATAATACTCTCTGGTTCCATCTATGTCATTGCAAATGGTAAGATTCATTTTTTTGATGGCTGAGAAATATTCCATTGTGTATATATGTATGTATGTATATATATATGCACCACATCTTTATCCGTTCATCTGTCAATGGGCATCTGGGCTTTTTCCACAGTTTGGCTATTTGGAAACATTTCTTAATGTCCTTGATGATCACAAAAGTGTCCTTGTAATATCTCATTGAAATTTACATTTATGTTTTATATATTTTTCTCTACTAATGTTATACTTGACAATAAAAAACTAAATAAGATATTTTAGGAGAATTCAATGCTGTGCTGTCTATATTTGATTTATTTAAGGAAGGCAAATATTTTTTGTGGGAATGAAAATATCTAGTGAAGGGAAAATATTAAAACATAAGAATAACTGATTTTTTTTAAGGAATCTCAACTTAGGGATGTAAATATGAAATGATTTTATTATAATAATTACCTCCTAATTTCCTGTACTAAAGGTGGCCATTTTCTTGGTGAGGGGTTAAAAAAAAAAGGACTGTTCGCTCTTCCTTCCAGGTGTCTACCCTAACTGGCTATGATTTTTTTTTTTTTTAAGATTTTCTTTATTTATTTGACAGAGAGAGACACAGCGAGAGAGGAAACACAAGCAGGGGGAGTGGGAGAGGGAGAAGCAGGCTTCCCGCGGAGCAGGGAGCCCGATGCGGGGCTTGATCCCAGGACCCTGGGATCATGACCTGAGCCGAAGGCAGACGCTTAACGACTGAGCCACCCAGGCGCCCCTGTGATCTTTAACTCTGAAACTGAGTGGCTTGTGAAGGATCCTTGGAACCGACCTTTCTGTGTCTCTGTACGATCTCAGCTTTGTGCCAGCTGCAGTACTGTGTCGCTTTCCTTTGCTTTTTTTTTTGTTTTAATATATATTTTTTAAAGATTTTTGTTTATTTGTTTTAGAGAGAGAGAGAAAATGGGGGGGGGCAGAATCAGAATCTCAGGCAGACTCCAAGCTGAGTGCAGGGAGCCTGATGCAGGGCTCAATCCTGTGACCCTGAGATCATGACTTAAGACAAAATCAAGAAACGCTTAACCAACTGAGCTACACAGGTGTCCCTATTTGTTTGAGTTTTTGGGATTTTTTTGTTTGTTTTTTGGTTTTTGGGTTTTTTTGGTGGGCAGCAAAGCAAAGTTTATTGAGCAATAGTAAAATGATAGTACAAAGCCCCTGAAGAGGGAGGGGGCCTGAGAGGGTTGCCCGGTTTGAGTGTTTTGACCAAAGTTGTCTCCATGCCCAGATTGCTTCCCTAATCTTCTGTTTGTCATAAAGATCATGTTTTGGTGTTTCAACACTCGTTACTCATTTAATAATGTCAGGACTTTTCTCCAATGTGTGATTTTTATGAAGCAGCTTATCGAAAGAGTTAAGACTACAGTACGTTGGCTGTATTTCAGTTCTCTTCATTAGAGTTCCTTTGCATGAGACAAATCTGAAAACCACATTTTAAAACTGTATCCTGTCCTTTGGACAGTGGGAGAAAAGAACCAAGCCAATGGAATATTACACTTTTTAGGTTTTGAACCATATTAATATATTGCTTATTCACAAAATTTAATTAAATTGTATAGACTGAAGTTTTTTTTTATTTTTTTTTAAAGATTTTATTTATTTATTTGACAGAGAGAGACACAGCGAGAGAGGGAACACAAGCAGGGGGAGAGGGAGAGGGAGAGGCAGGCCTCCCGCGGAGCAGGGAGCCCGATGCGGGGCTGGATCCCAGGACCCCGGGACCATGACCTGAGCCGAAGGCAGATGCCCAATGACTGAGCCACCCAGGCGCCCTGAAGATTTTTTTTTTTAAAGATTTATTTGTTTTGGGGGCGCCTGGGGGGCTCAGTCGTTAAGCGTCTGCCTTCGGCTCAGGTCATGATCTCAGGGTCCTAGGATCAAGCCCCGCATCGGGCTCCCTGCTCAATGGGGAGTCTGCTTCTCTGTCTCCCACTCCCATTGCTTGTGCTCACACTCTCTCGCTCTCTGTCTGTCAAATAAGTAAATAAAATATAAAAAAAAAAGATTGATTTATTTTAGAGAGAGAGAACACAAGTAGGGGGAGGAGCAGAGGGAGAGGAAGATAGAGAATCCCAAGCAGACCCCTCACTGAGTGCAGAGCCTGATGTGGGGTTTGATCTCACAACCCCAAGATCACAACCTGAGCTGAAATCAAGAGCCACCCGAGCGCCCCTAGATTGAAGATTTTTAAATCTCAACTACCTAAAATTTTTAAGGGTGGTGGAGCAGAGGGAGATTCTTAAGTAGGCTCCAGGCCCGGTGTATACCCTGTCGTGGGGCTCCATCTCACAACCTTGAGATCATGACCTGAGCTGAAATCAAGAGTCGGACTCTTAACTAACTGAGCTACCCAGGCATCTCTCAACTATATAAACATTTAACAAAGAAACAAACAAGAAAAATTACTAAAATATTAATTAGCATTGGTTGTTAGGATGGGAATACAGGGGGCTTTTTTTTTTCTATTTTTTGAATTTTCTACATGGTTAGCTATGAGCATGGATAACCAGTTTTTTAATGAGACTTTGAATTTTACATTTGGACATAAAATCTTCTAGGTATTTTAGGTGGTTAACTATAATTGTAACACCTCTGTTGTAGCACCTTTGAACCTTGCTTTTTTTTTTTTAATAATAGCCATTTCTTATCCCATGCCCTCTTCTGCCTCACCTTTCTTGCTCACTCACTCACAAACCCCATACATTACTTGTTTGTTGTTTTTCACCTTCATTCCGTTTCTTTCGCCCTATGCTTCCTATTGGCTCTTGATCCAAGTTGTTTTTAGCCTACAAGCCC
Source organism: Zalophus californianus (assembly GCF_009762305.2). Taxonomy (NCBI): domain Eukaryota; kingdom Metazoa; phylum Chordata; class Mammalia; order Carnivora; family Otariidae; genus Zalophus; species Zalophus californianus. The sequence continues at coordinate 21,309,967 of NC_045598.1, forward strand.
AAAGGCCCAATTGATAAATGAGTTGTAGCCATTTGGCAAGATACTACTCTGCCAACCAGAGAACTGACTGAAAGCTTTACTCTAGGAAAAAACTCTGAAATAGACCCTGGGGCCTGGCTTCTAATCTCCAGTTTAGGCCAAAGGCAACATTGAACTTTGAAGTTTTTTTCATACTCAGACACAGCTTTTGGCTTAAATATATATGGTTCTAAGTTGACTATATTATAAAATATTTAATATGTTTTTTGAGATGGGGCATGAACATTCATAGATGTTAAAGCTGGATACTGCTTATACTCCACTCTGTTAGCATTATAGAAAACCTTTGCATCAAATATAAGAAATTTTAATGGACACAAAGATCAGTGGAACAGAATAGAGAGCCCAGAAGTAAACCCACGATTATATGGTCAATTAATCTATGGCAAAGGAGGCAAGGATATACAATGAGGGAAAAATGGTTTCTTCAACAAATCGTGCTGGGAAAGCTGGACAGCTCCATTGACAAGAATGGAACTGGACCACTTCCTTATGCCACACACAAAAATAAACTCAAAATGGATTAAAGACCTAAATGTAAGACCAGTCATAAAATTCCTAGAAGGAGGGGCGCCTGGGTGGCTCGGTTGGTTAAGCAACTGCCTTCAGCTCAGGTCATGATCCCGGAGTCCCAGGATCAAGTCCCGCATCGGGCTCCCTGTTCAGCGGGGAGTCTGGTTCTCCCTCTGACCCTACCCCCTTTTGGGCTCTCTCTCTCACTCTCTCTTTCAAATAAATAAAATCTTTAAAAAATAATAATAATAAATAAAATTCCTAGAAGGAAACATAGGCAGTAAGCTCTTTAGCATCAGCCATAGAAACATTTTTCTAAGTATGCCTCCTTTGGCAAGGGAAACAAAAGTAAAATTACACTATTGGGACTACATCAAAATAAAAAACTTTTGCACAGCAAAGGAAACAATAAAACAAAAAGATAACTTACCAAGTGGGAGAAGATATTTGCAAATGATATATTTGATAAAGGGTTAGTATCTAAAATATATAAGGAAGTTACACAACTCAACACCAAAAAAACAAATAACCCAGTTAAAAAATTGGGCAGAAGGGGGCACCTGAGTGGCTCAGTCGGTTAAGTGCCTGCCTTCAGCTCAAGTCGTATTCTCAGGGTCCTGGGATTGAGCCCTATGTCAGACTCCCTGCTGAGCTTGTCCCTCTCCGTCTCCCCCTCCTCATTCTCTCTCTCTCAAATAAATAAATAAAATCTTTTTAAAAAGGGGAAGAGCAAAAGACATGAATAGACATTCTTCCAATGAAGACAAACAGATGGCCAACAGATACATGAAAAGATGTTCAGCATCACTCGTCATCAGTGAAATGCACACCTCACATCTGTCAGAATGGCTAAAATAAAAAACAAGAACAGGTGTTGGTGAGGATGTGGAGGAAAAAGAACCCTCATACACTGTTGGTGGGCATGCAAGCTGATACAACCACTGTGGAAAACAATATGAACATTCCTCAAAAAATTAATTATAGCATTATTTACAATAGCCAGGATATGGAAGCAACCCAAGTGTCCATCCATAGATGAATGGATAAAGACAGTGTGTGTGTGTGTGTGTGTGTGTGTGTGTGTGTGTGTGTGTATACACACATTATGGAATATTACTCAGCCATAAAAAAAGAATGAAATCTTGCCATTTGTAACAACAGGGATGAATCTAGAGGATAATCCTAAATGAAATAAGTTAGAAAAAGACATACCATATGATTTCAGTCATATGTGGAATTTAAGAAATAAAACATGTGAACAGAGAAAAAAGACACACAAAAAACCAGACTCTGAAATATAGAGAACTGGCAGTTGCCACATGGTAAGTGGGGGTGGGGGGTCAAATAGGTGAAGAGGTTAAGAGCACACTTACCATGATGAGCACTGAGTAATGTATAGAATTGTTGAATCATTATATTGTACACATGAAACTAACACTGTATTTTATTATACTTGAATTTAAAACAAATCTTAAAAAATTTTTGAAAGAGGGGCGCCTCAGTGGCTCAGTCAGTTAAGTGACTGCCTTCAGCTCAGGTCATAATCCCAGAGTCCCAGGATCGAGTCCCACCTCGGGCTCCCCGATCAGCGGGGAGTCTGCTTCTCCTCCTGACCCTCCTCCATCTCGTGCTCTCTCCCTCACTCTCTGTCTCTCAAATAAATAAATACAGTCTTTTAAAAATAAATAAAAATTTTTAAAAAGAAAGTTTACTTGAAAGTAGACAATCCTGAGTAAATAGCTTGAGAAATAACTGATCACTTTTTCTTTTTAAGATTTTATTTGGGGGCACCTGGGTGGCTCAGTCATTAAGTGTCTGCCTTCGGCTCAGGTCATGATCTCAGGGTCCTGGGCTTGAGCCCTGCATTGGGGTCCCTGCTCAGTGGAAAGCCTGCTTTTCCCTCTCCCACTCCCCCTGCTTGTGTTCCCTCTCTCACTGTGCCTCTCTCTGTCAAATAAATAAAATCTTAAAAAAATAATTTTTATTAGTTTATTTATTTTAGAGAGAGTGTGTGCAAGCAGGCAAGCAGGGGGAGGGGCAAAGAGGGAGGGAGAGGGACAAACAGACTCTGCGCTGAGTGTGAGCCCCATGAGGGGCTCAGTCTCACAACCCTGAGATCATGACCTGAGCCAAGATCAGATTCAGATGCTTAACCAACTGAGCCACCCAGGACCCCGGATCACTGATCACTTCTGCAGTATTTTCCTAGTGCATGCTGAGTAGAAATCAGTTAATAATGTGTATGGTTTTCAAAAGTAGTAGTCTTTTTTGGCTTTGAAGTGATTCCTTGGTTTATATTCTAAAAGGTCCTGTTTTTGTTAAGGATGGGCTATATTAACATAAGTGATAACTTACTACATTTGCATAGTTGTCATCTTGCTACCTTCCCTATTTTAAAATAGTTATCAGAATGCTTTAGCTTGAGAAATGTATTTTCATTTAGTGCTCATTTGCCATAGACTCTTTAGAACTTTCAGGCCAAGCTCCACCTCTCATTGACACTGCATGGAGAATGATCCTCCCTAATCTAGTAGGAGGTTGGGGTGAGGGAGACTTGTCTCTGAGAACTTGAAGGACTAACTCAAGAGTCACTAAAATGATACTACCCAGAGGATCTCACTGTGGAAAGCCAAAGTGGAAACTGTGTAGAGAGCAACCATTTCCAGTCCCCATGACACTAGGAGGTGAGACGGAGTTTAAGTCTCTAACCCCAGTTTTCTCAGTTCTCTTCTCCAAGGGAGTCCAGGGAAGCTCAGTAGGGCACATTTATTGAACTGTTCCGTGCAGGAATCTTACCTGAAGTCTCCACAGTGATGAGTGGTCCTCCCAAAGCCTCCAGCCTAGGGATCATTCCTGCAGTTTAGTTTGTAGGCATGTGTCTTTCTGTCACGTTGAGCTCTGATCAGTCCACCAGTTCTTCCCCTTGCTCTGCATTCCTAATGCCTGGCACCCTCTGCTGTGTCTCACCTTTATTCCAGCAGGAGCTTATTAGTAGCTTTCCTGTTCCAGTCCCTGCCTGACCCACCCTCCTCTCAGCTCTCACATTTAACCTTCGAAAAGACAGATCAGGTCAGATCTCTCTCCTCCTTTAAAATATTTTATTTATTTATTTGAGAGAGAGCATGAGGGGGGGAGGGTCAGAGGGAGAAGGAGACTCTCTGCTCAGCAGGGAGCCCGATGCGGGACTCGATCCCGGGACTCCAGGATCATGACCTGAGCCGAAGGCAGTCGCTTAACCGACTGAGCCACCCAGGCGCCCCTCTCTCCTCCTTTAATTCTTCGGCTTCCCGTTGCCTACAGGATTTGGCCCAGGCTCTTTTACGTGGCATTTGGTGTCCTTCAGAGCTGGGTTCTGGCTGGCCTTTCCAGTCCTGTCCATGACTATTTCTTATATGCATCTGTTTTCCTGCCAGACAAACTAGATGCCAGTTCCCAGACATGCCAGCTGATTTCATCCCTTCATCCAGGCTGCTCCTTCCTGTCTTTGCTCATCTTGGCAGCAGTATGATCGGCTCCTACTCCTTGAAGACCCAGTTTAGCTACCACTCTGCGTGAAGCTTTCCCAACCTCATTCCCAGCCCAAGAGAATTGTTTCTTCTTCATTCCTACCCCAACACTCCATTTGTTACAGCTCTGGATAGTTAGCATTAGTTACTTAGGTACATTATATTATATTAAGTCGGTCTTATTTATATAGCAAGACACCTGGCACATAATAGGCAATCAGATGTTTATTGGCAAAAGGAATTACTTATTTCTATTACTACTATAAAGATCCAAATAATCTAGATCTGAATCAGCAGCTCAAACAGAAAGGGGGAGAAAGGGATAAGAAAGGTTATAAATTACCAGCTTTCCTCTCTGTCTGACCACACCAGTCCATCAGTTTGCTCTCTCCTCTTTGACATTGCAGGTGGTGAGGATCCAGGGAAGTTGAGCCATGCCATGTTAAAAAATGGCCATACCACTCCCATAGGGAGTACCAGATCTTCTAGTCCAGAGCAAGCAGAAGAAGAGTCAGGAAGAATAGCAAGTCTTAGCAATCCTGTTCCAGAAGAGGACCCAAAGAAGCGACTAGGTAAGAACCCCTGGGTTCGTGAGTGTAAGAGCCATGGATCAGTCATTCTCATTTAACTCAAAGTTTAGCTAGAGCCAGGGGGAATTCTGTTCTCCTCTAGCAATTCCTTAACTAGTTGCAGCTTGAAGTGGAATTTTCCCCTTCTCATTCTTATATTCACAAAAGACCTAAGTTGTGATTCTCAAGGACGGAAGAAGATGTTAAGCATCAGACACCTGTAGGAGTTTTTCAAGCTACACGTTCCTCCTCCTCCACCCATGGGATTCTGTGTCTCCTCCGGTTGCCTGGCTCTGGTGTGAAGAATCACTACCACACAGGCCTCTCTTAGTTTGAGATTGGGACTGAGAAAGTGTCATATACCTTAAGTATGTTGAGGTTGGGAAACTGCCTGTAAACTCATCTGAAAGTTAAATAAGGGATGAAGTTGACCATAAGCCCGTAGATGTGTTAGCTTTTCAGTCTATCTTGTGACTCTTTCTTCCCTTTTAAATCACATCTGTTAATACGCAGGCTCAACTGGAAGCCAGCCTAATTCCGAAGCAGAGTCCGTTCCTGAGAACGCACCCAGACAGCCTTTGCTTCCCCCTAAAAGACCCTTGTCCTCTTCTCACGAAGCAAATGAAGGGCAAGCAAAGGCTGCCGCTTCCTCTGGCAGCACGGCATGGCCCATCTCCTCGGCCCCCGCTGCCGCCCCCACCACAGCACCCGCTGCCGCCCCTGCTGCTGTGAACCCAGCAAAGACTGTTGGTTCCTCCGTCCCCCCGTCCCCCGCACCCAGGACTCTGCCCACCGCTCTGGCTGGCGCAAACACTACCGCTGCCCCAAGCCTCACTCCCGCGGTCCCTGCCAAGCAGCCGCCTGTCCCTCCCCCTAAACCAGCTCACAGAAATAGCAACCCTGTCATTGGTAAGTACGTCATTAGGTTTCCATTGCTTTGGGTTTGATTTTGGATGGTTGTTTGATTGGATAATTGGTATATTGATTTGGTCCATGAGAGTTCTCCATGTCCTGTCCCTCTGAATGCCCTCAATATAGAGAAAAGTCTTAAAAATGAGGCATATAGTCATGAATGAAACGGACTAGGATCAGATAGCAATAAAATTAAGTTCCAGTTTGGTGAGGGGGGCATTAATATCTGTTTTTTTAAAACAGTGTTTCTGAAATACTGTTTATAGTTGGGGGACTGGACATGTGAAGACTACAGCAATTCTGACCTGCATGGAGAAGGGTTATTTTAACCTACTTTAAACCACCAGTGCCTACCTTCAGCATGAGCCCAACAGATAAAAAGGTGATTGGATAGATGCCAGTGTAACTTGTGATTCAGTGTCTGGCACAATACCTTCCTGGAAACTGCAAAAGATACTATTCAAAGTGTCCTGATAAAGTCATGTTTTCTTTTGGGAGACTTAAGAATGCTACTCTTAATAAAATAAGTGGTAGAAGAAAGAAAACCGGGAAGATAACCAGTACATTTTTATCAGTTTAGTAAATTTTTTTGTATTTACCTGAAGTCCTATTTAGGTCAGCTTTTCTTTACATACATGTATACCTTCTTAGGGGAATTTTCGAGAAAGGGAGGAGAGGAAGAAGGTAGTTTTTCAGGAAAAATGGTACGAGGCTTAGTACAGCTTGAAGTTCTTGTTCATGATTGAAGGGAGAAATAAAGTATGCTCATTAAACAGCTAATACCCCCATCTTGTGTGGGGTGACAAGAACCCTGAAAAACAGGCTTAGAATATATTGTGAGTATGGCAGGTTGGAGTAGTTTGATTAAAAAAAGGATGGAGGTTATTACTGTTATCACCACCCCAGATGGACAGTGCTGTGACGTCTCTGAGGAACCCAAGCAGCTTTCATATACTTGCTTTCAGAACCTCCTTGTGAAGTAGGCAAGCGATTTTATCTATTAAATAGTTAGAGCAATTATAACATGACGAAGTTGTGACTCACTCAAGGTTGCAGTTAATGAGTGATAGAAACCAAACCTGGGCTTTTTAACTCTTGAGCCCAGACCTCTGTCCTCTACACCTGTATTCTCAAACTGCTCTCTAGACAGGTTTTCATCACGATCACCTGGAGGGCTTGTTGAAACACAGATTGCTGGGCCCTGCCCTGTGAGTTTCTGAATCAGTAAGTCTAGGGTGGGCCTGAGAATTTGCATTTCTAAAAAGTTCCCAGATGATACTGATGCTGCATATATGGGGACCACACATTGAGAACCATTGCTCTAAACCAGTAATAGTCTACCCTTTGCAGGATAAGACAATATAAAAAATATTAATATGTGTACTGTTCTCTGGCGTAAGGTGAATAGCCCAGAGCAATAGGCCTTGTGACTGAGGGATCAACATCAGTCTTGAGTGGTCCTCAGCAGGAGAAAAATAGGATGGTTCACAGAGTTTTTATTCAGGTTAACTAGATTTGATTTAAAGGACTGTTCTTTATTCTGAAATTATGACCTTCCTAATTCGTTGATGATAAAAATCCATTTCTTTCATGAAAGGATTATCTTCACAAATGGCTCACTTGATATCAAGTCTTACTTGGCAGTATTAAAAACTGACAACGTGAGGTTAGTTGAGAATTTCATTTTAATTTATTGGTCCATGAGATCCATATATTTAGAAACCACCGCTGTAAACATTGCTGTGTCTACTAATGGGCATAACAGTATTAGGACTAAGGACTATTTAGGAGTATTAGGACAAAGGAAGGACTACCATGAACAGGTGAAGGGAATTTGTAACCCCTCCAATGAACATTCCAGCATCTTGCCCACAGAACTACAACCAAGAGCCATTGTGAGAGTAGATGTAACAGAATTCATTTCTTTAACATCTTGAGGTATATGTTTTCCTTAAATTACCAAAGATAATTTACCTTATCAATTCAAACAATAAAATACTCAAATTTGGTCTTGTTGGGTGTAGGTTTTGTTGTAAATGGACTATCTAACGGCCATTTTTAGAGAGGCAGCAAAAGTCCAGTCTACCCAAAAAATCTCATTGAGGTTAAAATTAATATTTTTTAATCTTTTTTTGTATGTGTATGCGATGTTTTTCCAGAAAGTCTTTTAAAAATTTACCTAAGATGTATAATACTGTGTGTTAATTATACTGGAATTATGTTTTTTTAAAAGTGTACTTGAGGGGCACCTGGGTGGCTCAGTCGTTAAGCGTCTGCCTTCGGCTCAGGTCATGATCTCAGGGTCCTGGGATTGAGCCCTGCATCGGGCTCCCTGCTCTGCGGGAGGCCTGCTTCTCCCTCTCCTGCTCCCCCTGCTTGTGTTCCTGCTCTCTCTGTCTCTCTCTCTATCAAATAAATAAAATCTTTAAAAAATAAAAAAATAAAAGTTGTACTTGGGCATTTATAATATATAAAAAACTAAATGATTTTTAAAGTAATATAGAGCTAATTTATTCACAGTTACTAAATTATGATTATCTTACATATTTAAATTGTTTTCATAATTTGCCTATGAATAAGTAACTATGCCTAATAAAATGTAGATGTAGTTAAAACTGAAAAAAAATTATGATTAATGACATTAAAACATTATCAAATTAGCTAGCTTTTACTTTGAATACTACCAGTGGAATGGGACTTAGGGCAAATAAATTTTTATTTCAGGGGACCTTGAGGTGTTGCTCTCTAGATAAAACATATGGGAGCCATGGGGCGCCTGGGTGGCTCAGTCATTAAGTGTCTGCCTTCGGCTCAGGTCATGATCCCAGGGTCCTGGGATTGAGCCCCGCATCGGGTTCCCTGCTCTGCGGGAGGCCTGCTTCTTCCTCTCCTGCTCCCCCTGCTTGTGTTCCCTCTCTCGCTGTCTCTGTCAAATAAATAAATAAAATCTTTAAAAATACATATATATATGGGAGCCATTTGAAAACAAGTGGTGTAACCAAAATTAGGGCTTTGAGTAGATAGAGAGAGGTTGGTGATCAAGAGACCTACTATTTAATTATTTTGCAAGATTAGCCCATGCATGATGGGGTGATCTACTTCTTAAAGGCCATTTGGAGCCCTCCAAAGCAACTTTGCTGATTCAAAACCTGAGTCATTTTGGGCTTGGGGGGATCACATAGGGATATATACTGGTGTGATACAGGGTGGGGGCCTCTCATCTAATAAGCATGTGTTGGGGATCCACCATGTGCCAAGCACTGTGCCCACCTCTATGGATATACTGTTGGAGACAGGTTGCTCCTGTCACCAAGGAGCCCATAGTGTAGTGGGGAGTGGTGATGGGGGTTTGGGTATAAAGGATAAGAAGTATGGACACTCATAAAAATCACAAAGACAGTGGGATCTAGAGGATGGAGTCTGATAATGAGACCTGGGACTAGCCCAGCCCTTGCCTATATGTAGTATGATCTTGGGCAGGTTATCTAACTTCTGTGGCCTCAGTTTTTCCTTCTGTAAATTGGTAAAGATAACCTCCTCTATAAGGAGAATCCAAAGTCAAGAATAGCAAAGCACTTTGATTTCCTCAAAGGCCTTTGCATTTGCTGTAAAAATTCAGGATGTCATTATTGATAATTTTATAATGCAGAGCTGGGATATCTAGATGTCATTATTTGTCAAGTTATGGTAACAATGCCTGATAGTATTTGGGTTTTTTTTACTGCTACCTGCATGGTTAAAATTTTTAATGGAATTCTGTTAGATGAAAGAACTTACTATCCACATTTTTTATCTCATCATATTAACTTTATCCACCTCAAGTCATTAAAAGTCATGTATTAGAGCAAAGAAGTAAGAAATTTCTCATCAGGGTATTAAGGTAGTGGTCTTCCTATATGTCTGTACATTTATTAGCCTTTCTAGATACTTAAATATACATTTTGTTTTAACAGGAGATAACCTAGGTTGTGGCAAAGCCATGAAATGGTATAATTTGCCTGAAAGCTGAGAGTAAGCTCAGTTCTAATCTAGGCCCTGGGCGAGCATTGTGAAGCCATCTTAAGCTGAGTTGTTGTTCTCTCTTTTCCAGCTGAACTGTCCCAAGCAATAAACAGCAGTACATTATCAAAACCGTCCCCACCCTTACCACCTAAGAGAGGCATTCCATCAACCTTGGTACCCGCCTCGGAGTCTGCCGCTGCCACCACCACAAAAGCACCGAGTGATCAGAGAGAAAGGAACACATGCTCTGTGGGCTCTGAACCACTGTTAATGATCCCACCTCCCTCTCCATCCCCCCCACTGCCTACTCATATACCTCCTGAACCCCCGCGGTCCCCTCCATTCCTTGCTAAGACTTTTCAAGTTGTGCCAGAAAAGGAGTTCCCACCTTCCTTAAACCTGCCCCAGGAGGTATCCCAGCAGGAAGATCAGAAAAAGGAAGTACCCAGGAGGATGTTGGACCACAGCTTTGGGGAGCCGCATGTACCCTGTAGGCTGCCTCCACTCCCACTGCATATCCGAATCCAGCAGGCCCTGACCAGCCCACTTCCCATGACTCCTCCCTTGGAGGGCTCTCATAGAGCTCATTCCTTGCTTTTTGAGTACAGTGACAACTTTTCTGAGGACAGCAGCACCCTGGGTCGGACCAGGTCACTTCCCATCACTATTGAAATGCTGAAAGTGTGAGTGCCTTTAAAGCTTGCCTTTTGTTTCCTCTTCTGTATTCTCGGTAGCCTTTCTTGGAAAAAATTATTGATAAAAAGAAAATGTGGTTAAATTTAAAGTAAGAACACTCAACAAATAAAGACATGTTCTAGAAGTTGGACTTTATTTACCCTCCTGATTTTTATAACACTGTTTCCGTAGCAGTCACAAGCCTTTGTACTTGATAATTAAAACTACTCTGTTTTTTGTATATGATACAAGAGAGTCAGTGTAACATGGTGCTTAAGAGCATTAACCTTGGAGTAAGATAACTCTGGGTTCAAATCCCAGCTCTACCTCTTACTTCCTAGCTTGCAGTAGTGTATGTTACTTAACCTTCCTGCACTTGAGTTGTCAGATCCATAAACAGGAATGATACCTACTTCATAGACTCGTGAGGATGAAATTAGACAAATCTGAAAGCATGGTGCCTGGCACCTAAACGTGGTAGAGAGGGACAGAGAGCAGTCTAGAGAAAAAGAAGGGAGCTCTGAAAGATAGCTCAGTGTTCCAGCCTCATAAACTGGAACTGGCCAGCTTGTTCTCACCCTCATCTGTCCCGAACACCTTGCCTTTTTAAAATTCTAACAAATTGTGACTGAAGGTTAACACTTTTTGGCAAGTTGGAGATTTGCCAGAGATTCGCAAGTTGGAGAATTGTTATAGAGTTGTTGCCACATACTGCTTAGTTGCTTGGCCATGATCTTTGTACTTGCCGGTATAATTTTTTTTACATCCTGGAAAGAGACAGTTTAGGAGTTCCAGATGGACTAAGTCACAGTTTTATGCCTCCAGAGTGGAAAGGGAGGAAGTTAATTGTCATCTCTCTTTGCTTCTTGGATTAGATTATCATTTTGTCCTACCCCATTGTTAAACCAAGGGAAATAAGTGGGCTAAATACCTTTATTGCATATCTTCCATAAGCCAGGCACAGTGTTAGATGCCTTGTGGTCTTCTCATTTAATCAGCCCAAAACAAACTTGCATCTCACATGTAGATCATCAGAGGCCTGTGTGCCAAACACTAGTACATTCTAGAATTTATCTGTTTTATTCTCACAACAAGCCTAGCAGGTAGGTATCATTCACATTTACAGAAAAGTTTAACTTACAAGCTAGTGAATAAGTTGTAGAGCTAGGATTTGAGCCCAGAGCCTTTTAGATTAATAGCTGCTAAAAAGTTTCTTAGCAAGATGCCTGAAGTTAAGGGAAGGGATAAATTATTTCACTCGTGGAATTTTCCATAGTTATTCAGTACTTTGCCTTGCAAATCAGTTACCCGTTATGTTTCTGAAAGGAAAATATAATTATGTTAATTTGTTAGTCCAGACGATGAAGAAGAAGAGGAACAAAGCCACCCATCTGCATTCATTGAAGATGCGGCATCTACCTCAGTTGTTCCTAAACTACCACAGTGTCTGCAGGAGGAAGAGGAAGAGAAGGAGAGTGACTCTGATTCAGAAGGTCCCATTCAATACCGAGATGAAGAGGATGAAGATGAGAGCCATCATAGTAAGAAAGGGAAAAGCAAAGGAGAAAATTATTTTATCGATAAAGCGACTTCCTGGTGTTAACAAGTGTAAGATAAATGGGAACAGTCACCCTCTCCCATCGAGTCATCTGGCTAACTGATATTGGAAGCCATTGTGATAGAGCCTTGGCCCTGCTATTCCCATTGTTCTGACAAGCTGGTGAGAGCAAGCCCAGTAGATTGAGTCATGCAGGGTTTTGTTTTGTTTTTAAGATTTATTTATTTTAGAGAGAGCATGCAGGGAGAGGGAGAGAATCTCAAGCAGACTTTTTCTGAGTGCAGAGCCTGATGCGGGGCTCAATCCCACAACCCTGAGATCATGACCTGAACCGAAATCAAGAGTTGGATGCTTAACCAACTGAGCCACCCAGGCGCCCAGAGTCATGCAGGTTTTTATCTCTTTGTGATCAAAGAATTATTCACCTTGATGGTATTAAAGAATTTGGAGTAGAAGAAAGTTGATATGGGGCTGTGTTAAAAAAACATAGTGATGCTCTCCTTTAGTCTCATGAACTTACTGTGTCCATGGGGCAAAGATAAAAACCATGTTAATGTACACAAATCTGCAGATAATGGGACCCTGATTCCTACAAGTGGAAAGGCAGCTTTAAGAATAGGAATCTTGGGGCACCTGGGTGGCTCAGTCGGTTAAGTGTCTGCCTTCGGCTCAGGTCATGATCCCAGGGTCCTGGGATCGAGCCCCATGTAGGGCTCACTGCTCAGTGGGGAGCCTGCTTCTCCCTCTCCCTCTGCTGCTCCCCCTGCTTGTGCTTTCTCTCTCTCTCTCAAATAAATAAATAAAATCTTAAAAAAAAAAAAAAGAATAGGAATCCTGGGGCTCCTCTCTGGTTCAGTTGGTAAAGCATGTGACTCTTGATCTCAGTGTCATGAGTTCAAGCCCTACATTGGGCATAGAGCCTATTTAAAAAAAAAAAAAAAAAAATAGGAATCTTATGAAATGTATTAGTGCAAATGCCTTTATGTTGTCATTCAAAGGGCTGTCCCATGTTTAGACTCTCTCCTCTAGCAACTCTTACTTAGAAGAAATGTAGAGGAATATAGAAGGGAGAAGATACCTTTGGCCCAGCTGAGTCCATCTGACTTAATTAGATTTTTAGATGTCTTCTGCTTTACCCCCCACCTCTCCATTAGCTGGGAGATGCGATACTGTTTGTTCAGACTCCTGCCTAGTTCCGGGTGAGGTTGAGCCTTAGCGTCACTTTTTTTTCTTTCCCTTACACAAAGGTGCTCTGGCCAACAAAGTGAAGAGGAAGGACACACTGGCAATGAAGTTGAACCACAGACCCAGTGAACCAGAGTTGAACATGAATTCTTGGCCTCGGAAAAGCAAAGAGGAATGGAATGAAATACGGCACCAGATTGGGAACACACTGATCCGGTAAGCCTTGGCTTAGAAAAGACTGATTTGATTTGATTTTGCCATTAGGTGTGTTAGAGACTTACTTCGTGGTAGAGCATTCACTTTTATCTTTTTTCTTTTTTAATTTTTAGAAACCACATAATTTTTAAAAATACACATTCTACACAGTTGGGTATCCTCTAGAAATTTGGAAATTAAGGAACCAAATGACTCTTGGAGTTTTAAACCATAAGATAGACATATTTCACAGCTTTACCCCACAAGATAGACATAAATATGGCTTTTATTTGATTTGATTTTTTTGAAGATTTTATTTATTTATTTATTTATTTATTTATTTATTTATTTGAGAGAGAGACAGAGCATGACCGGGGGAGAGGGGCAGAGGTAGAGGGACAACCAGACTCCCCGCTGAGCAGAGAGCCTGACTCAGGGCTCCATCCCAGGAATGCAAGATCATGACCTGATCTAAAGGCAGATGCTTAACCAACTGAGCCACCCAGGTGCCCCTAAATAGTGCTTTTAAAAAGTTTCTAAAGAAGCTGGCTGAGTCAGTGGAGCATGTGACTCTTGATCTGGGAGTGGTGAGTTCAAGCCCCACATTGGGCATAGAGTTTACTTTAAAAAAAATTTTTTTTAAGTTTCTAGAGAATTCAGATGCTTCCCAGGACAGCAAGACTCCTCTGTCATTTATCCAGTTGCTCAACTACGAGGTGCCAACCCAATTAAAGATCACACCCATATTTTCCATTGTATCTATTTCACATGTTCCACATAACTGCCTTCTTTCAAAGTGTTAGTATATTTTTCTTTCTTTTTTTTTAAGATTTTATTTATTTATTTGACAGAAACACAGCAAGAGAGGGAACACAAGCAGGGGGAGTGGGAGAGGGAGAAGCAGGCTTCCCGTGACTGATCCACCCAGGCGCCCCAAAGTATTAGTATATTTTTCAAGTCAGCTGAAACCAAAAGCATAGAGAAGCTGAATGCAGTCCAGCTTCCTACACATGTCATGTACATAGAGTCCAGGTATATAGACGGGTGTTTGAACCACTCAGATGTTTCTTTTGGTAGAGTGAGGAAAAAAATCTTGAAATATTCTTAACAAAATAATTAGGATGTCCATTAGTTAAGACATATTCTCCTTTCCTGCCTCAGACACCTGGCTTTACTGTTGGCCAGGATAGCAGTCTTTTTTTTTTTTAAGATTTTATTTATTTATTTTTGACAGAGAGAGACACAGCAAGAGAGAACACAAGTAGGGGGAGTGGGAGAGGGAGAAGCAGGCTCCCTGCCGAGCAGGGAGCCCGATGTGGGGCTCGATCCCAGGACCCTGGGATCGTGACCTGAGCCGAAGGCAGGCGCTTAATGACTGAGCCACCCAGGTGCCCCTGATTTTAAAATTCTTATGGAAATACAAAGCACACTAGACTAAGCAAAGCAACTAAGGAAAAGAACAGAGTTGGAAGACTAACAATCTGATTGAAGACGTATTAGAAAGCTAAAGTAACCCTAATCAGTATGGTGTTGACATAAAGATAAACAGAACAGAAAAGAGAGTCCAGAAATATACCCACCCATATGTACAGCCCATTTTTGACAAAGGTACAAAGATAATTTCATGGTCTTTTCAACAAATGGTGCTGGCACAAAAGTTACTTCAATTCATACCTTGCATCACATGCAAAAAATTAATTCAAAATGAATCCTAGGTTTAAATATGAGAGCCAAAACTACAAAACTTCTAGAATATATGAGTTGGACAAAGATTTCTCAGATATGATCTCAAAAGCATGATTCTTAAGAGGAAAACATTGATAAACTGCACTTCAGAAAATATTAAACATTTTTGGGGTGCCTGGGTGGCTCAGTCGGTTAAGCATCTGCCTTTGGCTTAGGTTCTGATCCTGGGGGTCCTGGGATCGAGTCCCACATTGGGCTCCCTGCTCAGTGGGGAGCCTGTTCCTCCCTCTTCCTCTGCCCCTCCCTGCTCTTGTGCTCTCTCTCTCTCTCTCTTGCTCACTCTCTGTCTCTCAAATAAATAAATAAAATCTTTAAAAAAAATTTTTTAACCATTTTTGTTCTTTGAAAGACACTGAAGAGAATGTAAAAACAAGCCACAAACTGGGAGAAAGTATTTGCAAACCATGTATCTGATCAAGGTCTTATATCTAGAATATATGAAGAACTCTCCGAACTTAATAAGAAAACAACCACCCACTTTTTATATAGTGGGGAGCAGAAGATTTCAAAGAGGATATACAGATGGCAGATAAGCATATGGAAAGATGCTCAACATCATTAGTCATTAGGGAAATGCAAATTAAAACCACAGTGAGACGCCACTACAAACTCACTGGGCTGGCTAAAAAGGTACAATTTAAAAGACAAGAGTTGCTAAGGATAAGGAGCAGCTGGATTCTCAGACACTGGTGGAAGGAATGTAAAATAGTAGAACTACTTTGGAAAATAATTTGTAAGTTTCCTTAAAAAAATCAAACATGGGATCCAGCCAACACAAATATCCATCAAAGGGCAAGGCGGGGGGCGCCTGGGTGACTCAGTTGGTGGAACATTCGACTCTTGATCTCAGGGTCATGAGTTCAGGCACCATGTTGGGCATAGAGACTACTTTATATATATATATATATTTTTTTTTTAATTATATATTTAAAAAAAAAAGGACGAGGGAAATTTGGGGACAGAGATTCAAACACACACACAAGGAAAATGCTATGTGAGTATGGAGGCAGAGGTTGGAGTGGTGCGTCTGTACACCAAGGAATACCAAGGACTGCTGGCAACCCCACCAGAAACTAGGACAGAGGCATAGGACAGATCTCCTTTAGAGGCTTCAGGAGGAACCAACCTTGCCCACACCTTGATTTTGGACTTGTGGCCTCCAGAACTGGAGAGAATAAATTTGTGTGGTTTTAAGCCACCCAATTTGTGGTAATTTGTTATGGCAGCCCTAGGAAACCAGTACAAGGTTGATGGGTATGCTCATTACAATTGTGGTGATGGTTTCCCAGGTATATACACATATAAAAACATCAAATCATGCAGTTTATGTCATTTATACATTACTGGACTGTGGGATTTTTTGTTTTGTTTTAATGAACATTTAAAAAGGAAGGTCTTATTCAGAGGGACCAAAAAAAGCTTTGAAATACATAAAGAATGTTGTAAATTGTATATAAAATGGGGCTGGAAGTTCTCTAGGCAGGCAGCTAAAGAGTTAAAGTAAGCATGCAGTTCAAATACTGCCTGAAGTGTAAATCAAAGGTAACAAGTGAAAAACTGATTCCAGAGATGACAAGTTATCGTTGGTGAGTAACATCTCAGAACTATGGATGAGATGAGAAACTTCATCAGTATTTCAGAGAGAACTGAAATTAAAATCATAGAATTACAGAATATCATTTCAAAAGAGAAAATCTTAAATTACAGTGGTTGCTAAATCACTGGCTTGAAACTCAAAAGAAAGACATCAGAGTCATGTGGGAAGGATTGTAAAAATACATATATGAAAATCTCAGTCCTCATGCCTGGTTTTCTGAATCAGAATTTCTATAATATGCCTTGAATTTCTGTGGTCCTTCAGCAAATCTGTTTGGGAGCTACCAGTCCAGTCCAAACCTTCATTTTACAGATGAGTACACTCAGGATCTAACAGCTTTTTTGTGGTGACAGGGCTCATTAATATCAGAGCTAGAACTGGAATTTTGGCCTCCTGTTTGCCTGTACAATTCCGTTTTATGTTGTAGTATCTGTATTAACACTTTCAACATGAGAATTGTTTCATAAACAGTCAGAGAAATGAAATACCAAAACAGTTTGAAAACCTCTTGCTTTCTTGCTAATGTAGGGGCTAATATAAACTGAGACCAAAACAAATCTTTATAAGCAGGATTGGGAGGTTTAACATGAACAATACCCTTATTTATCTCCTTTTTAGACGGCTGAGTCAAAGACCGACACCGGAAGAACTAGAACAGCGAAATATACTACAACGTGAGTCCAGCTCTGGGAATAAAGTTGTATAGAGTTTCTCAGACTTTATATTTCTGACTTTTATATACATGCTAGAGAAGAGAAGCACTTTCTACAAGGGCCAAGGAGTGGGTGTTCCAGCCCAGGAAGGACCACTCCTATCCTTTCCCCTGAAGGAACAGAGTTCCCCCGAGCTTCCTTTACAAGATATCGTTGTGGTATTGCTTAGTGTCCTGGGAACCGCCAGAAAATTCTGTTCTGATGTTCTCACAGTATCATGAGACTGCCTTGGCCATGTGGGAGGATTTCATAGCAT
Source organism: Zalophus californianus (assembly GCF_009762305.2). Taxonomy (NCBI): domain Eukaryota; kingdom Metazoa; phylum Chordata; class Mammalia; order Carnivora; family Otariidae; genus Zalophus; species Zalophus californianus. The sequence continues at coordinate 21,327,433 of NC_045598.1, forward strand.
GTGGTAGATGCTGCTCGACTTTCTCTGTCTTCGGGGAAGGTAGTGGCTGTACATTTGGAGGGGACCTTTCCTGTTCCTAGTGGACTTTGAGGGCTGGGGCCCAAAGCAAGGCCCAGATGCCTTTTCCATCTCTGAAGACTTTCATACATCTGAAGTCATGAAACAGGAACATGTATTTCATTTTCTTTCTGTGTTCATAATTATCTTCCTAAAATAGCATTGTGATCTAATAGACATTTGATTCCGTTTTCCAGACTCTGGGGTGAAATTTGCCCTTAAAAGCCTCCACATTGAGAGGATTAGGCTTCATAGAGTCACTCGTGGGCACACTCAGTCTGACCAGTCCATCCCTTGTTCTCTCATCACTGTGTGGATACATACAGTTTAGTCACTGAGTTTTAAACTTGGGAACCTTTATAGATGTATCACACGAAACTTAGTGTGATCTCCATTCTTCATTCTTGGTGGTTACTCTTGAGCAGAAATCTGCAGAGTTTTTCTAAGGGGCACACAGTAAATATGTTTAGCTTTGCAGGCCAAAAGCAAAAGGAAGCTATTATGTAGGTACTTACCAAACCATTCAATATATAATCATTTAAAAATGTAAAGACCATTCTTAGCTCATGGGCTGCTGCCATCTGGCTGGATTTGGTACCATAGTGTTGCTGACCCTTGCTTTTAAGTATTCAGCTATTACCAGTTAACAAGAAAATTGTCTTGATTAGCCATCCCCAAAGTTAGTATTTTATTCTGACTTGGAGCGTATAAGAAATATCTGCCCTGTAATTGCTGAAAACTTTGATAGGCAAATTCCTGTTTTGAAGTCATATTCTTTGTCTTGGACTATTGACTGTAGCTAAAAATGAAGCTGATCGGCAAGCAGAAAAACGAGAGATTAAACGTCGGCTCACTAGAAAGGTACGTAGCTCAAGTGTTTGGTTTCAGTCTGTCTACTAATCACCTATCTTGTGTTTGAATGATCTATTTGGTTAGAAAGAAATGAATTTGGGGCACCTGGATGGCTCAGTCAGTTAAACTTCTGCCTTCAGCTCAAGTCATGATCCCAGGGTCCTGGGATCAAGCCCAGAATCAGGCTCCCTGCTCAGCGGGAAGCCTGCTTCTCCCTCTCCCTCTGTCCTCCCCCTCACTCATTCTTTCTCTCTCTCTCTCTCTCTCTCTCAAATAAATAAAATGTTTTTGGGGCACCTGGGTGGCTCAGTCGTTAAGCGTCTGCCTTCAGCTCAGGTAATGATCCCAGGGTCCTGGGATCAAGCCCCTCATCCACTTCCCTGCTCAGTGGGAAGCCTGCTTCTCCCTCTCCCGCTCCCCGTGCTTGTGTTCCCTCTCTCGCTGTGTGTGTCTCTCTCTCTGTCAAATAAGTAAATAAAAATTTAAAAAAAAAGAAAGAAAATGTTTTTAAAAAAATAAAAAGAAATGAATTTGTGAAAATAGAATCCATGATGCAGATACTGAAAACAACACAGCATTATCAAGAGCCTGTTTTTTTTTCCTCATTTTTACTATTTAAAGAACGCCTGGCACAAGAAGATGCCCCGTTAATGTTTGCATAAATTCTGACCTTTTATTTGGTAAACCTAGGATTTTGATGTAGACTCTAAAACCTGTTGAAATATAGAGACGGTAATAGAGGGAGTGTATATCATTCAGTTTTGCCTGGCACACTGGTGGTTTTCTAATCAGAAGGAACTGAACTGACCCTTAGTGATACCTGAAAAGTATGAAGAACACCAACGGGATTTTGTTCTTGGTTCCAGATCAAATGGGGTAGAATCTTTTCTGTACCAGACCTATGTTAGTTTTTAAGCTTGGGGATTAATTCCTTTTTCCTTTCCTTCCCACCATAATAGTTTATAATTGCCTCTGATCGATTCTGATTTGGCCTGAATTCTCTAGATATTTCTTAAAACTTACAAGAATCCCCAGAAAAGCCAAGGATCTAGACATTTTCTTCCTTATTTTCCACTTTTTGCCTTCCCCAGGAACGGAAGAATCATTCTTTTTTTTTTTTTAAGATTTTTATTTATTTATTTGACAGAGAGAGACACAGCGAGAGAGGGAACATAAGCAGGGGGAGTGGGAGAGGGAGAAGCAGGCTTCCCACAGAGCAGGGAGCCCGATGCGGGGCTCGATCCCAGGACCCTGGGATCATGACCTGAGCCGAAGGCGGACGCTTAACGACTGAGCCACCCAGGTGCCCCAGAAGAACATTCTTTTTTTTTTTTTTTTTTTAAAGATTTTATTTATTTATTCATGAGAGACAGAGAGAGACAGAGAGAGAGGCAGAGGGAGAAGCAGGCTCCCAAGGAGCAGGGAGCCCGATGCGGGACCCGATCCCAGGAGTCTGGGATCATGACCTGAGCTGAAGGCAGACGCTTAACCATCTGAGCCACCCAGGCGCCCCCGGAAGAACATTCTTGATAGAGAGTAGCTAGATGCCACAGCTGGACTTGATGCCTTCAGATTGAGTAGGTTACCTGATTGTGCAACCTTAAATCATAATTCATTACCGAATCTCGGCATTCATAGTAAAAGGAAATGTACCCTTTACATTACCCACTAGATATTGCTTTCATATTAAATGTTCTTTCGGGGTGCATGGGTGGCTCAGTCAGTTAAGCATCTGCCTTCGGCTCTGGTCATGATCTCAGGGTTCTGGGATTGAGCCCCATGTCAGGGCTCTCTGTTCAGTGGGGAGCCTGCTTCTCCCTCTCCCCCCGTTTGTGCTCTCTCTCTTGCTCTCTCTCTCTCTCAAATAAAATATTTTTTAAAAAATAAAAATAAAAAATAAATGTACTCACCTTCTAATGTATTATATATGAGTTTACAGTCCTAATCCTTGGGCTACCCAAAATGTGGTCCACAGACCAGCAGCACTGGCATCACCTGGGAACTTGCAAGAGATGCAGAATCTCAGGCCCCACCTCAGACCTGCTTAATCAGAATCTGCATTTTAAACAGGTCCCCAGACAATCTGTATGCATATTAAAGTTTGAGAAGCACCAGTTATACTGGTTATACTGGTTTATAGCTGTGGTTCTCAGTCTTAGCTGTGCATTCAGGAGCTTTAAAAATGAAACAAAACCTCCCAATACCCAGAATCTCTGGGAATGGACCCAGGAATCGGTAGTGTCTAAAGGCCCCCAGGTAATTCTAATGTGCTGCTGAGGCTGAAGCTCTGGGTTAGAAGCAATATGAATGCATGCTTGATGCCGAATTCCTGACATTGAATTAAGAGGCTCCATTTCTTTCAGCTCAGTCAAAGGCCGACTGTGGCTGAACTACTTGCCAGGAAGATCCTGAGGTTTAATGAATACGTGGAAGTAACAGATGCTCAAGATTATGACCGGCGAGCCGACAAACCTTGGACCAAACTGACCCCTGCTGACAAGGTAGGTGGCTGTTTGTCTGTCTTTCTCTCTATTTGAAGAATTGTAAGACACTAACTAAAAGGGGAAACCATAAAGTTTTCACTTTTGATACAATGTTAAATTTCTAATCAAGATAGGAAAATGCCAAGATGTATGAACCTAAGCTTTATACTAACAACTCCACAGCCACCATGACCACCGCAACCAAAAGGAAAGAAAACCCTTGCTATATCACAGAGGCCACAGATCTGGAAGGAAATGAAAACATATTTTAGCAATGGTTAGGTTTGGCTGGAGAGAGTTTGGGTGGTATATTTTAGTAATTACCCGTATTTCATTTTGATAACAGGAAAAGCATTTTTACGTGCTATGGAAACTATAAAAGCTACAATATCTCTTTTAAGCTCTGTGAGTGTTTTGGTTTAAGGGGGGATATTCGGTTTATTAGAGGAATGGTGGCGGGGAAGGCGTGTGTATCAGGCTCAGCGTGCAGACCTGGCTTCTTTCCCCGCTCTGGCTTGCCCTCTGTGGGTTGCCGTGGCTCATGAAGTTAAGCACGATAGAGAACAGATGGCAGATGACACAGCTATACTATGGCAGACAGAAGATGCTGAGACATTTTTGTTTCTACTCCACAGGCTGCCATAAGAAAAGAATTAAATGAATTTAAAAGCTCAGAGATGGAGGTTCATGAAGAGAGCAAACGTTTTACACGGTAAGACCCAGAAGACCCAAACACCGTGAACTAAGTAGAGCTCCACCACAACACAGACATCCCAGAGTTGTTCCAATGGGAAGGACTCTAGCGACATCATTAAAAGGACACAGCATGCTGACTGCGAGACTGCATTCAGAGAAAGGGATGAGGACCAGTAGGCAGTAGGCAGTGTAGTATTTTATGTATATTATTTAATCCTTGCAATAAACCTGGAGGCTTTGTTAATATCTTTGTTGATTTTGTTGATGAAGAAACAGGCCAGGTGCACCTGGCTGGCTCAGTCGGTGGAGCACGAGACTCTTGATCTGGGGGGTTGTAAATTGAAGCCCCACACTGGGTGTAGAGCTTACTTTAAAAAAAAAAAAAAGAAAGAAAGAAAGAAAAAAGAAATGAAACAGGCCCAGAAGGTTTCATTAAGTTGCAGAACGAGGACTGGAGAAAAGAATGACTGACTGAAAGGCCCTGGGTGCTCTTTTCCTGCACCTCACTGTCCCAGGGTGTGTATGAGGAAATTGTTGTTGAGGTAGACAAGACCTCAGCCTCTTTGATTTCAGTTATTTCTAGCACTGCTGATCTTCCAATTTAGTGTATAAATTTCATTTTAGTTAGCTGTCTTCATGAAACAAACCAAGAAGTATTTTGATGTGGAATTAAGGACCCACCCAATACCTAAAGAATCAGCTGGCTACAAATGGAATCTGTGGAAGCGTGTAGGTGACTCTCAGAACATTTATAAAAAGCCAGAGGTGCCTGGCTGGCTCAGTTGGAAGAGCATGCAACTCTTAATCTCGGGGTCGTGAGTTCAAGCCCCACGTTGGATGTAGAAATTACTAAAAATAAACTTTTAGAGGCTAAATGAGGGAAGATACAATGACAATTACAGTTTGCTAATAAAAAGCAAATAATCAAAGTTGGAAAATAAAATATTGTTAAACATTTTTCCATCACAATACAGGCAAATGGTGCTTTTATTTTTTTTTTTAAGATTTATTCATTTTAGAGAGCATGCGTGAGCAGGGGGAGGGACAGAGGGGGAGAGAGAGAATCTCAAGCAGACGCCACACCAATCACGGACCCTGACACGGGGCTCAATCCCATGACCCTGAGACCATGACCTGAGCTGAAACCAAGAGTTGGATGCTCAACCGACTGAGCCACTCAGGTGCCCTGGTTCTTTTAATTACAGAATTTTTTTGTACTGAACTCTGATAGGAGTAGAGAAGGCAAATTTTTTGAACAGCAATAACACTATTCGGGCCATTGTAATATGAACTCAAATAACAAGCCATACTTGACAACAAGGAGGCTGTGGTCTAATCTAGAAAAAGACCTGTATACTACTCAATATAGTGCAGTCAGTATGATAAATGCCTCAGTCATTCTGAATCTTGAATCTGCCAGGTCTCGTATCCCAACTCCACTATTTCCTGGCTATGTCAGTATTAGCCATTCTCATTGTTATTATAATAGTAATAAAGTACTACAGTGAGCAACATTAAAGGAAAGAGTCATAGAGAAGGTAATGCTTAGACCGGATCTTAAAGCATGTGAAAGAATTTATTTGGACAAGGAAGGAAGGAAAGAACCAGCATTACCAAGCAGCATTCTAAGCAGAAGGACTGGCATTAACAAGGCTGTGGAAGGTGAGAAAGTGTGCATTGTCTCTGGGTGACAGAAAATGTAGCTGGAGCAAGGGACATATGGGAGCAGTGTGGTGAAGAGGAAACCAGCATGCTGGGTTATGGTCACACTCTGAAGAGCTTTGCCTGTTATGCCAGGACACAGGAACCACTGGAGTTGAGTATTTCAGATGGAACTCTGGTGAAACTATGGAAGGTGACATGGAAAGCTGAAGAAACTAGCTAGCAGCAAGGAAACTAGTTAGGAAATAACTAAGATAGTCACAGTGAGCTCACTGGTAGCTCAAACCAGGAAGTGATCATGACAATGCAAGAGAGAGGTTTGAACATTTCAAGCATAGGGGGCGCCTGGGCAGCTCAGTTGGTTAAGTGTCTGATTCGGCTCAGGTTGTGATCTCGGGGTCCTGGGATTGAGCCCCGCATCAGGACTCCACACTCAGCAGTAAGTCTGTTTCTCCCTCTTCCTCTGCATCTCCCCCTGCTCGTGCGTGCTCTCTCTCAGATAAAATCTTTAAAAACAAACAAAAAAAAACGCATTTCAAGCATAGACTCAAGATTGGGTTATCTCTTGATTCCAGGGATGAATTAAAGGAAGTAGTCAAGTGACTCTTAAGATTTCAAACTTGTGATTTTTGAGGTTTATGAAGTCGATGAGGAGTTGAGGTGGGACATTTATTTAGCACGTTAGGACATTTATTTAGCAAATATTTATTGAGTACCTACTACCTGGTAGATAGCAGTTCTAGGTCCTTGGAATATAGCCTGGAACAAGATAAAGTTCCCGTCCTCAATGAGCTTTTATTTTTTTTTTTTAAGATTTTATTTATTTATTCGACAGAGAGAGCACTAGCAAGGGGAGCGGCAAGCAGAGGGAGAAAGAGAAGCAGGCTCCCTGCCGAGCAGGGAGCCCGATGTGGGACTCGATCCCAGAACCCTGGGACCATGACCCGAGCCAAAGGCAGTCGCTTAACCAACTGAGCCACCCAGGTGCCCAGTGAGCTTTTATTCTAAAAGGGGAAGGCAGACAGTAAACAAACTGGAAAATACACTGTGTATGTTGAGCTTGACAAACCTATGACACATTGAGGTGGATGGAGAAGCATAGAAGACAGTTGGATGTTCAGGCTACGAGTCCAGGGAGAAGGCAAAGCCTCAAGTAGAAAATTATGAGAAAAGATGGTGGTTCTTAAGGGGAAAATTGTATTTAAAGGATGGACAGACGAAAATGAACCAGGAAAGCATTCTGAGGAAAAGCAATTAAAGAAGGAAAACAGGGCGCCTGGCTAGCTCGGTCGATAGAGCATCTGATCTCAAGGTTGTGAGTTCAAGCCCCACACTGGGTGTGGAGATTACTTTTAAAAAAAGAAGAAAGGTCAGGTAGAATTAGAGTAGCAGAGAGGCAATTTTGAAAAATGAGAGTGTAATAGTAGCAAAATAATCTACAGTATTTGATAACTCAGCCCTTTTTGCTCATCTTGTTTTAGCTACCATCGTCCATGATGCTGAAGTCTGAGAGAGGAACTAAACAACTCCCCAACACAGGACTGCTTGGCTGCTTCAGTTTCCAGAGTGATGTGAAAGGAATTTCTACACTTCTCAGCACAGCCAGGATTGAGTCCTCTGGGATGTAGTTCTGGGGCGAACAGCACTTCTATGAATGTAGCATTTCACTGGAATGGGTGGTCATGTGCTGCTCTGGACAAAACTGAACACTTTTTCAGTGCTCTTGAACCTTGTAATATTACAGCATACTTGAGGGGTCTTCCTCACCAGCCACCCTCGCCCCAAGATGACTGCCTGCGCTGGGGCACAGTTTGCACCATTAGCCTTACCTGCTCAGTCCTGGTTGTGAGATCCCCTTGTGTAGGTACCAAATTCCAGCTGTCAAATCCAGCTGGTAGTGGGAAGAACCTTTTGGAGGCCCCCAGCCTTCTGGCAAAGGGGCCCCCACCTCCAGGGCACGCCTCCACACCACACTGGCACGTCAGTTGAAAGCATCACACTATGCCTCTCATAACACAGCAGTATAGTCCTCTTCAGGCAGTCCAGCCTCAGAGAAGCTCAGGATCTGACGTGTTCCAACTTTTTGGCACAAGTCATCCTAATTTTTATTTTTAAAATTAAAAAAAAAAAAAGTCTTGAAGAAGTGCTGGAAACTTACATTTTTCCTATCTATTAAACAATCTGAGCTGCAACTAGATTCCAAGTTCGGAAAATGAGAAAGCATGTATGTTTTCTATATACAAAACCAAAACCAAAAAAGGCCTTTATTGTTAATGCCAACTTGTCAGAAAACTCACTCATGGCTTAAATTTTATAAGCTATTGTACTTTCGTCATACCAAATGATATTCTAAATTATTCTGACCAATAGATGTAGCCTCCTCCAATAAAAAAGAGGTTTGAAAGACTGTGGGAGCAGCCGTCCTCCTTGGGCCCCCACGCTTCCAGCCAGAATCACTGCAAGGTCTCGGAACCCGGGGTGCTGGACCGGAAGGGGTCTCTGGAGGAGGAAGTAGGAGGGACACAATCATGACCCGCTCCTCCTCCCTTCTCCTCAGTGCTGTTGGCCCTCTCTGCCAAGCAGTCGCCAATGTCGTTGGTGCCCGGGCCTTGGCTCAGCCCCCACCCCTTTTTGTATTTGTAATATACATTAACATGATTTCCTAAAACAGAAAATTCATTTGCTTTGAGTTTTTATTTTGAAAACCATACAGCCTCACCCTTTCCTTCTAATACCTGTCCGTACTAAATGGAAGGAAAAAAATAGTTCCTATTTAACTGATGAATGTGGCTTTTTTTCCCCTTAATGTTCAGAAAATTGTGGCTCTTTCACAGATTTCTTCTGCAGTCCCTGTTCTGCTACAGCTGTTCATAGATGTTCCTCATTTTCTGCTTTTATGTCCCTATAAAAATTGCTGAAAACTCAGAATCTGGTCAAAACAGAGGTGAGGTGACCTTTTTAAAAGGTAGTATTTTCTCTTTGTATGGGGAATAGGGAAGTATTCGGATTTTTCAGTTACTGTCAAATGCTTTGTGGGTATGGAGCTATCGTGGGGCGACAGCTCCTTGAAGCTCATTACATTTGGTGTGACTGCAGGAAAAGTGACAGTTCTACACAGTTGTTAGAGGTCTGTATTTAAGGTAGCCACACACATGACTTCTGTTAGTTTGGAGACTGTTTGGCTTATACCAGAATTCTCTGACTTGAAGTGACATTTTCAACCCCTCTTCCGCTGCCTGGCTTTCCCTTAATGTGCCAAGTTTGAAACACAATTTGATTTCCTGAGCTACTTGTCTGCTTTCTTTGTGCCACCAAGGACTCTAGTTCATCTTTCATCTCATCATGTTCTTTTGAAGCAAGATGCTTTGGGGGTCTTTTCAGGTGTTTTTTATATATACATATATATATATATAATGGATTTTTTGTTCCCTTTTTGTGTAACAATTCACAATCATAATGTAAAGAAGAAATAAAAATTGGATGTATTGTACTTCAAGATGCTTCCCTGATGTACAGAATCTCCTTGTAAAGTAAATAATTGCATTGTATATCAGTCTTCCTATCAATATTAATTATAAAGTATTTTAGAATTAAAAAAAAGCTAAACTATACTATTCTGGTATGAAGTGCTTATTTTTTTTAATGTTCTACCTTATTCCAAAAGATTTAAGCTAGCTTATAAATGATACCTAAAATACTGCCAGACTCCCTAAATGAGAAGTAGATGAGGGGGAAAAAAATACTAAGAATATTAAGTGTAGCCAGAGGTAAGGTCAGTCAAGTTTCTGTCTGTCTGTGTACACATATGGAAAAAGAATGGGCTGCAGAGAGAGGAAACCCAACTGTGACCACCCCACCCCACCCCCATGGTATATACCAGCTATGGCACCAGGTCCTTTTTTTTTTTTTTTAAAGATTTTATTTATTTGACAGAGACACAGCGAGAGCAGGAACACAAGCCGCGGGAGTGGGAGAGGGAGAGCAGGCTTCCCGCCGAGGAGGGAGCCCGATGCGGGGCTCGATCCCAGGACCCTGGGACCATGACCTGAGCTGAAGGCAGACGCTTAGCGACTGAGCCACCCAGGCGCCCTGGCACCAGGTCCTTTATCCTATTTATCTCACCCCTAGTCGGGGAGGTAAGGGGAAATGCACTCCTGTTACCAGTGAAGAACCTGGGAGGTAAAGTCCCTTCCTAAAGGTTAAGGTAAGTTATGTAATCACTCCTTGCATATATTCAAGGACAAGCAGTTGCATCCCAGTCAGTTATCCCTACAAGGATTTACTGTGTATGAACCACATATAAGTAGACTTCAGGCTGACGGCATGGTAGGACAGTTCCTTCCTCATGTACTCCTCGGGCAAGCAGCCCAGTTTCAATCCAGGTGGCCTCACCAAATGACTCACTTTCCTCTTGTCACTTCAGAGAATGGCTTTGATTAGTACACCACCTTTACCAAGAATGAAAAGAAACCATGAGTCAGAACTGCTCATTTCAGGCACCTGGGCAGCTCAGTCGGTCAAGCATCTGCCTTCGGCCCAGGTCAGGATCCCAGGGAACTGGGATTGAGTCCCACATGGGGCTCCCAGCTCGTTGTGGAGTCTGCTTCTCCCTTGCCCCTCCCCCCAACTCATGCTCCCTCTCTTGTGCACGCACGCAAGTTTAAATTTTGGGGCGCCTGGGTGGCTCAGTCAGTTAAGCATCTGCCTTCAGCTCAGGTCATGATCCCAGGGTCCTGGGATGGAGCCCCACATGGGGCTCCCTGCTCCGTGGGGAGCTTGCTTTCCCTCTCCCTCTGCCTGCCACTCCCCCTGCTTGTGTTCCCTCTCTCGCTGTCTCTCTCTGTCAAATAAATAAATAAAATCTTAAAAAAACAAAAACAGGGCGCCTGGGTGGCTCAGTTGGTTAAGCGACTGCCTTCGGCTCAGGTCATGATCCTGGAGTCCCGGGATCGAGTCCCACATCGGGCTCCCTGCTCAGCGGGGAGTCTGCTTCTCCCTCTGACCCTCTTCCCTCTCGTGCTCTCTATCTCTCATTCTCTCTCTCTCAAATAAGTAAATAAAATCTTAAAAAAAAAATAAAATAAAAATAAAAAAAAATAAAAATCTTAAAGAACTGCTCATGTCACTGGGTTCCACCTGCTCCCAGATTTTCCTTCTCCTAGCCCTCCAAAGACCAAATCCCATTGGGGCCAAAGCTCCAAAGAGGTCTCAAATTGCCATTGCTCTTTTGAGGTTAAGCACTGTCTACAGAAGGTGCACATTGCTCATTGTTTGCTGAAACGATGAATGAATTTAGCCTCCTTATGGATCTAAATTGGAGTACCCAGGACAAGGAGGGCTATAGTTGGAGACTGAGAAAAGGTAAGTACAGTGGGTATTGAATGGGAGGGGATGGAATAGGAAGTACACCTATAAAGTTGAGAATGTACAATTAGAAAAGCCAAGCCCTGAAACCAAAACCCAGCCTAAACCACCACCTCAAGGCTCTCTTCAATTTCAGCTCTAGGAGACATGAAGCATAAAGCAGAAACCACCAGCAACCTGGGCCACTTGCTCCATCTGTCTCTTGTGTGAATAGCGTTCATTTCTTCCCCCAACAAAGCGTAGAGGTCATCTGACAGAGACAAACGTCCTCAATTTTCCTCCATCTGGTACTGAAGAGACACACACACCATTTATTCATTCATTTAATGTTTATCTCCTTCCTAACCACCACCCCCAGAAAAAAACAATCTTCCATTGACCTTTTTCTCTTAAACCTATTGCCCTATCTTCAGCTTTTCCTACACTCCCTTGACATAATCTATTCTAATGTTAACTTAAATTCCTGTACAGTCCAAGCAGTTGACCTAAATGAGGGACAGGTGGAGGAAAAAAAGTGATGTGGATGTAAACTGAATAGTCTTCTTGACAATGGCTTATGACCTCTGGTCTCTCCACAGTTTTCCATTTCTAAAGCCAGAGTCACTCACTTCATCAAAATCAAAACTAAATCCAAAATAAAATGGCTTTGCCTGAGGTCACCAGTGACTTCTCAGTTAACTGCCACATCCAAAGCCTGTTTTCAGCTCTTGATACATCTGACTATCCTGCAACATTTGATGCTTTGGGCCATGTCCTAGTCCTCAAAACTTCCTTGGCCTCTCAGACCCCACTGTCTCCCAGTTCTCTTGATCATGCTTTCTCTGCCCTGCTGGCTTCTTCCCTGACCACCATTTAAATGCGTTTTCATGTCCTCCTGTCACTCTCCCTGCTCTCCCAAGATGACATCAGCAATCTACCACTCTTATTCTGACAACTTCTAAATCTTTATCTGCAACTTAGATTTCTTGCTAGAATCCAACCCTATATCCAGTTGCCCTGTGGACATCTAGACACCCAGATGTTCCCAAGGTAACTTCTCTGCACCTCCAAGGTGGACCTTACCGTCTACCTTCACAGCCTACTTTCTCAATCATCAGAGTTACAGGACCACCATATGTTCATTCTCATAAGCCTAAAACTTTGGTATTATCTGCAAGTTCCTCTCTTTGCAGGTCCAGGGGGACAATAAATTCTGTGCATTCTCTACCTCAGAAATGTCTCTCAATTCCTAGATCTTCTCTTGCCTTGTTTACCATCAAAGTTCAAAGCCAACATAATTTAAATGGGACTTCACAACCTCTGATCTCTCCAGTCTATCCTCCAAAATTGCCACTAGAGTTACCTTTCTAAAACGCAAAGCTGGTCACAGTAATCCTCTACTTCAAAACTTATTGGTCCCTAGTTAACTGCAAGATAAAATTTAAGATCTTTGGCCTGGACTACAACATATTTTATAATTTAGCGTTTGCCTACTTTCTCGTCTCATGAAAAGCGCAGTTCCTTCTTCCTTCAATGTTGCTCATCAAGCTGACTTCTTCCCCTTCCCAGAAGACCATGGTCCTGCTAGCTCCTCAACCTGCAATGCTGTCATCATCCATACTCCACTCCTTTACTCCACCCCTCCAAGTCTGAAGTCAAATTTTAACTCCCAGGAAAATGCCTTCAGCCTTGAGCAGATTGTTCAGTTGCTCTATCCTCTGTGTTCTCAGAATACAGCACTCATTGAGTGATAAATTGCTGGCATGTCTATTTCTCCCAGTGTGGGATCTCACAGACAGCAAAGTGTTTCATGTCAAGAGTCAGCATCTGGCTGGCTCAGTCAGTAGAGCCTGTGACTTTGGATCTTGGGGTTTTAAGTTCGAGGCCCACTTGGGTGTAGAGATTACTTAAAAATAAAGTCTTCAAAAATTAAGAGTTTCATGTCAGAGTTCCCAGTGTCTAGCACAATGCCTAGCAAATAAATCATATCCACTAAGTAAATGTTGAATGAGTGATTGAAAGGGAGTTGAATACTGGTAATATGGCCAGAGAAGTAGCAGAATTATTTGTCTTCTTTCCTTTAAACTACTGGTTCTCAAAACATTTTGGTTTTGTGACTCCTTTACAATTTTAAAAATTATTCAGAACCCCAAAGAACTTTTATGTCTATGCATGACATCTATTGATACTTACTGTACTAAAATTAAAACTGGGACAAATTATAAATATATTTATAATTTATATAATTATAATATCATAATGAAATAATACATTTCAAAATAATAACCCCAATACATGTTAACATTAATAATGTATTTTTATGAAAAATAACTATTTTGGGCGCCTGGGTGGCTCAGTTGGTTAAGCAACTGCCTTCAGCTCAGGTCATGATCCTGGAGTCCCGGGATCGAGTCCCGCATCAGGCTCCCTGCTCAGCAGGGAGTCTGCTTCTCCCTCTGATCCTCTTCCCTCCCATGCTCTCTATCTCTCATTCTCTCCCTCTCAAATAAATAAATAAAATCTTTGAAAAATAACTATTTTTGGGGGGTGCCTGGGTGGCTTAGTCGGTTAAGCATCTGCCTTTGGCTCAGGTCATCCCAGGGCCCTGGGATCAAGCCCCACATTGGGTTCCCTGCTCAATGGGGAGCCTGCTTCTCCCTCTCCCTGCTCTCCCCCTGCTTGTGCTCTCTTTCTCTCTCTCTCAAAAAATAAACTCTTTTTTAAAAAAATAACTATTTTCCAAAATAATTGGGGAGAAGTGGCATTGTTCTACATTTTTTTGCAAATCTCTTTAACGTCTGATTTAATAGATGACAGTTCAATTCTCACACTGCTCCTGTATTCAATCTGTTGCTATATGTTGTTTTAAGTAAATGAAGAAAATCCAATCCCACACAGATACAGTTGGTAAAGATAACAGCCATTCTTTCAAGTTAAAGAGTATTTCATGAAAAAATGTGGCTATTTCAGCTCCTAACTCCAGACAGTTGTGTAAGTGCTTTTCCTGGAGACAAATGCTGTACTTTTGCATGCTTAAAAAGTACTTTATGTGCACTTCTCACTTTGTCACAAAAAAATATTAAGAAGATGGATACTCAAAAGTTGAGAATTAGTGAAATTAATGACTTTTATTTCTTCATCAAGGGCATTCTTAGGGGAAGCTGACTCTATTTTTAATTTGCTATAGATATTTTGTGGTAAAAAACACCTAACATAAAATGTGCCTTGCGGGGGCAGGGTGGGGGTGGGGGTGGAGGCGGCACCTGACTGGCTCAGTTAAAGAGTTGGAAGAGCATGGGACTCTTGATCTCAGGACCCTGAGTTCAAGGCCCACACTGGGTGTAGAGATTAGTAAAAAAATAAACTTTTAAAAAAACATAAAATGTGCCCTTTTTTAGCCATGTTTAAGTATACAGTTCAGTAGTCACTATATGCACACAGCAGTATAACAGATGACTAGTACTTTTTCATCTCACTAAACTAAACTCTGTACCTACTGAATAACAATATTCCCAGGGCATCTGGGTGTTCAGTCGGTTAGGCATCTGCCTTCGGCTTGGGTCATGATCTCAGGGTCCTGGGATGAAGCCCCGACTCGGGCTCCCTACTCAGTGTGGAGCCTGCTTCCCTCTCTCTCTCTCCCTCTCCCTGTGTGTGTGCTCTCTCTCTTTCTCTAGTTCTCTCTCTCAAATACATACATACATAAAATATTAAAAAAAAAAAAGAATAGCAATATTCCCCCTTTCCATATACCCCCCAGTCCCTGGCAATCACCTTTCTATTTTCTAAGAGTTTGAGAAACTGACTTTTTTTAACTGTAAATTTGTGATGATTAAGAAAAATGATACTGATACAGTTTGGTGACAGAGCTTCAAAACATACTAAGGCACCAGCAGGTTTTTAATTTCTTTTTAATTTAAATTCAATTAATTAACATATATAATTGGTTTCAGAGGTAGAGTTCAGTGATTCATCAGTTGCATATAATACCCACTGCTCTTTAAGGCACCAGCAGTTTTATCCACCATTTCACTTTACAGCATCAGTGCAGAGTCAACACAGTGAAAAAGGCAAAGAAAGTCTAAGTATTAGTATGAAAGAGTCTTGACCTCTTGGATCTCCAAGATTCTCAGAGACCCCCAAGGTTTGACAACTTTGCTTTGAGAACCACTGCTCTGGGCATGTTCCACATCTTAAAATCTAGGTAAAAATACCATTGTCTTAGAATTGCTGTGCTATTAAGTAACCTACATAAAGAATCCAACACAGGGGCGCCTGGATGACTCAGTCAGTTAAGCATCTGCCTTCTGCTCAGGTCATGATCCCAGGGTCCTGGGATCGAGTCCCACATCGGACTCCTTGCTCAGCAGGAAGCCTGCTTCTCCCTCTCCTCCCAGCTCCTGTGCTCTCTATCTCTGTTTCTATCTCTGTCTCTCAAATAAATAAATAGAAATCTTAAAAAAAAAAAAAGAATCCAGCATAAAATCTTTTTTTATTTTTTTAAAGATTTTATTTATTCATTTGAGAGAGAGAGAATGAGAGAGAGAGAAAGCACATGGGGGGGGTCAGAGGGAGAAGCAGACTCCCCGCCGAGCAGGGAGCCCGATGAGGGACTCGATCCAGGGACTCCAGGATCATGACCTGAGCCGAAGGCAGTCGCCTAACCAACTGAGCCACCCAGGCGCCCAAAATCTTTTTTTTTTTTTAAGATTTTATTTATTCATTTGACAGAGATAGATACAGCGAGAGAGGGAACACAAGCAAGGGGAGTGGGAGAGGGAGAAGCAGCCTTTCCGCAGAGCAGAGAGCCCGATGCGGGGCTCAATCCCAGGACTCTGGGATCATGACCTGAGCCGAAGACAGACGCTTAACGACTGAGCCACCCATGTGCCCCCAGCACAAAACCTTATAGGAGGAACACTATAAATGTTTCCACTCATTACAGCCCAGCTGTGATGGCTCCATGTTAATTTACCTAATCTCTATTCACTTTACACCATATTCAAAATTCTATCACATTTGCAACATTTCACATGTAATACGTATCTCCAGGATTCTTTACTTGCCTACTTCTTTATATTAGGTGAGTGTGTGTTGAAAATAATGTAAAATTTACCTTTTTAACCATTTTCGGGTGTACAGTTCGGCAGTATTAAATTCATCCATTGTTGTGTATAGGAAGCTTTAAATTTTAGCCAATTCCTTATGTATTCATTTGGGCCCCTGGGTGGCTCAGTCGGTTAAGCGGCTGCCGGCTAGGGTCATGATCCGAGGATGCCAGGATCGAGCCCTGCATAGAGCTCCCTGCTTGTCGAGGAGTAGGCCTCTGACCCTCCCCCTTCTCGAGCCCTTTCTCTCTCTCAAATAAATAATTTTTTTAAAAGATTTTATTTACTTGAGAGAGAGTGAGAGCGAGCGAGAGAGAAGCCAACTCCCTGCTGAGCAAGGAGCCAGATGCTGGATCGATCCCAGGACTCTGGGATCGTGACCTGAGCTCAAGGCAGCTACTTAACCGACTGAGCCACCCAGGTGCCCCAATAAAAAAGTCTCTTAAAAAAAATTAGCCAATTCGTGTAGAAGCATTTCTGTCCTCTTTACCTAGTCATTTATCAAATGTTTATTTCATATGTGACAGCGGATTCAATCACTTGTGATTCTGCATTTTTCTAGATGGCTTTTTCAAGTTTGCCTATAATTACTCCAAAATGTGTGTGGGGGGGGGGAGGTTGGCGAGTTTATCTGAGTGTACATCCTCCAGACTGGGTTAGCTGATTGCTGAGAAGTATATTGTCTACTCACCACCGGACTGCATACTTCTAAACTCCGTTTCTGTAATTTACGTTACCCAGCAAGTTTCCCGCGCGAAGGCTCTAGGGTCGCAAGAAGCCTGTGAGCCAGGAAGGGGTGGGGCTTAAGTTGCAATGGTTCCCAGAACCCTTAGCGAATTTCCGATTCCCTAACTGCGCAGGGCGATGCGCAGGCGCAATAAATACACCTTGACTTCCGCGCGCTTCAGAAGATATAAATAAGGATGCCCTGGGGCTTCCTCGGTCTTTTCGAGAACGATTGCTGCGCTGCGTGGAAGTCGGCTGGTGAGCATTTTTACCCGTTCGATTCGTTAGTTCTAGGTTTAGTACCCCGGGCCTGCCAACCAGATTTTCTTGTGGGCTTCATCCTATCTAGGATTCCCTTCAGTGGTGTCTGTGCTGACTACACTTACTTCATGCAGGGGAGCTGGACCGGATATGGGCCATGGAGGCCTCGTGAGCTACGGGTCTTGCCTGTAATCTAAGGCGTTCGCGCCGAAACCTGCAGAGCTGCTACCTCATGCGCCGGACGCTAAATGCGCGGCCCACCCCCTCCTGTTGCCCATCGCCCAGCTTATTACCTTGTCTTCTAGGAGGCGGTGGAATTGCGTGCAGGTCATTTAATGTCTGACACCTATATGAGCTTGAGAATCGATTTCGAAACGGACGGTTCTTGATTCTGCCACTTGCTTTATGATGTAGGGTGAGCTCACGACTCCTGATGATCGTTTATGGATAGGAGCCGTAGTTGCTGTGTCTACGGCTTTGCATTTGCCATTGCTTTGGCATTAGTGCTAATCGCCTGTTGGGGTTTGTAGATATGTTCGGGGTACCTGGCTGAAAGTTAATTTAGATAACTGACAGGAGACTGCTGATCGGTATTGAACTCGAATTTCGTTGGCACTTGGGATAGGGTCCACCCCAAAGTGGATATCCTGGGGAAGTCGCCATCAACTGGTTGAAATTTATTTGTAGCTCAGGAGCTTGCAAATTAAGTAAATTACAGTGACCAACGTGGATACTCCCGGGAGGTCACTCTCCCCGGGCTCTGTCCAGGTGGCGTACGGGAGCATAGGGCTCTGCCCCGTGACGTACAGTCCCTTTCCACGACGTTGGAGATGAAGCCGGGCCTTGAGTCTGCGCCTGCATATTCCTACAGCTTCTCAGAGTCCTCCGGACGATGACTGAGGAGATAAACCATGCAGGAAACAGCTCCCTCTATCTGGATCTAGGTTGATTGGAAAGAAAAACCTTTTCTCCCTTCCAAGTATTACTGGATTAAGCTCTTGCCTACCTTATTTTGCAGTGATCACGCAGGATTCCAAGTAAATTTGATTCGAGGTAAGTAAACCAAAGAATTTGGGGTAAGAATTGTTTTTGGCTTTTATTTCCTGTTGACATTTAAATCATTCCAGCCCAGTTCCTTTTCATGAATGTGTTCCTGCCATTAATACATCCAGATAGAAACTTTGCTGCATTTTTGTTGGCATGTTGACAGTTTCGTAAATGTATTCTTATGTCTGGGAAGATAGCTATTTATTCAATAAAAGTTAATATTTTCACATCTTTCTCATGTGATAGGGTAGAAACTTGCTGCTAATGGAAAAATTGGGTGAATTAACCAAAGTCAAGATTAGCAAAGCTTGCGTGCAAGTCCTATAAACAAAACAAATGTGCATACTCCCTCAAAGTCTGTGTATGGTAGCCAAGCATTTGGTGTCCAATACGAGCCCTTTCCATGATACTGGAGATGAAGGTGGGTGTATGTACCTGAATAGTCCTAGGACAATGACTAATTAAGTAGAGAAACCATGAAACAGTAGTAAACCACTGGGTTTTAAACAGGCTTTCCTCAAATTCACTCGTGTAGAATGGAATGGGGGGACATGGAATCTCTTAAAATGTTTTGAGGGTGATGCTGTTTAATCATAGGCATTCCAACGTGGATACTCCCGGGAGGTCACTCTCCCCGGGCTCTGTCCAGGTGGCATACGGGAGCATAGGGCTCTGCCCCGTGACGTACAGTCCCTTTCCACAACGTTGGAGATGAAGCCGGGCCTTGAGTCTGCGCCTGCATATTCCTACAGCTTCTCAGAGTCCTCTGGACGATGACTGAGGAGACAAACCATGCAGGAAACATCTAATGAAAACTAAAATTAAAATTTTTAGTGAGATCTTAAGTAGGAGTCTGATCCTCTTTTTCATTTGTTTTCATTCAGGAGAGAAGAGGAGCCTCACCAATCATTGGCAGTTAACACACTTTTGGGGTCCTTTATTTGGCAGGGAGGGTTGGTAAAATGAATGATAAATGCTGTTTTTATAAGATAAGCCTGGAGGTTTGGAAACTTGGGCACATTTGACCTCTTTAAAACTGAATACTAAATTTGGGGAACAAGTTGAATGTTCCATAGGACAGGTGCCCATTGAAATTTAGGGAATGCGGACAGCACTGAATATAGGCATGTCTTAACAATCTGGTCCTTTGACCCACAAAGCCCAAAGATTCCAGAATGCCTATGAGGAGAAAATTTAAGGAAGCTAAGATGCTACTTGGCCTTTTCTACTGTCTCAAGTAAACTGGGTTTTCTAACTACATAACTGAATGGAAAACAAAAGCCTATCAGATCCTAAGTGTCTTATTAAAGATCCAGGTCTGTTTATAATGTATTTATGAATTATAATAAAGATGGCTGCATATTTGTGTGGCTCCTTTTTTTGTGGAAATGTGACTGACACTCGTATTCTGTGAATGGAAGTGCTTGTTAGGAAAACTACCTTTGCAGTTTATGTTTGCTTAGTTCTGCATTAAAGACTGAGCTTGTGTGTCTTGTGTCACTTGACACTTGTTTACTCCTTTTTTTTTTTTTTTTTAAGATTTTATTTATTTGACAGAACAGCAAGAGAGGGAACACAAGCAGGGGGAGTGGGAGAGGGAGAAGCAGGCTTCCCACCGAGCAGAGAGCCTAATGTGGGGCTTGATCCCAGGGTCCTGGGATCATGACCTGAGCTGAAGGCAGATGCTTAATGACTGAGCTACCCAGGCACCCCAGCACTTGTTTACTCTTCTGTTGGAAAATGTGTATTGATTCCTACCAGTTACCTAGTGTGCAGGTAAAAGCTGGTTGCATTCAAAGGTGGGTAGTGCTTAGGATACCTAATGAATTTAGGTGTGGTGTCTTGAAAGGTGAACATAACAATCAACCACTGGACATGAGTGTTCAGAGATCTTGGTTACTAATTAGACCAAGCCTTCAGTTTCCCCCAATATAGTACAGGTAAGTTGACCTTAACAAGGTTGGGCATAAATGCTAAAATCACACCTCTGTTAAGCTAGTTAAGTCTCTACTGCCAGTGTTTCAAGTGGAACCTAAACCGGAGAAAATTGTCATCCTGCCTATGAGTGATGGGAGGTTGAGTCACAAAGGAAATCTTGTCAAGCTCATGTACTAGCTGCCAGCATAGGGCAGCTGAGACCCTGAAGGATGGGGACTAACAGAACCATCTAGAAGGTAAAGAGTCTAGATCCAGAGTGGGGCTAAATGAAACAAGGTGGGGAGGGGGCTTTTAAGGAGTGTGATTAAGGTGATCTGTTAAAACAAGTACACTTGAACTTAACCTGTGCCAGGCACTGTCCTAAGCTTAGCATGTATTCACAACTCTGAGGTAGGTATTAGTTTTAATAGGCTGATTGTCCAAGCCAACAGCTAAGTAGATCCTCTGTACAAATGAACTGTAGAATTGCTAGGAGGGAACCTGGATGCCCAGGGCCAACCTTTTGTCTGGTACTCATCTTTCCTATCCTTAACTACATAAGCAGCCTATGGAAAGGAGGTGCTCAGATGTCTGAATAGTGTTTTTTCCCTACACCCAGACAGGGAATTTAGTTTTTAGTATAAATGAACAGGGTTAGGCTGGGTAACCTGCTGGGCAAGAAATATGTGCATTTTTTTCCTCCATGTCCAAAGTGTAGATGAAACAAAGCTGTCAGGTATTCTAGGCCCCACCTTTTCAGGCTTCTTTCGACATACTTGTCTGTAGGCTTTTTCCAAACAGGCTCTTCTGGCCTTTTTCTACATGTAGGCAGTCCTATCAGTCATTGTGAAAGTTGGAGTCTTGGAGTCACGACTGCCTGCATTTGAATCCAAATACTACCACTTGCTATCCATGGGACCTTGGGCAAGCCACTTAACCTCTGCCTCAATTTTTTCATCCATAGAACCGGGGATGATAAAAGTACCTACCTCTTGGGGTTTTAATGAGAAATGAGTTAATTGTAAAAAGCTTACAGTTTCATAAAAGCACAATGAGTTTGTTAAATATCACTTCTCAAGCAAACACCTGGGATGCAGTATCCAGTAAATTTTGTTGAATGAATAAAGTCTACCATCACTTAGCTATTACTAACCTAGGTTTATCTCAGAACCAACCCTCTTTCCAGGAGAGATTAAGGGATTAGTAACTTCCCCAAGATCACCTAACTAGTAAGGAGCAGAACCAGGACTCAAACCTAACTCCAAAACCATATTATATATTACTAGCTTTGAGCAAGACAGTGGTGATGTATGTACATCATTTGATACTCCATGTACCTCTGTAAAGTAGGTACTCTTGTGCCCATTTTGCAGATGAGGAAAACTGAAGTTGGAGGATATGAGGAACTTGCCCAAGTTACACAGCCAGTAAGTGGCAGAGCATGCCTGTGAGCAAGGCAACTGACCACAGAACCTATTTTAAACCTATGTCATATCATGCCTCAAAAAATACTATTTCCACCTGGTTTAAACCACTTTTTTGGTATTAAGCTAATGTAATAACCACTATACCATAAAACGTCAGTTTCAGTTGTAATGAGTTACAAACATAAGTGCCCAGTTTTACTTGACAGTGGAAAATGAAGTGGAAATGAGTAGTTTCCTGGGGAGTGAGAGCCCTTCCCTGGCCATGCCTCCTTCTTTCACCCCTTTCTATCTTTGGGATGGATGGGATCCACATTTTAATGATCGTACCTGACATTTGATGAAGATTTGCTGTGTGCTAGGCATTCTTTAATCAAAACAGTCTTATGCAGGGCAGGGAATTTTATTAAATCCATGTTCTAGGAAAGGAAGACAAAATCAAAGTTTTATCATTTGCCCAAGACCACACAGAATAGAACTTAAAAGGTGTTTGTCTCTAGAGCCTGAACTCTGCACCACTGTCCTCACTTTCCCTTAAAAGCACCAGCACCTTGAGCATTCCATCATGATAGCATTCTGATGTGATTATTTTTATTTTTTATTTTTATTTATTTGACAGAGAGACAGCCAGAGAGAGAACACAAGCAGGGTAAGTGGGAGATTCTCGAGAAGCAGGCTTCCTGCCGAGCAGGTAGCCCGATGCAGGGTTTGAACCCAGGACCCTGGGATCATGACCTGAGCCGAAGGCAGATGCTTAACGACTGAGCCACCCAGGCGCCCCTGATGTGATTATTTTTAAACTGATGTACGTCTAACTTAACTAGTTGGATCCTCAAGGAATGGGACCATCTATGTAAGCTCAGTACCTATACTGTGCCTGGCACATAGCAAACAATGGTTGATGATTTTGTTTTTCTATGTTCTATTGATTTCTGCTTTTATCTTTATTGTATTCTTTTTACTAGATGTAGTTTACTCTTCCTCATTTCTGTTTTTATTAAGATTTATTTGGGAGAGCGCACAAGTGGGGAGGGGGAGAGGGAGAGAATCTGGAGCAGATTCCCTGCTGAGCATGGAGCAACACGTGGGGCTCAATCTCCCAATCCTGAGATCATGACCTGAGCTGAAATCAAGAGTCACATGCTTAACTGACTGATCCACCCCAGCACCCCTCTTTCCCTCACTTCTTAAGGTAGAAGTTGAGGTCATTGATTTAAGAGCTTTCCTTTTTTTAAATATAAGCATTTAGTGCTATATGTTTCTCCCAAATATTGCTTTAACAATATCCTAAACTTCTGGTATGTTGTGTTTTCATTTTAATTCAGCTCAAAATACTTTTAAATTCCCTTTTGGTTTCTTTTATCTATGGGTTATTTAAAAGTGTATTCATTTTTAAATACTTGGGAGTTTTCCAAACATCTTGCTGTTATTGGTTTCTATTTTAATGTCAGTGTAGTCTAAGAATGTACTTTGTACGACTTGAATCCTTTTAAATTTACCAAGACTTGTTCTATGACCTAGAACATGGTCTATCTTGGTAAATGTTTCATGTACACTTGAGAAGAATATGTATTTTACTGTTGTTTGAAGAAAGTAAGGTGGAATGTGAAGAAAGGTGAAGCACTGTATAAATGTCAATCAGTAAAGTTGGTTGCAAGTGTTGTTCAAGTCTATATCCTTGCTGGTTTTCCGCCTACTTGTTCTATCAATTACCGAGAGTAGGTTATCAAACTCTCCAGCTATATTTGTGGATTTGTCTATTTCTTCAAGAAGTTCTATCGGGGGTGTCTGGGTGGCTTAGTTGGTTAAGCATCTGCCTTCTGCTCAGGTCATGATCCCAGGGTCCTGGGATGGAGCCCCACATCAGGCTTCCTGCTCAGCGGGGAGCTTGCTTCTCCCTCTGCCTCTGCCTGCCACTCACCCTGCTTCTGCTGTCTGTCAAATGAATAAATCTTTAAAAAAAAAAAGTTCTGTCAGTTTTTGCTTCATGTATTGTGAAACTCTTATTAGTTGCGTACATGTTCAGGATTGTGTATTTTGATCCGTTGACTCCTTTATCATCTATGAAATTACTTTTTTTCAATAATATTCTTTGCTCTGAAATCTACTTTGTTATTAATATAGCTGCTCCAGGTTTCTTTTGACTGGTGTTACCAGAGTATGTCTTTTGTATCCTTTTACTTTTAACCTATTTGTATATTTATATTTGAACTATATATCTTGTAGGCAGTGTATAATTGGGTCTTGCTTTTTTGATTTATTATGATAATCTCTACCTTTCACCTGGAGTGTTTAGACCCTATTTTTATATGATTAATGTGCTTAGGTTTGAGTCTTACCTTTTTTTTTTTATTTGAGAGAGAGAAAAAACATGGGTATGGAGAGGGGCAGAGGGAGAAGCAGACTCCCTGCTGAGCAGGGCTCGATCCCAGCACCCTGAGTTCATGACCTGAGCCAAAGGCAGACACTTAACCAACTGAGCTACCCAGCGCCCCAGAGTCTTATCATTTTGATACTTGTTTTCTATTTGTCTCATCTGTTCTTTGTTCCTTTTGTCTTCTTATTCTGCCTTTTAAAAAATGAGTACTGGGGGCACCTGGGTGGCTCAGTCAGTTGAGCGTCTGACTCTTGATTTCCACTCAGATCATGATCTTTGGATCCTGAGAGTGAACCCTGCATTGGACTCCTCACTCAGCAGGGAGTCTGCTTGGGATTCTCTCTCTCCCTTTCCCTTTGCCCCTTCCCCTATGCTTGCACACACACACTCTCTTTCAAATAAATAAATCGTTTAAAAAAGAAATGAGTATTGGGCGCCTGGGTGGCTCAGCTGGTTAAGTGTCCAACTCTTGATTTCAGCTCAGGTCATGATCTCAGGGTTGTGAGATCGAACCCTGCATCGAGCCCCGTGTTGGGTGTGAGGCCTACTTAAGATTTTCTCTCTCCCTCTCCCACTGCCCCTCTGCCCTCCCTCTCTCTAAAAAAAAAAAAAAAAAGTTTTTTTTTTCTGATTCTATATTACCTTTGTTAGCTTACTAGCTATAACTTTATTTTGTTATTTTTGTGGTTGCTTTAGGGTTTATAGTATACATCTTCAACTTATCAGAGTCCACATTAATTGATATTATATCACATCACTTAGGACAGTATAAGGACCATACGTTTGTCACCCCACAGTCTTATTGTTGTCTTGTGTATCACTTTTATATATATTATAAAACCCACAATACATTATTTTTTTTTGTTTAAACAGGCAATTATCCTTTTTAAAGTTTTAAGAAAGAGGGGCGCCTGGGTGGCTCAGTCGTTAAGTTTCTGCCTTCGGCTCAGGTCAAAATCCCCGGGGTCCCGGGATCAAGCTCCTCATCGGGCTCCCTGCTCAGTGGGAAGCCTGCTTCTCCCTCTCCCACTCCCCCTGCTTGTGATCCCTCTCTCTCTCTGTCTCTCTCTGTCAAATAAATAAAATTTAAAAAAAAATAAAGTTTTAAGAAAGAAAACAATCTTTCGGGCGCCTGGGTGGCTCAGTTGGTTAAGCGACTGCCTTCGGCTCAGGTCATGATCCTGGAGTCCCGGGATCGAGTCCCACGTCGGGCTCCCTGCTCAGCGGGGAGTCTGCTTCTCCCTCTGACCCTCCCCCCTCTTATGCTGTCTCTCTCTCTCAAATAAATAAATAAATAAAATCTTTAAAAAAAGAAAGAAAACAATCTTTCAAAAATGAAGGTGAAATAAAGTATTTTCCAGTGCTCTTCATGCCTCCATTGTAGATCCAGATTCTTGTCCGGTGTCATGTTCCTTCTGCCCATCTTCCTTTAACATCTCTTTTACAGTGGTTCTACTAGTGATGAATTCTTTCAGCTTTTGTATGTCTGAAAACTTATTTTCTTTTTTTAAGATTTTATTTATTTATCTAGATCTAGATATAGATCTAGATAAATAAAATCTGGGATCATGACCTGAGCTGAAGGCAGACGCTTAATGACTGAGCCACCCAGGTGCCCCTGAAAATAACTTATTTTCACCTTCATTTTTGAGAGATGTTTTTGCTGGATATACCTTCTTAGATATAATTTTGCTAGAGTACTTTAGAGATGTTGCTCCATATTATGTTTGCATTGTACCCTTGTCTTTGTTCCTCTGTACCTAACATGTTGCATTGTATCCTTGTCTTTGTTCCTCTGTACCTAACATGTTGCATTGTATCCTTGTCTCCTTTCTCTGTATATAACATGTCTTTTTTCTGACTGCTTTTAAGATTTTCTGTCATTGGTTTTAAGCAATTTGATTTTGATGTATCCTGTTTTTTGTATTTGGAGTTACTTGAGCTTCTTGGATTTTGTGTTGGTCAATTGTTCTCCAGAGAAACAGAACCAACAGAAGGTATGTGTGTAGATAGACAGAGATTTACTTTAAAGAATTGGCACACGTAGTTGTGGGGGCTGGCAAGTCGGAAATCTGCAGGGCACTTTGGCAGGCTAGAAATTCCAGCAAGAGTTGGTGTTGCAGTCTTGAGCCTACATGCAGTCTTGGCAGAATTCCTTCCCTTAAGGCCTTCAACTGATTGGATGAAGCCCACCCACATTACAGAAGGTAAAGTCTACTGATTTAAAGGTTATCATATCCAAAAAATACCATCACAGCAACATCTAGACTGGCATTTGACCAAACAGCTGGCCACCATAGCCTAGCCAAGTAGACATATAAAATTAGCTATCACAGATCTGTAGGTTTGTAGTTTGCACATTTTTAAGCTGTTATTTCTTCATATATTCTCTGTCCCCAGGTCCTCCTTGCTTCCCTGTATATTTGGCCACTTAAAGTTATTCCATAGCTCACTGATGCCATTTTCAATTTTTTAAAATTCTTTTTTCTCTATGTTTCATTTTGGAAGTTTCTCTTGCTGTGCCCTCAAGTTTACTAATCATTGCTTTTGCAATATCTAATCTATTGTTAATAGCATCCAGTGTATTTGTAATCTTAGATACTGTCAAGAGATTCACTTTGGGTGGTGCCTGGGTGGCTCAGTTGGTTGAGTGTCTGTATTTGGCTCAGGTCATGATCTCAGGATCCTGGGATCAAGCCCCACATCTGGCTCCCTGCTCAGCGGGGAGTCTGCTTCTTCCTCTGCCTCTCTGCCTGCTCAGGCTCATTCTCTCTTTCTCAAATAAATAAAATATAAAAAAGAAATTCACCTTGGGTCTTTTTATATCTTCTATGTCTCTACTTAACTTTTATGCGTATGCAATAAAGTTACAAAAACTCTTTTTTTTAAAGATTTTTTAAATTTATTTATTCATGAGAGACAGAGACAGAGAGAGAGAGAGAGGCAGAGGGAGAAGTAGGCTTCCCGCTGAGCAGGGAGCTCGATGCGGGACTCGATCCCAGGACCCTGGGATCATGACCTGAGCCGAAGGCAGACGCTTAACCATCTGAGCCACCCGGGTGCCCAAAAAAACTTTCTTTTTTTTAAGATTTTATTTATTTGGGAGAGAGAGACAGGGATAGAGAGAGAGCATGAGTGGGGAGGAGAGGGAGAAGCAGGCTCCCTGTTCAGCGGGGCTCAATCCCAGGACCCCAGGATCATGACCTGAGCCGAACGCAGACACTTAACTGACTGAGCCACCCAGGCGCCCCTACAGTAACTTTCAATATCTTTCATTTCTGTCATTTGAACCAGTTCTGGGCCGGGTTCAATTGATTGTCCTTATGGTCTGTGTTCAATAAATAAAACAATGATAGAACGTGAAAAAATTAAAATGAGTATTTGGGTTCAGAATAGGAAAAGATAAAGTGGAGCCAAGGAAGGCTTCACAGAGATGGGGACTGAATTGAGCCTTAAGATATATCAAGAGCTCAGCAAGGCAGGAAGAAAGCCTGTTGGGGAAAACAGCCTACATAAAGGTGAGAAGATAGAATGAACATGGGCACCTTCAGAGTACAGTGCAGAGGGGAAGGGGAGAATGGGAGATCAGTAACCTGGGGCATTAGCCACCTGCTGTTCCAAGCACAGCAGTGAAGAGATTTTGGAGTTTTTAAAAGATTTTGAAGCAGGGCAAGTTCTCAGAGCCGTGATTTAGGGAGACTGGCATGGGGACCTAGGTGGAACAAAATGGAGGGGAAGGGATGAGGGGCGGGAGCAGAAGCCAAGAGGGTGGTGCCTTAGACCAGGGGGGCAGAAACAGAAACATGAAGAGGGGAGAAGGAAGAATCAGAAGTTAAGGATTAAATCTTTACTTCTCCAAGAACCTTAATCTTGGCTGTAAGGATGAAGTTGGGAGGGGAGTCTAGATCCATAGAAAACATGTTTTATTTTAGGTGTTGTGTCTTCTGGGAAGAGCTCTAGGGCTGAAACTTAGGGTGGAAGTCAGAACCAGACCAAATGGACTGTCCTCTCAGTTGAAAGAACAAGAGTTCTGGTCCTCTTCTACTGTTTGTGTGCTGACCCCAGAGAACTGGCCTCAGCTCTTGAAACCTCATTTTTCTCATTTGCCAACGATCATGAGGTTGTGTAAGGAACAAATGAGCTCATGGACATGGGTGGATGTGTTTCTGTAGTTAACAAAGTAAACGGTTTTACAAAATAGGTGATAATAATCATTCTTACAATTACGTTAAGCCACGTGAATGAGTAAGATCTTGGAAGAAGACAGCAGAGAGATCAAAGATCCAGGATTAAAACTTGGAGAAATTTCACAGAATATCATCCAAAAAAGGAGTCCATGATGGAGGCGGAGGTAAACTTGGAGAGGTAAGAGACCCTGAAGATGGGGAGTACTTTGGGGTGGCCTCCACATTGTAGGAGAAATTCGGTTGGTAAATACTCATCAAAAGTGTCCATCTAGGGTTCAGGTACGATTGAATGACTTTCAGAGTCAGAATCAACATGAAATGGAGAAAATGCCCTTCTGCAGAGGTCCCTGCTCTGATCTCAGAAATCCCCCAACACAATCAAGTCACCTCAGGGAACACCTGAAATCCTGAACTGTTTGTATCTATCCTGAAGAAGGAGTGTGTTAACAAGAGCACACAGTCAACTTGATGCTTTTTCCCACCTCCAGCACCCAACCCCAGTCCACAACCTCATCTTTCTTAGCTGGTCTCCTTCGCTTCTCTTGCCCACCTACCCCCCCCCCCCTTATTTTCCCCTCCCACCAACTCCATTCTCCATTTTGCTCTGAAATAAGACTCTGCTCATGTCACTCCCTTGCTCAGATCCCTTCCCTAACTCCCCACTGCCTCGGGATAGAGGCTGTACTCCTTAGACACACAAGGCCCTGCATCATGATCTGACTCTCCCTCTCGAGCGTTCTCCACTCCTACGGGCACCCTCTGCTCAAATCACACCTTGGCAGTTTTCCGCAACCACCCTAGGTTCTCATCGTTCCCTGTCATCGCAAGGGATGCATCTCTTAGATGCCCTGCCCTCTTAGACTTACCTTGGAAAGCCTTTCTCAAGCCTCAGGCTCAGCCAGATGCCCCTGCGTGGTTGTTGATGGTCTGATTTCTCATCTTTCTCTGACGGGGACCCCTTTGAGAGCAGGGAAGATCATTATCTCTACAGTCCCTGCCTCACCTGGTTTCAAGTCGTCTCTGGTTGTCAGTCCACTGGTCCGGATTTGGAGCCTCCCAAATACATACACACCGTACCCGGGCCAGGGGCGGAGAGAACCCGGTCTAGAGCGCTCTAGCCCGAGCGCGCCACTTGCACTTCCCGGGGCGGCCGCCAGGGGCCGCCGGGCTCTTTGTTTTCCTTTCTGGCCCGGGGTCGGGGCCGGAGGCCTGCAGAGCGCATGCTCTGGGGCAGTTCGCGGCCGGGCAGGCGAGCGGAGGAGTTGCTTGTGGCGGACCTGCAGCGAGGTAGGTCGCGCCCGTCACGGGCGGAGGGTCGGGGCGGAGGGTCGGGGCGGAGGGCGGCGCGCGGGGCGGCCACAGCCGGAGCCCTGGCGGGCCGGGGCCGTTGCCCGCGCGCTCATGTCGGCGGCGCCGGCCCCACGTGAAGCCGGGCGGCAGGAAGGCGCGGGTGCGGGCGCGCGGGTCCCCGGCCCCGCGGGGCGCCCTGGCGCCGGCCTGGCCCCGCCTGGCTCGAGCGAGGGCCGCGCGGCCCCTCTGCCGCCGCGCCTCTCTCGTCCGGCCCGCGGCGCCCGCGCGGGCGGGAGATTCAAACGGCCCGAGCGCGGCCGGCCGTGTGCGCGCGGCCGCGGTGACCCCGCCGGGCGCAGAGCCGCGCGCCTCGCGGCCCGGGACCGGCCGCCCCGACCGGGGCTGCGCTTCCGGAGCGGGGAAAGTGGTTTTGCCCAGCGTTCGTCCGGAGGATGCGTGTGACAGAGCCAGGGGAGGGATCCTGCCCGGCGAGAGTGTGTGCCTTAGGAGCGCGAGGGTAGGCTGGTGAGGGTCTTCTGTAGGGAAAGAAGTCTCAGCGTCAACAGGCACCAGGACGAAGACTGTTGACTCTTGGAGAGGTGTGCTGTGAACCCTGCATCAAACTCATCTGTCAACCGATTATTTACTGGCTTTCTACTCCGTGCTGCGCTGGCAGGGCTGGGGAACAGTGGTGAGAAGGGCCCCGCGTGGCCTTTACAGAGCCCCCGGTCTCCTTGGGGAGACCCATCTGGGGCCCTCAGTTATTGGTCCATTGTGTCACCGAAGTATGTCCGTGAAACCATTCATTCGTCAAATGGTAATGGAGGTGCTCCAGCCAAGTGTGACTTGTGTGCCCTAGCAGAAGTTGAGTGTATGGAGTGGTCCGGGAACTCTTGAGGGGGTCAGGATGGCTTTCCAGGTGAGGTGACTCTTGAACGGGGTTTTGACCAGAATTGGAGTTATTCAGCTGCCTGGGGTGGAGGAGTTCGTGCCATCCAGGCAGGGGCATGCCAAGGCATGAAGGTGTAGGTGAGTGCTGGGGTTAGGAATACCACAGATGTTGAAGTCTGGTTAAAAGAAGGGAGTAACAAGATAATACAGCAAGGGCTGGGTCTTGAAAGGTCTGGAGTGCAAGACCAAGAAACACTGGGTGGTGGTGGAGGAGGCAGGGACGGTGTCACCCAAGAAGGGCAGCAGAGCGGAGTCTGGAAAGATGAATCCGGAGTTCACCTTGCTCTTGTTGCAAAGACATCCCAAGAGCAGGAATCCTGTTCAGCTTTGCAACTTACTAGTTGGGTGCCCTTGGACCACCCACCCAGTCTCCCTGGGTGTTAGTTTCCTTATCTGTAAAATGAAGGTAAGAGGCATGTTGTGAGAATTACTAATATCCTGTATTTTTAATAAAGCAGTGATTCTAACATCCGGTGGAAGCTGAGGTCCCTTTCCCCCGGGCATAACTCTGTATACAAGGGGGCGCCTCTGGCGAGGAACTCCTGGGGTGAAGTATACCAGCGCTGTGCCTGGCACATAGCAGGAGCTCAGCAAGTGTTTGCTGACACATGAGACCCTCTCCTCCCGGGGACCTTAACTCACAAAGATTCTTAAGCTTCTGAGACTGGCAGGCAAGTGTCTGCCTCCTGACGTTGGTGAGGTGGGGGTGGTGGCCAGGACAGCTGCTGTGGTCAGAGAGGGCCCTGTCTGTCTTTGCAGAAACGAGGCTGTGGAGAGGTCGTAGGAGGTCACAACAGGAACACCAGGCCCCTGGTAGACTGTCTAGTCTGGTGTGCCTTCATTCACTACATGAGGAAACTGGAGCCCAGGGAGAAGAGGGGAGGGAGGGTGGGGGTGCCCTGGCCCTGATGGGGAGTGCTCAGGAGACCTGGGATCTAATCCCACTTTTGTGGCCTGGGGCACCTTTCCTTAGCCTCAGCTTTCTTTTTTTTTTTTTTTTTTTTTTAATATTTTATTTATTTATTTGAGAGAGAGAGAGAGTGAGAGAGAGAGAGAGAGCATGAGAGGAGAGGGTCAGAGGGAGAAGCAGACTCCCCGCTGAGCAGGGAGCCCGATGCGGGACTCGATCCTGGGACCCCAGGATCATGACCTGAGCCGAAGGCAGTCGCTTAACCAACTGAGCCACCCAGGCGCCCCAGCCTCAGCTTTCTTATCTGTAAAACCAGGGTGATCACACCTAGCATCATAGGTGGCTCTTAGTGGAAGTTGACTCTCTATCTGAGTTCTACTTATTTCTATGTCTTACTCTTCTCCCAGACTGTAAGCTGCTGAGGATGGAAGCTGTGTTTGTCTGTTAGGGAGTGAGGGGTGGGGACAAAAGATTGCTACTTATTTCTAGTCGAGACACTTAGTGTGTGGTTAAGAAAACACACCCAGAGCAGTTCGAGAAGGAGTCTGTACAAAGGACTGATTTGTGCAATGGAGGATAGGCAGGTGGGTAATGGGTGCAGGGCTCCACCTTTTATTTTATTCGTTTATTTATTTTTAGCTTCTTTCTTTCTTTAATCTCCATACCCACTGTGGGGCTCGAACTCATGACCCTGAGATCAAGAGTCGCATGCTCTTTTGTGTAAGCCAGCCAGGTGCCCCCAGGGCTCCACCTTTTAGGAGGTGCCCTCATCCCCTGCCCTGCCTCTGGGATTGCTCACAACAGCATTCTGCAGTACCTAGAGTCTTCCATCTGAGAGGCAAATATTCTGAGGCTCACTGAGAACTCAGGTCTGTCCTTTCCCATGTCCTTCAGTGGCTCCCACACCCACCTGGCCCACCCACTTAGACCCAAGCTGCCTCAGTGTCTCCTCTCTGGTCTCATCATCTTCTTCCACTCAGCTGGCTTCTGCCCTCACTTGTGTTTGGCCAAGCTCATGGGGGATTCTGGAGAGGCCTGCCTGGGCTGCCTCCACCCCTGCCTGGATCATGGCTGCCTTTGGCTGACCTGGTTTTTGTTTTTAAGTCAATCAGGTATACCTGGTTTCTCTTCCTGACTCTTTTTTACTGGCTGTATTCTCTGAGCCTCAGGCCCATCAGTTGAATTAGGAGTGATAGTGCTGCTTCAGCTTGTTGTGAGAAGTAAAAGGCTGTTGGCATACAGAAGATAGGAGTGGCCAGTGCCCCAGAGTGGCTTGTATTTTAAGGAGTAGGTTGGTATGGTGGACAGACATGTAAACCAGAGTAATTATGATCTAGAAGATCCCAGTTTCTCTGGGAGAGAATGGTTAGTTTAGGATGAGGGGAGGGACCAGGAAATTTACCAGTGGAGGTGACTTTGGGACTGAGTAGACATTCTTCCAGTAGGATAAGGGATGGGAAGGTATAGAGATGCAAATGGTCTGGAGAGAACAGTAAGCAATCTAAGATTGTGTAGGAAGCAAAAGGAGGATGTGACAGAGAAGGGATGAGGCCAAATGTTATGTCAGTACCAGACTCTGGAGGCCTTTGGCACCAGGCTAAGAAACGTGGGCTTTGTCTTCCAGGCAGAAGGAACCACAGGGGAGTCTGAGCAAGGAAGCCGCTTGTTTCAGGTTTGAGGTTTAGAAAGATCATGATTGACTTATGGAATGACATGGGGTGGGGATCAGGAAGACCAGAGCCAAGTGGCTGTCTTTTCTTGGTGAGAGGGTATGAGAGAGAGCCCAGGCTGGCTGAGAGACTGGGGAGCTTGGGGAGGAAGTTGGCAAGGGCACCAGCTTTGGAGTCTGACCAGCTTGGTTGAGACCTTCACTCCCTTTTCCAGTCCTGGGTGAGGTACTTTACCTTTCTGAGCCTCAGCTTCCTCACCTGTAAAGTAGAATCAGTGTGCCTAGCTTGCAGTGACATGCCCCACAATGTTCACCAAAACGTGGGTGGCTAAGGAGATGTTCACTCGGTTCCAACCCACAGTAACACATGTTTTTGTTAGCGCCCTGTGATACCAATCACCTCATGTTTATTTTTCCGTCTCCACTCCAGGCCTTGCCTGCAGGTCAGCCTAGCATCAGCACCAGTATGCTGACATAATTCTCTTCCCTTTGTTTTCACTTCTTGTTGTGAGCACTTTTCCATGCTACGACACGGTCTCCCTCCCTGCCACAGGTCATTCTGATGAGCTGACGGGAGATTTACTTTTGGCAGGACAGGTCCTTGGCCAGACATACAAGCTGTCTACCTGAAACAAGGATACCTGTTCTATCCCACACCCCTTAACCCACCCAGCTCTGCATACTTAACATTCCCTCTCCTTGGCTCCCAACGACTTCAGACTTAAGGAAAACATCGGGTAAAATGGGGCTCTTGGGTCTCTCCTCAAGCGTTTGTCCCCTAGTGTTCTCCCGCCTCACCAAATAGAAGTCTACCATCCTAGTCATTTTTTTTTAAGATTTTATTTTTAAGTAATCTCTATACCCAATGTGGGGCTCAAAGTCACAACCCTGAGATTAAAATTCACATGCTTCGCCAACTGAGCCAGCCAGGTGTTCCAATCCATCCTCCTCATTTAAGCCAACGCCTGGGAATCCTTGTGTTTGGCCAAGCTCATAGGGGGATCCTGGGGAGGCCTGCCCGGGATCCCCTGGGTTTTTTTTAGGATGAAGAAAGCCATTCTGGATCCCTCCCTCTCCCTAACTCCACACAGCTAATCCATGAATTGAATCTGTCTCCTAAGTTGATCTGTTTTGTGTCCTTTTTCTCTATTACCTCGGACAGACCCAGTCAAGTCACCATCTTCTCTTATTTGGATGCCTGCAATGGCCTCCTCTTCCAGTCGATCCCAGTTTCTTTACAGTAGCCAGAACAACCTTTTAAGAATGCAAATCTGGGGGCGCCTGGGTGGCTCAGTCGTTAAGTGTCTGCCTTCCACTCAGGTCGTCATGATCCCGGGGTCCTGGGATCAAGCCCCGCATCGGGCTCCCTGCTCAGTGCGGAGCCTGCTTCTCCCTCTTCCTCCCCCCACTTGTGCTCATGCTCTCTCTCTCTCTCTCTCAAATAAATAAATAAAATCTTAAAAAAAGAAAAGGATGAGGGGCGCCTGGGTGGCTCAGTCGTTAAGTGTCTGCCTTCGGCTCAGGTCATGATCCCAGGGTCCTGGGATCGAGCCCCGCCTCGGGCTCCCTGCTTAGCAGGGAGCCTGCTTCTCCCTCTCTCTCTCCCCCTGCTTGTGTTCCGTCTTTCGCTGTGTCTCTCTCTCTCAAAATAAATAAATAAAATCTTAAAAAAAAAAAAAGAATGTAAATCTGATGAAGACTTTCTTAAAAGTTTTCCATTTTCCCTAGAAGGCCTTGCATGATCCAGCCCCTGCTCACCTCATGCCATCTGACCAGTTCTCCAGCTGCAGCCGCACTGGCCTCTCCTGGTTCCCAAACTTACCACACTGTGTCCTGGGCCACTTTTGTCCTGGTCTTGCCCTGCTGGCTTTCTCTCATATTTCAGGTCCCAGCTTAAAGGTCACCTCCCTGACCACTCTCTTCCCTACCCCAAGTTATTTTCTTTTTTTTTTTTTTTGATGTGATAAAATATACATAAAATTTACCATTTTCACCATTTTTTTTCCATTTTAACCATGTTTAAGCATATAGCTCAGTGTCGTTAAGCACACACACATTGTTGTGCACCCCCAAGTTATCTCTTACGTCACTTTGCTGAGTGGATCTTTCACTCAGCACCATCCGTATGTTTCTTTCCTGCTACAATGTAAGCTCCATGAGAACAGAGAGGGTTAGTCTCCTCTTTCCTTGCTACACCCGGCCCAACACCAAGCACTGTAAATAGGCACTCAATAAATATTTGTGGGACAAATGAATAAATGCTGCCATGTATTGAGTACTTACTGTGTGCTTGGCACTGCAAAGTCCATTACAAACATTTCATTCAGGGTTTTTTTTTGTTTGTTTAAGATTTTATTTATTTATTTGACAGAGAGATAGAGAGGGAACACAAGCGGGGGAGCGGCAGGTGGAGGGAGAAGCAGGCTCCCCACTGAGCAAGGAGCCCGATGTGGGGCTCGATCCCAGGACCCTGGGATCATGACCTGAGCCGACGGCAGATGCTTAATGACTGAGCCACCCAGGGATCCCATTTCATTCAGTTTTGACAGCAGCCCTGAGAAGTACCATAGCATTCCCCTTTACAGAAGAGGCTACAGCGCAGAGAGGTCAAGGCTGCGGGCCAACCAGGGTCACAAAAGCTGGGGTGAGCAAGCCACAGCTCTGGCAGATGAATCCAGTTCCCTCTAATCCCAGAGAATGTGCATCTTTAGCATGGTAAGAGGGGTCTCAAAGAGGTGGGTTGGAGAGAAGGCGTCACACCCCAAGAGAATAAAAGTTGGGTGACATTCAGGACTGCCACCTCATCACAGTCAGAACTGGGCCAGTCACAACCTGTAGAAGGCGCTCAGCCTACACAGGCGTGGAGGATTCTGAACCTTTGGCTACTTCCTTATCTTCAGTTCTTTGTTCTCCCCCAGGATTGTTAGCAGAAATGTGCTCAGAAAATCCGAGGCCTTTGGCCTTGTGTTCATTACCAGGCAGTGGGGAGCTGGAGAGGCTGATGCTCTAGGACCTGCTGGAAGAAGGAGATGGGGAGAAGGTGCCGGTTAGGCCCACAGCTGAGCCTGAGAAGGGCTCTCGAAGTTCTTACTCCATTTATAGTCTTGGGTAGAGTCTCATCCCTTAGCTCCAAAATGGAGGAGAGCTGGGTTAGATTAGATTAGAGCTGTGCTCAAGCATTGCCTGGGGTAGGCTCTAGATGTCATAATACCGATATGAATGTATAGTTTACAGCATTAGCTCATTTAATCCTACATAAAGATGTAGGTACAATTACTATCCCTGTTTTACTGAGGAAGAAACTGACTCATGAAGAGGTTATGTAATTCTGCCCAAGGTCAAGCAGCTAGAAAGTAGCTGAGCCCAGATTCTGGCCCTGAGGTCTCTCCACGGGCACAGGCTATCCCACTTCTACATCAGGGTAGCTCTCAAGGGCCCTGACCCCTGCCAACCATTCCAGAACGTGTGCGATCCAGATGGGAGAGCCCCAGGCTTAGGCAGTTTCACAGCCTTAAAGACCAGGGCTCAATAAAGATTTATTTCCGGGGCTGGGTGTGTGGAGGAAGGCGGCTTTGGACACAGTTTGGGCTGGATTGGAATTGAGAGAGCTGGGGAGAATGTCTCTGTTCCCCGCAGCCTTGAGGAAGACAGGGAGACCATTGTGGGGAAGCAGCAACCAAATGAGGAAGCCATTTGGGACTGAAGCCCTCAGCTGTCCTGGATGGTGCTAGGTCCAAGAACCTTTCTTGTCACCCACAAGTGGTTTCCTTTCCCCTATTTGTAACACCTGGTGAGTATATACAGTGTTTATTTATTAATTGGACTCTTAAGGAAAGCCAGTGTCTTCTCAGGAGTGGCACTTTTAGATCAGAGGGCACAGATGGTCTGGTTTGATTTTTTGTAATGAGAATAGCTTTTTTGGTTTTTTGTTTGGTTGGTTTTTCTTTTGCTCTGATAACAGTAGTGCTTTCCCAAAGTTATTAGTGGTTATCTCAGGGTTGAGGGGGAGCTGTGAGAGATACTTTACTTGATGTTGTTCTTCAAGGCTTTAATTTTTTATAATAAAATAAAAAATAGGGGTGCCTGGCTGGCTCAGTCAGAAGAGCATGCAACTCTTGATCTCAGGGTCATGAGTTTGAGTTTCACAGGTGGAGACATTACAAAAATATATAAATAAACCCTAAATAAATAAATAAAACATGTAAAGTTCTTTGTCAGATATTTTACATAATACAGGAAGGTACAAAAAAAAGTGTCCATAATCCCATTTTCCAGAGGTTACTAACCATTGTTAATAAATGTATTTCCTTCCACACAGTCTTCTACACCTATTTTTGCATGTGTATGCCTTTTTTAATGGGATGATGGACTGTTTTTTCAAGCTGCTTGTATTATTTGGCAATGGTGAACATCTTCCTATTCGATAAACACATCTCTGAAAGCATCCTCTTAATGGCCTCATACTCTTCTATCCTGAATATATTGCATATTTTCTGGCCAGCCCCCTACCATGGGGCACATGGGTGGTTCTATTTTTTTTTTAAGATTTTATTTATTTATTTGAGAGAGAGAGAGAATGAGAGATAGCACAAGAGGGAAGAGGGTCAGAGGGAGAAGCAGACTCCCCGCTGAGCAGGGAGCCCGATGCGGGACTCGATCCCGGGACTCCAGGATCATGACCTGAGCCGAAGGCAGCCGCCTAACCAACTGAGCCACCCAGGCGCCCCTATTTTTTTTAATATTAGGAAGAATACAGTAGAGAATATTTATGGAACCTAATCTTTGGGTGTATCCATTATTCTTGTTCTCCTCAGATAAATTCTGAGAAGTGGAATTGCCGGAATTCCTCTTACCATTTTTAGGGTTTTTGGTAAATGTTGCCTAGTTAGAGCAGGAAAGTGATTGCCATTTCTGAAATGGAATATTTGCCTCGGTTTTTCAGGAAAGGAAGATGCCACCCAAACGTATAGCTAAGAGAAGGTCACCCCCAGAAGATGCTCTCCCCAAAAGCAAGAAGGTGAAGGGTAAGTTGGCGCTGGCCTCTATCTCTGAATGGGGGCCCTCTTGGAGCCCCCAGAATCTAGGACTGGGCTCCTGCCTCCCTGACATCTGAAGCTGAGGGGCCTGGAAGCCCAGGAGCTCCACCCAGATGCAGGGTCCCGTGTAGCTTACTGAATCCCACCCCCTGGAAGTCATAAAGGAGGAGACTTGTCTGCAAGCACTCAGGCAGTACTGGCAAAAAAACAAAAAAACAAGACCCTAGCTAGGACTTTGCTCCAGGCAGTAATGTACTATGGCTAGGACCATTGACTTCCAGAAGTGGGTTCAAGTCCAGGCTCTGCCACTTTCTAGCCGTGTAACTTTGGGCAAGTGACTTAACGTCGCTGAGCTTGACTTTACCCCGTTAATAAAACAGAGGCAAGAACAGCACCAATTTCGCTGGGCTGTTAAGAGGAAAACGAGATACGTCCTGGTAGCATTTGAGGGAGGCAGCTGTGCTTTGCTCTTTCCTGGGACCCTGGAGGGAGACGGGGAGGAGAGAAATCCACCCCCAATCTGGGAGGGAATAGTGTGGACCGACGCTCAGATGGTGTCTGTCTTTTGCAGACCGTCGTAACCAGGCAGTGAGGGCTGTTGCCTCCCATCGCGTTCCAGGTGCCCAGAGGCCGAGCCCTCCTGACCAGAAAACCCGACCAGGTGGCTCCCTGCCCAAGGCACCCTCTGCGCAGCCGTAGCTGCCCCGGCAGCCGTGGCCACACCCCCGGGGGGAGGAGCTGGACACCATTGGCTGTCCGGGGCCGCGGGCAGCCGCCATTGGCCAGCAGTTGGCCCTATGCCTTCCACTGGTTGGCTTGTACCTTTCCACAAATGCCTGTCTTCTCTCTTAACTCCTGCCCCTTCCTCTTCAGCTGCGGGTCAGCTGCCAGATAGGAGCGGAAGGGTTCCGTGGGAATATGTCTGGGAGTTAAGTTGCAGCCTGATGGTGGAGGCTAGGGACAGTGCTCTGACCCATGTAGGTTCCTTTGGTTTCAGTGCAAACTTTACTGTTTATTAGCTCCGTGACTCTGGGAGGGTTACTTAACCTCTCTGAGCCTCTGTTTCCTTTCCTGTAAAACAGGAGCCTAAATATGGAAGGTCTGTAGTATAATTTAGGGGACTACAAAGCAATTTAACATTTGTAGAATAAGCAGCCAGTAAAGGGTAGACATTATCTGAGTCCTCACTGTTGGCACCATGACTTCTGAGAACTCAGAGCTATTCAGGAAAATCATCTGTATCCTCACTGTTCTCTTTCCCTCCCCACCAAGATTCATTTCACAATGTTGATTGTCCCTCATATTAATAATGTGCTCAGTTTTTAATTTTCACAAAAACCTTGTGACACAGTTATCTTTGCTGTTCACATTTTACAGATGAGGAGACTTAGGCTTCCTAGAAAGATCCTAGGACTGGTCTGTGGCAGAGCAGGGGCTTGAACCCAGGTCTGTGTGGTCCCAGAGCCCATGCAATGACCCCTCCTCTCTTCTGTTATCCTGCACACTCAAGGGCTGTCTTCTTCACCCCTCAGTCTCCCATAGGTCCCACAGCACAGAACCAGGCATGGTGCTAACACTGGGCCAGGGCGATGTGGGCCAGTTGGGGCTAGGCGAGAATGTGATGGAGAGGAAGAAGCCGGCCCTGGTGCCCATTCCGGAGGACATCGTGCAAGCCGAGGCTGGGGGCATGCATACTGTGTGTCTAAGCAAAAGTGGCCAGGTAGGTTGGGGTGGGTGGCACAGGATTGGACAGGGCCTGGGGTTGGGGGGCTTGGGGAAGGAGCTTTGAGCCACACACATCACTCTGTGGAGTTGGAGCTGGTTAGCTGCACAGGGAGTGCAAGAATGGACTGAAGCCAGACCTTGTGCTAATGGGGGCATCTTGGGCACAGGTCTACTCCTTCGGCTGCAACGATGAGGGTGCCCTGGGAAGGGACACATCAGTGGAGGGCTCAGAGATGGTCCCCGGGAAAGTGGAACTGCAAGAGAAAGTGGTACAGGTGTCAGCAGGAGACAGTCACACAGCAGCCCTCACTGAGGATGGTCGCGTTTTCCTCTGGGGCTCCTTCCGGGTAAGACTGGGTCTGGAAGACCGCATGAGGGCTGGCTGGCTGGCAGAATTCACTGGTGAGACCCCAGTGATAATCCATCTCCACCTCCTTGTTGTACTTAATGGTGGGGAAATCAAGGCCCAGAGGCAGAGCTTGGGCCCAGACCCAGGTCTCTTCATCCAGGCCTGTCCACACCACTGGCTCTTTCCTCGAGTCTATATTATGAAGTGTGTTATCTTGGGAAAGGGGTGGGTCAAGGATGCCTTTGGGCTGAGGCTGATTCAGGAAGCCTGCTGTCCTCACCCATCTCCCTGCCTTCAATCTCCCCCCTTCCCAGCCCTCTTCTACATCTGTCAGGGGTTTGGGGGTGCACGAGAAGGATTGTCACATCTCAGAATTTCTGAGGCAAGGGAGTTTAAAACAGTAGAGTCAGCATTAAAATTGTCTTGGTACTTTGGTATTTATTTTGAAATGTCAAAGATAAAGGAACCTGATGAGGTGTGTCCTCATCATGGCTGTTTTTAAAGCTACTTATGGAGAATTTCAAACACATAAAGGTAATCAGAAAAATATATCGAATACCCATTTACTCGCCTCCACAGGCATCAGCTTGTCGCCAAACTTGTTTCCTCTCTACTCCCATCCATTACCCTACTCCTTTGTTACTTTAATGTAAATCACAAGCCACATATGATTTCATTCATTAAGTATTTCACTGTTTGTCCTGGCTCCTGCCCACCTCTTCATCTCCGTCTGGCACCAGTCCCCTTCACCAGACAGCTCTGTGGTTGCCACAGGCCTGGATCTGGCTGGTCTGGGGCAGACAGGACTGGCGGATAAGTGCTCTGTCCTGCCTTCCAGGACAATAACGGTGTGATTGGACTCTTGGAGCCCATGAAGAAGAGCACGGTGCCCGTGCAAGTGCAGCTGACCGCGCCTGTAGTGAAGGTGGCCTCAGGTAAGCCTGGGGGTGCTCGAGGTGGGAGCTGGAGAACCTCGTTCTGGGGCTAGCCTAGTCTTGGGCCATATAGACAAGCCCTGTATCCTGTGCCTTCCTCTCCCCCGCAGGAAATGACCACCTGGTGATGCTGACAGCTGATGGTGACCTGTACACTTTGGGCTGCGGGGAGCAGGGCCAGCTGGGCCGTGTGCCTGAATTATTTGCCAACCGTGGTGGCCGGCAGGGCCTTGGTAGGTGGCTTAGGTCTGTCTGGCAGGGCAGAGCAACTTGGCAAGCCACCCCCTGGTGAAGGTCAGAAGCAGGAGGGATTCTCTGTGTGAGTTTCGGCTTGCATCAGCTAGGCCTGTGGTGATAGGTGAGAACTCTGACTCTAGAGCCAGACCACCCTGGATTTCAATCCTGGTTCTACTACCTATTGGCTGTGGGACCCTGGACATAGTTTTCTCATCTCTAAACGTACTTCACTGGGTCGTGGTGAAGTGAAATGGAGTTAACATAGAAGAATGTTTGGCACATGGTAAGTTCCATGTAAATGTTACCTTTTACGACTCTGGGAGTCTGAGTGAGGCACTTTTACTCT
Organism: Zalophus californianus; assembly: GCF_009762305.2. Taxonomy (NCBI): domain Eukaryota; kingdom Metazoa; phylum Chordata; class Mammalia; order Carnivora; family Otariidae; genus Zalophus; species Zalophus californianus. The sequence goes on from NC_045598.1 coordinate 21,369,021, forward strand.
CTTGGCCTGTTTTCTCTTCTTTTTAATAGGGAAAAGGAAGAAAAATCCCTGCTTAGCTTCCCTCCAGGGGCTATAGTATTGGGAAAAAACACACAGGGCAGAGAGAGAAGCTGTGTGTCTGCCACTGACCCCGGCCTCCTCTCTGCTACAGAACGACTCCTGGTTCCCAAGTGTGTGATGCTGAAATCCAGAGGGAGCCGGGGTCATGTGAGATTCCAGGACGCCTTCTGTGGTGCCTACTTCACCTTTGCCATCTCCTGTGAGGGCCATGTATATGGTTTTGGCCTCTCCAACTATCATCAGCTTGGTGAGTCCCAAGCCAACATCTGGCGTAGCCCAGAGTGACTTGGGTTCCAATCCTGGCTTCACCACTCATTTGTTGGGCACCCTTGTTGGGGTCCGCTAACCCCTCAGAGCCATAGTTCTGTTATCTGTAAACTGAGAATATCCTTACCTTGGTATTTGTGTGGAGGAGGTGGCCTCACTGTGTGAGAGGATGAAGAAGCACAGCTCCTTGGACAGCTTCACTCCTGACAGCTCTATTCTGGCATTTTCCTCCCAGGAACCCCAGGCACAGAATCTTGCTTTGTACCCCAAAACTTGACATCCTTCAAGAACTCTACCAAGTCCTGGGTGGGCTTCTCTGGTGGCCAGCATCATACAGTCTGCATGGATTCGGAAGGTGGGACCTCTGGGTTGGGGGTGGAGTATTCCTTGGGCATAGCCTAGCCAGACTCCTGAGACCATGGTCCTTGGAACCTGGGCCTGCTCCGTGGGTTGGGCCAGATGTGGGTCCATGAGGGCCATCCCCATCCCCCAGAGTCTTGGCACTCTTCCAAGTATGAGCTCAGTGGGGTCCTTTGGGGGTTCTCCCAGACGTCCCCCAAAACTGGGACAGATGCTGCAGACCTGCTTCTCACCACCCTGGGAGTGGGGACCAACTCCCTTGGATTTGGGAACTCACCTGACCTACCTGGAGCATGCCCTCTGCTACTCTTCATCTCCTCCCTCCTCCCACAGGAAAAGCGTACAGCCTGGGCCGGGCTGAGTATGGGCGGCTGGGCCTTGGGGAGGGTGCCGAGGAGAAAAGTATACCCACCCTCATCCCAAGGCTCCCTGCTGTCTCCTCAGTGGCTTGTGGGGCCTCTGTTGGGTATGCTGTGACCAAGGATGGTGAGTTGGGGCTGCCACTTGGTGTGGTTGGGTCCTGGGGGTCATGATTCTTACCAAACTTCTCGTCAGTCTGTGATGTCCATCATCAAATAGAGCCGAGATGCAGAGAGCACTATTTGTGATGACGTTGCTTTTCTCCTGTCAGAAGCTCTGGCTTTGATGAACATAAAATGAGTAAACATATTGTTTTAAAAAGGGTTATTTGTTTTGTAGCATAGAAAAACAGTAAAGAGAGATACATCATCTACAGGCAGTAGGACTTGAATCTCAAGTCTCCAGAGTCTTTTTTTTTTTTTTTTAAGATTTTATTTATTTACTTGACAGAGACACAGTGAGAGAGGGAACACAAGCAGGGGGAGTGGGAGAGGGAGAAGCAGGCTTCCCGCAGAGCAGGGAGCCCAATGCAGGGCTCAATCCCAGGATGCTGGGATCATGACCTGAGCCGAAGGCAGACACTTAACAACTGAGCCAACCAGGCACCCCCAGGTCTCCAGAGTCTTAACTCAGTCTTCCCTTTACACTTTCCACCAAGGTGACCCCTTTATTTACAACCTAGTATGTGCCAGCTTCCCAGGGAGTTGTACTTAAGACTTTTATTAGGAGAAAGAAGGCTTAGTCACTGGGGTTCCAGCAGGCACAGCAGAGGAGGCTCTGAACCAGATGGTCACCAAAGCCTGAGTGGGTAAGATCGATAGCCATGGACACCTTGAGAAGTCTGGAGCTGATGGAAGCGCTTGACTGGAATTATCTGGGAAGAGTTACTGAGAAAGTAGAGCTTGTACTACACCTTAAAGGTTCAGTCCAATATGATAAGCAATGAAAGGCATCCCCGGCACAGGAACATCTAGAGCAGTCTCAAAGGTCCTTGGAATGGAGGGTGGTGTAGGGTTTTGGGGAGTGGCCAGTCATGTAGAGCCTTGAATGCCATGCCTAGGAGTAGGGAGAAGTCTTTGGCAATGTGTAAGGAGTGTGGTCTCTGGTTGACAAAGCTATTTTTTTAATCCATCATCTCCTTGGCTTCTCCCAGCTTCCCTGAACTCCCAGAGGCTGGGACATTGCTAGGCTGCTAAAGGCCAAAGCCAAAATTCACCCTCATGTTCTAGACTTCTCATGGTATAGAAAGGTGGGGCTAGGGGTCCTGGAGACAGCTGTCCCCATTTCTCTCCCGTGTAGGCCGCGCTTTCGCCTGGGGCATGGGTACCAACTACCAGCTGGGCACAGGGCAGGAGGAGGATGCCTGGAGCCCGGTGGAGATGACCGGCAAACAGCTGGAGAACCGTGTGGTCTTATCGGTGTCCAGTGGGGGCCAGCACACAGTCTTACTAGTCAAGGACAAGGAACAGAGCTGATGAAGCCTCTGCGGGCCTGGCTCCTGGCCCTGCCACCCTCCCTCCTGGAACTGGGAAGCTATGACAACTACAGACTCCAGCAGGCCTCCCCCAGCCCCGAATACTCTTGTCATCTCCTGCCTTTTTCCTATCAGCAGAACAGAATCCTTTTCCTCTTCTCTGTCCTCCTTTCCTGAATCATCCTGCAACCTACAAGATGAAGGGGAGTGGGGGGAAATGGAAGAGGGGAGGGGGGTTTTGGCAGCCGGAACATTGCTCGCCCCAGAGCTATGTGGTTAGACCTTTCCCCCTCATCCCTACCTCCATGGTCCTGGCTGACCCTGGTTTTGCCTGCCAAAAACCAAAAATTCCTCCCCTGGGGATTTGGTGCCCACGTTCTGAAAAGTTGGGGATTCTCAAGCCCTACTCTAGCCGTGTGCCGCTCTCTGTCCTTCACAATCCACAGGCAGACAAATGGTATGGTGGTCAGACCCAGCTGTCATGGACCTATGCCTGGGGGAAACCGGAGATGGGGCAGGGCTGCCTAGCCATGGACAACCCCAAGCCAAATATTTGGCCCTTAACAGATGTCCATGGGGAAGAATAAACAATGATCCTCCACTTGATCAAGAAAAAAGCCAATCAGCCTTTCTCCCAGAAGCACAAAGCATTCTGCCCTTCAGGCATTGCCTGAGTATCCTGCCCATCTGACCTGCCTTACCTGCAGCCAAGGGCCTGACGTCTGGAAAGGAAGCTACATCTGCAGGGCAGGACATGGAGGGAGTGGGGAAGGAGAGTTTTATAAACAAACTTATAGCAATATTGAGAGTGAAGGGAGGGAGGGGAAAGGGGTCAGAAGGGCAGAGGCTGGTGCCCAGAAGGGGAAGCAGCAGCTTGTACAGTGGCTGAGAAAATAGAAAACAGTTTTGATTTTTTTTAAATATAAAGTATTTTGGAGGGGAGAGTGAAATCTTTTAACACTTTGAATAAATTTAGAGTTTTATAAAACAGGCCACTTGTTTTTTACATACTCCCTGCTTTTTTAAGGGAGCACCTGTCGTGTTGGAAAGAGCAGAATAAACCCATACCTATGCACCTGGTCAAGGCTAGGACTTAAGTGATGTCGTGATGTCCTGGTATGTGCCAGTCAGCTATTGATGTGACTGTTCCATACAAGTCAAAAAAGAAAAAAAGTTGATTGATTTTTGCTTAGGTATTTATGTTTCAGGAATCAGTGGATTTTAAAAAAAAAAAAACTATGCTGCATAATGTGAGACATGGAATGGATCTTTTAATATCTTAATCCCAAACCAAGATTTGAGTACAGTACATATCTACAAATACTTGCACTAAGCTTGCTGTTATATCATTCTCAACAGCTGATGTAATTGATTAAACATGGTTAACTGCACAATAACTCTTAAGACTACTTAATACAGAAAGAAAAAAAAAGACTACTTACTACGAGTATTAATGTAGATCTTTCCAGGCACTTGAGCAACCAAATCATACAGCTGACCTGTCTACAATGGTGGTCACTAGCTACATGTGGCTATTTACATTTAAATAAATTACAACTTGTAAAAATTTTAAATTAATTTCCTTGGTTGCACTAGCCACATTTCAAGTGCTCAGTGGTCCTGTATGGTTGGTGCCTGTGGTATTGGGCTGTGCAAACATAGAACGTTTCTATAATTGCAGGAAGCTACAGTGGACAGTGCTGATCTAGAAGGTCTTTACATGTATAACAGGAAGTTTTTATTATCACCAAAAGGATTCGTCTTGGACGTCAGTGACTTGGAAAAATGAATATGATGTAAAAGAACTTCAAATGTATTCTGTGATTTTTCCCCCCTTAAGTTTTAGTTTTGATACAGGCAGTATACTGATTGGAAATTGACCTCTTAGAAGGGACACCACACTTTTGATTCTAATATTTTCTTTGTAAAGAAGCACTTGTGTATGTGCTGCTCCTCCTCACTGCCCCCAGAAAAGTCCATTTGGTTTAGACTTACTGGAGTTTTCCCTTCTGACAGGATAGCATGATGAAAATACCCTGTTCTTGATAACAGCTCTTCTGTATTGGGACTTAAAATGGGCCAGGCATTGTGCTGAACACTTTACATGCAATAATAGCTCTTTCAATCCTTACATCAGCCCTGCAAAGTCAGACTTTTCCCTTGGGAAACAGTCCCTAAGAGTTGTGACTTGCTTAAGGTCAAGAAGCTACCTACCAAATGCACAAACTAGCAAACGAGGCTGGAATCTAAGTCAGCCTCTTTCTGAGCCTAGAACATCAAATCCTTTTCCTTGTATTGCACGTAAGTGTTATAAAGCTCTCTGTAGGTGCTTTACATATATGAGAACAGTGTCAGGCACATAGTACTCTATAATATGCTCTTTGCTGTTACAATTGTACGTTTTTTTCTGTTCCCTGTAGTTAATAATTGTCCTGTTTTTCACATGCATAGATTTTTGGTGTTAGGTATTAATTTAGCGCCAAAATCTTAAGTGTAAATTTCCTTTTGTTCAAACACATTGAGTACTCTGTTTTATCTTTTCCCCCATCCTCCTCCAACCTGGATTGATTACCCCAAAACAAATGTAATCATAGTACATAATGTGGCTCTGCTATAAATATTTACAAAGTTGTAAATGTTCGATATTGCTTTGACAGACATTATATTTTATTTTTTTGCCCGCTGTGGGGTTTGAACTCACACCACCTCCTCCCCCCCCTCCCCGCCTCCCCAACATCAAGAGTGTCACGCTTTATTGACTGAGCCAGCCAGGTGCTCCTGCTTTGCAAGAAATTATAATCAGAAGATGGAGAAGTGTGTATGTATGAATGAAGGGCAGTCGCTAACATATCTGAAACTTCAAATGAGAAAGTACATTTAGAAATGTGCAGATAGATTCTAGGGAGATGTGGAAACTTGCCTCAAGGGAGTGGGAATTGGGGCTAAGGATAGGGTAAGGGACTGCTGTTTATTGTTTATTTCATAAAAGCAACAAATTTTTTTAAATATTTTATTTATTTGACAGAAACAGCGAGAGAGGAAACACAAGCAGGGGGAGTGGGAGAGGGAGAAGCAGGCTTCCCGCCAAGCAAGGAGCCAGATGTGGGGCTCGACCCCAGGACCCTGGGATCATGACCTGAGCCGAAGGCAGACGCTTAACACTGAGCCACCCAGGCGCCCCTCAACAAATATTTTCTCAGTGCCTACCATATCCCAGATGTTGTAGGAATTTGATTAGAAACAAAACACAAGAATCCCTGTCTCACGAAGCTTGCACTCTAAATTAAAAGCAAACATTTAAAAATCTTCCACCTGTAGAAAGCAAAGAGCACCGCAGAGTGGCTGGCAAATAGTACCAAATAAACAGCTCTCTGCTATAATTTGAAGGCCTCCAAATACCATGTTGGAGAATTTACTGGATGCCAGGCATTGGGCCAAGTACTTTCCCAACTTCTCATTTTCTCTTCACAACACCCTATGTGGTAAGCACTGCTATTATCCATATTAGTCTCAGGTTAAGTAACTTGCCAAAATAATTAGTGAGAGGAGGCTGGGATTGATAGCCAAAGCGCCCAGCCACTACACTTGCTATTACAGTAAGTAGGATAAACCTGGAAATGTGGCAGCTAGTGGCTGGATATCGTTTTCAGACTGGTAAGCGCTTGACTTGGGGGCCCAACGCCCTAAATTGAGGAGGTATATAAACTGGTAAAGAAGGGCCTTAGTGGCTTATCGTCCAGAGGGGCCCCAGAAGGGGATCCTCAAGCACTTTGGGTGAGGTTCACTGTTAGAGTTGATGATCACTCACAGAAGCTCCCCATTCTGAGAAATGGGCGCCAAAGTGAGGCTTTGGCCTTGGACACACCCAGACTAAGAGAGTTAAATTGTCGGGATTATCTAGTCATTGTAATCGTGTTCACTGAGGGCCTTCCATGGACAGGTAATTGTTCTGGGACAAGTTAGAGCTGGCGCTTTGGGTTAGGGTAGTGGATATGGGACTCCGGAAAGTAGAATGACAAGACTTGGGGGTTATTTCGTTGAGATGACAGGGTTGCTCCAATTTACACTCCCTGTACCCCCCCGCCCCCTCTTTTCACCCTAGGGCTATATACAGGAATGATGGAAGAATCCCATCCAACTTCAACAAAAATCTCACGTCTCGCAAACTAGGAAGCAGGGTGAGGGGGTGGCTGGGGCGGATCTGTGGTTTGCCCAAGGTCACACACTGGAACTGGCTCCCAAAGGGACTTTTCAGTTTCCTAAAAAGTGTGCTTTATTTGCAGGGTTTTTTGTTGTTTTGTTTTGTTTTTTACAATGAGCATAATTAGTTTTGTAATTTTAAATGTACTTGTGTGTTTGAATACACGGTCAGAAAGAAACCGGAGAAAGCCAGTTACCCGAGCAACCCCGGCGAGGGCGTAGCGTCTGCTCCGCCCCCGCCCCCGGACTCCGGCTGAGCTCCGCCCTCAGGGATCCAGGAACTCTGCGCCCGGCCAGCCGGGTCGTCGGAAAAACCCGGAGAGGCCAATCCTGGCGCGGCCCTGGGCGCTGCGTGCGCAGAAGACGTCGGAGGCGCATGCTCTCTGGCGGTCCCGGCCCCGCGGTCCGGCGCCGGCGCTGGCTTCGTTGGCCGGCAGACTCCCGGCCCGGCTGCGGGCATGGCGGCCAGTCTATGGATGGGCGACGTGAGTGAGGGCGGCTGCCCGGGTCCGAGGAGGACGAATCTTAGCGTCACGAGGGAGCAAGAGTCTGAAGGGGAAGGGTCCTCGAATCCCAAAAGGGTGGAAGTGAATGGGGAGAGGAGTTCTTTGGGTGAAACGGGCGGGTCCCAGAATTTAGGTGAAGGGACCGAGTCTGAGGATGGGGGTTCCTGGCTCTCCGCCTGCGTTCATGGAAGGGAAAGGGAGGTTCTTTAGGGGGATAGAATGGCTGGAATCCCAAGGATTGAAGGGCGCTGTGGCTCTAGGACGGAGGGATAGGGTTACTAAATCCAAGGAGGAGGCTCCCTAAAGGGAGCAAGTTTGAAGGGAAGGGAGGCAGAGGATTGAAAACGTGCGAGGTGGGATTTAGGCCACTGTGTAGATGAAAATCTCCACTCCCCTCACTCCCGCCCCCACCAGCAGCGTGTAGCCAACCCTGGGTGGGCTCTGGAACCGGGAATGAGGAGCCTGAATGCTAGCCTGAATGCGTTGCTCTTGTATTTACGCAGCTGGAGCCCTACATGGATGAGAATTTCATCTCCAGAGCCTTTGCCACCATGGGGGAGACCGTGATGAGCGTCAAAATTATCCGAAACCGCCTCACTGGGTACATTTTCTCCTTCCATCTTCTCAATTCTTTTTTTTTTTTAAAGATTTTATTTATTTATTTGAGAGAATGAGAGATAGCACGAGAGGGAAGAGGGTCAGAAGGAGAAGCCGACTCCCCGCTGAGCAGGGAGCCCGATGTGGGACTCGATCCCGGGACTCCAGGATCACGACCTGAGCCGAAGGCAGTCGCTTAACCAACTGAGCCACCCAGGCGCCCTCAATTCTCCTTTAATAGACCATGCTGCCAGTGTCATTCTCCAGAATGTAAACATCGAAAAGTCAGGGCTCCTCACCCCTAATAATAGTTAACATAATAACATTTGGGGGCTTATTGAGAGGAAGTATAGCATATTGTTAAGGACTGGACTCTGGAGCCAGACTGAAAGTTAGGTCTACTGTGTGACCTTGGGCAAATTACTAAACCTCTCCATTTCCATCTCACCGTGACTATGAAAATGGAGATGATAACACCATATACCTCATAGAGTTATGGTGAGGATTAAATGAGTTAATTCACATTCAGCATTTAGAACAGTCTAGCATATGGCATTTGCTCAGTGAATATAAACAGATTATGATCTGCTAGGTACTAAGCACTTTAAAATCCTTTTTTGAGGGGGCACCTGGGTGGTTCAGTCGTTAAGCCTGGACTCTTGATTTTGGTTCAGGTCATGATTTCAGGGTCCTGGGGTCGAGCATGCAGTGGGACTCTGCGTTGGGTGTGGAGCCTGCTTAAGATTATCTCTCTCTCTCAGGGCACCTGGGTGGCTGAGTCAGTTAAGCATCTGCTTTCAGCTCAGGTCATGATCTCAGGGTCTTGGGATCAGGGCTCTCTGCTCAGTGGGCCCTCCTGGAGCCCGCTCGAGCTCTCTCTGTCTCTTCAAAATAATAAAAATAGACATGATGATTTTTTTTTTAAGATTTTTTTTTTTTTTTTTTAAACAGAGCGAGAGAGGGAACACAAGCAGGGAGAGTGGGAGAGGGAGAAGCAGGCTTCCTGCTGAGCAGGGAGCCCAATGTGGGACTCGATTCCAGGACCCTGGAATCATGACCTGAGCCAAAGGCAGACGCTTAACGACTGAGCCACCCAGGCGCCCTAGAGATAATCTTTTAAGATTCTATTTTTAAGTTTCTATTTTTTTAGATTTATTTATCCAATGCAGAGCTCGATCGTACAACCCTGAGATCATGACCTGAGCTGAAATCAAGAGTCAGATGCTTAACCGACTGAGGCACCCGAGTGCCCCAATAAATAAATCTTAAAAAAAAGAAAAGGATTTTATTTTTAAGTTCTTCACACCCACTGTGGGGCTCAGACTTAGAACCCCAAGATCAAGTCACATGCTCCATGGACTGAGCCAGCCAGGCGCCCCTAAAATCATTTTTTAAATTACAAAAACGTCTGAGCTAAGTATTATTATTAGGGAAGCTTCATAACTGTTTTAAAGTTTACAGAGCTATTAAATGACAAGCCAGGACTCATCTGTTCTTAAAGTCATGAGTGCCCTTAACTCGTGTCATTCACTTAAAAAGTTATTTATAGAAACAGTACTATATGCTGTTGTTGTAGGTTCCTGGGATACGTGGCTGAAACAAACCATAGTCCCTCCTCATGGAGTTTACTACATTCTAATGGGGAAACAAAGCAGTAAATATGTAAATAAAATGCAGAGAATATTTTGAGTTAGTGGTGCTATATTGCCTGCACATTCTTCCTTCTCTTGAGGGGGTCTCAGTTTTCCTTAGAGTTCTAATTAGAAAAAAGAGGATTCTCTTATCATTTTGACAATGTTTACTGAGCAGGTACTCTGCCAGGTACATTACCAAAGCAGCTTGCTAAAACATCAAATGGTTGAAAAATACAGATGAGAGAGATGAAGTGTGGTCAGTTCTGGCTGTTTGGTTGACAGGTACTTTGTGTATTCAGAATCCCAGTACCTATTACTGAAACCCAAGTATGGCTGCCTGTAGATAGGCCAATATTCTAGAGATGAGGTGTTTTTTTTCCTCTTGCCCCCCACCTCCACCCAAGAGACGAGTTTTGATTGGAAGGGAGTATGAGCTTTTTTTTTTTAAGATTGTATTTATTTATTTGACAGAGAGAGAGACACACACAACGAGAGAGGGAACACAGGGGGAGTGGGAGAGGGAGAAGCAGACTTCCCGCCCAGCAGGGAGCCCGATGTGGGACTCGATCCCAGAATCCTGGGATCATGACCTGAGCCGAAGGCAGACACCTAACGACTGAGTCACCCAGGCGCCCGGGAGTATGAGCTTTATTCAGGAGGCTGGCTACCTGGAGAGAAGGTGGACTCTTGTCCAAAAGCCAACTCCAAGGTTTCTCCTGGCCCAGAAATTTTTAAAGTGATTTAGGGCAGTTAATCAGTTAAGGGAGTGCAGTGGTCTATGACAACTCTTGACTATGTGCAGTCTCGATGGTGCCGGCTACAGATGTTATCATGGTGCTTGAAGGTATTGCAATGGGGTCTGGTTCCTTGGTGGGGGTTGTGCAAGAGGGTTTGGTTTCATGGTGCCCCAGGTGGTGCAAGAGAGCCCGGTGACATGTAGAAGTGCTCTGTTCTTTCTAGGAAAGAATGCATGATCTATAAATGTACAAAGGTTTAGTTAGGTGGGTTAAGGGTGCTTGCTAAAAACTTAAAAGACTAGGTTGGCCAGAGGGGCCAAGGCAGCTTCATACCTAGGAACAGTTTATTTTTGTTTTTTGTCTTTCAACCATTTTATGAAATGAGAAAAGACCAAGGTAGCCACGAGGCCATTCACATACAGGTATACAGTGTGGATTGAGGAAGGGACAGAGGAAAAACCAGCACAACACCAGGTGATCACTGGGAACCAACTTCCCCAAAGCTCCTCACAGCAGAACACTCTAGACAGGAGCATATTTATATAGGTCCTACAGAAATAGACTTGGTTCCATGCCTGTTCTCTGTAATTGGCCTGTCTCTGAGGGTTTTTTTGTATCAAATGGAGTAGAGGTTTTCAGTGACTCTGAGGCAGGCATGGAGAACTCATTGCCTGTCCCTGCCCAGCTCCCAGGGTGCCAGGACGGGACAGGTGGAAAGGGAGAAGCAATTTTACAGCCTGGAAAAAAACATAGCACAGTGGACCACGGAGGGGCTCCACAGGTCCTGCCACATGAGGCCATTAACACACCTTGACTCTGAGCCTGATAAACAGTCTCAGAAAGGACCCTGTGCCCGTATGCGGAATGTTTCTCAGGGAGAACGCCCCCCACCCCCCACACACACTAGTCCACGGGGGCCCTCAGTTTTTATTCTGAGGTCTGGGAGCTGCAGCCCAGAGCAGGGATGAAGAATTGCACCAGCTACACTCAGGGCGAGCCAAGAGCCTTTCCCTGGGAGGCCATGGCTCTGCGGCTCCCTCCTCTTCAGAGTTGGTGCCTACATCCCCCCAGCTGCCTACATACTCTCTCTGCTTGCTTTTTATTTGCACTGTACTCTAGGAACAGATTCTCTGACAGGTAGATCATGCTAGCCTAAATATTTTTCTTCTTTTTGCTCTTGTAGACAGAAAACCCCAGATAATCAGCTACCAGTATGAAAACACATTATGTAATACTTTCTACTATATTGAAATAAAATTTGGAACTCTTTTCCTACCCATGATTCCTAAACTCTGGCTATTTCTTATGTACTTAAAAACACATTACATTTATGTCTTGCCTCATTTGACAGACTTTGAAGTGGCCTGTAAGAATACTGTAAAATAAATAAATGCAAATTTAAAGACCAAGACCAGAGAAAATAAGGGGAAAAAAATAAGACCCATGGAAAATAATATGCAGCAGAGCATAGTGCTTAAGAATGCAGTCAGTGATTGCACAATAATGTGAATATTCTTTTTTTTAAGATTGTATTTATTTGAGAGAGAGGGAGACAGCATGTGCGTGCAGGGGAGAGGGGCAGAGGGAGAAGCAGGCTCCCCGCTGAGCAGGGAGCCCAACTCGGGACTGGATCCCAGTACCCTGAGATCATGACCTGAGCCAAAACCAAAAGTCGGGTGCTTAACCAACTGTGCCACCCAGGCACCCTCAGAATATCTTTTATAGCTTTCCTTTTTTTAATGTCTTTTTTTTTCCCCATCTTAGGCGGTCGGGCGCCAAGGTTGTAACAGAGTTTAAGGGAGGTACATGTCACAACAGTACGAACACTCAATCATCACAGTTACGAAGTACAAAAGGATCATCTCCTGTCTGTCTGAAGTGTAGGAAAGCTCACCTCTTATCTTTTCTTGTACCACTGACTTTTTAAAGAGGTAGGACTAGTCGTCTTACGGAAGGTCCTACATTCTGGGATCCGGTTTTAGTTGCTTCCTTGTGGTTTTCCTGTTCTGTCCCTAATATTCCGTATAAACTGGACGTTAGACCGAAGGGTTTGGTTGGATTGTATTAAATATTTTGGGGGGCGCCTGGGTGACTCAGTAAGTGTCTGACCCTTGATTTTGGCTCAGGTCATGATCCCAGGGTCATGGAATCGCGCCCTGCGTCAGGCTCAGTACCCAGCAGGGAATCTGCAGCTCTCCCTCGCTCTACTGTTCCCCCTGCTTGTGCTGCGCATGCACTCTGTCTCTCAAATAAGTACATCTTTTTTTTCTTTAAGATTTTATTTATTTATTTGACAGAGACACAGCGAGAGAGGGAGCACAAGCAGGGGGAGTGGGGGAGGGAGAAGCAGGCTTCCCGCGGAGCAGGGAGCCCGATGTGGGGCTCGATCCCAGGACCCTGGGATCATGACCTGAGCCGAAGGCAGACGCTCAACGACTGAGCCACCCAGGCGCCCCGCAGATAAATAAATCTTAAATATTTTTGGCAAAAGTACTTCAAAGGTGGTACAGTACATAAATAAATGTTTATCAGAGGAGTCTGGACTGGCCCAGATGGACAGTCCTTATATTCAGGTTTGTAAGTTCGTTCTGAACTGGAATATGGCAGGGAACAAAAACAGGATGAGCTCTGATTAGAAAAACATTTTTTCCTCCCCTCAGGCCAGGGCTCAGTCTCATCTGGGAATCCCATCTTTAACCATTCTCTTTCTCTTGTTTGCTTTCTTTCCAGAATCCCAGCTGGCTACTGTTTTGTAGAATTTGCAGATTTGGCCACAGCCGAGAAGTGTTTGCATAAAATTAATGGGAAACCCCTGCCAGGAGCCACACCTGTAAGGACACTTGGATAATGATGATCCCATTTTTATTGTCATCGATAACTATCATTCATGAATCCCTACTGTATACTTACTCTGTTTAATCCTATAACAACCCTGCACAGTAGGCATCGTTATCTTTGGCAGCCCAGGAAACCGAAGCTCAGGGAAGTGGCGTAACTTGTCCGAGGCAGCACAGGTAGTAACTAGCAGAGGCAGGACGCCAACGGAAGATTGGTTGCCTCTAAAATCCGTGCCCTTTGCACTCTGCACTGCTGCCTCCCTTCATGGAAGACTTGCAACTCTAGACCTCTTGCCTGATTGAGAAACTAGAACAGGCTGGCAGCAGTGAGGACACATTTCAAGAGAGTTACATTCTGCTCTTCCCACAGTTACTTAGCTTACAGCTGCACCAAGCTGGCACACCTGGGCTCATAGAACCATGGAGCTGGCAGTGCCCTTAGCGGTCATCCGTGCAACCCCCTCACTTTATACAGGAGAGAAAGCTGAGGCTTAGAGAGGGGGAGATGTTTTGGCCAAGGTAATTTATTTCAGTTTTTTTCAAATATTGTTTGACTCTTGAAACACCTTTCTCTGTTTTAGTTTGTTTGTTTTTAAATTTCTAGGCAAAACGTTTTAAACTGAACTATGCCACTTATGGGAAACAACCAGATAACAGGTAAGTGCAGGGTAGCCCCAGGGTAGCTTCAAGCCCCAGGAAATGTCCAGATAGAGACAAGGTGCATCACTGTGCTGGTCACCACCAAAGAGGAGGTTGGGGAGCCCAGTTTGGTCCACTCTGCCTTCCTCCTAAAGGATGACTCCATCCCCTTCCCCGCTGGTGGACCTGCCCAGTATGCTTCTTGTCAAGACCCATGTCTTCTCTATACTTGGTCCTGCCTCTAGCCTTTTACCCTGTTAGTACCTGCAGTATTGAAGTTTTATTCAGTAAGAATTAACCTGTTGTAGTGACATAAATCGATTGTTTCAGGGTGCTCTTCAAAAGCTTTAAAACAATGTATCAAGAGCTTTAAAAAGATTTGTACCCACTGACCCTGTAATTCTACTTCAGAATTTATACGTGGATGTATGCCAAGATTAGCCTCAAAAGTGTTCGTTGAAATATTACATATAATGGGGGAAATTGGGGAAAAACCCCAATAATCTTAATAATAGAGAAGTAGCTTAAATGACAATATGTTATTAATTGGAATACTATGTATCCATTTATAAGTCATTTTGCAGCAAATGAGGACAGGTCAAGAAGTTGGTGATATGTTAAAAGTGAAAAAAAAATGCTAGAAACAGAACAAGGGAGTCATACCCAAGTTTTGTAAATTCAAAAAGGAAAGCCAGGCTTGCCTGGGTGACTCAGTCGGTTAAGTGTCCAGCTCTTGATCTCAGCTCAGTTCATGATCTCATGGTTGTGAGTTTGGGCCCCGCACTGGGCTCCACACTGGGGGTGGAGCCTACTTTAAAATAGAAGAAAAAAGGGATACCTGGGTGGCTCAGTTGGTTAAGCGTCTGCCTTCGGCTCAGGTCATGATCCCAGGGTCCTTGCTCAGTGGGGAGCCTACTTCGCCCGCTGCCTGCCACTCAACCTGCTTGTGCTCACTCTCTTTCTCTCTGACAAGTAAATAAAATCTTAAAAAAACAAACAAAAATACAAAGAAGCCAAAGAAAAAAGACAAAAGTATATAACAGAGTGTTCATAGTGATTACCTTCGAGTGGTTGGGTTACTGGTAATTTTATTTTTCTTTGTCCTTTTGTATATTCTGATTTAAATAAGGAATATGTATCATACTTGAACCAAGAATATAATAATGAGTCTGCTTGTTTGATTTTTTTTAAATAATTTTTTCTAGAACAGAGGTTGACAAAATGTGACCTGACTTATATCACCTGTGAGCTAAAAATGGTTTTTACACTTTTAAAGGATTGTGAAAACAGAAAAAGCAACAGAGACCATAGGTGCCCCACCAAGCTTAAAATTTTTACTATCTGGCCTTTTACAGAAAAAGTTTGCTGATCCATGTTCTAAAAGTTGGCAGATTTAATTTTAGCTCTGCTTTCAGTCTTGGGAGATAAGGTCCAGTTCTCATTCTTCATCTTCACCATTTGAATTAAAAATACGCAGTGAGGGGCTCCTGGCTGGCTTAGTCAGTAGGGCATACGACTCTTCATCCTAGGGTCGTGAGTTCGAGCCCCATATTGGGCATAGAGATTACTTAAAAAAATATTTGCAGCGAATACAGAGTGTCTAGTTTTCTCTCGAGCACCTCTGACCAGGCCCCCCACCTGCAATCCTGTAATATTTGAAGCCAGACAGGCTTTGTTCAGTGGGTAAGGCGCTTGGGACAGGGGCTGCTTCCATAACTCTCTGCCAGGACTGCCAGATGCAACAAATTAGGACCTGGCTAAGGACCCATCAGATGTGCTATTCCCCGGGAAGGCCCAGGAGAGGTTTACCTAGAATGGGCCAAAAGAGCTTGTTAGAACAAAGCTTTCAGTATCTGTCTCTGAATCTTGTTCTCCCCTCTCAGCCCTGAATACTCCCTCTTTGTGGGGGACCTCACCCCAGATGTGGATGATGGCATGCTGTATGAATTCTTCGTCAAAGTCTACCCGTCCTGTCGGGGAGGCAAGGTGGTTTTGGACCAGACGGGCGTGTCAAAGTAAGGCCTTACCTGTGACTGATGCCCACCATGTTCCAGCATTTGTCTCAAAGATGGGGTGTTAGAGCTAGGCCATGTAGCATGGGCGTGAAGAGCACGGGCTCTGGAGCCAGACTATGGTGTGCATCCTGACTCCGGTACTGGCCCAACCTCTCACCTGATTATTTCCTCATTGGTACAACAGATGCTGATTAGTAGTGTCTGCTCATAGGCCTGACCTAACAGTTACGTGATGTGCAATAAATAAAGCAATAGGATATGCTTGGTAGGTGTTTGCCATTTTATCTATTATTGTTACTTCAAAGGTAGAAAAACCTCAAGAAAGGCTTATTTTTGATCAGAGTAATAGTTATAAGCACAAGTTTGAGTTACAAGCTGAAGACCTGGATTTGAATCCTGCTTCTACAATGATGTTGGGCAAGTTATTGAGTCCCTCTGAACTTGATTTCCTCCTCAGTAAAATAGGGACACTCCCGTTAGCTAATCATTGGGCAGTTTGACGAGCTAATCCTGGGGAAATGCTCAGCACAGTGCCTGGGAGATAGTAAGTGCTCATGAAATATTAGCTATCATTTGTTGATCCCGGAAGTAGAATATGAGTCCCGCGGCGCCTGGGTGGCTCAGTCGGTTAAGCGTCTGACTCTTGGTTTTGGCTCAGGTCATGATCTCAGGGTCGTGAGATCGAGCTCCACATGGGGCTGTGGGCTCAGTGCAGAGTCTGCTTGAGATTCTTTCCTCCATCTCCTTCACCCTCTGCCCCTCCCCCCCACTCTTGCACGTACCTGTTCTCTCTCAAATAAATAAATAAAATCTTAATATATGAGTCCAGCAGAGCAAGAACCTTGTCTGCGTGTGCCTGCTGAGCCCCATTGTCTAACGTGATACCTGGGGTACAGGGCAGACGGGGTAAATATTTGCTCAGTGAACCACAGCTCTTACTACCACCACCGCTACCGTGACGATGCTGACGGTAACAGGATTTCCAGTAGATTGGGAGGGAAGCCGCTGGGAAGGAGCCCCATCAGTCAAGGCGTGGGGGGGTTCCTCGGACTCAGGCTCCTGCCGTACTGGAGTTTCACATTGCTGCACAGCATGCCTCTACTGATGGGTCTCTCATCCCTTCCTGCAGAGCTGGATAGACTCTCCCTCTCTTCCATTCTTAGACTTCACCTTCATCACGTTTGTGATCTAAATAAGGTATATGCTTTTGTTTTCTGCAGGGGCTATGGTTTTGTGAAATTCACAGATGAGCTGGAACAGAAGCGAGCTCTGACCGAGTGCCAGGGAGCAGTCGGCCTGGGGTCTAAACCAGTGCGGCTGAGTGTGGCAATCCCCAAAGCGTGAGTCCTGTGCTGGTGGGGAGGTAGAGGGCCTCTGGATTGATGCCCACCTGGACGCTTCTCATCTGCTTGTTGATAATCGGAGCTTCCGCATGCCGGCTGGGAGACTGTGGGGAAGCCTGTTAATTGCCAGGCTGTGTGCTGGGCGTTGCAGATGAACGAGCATAACCTTGCGCCTCCAGAAGCTTGTAGCTGGGGGAGAGCTACGACCTGCGAAGGCAGATCCATTCAGACATTGCTGACAGTAGTACTGGGAAAGCGGTGTGTCCTGCATACTTAATGTTCCTGCTCTTTGCCCAGTAATATCACTGTTAGAAATTTACCCACAGAATTAATAAGAACTGAGCAGAAGAAAAAAAAAAAGGTATACCCAATTTTAGCTATGGGAATGGCTGAGAGTTAAAGATCCAGGCACTACAGAATATTATATACATCACCATCCTACCTGTCATGGCAGGCAGAAAGCCTTCTTCCCTTACAGCTGCAAGCAAGTTTCTCACCCAGAAGACAGCCGTTGTCAGCAGAGAATCTTCTATCCTTTGGCCAAAGCAGTGGTTCTCAACTAGGGACAGTTTTATCCTGCAGGGGACATTGGCAACACCTGGAGATCATTTTGGTTGTTACAACTTGGGTGGGGAGGCGCTCTGGGCATCTAATGAGTGGAGACCAGCACTGCTACTAAGCATCCTATGCTGCCCAGGACGGTCCCCACACCAGACTTACCTGCCCTACCCTCAGGTCACTAATGCTGAGGCTGAGAAATTCCATGCCAGGAGTAGGAGAGTGACTGCATTCTTAGGGCAGAATTTCCAGATAGCCAGGTTTTTCAAAGCAGCAAAAGACTTAGAGGTTCTTTGCTGCTTAACTGTCTTTAATACATGGAAGATCAGCCTGTGATTTTCCCCCCAAAATGTTATTTGTTCTAAACTCTACAATATAGGGGTGCCTGGGTGGCTCAGTCGGTTAGGTGTCTGCCTTCCACTCAGGTCATGATCCCAGGATCCTGGGATTGAGCCCCAAGTCGGGCTCCCTGCTCAGCGGGAAGCCTGCTTCTCCCTCTCCCACTCCCCCTGCTTGTGCTCTCCCCTGCTATATCTCTCTCAAATAAATTTAAAGAAAATAGTAATAAACTCTACTATATAAAAACATTAAAGAAAATATTTAAAAGAAAGAAGTTTCCTTGTTACCCTAAAATGACTAATTATGATTTCTGACTTATAAGCTTCTTCACAGACTTCCATGGTATGTAGATACACACACTCTGTGTGAATCAGTTTACATGTGGTAGATTTATTTATTTTTAATTATAATCTCATTCTTCCCCCACCCCCAGTTTTCTTCATATACACATTCCCTTTCCCATATAGCTGTGTAATCCTCATCATAGTATTTTTTAACAGCTGTAGAGCATCTTGAGTGTATATTCTGTCCCGAAGTCCCTCTGATATTGATGGTGTTGGTTGTTTCTGATGTGTTACCATTTATTCGATCAATAGTGACGAGTCCCTACAACTCTCCGGGCCCTGACCTAGACTTTGGAGTTGTAGCTATAAACAAGAGAAAGAAAGTCCTTTCCACAAGGAGGTTATGTTCTGTTCCATTTCTCGGTTGATCATTGTCAGAATTTGATGCCTGCGTCTAGGGAGGTGCCATCAAGCACTAGGAATTGAGGGCAGTAAGAGCTCCCTTTGAAAGTTAATCTGCAAGAGCTGAATGTGGAGAAACAACAGAAATGTGCAGACCGAGGCCAGGGAGACTGCCTTCAATTCCATGAACATATCAGGAGGGTGGCAGGCTCCTTGGAAACATGGTTGGGTGGTCATGGACGAGAACGGGAAGTTTCCAGCCTCGTACTGGGCGGGGAGAGGGAGTCTCTGCCATTGGACTTCATGTAGCCAGCCCATCAGGAAGTGATGCTCAGGCAGTCAGACGGGGCGTTTCCTAACCGCTTTGGCCAAGTCCTGCTCACCACGCAGACGTTGAACTCAAAAGGAACTTGTGAAGAGCTCATTCAGACTTTTGAGAATTTGTGGTTCCTTAGACAGGGTTTGCTGTGGTAGTTCACCTCGTGCTTTTTTTTTTTTTTTTTTTAAGATTTTATTTTATTTGAGAGAGAGAGAGAGAGCATGAGAGCGGGGAGGGTCAGAGGGAGAAGCAGACTCCCTGCTGAGCAGGGAGCCCGATGCGGGACTCGATCCCGGGACTCCAGGATCACGACCCGAGCCGAAGGCAGTTGCTTAACCAACTGAGCCACCCAGGCACCCTGCAGTTCACCTCCTGCTTATGACTTGGTTTCCTCTGGCTTCACTGTCGAGATAGAATACATCCATCCTGAGGCCACGGGCGCAGTCCACACCACGGGACAGTTACAGCTCTCCTTACAAGCCAGGTGGCTTGGTGGTGTGAGTCTCTGCCTCCACATTTGGCTGCACTTTTGAGTCTGGCTCTTTGGAGTATGAGGACTCTGGAAGTGCATCGCCATGTTGTTCTTTTGATTGCTCTCATCTACGACTGCTGGTCAGACCCCAGGCCTGTCTCATAAGCCTACCCATACATACATGGTTTTGTGTATTTTTGAAAGCAATGGATCCTTTGCAAGCTTGACATTCTGTCTTTGGTTAACAGTGGCTGGGGTAGCCATGCCAGCTGGAGAAAAAAGCTATCCACTGAACCTGGGCCTCAGCCCTGATTGGTGAGTGCAGGATATAGGAGCCTCGCAAGGTGTCTGGCATCTGTCAGGGCAGATGCTGTATGTAGTGGTGTGGTGTTCAGAGCATGAGTCTTGGAGTTAAATTTGGCTCCAGTCCTAGGTGTGGCCTTGGGTGAGTTACTTAACCTTTTAGATTCTCATTATTCTCATCTGTATAATGGGAATAATAATTAATAGCTCTGTCATAGGGTTGTGCAGGACTTAAAATAGGGGCCTCTATATGAAAAACAATGGGCCCAAATCCTGAGAACCTACTCTATACACAGTAGTTGTGACTAAGTGGTGATGGTAAGGCTACTGGAACACTTCTTTTTTGTGTGTGGGAAAGAGGTCATTAGACATTTTGTGGTTTGAAATGATTCTTGGATCATCCTAAATCCAGATTTTCCAAGCCATGTTCACCTGAGCCTCTGTGGCTGGCAGAAAAAGTCGTCGTTCCCCTCCCCCCGCCCCCCAGATCTCGAGAAGAGGACAAACCAGTACTGACAAGATTTGATAAGAGAACCAGACCTGGCTGTTAAAAGCTGACTGTAAAGCCTTGGCTCTGGAGCCAGACTGCCGGGGTTTGGATCTCTGTGTGACTTTGGACAAATTGGTGACCTGTCTGGACCTCAGTTTCCTCATCTGTAAAATGGGAATAAATGTATTCTTATTGCATAGGGTTGTTGTGGAGATTAAATGAGTTAATCTGCATAAAGCCACTTGAACAGCCCCCGGTCACATAGTAAGTGCTTGGAAATGTTTGCCTATATTTGTTTATTTTGGCTTCTTTCTTCGTCTAAGGAGCCGGGTGAAGCCAGTGGAGTATAGTCAGATGTACAGTTACAGCTACAACCAGTATTACCAGCAGTACCAGACCTACTATGCCCAGTGGGGCTACGACCAGAACACGGGCAGCTACAGCTACAGCTACCCCCAGTACGGCTACACGCAGAGCGCCATGCAGGTAACCACCCGCCCGCCGGCCCTCGCCTTAGCCCACCCGCCGGCGTGGCATCGCGCAGAGCTCCATGCAGGTAATCGCAGGCCAGCCAGGCCTCGCCTTAGCTCATTCACCGGCGTGCCATTGGTAAGCTAAGCACAGGCTTCAGAAGAAAATGGGGAAAGATGAAGCAACCTATTTGCTAAAAATAAGGCCTCCTTATCTTGGGCCAGGAGTTCACGCTGCCTCTCTCTCTCTCTCTCTTTGGTCTCTTGGCAGACATATGAAGAAGTCGGGGATGATGCATTGGAAGGTAAGAAAAGTCTGTTCACTCATTCCTCTGTCCTCTGTCAGGTGACTGCTCTGTGGCGGGCACTGTTCCTTAGCTAGATGCTGAGGAATGCAAGGTGGATTTTGCTCTGGAGGAAATTGCCTTCTAGTGAGAGAGCTCACTAGAGATTATGCATGCATAATTACAGTGAGAAGTGAGCGTGTGCCCCAGAGGTGTGCGTGCAGTCCCAGCGAGCCCAGAGGAAGCGGCGTAACAGGGGAGAGACCTGGGACATTCAACCCCCACATGCAGGTCTCCACCAAAACTCTTGCCTTGTGTATGTTTGATAGTTTGTAAGATTCATTTTTTATCTCATTTTAATTTTTTCCTATATATTTTAAATTACCTTTTTTCCTCATGCTCAAGTAATAGGTATGATTGAAAATTTGGAACATAAGGGCGCCTGCGTGGCTTAGTCGTTAAGCATCTGAGTCGTTCCCTTTCTTGCTCTCTCTGTCAAATAAATAAAATCTTAAAAAAAAAAAATTTGGAAAATATAGTAACATATTATGAAGAAACTGAAAATCACCCCAGTCTGCTACATAGTAATAGCCATTATTAATTTTTTTTAATTAAAAGCATTTGTTAATTTTTACTGAATTTAACAGGAAAAAGGAAAATAAAACTGAAGGAATTGCTAACCTTCAAACAAATGATTTCTCAAATGGTATATTAATACTTAAAGGATTTTTAAGGTTTGAAAATACTATGAAAAACAATTTTCTTAAACATTTCTGAATAGATGGCAAGGTTTAAAGAAGTAAAATTTAGGGGCGCCTGGGTGGCTCAGTCGTTAAGCATCTACCTTCGGCTTGGGTCATGGTCCCAGGGTCCTGGGGTCGAGCCCCACATCGGGCTCCCTGCTTGGCGGGAGGCCTGCTTTTCCCTCTGCCACTCCCCCTGCTTATGTTCCCTCTCTCGCTGTGTCTCTGTCAAATAAATAAATCTTAAAAAAAAAAAAAAAAGAAGTCGAAGTAAAATTTAGGAGCACCTGGCTGGCTCAACAGTGGAGCATGTGACTCTTGATCTTGGGGTTGTGAGTTCGAGTCCCATGTGGGGTATAGAGATTACTTAAAAAATCTTGGAGCACCTGGGTGGCTGGGTGGCTCAGTCGGCTAAGCGTCTGACTCTTGATTTTGGCTCAGGTCATGATCCCAGGGTCATGAGATCGAGCCCTGTGTCCCATTGGGCTCCACACTGGGCCTGGAGCCTGCTTAAGATTCTCCCTCTACCCCTACTCCCTGCCACCCCCCCTCCGCTCTCACACACATGTTCTCTTTAGAAAAATAAAAAGTAATAAAAAGTAAAATAATAATAAAGCACTTGTACATACATGCTGTCATCATAAATCTAACAGCAGTGACCTTGGGGGTGGGCCGGGCAGAACACAGGGGCTCTGGTTGACATATGGGGAACTGGCCACACAAGTGCACCCAGTGAGTTAGGGGCTAAGTCAGGCCTGGAGTCTCTGACTTTCTCTACTCAGTGTCTGGGCCCTCCAGGGAATACTGCCCCCCCCCTTTTTTTTTAAAGAGAATGTTAACCTGATTATAGTATCTGTGTATATAACTCCTTAGAATTAGAATTTTCTAGTCTCTTTCTCATCTATTAATAATACCAAACATATTTTGTGCCAGGTCCTGCTACCTTTCAACACTATGATGCTGGGTTTGTACCATTATAATCCCCAATCTACAGAAAAGAAAACAGGCTTATGGAGTTGATAATAGCTAATAGTTACTGAGGTTTTACTATGTACAGGCCCCGTTCTAAGCATTTTACATCTATTAATGCATTTACCTTCACAACTGTTTTGAGCTAAGTACCACAATTTATTCTGGTTTTATAGAATAAAAAAACCAAGATAAGGGGGTCAAATTACTTGTTCAAGGTCGATGATATTGTAAATTGAAACATGGTAGCAGGAGATGAAGTCACTCTTGGAACTCCTGCAGTCTTACCCCTGAATAAATGCTTTTTCACGCTGACTTAACACTGCCTCCCAGTTCAACCTAATACCCACCCAGAGGGGCCACAGTAGGGATCTTTGCCCTTCTCCCTTCTCCGTCTCTTCCTCAGCTTCAGTGAGCCATGGCTCAGACCCTGTCTTCAGAGTGAGGAAGGGGCTCTACTGTATATGTATCCACAGGCTTCAGCTCACACAAATGCCTGCCTGTGATCAAGCTCTTCACTGAACTGTTCCTGTAAGCTGTTACCTACACTGAGTGGAGAAACCAGGCCAGTCATGCTTTCTTACAATTTCCGTAGGGAGCCTCTGTAAATGCTCAAACCTTTAGATTAAAATTCCAAGGGAAAAAAAGATCCTTCTGGTTGCAGGAACAGGCATAGGACTTGTGTGAAAAGATTAGCACTGGTTTGGAAAAGGAAACAGACCCTTAAAAGTAGTGAGAAAGTTTGAAATAATTTACAAAAGAAACACACATGCGGTAAACAAGAATAAAAGTTTACACATACTATTTGTATCAAAGGTGATTTGTACTATATCACCAGTAGGATATAGTATGTATAAATCTGTAAGGCTGGCCAGCAAGCTGGAAACTCAGGCAGGATTTCTGTGTTACAGTCTTGAGGCAGAATTCCTTTGGGAAACCTCACTAAATTTAAGGCCTTAAGGTTTTCAATTTTTTTTTAATATTTTTATTTATTTGACAGAGACACAACGAGAGAGGGAACACAAGCAGGGGGAGTGGGAGAGGGAGAAGCAGGCTTCCCGCTGAGCAGGGAGCCCAATGCAGGGCTCCATCCCAGGACCCTGGAATCATGACCCGAGCCGAAGACAGACGCTTAACACTGAGCCACCCAGGCGCCCCCAGATTTCACCCTTTTAAAGTATACACACAGTCCAGTAGTGTTTAGAATGGTCACAGAGTTGTGCACCCATTACCACCGATTCCTGCAGCCAGCAGCAGTCACTGTCCATATGCCAGCCCCTTCCAGCCCCTGACAACCACTCATCTACTTTCTTTCTCTCTGGATTTACCTAGTCTGGGCTTTTTTTTTTTTTTTTTTTTTAAGTTCTTCTTTTCCCAGTGTGGAGCTTGAACTCACCACCCTGAGATTAAGAGTCAAGTTGCATGCTCTACCTGAGCCAGCTAGGCGCCCCAGGGTATTTTAAAGAAATGGAATTGTGTATAATGTGCAGTCCTTTGTGAATGGCTGCTTTCACTTACGCATAGTGTTGTAGCAGGTGTCAGTACGTCATTCCTTTTTATGGCCAAACAATATTCTATTGTGTGGATATCCATTTTGTTGATAGACATTTGTGTTTCCACTTTTAGTGTTATGAATATAGTACTTATGAGCATTCATGTGTAAGTTTTAGTGTGGACATAGATAAGTTTTCATTACTCTACCTAGGAATGGAATTGCTGGATCATATGGCAGACTCTATGTAACCCCTGGAGGAACTACCAAACTTTTCCGAAAAGGCTGCAGCATTTTCCATTCCCACCAATAGCATACAAGGGTTCCAGTTTCTCCACATCCTCACCAGTGGTTCTTACTTTGTTTCGTTATGGCCATCCTAGTGGTTTTCAAGTGGTACCACATTGTGCATTGTGGTTTTGATACGCACTTCCTGATGCCTAATGGACGTTGAGCATTTTCGTATGTTTATTGGCCATGTGTATGTAGATCTTTGGAGAAATGTCTATTCAAGTCCTTTGTCCATTTTTAAATTGGGTTGTCTTTTTTTATTGTTTCATTATAAGAGTTCCTTTATTCTGTTTTGGATACCACTCCCTTATCAGACATATGACTTACAAATTATCCCATTCCATCAGTTATCTCTCCACTTCTCTTTTTTTTTTATTTTTAAGATTTTATTTATTTATTTGACACAGAGAGACACAGCAAGAGAGGGAACACAACCAGGGGGAGAGGGAGAGGGAGAGGGAGAAGGAGAAGGAGAAGCAGGCTTCCCACCGAGCAGGGAGCCCGATGCGGGCCTTGATCCCAGGACCGTGGGACCATGACCTGAGCCGAAGGCAGATGCTTAACGACTGAGCCACCCAGGCGCCCCTCTCCACTTTTCTTGATAATGTCCTTTGAAGCACAAAAGTTAATTTCTGTGGATAGTGTCATATCTAAAAGGCGCTGCTTGTTTGTGCCTGTTTCCTTCTAAGAGTTATAGTTTTACCTCTTACATTTAGGTCTTTGATCCATATTTAGTTAATTCTTGTGTAAAGTGTGAAGAGTCTGGCTTTATTTTTTTTTTTTAAGATTTTATTTACTAATTTGACAGAGTGACAGCGAGAGAGGGAACACAAGCAGGGGGAGTGGGAGAGGGAGAAGCAGGCTTCACGCTGAGCAGGGAGCTCGATGCGGGGCTCGACCCCAGGACCCTGGGACCATGACCCAAGCCTAAGGCAGACGCTTAACAACTGAGCCACCCAGGCGTCCCATCTAGCTTTATTCTTTTGTCTGTGGTTATCCAGTTGTCCCAGCACCATTTGTTGAAAAACTGTTTTTTACCATTGAATTGTCTGGTACCCTTGTCGAAAACCAAGTTACTATAAATCTATATGTTGGGCTTGGACTCTTAAGTCTTTTTTTTTGTTTTGTTTTGTTTTGTTTTTGTTTTTTTAAAGATTTTATTTATTTGAGAGAGAGAGAATGAGAGATAGAGAGCACGAAAGGGAAGAGGGTCAGAGGGAGAAGCAGACTCCCTGCCGAGCAGGGAGCCCGATGCGGGACTCGATCCCGGGACTCCAGGATCATGACCTGAGCCGAAGGCAGTCGCTTAACCAACTGAGCCACCCAGGCGCCCCGTCTTTTTTTTTTTTTTTTTTGGTAAGATTTGTCAGAGCACAGAGAGAGCTTGCAGAGAGCAGGCAGAGGGAGAAGCAGGCTCCCTGATGAGCAGGGAGCCCGATGCGGAGCTCAATTCCAGGACCTGGGACCATGACCTGAGCCGAAGGCAGACGCTTAACAGACTGAACCACCCAGCATCCCCTTTTTTTTTTGACTCTTAAATCTTATTCCACTGATCTCTAGGTCTATCCTTAGGCCACTGCCACAGTTTTTATTACTGTCGCTTTGTAGTAAGTTTTGAAACGGGGAACTCCTTGAACTTTGTGCTTTTTCAAGATTGTTTTTTCTATTCTCAATCCTTTGCATTTCCATCTAAGTTTTATGATCAGCTTCTCAATTTCTGCAAAACAAGGCAACTAATTGTGAAAGGGATTACACTGAATCTGTAGATCAATTTGGGGAGTATTGCGATCTTAAGCAATATTATGTTCCAATCCAAGTACCGGAATGTCTATTTCTGTAGGTCCTCTTTAATTTCTCTAATTGTAAAATAAGTGTTTTTAATGAACGGGTGTGTTTGTGTGTGTGCATTTTAAACCAACACTACAAGGAAAAGTATACAATGTTACAGTGATCAAGGAGTTTTTTTTTTTTTTTACTTTTTATTGTGAAATATATACAGAAAAGTATGTCAAACAAGTGTATAGTTTATTATGTAATTATAAAGTAATTGCTCATGAAACCTTTATTCAGATCAAGTAGAACATTGCCAGCCTCCAGAAGCTATCCTTCCCCCAGTCAAAACCTACAACCCTGCTAGGGAAAATTACCGTGTTTATTTTTGTGGTAATTACTTTCTTCCTTCTTTTTAGAGATATCCATCCTTAAATAATGTTCATTTTGCCTGTTTTTTTTAGCTTCAGACAATGCAGTCGTACTATATTGTCTTGCTTTTTTCATTCAACACTCAGCGTTTCTTTTAAATAAAATTCTGGTATAGTTAACGTACAGTGTTATATTAGCTTCGGGTGTCCAATCTAGTGATTCAGCACTTCTCTACATTACTCAGTGCTCATCATGGTAAATTAACAAAAACACTATTTGTGAGATCCAACCAAGTTGTATGCAGCTGAGGCTGATTTTCATTTCTATGTAATGTTCCCTTTGAAGAATAGTGCTCTGGACTTAGTCCTTTTGATCAGATTTCCATAACCCAAAATCGAAGGAAGGACCACACAAGGACAGCCAGGGCCCATGAAGTCTAGAGAAGAGCTGGAGTAACAGCCACCATGATTTGAGCCTGTGTATGATGTTTTCTAAGTAGACTCCACTTTTATCCTTAAAGGAACCCTGCAAGGCAGTGGTGTCGGCCCTGAGGGACTCTGACACAGAGCACAGGGAACATGCCAGAAGCAGGAAGCCCTGGGAGTGGGGAACGGAGTCCAAGTCTCTGGGTGCTTCTCCTGGCGCTCTGAACCCACCCTGGCTTCTCTTGCAGACCCCATGCCGCAGTTGGATGTGACGGAGGCCAACAAGGAGTTCATGGAGCAGAGTGAGGAGCTGTATGATGCCTTGATGGACTGTCACTGGCAGCCCCTGGACACAGTATCTTCAGAGATCCCCGCCATGATGTAGTCGGGACAGAGGACCAGCCAAAAAGGACTGTGTGATGGAGATGAGAGACTTTTTTTTAACAAAGTAGTAGAACTTTTACCTTTTTGGAAATGTTAAGATTTTAGTGATCAACTCTTCTGAGATTATGACCATTCCTGCAACATTGCTGCCTTCCTTTGCCCGTCAGCCTTCGGAGTTTGAAAACCACAGTGCCATTGAGCAAGGTTCTACTTGTCCTTGAAAAGTAAATTTTTCCAGGTAGGGATGTTATCCACTTTTAGAGATAAGGAGAGTTTGGGGTTATTAACCGAAGTGGATCATAAGATTTAATTCAACCCAGAGGACCATCTCAGGTGACAGACACTGCATCCTTAAGGTTCTCTGGGGTCAGAGTGCATGGGTTACCTGCTGTATGCCACGGAGGGGGGCAGTGTTGATCATCCATTCAAGTATCCTTTCACCCCAACAAGTTTGCTTTTAAGTTTTGTGGCTATGTGTGGTAGGCTGCAATGAAACCAGCTAAATCTAGACCAAAGGGCTCAAGATGGGGGCATGCTCCAAGGGCAAGCCTAGCTTCAATACGCCCCTATTGAGGGACACTATTGTGACATCTGTGTGCCTGGCCCACCGGTTTCTTGACATTATTTTCATTTGATAGGTATGAATCCACTTACCATGATCTCCAGCACCCATGTGGAAAGTCTGGATTTATACTAAAAATCTGCAGCTTATCTCTATTGTGCTAGAGGAAATTGCAGGGAGGGGAGGGGGCAGGGAGCGGGACAATGGGGGCAACTTGAGGTAAATGGCCTAGGTCACAAGAAGCCTTCCGATATTTTAAGGAATACGTATTAGGCTCAGCCTGAATTTTCAGGCTTTGGGAGGAAAAATTATGTATGGTGGAAGTTGTAGAGGTCAACCTATCTTTATGAAGACGACACTGTAATGGGGAACAAGAAAACGGACACAAACATACTTCAAGTCTTTTATTAGTTATATGCCATGTGGCACCCATAGCAGAAATACAAAGGTCATGGTTTTCCACTAAAATAATCTGTTCTTTCAGCTTGCCTCTTCCCAGTGTTTCTGTCCTGAAAAGGAAGTATAAGCCAGTGTGTTAATATTCCCCCAATTAATTAATGCCACCCAGGCTTTTTCTGAAGAACTGGTCTCAGTCCCATATCCGCATTTATCATCCATAGATGTCCACTCAGATTAGGTTTCATCCTGGACCAGTCAGCCTAAAAAACGTCCCAAACTACACTTGTTTCTACCCAACCCATCTCCCACACTCCGAGGAAAGGGAGACCCCAGGTTTGAGGTCTCCCAAAATGTCAGCATGAGGTCAAACCACAATTGTAACATTCACAGCCATCAGCCCTTGCTGCCGAAGGTGCAGGGCTTTGGCATCTGGTATCTTCTCCTAGCAGTATGCTCTTGGCCTTCCAACAGGGTGGGCAAATCTAAGATTCCAGTCACACTGTAAACATTTTTCTCTTCTGGCCATGAACAGCTAATGCGGCATACAAGGGAGGTCAGGTGTAAATGACATATGAAAACGCTAAGACTTCCCAGAGGCCTGAATAGCCTTATGTCAATTCACTACTACACTACTCAGGGTTCACAAGGCTCAAGCACTACTTGAAGCTGCAAGGAAGCTATGAAGTTTCAGGTAGTCAACTTACCCAACTATAGATCTATAGATCCATAGATCCATAGATCCATAATCACAGACAAGGACAGCTTTACTGGTAACAGATCTAAAAAAAAAAAAAAAAAAAAGAACAACCACCAAAATGGACACTCTCCAAGAAAGCCATTATTAAGTCAGCAATCACTACAACTGCCCGGAGCTTCACATACATCCTCCCTTTAAGCCTAAGACTCTCCGATTTTACAGGAGAGAAGGAGTCCGGGTCAAAGAATTCAAACCCTGTTTGAAACTAGCCCACAGTCTACATAACAGACTATAAGCACCACGAGGCCAGCTTCAGTGTTCCTTTTCCTCCTTTTACGACCACCAAGACCAGCGTTCAGATCCGATGGGAAAGGGAACCGGAGGGGTCAGGCTGTCTCCAGCATCTAACTTTACCTTGTCTAAA
The DNA here is from genome assembly GCF_009762305.2 of Zalophus californianus. NCBI lineage: Eukaryota > Metazoa > Chordata > Mammalia > Carnivora > Otariidae > Zalophus > Zalophus californianus. The sequence continues at coordinate 21,398,499 of NC_045598.1, forward strand.
GCACAGCAACAACCTGGTATCCTCAGACTCTTCGGTAGCAAACACTGACAGGAACACGTGGGGGCAACCTGCAGAAAAAAGTGTGAAAGCTCTAAACCAGAAATACATCCAATATACCCATCTTCATGGAAGTTTATGGAAAACACCTGGACTCGGGCAGAAGGCTTCCAACCCAGGTCCTGGGCTGTTATAGGAAAGTTGAGTGGCAGCTGCAGGTATTACGTGGACCTGTGCTGTCAAAGTCTCTCCAGGTTGCTCTCGCATGCAGTTGGAGATCCCATGGCCACACCCGGCCACAGCCCTTGGAAACATGCTGTACTGACCCGCCAGGTAGTTCCCAGAAACCTACCAGGTCCCGAGGTGGTTGTGTTCAATCACCGTCATGACCCCAGAATCCTCACCAAAAAGCTCCACTCCAAAGTCATCCTGGAAATCTTCGTCTGGTACAGCTGAGATGAGAAAAACGTCCTGAATGATCTTATTGTTCCCTTCCGTTGGTCTTCATAATCAAAGGTGTGACTGGCTTTTGGTACTTATGCCGTAAGCTTTTTGGGGCAGTGACCCACAGCACTGCTGAGATCTGTGCCACTTGCCAATAGATTTTCCCACTACACCTGTCTACCCCACTCCACCTGCCCCACCATACTGGTTCTTGGTCTCAGCAATTTACTTCTCCGAAGTTTTTTTCTAGCAACTCTATGTAAGACCCCATTAACAGGGGCACCTGGGTGGCTCAGTCAGTTAAGCGTCTGCCTTCGGCTCAGGTCATGATACCCGGCTCCCTGCTCAGTGAGGAGCCTGCTTCTCCCTCTGCCCCTCCCCCTGCTCGTGCTTGCTCTCTCAAATAAAATCTTAAAAAAAAAAAAAAGACCCCATTAACCAAACGTTTCTGCTGGCCTCTGGAAACCTGTCAATTGTAATAAAGGACTCCACCTATACCTGAGAAATGGCAGGTACAACGGCAACTGTCTTTTCCTGAAATGTTGCAGATCAGTTACAGCAAACAGAACGGCGACCGTCAAGGAAAACTGTCACTCTGGGCTCCTTTTTGACCACAGCAGCTATGTGGAAGCAGCTGCAGCTTCGATAAGGGCCACAGGGCAATTTAGGTCCCAGGACCGCCCCCAAATGCCACCTAACCCCCTAGACTCACCTAAAGGCCATGCACTATTGCGTAACTGAAATTCATGTACTGAAATATACTGGAGACCAAATAAGAGAACAGATACTATTGGGGCGCCTGGGTGGCTCAGTTGGTTAAGAGTCAAGACTCTATCCCGGAACAGGTCTTGACCTTATGGTCCTGCGTTCGACCCAGAGCTCTGCACTAGGGTCCACGCTGGGCATGGAGCCTACTTAAAGAAAACAGATAACCTTTTGTATATATATTTTTAGACTGAGCTTATGCCCGACACGGGGATGGAACTCAAGACCCTGAGATCAAGAGGCGCATGCTCAACCAACTGAGCCAGTCAGGCGCCGAAAACAGATATCCTATTTACCAGGTCCCAATTACCACTTTATTTTACTGTGTGTCAGAGTTTTACCCCATTTCATCTTCACAGGACCATTTTATCATCCGTTTTACCGGTAAGTTTAGACCAATTAAGCTATCTACTTAAGGTCGCCGATCAACGTAGAAAGCCACAGAACTGGGATTCAAAATAGAATCCAAAGGATTCTAAAACGCGGCCCCCAGAAAACCCTACCCTTTTATCCACCTGCATGGATTGCTTAACGTGTTGTGCAGCCACACGACAGGTGAAATCACTTCCCCAAGGTCACCCAATACGTGGCTTTCACAGGCAGAGTCAGTTTCAGATCTGGTGGACACCACCGCGCGGCGTCTCGCAAATTAAGCCACTTCAGGCCCAGGACTGCCCTGCACCAAGCCGCCTGTTCGCGTCACTCACCCGTCACACTACGGTGCAGCGATGCGCGGGCCGAGGCGGGAGGCTCAGGTACGGCCCCCGCGGGCTTCGGTCCTTCTCACCGCGCATGCGGCCGACCAGGCCTTCCGGGTGTTGGTCGCAGCAGGCCGGGAGGCCCGGCAGCTCCGATCCGCTCTCATCATCCCGCAGCCTCGGAGGCAGGCCCGGCGGGTGCGGGGCCAGCGGCGGCGAAGCTACGGCGGAGTGAGAGGAGGCTGGACGTGAACTGCAGCAGCCCTGGATCTCCCAAGAGCGAGACGCCAGCACCACCCCGGCTAGGGAAAAGGAAGTCCGTGTATTGGAAGGGGGCTTATATAGGCCTCGCCCCTGGCGGCCGCGCCGACAGTTGGAGCAACGCGTCGCGCAGACTGCTGGGAGTTGTAGTCCGCCCGCCCTCGGGCGCCGGGCGGCGCGTCCGGGTCCAAGCTCTAGGCCGGCGCGGAGTGCGGGCCTTTTGGCCGGGACTGGCGCAACTTTCCGCCTGTGTTCCGGATTCACTGAACGTCTGGTACTTGGCACTGGGCTCACAAATGAAGTCGACCCGCCATGCCCGCTGGAGTTCAGTCAGACTTCCAAAGTCGGGAAATGACGCTATGAGCTGCGACAGGGCAGCCGCGGCTGAGTGGATGTGGGGAGGCGCTCTGGGAGCTCCTGTTGGAGCGGGACCCGTGGGGAGGGCTTAAGAAGGCAAAGGCGACCGAGTACTCGGAAGAGGAACGCGTTCTTTGTTCAAGACTAACCTCTTGCGGGGCGCCTGGGTGGCTCAGTCAGTTGAGCGGCTGCCCTCGGCTCAGGTCATGATCCCAGGGTCTTGGGATCGAGTCCCATATTGGGCTCCTTGCTCAACGGGGAGCCCGCTTCTCCCTCTGCCTCCCTCTGCCTCCCTCTCTGCGTACTTGTGCTTCTATCTCTCTGTCAAATAAATAAATAATCTTAAAAAGAAAAAAAATTTAAAAAAAAGACTAACCTCTTGCGCTAATAGATAAATTACTGATTGGTTACTAGGTAAATGATGCTCCATTATCTCAGCTAGTTTTCATAATAACCCTGTGTATAGTTATAGTTATACCCACTTTACAGATAAGAAAACAGGAATGCATCACCCAGGTAGCTAACGAGGTAAGGGCTGGAATCCACGAGTCCACCGCAGAGACCACGCTCCGAGTCACTGTGCCACGAGCACAGTGGAATGAGTAAGCGTCAGTGTAAAAACAAGTAGTCGTCAAGAATTAAATATCTATTCTGTGCTTAAACTCTTCATTAATTTTTATCCTTAATATACACTTTAAAAAGTAGGTACTACTATTATTCCCATTTTATGGAGTAAACAATAGACTCTGAGAGAAAGAAACTTTCGGGTGACTCCCAAATGTGTTTCTCCAGCCTCTTTTCTCCTGAGCTCCAGACCTTACACCCTGCAGCTTTCTGGACACCCACACCTGGCTAATAAATAGGCTTCTCAGAACACAGCCTTTCCTCCTCCACACCGGCTCTTCCCAGTCTCAGTAAATCCTTGGAGGGACCCTGGTCTTTTTCTGTAACATCCTACTTCGGATCCGTCAGCAAATCCTGTGTTCTCCACCTTTAAGATGGTAAGACATTCCTTACCACCCCACTGATGCTATCACTGCTCACCCACAATCACAGTAAGCCTCCTAATTAGTCTCCCCCATTCTGCCATTCTTCCCTATGGTCTGGTCTCAACACACCAGCCACGATGTTTGAAGAGCAAAAGTTTTTAATTTTGGTGAAGTCCAATATGTCTATTTATTTATGCTTTGTGCTTTTTGTGTCCTAGTTTAAATTTTTTTGCCTAGCTCAAAGGCATTAAGATTTTCTTCTATGGGGGCGCCTGGGTGGCTCAGTTGTTAAGCGTCTGCCTTCGGCTCAGGTCATGATCCCAGGGTCCTGGGATGGAGCCCCGCATCGGGCTCCCTGCTCGGCGGGAAGCCTGCTTCTCCCTCTCCCACTCCCCCTGCTTGTGTTCCCTCTCTCTCTGTGTCTCTCTCTGTCAAATAAATAAATAAAATCTTCAAAAAAAATTAAAAAAAAAGATTTTCTCCTATGTTTTCTTCTAGGAGCTTAATAGTTTAGCTCTTACATTTAGATCTAGGATTCATTTTTAATTAATTTTTGTGTATGGTGTAAGAGTCAAAGTTTATTTTTACAAAAGGCTCTCAAATTGTTCCATGTTCATTTGTTGAAAAAGATTATCTTTATCCATCTAATTGTTTTGGCACCTTTGTAGAAATCAGTTGACCATATGTGTAGGTCTGTTTCTGTACTCAATAATACACTGTCTTGATTACTGTAGCTTTTTTTTTTAAGATTTTTTATTTTATTTATTTATTTGATAGCACAAGCAGGGGGCAAGGCAGGCAGAGGGAGAAGCAGGCTTCCCGCTGAGCAGGGAGCCCGATGCAGGGCTGGATCCCAGGACTGTGGGACTATGACCTGAGCCCAAGACAGACACTTAACGACTGAGCCACCCAGGCGCCCCACTGTAACTTTTTAATAAGTTTTGAAATAGGGTAGTATAAATCATCCAAACTTGTTCTTTCTCAAAATTGTTTTGACTATTCAGAGTCTTCTGCATTTCCATGTAAACTTTAGTATCAGCTAATTTGTATTTTTTTTTAAAAGCCTACTGGGATTTGGTTGGTATTGCATTGCATCCGTAGACTAATTTGGGGAGAACTGACATCTTAACAATATTGAGTCACCCATGAGGTGGTATAGCTCTCCATTCAGTCAAGTTATCTTTAATTTCTCTCAACAGTGTTTCATAATTTTCAACATATAGATCTTGTATATCTTTAGTCAAATTTGTCCCTAAGTTTTTCATATTTCTGATGCTATTGTAAATGGTATTACTTTTATCAATTTCAAATTCTAAATGGTCATTGCTAGTGTATATAGAATTAATTTTTGCATATTAACTTGTATCCTCCAACCTTGCTAAACTCATTTATTAGTTTTAGTAGCTCCTATGTAAATTCCTTAAGACTTTTCACATGTCTGTGAATAAAGAGAGGTTTACCTCTCCCTTTCCAATGATGCCTTTTATTTATTTTTCTTGTCTTACAGTATTAGCTAGGACCTCCAGTACAATATTGAATTAATAAGTTACATTTCATCAAAATTAAAAACTCTCAGGGTTGGGGGGACAGGAGAAGGGAATTTAAAAAGGACATGGAGATAGGTGCCTCAGTTGGTTAGACATCTGACCCTTGATCTCAGCTCAGGTCTTGATATCAGGGTTATGAATCCAAGCCCCCCACTGGGCTCCATACTGTGCGTGGAGCCTACAATAAACAAACAAACAAATAAATAACAATGGGAAAATTTGGGGATGATATACGCTCATTATTTATTTATTTTTTTAAGATTTTATTTATTTGACAGAGAGAGACACAGCGAAAGAGGGAACACAAGCAGGGGGAGTGGGAGAGGGAGAAGCAGGCTTCCCGCCGAGCAGGGAGCCCGATGTGGGGCTCGATCCCAGGACCCTGGGATCACGACCTGAGCCGAAGGCAGACGCTTAACTGACTGAGCCACCCAGGCGCCCATATGCTCATTATTTAGATTGTTGTAATGGTTAATGGATGTACACTTACATCACAAACCATTACATTGGGTGCCTGGGTGCCTCAGTCAGTTGGGTGTTTGCCTTCAGCTCAGGTCATAATCCCAGGGTCCTTGGATGGAGCCCTGCATGGGGAGGGGGCTTCCCTGCTCAGTGGGGAGCCTGCTTCTCCCTCTCCCTCTGCCACTCCCCCTGCTTGTGCTCTCTCATTCGCTCTCTGTCAAATAAATAAAATCTTTAAAAAAAATAGTCATTACATTATACTCTCTAATATGTACAGTTTACTGTGTGTCATTTATACCCCCATTAAGATGTAAAAATTAAAAACCAAGAAAAAATTTACATTACATTATTCACCTGCTCCAAAATCTCCACTGACTTCACAAGACATTTGGAATAAAAGCTGAGGTCCCATGATGGCTTCTGAAGCCACATGTGATTTGGCTCTTCCTCCTCTCTGCCCTCATCACCCACCACTTGCTCCCGCATTCATTCTGCTCTCTTAGCCTCTCTGCTCTGCTTGGAGCATCCCTTGCCTGATCCCACCTCAGGGCCTTTGCTCTTGCGGTTCTTCCTGCCTGGAACTATCCTCTCTGGATATCACAGACACCCACACTACTCCCTCACTCCCCTGGTTTTCTGTTCTAATGTCATCTCCTCAGAAAACCCTATTTAGGGGCGCCTGGGTGGCTCAGTCGTTAAGCATCTGCCTTCGGCTCAGGTCATGATCCCAGGGTCCTGGGATGGAGCCCTGAATAGGGCTCCCTGCTCAGTGAGAAGCCTGCTTCTCCCTCTGCCTGCCTTGCCACCTGCTTGTGCACACTCTCTGTCTAATAAATACATAAAATCTTTTTTTTAATTTTCTTTTTTTTTTTAAAAAAGAAGATTTTATTTATTTGACAGAGAGAGACACAGTGAGAGAGGAAACACAAGCAGGGGGAGTGGGAGAGGGAGAAGCAGGCTTCCCGCGGAGCAGGGAGCCCGATGCGGAGCAGGGAGCCGGATGCAGGGTTTGATCCCAGGACCCTGGGATCATGACCTGAGCCGAAGGCAGACGCTTAATGACTGAGCCACCCAGGCGCCCCAGTACATAAAATCTTTTAAAATAAAAAAAAGAAAACCCTATTTTGATGTAGCACCCTGTCACCCTTCAAGCCATTGTCCTGCTTGACTGTTATTTATAGCACTTATTGCTTCTTGACATCACATTATATATGGTTTATTTTCTGTCTTCCCCATTACAATGTGAGCTCCCAAGACCAGGAATTGTGTGTTTTTATTTTCACTGCTGTGTAAGTGCCTGGTATATAACAGAGAGCTAGCACTTATTGAAACAAATACAAAGTAAACGAATTAACGATTAAAAACTTGGCAGAGGCCACATAGCTAGTAAGAGGGCGGTTGGAACTAAAACCTAGATCTCTCTCATGCAGATGTGCCTAACTCGCCTGCTGTGTTGCACAGCTCCTCCAGATTACTTTGTGAGGTGGGCACCATGATTTGCCTTACTTAGCAGAAGGGGAAGCAGGGTGGGGAGGGAAGGTCACTTGCCGGGCCTCAATCACATAGCGAGTCTCTGGCAAGGTCAGCTGACATCTGGATTCTGGAGCTCGCTGCAGAATGCAAGCACATGACCCTCGCCCACAGCAGGAGCCTCTAGGAGAGGAAGTTCCAAGAGCCCAGTGCTGACAGTGCACTGCCACGGGTGCTGACTACAAAGGCTTCTGGGAATGCTGGGTTCAAACTGCCTTTCAAGCTGTTTTATGCCTCTCTGCCTTTGTCCAGCTGCCCCTGCCTAGAGTGCCCTTCCTCCTTGAACTCCCCAGCTCGCCCTCGTCCTGGGAGCCCCAGCTTCAGAATCACCTACTGCACAAGGTCTTCTCTGAGCCTATAGCTCCGAGTCCAGAGTCCAGCCCTATTGTGGGATTTGACTGACTGAATTAATGAGCGAATAGCATTTATCCACTTTCACTCATTCTTTCTACCATTAATATTTACTTAATTCCTGTTTTGTGCCAAGCACTGGGGATACTACCACTGATCATTGCCCTTGAGTGACCTAGGAGGGAGACCGCTAATGCAGTGGACAAAAGGGTCTGTGACCTCACTGGCCGGTCAGAGGCTTTCTGAGGACAGGGCTGTACCCTAAAGTCATGTAGTAGGAGCTGGCCCTTTGAAGAGGAGAAGAGGGCTGAGAACAGGAAAGGTGTTGAGCACGGTTGGGGCTCAGAGTACCAGTGGGGAGTAAAGAAGGGGCTAGAGGCATCCGTAGGGACCTGACACACAAAAATATTTTTCCAGGTAAACAGAGTGGGGTGGAGAAAATATCTCAGCTGAGGAGTCAGTGGGGAAGGTGGGAGAGGGACAAACTCTTAATTTGGGTAAAGCTGGCAGGAAGGACTCCTCCCCGAACACACACCCTCCCTGAGGCTCCTTGGGATTCCTGGATTCTCAGGCTCCTCTCTCTCCTACTCCTAGAATTAGGGGACAAGCAGAGACATGGGCCCCTTCAGGCTCTACCATGCAGGTGACCCATGACTGAGATTACATGGAGACCTGTCAAAATGGCTTCTTACTGACTTGCTAGGAGTTAGCCAGAAGAGGGGCACCTGGCTAGCTCAGTTGGTAGACTCTTGAGCTCGGAGTCATGAGTTCAAGCCCGACTTGGGGTGTAGAGATTATTTACTTACATACACACATACATATATCCACTTAAAAAAAAAAAAAGAGTGAGAAGAAAACCTGGGCCTTCCCAGATCCTCAACCTGTCCTGTCAGACACAGAAATAGCAAATAAGTCTTTGGCCTTGGGTAAACTTGACAGCTCGTCTGTCCTCCTTGTTGAGTGACCTTGGATTCTTTATCTCTGAGCCTCAAGTTTCCTCATTTGTAAAAATGAGAATAAGAACACCTTACAAGTTTGTGTGAGAAGGAAATACAATGATTTGATTGTTGGCAACAGCGAGGAGTTCGCCTCACCACCAATTTGCCAAAACAAGTTAAAGTGGTAAAATCCACCCACTTTGGGACAGTGAGATTAAACCAATAGACGAGCTGTTTGGGACCAGCCAGAACTCCAGCCTTGATAACCGGGGTTTCCCGAAGGCCTGACTGGAGAGGGTAGACTGGCTCTTGGAGGCAGATGTCTCAGCCTTACCTTTGCCACTAACCCATGGGGACCTGACCACTGTGTCCTCTTCCTCTTGGCACTTGATTTGCAGTCCCCCTTTGTGGCATCAGGGGGGTAATGAAGAGTGAGACAAACTCAGATATGAGTCTCAGCTCTGCTCTGTGACCTGAGACAAGCCTCAGTCTCGTTGGCTCTAAAATAGGCACACTATGGCCCTCTCAAAGTTGTCACCAGCAGAGTGTGAAGAACTGACCATCTGGCCTCATAAATGTTAGTTGTCCAGACCACAGGCCAGCAGTACTCTCTCTGGAATCGCATTTGCCTACGTCTGTCCGGCCTCCTACCAGCCCTGTCGGCATCTCTCTCTGGGCCCTGAGGCCCCGCCCCAGGCAGGTGCTGAGGATGCAGTGGGGGCTGTTAAACATTGAACCCGACCATTGAAACGGGAGGCCCTGGGAGGCCCTCGGCCAGGGCTAATGGAGCACCTGGGTGGGGAAAGGACACCTATAAACCATCAGCTTTCTAGAGTGGTGCCTCCAGCTCCAGCAACAGGGGCCCAACCAGGGCACTGCCCGGAGAGTGGGGCTGGAGAAAAGCCGGCCGGCGGAACGCGGTGAACGCTCGGGCGGTCTTAGTCTCGGGCCAGGGCGCGTTTGGTTCTCGTCCCTCGCTCGTCCTCCTCCCGACACTGCCTTCTTTAATCTACCATCCCGCGAAGCAGGGGTTATTAGAGGACGAAACTAGGGCCCCCAGGCAGGAGAGCACGTGCCCAGGTGTCTCGCGCCCCGGGCCGAGGGGCGGGGTCAGCCCCCGGGGCGGCTGACCTCGGGGCGGGGGGCGGGCGGGGCGGCCGGCCTCGGGCGGCTAGACGCGGGCTATGGCGGTCGGAGGCTGCCGCTACCAGTTCCGGATCGCGCTGCTGGGGGACGCGGCCGTGGGCAAGACGTCGCTGCTGCGGCGCTATGTAGCGGGCGCGCCCGGGGCCGCGGAGCCCGAGCCCGAGTCCGAGTGGGCGCCCACGGTGGGCGTCGAGTTCTACAGCCGCAAGCTGCAGCTGCGAGCCGGGCCGCGAGTCAAGCTGCAGCTCTGGGACACCGCGGGCCACGAGCGCTTCAGGTGCGAGCCGGGCGGGCTGAGGGACCTGGGGGGGCGGTCAGTGCTCCCCGCCTCCAGGGCGGTTATTCCCGCCCCCCCCCGCGAGGGCTCGGCCTCAGTGGCCAAGGTACAGGTCTGGGGGTCCCTGCCCTGCTCTCTGGCCCTCCACGTGGAGTCGTTCGTTCCACAGATGCAGCCGGGTGGGCCAAGCCCCCCAGCCAGAGGCCTGAGACCCTGGCGCTGGGAGGGCGCAGGGGTCCTGCCACGGAGACCTGGGGGGATGGGTGACCCGGCTGCTGAGAGCCCACCGGAGCAGAGCGAGCAGAGCGGGAGGTGTCAGGGAGATGGGAAAGGAAGAGAGGTTTGGGATGGCCCGGAAGGTTGTGTAGGAGTTTGCCAGGCAGAGAGCGGGAAGCAAAAATCTGCCGTCAGGAAAACATCCCGCTTCCTCCAGGAATGGTCCAGAGAGGAGGTGACTTGAACTTGCTCCCTAGCTGAGGCGCAGGCACTCCGTTGGGAGAGACACAGAGGCGGGGGGCAGAGAAGCACCTGGCAGTGTGAAAAGAGCTATGGGGCTTGTGAGGCAGTCCTTGCACGCGGGGGACATCCTGCCTGTGGGGGCACCTGGAAGGTATAAACCTCTCCCAGCTCACTCCGCCTCCTTCAGGTGCATCACCAGGTCCTTCTACCGGAATGTGGTGGGTGTCCTCCTGGTCTTTGATGTGACAAACAGGAAGTCCTTTGAACATATCTGCGACTGGCACCAGGAGGTCGTGGCCACTCAGGGCCCGGACAAGGTGATCTTCTTACTGGTTGGCCACAAGAGTGACCTGCAGAGCACCCGCTGTGTCTCGGCCCAGGAGGCAGAGGAGCTGGCTGCCTCCCTGGGCATGGCCTTCATGGAGACCTCCGCCAAAAATAACTGCAATGTGGACCTGGCCTTCAGCACCCTTGCTGACGCAATCCAGCAGGCCCTGGATCAGGGGGACATCAAGCTGGAGGAGGACTGGGGGGGCGTCCGGCTCATCCACAAGACCCAAGTCCCCAGCGCCCCCCCCAGGAAGCAGCCCCCAGGTCCATGCCAGTGTTGACTCTGGGAGGGAAAGGGTGAAAGCAGTGCCAACCTTAGAAGTGCTGCTGGGATGGGGAGTGTCTCAGTATCTTTATGGAGAGCAAAGGGCCAAATGTAGCCAAAGGGTTAATATAAACAGTATCCTAGCAGTCACACCTCCCGGAGTTTGGGGTTTCAGAGCTCAGCCCCTTTCTGCCAGAAAGCTCTAAGAAGCCAGGTGTGCAGCTTCGTGTCCATCAGCCTGTTTCCTCAGTTGTCAGTGGGGCTCATAGAAGACCCGTGCCACGGCGGGGGTGGGGGTGGGGGCATCAATGAGAAATGGATGTGGGGGACATGCTCAGCCAGAGCCAGCCACACTGTTAGGAGCCGAATACAAGAACTGTCCTCACCACTCTTTCCCCTCTGACATTTCTGGCAGCGCTCCCGAGCCTGGACGCGGAGACGCGCTGAGTCTGGACGCTGCTGCACAGGCGAGGACTGGGCAGGGAGTTTCAGGGCAAGCCTACCTGGGAGCCTCCTTAGGTTCTCAGACTTGGATGAGTCTTAAATGTGTGCCCTGAACCTCAGGATCGCTGCCCAGTGCCCCTACTCCAAGGCCAGGTGCTGGATCTGGATCTGGGAGGCAGGGATGAAGGTGAGCGAGCATCTCCTAGGTTGGGCACATAGTGGACACTGTGATGAGGCACCAAGATGTCCCTACAGGGCTGCAGACCCCACAGCCTTCTACCCCCACCCCTAAAACACCCCCTCCCCCAGCTGCTGGGAGTGCTGCCGATGATGGTGGGCTCACAGCACCCTCTGGGAACTGCCTGCCCCTCAGGGTTGCCTACATCCGGTGTTGATCTGTTGAATCTGTTGGGGGGTGGGGGAGTGTTTAAAGGCCCGGTTCTCTTGCCCCAGCTCGGAAGCTCAAACCCAGCTTCATCACTCTTCGTGGGGCTGATTGAGGCCATTGTTCTTACAACATCACAGCTAAATTCTTCCTCTGCTCAGTCCCACTTTCCTCCCTTCCTCCCCCAAGCAGGTATTGATCTCAAGAACCCTCTAATCAATGTCTGCTCGCTAATCCTCAGCTCAGCAATTGCCTCCTGGGGAACAGGAACAGCTAGGCAGAGAATGTCCTAGGGCAATCAGGGAGGGTTTCCTGGAGATAGTGTTTATGTTGGTAAGAATCTCAGCGCGCCTGGGTGGCTCAGTTGGTTAAGCGACTGCCTTCGGCTCAGGTCATGATCCTGGAGTCCCGGGATCGAGTCCCACATCGGGCTCCCTGCTCAGCAGGGAGTCTGCTTCTCCCTCTGACCCTCTTCCCTCTCATGCTCTCTATCTCTCGTTCTCTCTCTCTCAAATAAATAAATAAAATCTTTAAAAAAAAAAAAAGAATCTCAGCAGGTGTAGAGGGGGTGTCATTCTGCTAGTAGGCACAGAAAGGGCAGGAACAGTTCCACAGCAAAAAAGAGCACAGCCACTTCACTCACTTTGTGACCTGGGGCTTACGAGGGTCTCGGATTCCTCCTCAGCATCATGTAACTGATAATCCCTTCTTCCTAGGGTTCTTGGGAGGTTTCCAGTCAGGGAGGGCTTCTTAGCTTCCTCCCCATGGGGCTGGGCCAGGGTGGGTCTCCCTTTGCACTGCCTCCTCCCTACCTCCTCTCTTAAAACAGTCATCCCTCATCCTTATGATAGTCTTGCAAGGTTGGCACGGTTACCCTCATTTCACCAATGGGGAAGCTTGGAGAGGGAGAGAGAAATGACTGACTTGTTTTTGAGAATGTTATCATTCCTTCATCAATTAAAAAAAAAAAAAGCATCTACTCTGTTCTGGGCTCTGAGGATGCAGCAGTGAACATGACAGAAAAGCCATCCTGGGGTTGACATTCTAGTGGGAGAGAACAAAACGAGTAAATAAGTGAACTAAATGATCTCCAGTTGTAAGTGCTCTGAAGCCCACAGCTCCTGGAGACAGGGCTGGGAAAGATGGGACTGATTTCTTTAGAGCAGTTGGTCAGGGAGAGCCTCCCTGAGAAGATGACCTTGAGCTGAGAGCTGGGGGAGGGAGGAGAGGGGCCCAGCTAAGAGCAGCGGTCTGGGCCAAAAGAAAAGTGGCCAGCACTGAGTACTTCTTATGTCCAGTTGAGGTAGGTACTGTTGTTCCATTTTACTGATGTGCAGACTAAGGCCCAGTGAGGTTAACTGAAACCAGTGAGCAGAGGAAGAAGCCTCAAGGTAAGGAACAAGGAAAGAGCTGGGCTCTTTCTAGGAATTTACTGGAGATCTGAGCAGCTAGAGTAAGTGAAGAAGCAGGGAGTGACCTTCAACTTGGTCTGTGGTTTCTTATTTCCCAGAGCTTCCCTGAATAGGAGTACAGTGTAAACCAAAGCTTGTTTGGGAGATGAGCAGCTCATCCTGGGGATGGAGGTGGGGATTTTGCTGTCAGGTGTTCAAAACCTCCCCAAATCCCTGAAGAGAGGAAGAAAAAACTGACCTTCTCTGCCCAAATCCTGGCTGGGCACTGGAGGACCGGCCTGAGCCCAGGGCCTCCCAAGGCTGGGTCCATCTCCAAGAAGATGTTGCCCACTGTCCCCAGCTGCCTCCTTTGAGGACTGTTCAGCAGGCCGCAGCCATACATCTCTAACGCTCCTCAGCCTCAGTTTCCCATCTGTAAAATGGGGAGAACAGTAGTTTCTGTCTCACAAGGTTGTTGTGAGGATTAAATGAAATATTATGTGAATTCCTACCACACACGTAAGCTCATGCATTGTGGGCTCATTCTGTGGCTTATTATTATCCCCGAAGCAAACCTGTGAGGTGGGGCTCAGCTTGTCCATTTCACAGACAGGAAGTCCAGGATGGGAAACTGATGTGGCTCAGCTGGTGAACCCAGGCCTCGTCCACCGGCCTCAGGCCAGGCCCAGAAGGTCCTACCTCGTGCCTCGGGGCTCCGGTCCCACACTCACAAGCCCCTTGCTGTGTGGCAAACCCTCTGGAGGCTACAAGTGGCTTTGCTGGGTCGGATTCTGGCAGCAGCAGGAAAACAGCCCTGCCCAGCCCACTGGCTAAGAGGAAAAGCAGACAAGAGCAGTGGAGGGGGGCAGACCCACCTGCCAGCTGAGTCGTGCCTCCCACAGCCGCTCAGAAGCAGCCTCCGCTCCCCTGCTCCCCTGCCCTGAGTGCCATTGCTGTCACAGTTCAGGCCCTGCGGTCTCTAGTGGAGATTGTGCCGCCCCTCTTGAGGCCTGTAGGGTGTCCCCTGTTGATTCAGCATCCACAGCGCCCCAGAGGGAAGTTTTTAAAGTATATTTGACGTGGCTATTCCCCTCCTAGAATTCAAAGTCCTGGCCCTTCCGGAGCTAGTGCGTGATGCCTCTCCCCCTCCTTGGCCCTGACAAATTCCGAACCACCTGCAGCCCTGGGCTTTGCACGTGCTTCTTCCACTGGATGGCCCCAGCCCTCTCCCCTCTCCCCGGGTGACCAGACTGGCTTGCCGCACTCAGGTAAGTATCACTTCTTCTTAACCACAGCATCATCCCAGCTGCCTACATTACGGTGGGCTTTGCAGTCAAGCCTGGGTTTGACTCCCAGCTCCACCATGTGTAACTGTGGGACCCTGGTAACTCACTTCATCTCCGCAAGCCTCAGTGAACTCCTCTGGAAAATGAGGACACTAATACCTAACTCACACAGGATTTTAGAAAGGATTTAATGAGAAATCAAAGGCAGTGCTGGTCACACAGTAAGAATTCACAAAATGGAAGTTCCCTTTTCCCCCTGAGCGTTTTATTCATCGCTGTAACGGAACAGAGACTACCAAAGTAAACACTGTGGGGAAATAACAAAAGTTCTTAAAGATCATGTCCTGCTTCTGGAGACGTGAACTGGGTTCTGCTTCTGTACTAAGAGTGAAGTTCCAGAATAGTCCCTTCAGGTCTATCCCTAGACTAGTCTGAGCAAGCAAAACTTCCTCTCCAAAGCAGCACCCTGACTCAACCCTCCAGCCACAGCAGCTTCGAGAAGGTCAGGCTCCCAGGCCTGGATCCTTGACTTTTGCCCTTTTGAAGGCACAGAGCCAGTCTGCCACCCATGGGAGCCTTTCGGAAGACACTGCCCATTCTGGGAGCCACTGAAACTTAGTGGGTAAAGACAGAAGACCCATCCTGCCCTCCACACACAGCCTGGAGCTGAAGATGTCTGGGTGGGAGCCCAGCCCCTGTCCTCTACCTCTGAGCCTTGGTCTTCATGGTAAAATAAGAATAATTCCTACCCCACAGCTTTGTTAGAGGATTAAATAGGATGCTGTGTGTTAAGTGCCCAGTAAGTGTTAAGCTCCTTCTGCTAACAAGCTCCTTCTGGGTCTTTCATGTGTGGTTCCCTTGTCTGGAATGTCCTTCCTCCATCTCTGTCAAAATTCTGGTCATCCTTCAAGGCTTGGCCCAACCGGCTGTATCAATTCCTTCTCCAGGCCTTCAGGGCACCTGGAGATTTCACCCTCTGTTGCCCCACTAGACTAGCGCTTTGAGGCCAGGGCCCCCATGAGGATGGACAATGGACCAAGAGCACAGCTCTGAGTCCTGGCCTGCCCAGGGACCTCAGACAGGACATAATGACCTCTCCAGATCTTGATGTTCTTACCTGTAAGATATGGGGCTGCGCTGGGTGGCGCTGGGGCCTTTTCTAACTAGAGGTAACTGTAAGGCTTCAGTCCACATCAGGCCTCCTCCTCCCTGCTTCCCCTCATGCAGGCACAGGAGACTTTTCAGGATGGCTTTGTGGTCCCAGATGGCTCCTTCTGTGTCCAAAACTCACCCGTGTTGTTGCAACCACCCTCTACTTCTATCTTTTGGTTAGTACTTTCTCAGGAAAACCTCGCATGCCATATTCCTTTTAGTCCAAATTAACCACAGCACCTTCTTGGTTGGCTCTTCTCCTGCCTGTTTCCAACTCCATTCTCCATGCTGGCAGCCAGAGCAAGGCTTTTAACATGTAAACCCAGTCACATCAGTCCACCACCTGAAACTCCACTGGTCCCTAGCACCTGCACAGTTTTCGAACTTTTTGTTTATATGCCTGTTTTTAGCACCAGAATCCTCTTACCAGATGGAGTCTTTCTGATAGCCCTAAAATGTCTAACAATTAAGAAAGGTATTACTCAGGGGTGCCTGGGTGGCTCAGTTGGTTGAGCATCTGACTCTTGGTTTCAGCCCAGGTCATGATCTCAGGGTTGTGAGATCAAGCCCCACGTTGGGCTCTGAGCTCAGCAGAGAGTCTACTTGAGTTTCTCTCTCCCTCTCCCCCCGCTTTCTCTCTCTCTCTCAAATAAATTAATCTTTAAAAAAATAAAAAAGGTATTGCTCAGGCTGAGGAGGAATGGGAAGCACAAGGCCAGCCTGGTGGGTTACCTAGTTGCCTACACTACACCCTCCCACTCCTGCAAGACAGACAGACACACACACACATACGACACCCTCCCACTCCTGCAAGACAGACAGACACACACACACATACACCAGCCTCTGAAGCCTGTCCCTACACACACACACACAACCAGCCTCTGAAGCCTGTCCCTACACACACACACACACACACACACACACACACAACCAGCCTCTGAAGCCTGTCCCTACACACACACACACACACACACACAACCAGCCTCTGAAGCCTGTCCCTACACACACACACACACACACACACACACAACCAGCCTCTGAAGCCTGTCCCTACACACACACACACACACACACACACACAACCAGCCTCTGAAGCCTGTCCACACACACACACACACACACACACACACACACACACACACACACACACACACACACACACACACACACACACACACACACACACACACACACACCAGCCTTTGCTTGCTCTCCTTTGCAGCCCTAGGCACAGAGGCAGGTTTTTTTGTTTTTTAAAATATGTATCCATTTATTCCAGAAAGACAGCAAGCACATGCAAGTGGGGAGAGGGGCAGAGGGAATCTCAAGCTGACTTCACACTGAGTGCCAAGCCCCACGCAGGGCCAATCCCAGGACCTGGAGATCACGACCTGAGCCGAAATTAAGAGTCAGAGGCTTAACTGACTGAGCCATCCAGGCACCCCAGACACAGAGGCAGTTTTTCACTCACCCTATGGCAGGGCTGCTCCCTGTGTGTGTTTTTTTTTTAAAGATTTTATTTATTTATTAGAGAGAGACACAGCGAGAGAGGGAACACAAGCAGGGGGGAGTGGGAGGGGGAGAAGCAGGCTTCCTGCCGAGCAGGGAGCCCGATGTGGGACTCGATCCCAGGACCCCGGGACCATGACCTGAGCCGAAGGCAGACGCTTAACGACTGAGCCACCCAGGCACCCATCCCCGTGTTTTTTATTCATTAGTATAGCCCACTGCCCAGCCCAGGCCCAGGCCCAGGCCCAAGCCCAGGCCCAGCTTATAAACACTTGCTGAATGAACAGCCCCTCCACATACAGGTAGGACAAGACTCAAGATAGATGAAGCCACTTACCTGTCACAGGGTGGATCAAGAATTGAGAACTATGGACTCTCCCCCAGCTCTTTCCATTAAACTGCCCCAATTCCTTTGTCCCTTTCTGTCCTCAATGGAGGATTCAAAACTAATTCTGGATTCCTTCTTGGCTGTCAAGGTCAGTGACTTGTTCCTACTATCAGAATTCAGCAAGAGGCCTTTTGCTGTCTGATATCACCAAAAGAACATCCTTTGAGAGTGTCACCCAGTGGCATTGGAAGGTTCTGGAAAAAGTGAAACCCTTCAACATCCTCTTTCTGGTGGTAGGCCACAGAGAGACTTGGTGCCTGAGCACAGCTGATGCCGGAGGAAGGCGAGAAGCTGGCTGCCTCTCTGGGTGTGCACCTTGGCCAAGAGCAACAGGAACATCAGCACAGCCTCAAGAGATCTACGAGGCTTGAAGAGAAGGGTTCTGGGCTCAAATTCCGAGTGGGAGGGAGTGAAAAGCAGGGCAAGGACGATGTGCCCATGCTGGTGACCCCTGGATGGAACAGCCAGGCCCTCTGAAGCCCAAGGAACCCTCACAATCCACAAGGGCTATGCTGGGCTCAGGACAGGATGATGCTAGGTGCCACTGAAGGTCATGACCCTGAGTTCTTAGGGGCCTGGTTTCCTCTGCATGATGGTGAAAGTACCAGGATCAGGGATATCAACAACTAAGAACAGACAAGGCACCTGCCCAGATGGGCCTTTCCCCAGGTTACTGCCATCCTTTCTTAGGGCCAAGGATGAACTCCAGGAGTTCCAGAAGAGCGGGTCAAAAAATGTTTTGCCAAAACCAGGATGCCTCTTCAGTTTGGGGTTCATGAGAGAAGGTCACTCTGCCCCATTCTTATGGCAGAGAAACTGGACTCAAACTCCTACTCATGGTATGGCCTTCCTTGGAGTAAAATAATAGAAAAATTCCTGGGTTTTTTCTCCTCACAGAAATGAATAATGGTGCTGCCACCTGCTGACAGAGAGCTACATCCAGCCTTCCTTGTCCTCTTAACTCCCTCTGGCCTTTCAAAGGCTGTAAGCCATGTACCCTGTCTTTCGATTAATAACTTCTTTATTCTGGAAAAGCAAATGAAAGTCATATTCATATAAACACTGACATTACAAAGTACAGGGAAAAGGGGAAGGGAGAAGAAACACAAACCTCTACAAATCCTGCTAATACTGTCTCACCAAACAAGACCATAATGCTTTGTCCCATATTCAATCACTTATATAATAAACCACAAATAAAATCTTCTCTGGAAGATACATCGTTCCTCTTTGAGACGGCAGGGAAAAGGGACTGGAAGTTGGGGTAGGAGGCTTTATTCTTTTGGCAGATCCTCTCAGTCATTATAGATATTGCTGCACTGTTAATAAAAAATATATGCTTCTCTGTAAAGCATTAAAAAAAAAATCCAAGGATGAGATGGCTGAGGTCTCAGCTCAAGTATCTCCAAATACATTGTTGTCCATTCCCTGACCTTCCCGTGTGTTATTTCTTGGTTGTTTTCCGGATCAGTGCCATTCTCTGAAAGGAGAGCGAAATAACCAATTACACAGCTTAGAGTCAGAAACTTTCCCAGTCACCCACGTGGGGCACAGTCTATACCACAAGCCAGAGCCCTGGGGAACCTCCATTCACAGGGCAGCTCAGCAGGCTCCTTTGAGCCTGAGAGCAGTCTTCAGGGCCCCAAGAGATGTTTAGATAGGCCAGTGGATCCATTTCATTGACCAAAAGACCCAAACTGCTGGAAGTTAGCAAGATGGCAAAAAAGTTAAAACCAGAAGATGACAGCTCTTGTCTTCTGGGGACTGAGGGACCAGGCCATCCAAGTGTGTGTTTCCAGGCCCCCCAGACTAATCTCTCTGAGGATGAAGAAAATAGGGAAGGGGGCTGTTCCAAGCCTGTGGCTACACATAAAGCGAGCTGACATTTCACACTTGATGACCTACAATGAAGGAAATGGACACTAACAATTTCCACCACAACCCATCAGGGAAACATTCAGGTCATGGGGGTTTCAAATTTTACTATTACCAGCCACTGGCCAAATTACTGATTTGCTTTGTTTACTTTTTTGACCAAGACACTGTCCTAATATTATGATACTTGCTGAGAGAGACAGAGAGCGCTGAAAAGTAAGTAATTTGGAAACAGAGCCAAAATGACCATCCACTGTCTGAAGGGACTCCTTTCTGAAGAATACTGTGGCCCTTTGATTCAGGCTATCGGTGACTTCCCTGTAGGGCTTCCTCTGTGAGGTCTGTAAACATACACACTCCACAGATCCAGGCTATGGACAAGTAAGGGACACTCAGCCAGAACCACCCAAATGTGCCCATCAAGCTTGGAAAAAGCCCACTTTTCAAATCAGAGCAGCCAGTTAAATTAAGCCTTTGTTAAAAGGAAGCCATCATTGCTATTAGACTGACCAATGAGAGAGACAACTTGTTGCACAGCAGAAGTGGAGTTAGGTTCTTGTACTGACCCCTCAGGTCTGCAGTCAGAGGGACAGAGAACAAAGGGCAAGTTGGGACAGAGGCCAGAAGGCCTGGCACAGCAGCCTGGGTGCTACCCTCCAGCACAAGTACGGCCTATCTCTCTTTTCTTTCTTTTTTTTTAAGATTTTATTTATTTATTTGCCAGAGAGAGAGAGAGGGAGACTACAAGCAGGGGGAGTGGCAGAGGGAGAAGCAGGCAAGGAGCCCAACGTGGAACTCGATCCCAGGACCCTGAGATCATGACCTGTGCTGAAGGCAGACGCTTAACGACTGAGCCACCCAGGCGCCCCTCTCTCCTTTCTTTAAACTGCCCTCTAGTGAGAGGGCCACACACGGCATTCCAATCAGTCACAATGCAGAGAGATTTCATTAGGGAGATGTGGACGGGGCGAGTTCTGTCCATATTAGAAGAACCTATAATTAACAGCTTTAAGTGACACCCATCAGGGTTGACAGGAAAAACTGAGACCCCATGTGGGAACAGCAGAGTACCACAGAAGTAACTGACTGTTCTCCGGTAGAGCCCTGCTGCCTCTTGCCTTCGCTGATCTTTGGTCCAGGGAGCGGAGCTTCCTGTGCAGAGGGAGTGACAAGTGCAGGGACCATAGCTGTGTGCGCTCCCTCAGAGACAGCTCAAGGGATGGACTGCACCTGCCCTGGGGTTCTGATGGCTCCTCACCTGTTTGTGGGCCTCTGTGGTGCAAGCCTTTTTGTAGGGTCGGATTTCTTCAGAGCCAAATCCTGGGATCCACATGTTCCACTGGCGTTCTGCAAGGAAGAGGCCAGCACAGAGATAAGGGGGCAGCGAAGGCAGCATCAGGTGCAGTGTGACCCTCGGACAAGGGTCAGGGAGGACTAATCTGAGCCATCAACTGTAGTAATGAACAGCGGCCCTGCAGACGGGTCTATGGAATACAAATGGAGAATCACATGTGGTGCCTCCAAGGTTTTAAATGACACCATTCGACCTGCTTGCAAAGACAAAGGAGTAACTGAGTCCAGGCTGTGAGCACTGAGCCCTAAGGTTTCCACGCAGTTCCACAGAAGAGGAAATTCCTTTGTTTCTTCAGTTGTCTTTCTTTTTTTTAAGTAGGCTCCATGCCCAATGTGGGGCTTGAACTCATGACGCCGAGATCAAGAGTCGCACACTCCACTGACTGAGTCAGCCAGGTGCCCCTTCAGTTGTCCTAACTCCTATGTTCAAAGTCACCCCTCTCAAACCCAAAGGAAGAGGAGGAACAGAAAGGCATTCCTAGTATTCAGGAGTTAAGAGCTGAGTCCCAGCTCTGCTGCTTCACTGTGGAGCTGGGTGACGCTGGGTCTCAGTTTCTTCATCTTTTACATGGTAGTAACAACTGTAATAACCACCTCATAGGGTGGTTGAGAGCATTCAAGGGCAAAGTGCAATCCCAGAGCCTGGGATAAATGCACAGAGATATGGATATAGGCATGGTATGTCCATACCACAGCCCTGTGTCCTGGTGCCAGTGGATATGTCATCCCTGTGAGAGTGTCACCAGAAGTTCCAACAGGGCAGAGATTCTGTTTATTCGACTGTGTCAGTAATTGGCATAGCTACATGGGCCCAAAGCTACAAATAAAAGTGTGTTGCACTTTAAGTATACCCAATATAAAAAATTATACTTACACAAGATTATTTAGGGAATAAGTCTACTCAAAAGGAGTTACATAGTTTATCACACTCCCCGAAAGCAGTGAAAACAGACTTAAAAATCTGTTTTGCCCCAGGCACAGCACTTACTTAAATTGAATATTAGTGGTTTTATAGTTATACTTCGTGTCTAACGTATAGTAACCACTGGGTGAATGAATGATTCATGTTTGGTTCTAGAAGAATTTTATATATAGCTCTCCTCCAATATTTTTTTTTAAACATTTTATTTATTTTTTTGACAGGGAGAGACACAGCAAGAGAGGGAACACAAGCAGGAGGAGTGGAAGAGGGAGAACAGGCTTCCTGTCAAGCGGGGGAGCCCGATGCGGGAGGGATCATGACCTGAGGCGAAAGCAGACGCTTAAGGACTGAGCCACCCGGGCACCTTGTCTTTTTTTTTTAAAGATTTTATTTAGGGGCGCCTGGGTGGCTCAGTCGTTAGGCGCCTGCCTTCGGCTCAGGTCATGATCCCGGGGTCCTGGGATCGAGCCTCACATCCGGCTCCCTGCTCAGTGGGAAGCCTGCTTTCCCCTCTCCCGCTCCCCCTGCTTGTGTTCCCTCTCTCGTCTCTCTCTCTGTCAAATAAATCAATAAAATCTTAAAAAAAAGAAAAAAAGATTTTATTTATTTGTCAGAGAGAGAGAGAGCACAAGTGGGGAGAGTGGCAGGCAGAGGGAGAAGCAGGCTCCCCACTGAGCAAGGAGCCTGATGCGGGACTTGATCCCAGGATCCCGGGATCATGACCTGAGCAGAAGGCAGACGCCCAACCAAATGAGCCACCTAGGTATCCCTCCTCCAATATTTCTTTGAAAATAAAAATGCTGAAGGCTTCTGCTAATATCTGTTGTCAGTACTTGAAAGTGACACTGAGATCATTCTTTGGGAATTAAACTTTACAATCCACACAAAGAGCATCAGGATATGGATCTGCAAAGTCTCTTTAAAGAAAGAGAGTAGTGGGGCGCATGGCTGACTCACTTGGTGGAGCATGAGACTCTTGATCTCGGGGTTTGGAGTTCCAGCCCCACATTAGGTGTAGAGATTACATAAAAAAATAAAATCTTAGGGGCACCTGAGTGATGCAGTCGGTTGAGCAACCATCTCTTGGTTTCAGCTCAGGTCCTGATCTCGAGGTCATGGGACTGAGCCCTGACTTGGGCCCCGCACTTAGCAGGGAGTGTACTTAAGAGTTTCTCTCCCTCTCTCTCTACCCCTCCCCCTGGCTCGCTCTCTCTCAAATAAATAAATAAATCCCAGATCACTGGGTAGCTCAGTTAATTAGGCGTCCAACTCTTGGTTTCAGCTGAGATCATGATTTCAGGGTCAAGGGATCGAGCCCACATCTGGCTCCTCACTCAGCATGGGGTCTGCTTGAGAGTCTCTCCCTTTCCCTCTCCCTGCTTGTTCTCTCTCCAAAATAAATGAATAAAATCTTTAAAAAAAATTAAAATAAATAAATCTTTAAAAAAACAAAAATTTTTTTAAATTTTAAAAAAAAGCTACCAGGCAAGAATGCACACATATTAAATATGTGTAGCAAAATATTTAAATATGCATTTATTTTTTAAGATTTTATTCGACAGAGAGCACAAGCTGGGGGAAGGGGCAGCAGGAGAGGAGAAGCAGGCTCCCTGCTCAGGGCTCAATCCCAGGACCCCAGGATCACAACCTGAGCCAAAGGCAGACACTTAACTTGACTGAGCCACCCAGGTATCCCTAAATGTGCATGTATTTATATTTTATATAATATTAATGTAATAGCAACAACAATCATTTAGTGACTAAAAGGTATAGTAAAAATGTGTGGCATAGGGATGCCTGGGTGGCTCAGTCGTTAAGCGTCTGCCTTCGGCTCAGGTCATGATCCCAGGGTCCTGGGATCGAGCCCCGCATCGGGCTCCCTGCTCGGCGGGAAGCCTGCTTCTCCCTCTCCCACTCCCCCTGCTTGTGTTCCCTCTCTCGATGTTTCTGTCAAATAAATAAATAAAATCTTTTTAAAAAAATGCGTGGCATAAAGCAACATTGTACAAAGCATTCCATGTACATTATGTCATTGAACTTCTATATTTCTCAAGACTTTATCCATCAGAAGGGGAGGTTAGTCAATTATGCAAGTATAGGAAATTGGGTAGAAGCTCTATCCATCCCAGTCTGTCAGGAGAGAGGTGGTGTCCAGAGTTTACAGCTCCATTGGCAAGCTTATCTTTGTTGGGGGAGTGGTGTGCAGCAGACCTAGGTGGTCTGGTGCCATTCAATACCAGGTTCCCTAATTCCACACGCTCCGATCCCTTACCCCCTAAGCAATCTTCTGATTATGATTCAGCCTCCATTAGGCCTGCTACAGAAGCTGTTCTGGCCATGCAGAATTTTGAGTATTCTTGTTATGGTGATAATTACTTCTCACTCTTAATGAATAAACTAATATTCTAATTGTATTATCAATAATTAAAATACAAAATATTTAAAAATAGGAATGCCAAACTCTCAAAGTAATATAATCTGTTGTGTGTGAGGTTTTTGAGGCAAGATATACATAAAATTTACCATTTTAACCATTTTTTAGTACACAGTTCGGTCGCATTCAGCATGTTCACACTGTTTGCAACCATTACCACTATCCACCTCCAAAACGTTTTCATCATCTCAAATTAAAACTCTGTACACATTCGGGGCGCCTGGGTGGCTCAGTTGGTTGGGCGACTGCCTTCGGCTCAGGTCATGATCCTGGAGTCCCTGGATCGAGTCCCGCATCGGGCTCCCTGCTCGGTGGGGAGCCTGCTTCTCCCTCTGACCCTCCCCCCCATGTGCTCTCTCTCTCTCTCTCTCATTCTCTCTGTCTCAAATAAATAAAATCTTTAAAAAAACAACAACAAAAAAAACTCTGTACACATTAAATAAGTCCCAATTTCCCCTCCCACAGCCCCTTGTCACCACCATTCTACTTTCTGTCTCTATCAATTTGCGTTGTGATGGTTTTAAAACATGTCTGCAAATTCCCTTACATGCCTCCCCTCAAGAAGTGCAGCCTAGGGACGTCTGGGTGGCTCAGTGGTTAAGCGTCTGCCTTCAGCTCAGGTCATGATCCCAGGGTGCTGGGATCGAGCCCCACATCAGGCTCCTTGCTCAGTGGGAAGCCTGCTTCTCCCTCTCCCACTCCCCCTGCTTGTGTTTCTGCTCTCGCTGTCTCTCTTTCTGTCAAATAAATAATAAAATCTTAAAAAGAAAAAAAAAAGAAGAAGCGGTGCCTATGTTCCTTCCCCTTGAACCTGGCCATATCTTTGTTATAGCCTCAAAGAATAGAATTTAGGGGGTGCCTGGGTGATTCAGTCAGTAAAGCATCTGACTCTTGATTTCGGCTCAGGTCATGATCTCAGGGTCTTAAGATCGAGCCCTGCGTTGTTGGCTCTGAGCTCAGTGGGGAGTCTGCTGCTCTCCTTCTCCCTCTCCCCCTGCCCCTCCCCCTGCTTGCATGCCCCCCCCAATAAATAAATAAATACATCCATCCATCCATAAACCTATCTTTAGGGAAAAAAATAGAATTCAGTAGGAATGATGCTGTGTGACTTCAGACACTACGTTAGTAAAGGCCGTGCAATTTCTGCCAGGTGGTTATGGGACACACATCCTGGGAGCCTTCAGCTACCACGTAAGAAGTCCAACTATCCTGGGACTGCACAGGATGAGACCGTGTTGAGAGACTGCAGAGAGAGGGAGACCTGTGGAGTCCCAGGTTGTTCTTTTTTTTTTTTAAGATTCATTTATTTTAGAGAGAGAGCACGAGCGGGAGGGGCAGAGGGAGAGGGAGCAAGAATCTTAAGCAGGCTCCTCACTGAGCCTGACTCGGGGCTTGACCTCACAACCCCGAGTTCACAACCTGAGCCAGAACCAAGATTTTGACACTGTGACTGTGCCACCCAGGCGCCCCTGGAATCCCAGCTTTTTGAGAGTTTCTAGCCCCAATATCAGACTTGGACATGATGAAACTCTGTCATGGGTCGAATTGTGTTGCTCAAAAAAGACATGTTTAAGTCTTAACCCCCAGTACCTCAGCATATACTGGAAATAGGGTTATTGCAGATACGATTAATTAAGATGAGGTCATACAGGAGTAGGGTGGGCCCTTAATCCTGTATGACTGGCATCCTATGAGAGAAGAGACAGAGAGAGGGACACACATAAGGGAGAAGGCCACGTGAAGACAGAGGCATAGACAGAGTGATGCAACTATACGCAGATAATGCCAAGGATTGCTAGCCACCCCAGCAGCTAGGAAAAGGTGAGGAAGGATTCTTCATAGAAGCATTGGAGGGATCATGGCCCTCCTGATACCTTGATTTTAGGTTTTTGGCCTCCAGAAATGTGAGAGAATAAATTTTGTTGTTTTAAGCTACCTAGTTTGTGGCACTTTGTTATACAGTAGCCCTAGGAGACTAATACATCTTCCTTCAAAACAATCTCAGCCCTAGGTACCACCTGACTTTAATTACATGAGAGACCCTCCGCAAAACTGCCTAGCTAAGCCCAGTCAACCCCCAGACATATGAACAAAATAAACAATTGTTACTGTTTTAAGCCACTGTTATCATTTTAAGTTTGTTACCTAATAATAGATAATTGGAATATCTGTCCTCTGTTACTAAAACCAGCAACATGAACCAGAAGTATGTTACTTATTCCACCAAGATTACCAGCACTTCCCCAAGCTGTATCTTCCTGTCACCGGAAAGGAAGCCTTTCAGTAACTACTCATGGGCTGATCTATACTGAATCCCTTAATTTCTTCTGCCTCATTCAGTTGGCCTGATTATCTTCATACTCACAAGATTGTTCACTTTCTTTCGAGCACACTGTAACCAGTGCAGAGGGGGGCTTATTCATTTCCCAAGTGATGATGTTAGCAATGTTAGCAAGTATCTCTCAGAAAAACCCAAGCTTGAATTTAGTGTCTGGTAAGTAGAAAAATGGAATACAAAATTATATGTACATTATGATTGTAATTTTGGGGGGGAAATGGATAAATAAGCTAAAAACTGGAAGAGAAACACCATTATCTAAATGGTGGAGACATAAGAGCTACATTTACGAAACTCTTACCTTGTGCCAGGCCCTGAGCCAGTCACCTGACAAATATAACCCATAGTTCTCACGATCACCCTGTAAGGATGATACTATGATCTCTACTTTACAAATGAGAAAACGGGCTCTAAGAGAAAGTGAGGAGGAAGGATAAGGTGATACAGATAGAAAGTGGCAAACCCAATGCCTGGGCTTATTCTCCTGACGATGGATGGATTTCTCTTCTCTATGTGATGCTAATTGAATGAATACATCTATGCCGGAGCCCAGAAGTCTAATCCTGACATGAAAGTTCCTCTGACTACATGTTCCTGGTGGTCCTGAAGGAGCAACAGTGTGGATGCCTCAGGGAGAAACGAGACAACATACCTAGATGCAGCTGGACATCTTTCACCTCCAGGGTGCTGGACTTGCGATGCCGAGCAAGCTGGCAGGCCGCTGTCACCACACTCTCAATAAAATCATCAGCAATCTGCAGCAGCATCTGGGAGACAACAGTGGGGGAGAGTAACCATGACATTGGCAGAACAGGCTCCTGTTGCTGGGACAACTGTGTCTGCTTGAATCACGTATTTAGTTAGGCTTTCTGGTAGAAGGCCTGGAATCAGCATCTGGACTATGATGAGGATGAGGAGGAGTGAGGACAACACTAGAAACACATCAACTCATTAAGCAGGTTGAGTGCAACTCACACAGTTCTGAGGACGTTATTCTCTGTACTTTCTACCTAGAGGGGTCAACCAGCCCGATCCCTCACCCTCATATTTTCTTCCGAATTAAGTGGGAAAACAAAAGTGAATCATTATACTTCCTCATTCACAGTCTCCTAAAGCATTTTTATTTCCATTAATCTCACCAAGTCCTTATACTAATCCTGTGAAAAAAGTGGGGCATAGATTTTATCCCCTTCTATACAGAAGGGTGCTGACTCATGGCCATGCAACTACTAAGCAGTGGACCCAGCATTTGACTTTGAGGTTCCATGTCTAAAACCTGGGTTCTTTCCACTTCATTATCAATTATCCTGGACTATGTGAAGAGTAAAGTCAGAATTCTGAAGCTAAAAATCTACGTGAAAAAAATTGGAATTTTCGTCAGTCAGTTCGTTCCCCATGGCTTCCTCTGCTGAACAAAAATAAAATAAAATTACAACCATGGATAGACATTACTTATTCTGCTAGACCATTATTGCATTGTCATCTTTCCTATGAAACCAAATGGATGCCATCTAATGGAGAGACCGACCCTCCCTCCCTCCCTCTCTCTCTCTTTTTAAAGTAAGCTCTTGGGGCGCCTGGGTGGCTCAGTTGGTTGGGCGTCTGCCTTTGGCTCAGGTCATGATCCCAGGGTCCAGGGATTGAGCCCCGCATCTGGCTCCGTGCTTCTCCATCTCCTCTGCCCCTCCTCCCTGCCTATGCTCTCTCTCTCGCACACTCTATCTCTCTTAAATAAATGAATAAAACCTTAAAAAGAAAGAAAAAGTAAGGTCTTTACCCAATGTGGGGCTTGAATTCACTACCCCAAGACCAAGAGTCGCACACTCTACCAACTGAGTCAGCCAAGCACCCCCTAATGGAGAGATTTCTGATTAAACACGGCAGATCAATTCCAAAAATGACCTCTTCTCCTTCCCTAAATGCACTAAAATAACAGTAAAGGAAAAAAAGACATATAAATCCACAAAGAAATAAGAACAGAAGAGAAAAACTTAAAAGATAAGAGAATCCAATTTTAAAGTAAATTTTTTTTTAAAGATTTTATTTATTTATTTGACAGGGAGAGAGAGCATGCACAAGCAGGGGGAGCAGTAGAGGGAGAACCAGGCTTCCCGCCTAGCAGGGAGCCTGATGCGGGCCTCGATCCCAGGACCCTGAGATCATGACCCAAGCTGAAGGCAGATGCTTAACCGACTGAGCCACCCAGGCGCCCCTAAAGTAAATTTTTGCCAAAAAGATGACAGAGGAAAAGTGGGATCTGATATAGCAGATGGAAGGTACAACATAAGTGCCTACTGAAAGGACACCAATGAGAATTGACCTGATTTACCCCCTGCAACTCCTAGAAGATCCAGGTTCTGGAAGTGCCGTTTATCACAGAATATTGGGCTGAGGCATGGAACTAAAGACTGAGAAATTACTACATGTCTATATACAGACTAGTCCCCCACGCCCCCACACTCCAAAAGCAGCCAAGTGACCTCCCCACACATACCTGATCCAGCACACAGAAGGTTTATTCCCTCGAGAACTGAACAGGCATGGCTCTGGATTAGAATACACCAGACACAGCAGAGGGAGGGGACAGACACAGCCTCCCTCTCTTGCCTTTCTCCCAGAATGTCAGAAGCTAGAGATAAACCCTCCAGATAGGAGCCTGGAGGATTTTTCTCTGGAGATCCTAAACAACTGCAGAGAAAAGACTTACAGATGCTGACATGTAGAGAATCTCCTAAAAGAAGGCTGACTTGTGGACAAATTATTCTGAAGTGAAGCCAGTGGTTTGCTAAAACTGGCTGAGTGGAGCTCATAAAAGCCAATTGATTATATGCATTTCTTCACAATCTTAAATTCAGTAACATGTGGATAGCTTAAAACAGAGCATATTGGGAATATTTACACCACAGAAATTATGAAATGTTAAAAATTAGGGTCTTTCCTTCCACAGAGTTGGTTGCTAAACATTTACCAGTACAATACTGAATGAAGCCCATCAGTAAGTTCTGCTTCAAATCAGTTATTTGTTTATTTTAACAATAAAGATTTTTTTTTAAAGATTTTATTTATTTGACAGAGACACAGCGAGAGGGGGAGCAGGGGACGGGGAGTGGGAGAAGGAGAAGCAGGCTACTTGCTGAGCAGGGAGCCCAACGCAGGGCTCGATCCCAGGACCCTGGGATCATGACACAAGCCGAAGGCAGTCACTTAATGACTGAGCCACCCAGGCGCCCCTCAAATCAGTTTTCTAGTGGCTCAGTCTTTAAGAACATATAGTCAAGAACACCAAACATGTGAAGAAAATCTCCAACACTAAAAAGAAAATAAACCAAAGGAGAAAAAAGGGACCCAGAAGACACTAAGATAATGCAGGGAAAAGAAGAAAATGTCAAAAAATGTAATTCCACAGAGAGAAAGGTAAGAAAAGATATTGCAACCATAAAATAATAACAGAGTGGCTTGGGGATAAAAAGGACCAATTAGGGGCACCTGGCTGGCTCCGTCAGTACCGTGTGCAATTCTTTTTTTTTTTAAGATTTTATTTATTTATTTGAGAGAGAGCACATGAGAGAGGGGAGGGTCAGAGGGAGAAGCAGACTCCCTGCCAAGCAGGGAGCCCGATGCGGGACTCGATCCCGGGACTCCAGGATCATGACCTGAGCTAGAATCTTAAAAAAAAAAAAAAAAAAAGGGCAAGCTAGTCAACAAGAAAACCTCCTGGGCATTAAAATTTTTATGTCAAAAAAAAAAAAAACCCAAAAAACCTTAAAATAGGTTTAGAAGATAAACTAAGGAAAATCTCCCTAGCAAATAGAACTTAGAATTTCAAAGAAATGAGGGACACCTGGGTGGCTCAGTCGGTTAACATCTGCCTTCAGCTCAGTCATGATCCCAGGGATCAAGTCCTGCATCAGGCTCCTTGCTCAGCGGGGAGGCTGCTTCTCCCTCTGCCTGCCGCTCTCCCTGCTTATGCTCTCTCTCTCTGACAAATAAATAAATAAAATCTTAACAACAAAAAAAGAATTTCAAAGAAATGAAAAATAGGAGAGCAAAGACAAAAAAACCTAAGAGGATCAATACAGAAGGTTCAATATTCAACCGTCATTACAAAATGAAAGAGATGGGGCGTCTGGGTGGCTCAGTTGGTTAAGAGTCCAATTCTTGGATTCGTTTGGCTCAGGTCCTGATCTCATGATCCAGCCCTGCATCGGGCTCTGTGCTCAGTGGGAGTCGGCTTGGATATTTTCTCCCTGTGCCCCTTCCCCCTGCTCATGCATGCTCTGTCTCTCAAATAAATAAATAAATCTTAAAAAAAAAAAAAAAAAGAGGGCACCTGGATGGCTCAGTTGTTAAGTGTCTGCCTTCAGCTGGGGTCATGATCCCAGGGTCCTGGGATCCAGTGCCACATCATCGGGCTCCCTGCTCAGCGGGAGGCCTGCTTCTCCCTCTCCCACTACCCCTGCTTGTGTTCCCTCTCTCACTGTGTCTCTCTGTGTCAAATAAATAAATAAAATCTTTAAAAAAATAAAAATAAAAAAGAATGAAAGAGCAAAAACAGAGAAGAAATTATCAAAAAACTAATATAAGAGGGCGCCTGGGTTCCTCACTCGTAAAGCATCTCCCTTCAGCTCAGGTCATGATCCCAGGGTCCTGGGATCAAGCCCCACATCGGGCTTCCTGCTCAGTGGGAAGGCTGCTTCTCCCTCTCCCACTCCCCCTGCTTGTGTTCCCTCTCTCACTGTGTCTCTGTCAAATAAATAAATAAAATCTTAAAAAAAAAACTAATATAAGAAAATGGAAATCGCACACATTGCTGGTAGGAATGTAAAAGGGTGCGGCACTTTGGAAAAAACGGGCAGTTCCTCAAAGGAAGAACATAGTTACCACATGACTCCGCACTTCTACTCCGAAGTATATTACCAAGAAAGATGAAAACATATTTCCACACAAAAATTTATACATGAATTAAAAAAAAAGAAAAAAACAAAATTTACACATGAATGTTCAAGCAACATCATTCATAATAACCAAAAAGTGGATACAACCCATCAACTGATGAATGGTTAAACAAAATACAGTATGTCCATACAATGGAAGAGTATTCTGCCATAAAAAGAAATGAGATACTCATACCCCCTACAACAGGAACTTTAAAAACATTATACGAAGTGAAAGAAGGCAGTCACAAACATCACATATCATGACTCTATTTATCTGAAATGTCCAGAATAGGCCAATCTATAAAGACGGAAAGTAAATTAGTAGTTAGTTGCTTAAGGACTGGGGGTTGGGAAAAAATGGGAGTGACTGCTAATAGGTATGGGTTTCTTTCAGGGGTGAGGAAAATGTTCTAAAAATGACTTATGTTAAACCCTAAGAGACTTTTTTTTTTTTTTTTAAGATTTTCTTTATTTATTTGGGATGCCTGGGTGGCTCAGTGGGTTAAGCCTCTGCCTTCAGCTCAGGTCATGATCCCAGGGTCCTGGGATCAAGTCCCACATTGGGCTCCTTGCTCAGCAGGGAGCCTGCTTCTCCCTCTTCCCCTCCTCCTGCTCGTGATCTCTCTCTCTCTGACAAATAAATAAATAAAATCTTCAAAAAAAATTGTATTTATTTATTTATTTGACAGAGAGAGAGAGAGACACACAGCAAGAGAGCGAACACAAGCAGGGGGAGTGGGAAAAGGAGAAGCAGGCTTCCTGAGAAGCAGGGAGCCCAAGGCGGGGCTCGATCTCAGGACTCCAGGATCATGACCTGAGCCGAAGGCAGACGCCTAAAGACTGAGCCACCCAGGCGCCCAAACCCTAAGAGACTCTTAACTATAGAAAACAAACTGAGGGTTGCTGGAGGGGAGGTGGGTGGGGGGATGGGGTAACTGGGTGATGGACATTAAGGAGGGCACATGATGTAATGAGCACTGGGTATTATATGCAACTGATGAATCACCAAACTCTACCTCTGAAACTAATAATATATGTTAAAAAAAAATGTGTCGAGAGTTGCACAGTTCTGTGAAGAGACTAACAACCACTGAGCTGTAGATTTCAAATGAGTGAATTTTATGGTATATGAATTATATCTCAAAAAAACTGCTGCCTCAAACACTCCCCTACACATACACAAAGAGAGCAAATATTTTCCCTCTGGTTACAAAAATAAAAATAAAAATGAAGTTATACTATTTTTGTAACATGTATTTCTTTTCCCTTTACATTAGGGAAATTACATCATTACATATTCCTCAGCAAAGGCAAAACAGACAATAAGAAACTCCAAACCCTAAAATATACAAAATCGTCCCAGAATTGAGGCACTCAAGTCCCCACAATAAAAGCAGGCTCCAGGAACCCAGCACAACAAATGAAAAAAGATACATACTAAGACTCATATGAAAATTCAGAATTAAAGGAAGACTCTAAAAAAATTGGGATCAGAATAGCATGAGATTTCTTTCTTTTTTTAAGCAGGCTCCATGCCGAACGTGGGGCTCCATGAAAATATATATCTTTTCATAATCTAATTCTAAACCCATGCAAACTAAAAATTGTGAGGTTAGAATGTAAGATACTTTCAAATATTTGCTTCTCATCTCTCCTTTTGTAGGCAGTAACAACAGCAAAAAAAATGTGCTCTAACAAAAAAAGAGAGTAAATAAGAAGAGGATGTGGGGGGGCGCCTGGGGGGCTCAGTCGTTAAGCGTCTGCCTTCGGCTCAGGTCATGATCCCAGGATCCTGGGATCGAGCCCCACATTGGGCTCCCTGCTCCGCAGGAAGCCTGCTTCTCCCTCTCCCGCTCCCCCTGCGTGTTCCCTCTCTCGCTGTGTCTCTGTCCAACTAAAAAAAAAGAAGAGGATGTGGGATCTAGGAAACAAGAGAGCCAAAGAGGAAAAAAATAGCAAAAGGAAGACCCAGGAGGGGTTTGTTCAAGGGGCCTAAAATTAATTAGACCAGAAGAAGATGGAGGGTTCTTTTTTTATTATTATTTAAATTTGATTAGCCAACATATAGTACATAGTTTCAGATGTAGTGTTCAATGATTTATCAGTTGCATATAACACCCAGTGCTCATCACATCATGCGCCCTCCTAAAAGGATGGAGGTTTCTGAGAGTGAAATCTGAGTCAGGGAGGGGAGGACCCAAATCTGTAGATTATTTTTCCATTTGGAAAACAATGTTGATAGGTGTATACCAGAGCTGATAGCAGAACCAGAATAAAAATGGCACAAAGAAAACTAAATAAAAATAAGTCAATTATAGGGGCGTCTGACTAGCTCAGTCAGGACAGTGTGCGACTCTTGATCTCAGGGTTGTAAGTTCAAGTCCCATGTTGGGTATAGAGATTACTTAAAAAAATAAAATCTTTGGGGCGCCTGGGTGGCTCAGTCATTAAGCGTCTACCTTCAACTGAGGTCATGATCCCAGGGTCCTGGGATTGAGCCCTGCATTGGGCCTTTCTTCTCCCTCTCCCACTCCCCCTGCTTGTGTTCCCTCTCTTGCTATGTCTCTGTCAAATAAATAAAATCTCTAAAAAATAATAAAATAAAATAAATAAAATCTTTAAAAAAAAAGTCAATTATCACCTTCGGTAGGTAGTACAAAACAGGACTTGGTTCAGTGGTGAACAATATGTACTTGATCAGAATAATGTCAATACTGATTTCTGAGTTATTTTTAAAAGTTGTGACAAAACTATATTGAAGGGATGCCTGGGTGGCTCAGTTGGTTAAGTGACTGCCTTCGGCTCAGGCCATGATCCCGGGGTCCTGGGATCAAGTCCCGTATCAGGCTCCTTGCTCGGTGGGGAGCCTGCTTCTCCCTCTGCCTGCCACTTCCCCTGCTTGTTCTCTCTCTCTCTCTCTCTCTGACAAATAAATAAATAAAATCGTTAAAATATATATATTAATCAGAAACTATATTAGAAAAATGAGGGAAAGGAAAGCATGAATGGACATGTGTGTGGCTTAACAAAATCGTCATCTACAGGAAGTCAATAGACAGAAACCAAAGAATATGTTTAAGTGTATTACTTAGAAATATGGAGGAATATGAGAGAAACAACTACAACTGTTGAAAGTGATTGCCTATGAGCAGCAAACTAAGCCCTTTCCACCAAGCAAAAGTAGCAGCAGCGGCTACGTATAAAGCGTAGGCATTCTCCCAGGTGATTTGTAGAAGTTATTCCACGGGACCCTCACAATAACCCTATCGGTAAATAATACCACACCCTACCAACACAAGAGGAAGCTGAGTCTGAAAAAGCTTTAGTGACATGTCCACAGCTACAAAGCGGGTAAGTGGCAGAGCCAAGATTCAAATTCAGATGTGTCTGCCTCTGAAGTCTGTGCTCTGAACCACTATTATCTATTAGCTCTCAGGGACACAGACTCATCATGCCCAACCCCACCTTACCTCCTCCACATCTTCATCCAATTGCTCATTAGGATCCACTTCTCTTACTAAGTCTTGTAATTTCTTCTTGGTCAATACCTAAAGTTAATTGGGAGAAGATTTTTCAGCCAAGTATTAAGGAAACAGAACACTTCATTACCCTCTAATGAAGAAATGCTGTCAATTTGTTGGGTTTAGTTTCTACCTTCCAAAAGTTAACAGTCTGGCCTACCTGGTAGTCTGCTCCAAGACTATACTCCCAAGACAGAAGTGGCCTAGGGAAAGGCTAAAAGAGCAGTGTGGAAGAGAGGCCAACACCTGTCAGTTTATTTCTGCCTCTTGAGCTCACTGTGCCTTACCTTCCCTCTACATTACGTAATTTGCAATTTACTGACCACCGTAACTGGTACTGCACCTCTGTTGCCTTTGGACATGTTTTCCCACCCTTCTTCCTATCTGCTCAGTCCATGGTGCCTCCTTTCTGCCTTTCCTAACCCACCTAGGTCAAAGGAACCACTTCCTCCTTTGGCCTCTACTGTACCCCATGCACCCTTCTGTCACTGCATATATTTATAAACTTGCCTGTTTCTGACTTAATAGGCTGAAAGCTCTCTGATGGCAGGGAACATGTGTTCATCTCTGTATAATATTTGCCTAAGTGTGTACAACTGTGATTCCTCTTTCACTGAAATGTCATTTCACATACACATGCCATTAAACAATAATCAAAGGACACACATTAAAATGCTAACCATAGTTTTTTGGGGTGGTGGTAGAATTATGGGCTCTTTATTCTGTATTTCTAAAGTTTCTGTGATAAGCATGTATAATCTTGGACATAAAGAAGAGATGAATTTTTAAAATAAATTATTTGTTAATTATGTGTCAGATCTATCCATTCTACCATTACCACTTAAGGCAAGCCTTCATTCCATGTCTTGATTTACTGCAAAAGTCTTAGTTAGACTTGGTCTTCCTCTCAGTCCACCCCTTTCCTACCTTTCTTGTCCACTTACTGCCAAGTTAGTCCTCCTAAGACATACAACTTGTATTATGTTACTTACTCCTTTATTAAATATTTGCAGATTGTCTAATGACTAAGAGTTTCAAAAGAGACTAGTATATGCCCAGTATATTCTGCCATAATCCTGCCTATATAATTTTACCTCCTGTTCTTCTCTAACAGACTCCACAGGTTGGCTTCCTGACTATCTGCCCAACCCTCCCCATTCGCCTTTGCTAGTCCCTCCCCCCATTCCCTTGAAATGTCTCTCCCTCCTACTCTATCCAGCCTACAAGGCCCAAGACAAGAGATTATACTTATTTCTTATCTCTTGTGGCTCTGGAGGGCAGAATCAGAATCATGGGCAGAAAGTGGGGGAGAGGGGGCATGTGGGGGCAGATTTTAGAATCAGTGCAGAAAGTTAATAATAGAACAGCTGGCTGAACTATAAGGAGAAAAGACAGGAGGCAATAATGCTTTTATTACAGGAATAATGAATAATGAATCCATTAGTTATTTTATTATTTTATTTAACTACTTTATTTAACAATTATATAGCGTATATATATTTATACCTACATATATAAAAACCTGTCATAGGCAACAGTGTTAGTGTGTAGGAATGTATGTACGTATACATAACACATAAACACCACAGAGTAAACACTGACAAACGTTGTACATGATAATTTGATAAAGAACTTTAGAAGTCCAAAGGAGGGAAAAGACTTTTTCAGCTGAGAGGAAGAGGCAGCATCTGAGACAGACATCTCTCAAAGCATTATTGGTTCAAATAACAGATAAGAGATGCCTAGGGAGAGCAAAAAGTAAGAGATGATACCTGATTGTTTTCAGGGCTGAGACGCCCTCCTGTCCCAGGAGTACCCGGTATCTTTACCACTGTAGTGCTATTGGCCATGGAGCCTTGTGGAGGGGTGCTGGCTGGTTCCGGTTTTATGGATGAGAAATTGGAGAGGTTGATTAGGGCTGAGGGGCCAAACTGGTTCATAATCTGCCGAGCTTTGGACTTCAGCTCATAGAGCTTATCGAGATCCTGTTTCTTTTTGGAGCTGTGAGGACCAAGGCCAATCAACTGTAGAAGGAAAACAAGAGAACTAGCTCCAGAAACACCTTTAATAAAGGATAAGGTTTGAAAGTAAAATTGCATAATGTCTGTCAGACTTGAAGGGTCTTCAGGATATCTGGGATAGTGACCATTTGATACCTGCACATTAAAAATGGAGGGAATGAAGAATGTTCATTGCTCTCACCTCATATTTAGAAACCATCTCTTCTCCAAAAGCTAAATGAAATAGTCCACAAAATTAAATAAGGAAGAAAGTAAATGAAATAAATCTTACATACAAAAATAAACTAGAATAAGACATTTTTGAAGACTTTGTAAAAACAGAATAGGTTAAGTACTACATGCATTATTTTTGAACAGCAAATAATGTTAAGTTCAAATAAATCAGGGCACAATCACATATTTAAAACTCAGCCACAAAACTTAAGAAAACAGATTAGTTCATTTTGGCACTTCAAAACATGCTTAAGTCTATGTCAGGTCTATGTCTAACAAACACAATTTTTAGCAACTGTTAAAAGTAAGCTGTTCCTTGTCATCAAGAGCAAATTTTCTGTGTTAGCAATCTTTAAGTACATGCAGAGTCCCTAGGCTGGAGTAGCCAAGACTCCTCAATTTTAAAGCCATGAGGTAGACACTGTGGACAGCAGCTTTGGTGTCATCAAGACCAGAAGCACATTTACCAAGTTCTGCCAATAGTGGCCTCAGTGCGCTTACTTACAGCTATCTGAGTGTCTAGATCTTTAATTACATCAGCAACAGCTGTGAGCCCGGTGAAATGAGAGGCAGCCATTTTCAAAAGCTACCTGTAAATGAACAACTGGCATCAAGCACCACCCTTGCCACAGCACCATTTTAATTGCATGGCTTGGCACATCTTCACTGACCAGGATCCAAGCAAACCAGATGTGGAGAAACACATCCTTATTCTTGTCTCCTTATTCATACTGGGCACTGAGGAAAACATCTCCATCTCTTTCATACACAACTTTTAAAATTAATTAATGATGATTATAGTAATATAGATTCTCTTCCAATAAAACAGTGTTCTATTGTTAGGGATAAGCTAGCAGCATATGAAAACATTGGCCAAAATTGTGAAATGAACCTGCAGGAATCATGGCAGTGGTTTTCAGAACTTGGTGAAGTTTAGCAACCTAAATGAGTATCTGCCCTGTCAACTCTTGCCCCGTACTGCTGCGTTCCTCCCCCAACAAATTGTCTAACTCTCTAATATGAGAAATGACCTCTCCTGGTTTGCCCTTAACAAAAGTAACTGACAGGGCACCTGGGTGGCTCAGTCCATTAAGCGTCTGCCTTTGGCTCGGGTCATGATCCCAAGGTCCTGGGATCAAGCCCTGTGTCGGGCTCCCTGCTCAGTGGAGAGTCACCTTCTCCCTCTGCCCCTCCTCCAGCTTGTGCTCTCTCTCTCTCTCAACTAAATAAAATCTTTAAAAATAAATAAATAAAAGCAACCAACTACGTACTGGTTAAGTGACCAAGAGAAAACTTGTTGGCCGAGTCAGCCGAGGAGATAGGAGAGCATCGGGATCACGTGTTTGTTTTTTAACCATATGCCTCCTTTTCCCTTACCCACAAATGTTATCACCAGAAGAATCAGGATAGGGAAAGATTGTTAACATGGTAGTAGTTAACAAAGTATTCCCCCACAGCAAGTTATGAAAGAGCCTTATTAAAGATTATCAGTATGTTCACCCCACTGAACATTATACCTTTCAAATAACATTCACACAACCTTCAAGGGGCTTCCCAAATAGTACTGGGTATTGCTCAAAATAAGTAGAAGACTTTTTTTGTAACAGAGATTTCTGTATAACGGGAATTTCTATAATAAGACCTGTAGACAAAAATATAGCCTATCTACACAGCACCAAAAATGAATAATCATTTATCAAATTAGGAATTAACCTTAAGGAATAGCTCCAGTGGCTATTAATGAAATAAGGGGAATCTGTACATTGTAAGAAAAATCAAAGTTTCTCTCTCAGAAACTAGACTGTACTTTACTGTACTGTTTTGTTGAGAAGCAAACAATACTTCTGCATTTTCAGTAATTCTGGGAAAGTGAGCTACTTCTTCCATTAAAACAAAACAAAGCAGATGATAACCAGACACTCATTACCAGACTGACACTGCCCTTAGTTTCCTAGACTGTTCCTTTATTTGGTTGGATTTAAAACACCATATTCGAGGGCGCCTGGGTGGCCTGTTGGTTAAGCGACTGCCTTCAGCTCAGGTCATGATCCTGGAGTCCCAGAATCAAGTCCCGCATCGGGCTCCCTGCTCAGCGGGGAGTCTGCTTCTCCCTCTGACCCTCTCCCCTCTCATGCTCTCTCTCTATCTCATTCTCTCTCTCAAATAAATAAATAAAATCTAAAAAAAAACACACCGTATTCGTAGGGGTGATGATTACATGGGTTTATACAATGTCAAATTCAACACACTGAATATTTAAGATCTGTGCATTTTACTGTATATAAATTATACCACAATTAAGGACAATAAATCAAATCTCTTGCCTCCCCCACCCAAATAAGTAAAGGACTGCACTCTCAGGCAATTATCCCAGAAAAATGAAATCTTGTGCTCCCATGCAAACGTATATGCTAATGTTCATAGCATTTATCAATAGGGAAAAAGATCATTGAATAAATGATGGTATGAGTACATCTGGAAAATATCTGGTGTCATGTTTAAAATTTAAATATTTGATCCACCTGGAATGAGAAGGTTATATATATTCCTCCCTTCATATATTCCTCTATTCCACTTTTTTAAAAAGATTTTATTTGGGGCGCCTGGGTGGCTCAGTTAAGTGTCTGCCTTCAGCTCAGGTCATGATCCCAGAGTCCTGGGATCGAGCCCCACATTGGGCTCCCTGCTCGGCGGGAAGCCTGCTTCTCCCTCTCTCCCTCCCCTTGCTTGTGTTCCCTCTCTTGCTGTGTCTCTCTCTGTCAAATAAAATCTTTAAAAAATTTTTTTAAATATATGAATAAATAAAAGATTTTATTTATCTATTTGACAGAGAGATAGAGCCAGAGAGCACAAGCAGGGGGAATGGAAGAGGGAGGAGAAGAAGGCTCCCCACTGAGCAGGGAGCCCCATGCAGGGCTCGATCCCAGGACCCCAGGATCATGACCTGAGCTGAAGGCAGATGCTTAACTGACTGAGCTACCCAGGCGCCCCTATACTCCTCTATTTCAGATGGATCAAATATTTAAACCTTAAATATAAAATAATATACTAGAATGTAGGAGATTTAAAAAAACATTCTGAAATCTAAACCTCTCACTTTGTACAAAAACTAACTCAAAATGGATCACAGACTTTAATGTAAAACGTACAATTATTTTTTTAAAGATTTTATTTATTTGAGAGAGAGAATGAGAGAGAGAGAGAGCACATGAGAGGGGGGAGGGTCAGAAGGAGAAGCAGACTCCCTGCTGAGCAGGGAGCCCGATGCGGGACTCTATCCCGGGACTCCAGGATCATGACCTGAGCTGAAGGCAGTCACTTAACCAACTGAGCCGCCCAGGCGCCCTAAAACGTACAACTATAAAACTTTTAGAAAAAACAGGAGAAAATCTTTGGGCTCTACCAGGCAGAGTTCTTAGACTTGACACCAAAAGCACAATCAGTAAAAGGAAATACTGATAAATTGGCCCTCATCAAATTAAAAAAGTTTCTTCTGTGAAAGCCCCATGTGGAAAGGATGAAAAGACAAGCTACGGAGTAGGAGAAAATATTTACAAATTACATATCCAACAAAAAACTAGTACCTAGAATGTATAAAGAACTCTCAAAACTCAAGGTTGTTTTTTTTTTTTTAAGTAATTCAGTCACAAAATGGAGAGAAGACGCAACCAGACATTTCACCAAAGAGGATATACAGACGGCAAATGAAGCACATGAAAAGACGTTCAACATCATTACTCATTAAGGAAAGGCAAATTAAACCTGCAATGAGATAAAACCACACACCTGACTAAAATAAAAAATAGTGATAGAACCAAATGTTGACGAGGATGCAGAGAAACTGGATCACTGGTAGACTGCCAGTGGGAATGGAAACAGAATAGCCACTCTGTAAAACCGTTTACAGGTTCTTAAAAAATCTATCATGTAGTGCCACAGAGAAACCTAAAAAGACATGAAGACAAAATGGAAAAACTATGATCTGAATAAATTATGGACTTCAGTTAATAATATTATATCAAGGGGCACCTGGGTGGCTCAGTCGGTTAAGCGTCTGCCTTCAGCTCAGGTCATGATCCCAGGGTCCTGGGATCAAGCCCCGCATCAGGCTCCCTGCATCAGGCTCCCTGCTCCATAGGGAGCCTGCTTCTCCCTCTCCCTCTGCCTGCCGCTCCCCCTGCTTGTGCTCTCTCTGTCAAATAAATAAATAAAATCTTTAAAAATAATAATACTGTATCAATACTGGTTCATTAGTTGGAACAAACGTGCCATACTAATGTAAGATGCTACTATGGAGAAACTTGCTACAGGGTGTATGGTAACTGTATTATCTTCCCCATTTTTCTGTAAACCTAAAACTGTTCTAAGAAATAGCTTATTAAAAAAAGAAAAAGGGAGGGGCGCCTGGCTGGCTCAGTCAGCAGAGCATGCAACGGTACAGCATGCAACTCTTTTTTTTAAGATTTTTTTTTTTTTTTAGAGAGAGAGAGAGGGAGAGAGTGAGGGAGAGCAAATGCGGAAGGGGGAGGCACAGAGGGAGAGGGACAAGCAGACTGCACTGAGCGTGGAGCCGGGCACAGGGCCCGATCCCACCACCCCAAGATCATGACCTGAGCCAAAATCAAGAGTCAGATGCTTAACTGACTGAGCCACCGAGGTGTCCCAAAGAGCATGCAATTTTAATCTCAGGGTCGTGAGTTCAAGCCCCATGTTGGGTGTGGAGCCTACTTAAAAAAAAAAAAGGAAAAAAAGAACAAATCACTAATACATAAACAATAGGGATAACTTAAAATATTTAAATAAAAAAAGAGAAAAGCCAGTCTCAAAAAAATATACACTGTATGATTCTGTTTATATGAAATCCTAATCTCTAATGATCTAAAAACTAATCTCTAGCAATAGATGAGGCAGAGAAGTTTGGGGCATGGGGGAGTTTGTGTGGTGGATGGGGGAAGTTTGTATGGTGGATGTAAACACTCTGTATCTTGAGTGGGGTGATGCTTACCCAGCTAGATACATTTATCAAAGCTGATCAAACTATCTACTTATAATGTACATATTTTATTGTATGCAAATTATACCTAAATAAAATTGACTATGAAAAAAGAAATCTCAACATGCAACATGACCCAACCAAGGCCTAGGCATTTATCCTAGAAAAATGAAAACTTAAGTTCACACCAAAACCTGCACATGAATATTCATAGTAGCTTTATTTGTAATACTCAACTGTAATCAGTTCAGATGTCTCTCAAGAAGTGAATGGTTAAACATCCATACCACAGAAAATTACTTATCAATAAAAAGGAAAAAACTTGATACACACAACTTGGACGAACCTCCAGAGAATTATGCTGAACAAAAGACAATACAAAACAATGAATCATGGGACACTACATCAAAAACTAATGATGTAATGTATGGTGATTAACATAATAAAAGAAAATTTTTTAAAAAATAAAAAGTAAAAAAAAAAATTCAGAATTCTGGTATCTCTTGAAACCAGAATGCCACACATTCTTGAAAGGCAAAAATCAGCTAGAGCTAAGTAACAGCAATCCCATTTAATAAGGGGATGCTAATCTCCAATTTTTCATAATCTTTATCATTCATATCATACATACATTTTTGAATTCCACAGCCACGCCTGGAACTTTTTTTTTTTTAAAGATTTTATTTATTTGACAGAGAGAGCACAAGCAGAGGGAGAGAGAGGGAGAAGCAGGCTCCCTGCTGAGCAAGAAGCCCGATGTGGGACTCGATCCCAGGACCCTGGGAGCATGACCCAGGCCAAAGGCAGCTGCTTAACCGACTGAGCCACCCAGGCATCCCACCACCTGGAACTTTTATGTTCTATGTCTCACCACTGTTGTTAGTTGCTACTTGAGTTTTTAAGCTCCTGTAGGACAATAAATCTGATTTTATTCCTTATTATAATCTTGGCACCTTAAAAAAAAAAAGACAATACAAAAAGAGTACATTTGGGCGCCTAGGTGGCTGTCAGTTAAGCATCTGCCTTCAGCTCAGGTCATGATCTCAGGATCCCGGGATCAAGCACTGCATCGTCTCTCCTCCCCTTATGCTCTCTAATAAATAAAATCTTTTTTTTTTAAGAGTACATTTAGGGTGCCTGCGTGGCTCAGTTGTTAAGCATCTGCCTTCGGCTCAGGGCATGATCTCAGGGTCCTGGGATCAACTACCGCATCGGGCTCCCTGCTCAGCGGGAAGCCTGTTTCTCCCTCCCACTCCCCCTGCTTGTGTTCCCTCTCTCTGTCTCTCTGTCAAATAAATAAAATCTTAAAAAATAAATAAGGAGTACATTTATATAACATCTTTGAAATGATAAAATTTTAGGAATAGAGGACAGATTAGTGAGATTGTCAGGGACTGGGTGGCAGGGAAGCAGATGTGGTTATAAAA
This sequence comes from Zalophus californianus, assembly GCF_009762305.2. Classification (NCBI taxonomy): domain Eukaryota; kingdom Metazoa; phylum Chordata; class Mammalia; order Carnivora; family Otariidae; genus Zalophus; species Zalophus californianus. The sequence continues at coordinate 21,441,907 of NC_045598.1, forward strand.
GGGCAAAATGAGGGACCTTTGTGACAGAATCATTCAGTGTCTTGACTGTGATGATGGATAAAAGAACCTATAAAAGTGACTAAGTTGTATAGGACTTAATCCATATATACCCACAACTGAACACAAGTAAACAGATACAAGTAAAACTAGTAAATCTGAATAAAACTGGTAGATTTTATCAATGTCAATATCCTGATTGTCATAATAGACAGCAATTTTGCAAAATGTACCACTGGGGAAAATTGAGCAAAGTATACAAGAGATCTCTCTGCATTATTTCTCATAACTACACATAAATCTACAATTATCTCAATTATTTAAAAATTGAAAAAAAATTATTCTCAGCAGTAAGTGAAAAGCAGTTCTGGGGTACCCAGGTGGCTGTCAGTTAATCATCTGACTTGATTTTGGCTCAGGTCGAGAGCTCGAGGTTGTGGGATCGAGTCTCGTATCAGGTTCCAAGTGGAGTCCGCTTAGGTTTCTCTTTCTCCCTCTCCCTCTGCCCCTCTCCCCCCAACTCATGCTCACTTGGTCTTATTCTCTAAGATAAATAAATAAATCTTAAGAAAGAAAAGTCCTTCTAAAGATGACCCAAAGCTCAGGAGTCATAAAAGACTGACATGTTCAATTACATACAAATAAAGATGTGTGAAAAATAAATAAATTTTTAAATAAAAATAAAAATGTCTGCATGGCAACAAACATAATAATAATTAAAGGACAAAAGACAAACTAGCAAAAATATATGCAATATGTATCAAAGACAAAGGACTAATTTCTTTTACATATAAAAAATACCTATACATTAATAGGCACCCAACCACCTAAAAGAAAAATTGCAAAATCAACAAAAACGACAGTACAAGAAATTCAAATAGCTCTTAAAGTAATGAAATGATCCTTAAAAAAAACTAATGAAATGATTCTTATTCTCACTGATAATAAAAATGCAAATTAAAACTATTTATTCCTCCTTTGGCAATGATGAAAAGTTCTATACATACTGTTTGAAAGTTTTATAGAGAAATAGTCATTTCACACATTGTTGGAGTTGGAAGGGGGTGGAGGATATAAATTAGTTAGGTTTCTACAAAGGGCTACTTGGCACTATCTATCAAAATTAAAAAAGCATGTATTGGGGCACCTGGGTGGCTCAGCTGGTCGAGCATCCAACTCTTGATTTTGGCTCAAGTCATGATCTCAGGGTCTTGAGATCAAGCCCTGCGTCGCATAGAGCCTGCTTAAGATTCTCTCTCATTCCTCCTCTGCCCCCCCCATTCACGCATGCGTTCTCTCTCTAAAAAAAAGAAAAGCATATATTGTTTTGATCCCATAGTTCTATCTTTAGCGATTTATATTATAGTTGGATATCTATGTAAATAGAAAACTATAAATACGAGGAATATCAACCTAAATGTCCAACGAAAGTGATATAGTTAAATAAATTAAGGTATAACCACAAAATGAAATACATTGAAAAAGAGTAAGACTCATGAAAATATTAAGCTGGGGTGCCTGGGTGGCTCAGTGGGTTAAGTGACTGCCTTCAGCTCAGGTCATGATCCTGGGGTCCTGGGATCAAGTCCCGCATCGGGCTCCCCCTGCTCTGCAGGGAGCCTGCTTCTCCCTCTGTCTGCCACTTCCCCTGCTTGTGCTCTCTCTCTCTGTCAAATACATAAATAAAGGCTTTTTAAAAAAATAAAATAAATTAAAAAAAAGAGAAAATATTAAGCTGAATGAAAGAATCCAGGGGTGCCTGGCTAGCTCAGTTGGAAGAGCATGTAACTCTTGATCTCGAGGTTGTGAGTTCAAGCCCCATGCTGGGTGTACAGATTACTTAAATAAAACTTTTTTTAAAATTTAAAAAACAGAGGGCGCCTGGGTGGCTCAGTTGTTAAGCATCTGCCTTCAGCTCAGGTCATGGTCCCAGGGTCCTGGGATCGAGCCCCGCATCGGGCTTCCTGCTCTACAGGAAGCCTGCTTCTCCCTCTCCCGCTCCCCCTGCTTGTGTTCCCTCTCTTGCTGTGTCTCTCTCTGTCATATAAATAAAATCTTAAAAAAAAAATTTAAAAGGGGTGCCTGGGTGGCTCAGTTGGTTGAGCGACTGCGTTCGGCTCAGGTCATGATCCTGGAGTCCCGGATCGAGTCCCATGTTGGGCTCCCTTCTCGGCGGGGAGTCTGCTTCTCCCTCTGACACTCCCCCCTCTCATGTGCTCTCTCTCCATTCTCACTCTCTCAAATAAATAAATAAATAAAATCTTTAAAAAAAATTTAAAAACAATAAATGAATCTAGTTGAAAAGACATGTATGATTCCATTTATATGAAATGTCCAGAATAGACAAATCTATAGAGACAGAAAGTAGATTAGTGGTTGCCAGGGCTGAGGAGTGGGGGAAAGGGACAGAGATTGACTGCTAATGGTAGAGGATTTATTTTAGGGGGGATAAAAATAATCTGAGATTAGATTATGGTGATGGTTGCACAACCGTGAATGTACAAAAAAGTCATTGAACTGTACATCTGATAATGGTGAATTGTATGATATGTGAATAGCATCTCAATAAAGCTGTTTTTAAAAAACAAGGAAGAGAGGCGCCTGGGTGGTCAGTCGTTAAGGGTCTGCCTTCGGCTCAGGTCATGATCCCAGGCTCCTGGGATCAAGCCCCGCATCCGGCTCCCTGCTCAGCAGGAAGCCTGCTTCTCCCTCTCCCACTCCCACTGCTTGTGTTCCCTCTCTCACTGTCTCTCTGTCAAATAAATTAATAAAATCTTTAAAAATAATAATAAATAAATAAAAAACAAGGAAGAGGGACGCCTGGGTGGCTCAATTCAGTTAAGCACCTGCCTTGGCTCAGGTCATGATCCTAGGGTCCTGGGATCAAGCCCCATGCTCAGCAGGGGAGTCTGCTTCTCCCTTTCCCTCCCCCTGCTCATGCTCGCTCTCTCTCTCTGGCTCACCCTCTCTCTCAAAGGGATAGGTAGAATCCTTAAAAAAAAAACAAAAAATGAAACAAAGACGCTTATGAAATGACCTCTAAAATACACTGTTCATTGAAAATGCAAGGTACAGAAGAGTGAGCATAATTTGTTATCATTTATTAAAAGACATATAATTACAAATGCATAAATTATTCCTGGAAAGATACATAACAAACTGATAACAGCAGTTATCTCAGTGGGGAGGGGAATGGTGGTATCTGGGTGGCCTATGGGACCAAGGTGGAAGAAGATTTGCTTTTCATTGTATACCCAAATTCTGTCCCATGTGCATGTTATCTATGAAAAAAAGTACTGTTTGGTTTGTTTCTTCTGAAAAAATAGGTAATTCTGAGAACTGTTTTTAAATATAACAAAAAATAGGGGCACCTGGATGGCTCAGTCACTTAAGTGATAGACTGTTGATTTCAGCTCAGGTCATGATCTCAGGGTCAAGGGATCATGCCTCACATTGGGCTCCGCAGTCAGTATGGAGTCTGTTTGAGATTCTTTCTCTCCCTCTCCCTCTGCCTCTCCCCCGCATCACATACATGGGCGCAGACTCTCTCTCTCCCTAAAAGAATAAATCTTAAATATATATATATAGCAGTAGCAACAAAAATGAACCTTGATCTATATCTCACACCTTATAAAAAAACAAACTCAAAACTGATCACAGATGTAAAATTAAAAATGTAAAACTATAAAACTTTTACAAGAAAGCATAGGGAAAAAAATCTTCGTAACTTTGGGTCAGGGCAGGAATCCTAGATACAACACCAAAAAGCACAATCCACAAAAGAAACTGATAAAGTGGACTTAATCAAAATATAAACTCCTGCTCCACAAAAGAAAATAAAGACAAGTCATAGATTAAGAGAAAATATTTACAAATCACATATCTGACAAACAACTTGTATCCAGGATATATAAAGAACTCTCAAAATTCAACAATAAGAAAACAAACAGACCAATTAAAAAAATGGGCAAAAAATCTGAACAGATCCTTCACCTAAGATATACAGATGGCAAATAAACACATGAAAAGATACTCAATATCATTAGTCATCTGGGAAATGCAATTAGGGAAATGAATACTAAATACTATTAGAACAATTAAAAATTTTTAAGAAAATACAAGTGCTGGAGAGGATGTTGAACAACTGAAACCATCATACATTTCTTTTTTTTTTTTTTAAAGATTTTATTTATTTATTAGAGAGAGAGAATGAAAGATAGAGAGCACAAGAGGGAAGAGGGTCAGAGGGAGAAGCAGACTCCCCGCCGAGCAGGGAGCCCGATGTGGGACTCGATCCCGGGACTCCAGGATCATGACCTGAGCCGAAGGCAGTCGCTTAACCAACTGAGCCACCCAGGCGCCCCCATCATACATTTCTGTGTGAATGTATAAAACGGTGCAATCTCTTTGGAAAACAGTTTGGCAGGTTTTTGTTTTGTTTTGTTTTGTTTAAAGATCTTACTTATTTACTTGAGAGAGAGAGTGATAGAGAGAGCACAAGTCGGGTAGAGGGGCAGAGGGAGAAGTGGACTCCCTGCTGAGCAGGAGCCTAACTCGGGACTCAATCCCAGGATCCCGGGATCATGACCTGAGTTGAAGGCAGACATTTAACTGAGCCAGCCAGGTGCCCCAGTTTGGCAGTTTCTTATAACATTAAATATATACTTATCATATAACCTGGCAATCCCACTCCTCGGTATTTACCCTAAAGAAATGAAAACTTAAATTCACACAAAAATTGGTACGTGAATGTATATAGCAACATTATTAACAACTGCCAAAAACTGGAAACAACCCAGATTTCCTTCAACTGGTGAATGGATAAACCATGAATATATATTCATACAATGGAATACTACTCAGCAATAGGAAGGAAGAACTACTGATCCATGCGACAACGTGGATAATCTCGAATGCGTATGCTAAGTGAAAGAGGCAAGACTCAAAGGCTACTTACTGTATGATTCCATTTATATGACACTCTGGAAAAGGCAAAGCTATATGGATGGAGAAAATAGATCAGTGGTTGCCAGTGGCTTGGAGTGGGCTAGGGCTGGACTACAAAGGAGCAGCATGAAGAAAATTCTGGGGGTGGTAGGACTGTTAGGTAGCAGTGTGATGGTGCTTACATGACAGTATGCATTTGTCACAACTCATAGAACTGTACTCCCCAAAGGGTGGATTTTTTGGTATGTAAATTTAAAAACAAAACATCACAACCATTCTGAAATGGTCAATGCCTCCACATCCAAATTACCTGTTTACTGACAACTTTCATCAAGTCCAACTGTGGATGATGCTGACCAAACACAATGGAATGAAGTGACTGTAAATAACCTGAATTCCATTACATAATATACCATGGTTGCCTTTGGGCTACTCAAGTTTCTAATTCTCAGTTACTTGGAATGCCAAGAAATAGGAAGTACTGCTGTGTAAAAACAGGCATTAACCCTGGGACAGTTTGGGAGAACACTTATAATAGTAAACCCTTATTAGCACCTACTATGTGGAAATCACACGCTATGGGATTTACAAAATAATTCCAGGAAGTCCATGCCCTAGTGATCTACGGTAAAAGTTATTTAGTAATTTTATCAAAACAAGATTGTGTGGCTGGGAGTTCAGTTAAATGCCAAGCCTATCCTCCCTCCCGCTTACCAGCTACATTTAAACTCTGGCTGACAGGCTGAGGATAACAAGCCCCAACTGCTTTTCCTTTTAACAGCTTGTACCTCAAACAGAAATCCAGTTGCAACCCTATTACTGTATTAAGAGGATCTGATTTTTCAGAGGGTAGGAGATGGGGGGATACCTTGTAGTAATTATAAGACTATGGCCTTTTCTAGACATCTGTTCCATTAACAGATTTTTTTTTAAAGATTTTATTTCTAAATATACTTCTACACCCAATGTTGGGGCTTGAACTTAAAAACCCGAAATCAAGAGTCACATGCTCTTCTGACTGAGCAAGCCAAGTGCCCCACAGATATCCACCCCCACAAGATTTTTTTTAAGTGGAGAGAATAGGGGAGTAGAAGACCAGATTGTCTTTAAAACCCTTTCACTTCTGAAATGTTCAGGAATTATTTAAACAAACTACTGGAATGAAAGAGACTGCCAGGCTGATGGCATAAAAGCCCTATCACTATGGTGCATGACTTAACTTACTGACTGGGTTTTCTACCTGTTTCTCTCCTCACTGGCTTCTAGATGTATCTTAATCAACTCATATTTCCCAGCCTAAAAAAACAGAATCAATTAATTGCATTCTGTAAGACTTGAGAACAGAAACATGGGATTTTTTTCCCCACTAGTTTTTTTGACTAGTTTAGTCCTATTTAGGTGGTTTTGACTTAACAGAAAGGCAATATACTACAGTGGTTGAGGGCATGGACACTGGGGGCAGTGTCTGGGTTCAAGTACCAACTCTGCCACTTATTAATTAGCTTTATGTCCCTGAGCAAGTTATCTAATCTCTTTATGCCTCAATTTCCTCATCTGAAAAATTGAGTTAATCATAAAGTGTATCTCATGGGATTGTTGTCACAATACATTGAGTTTATATATCTAAAGCACTTAGAAGAGTGCCTGGCACATGGAAAGTACAAATAAATGTGTTTGCTAATATTATATAATATATATGCTCTCCTCTTCTAAATCTTAGTTATAAAAATCAGTGTATTAAAACTAAAAGGTTTCCCCATTGTAGTATGTGTTGGTGCAATCCTATAACCATTTGTATGACTTCAGACATTAAAAAAAACAATAGTGACTGAAAAAAAATGGTATCGGTAAATGGTCAACAGGAGGCTGATGAGGGGTACTATGGCACAAGGAAGACCCAAGTCAGGAGGGTTGGGTATCCTCCCACTTCTGCCACTGAATTATGTGAGCTCCCTTTGACCAGTTTCTACATCTATAATTAAGCATAGGATCAGACAGATTTTAAAGTCCCTTCCAACTCTAAGAATTAGTGTAAGATTTTAGATTAGGTCCATATGTACTGATTTCAGTTTGTCTTCTGCATCCAGCACACCTGTTCCACAGTACAGACTCTAAACACTGCTGGTATATTGTCTCCAAAGTATTCTGGGACTTTCCATGAAGAGTGCAGATCAAAAGTAATATGTTCTATGTTCATATCTGCTCTAACAAAATGATTTTCCGATCAGGTACTTTCAAATACTATTATAATAACTCAGTGCTAGAACCACAAATGAGTGAAATAAGTACCTTTTGCAAATGTAGATGAGGATGTTAATTCAGGAATAAGTTATCATTAATTAAACCATCAAGTACTTTGAAATGGTGGCATGGGCATGCTTTATTTCACAATTTGGTGTAAGTTTTGATCACCTGCAAACAGTAGAGGCACTTGCAAATAGTATAAGCTAACCCTTTGGGAAAAAATAGTAGTTTCAACTAGTTAGCCCAATTTCCCTGATCATCTAGTTCATGTTACGATTAATTGTAAAGTTAATCCAATTTAGCTCCTTCTTCAAGTTGGTCTTTCTTGGCCTCCTAAATTTCAAATTAAATATATCTTAGTCCATTGTGAGGAAAAGTTCTATTCAGGTCCTATTTTCCTATCTTAAATATCTATTCTTATTTAAAAACACAGAAATTTAGATCTCCTCAAATACTACACTATATAAGAACCCTAACAAGTTATAGTACTTGACATAAAGAGAAGTTTTAAGGAGGAGGGGGGTGCTTTCATTCTTTTTTTTCTTTTTTTAAAGATTTTATTTATTTATTTGACAGAGAGAGAGAGAGAGAGAAAGCATGAGAGGGAACACAAGCAGGGGGAGTGGGAGAGGGAGAAGCAGGCTTCCAGCCAAGCAGGGAGCCCGATACGGGGCTCGATCCCAGGACCCTGGGATCATGACCTAAGCCGGAAGGCAGTCGCCTTAAACAACTGAGCCACGCAGGTGCCCCGGGTGCTTTCATTCAATGATATGTTTTATATAAGTGTTATTTCTATTTTGTTGATGGGCAAACTGATATATGGAGAGGAATTTACTTAGAAAAGTAGAAAAAAGTTAGTCAAACACATAACATGGGTTTAGTACCACATTTTCTGGCAAGGTACTTAACCTCTCTGAACCAATTGGGACTAACAAAATCTAACTTGTGGGGCTGTAAGTGATAATTAAATATTTAAAAGTCCTTATGGGCGCCTGGGTGGCTCAGATGGTTAAGCATCTGCCTTCGGCTCAGGTCATGATCCCGAGGTCCTGGGATCGAGTCCCGCATCGGGCTCCCTGCTCCTTGGGAGCCTGCTTCTCCCTCTGCTTCTCTCTCTCTCTCTCTCTCTCTCTCTTCCCCCCCTCTGTCTCTCATGAATAAATAAATAAAATCTTTAAAAAAAAAAAAGTCCTTATGATGGTGCCTGATTAGTCTGAGTAGGTTTCAGTAAAAGACATTATTGAAGGGAAGTAACTCGTCCAAGTATCCTTGACATTCTTATCTAAAAGCAGTCATCTGGGGCGCCTGGGTGGCTCAGTGGGTTAAAGCGTCTGCCTTCAGCTCAGGTCATGATCCCAGGGTCCTGGGATGGAGTAGAAGTCGGAGTCAGGGCTGGACTCCCCGCTTAGCGGGGAGCCTGCTTCTCCTGCTCCCTCTGCCCCTCTCCCTGCTTGTGCTCACTCTCTCTCTCAAATAAAAAATCTTTAAAAAATAAAATAAGTAAAAAATAAAATAAAAGCACCCATCTCCAGTAAATGCCTATACTAAAAATAGAAGATACAACTTACTTATCTGCAACTTTCTAAACTGCTTACTATATTTTTTGGGGGGAGGGGGCTTCGTTTAAAGGTTCCCTAACTGGTTAAGTGACATTCGCTGTATTGATGTCAGTACAGTAACAAGCCTCAAAATAAAGTACTAAATTTGTAAAAAATTTCCCTCTTGCATTAGAAGTTAAAGCAAAGATTCTAGAAGCATGTTTTCAAGGATATTAGCCAAGTATTTCCTATTTGCTAGGCACAGTAGGGTACTATATCAAAATTACGATCTAATCAATCATTACCTCACTGTGATCCTATACCTTCTTTGGACCCTAGCCTCTTTACATATAAAACAGGAGTTTAAAAAAGATTATCTTTCTGGGCCATCCTGTCCTCCTATCTCTAACATTCTTTGATTTGAGATGCAGAGATCTGTGCTCAATCAGGGTCGAGTGGAACGGTATTTAAAGCACTTATCAAGTATATAACTGAGTTCAAACGGCTTCGACTTCACATCAGAGCTTCGTAAGAATGAAGCAGAAAACGAAGATGCTTGCATGGGGCTTTCCTAGAGAAAGTATCTGGCACAAGAAAAGCCTGCCAAAAGCCAAGCAGGTAGCGAGAAGGAAGGGTCTTCTTCCCCTGAATACATCCTTTACCACTCTGGATTCAGAGTATATGAGAAAAAAATAGATCACTAGATCTTTTCCAAACTCTCTCCCTTTCCCTTGGAGTCTGATCTCGCAGCCATGGCCCCTTATACTCTCCGCTTTGGGGAGCTCGGGTCTTCACAGCCCTGTTCCCTCAGGTACTTCAGAGTCTCCAAGCCCAGATCCCGTCCCCACAGAAGCCCGTCTTCATTGCCCGCTGCTGTTCCTTCCGAACCCAAGTGTTCTCTGAGTGCTCCTGCCCCTCAGGAACCTAAGTCTTCGCTGCCCTGTTTCTGACTCCTTAGGAGCCTGGATCTTCACTGTCCCGCTTCTGTCTCTTAGGAGCCCAAGTCCTCACAGCTCCGCTTTTACCTTTCCGAAGCCCGTGTCTTCACGCCCCTTTCCCTTCCGACCCTCTCCTCTTAGGAGCATGGGTCTTCACAATCCTGTCCCTCTCACACCGCTTTCCCTCAGGTGCCGGAGAACTCACATCCGTCCCTGTTCCCTAAGTCCCGTCTACAGCCCGGGTCCTCACAGCTGCGTCTTCTCCGAGCCCGGATCCCCTCAGTCCCGTCCCAACAGCCTGATTCCTCGCACAACCCGGTCTCCTCCACAACCTAGTTCTTCAAACACTGACCCACTGTGGGTCTGGGTCCTGACTCCCTCCTCCCGCTCTTCTTCCTCAACTGCCAGGGCCCAACACTCACAGGCAGCAGCGTCTATCTCCCCATGATATGCGGAGACTGCCCCAGTGAAGCGTTCGTCTCAGCAGCCGGTCCGACTGCTCGGCCCTCCCCGAGTACTTCCGGCACCGCTCCCCGCCTCCAACCCGGAAACGCGCGGCTCTTCCGGCCGGCGGGCGCGCGCCTGGCTTGCGCAGGCGCAGACTGTTCTCTGACACGTGGTCGGGGTCCTAGGCTGTTGCCCCGCTCCGGCCGTTGTGCTTTTTCTTGCTTGTGGTTGACTGGCAGCGTGGGCGAGCCCTTCGCCTTCTACCTAGGTGTTACGAACCCTGCCCTTGCTGTTTCTTTCCGTCTCCGCCTGTCGTATATATCGCTAGCACTACCGGTAATTGACGCCCTCGGATGGTTTAGAAGTCGCCATTTTTAGTTGGTGCCTTTTATCTTGTTATTGGGACGAAGAAACCCACCTGGGACCGCAGCACCCAGTAGGTAATTCTGTTGAACTCTAACAAGGGAGTTGGCAACACAAGAACCTGGAGACGAGAGACCGTTTGTACCTGTGAATTGGCAACTAATAATATCAATTGAACGTTTACTGTCATCCAGGAATTTTGCTAAGCCCCTTAACTCCGATATATCATTTAATCTTTTAAAGAAAACCCGTGAGAGATGAAGTAAGGTGCTAGCTAATAAGTGCAGTCTCAACTTGAACTCAGAAGTCTCACTGTAAAGCCCAATACTGTCCTGTAGTAACCATTAAACTGATGGTTTTGGTTTTTCCATCAAACGCTTTGGGATAACTTTATTTTTTACCCTATGCCAGGTGATAGGCATCTAAGACCCAGTCCTAGTCAATGTGGCAGGAATATACAAAGGGTTGTGACAGCCCAACGTGAGCCCTGGTAACTGCCCACAGGAATCAGGAAGAGGTGTCTCCCACCTGTATTGGTGCAGTAACCTGACCTTCCTGTCTTTTTTTTTAAGTTAATTTTTTTCTTCGTAATCTCTACATGCGACAGGGGGCTCAAACCCAGCCCTGAGATCAAGAGTAGCATGCTCTTTGACGGAGCCAGCAAGTCCCCCAGTGCCCTCCTTGTCTTTACATCTTACAATCCTCATCCTGCCAATCTCACAATTACCATCTACACTGCCACCATATCTGAATTCTTAAGATTCAAGGCCCCTTCCACCATTAGGCTTCAAGCAGTCTTCCTTAGCCTAATTTCCCTGATACCGCTCTCTTCATTCTCCTAAGAATCTGGAACACCTTCCCCCGCCCCCCATCTTCTTAAAGACCAGTTTAAATATACATTCTTCATTCAACAAATAGAGTGCTGGTTGTGTGCCAAGCCTTTTGCTAGGTGCCTGGGTATGTACCAGTAGATAACCACAGACAGTAAATATCCTTGTCCTTAACTTTACAATCTGGAGTTGAAAAACAGACCATCAGAAAGTACACAAAAGTGTAAGAAGAGAAAATGCCAGAATAAAATAAATACAGAAATACCAGTTTGTCTAGCTGGGTGATGGAGGGCCCTGAGCTAGGAAAGCTTATTCAAGGACCAAGATGGCCACGATGGCCAAGGTGGCTGGAGCTTAATAGGTGATAGAGTGACCGGTAAAGAGTTTGGAGAGGCAGGCAGGGTTCAGCTCAGGCTGGACCTTGTAGGCTATGGCTAGGACATGGGGTTTATTTATTGTGCAATGGGAAGGCATTGGAGTGTTGAATAGAGGAGTGAAATAACGATTTGTTTTGAAGAGATGACTGGTGGATTATAGGAAGAGCCCCCAACAAACAACTGACAGAACCCACATCTAGGCTTTCCACCGGTTTATACTACAAGTCTGCATCCTATTATAGTATAAGAGCTGTTTATGAATGACTCCCTTCTGCAGGTTCTCCTTTGTAGAGGTCAGGTACCTCTATGTATTGTTAAAATACATCAAGGAGAGTGAAATGCCTGAGTCTATATTTTTCGTTTAAAAAAAGTCTATGTATATATACATAGAAAACAGTCTGGCAAGAGGAACACTAAACTGTTAATAGTAGTTTGGGGAAAACATTCTCATGTTTCTGTACTGTTTCAATTTTTTTTAGAATTAGCACATGTTGTTTTTATATTAAAAATGAAGTATATGTGAGTGATTCCATTTTTATGCCATTCTGGAAAAGGTAAAACTACAGGGCCGGAGAACACTGAATACCAGGATTGGGACTAGGGGTAAGGGTTGACTAGAAAAGGAGACCAAGGAACTTTTGGGGGTGATATAAATGTGTGATATTTGATTGTGGTAGCAGACACATGTCTATATGAGTTTGTTAAACCATATGGTAAAAAAGGTGAACTTACTATATGTAAATTATCAACAAACCTGACTTTAAAAAATGAAATATGGGGGGAGCCTGATTGGCTTAGTCAGGAGCATGTGACTTTTGATCTCGGGGTTGTGAGTTCCAGCTGCACATTAGGTGTAGAGATTACTTAAAGTCTTAAAAAAAATAATGAAATAGAGAAAGTATAGAAAGCAAGGACAAGTTAAAAAATATTTTCAATTATGCAAGTAATGAAATTACACAATAATAAAATAACTCATTATGCTTTTTAAGATAATTACGATATTAAAGGTAAGTCTGATTTCTTGTGTGTCATGGTCCCCATCCTTCCCTCCTTCCCAGAGGTAATCAGTGATGTGTGTTTTTGCAAATCTTTTTTAAAAAAGTTAATAAGTATGTGGCATTAGAAAATATATAGCACTGGGTTTTATGTGCACACGTGTATGTTCTTTATTACATTAACGATATGTGGTACCCTATTCAACACCTTCACTCAATTTTTTTTATATCTATTGATAAAGATCTACTTTAACCAATCCAAATTTAGTATTGCTTTTTTCCCCTCACGTTAATGGTCATCATGCTGTACCTTATTCGGCAACTCTTATCACTCAGTGCTTTTTGGTGTTTAATTCACTCTTTGGCAGCACAGTAGATAGCATTCATTCCACTTTATGAACACACTACGTTCTGCTAATCATTAGCAGATTAGGTTGGTCCCAGTCTTTCCCTGTGCCTCCAGTTTTCCCATGGTGGGGCCGCTTCAGGTTGGATGGCCACGGGTGGCACAAGTTTGTGCATTTTCCACTTGAATAGGGTGGGATTCGTGTCTTCCCCAGATAGGTACCAACAGCCGCCGAGAAGCGGGTATTCCCGCGTAACGTACAAAAGGTGCGCCCACGGCAGCCAGCGACAGCTTCCCAGCTCGCTCCCACAACCGCTTTTCCTTGCCACTCCCTCTACGCCCGCCGGTTCCTTCCCAGCAAGCACCGCGCATATTTGCATATCAATTTACGTCCTTGCCCTTACTTCTATATAAAAATCGAAAGGACAAATTATAAAAGTCTTCTTGTGAATATTGCTCTACGGCTCAGCATGTCTTGAAGTTCCCCCTTCAACTTGAGGAGTAAGGAATAAGAAATTGTTTACATTTTATTTTCACCTTTACCGAAAGAGGGATTCGCCAGCTCTGCCTCCCTGGTTTTGCGCAGGGACAGGCAAAAAGGGCTTCTGTCGTGAGTGGCACACGTAGGGCAGCTCCATTGCTCTTCGTGCGGAATCGACATCAAGAGATTTCGGAAGCATAATTTTTTGGTACCTGGGCAGCTGGTGATCGTTGGTCCCGGCGCCCTTGTTTGTTATAACAAGGACAGTTGGTTTTTTTTGTTAGTTTGTAGATGTTATACTTTTCATTGTACATTAGAAGTGCATGGTTTCCGTTCGGAATTTCCGTGGGGGGGGGGCTTAGTTATGCTGGCAACACGTCCCCTTGGTAAATTGGGTGTAGTAGTTTTACTTGGGGTTAGTTAAAGCTTTAAAGCCGTGGAAAATCTCGATGAAAAAACTAGTTAACGTAAGTCAACTAGTTACAAGAACCATCACACACCCAAGAAAAACTAAAAAATGGTGGGTACGAACTGGTTTTTCACAATCGTGTGTTTATGAAGATTGCTCTCACAACCGAACAGATGATTGCTGACGTACGAAGAGCACTAATTTTTCCATTTCACAGGTTTAAGAAAAGTAAGTTTTATGTTTACGCAAGCGCACTCTGAATTATGCACCCAGTGGGAATATCGGGACTCCTCGTAGGTGTCCTTTTCCAGGGATGATTGAATCACCGTGCATAACTTTGATCTTGTAAAAATTCTTCCACTTTAACCAGGCATATATATCCCCCTTTTTTTTAAAGACTTTATTCATTTGAGAGAGAGAGCACGAGTGAGGGGAGAAGCCGACTCCCTACTGAGCAGGGAGTACCACGTGGGGCTTGATCCCAGCCAGGACCTGGAGAGATCATGACCTGAGCTGAAGGCAGTCGCTCAACCATCTGAGCCTCCCAGGCGCCCTATATATCCCTTTCTAAAGCTGTGTTAATGTTCTTTCTATAGCCTTTGTCCTTTAAAACCAGAAGCAATAGATTTAAATACCAGTTTAGCACTTTCTTACTGATGGATACCAGCAACCTTTCTGGATAACCATTCAGCACAGACATAATCTAAAACCTTCAAAAAATTCATCTCCCAAGAATGTATCCTCATGTAAAATTATGTTTTGTTTTTTTTTTTAAAGATTTTATTTATTTATTCATGAGAGAGAGAGAGAGAAGCAGAGGGAGAAGCAGGCTCCCAAGGAGCAGGGAGCCTGATGCGGGACTCGATCCCAGGACCCTGGGATCATGACCTGAGCCGAAGGCAGACGCTTAACCATCTGAGCCACCCAGGCGCCCTAAAATTATGTTTAAGAGGAGATTTAGGGGCTCCTGGCTGGCTCAGTCAGAAGAGCATGTGACTGGTCTAGATCTCCCGGTGGTGAGTTGGAGCCCCCACCTTGGGAATAGAGATTATTGAAAAAAAAAAAAAAAAAAACTTAAAAAAAGAGATTTAGCAAAGGGTTCATTCATTCTAACAACAGATGTATACTAGTGCTCCAATATACAGTTGACCCTTGAACAACATGGGTTTGAACTGCACAGGTCCACTCATGGTACTGGAAATGTATTTTCTCTTCCTTATGATTTTTTTTTTCAAGTAAGCTCTATGCCCAAGGTGGGTCTTGAACTTATGAACCAAGATCAAGAGTTGCATGCTCCACTGACTGAGCCAGTCAGGCGCCCCTCCCTGATGATTTTCTTAATACCATTTTCTTTTTTCTAGTTTATTTTTTTATTTTTTATTTTAAAAAAATATTTTATTTATTTATTTGACAGAAACACAGCGAGAGAGGGAACACAAGCAGAGGGAGCGGAAGAGGGAGAAGCAGGCTTCCCACTGAGCAGGGAGCCTGATCCGAGCTCAATCCCAGGACCCTGGGATCATGACCTGAGCCGAAGGCAGACGCTTAACGACTGAGCCACCCAGGCGCCCTCTTTTTTCTAGTTTAATTTTATTATAAGACTGCAGTATATAATACACATAATACAAAAAACATGTGTTAATCAGCTATTTATGTTATCAGGCTTCTAGTCAACAGAAGGTAGCTTCTGGGGAGTCAAAAGCTATACTCAGTGAGGAGTTATACTTGGATTTTTTTAAGACTTATTTTATTCTTTATTTTTTAAAGATTTTATTTATTTGAGAGAGATGGAGAGCACGAGTGAGGGGAGGAGCAGAGGGAGAGGAAAAAGCAGAAGCAGACTCTCTGCTGAGCAGGGAGCTGGTCACAGGGCTCCATCCCAGGACCCTGGGATCATGACCTGAGCTGAAGTCAGATGCTTAACCAACTGAGCCACCCAGGTGCCTGAGACTTATTTATTTTAGAGAGAGAGGGAGTGGATGTGAGTGAGAGCAGGATGAGGGGCAGAGGGGAAGGGAGAGGGATAAGCAGACTGCGCTGAGCCTGGAGCCTGACTGGGGCTTGAAGTGGGGCTCTATCCCACAACCCCAAGACCATGACCTAAGCCGAAATCAAGTGTCTGATGCTCAACCAACTGAGCGACCCAGGCGCCCCTATAATGGTATTTTTTACAGCAGGGGGAGTGTGTGTGTGTGTCTGGGGGGGTGAGGGTTGGCACCTCTAAACCTCTGCATTGTTCAAGGGTCAAGTATAGTAGTGATAGACCCAGTGCCTTGACTTCACAAGGCTTAGTGAGGGGAGAGAATAGCAAACTGAGTACTATGCTGAATTTGGCTGGGGGGCGGGGAGATCTGGGAAAGCTTTCCTAAAGCAAAGACTTTGAAGCTGAAACCTGAAGAAGAAATAGAAGACCACCAAAGTTGTAGGAGGAAGGGCTGTTTAAGTAGAGGCAAAGCCTTGAGGGTGGAGTCAATGGGCTGCAACCCCAGAGCTGAAAGACCAGAATGATCAGAAGGAAACCAGCCAGGTGGCAGCACACAGGAAAGCCTGAAGAGACCACTGAGGCCTGGTCTCACGGGCCTTGGATGTTCCTCGCAGTATTTTTTATAAAGCATAAGAAATGAAGAGTTACCCACACCATGTCTCAGCCAACTTTTTCTGTAAAGAGGCCAGATGGTGCGTATTTTAGGTTTTGTGGTCTCAGGGTCTCTGCTAACCACTCAACTCTGCTGTTACAAAGCAGTAACAGACAATATATAAACAAGAGAGTATAGCAGTGTTCCAATAAAGTTTGACTTATAGACACTGAAATTTGAATTTCATATAACTTTCACATGTCATGAAATAGTATTATTTTGATTTTTTTTTAAGATTTTATTTATTTATTTATTTGAGAGAGAGAGAATGAGAGATAGAGAGCATGAGAGGGAAGAGGGTCAGAGGGAGAAGCAGACTCCCTGCTGAGCAGGGAGCCCGATGCGGGACTCCATCCCCGGACTCCAGGATCATGACCTGAGCTGAAGGCAGTCGCCCAACCAACTGAGCCACCCAGGCGCCCTGATTTTTTTTTTTTTTTAATCCTGCCAGCCATTTAAAAATGTGAAAACCATTCTTAGACTCCCAGGCAACAGCTGGGGAGCTGTAGTTAACTGGCCCTTGGCCTACATGTTCAGGGATAGCCACAAATGGAATACCATGTACTCATTACAATGTTGCACAGAAGGGCACCTGGCTGGCTTAGTCGGTAGAGCCTATGTCCCTTCATCTCGGGGCAATGAATTCAAACCCCACGTTGGGCACAGAGCTTAATTAATTAATTAATTAATTTATTTATTTTTAAAGATTTTGTTTATTTATTTGACAGAGAGAGACACAGCGAGAGAGGGAACACAAGCAGGGGGAGTGGGAGAGGGAGAAGCAGGCTTCCCGCGGAGCAGGGAGCCCGATGCGGGGCTTGATCCCAGGACCCTGGGACCATGACCTGAGCCGAAGGCAGACGCTTAACGACTGAGCCACCCAGGCGCCCCCACAGAGCTTGATTTAAAAAAAACAATAATAGGGGCGCCTGGGTGGCTCAGTTGGTTAATCGACTGCCTTCGGTTCAGGTCATGATCCTGGAGTCCCGGGATCGAGTCCCACATCGGGCTCCCTGCTGAGCAGGGAGTCTGCTTCTCCCTCTGAACCTCTTGCCTCTCATGCTCTCTATCTCTCATTCTCTCTCTCTCTCAAATAAATAAATAAAATCTTTAAAAAAAATAAAAATAAAAAAACAATAATAATAGGGCGCCTGGGTGGCTCAGATGGTTAAGCATCTGCCTTTGGCTCACGTCATGATTCCAGAGTCCTGGGATCAAGCCCCACATCGGGCTTCTGGCTCAGCCGGAGGCCTGCTTCTCCCTCTCCCTCTGCCTCTCCCCCTGCTCATGCTCTCTCTCTCTCTCTGTATCTCTGTGTCTCAAATGAATAAATAAAATCTTTAAAAAATAATACTAAAAATAAAATGTTGCGGGACGCCTGGGTAGCTCAGTCCGTTAACTGTCTGCCTTCGGCTCAGGTCATGATCTCGGGGTCCTGGGATCAAGCCCTGCACTGAGCTCCGTGCTCAGCGGGAAGTCTGTTTCTCCTTCTCCCTCTGCCCCTCCCCCTGTTCATGCTCGCAAGCTCTCTCTCTCAAATAAATAAAAATAAAATCTTTAAAAAAAAAATGTTGCATAAGAACACTTATGATAATGGTTCACCGCTATGGAACACTTATCAAGTGCCGGGCCCTATATTAAGGACTTCGTATGCATTAGCTCCTGTTCCTCATAACATAAACCAATGAGGTAGGTAGTATTATTTTGCTCATTTTACAGATTAGAAAACAGAAACTCCAAGAGGCCCAGATCACATAGCTAGAAAGTAGCAAAGGCAAGAGGTGAGCTCAGGTCTTCTTTTTTTCTTTCTTTCTTTTTTTTTTTTTTTTTTGAGTTCAGGTCTTCTGACAGGAATCAGGTGCTTTGCACAGAATGGTCCAGGAGAATGTCAACTATAGCAGAATCTGTTAGGAAAGATTTATTGGGAAAGTGAAAATTTTTTTTCCTTTTGTTTACCCAAATTTCATTTCCTTTTTCTTTTTTAGGTTTTATTTATTTAAGTAATCTCTATACCCATCATGGGGCTCGAACTCATGACCCCGAGATCAAGAGTCCTACACTCTTCTGACTGAGCCAGCCTGGCACCCCCATGTTTTCCCATTTCCTATGAAAGTACAGAGTACATGAAAAGGTTAGAGAAATAATGGAGACACACAGTGACTGGAATACAACTGCCGACAAAATCAGACCACAAAGTAGCCAGTCCCAGAAAACCATATATGATATGATTCCTTTTATACAAAATGTCCAGAAAAGGCAAATATAGAGGGACAGAAAGCAGATTAGTGGCTGTCTGTGGGGTGGGAGCAGGGATTGACTACAAATGGGCATGAGGGATTTTCTGGGGGTAAAAGGAAATGTCCTAAAACTACATTATGGTCAGAGGTGTCCACCTCTATAAATTTACTAAATATCATTTGAATTGTACATTTAAAATGGATGAGTCTTGTGGTTTGTAAATTATACTTGAAAAGGAGTGTTAAAAAAAATTCAAGGGCTGGAAGGAGAGTATACCCAGCTAGGAGCCTGAGAATCTGTAATCAGTTTATGGAATAAGTTCTCTAATTTAGAAAATTGACCTTAGTGGATATCCTGCATGTTGAGTTTCTGTCAGCTGATTATGACGCTCCCCCACCCCCCCAATTAAAGACCCTTGCGTGGCCGCCTAACTAGTTTGGTTTAACATCCTGTTAGTTTCCATGACTCACCACCCTCTTTGTTCTCAGGGCTCCAGTGATACTGGTCTTCTCTGTGTATCTCTCAAGCCACTACTCTCTCTAGAAAGTTTTTTCTTCTAGCTGGAAATGCTCTTTCTCAACAGGTCCTCCCCCTCCCTCCCTTTCCCATCATGGCTAACTCCTCCCTTCTTCTGTGTCTCAGCTCAAATGTCACTTCCTCAGCGAGGCCTTCCTTGATTCCCCACCCCTTACTAGGTTAGCTCCCCCACACTCCTTTACTCTTTCATGGCACCATGTACTTCTCAGCAGAACATTATCACAATTGTTTTTTTCTTAAGATTTTTTATTTATTTTTTGATAGAGAGAGAGACAGTGAGAGAGGAAACACAAGCAAGGGGAGTGGGAGAGGGAGAAGCAGGCTTTCCACTGAGCAAGGAGCCTGATGAGAGCTCTATCCCAGGACCCTGGGATCATGACCTGAGCTGAAGGCAGACGCTTAACGACTGAGCCACCCAGGCGCCCCCACAATTGTTATTAATGCATTTACAATTAATGTAAAGTTAGTTGCTAGATATTTATATTACCCAGCCAGAATATCACCTATATGAGGGCATGGAACCTGTCTGGGTCTTGTATACCACTTGCATTCTTTTTTTTAAAAATTTTTTATTGTTATGTTATTCACCATATATTACATCATTTGGGTTTTTTAATAATTTTTTTAAGATTTTATTTATTTATTTGACAGAGAGAGACATAGCGAGAGAGGGGAACACAAGCAGAGGGAGTGGGAGAGGGAGAAGCAGGCTTCCCGCTGAGCAGGGAGCCCGATGCGGGGCTCAATTCCAGGATCCTGGGATCATGACCTGAGCCGAAAGCAGAAGCTTAACGACTGAGCCACCCAGGCGCCCACATCATTGGTTTTTGATGTAGTGTTCCACGATTCATTGCTTGTACCACTTGCATTCTTGGGTCTGGTGTAGTATCTGGCACTTTAGTAGGCATTCAATATGTATTTATAGAGCTCTTCATAATCCATGAAGTACTTGTGAATATACAAGTACATTCACTGGTATTTATTAAGCACCTACTATGTGCTAGGATATAGGTGTGTACAAGACAGTCTGCTCCCGTCCATTCTCCTAAGTAGGACAAGAACAGTCTTCCCATTTTACAGGTAGTCTAAGCCTACACTTGTGTAAGGAAGTCACAGGACCTTCTGTAACTAAAATGGAACTCCTTCTAATCAGGTCATAGACTCCCAATGGGGTGGATTTACTCCAGGTGGGTAGGGGCAGGGAAATGGATTTTTTTTTAAGTTTTTATTTATTTATTTGAGAGAGAGGGTACAGGGAGCAGGGGGAGAAGAAGAGAGAATCTCAAACAGACTCCCCATTGAGTGTGGAACCCAACTCAGGGCTCAATCCCATGACCCCAAGATCATGACCTGAGCAGAAACCAAGAGTCAGATGCCCAACTGACTGAGCCACCCAGGCACCTTCAGAGAGATGGATTTTGAGAGGCTGTGAAGCTTTGTCATTTTAAGGGGAGGGGAAGAGGGTGTGGTGTCAATTTGTCAGAGGAGAAGAAGATGTTTCTACCCTTTAGGTGGGCAGAGATGCAAGCATGGCTCCTTTCTTAAAACCAGCCAAACCTGGGGGCACCTGGCTGGCTCAGTCAGTAGAATATGCCACTCTTAATCTCAAGGTCATGAGTTCAAACCCCATGCTGGGTGTAGAGCTTACTTAAAAAAACAAAACAAAACAAAAAACCTGGGGGCACGTGGGTGGCTCAGTTGTTAAGCTTCTGCTTTTGGCTCAGGTCATGATCCCAGGGTCCTGGGATCGAGCCCCACATCAGGCTCCCTGCTCGGCGGGAAGCCTGCTTCTCTCTCTCCCACTCCCCCTGCTTGTATTCCCTCTCTCGCTGTGTCTCTCTCTGTCAAATAAATAAAATCTTTAAAAAACAAAAACAAAAACAAACCTGGTCCCCTGACTCCCCTTGGTCCATATATTGCAGTGTTGGGATAAGTGACACTGATAAGAAATGATGGTCACACAAAAGTTGTGTTTCTATACACTAACAATCCAAAAAGAAAATTAAGAAAACAATTCCATTTACAATAACATCAAAAAGAATAAAATACTTAGGAATAAATTTAACCAAGGAGGTAAAACTGAACCAAGGAGGAGTGTAACTTGTACACAAAAAACTACAAAACATTGCTGAAAGGATTTAAAGAAGACATAAATAAATGGAAAGACATCCCATGTTCATGAACTGGAAGATTTAATATTATTGTTAAGATGTCAATACTAGCCAAACTGATCTATGGATTCAATGTAATCCCTAAAAAAATCCTAACTTTTTTTGCAGAAATTGAAAAATCCATCTTAAAATTCAGATGGAATCTCAAGAGACCCCCAAATAGCCAAAATACTCTCATAAAAGGACAAAGTTGGAAGACTACACTTCCTGATTTCGAAACTCCCTACAAAGCTACGGTAAGTAAAATAGTGTGGTCTAGACATACATATAGACCAATGGAATAGAATAGAGAATAGAAAGTCCTAGTATCAAATCTTGGTATCAAATGATTTTTTTTCAAATGATTTTTGGTAAGAGTGCCAAGGCCATTTTCCATTCGGTAGGGGAAAAACAGTCTTTCAGCAAATGGTGCTGGGAAAACTGGATATTCATATGCAATAGAATGAATTTGAACTTTTTTTTTTAAGATTTTATTTATTTATTTGACAGAGAGAGACACAGCGAGAGAGGGAACACAAGCAGGGGGAGTGGGAGAGGGAAAAGCAGGCTTCCCACCGAGCAGGGAGCCTGATGTGGGGCTCGATCCCAGGACCCTGGGATCATGACCTGAGCCAAAAGCAGACACTTAACGACTGAGCCACCCAGGCGCCCCTGAATTTGAACTCTTATACCACATCCAAAAAATATCTCAAAATGTATCAAAAGTCTAAACGTAAGAGCTAAAGCTATAAAAAGCTCTTAGAAGAAAACGGGGAAATCATCATGATATTGGATTCAGTAATGATTTCTTAAATATGATACCAAAGCAAGATAACAAAAAGAAAAGAATAAGTAAATTGGAATTCATCAAAATTTGAAACTTTTGTGCATTGAAGGCCACTAACAAGACAGTGAAAAAATAACCCACAGAATGGAAGAAAATATTTGTATGGTCTGGATGGCAGCACTTATCAGATATGTAATTTGCAAAGAACTCCTATAACTCAACAATAAAAAGCAAACTCAATTCAACAATGGGCAAAGGATTTAAATAGACCTCTCTAAAGATCTACAAATAGCCAATAAAAAAGATGCTCCACATTAGTCCACATTACATTAGGGAAATGCAAATCAAAATCACAGTGAGTTACCATTTCACACCTATCAGGATGGCTACTATTAAAAACAAACAAAAAACGAATGTTGGCAGGGCACCTGTGTGGCTCCAGAAGAGTGTGCAACTCTCGATCTCAGGGTTATGAGTTCAAGCCCCACATTGGGTGTAGAGATTACTTAAATAAACAAACTTTTAAAATGTGTTGGCAAGGAATGTGGAGAAATTGGAATTTTTGTGCACTGTTGGTGGGAATGTAAAATGGTACAGCAGCTGTGGAAAACAGTATGGCGATTCCGCACAAAACTGAAAATAGAATTGTCATGTGATCGAGCAATTCCTCTTCTGGGTATATACCCCAAAGAATTGAAAGCAGAGTCTCAAAGATATATTTGTGTGGGGTTTTTATTGTTGTTGTTGTTTTTTAAAGGTTTTATTTATTATTTATTTATTTATTTGTGAGTAAAACGATAGTGGTTTTTTTTTTTAAGAATTTTTATTTATTTATTTGACACAGAGAGAGCATAAGCAGGTGGAGTAGCAGGTAGAGGGAGAGGGAGAAGCAGGCTCCCCACTGAGCAAGGAGCCAGATGTGGGGCTTGATCCCAGGACCCTGGGAACACGACCTGAGTCGAAGGCAGTCGCTTAACCAACTGAGCCACCCAGGCACCCCAAAATGATAGTTTCTTAAGTGAAGATACAGAAAAAGCTCTCAAGAGTGAGAGAAGTCCCGACAGCATTGCCTTATTTATTTGAGAGAGAGGGAGGGCAAGAGAGAGCACGAGTAGAGCAGAGGGAGAGGTAGAAACAGGTTCCCCGCTGAACAGGGAGCCCAATGCGGGGCTCAATCCCAGGATCCTGAGATCATGACCTGAATGGAAGGCAGACGTTTAACTGACTGAGCCACCCGGCTGCTCCTCAAAGATATATTTGTACACCCATATTCATGGCAGCATTATTCACAATAGCCAAAAGGTGGAAACAATCCAAATGACCATCAAAGCATAAATGGATAAACAAAATCAATAAATATGCACACAATGGAATACTATTTGGCCATTAAAAGGAATGAATTACCAGCTACAACATGGATGAACCTTGAAGACATTATGCTAAGTGAAATAAACCAGACTCACATGGACAAATATCATGTGATTCCACTTACTGGAGGTACTTTTAATGGTCAAATTCACAGAGACAGAAAGTAGGAGAGTGGTTATTAGGGGCTGAAGTGGGGGTGGGGTATGAGAAGTTATTCTTTAATGGGCACAGAGTTTCAGCTGAGGAGGGTGAGGACGTTCTGGAGATGGATGGTGGTGATGGCTGCACAACAGTGTGAATGTACTTAATGCTACTGAAGTGTACACTTAGAAATGGTTAAATGGTTAAAATGCTAAATTTTAAAAATTAAAAATGAATAAATTAAAATTAAAAATTTAAGGAAAAGAAAAGATGGTGAAGAACAAGGTTTTGGATGTACCTAAGATGTCTCCAGCACCAGGGTGCCTGGCTGGCTCAGTTGGTAGAGCATGTGACTCTTAATCTTGGGGTTGTAGGTTCAAGCCCTATGCTGGATGTAGAGGTTACTTAAAAATAAAATCTTAAGTAGGGAAAAATAAGA
The DNA here is from genome assembly GCF_009762305.2 of Zalophus californianus. NCBI lineage: Eukaryota > Metazoa > Chordata > Mammalia > Carnivora > Otariidae > Zalophus > Zalophus californianus. Next base: position 21,466,115 of record NC_045598.1, read on the forward strand.
AAAAGAAAACAATGAAATTTAAAGCTTAAAACCATTTGTATAAGCTAAACAGAGAAAATGATATATATTTATACACATACATACGCCTCTTCATATATACATACATACATATAAGGATGTACATATATCCCAGTAAATATAAGAAAAGTACACTGGAAGCACACTTATAAATACAATAAAGGATAGATCTATGAGAGAGATGGTGTTAGGGTTTGTTTGAAATATAAAAATAAGCCTAAATAAGGCTTTCCAAAGACTGATGTTGATATTGTACCATTTGCTGTGATCAACAAAATGCTATATGTTTGAGACATAAAAAGAAAACACATAAATGAAATAAAAAGACTAATTATGAAAAAATGAAATAAAATCTCTAAAAAAAGTGTCTCCAGCACGGGCTGGAAGCTGATCACAGCTCAGGGTGCTTACTGTAGTCTGCAAAACAGTGTGTAAGCCAAGTGCCTGGTATGGAGCATGTACTCGGGAATGGTCCCCATAACAGATAAGGAGTCTGAGGCCCAGAGAGGTCCTGTAGCCAATGGTGGCAACTGACTGGGCTCCAAGTTCTGTTAGGTAAGTGGGTGGTGCCAGTTGGAGTATTAATAGTAATACCAGCTGGTATTTCTTGAGTGCTTAATACATTCCAGACATTATTCTTCGTCTTTTTGACCTAGTTTACTCTTCATAACCCCTCTGTGATTGAGGTACCATTACCATCTCCCTTTTACAGATGAGGAAACTGAGGCCGAGACAGAGACTGATCCAAGTTCAAGGAGCCAGCACAACTCGAATCTCATCCTCTTTGTCTCCAAAACCAGAAATCCAGCCTTTTGGTTTGCTCTTGGTGGTGGACAGTGGGTGTAGGTGGGTGTGGGGTGGTGGAGTAAGTGATTCATTTGACTGAATCTAGGTTCAACCTAGATTTTTCTTTCTTTCCCTTTTTTTTTTTCTCCACCCACTGGCAGAACTTCCTCCTTATCTCTCTCTGCCTCTTTTCCTGATTCACTCCCCATCTGTTAGTGGGCTCTGGCTTCTGAGAATGTGATGCAGAGGGTAGGGTAGGCTGTGGGGGTGGGGAGGTAGACACAAAAGTGTAGGCAGTCCTTAATATTTTTTGAGAGCTCTCTATGTACCAGGCAATGTTCTGGACGTTGAATACAACAGACCTTGTCCCTGCTCCCAAGGGGATTTCATTACAGGGTATATATGCATGTGAGTGGCAGGTTAGGGCTCGAGGGGGGGATGGAGTAGAAAGGGAAGTGGGGGAGGGGGAGGGAAGTGGATACAGACCAGGAAGATGTGGCCAGTGTCAGTAAGGGCTATAAAGGAGATGTGAGAGAGAGTGCCTGGAGAGCAAGGCAACTAGAGACAGTGAGAACAGGGCAGGCCTGGCTCAGGAGCTGAGGTGAGACCTGGAGCATGGGAAGGAGCCAGCTGAAGATGTGGGAGAAGAACATTACAGGAGGGGCGCCTGGGTGGTTCAGTCGGTTGAGCGTCTGCCTTCAGCTCGGGTCATGATCCCAGGGTCCTGGGATCGAGCCTCACGTCGGGCTCCCTGCTCTGTGGGGAGTCTGCTTCTGCCTCTCCCTCTGCTGCTTCCCTTGCTTGTGCTCTTTCTCTCATTCTCTCCCTCTCCTTCAAATAAATAAATAAAATCTTAAAAAAAAATTACAGGATTCTGTGGGGAAACAGCACAGGCAAAGTCATGAAATCCGTGTGTTGGAGGAACTTGGAGAAGGCCAGGGAGGCTGGAGCAGGGTGACAGAAAAGGAGTCAAGAGGAGATCCCAGCGCCAGCTCATGCAAGGTCTTGTAGACCATGATGAGGAGTTCAAGGTTAATTCCAAGGGGAAGAGAGGCCACTGGAGGAGGTAACAGTGGAGCCTGGGAGGCAGCATGGCAGGAAGTGGGGAGACCAATCAGGAGGTTCTGGCTGTAAGGCAGCAGAGACAGGTGATGGTGGTGTGGACCAGGTGGGATTCAGAGAGAAGGCAGTATTAGAGGGGTCTTTGGGAGGTGACTGAGCGAAGGAGGTACCAGTCTCTGAGGTGGAGGAGATAAGAGGTGGGAGAAGGGGGGATCTAAGGTGAGGTGGAGATAGAAATCACGAATTCGGTGTGGACATACTGACTTTGCGGAATCAGTGGCTGGTCAGGCAGCTTGAGGCACTGCTCCAGGCTGGAAGTAGGTGTGTGGGAAGAGAAACCTGGGACCCAAAGGCCACACTTCTTCACAGATGGGCAAGGTAGGGTCCAGAAGATGCTTGAAATTTTGTTTTGTTTTTGCTTGTTTGAAATTGGTTATTGACACTTACAAATCCAGAGATATCGGGACACCTGGGTGGCTCAATTGGATAAGCATCTGCCTTTGGCTCGGGTCATGATCCCCGGGTCCTGGGATCAAGCCCCAGATCAGGCTCCCTGCTCAGTGGGGAGTCTGCTTCTTTTTTTTTAAAGTTTTTGTGTGTGGGTTTTTTTTTTTTTTTTAAAGATTTTATTTATTTATTTGAGAGAGAGAGAATGAGAGATAGAGAGCACGAGAGGGAAGAGGGTCAGAGGGAGAAACAGACTCCCCGCCGAGCAGGGAGCCCGATGCGGGACTCGATCCCGGGACTCCAGGATCATGACCCGAGCCGAAGGCAGACGCTTAATGACTGAGCCACCCAGGCGCCCCGGGGAGTCTGCTTCTTGATCTCTCTCTGCCTCTCTCCCTGCCAATTCTCTCTAACTCACTCTCTTTCAAATAAATAAAGTCTTTAAAAAAAAATCCAGAGATATCAAATAAAGCTCAGGATTTCCACTTCCTCTTCCAAACTGGATGTTCTAGCCACACTGGGCCCACCTTCTGGTTCCATGGCAGACTGGTAGAGGAGCTGTGGCCCCTCCGAATAAGGCACAAACTCTCCAGCTGGTCTAACCCCAGTAGGTCTGCTCAACGCCTGGTTCTGGTGGCACTGATTTCAACCTCTGACATGGGTAGGAGGTGATACCATAGAAAGGGAAAAAGTTGTCCTGGGACAGAGCCTGGACTTTGGATGGACCCATTGGAAATGGCAGCTCAGCTGCTTCTCAGCCTTGCAACCCAGAGTGTGCCACTTAATTTCACTGAGCCTGTCTTGCCTTTTCTGGAGAATGAGGATAACACTCCTTATCTGGAATTTCATCTGTAGGAAATCTCCTAGCACAGTGGCAGACATAGAAAAGGGTCTCAAGCAGTTTGTTTCTTTCCCTTTCAATCCGATGAACAGCTAGTCTCAGGAAATCAGAATGGTTAGGCCATAGCACAGGTTGAAATAAAGAGTCCAGATTCTGGCTCTACCACAGGCCAATTATGCAACCTCAGTTTTCCTATCTGTAGGATGGGGACACTACTCGCATCAACCTTGCAGGAATTAAATAAGTTAATATAAAATATTTAAAATGGTATGGCACAGGGCGCCTGGGTGGCTCAGTTGGTTAAGCGACTGCCTTCGGCTCAGGTCATGATCCTGGAGTCCTGGGATCGAGTCCCGCATCGGGCTCCCTGCTCGGAGGGGAGTCTGCTTCTCCCTCTGACCCTCCCCCCTCTCATGCTTTCTCTCTCTATCTCATTCTCTCTCTCAAATAAATAAATAAAATCTTAAAAAAAATAATAAAATAAAATAAAATGGTATGGCACTGAGGATTAGATTGGCTTTTTTTTTTAAGATTTTATTTATTTATTCATGAGAGACAGAGAGAGAGAGAGAGAGAGAAGCAGAGGGAGAAGCAGGCTCCCAAGGAGCAGGGAGCCTGATGTGGGACTCGATCCCAGGACCCTGGGATCATGACCCGAGCTGAAGGCAGACGCTTAACCATCTGAGCCACCCAGGCGCCCTAGATTGGCTTTTACACCTGGCTGGCCATTAGAGTCTTCTAGGGACATTTTATTTATTTATTTATTTTTAATTTTATTTATTTATTCATAAGAGACGGGGGGGGGGCAGGCTCCCCGCTGAGCGGGGATCCCGATGCAGGACTTGATCCCAGGACCCTAGGATCATGACCTGAGCTGAAGGCAGATGCGTAACCATCTGAGCCACCCAGGCACCCATATTTTGTTTATTTTTTAAAAAGATTTATTTATTTTAGAGAGAGAGTGAGAGCACTAGCGGGAGGGGGAAAGGAGAGAATCTGAAGCAGACTTCTGCAGTGAGTGCAGAGCCTGAGGCAGGGCTGGATGCAGGTCTCAATCCCATGACCCTGAGATCAAGACCTGAGCCAAAACTGAGCTTGATGTTTAACTGACTGCATGACCCAGGCACCCCTTCTAGGGACATTTTAGAAAATACTCATGTCTGGGCTCTATCCTCAGAGATCTTGTCTGAATTCATTTGGGGTGGGGCCCTGGTATGGGTATTTTATAAAATCTCAAGTAATTCTATGTACAGCCAGGAATAGGAGCTCTACAGTACAGGGAAAATTATGAACAATGGGCTCTGGAGCACAATTGCCTATGTTCAAATACAGCTGAGCCAATAAACAGATGTATGAATGTGGGCAAGTTCTTAACCTCTCATGTTATTTTTTTTTTAAGATTTTATTTATTTACTGGGAGAGAAAGGGAGGGAGGGAGAGAACAGAGGGACAATGAGAGGGAGAAGCAGACTCCCCGCTGAGCAGAGAGCCAATGTGGGACTCGATCCCAGGATCATGACCTGAGCCAAAGGCAGACACTTAACCGACTGAGCCACCCAAGTGTCCCAAGGCTTTATTTTTATTTTTTTTAAGATTTTATTTATTTACTTAGAGAGAGAGAGAGAGAGAGGGAGAGAGAACAGAGGGAGAATCAGAGGGAGAATAACCTCTCATGTTAAAGTGGGTCAATAAAAGGACCTGGGAGAGGGGTGCCTGGGTGGCTCAGATGGTTAAGCGTCTGCCTTCGGTTTGGGTCATGATCCCAGGGTGCTGGGATCGAGCCCCACATCGGGCTCCTGGCTCAGCGGGGAGCCTGCTTCTCCCTCTGCCTCTCTCCCTGCTCATGCTCTCTTTCTCTCTGTATCTCTGTGTCTCAAATGAATAAATAAAATCTTTTTAAAAAAAAAAAAAAAGGACCTGGGAGGTTGTATAGATCTCAAATGCTTAACGCAGTCTGTGGCAGCTAGCAGGCCCATCAGCACCCCCCAGTTCCCCTGCTATTTCTTTTATTTTTTAATATAAATTTAATTAATTAACATATAGAGTATTATTAGTTTCAGAGGTAGAGTTTAGTGATTCATCAGTTGCATATAACACCCAGTGGTCATTGCATCAAGTGCCCTCCTAATGCCCATCACCCAATTACCCCATCACTCCACCTATCTCCTCATCCCCTACTCTTTCCAAACTGCAGCCACTGCAGGCCTGCAGCCAGCTCACACAGTCTCCCCAAGGGGGTCTGGATGCCTTGGACATCCTTTTCCGAACTCTGCTAGCTGCCCCCTACAGTTATTTTTGATCCTTCTATTGCTCAGCTTTTTTTATTCACCCACAATGAACAGAATTATCTCCCAAACAAAATTGTCTGCTCAAAAATCAGAGAGACCCCAAGGGGAGGGGAGGACAGAAGCTGGCCATTCAAGTGTCTCTCATATTAAAGAATAAGGAGAAGAGGGAGAAAGAGAAGAAAAATCCCTTTCAATTCTTAGGAAACAGTGTTTAGTGGGGAAAAAAAACTATACCACAGAATTGTACATTCAAGATAATTCATCCAGGTAAAGGAAAAAAATGCATAGAAAAAAGATCAAAAGGAAATATGCTATATGTTAAATAGAAGTTTTTTCCTCTGCTTCTCCAACCTTTTATGCACTTTACAATTTTCTTCCTTTTTTTTTTTTAAAGATTTTATTTATTTATTTGACAGAGAGAGAGAGAGACAGCGAGAGAGGGAGAAGCAGGCTTCCCACTGAGCAGAGAGCCCGATGCGGGGCTCGATCCCAGGACCCTGGGATCATGACCCGAGCTGAAGGCAATTAACCGACTGAGCCACCCAGGCGCCCCATGCACTTTACAATTTTCTATAGTGAATGTGTAATTAACAGGAAAAACAATTAAGTGAAAAAATAAAAAAAAGGAAAGCCTTCACATGACTTTCTTTCCTCTTAATTATTTTATTGCTTTGTCTTAGTTCCTCCTTTCTATCAAATTTATTTTTTTAATTTTTACTTGTTTTATTTAAAGATTTTATTATTATATTTAAGTTTTAAATTTATTTTTATTTTAAAGTAATCTCTACACCCAACATGGGGGTTGAACTCACAACCCTGAGTCATACTCTCTTACCAACTGAGCCAGCCAGGCACCCCTCTATAGAAATATTTTATTTTATTTTATTTATTTGTTTAAAGATTTGTTTATTTAGTTTAGAGAGAGAGCAAGGGGTGTGGGGAGAGGGAGACATAGTCTTTTTTTTTTTTAAGCTTTTATTTATTTATTTGACAGAGAGAGAGAGAGCCCATGTATGGGGAGTGGCATGCAGAGGGAAAGTGAGAAGCAAGCTTCCTGCTAAGCAAGGAGCCCAACACAGGGCTTGATCCCAGGACCCTGGATCACGACCCAAGACGAAGACAGAGGCTTAACCAACTGAGCCACCCAGGCGCCCCAGGAGATGTAGTCAGTCTTAAGCAGATTCCACACTGAGTGTGGACTCTGACTCAGGGCTGGATCTCAGGACCTTGAGATCATGACCTGAGCTGAAACCAAGAGTTGTTTGCTTAACTAACTGCACCACCAAGGCGCCTCTATAGAAAAAAAAATTTTTTAATATATATTTTTTAAGTTTTTTATTAACATATAATGTATTATTTGTTTCAGGGGTACAGGTCTGTGATACATCAGTCTTACACAATTCACAGCACTCACCATAGCACATACCCTCCCCAATGTCCATCACCCAGCTACCCCATCCCTCCTATCCCCCTCCATTCCAGGAACCCTCAGTTTGTTTCCTGAGATATGAGTCTCTTATGGTTTGTCTCCCTCTCTGGTTTCATCTTTTTCATTTTCCCCTCCCTTCCCCTATGATACTCTGTCTTGTTTCTTAAAATCCTCATATCAATGAGATCATATGATACTAATCTTTCTCTGACATTTCGCTTAGCATAATACTCTCTAATTCCATCCACATTGTTGCAAATGGCAAGATTTCATTTTTGATGGTTGCATAATAGTCCATTGTGTGTGTGTGTGTGTGTGTGTGTGTGTGTGTGTGTGTGTGTGTGTGTGTGTGTGTATCACATCTTCTTTATCCATTCATCTGTTGATGGACATCTAGATTCTTTCCATAGTTTGGCTATTGTGGACATTGCTGTTATAAACATTGGGGTGCATGTGCCCCTTCGGATCACTACATTTGTATCTTTGGGGTAAATACCCAGTAGTGCAATTGCTGGGTCATAGGGTAGCTCTATTTTCAACTTTTTGAGGAACCTCCATACTGTTTTCCAGAGTGGCTGCACCAGCTTGCATTTCCACCAACAGTGTAGGAGGGTTCCCCTTTCTCCGCATCCTTGCCAGCATCCGTCATTTCCTGACTTTTAATTTTAGCCATTCTGACTGGTGTGAGGTGGTATCTCATTTGAGGTTTTTATTTGGATTTCCCTGATGCCGAGCGATGTTGAGCACTTTTTCATGTGTCTGTTGGACATTTAGATGTCTTCTTTGCAGAACTGTCTGTTCATGTCTTCTGCCCATTTCTTGATTGGATTAGTTGTTCTTTGGGTGTTGAGTGTGATAAGTTCTTTATAGATTTTGGATACAGATTTTGGATACAGCCCTTTATCTGATATGTCATTTGCAAATATCTTTTCCCATTCTGTCGATTATCTTTTGGTTTTGTTGATTGTTTCCTTTGCTGTGCAAAAGCTTTTTATCTTGATGAAGTCCCAATAATTCATTTTTGCCCTTGCTTCCCTTGCCTTTGGTGATGTTTCTAGGAAGAAGTTGCTGCAGCTGAGGTCGAAGAGGTTGCTGCCTGTGTTCTCAAGGATTTGTCCCTATAGAAAAATTTTAAACAATTGTCTCCTCTGGCTGGTTCTGTCACTTCTCCTCCCATTTACTACTTGATCCATGACAATTTGGCCTCCTCCCCAACCTCGGAGGGTGACCCCACCCTGGAAGGATCAGCAATGAAATCTTAAGTTGCCAAATCCAGTGGCTTCTCCTTTTTCCCTGCCAGAGCTTTCTTTTTTTTTAAAGATATTTTTTATTTATTTATTTGACAGAGAGGTAGAGAACACAAGTAGGCAGAGCGGCAGGCAGAGGGAAAGGGAGAAGCAGGCTCTCTGCTGAGCAGGGAGCCCGATGCGGGGCTCAATTCCAGGACCCTGGGATCATGACCTGAGCCGAAGGCAGCCGCTTAACCAACTGAGCCACCCAGGTGCCCCCCTGCCAGAGCTTTCTGCAGTATCAGATATGGTTGGTGCTTTCCCCTTTTTGTAAGCTCCCTGCCTGCCCTCTGGGCTTCCTCTCTCCCCTCTGTCCAGGACCTAAGTTTTCTGACCACCTCTGGTTGGTCCTGGCAGGTTCCTCTCAGCTTAATGTTCCCTAGGTTTGGGCATCTAGCCCCCTCCCTCTCTGCACACTCTTCTTGGGTGGCCTCATCCACTCTTGGTCTGTATGATTCCATCCACGTGACAGCTCCTATATCCCAGTCCTGGCCTCTTGCCTGGGACAAGTCAATCCAACTTCCTTCTGAACACCTTCATTTGGATGTCCCTCAAACACCTTACACTCAAGAAGTCCAAACCAACTCATCATTTCTACTTTCCCTCAACCCCAATGAATTCTTCCTGTTTTGTTCCTTCCCTGGGAAGTCATCATTGTCTCATTCTTTACCTCACCGCTCACATCTAGTTGGTTCCAATTTGAAACTGTCTGGAACACATCAGCTCCCTGAGGATGTGTTCTGGCTCTGCCCTGCAGGAGGCCTCCTCACTCTCTTGCTTGGATAATCATAGCAGTCTCACCAACATAGCTTGTTTTTCTTCTTCTCCTTCCCAGTCCACACCTTCTAATTTTTCTGATTATTCATTCCTTTAGTCAGTCAACAAACATTTGCCATGCACAAACTCTGCTCCTAATACTATGAGGGGTGAATGACACAGATTGACCCAAAATAGGTAAATAAATAATCTAGGGGATTTCAAATTGTGGGGATTGCTATCAAAGTAAGCAGGGGGATTGAGAGAAAGTAGGGCATGGGAAGGGGATTTCTTTCAGAGGTGGCCTTTGCCCTGGAATGATCCCCCAGATGAACATGACAGTTGTCCTGATGGAACTGGGGGGCAGCAATGATAGAAAAGAATGTGGCTGGGGACCCCACATTAGGTTGGGAGCCAGGGAAGGTCTGTGAGGAACAAAGGATGAGAATGAGCTCTGAAGACCTGCAGGAGGTGCTTTCCAGGTAGAGGGAAGAGCTAGTGACGAGGCCCTAAGGGGGTTCCCAGCACACAAAGGAGCTCAGGATGTTTGGAGCACAGTGAGTTAGGGGCAGAAAGAGGAGGGCAGGAAGATCATACCTGGTGGCCCTGGTGGTGGGGGAAGGGTGGTCGTGGTGGTGGGGCTGGGTTTTATTCTAAGTGCAATGGGAAGCTATTAAAGAGTTTTTCACAGGAAAGTCACATTTGACTTTATCTCTTCAAAAGATTTCTCCCTCTAGGTGTGTAGGGTGGAGAGCATCTGGGGGTGAGGTGGATAGTGTGGCTGAGTGCTAGGAAATTAACTGCAGTGGTCCAGGCAAGTCCTGTGGGCTGGGCTGGGTGTTAGCCGTGCAGATGGAGAGGACTTAAACCTTCCTTGGGTCCTCAACCCTTACAGGCTAGCTCCATACTCCTTAGGACAACCATTTGGTTCTAGCCTCCCTCTTCAGCCCATCTCCCACCATTTCTTCTTTGTCTTTGCAAATGTTGTACTTTTTAGAATGTTCTTACCCATTTTCCCTTTGATTTATCCCTGAGACCAGGCTCAAATATCCCCTCCTCTCTAAAACTTTTCAGGGGGTGCCTGGGTGACTCAGTTGGTTAAGCAACTGCCTTTGGCTCAGGTCATGATCCTGGAGTCCCGGGATCGAGTCCAGCATCAGGCTCCCTGCTCAGCAGGGAGTCTGCTTCTCCCTCTGACCATCCTCCCTCTCATGCTGTCTCTCATTCTCTCTCTCTCAAATAAATAAATAAAATCTTTTTTAAAAAAATAAAGCTTTTCAGGAATTCTCCAGGGAGAGCCCTTTGAACTTTTTCAGTGCTTAGTTTATATCTCTGTAATATCACACCGTACCATCCTGTATGTTTACAATTCTATGTCTGAAGAAGGTGGACCAAGAGCTTCTGGAAGGCAAGGACAGGCTTTTGGTAAATGTACAGTGAGGGTTCAATGCATGATCAAAAGATATTGATGGTCCCGCTATGGAACAGTTCACATAGGTCAAGACTCCAGTCACCCCTGTTATATTCAAAATCACCTGATAATGTGTAAGTCCTGGATCAGAAGAACAGATACTAATGTGGGTATTACATCTCCTCATTTGATCCTGGAAACAGCCCTGAGAGGTGGGTACAGTGGGAAAATCATCTCTATTTTACAGATGAGTAAATCAAGGCTTAAGGAAGAGGAGACTGGCCAATGTCCCTGAGCCCCCAAATTCAGTTCTATTGTTGACTCCTGGGTCTCCTCGCCTATCCTTGAATCAAGAATGTAAGACTTCCTGTCACCTCTTCATGGTGGAGGGGACATCCAGCAGAGAGATGACTCACAGGAGGCAAGTTGGGGAAGCAATTCTCCTTCCCCCTTAAAAAATTGCCCCACATCACCACCTTCTTTGTTCCTAATAAGGAAAGCAACCATCTCAGCGCTTATAGCCTTGGACCCTGGAGAGAGAGGGACTGAATTGAAATCCTGCCCATCTCTACCATTTACAGGTTATGCGACTTTAAGGAATTAGTTAACTTCTCTTGCCCCCACCCCCACCCCCCGTTTTGTTTGTTTTGGGTTTGGTTTGCTTTGTTTTTGTTTTTAATCTGTAAAACGGGAGTGAGAAAAAGTTATAGTAGGGTTGCCGGGAATATTATAGGAGACAAAGCATCTTCCCCAACGCTTAGCCATATAGAGAGGTCTTAATACTTGCTAATTACAATTACTGGCCCCAGAAATTTTCCTAAGCACTTTTCAAGTATCATCTCTTTTAATACAACAATCTTATGCCTTAGGCGACATACAGGCTTGGAGCTGTTAATAACGCCCCCGAAGAAGTCGAGACTTGAACCCATAACCTCACAACCAGGCAAAGCTTGGCAAACACGCGTGGTTCAGAGAATGCAAGCAGCTTGCTCATGGACTCGTGACCAGTTACTGACTATACTCAACCAGATTTTTGATTCCGAATTTATAGTTGGCATAACTTCTGAAGGTCTGTAACACGTAAGCTCCATAAAACTGGATTTGGGGAGGTGAAATGGGCAGTCCTCCAGAGGAGTCGAGAGACCGGCTTCTGCCCCAGATTGTAGATGAGGTGAGTCTTTAATTTAGACCTCTTTTTCCTTACCGTGAAGTGGGGGAAGAAGAGTTATTAGGGTCCCCAGAGCCCTTTCCAATACTGACTCTCCAGAGCAGAAAACCCCTGCTCAGGTAAAGGCTCACTCAAATCCCTCCGGCTGGGGTTCATCCTCCGCGGGGCCCGCAATAGGGACGCGTCCCCTTTAAGGCGCCAGCTCGCCGGCGGCGGCGGCCGGAAGTGTTGAAGCCCGGCCTGGCGGCGGCGGTGGCAGTAGCGGCCGTGGCGGCCTCTGCGCATGCTCCGTCGCCCGCCCGCCCTGGCCGCTCGCCGCCCGCCCGCCCGACGGAGACGGTGAGGAGGGGGAGGGGTGGGCGCGCGGGCGCGGGCGCGGGGTGGGGTGGGGGCGGGGGGGCGGGAGCGGGGGCCGCGCGGCGGCCGGCGAGGGCGGGCGGGCGCGCAGGGGGCGGGGGGCTGCTGCCTCCGCGGGCGCCTCCCCACGCCCTGTGCGTGCCGCCGCCGCCGCCGGGGAGCGAGCGGACGTCGCGGCGCCGCGGGGGGGTGGGGGGACGCTGCCGCTGGGTCCGCCCGAGCAGCCGGGCCGCCCCCAGCGCGGCCGGCCGCGCCGCCCGGGCTCGGCCCCTGGTCGAGGGCGGCGGGCGCCGGCGAGAGGGGCGCCGGGGGGCCCCCGCGCCCCCAGACTGAGGGCCCCGGAAGTCCTAGGCTGAGGGGCCCGGAGGGGCCTGAGCGACTCCGGACTGAGAGGCCCGGACGCCCAGGACCCCGGGGAGGGGTCCGGGGATCTCGGGGATCCCCAGAGGCGGGGCCCGGGGAGCAGCAGGCCCGTCCACGCGGAGCTGGGGAGGGGCCTGGGTTGCGCTTGGGCGGGGGTGGGGGGACGAGAGGCTGCGGGGGGAACGAAAGGTGAAGGAAGCCTGGGTTCCCGCCCGGGAGGAGACCCTCGGAAGCTTGGCGGGGGAGCAAGAGCAAAGAGTAGGTTCTGCTGAGGGAAGGAGGCCTAAGCTTCACCCAAGGGGCGCGTTAGAGGCCTCGGCCGTTCAGTCCAGGGGAAAAGAGGCAGGTGTTCTGAAGGCGTGGCGACACGGTGGGTAGTGGGAGCAGGGGATGAGGAAGAAGAGCTCCAGGGAAAGTGAGCAGGCCTCTGCCTTCCCGGAGGTGAGGGGGCAGTAGGAAGACGCCTCAGAGCCTTCTCAAGTAGGAATGGGAAGGGTCCAAACCTGTGAGGGTGTGAGAGATTGAGTACCTTCTGATAGAGAACAGGACGATCTGGTGTGTTAGGGGTTGGGAAAACCCATGTTTTTGAGGACCGGAGAGAAGATAGTTGAGGGGAAGAAGCTTGAGTACCCCTACTTTCAGAAATGACAGGGGAATCGGCCAGGTGTCTCCTGAGGGGCAGGAACGATGACAGCAGAATCTTATCTGAGGGTCCTGGAGAGTGATCCACCAGACTTAGGCCTGTCAAGCCTTGACCTACGGATCCGGGGAAGGCTTGACTGTCCAAGGAATAGGAGGAGGTCTGAATTCTCTTAAAATGAGAGAAATCTCAAAAAGTACTTGCTACCAGACACAGAAGGGGCCTTGTTTGGTGTCTTTTTAGAAGAACCAAGAAATGTGATTCCTCCTTAACCTGGAGGATGAGGGAGAGGGAGGATCAGGTCATTCTAGACTCAAGGAGGGTTTCTTCTCCCTTGCCTCTGCTAATGGTTACCAAAGTGCTTTTGGAGGACTTTTTCATTAAATGTTTGAACTGTCTTCCCTAATTAATCAGCCTTTTAATCAACTATGGATACTTAAGATCTACTGACTTCATGACTTTTTTATTAGTCGTTAGCCAACCATTTATTCATATTTACTTCAACAAACATATTAAAAAGCTAATTTGTACTCAACTTCATTGGGTTAGCTTGGGCCCTGAATTGGTCTTGTCCTAAGCAGAAGTCTCCTAGACTCTAGTGCAGTGATCTTTCAAAGAACACTTTTATCTCATTGCTTCCCCCAAACACCTGAATAGTAGTCTCCAATGTGTGACTTATCCCAAACTTTGTTTTGGCTGTGTCCCTCACAGTGGTCCTGTGTAGCCTTCTTGTTGGCTTTACTACATTTCATAGTGCCCTGGATCACTTACTGAATGCATGAGAAGGAATGGGAAAAAAAAGGAGTTTTGGCATCAAGTAATAATAAAGTTTTACCTTGGAAAAAAATTTTTTAAGACTTTATTTGTCAGAGAGAGAGAGAGAGAGCACAAGCAGGGCGAGCAGAGGCAGAGGGAGAAGCAGGCTCCCCGCTGAGCAGGGAGCCCGATATGGGACTCAATCCCAGGACCCTGGGATCACAACCCAAGCCGAAGGCAGCCGCTTAACCGACTGAGCCACCCAGGCGTCCCTAACTTGGAAATTTCTTAAGAATAGACTACACAGTTGGGGCTCCTGGGTAGCTTAGTGCATTAAGCGTCTTGACTTTGGCTCAGGTCATGGTCTCAGTGTTCTGGGATTGAGCACCCCCCCCCCCCCAGGTCTGGCTCCCTGCTTAGCAGGGAGTCTCCTTCCTCTCCCTCCATCCCTCCCCCCACTCATGCGTGTGCTCTCTCTGTCAAATAAGATGTTTAAAAAGTAAAGAAGCTACACAGTCTATGAAAATACAATACAGTATGGAATGAATAAATACATTTTGGGGTTAGAAAACTTCAGGGTATCTGCTATTTCTTTTATTCCTTTTCAACTACCAACTCTGATGTTCCTGCAGTCATGTGACACTCATAATCCTGCTACGTTTTAAACATTAGTTTTCAGAAGTGCCTGGCTGGCTTAGTGGATGAAGCGTGTGACTCTTGATTTTGGGGTTGTGAGTTTGAGCCTCATGTTGGGCACAGAGATTACTTTAAAAAAAAAAACCCAACAACAAAAAGAAACATTAGTTTTCAGAACAGAAAAAAATGAATTTAATCCGGAGTAGGTCAGATGTCATTTATTTAGTTATTTTGTAGCTTATGTGAGTATTCATGTGCCTACTTTCAAGGTATCTTTTTTGTCTTTGAAAATAACTACAAAATAATTCTTTTCACATAAATTTGACATCTTTCCTTTATGTGTGTTCCCCTAGAATTACAGAGTGTTGTGTGATTGCACAATGAATACTCTCAGGCCCTTTCCCTGAAATACCCCAAAGCAACTCAGTCATCTTGCCTCAGGAGTTTTTGTTGCTATAAACAAGAGCTATTTTTTAGTTTATACTCACCTCAAGAGATGACCTTGCAGTTAGCCAGTGTAGTCTGTAGAGCTGGTTTCGGTTTACTTGTTAGGAATGTGGTATTTAGGGTAATAAGAGATACTCAACCTAAACTTGCTTCTCTAAAGAATGTAAGTATTGCCATGTTGGGTCAGACCTTGTGTCTCTTACTGACACTGAGAGACATATTGTGGATGATTATAATTACCTTCTTGGATAAACTCAGGAGGTTAGAGAACATTCCTCTTGGGTTCCAAGGTGTGGGAGGGCTAAGGAGTAAAATATGAGTTCCCATTGAGGAAAGTATTAATCAAGTAGTTAGTCAACCACTTATTCAGAGTGTTGTAGAGAGGACTCAACCTTAGGGTAGAAGGTTAAAACTAGAAGCATCCTTCTAATTCTCCTCCTCTAACCCATTAATTTACTTAAGCTATTTTTAAAATTGTAAACCACTGTTTTATTTTTTTTTAATTTTTTTAAGATTTTATTTATTTGAGAGAGAGAATGAGAGAGAGAGAGAGAGCACATGAGAGGAGGGAGGGTTAGAGGGAGAAGCAGACTCCCTGCTGAGCAGGGAGCCCGATGCGGGACTTGATCCTGGAACTCCAGGATCATGACCTGAGCTGAAGGCAGTCGCTTAACCAACTGAGCCACCCAGGCGCCCTAAACCACTGTTTTAAAATAATAAATTACATAAGTTTGTTACATGCTAAAGTTTACATCTTTTAAATTCATTAAATATGCAATAGTAACAGAATAGTGCTTGACAATAAGTGTCCAACAAATGTTAGCTGTGATTCTTTTCATTCAAGCTACATTTTTATGGTTCAAGCTTTGAAGCTATCTATTGGTTCAATCATTCTAGGATTTGATAGCATTTGTATGCTTCGTCATATCCCTTTTTGTCTTTTTCTAGACTCCGAGGTCCTAATTGTTTTGGTTCTATTGCTGGCAGCCAGCTGAACCAGTCCATTGATTCTCTTTTTTATCCCTAGTTTTGTTTTGTTTTGTTTTGTTTTAAGGTTTATTTATTTATTTGAGGCGGGGGTGGGGCAGAGGGAGAGAGAATTCTGAAGCAGACTCCCCACTGAGCTTGGAGCATTGCAGGGCTCAATCCCAGGACCCTGAGATCATGACCTGAGCCGAAATCAAGAGAGGGCCGCTTAACCGATTGAGCCACCCAGGTGCCCCTATTCCTAGTTTTAAGCCTTTGATTTACAGAAGTTCAGATAGTGTACTGTAATATCTTGCAATTAATTTTTTTCTCTAGTATATGACAATGTCATGCATCTCTTTTCCTTCTTTAGTTCCTTAAGAGCAGATACTGTCCCTTTTCATATTTAATGAGCCTAACTCTGTGCCTGATGTGGAGTAGAGACTCAGTAAGTATTTGTTGAACTGGCCATAATGACAGACAATAAGTTTAGCCTAGCTGTCCAAACAAATTTATATCCCCTAATTTAGAAAAGTAGAAAATTCTAGAAGTCTTTTAGGGCAAGGCGAGTCATTCACTACACAAAAATATATTACATACCTGTTATGTGCCACATTTCCTCAGAAAGTTTTAGCTAGGCAGTTTTGTAAATAGAAGTCTGATATTTGAACACTATTTACTTACTCCTGTTCCTGGGTATTGAGCTAGGCATAGGGGAACTGTTGAAAAAGAAAAGCAATCTTTGCTCTCCCAGGATATAGTCTGGTGAGGAGAGGTTGACAAAGTGGGGTAATGGTTATGACGGGTGCTGCAGCAGGTTCTAAGGGAGCAAGAACACAAGCTTACATCTAGTCAGGGAAGTCACAGGCCTCCCTGTGAATGAACGTGTGTGTGTGTGTGTATTTTTTTTTATTTTTTTAAATTTTTATTTATTTTTTTAAGTAAACTCTGTGCCCAGCATGGGGCTTGAACTCATGACCCTAAGATCAGGAGTCGCATGCTCTACCAACTGAGCCAGCCAGGCATCCCAGGAAGTGATGTTTTAAATAAGTTATAAAAGTTTAGCAGTGACTAGCCAAAAAGAAAGGAAAAGAGAATTCTAGGTAGAGGAAACAAGTGTGAAGGCTCAGGTGAGGAAATATGGCATGTTTGAGAAATTGAAAAAAATTCCGCGACAGGAGCCCACAACATGAGAGGAAGAACTATGAGAAATGAGGCTAGGACGGGACAGATTTGGAGGATTCTATAAGCACTGTTAAGATGCTTGCACTTTAAGAGCAAAGGGAATCCACTGAAGGATCCTGAAATGGGGAAATGGCCTGTGGCCTTCAGTAAGATTACTTTGTCAGCTCTGTAGATAATGGAGTGGGGAGCAAGACCAGAGATTAGGATACTGATGAGAAGCAGCTGGAAAAATTCAGGTAACAGTGTGGCAGCTTAGAATATGGTGGTGGCAGCACAGATGGAGAATGGGGGATGGTTAAAAGAGAAATATAGATGGGGCACCTGGGTGGCTCAGTTGGTTGAGCGACTGCCTTCGGCTCAGGTCATGATCCTGGAGTCCCAGGATCGAGTCCCGCATCGGGCTCCCTGCTCAGCAGGGAGTCTGCTTCTCCCTCTGACCCTCCTCCCTCTCATGTGCTCTCTCTCTCTCATTCTCTCTCTCAAATAAATAAATAAAATCTTTAAAAAAAATAAAAGAGAAATATAGATGATAGAATGGATACGATTTGGTGGTTGATTGGATTTAGAAAGAGAAGGATGAAAAATAACTCCAAAGTTTCTGGCTTGAGAAAATAGGTAGAGGATGGTGCCATTTACAGAGGCAGGAAACGGGAACAGGTTTATGAGAGAATATGAGTTCAGTTTAAGGTGTCTACAAGATAAATTTTAAGAGGCTTTTGGGTACAAGAGGTATAGCATTCAGGAAAAAAGTTTGTGAGAATCATAAAAGGCATAAGTCTGATATATGGAATTTTAACTAGGTGAAATACAAACAAAAATTGATTGAACCAATGTGTCAGTGCCATGATGAACAGGGCTGTGGGAGACAGGCTTTTTAAAGAAGCAACACCTGCCCTTTTAATTTTTAGAATTAAAAATACCAAAAATATGAAAAAATAGAAAAAGTAAAGAAGCACCTCATAGTATAGTTCAGTTATGGAAATAGAGGTCTGTTCAGTTAACTACAATACAAAGCACAGTGTGATAATCGTTAGAGGAGAGCTACAAACCAAGTACTGGGGGACCAGAAAAGAAAATGGTTTGGGGCGCCTGGGTGGCTCAGATGGTTAAGCGTCTGCCTTCGGCTCAGGTCATGATCCCAGGGTCCTGGGATCGAGTCCCGCATCGGGCTCCCTGCTCCTTGGGAGCCTGCTTCTCCCTCTGCTTCTCTCTCTCTCTCTTTCTCTCTCTCTCTGTCATGAATAAATAAATAAAATCTTTAAAAAAAAAAAAGAAAAGAAAATGGTTTGGCAGGGGCTTTGTGGTGGAGTGGTCTTTGAACTGGGGCCTTGAAGGGAAAAGTTGATGAGAGAGAAGAGAGTTTGGGCTTAAGGAATAACAAAGGTATAGAAACCTGAATGTACATACTATATTTTTAGAGTACAGGGGGAGGCTGGTATGGCTGGCACTGAAGTTTCTTGGGGAATTACAGTTGCAGATGAAAGTGGAAAACTGTTTGGGGTCCAGATGATGGAGACTTTGAGTGCTGTGCTTAAGTATGCATATTATATGCAAACAGGTGCTGTGGCAGAGCTGAGGTGTGGATTCAGTTGTCTGACTACCAGTCACATATTCAAACATGCATCTACCATGTCCCTACTCTTATCAGCATGTCCTAATCATCTCATGTATCTTTTTTTTTAAAGATTTTATTTATTTAATTGACAGAGAGAGAGACACGGCGTGAGAGGGAACATAAGCAGGGGGAGTGGGAGAGTGAGAAGCAGGCTTCTGGCCGAGCAGGCAGGGAGCCCAATGCGGGACTCGATCCTGGGACTCCAGGATCCTGACTCGAGCCGAAGGCAGTCGTTTAACCAACTGAGCCACCCAGGCGCCCCTGATTTCACGTATCTAAGTAAACACAGTGCTCCTACCTATACTCTCTTAAGTGACTCCTTTCTCTGCAACTGTGAGAACTAACCACTGCAGAATATCCTGGGGCCCTCAGAGTTTTCATTAAACTTGGGATGATGCTTTGTTAGAGTCAAGGAGCACATGGTGCTGGACACTGGTTTCCCCAACAAGTCTGCAAGGGAGATGTCAGGCAAGATCATCTCTCCATTCAGTCTGAGGCAAAGAGGTAGTAAGAAGTTCCTAGAGATCATGCAGTTGGATTCAGTATTTATTAAACAACACAATGCAAATCACTTTTCTTCCTATCCAGTTTATTGCATTTAGCGGATACTTATTAAGTAATTCACAAACGACAGAGCACTTGGTGAAGTGCAATGGCTGGTTGCAAAGAAAAGAGATGATTCCTACTTTCTAGGAGCTTACTGTTTGGCATGGAACTAGTGGTGTGCTGTAAATCAGTTCTCCAGGAAAAAAAAATACCTTGACCTCTAGTGCTTGCCAGTTTCTGTGGTGTATATACTCCCAGCATCACTGATTTCAAGCTAACAATTTGATGTCACTAAACTCAGAGCTGGGAAGAGATGTGCACAATTGGTTCTCAAGAGCAGGCTCCAAGGCGCCTGGGTGGGTCAGTCGGTTAAGTGTCTGCCTTCGGTTCAGGTCATGATCCCAGGGTCCAGTACAGCACTGGGTGAATCACATATCCTAAGAAAGCCTAAATCAGCAAGTGAGTCCTAAGGCATTTCTGGAAAGATCAGAGCCTAGGTCAGCCCCTTTCCACAGTTCCTATCCTTTTCAGAGGACCACGATCTTGGAATTGGTAGTCATAATTATCTTGGTGTTCCTTTCCTATGATTGCCATCTTTTCAAACCAGACCAAGTCACTGGTGCTTCTTGTTTCTGACAGCAGCCCAGCTATCTGACTTCATGTGAAAGATGGCTAATGCGGAAGTGAGTGTTCCAGTGGGGGATGTGGTTGTGGTACCCACTGAAGGAAATGAAGGGGAGAACCCTGAAGACACTAAAACCCAAGTGATCTTGCAGTTACAGCCTGTGCAACAAGGGTAAGTGACTAGAGATTTGGATCTTCTGAAAAATTGGGGAGGTTTAAAGATAGTGGGGAAATTATAACTGTATGCTTAATACAAGGGAACATTCACCATCAATCTCTCAGAGCTGGCTAAGTTTTCATCTTTATAAGTACTGTGTGCTATATTTGTCATCGTAATACTTATTACAACAGTTAACTGTGTCCTTGTCTCTTTCCCTCTTCACTGTAAGCTCTTTGAGGGTAAGTTACATGGCTCCCTTCCTCTTATTGATCCACACTGTTTAGCACAGGGCCTTAGTACATGTTTACTGAAAGGACAGTGTAGTTAGAGTCAGAAGAGATTAGGTAAGGCAACCTACGAAAGTTTTCCTGCCAGAAGTGGTCTGGACCCTAAGGGATGGGCAAATTAATCAAGCTTAGTTTATTAAAAAAAATACATATCAATGACCTACTATTTTATAATGTATTACAAAGTGTTGGAAGAATATAGCACATGGTTCCCACCATCATGGAGCTTGTAGTCTGGTTGTGCAAACCAAAAATACATATACGTAAATAAAGAGGTCACTTACATGGCAAAATCTAAGAAGTACTGAGTGTCGTGGTTAGGAAGTAGCTTGAATTCAGAGGATCACTATGAATTTGAACGAAGAGATAAGATTTTTTAATTGGTCTTGAGGTTTAAATAAGACATATCTACAGAGAGAAGGAAGGGGTAGTTATTTTTATCTTGAGGAATATATAAAAGATTCTTCATAAATTAGAAATGTTCTCAGGGCATCTGGCTGACTCAGTGGAGCATGTGACTCTTGATCTCAGGGTTGTGAGTTTGGGCCCCATGTTGGGTGTAAAATTACTTAAAGAAACAAAGGGGGTGCCTGGGTGGCTCAGTTGGTTAAGCATCCAACTCCTGATTTCAGCTCAGGTCTTGATCTCAGGGTTGTGAGCTTAAGCCCCACATTGGGCTCCACACCCAGCGTGGAGCCTACTTAAAAAAAAAAAAAAAAGAGAGGAAGAAAAAAAATGTTCTTGGGCAAACACATAATCCATTCTCAATCTACTAAGTAACATACCTTGTCTTAAACACTTATGGAGAAAGACAGTCAACCTCTCTTGGTAACTTAAACTTTTTAGTATAGGAAATTTCAAATATACCCCCAGATTTTTAAAAAATACTATAATGAACCCCCATGTACAGACCCATCACCCAACTTCAACAATTATCAGCACATGGCCAGTCTTATTTCATCTTTACATCCACCCACTCCTGAATTTTTTGAAGCAAATCCCAGACATTAGTATGTATCTTGTAAAAGTAAGGACTTTTTAGTTTTTAAAATATAACCATAGTTTGCTGACATTTCTGAATATTGAAGGAAATATTCTAAGATCTGTAAGAGGGGCCCCTGGGTGGCTCAGCTGTTAAGCATCTGCCTTTGGCTTGGGTCGTGATCCCAGGGTCCGGGGATTGAG
The DNA here is from genome assembly GCF_009762305.2 of Zalophus californianus. Classification (NCBI taxonomy): domain Eukaryota; kingdom Metazoa; phylum Chordata; class Mammalia; order Carnivora; family Otariidae; genus Zalophus; species Zalophus californianus. Next base: position 21,487,377 of record NC_045598.1, read on the forward strand.
CCCCATATCGGGCTCCCTGCTCAACAGGAGCCTGTTTCTCCCTCTCACGCTCCCCCTGCTTGTGTTCCCTCTCTCACTGTCTCTCTGTCAAATAAATAAATAAAATCTTAAAAAAAAAAAAATCTAGCGGCGCCTAGGTGGCTCAGTCATTAAGCATCTGCCTTCAGTTCAGGTCATGATCCCGGGGTCCTGGGATCGAGCCCCACTTCGGGCTCCCTGCTCAGCGGGAAGCCTGCTTCTCCCTCTCCCACTCCCCGTGCTTAAGTTCCTGCTCTCGCTCTCTCTCTCTCTCTCTCTCTGTCAAATAAATAAATAAATAATCTTTAAAAAAATCTATAAAAAATAAGATCTGTAAAGGAAAGTTAATAAAAGTACTGATGGGGTGCCGGGCTGGCTCAGTTGGACTGTGTGACTCTTGATCTTGGGGTTGTGAGTTTGAGCCCCATGTTGGGTGTAGAGATTACTTAAAAAAATAATAAGATCTTAAGAAAAAATAATTACTGACATATAGTGGATAGAGTGATTAGAATTTTTATTTGCCCCAAAAGTTTATGCTTGTTTATTCAGATTCACTTGTTCGGGAACTTCATTTGTTACATACACACATATTTGCAGTTATTACCCTTTGAGGAAGGGTAATGAGGAAGAATTAAAGAGTAGATTCTTTGGTGCATGGCAGCTTTATTTTCTCTTGGAATCATTGTTTCTTCTTTCTTTCCTAAAGTGCTCCAATTGTCATTTATCCTATCCCTCCTAGAGACAGAAAACACTTCTCAACTACTTAGAGACTTAATTATTTTGAAGATTTGTTCCACTTATTTTGTGTGTGTGTCTTTTTTTATTTTCCAAATGACATTGCTTTTTCTGGAAGCCTCTCATTGCTTGATTAGATTATAGGCATCTTTGTACAACGTTGACTCCCCAACCTACTGTTTACACTGAATTTGCCATATGAACTAGTGAATACATTTTCAAGTACTGAATTCTGAGATATCTGCCAATCAATGCTCAGTCGATTTCTCTAGTTGTATTTTATTTTATTTATTTTTTAAAATATTTATTTATTTATTTATTTATTTATTTATTTATTTATTTAGAGAGGGAGCGTATGTTCAGGGGGGAGGGGCAGAGGAAGAGAAAGAGAGAATCTCAAACAGGCTGCACACTTAGCATGGAGTCTGACATGGGGCTCAGTCTCATGACCCTGAGATCATGACCTGAACTGAAATCAAGAGTTGGACACATAACTGACTGAGCCACCCAGGCACCCCAGGAAATTTTTTCTTGATAAAACCTTGTTTATATATATATAGACTGTGCCCCTACTTCCCACTGCAAGTGCAATTTACTGGTTGTTGAAATTATGTATAAATAAGAATTTCTTCTTTTAAACGATTTTGCATATATTGGTCAATTTACAATGAGTTTACTGAACTTACTTGAAGTAGTGGTTTCTCATGTTTATCAGAATCCTCATTCACTGACCAACAACTTAGGTACTTTGCCATGTTCTAGTTAGTATTCGATACACTAGACATACAAAATTGAACAAATAAATAGGACATAATTGCTGTTCTCAGGAGCCTCTTGGACTATGCCCAAGGGGAGGCAGACAGCTAAACAAACATATAATATTAAGTGTTACATTTGTTGTGACAAAAGCCTAAAGTACAGTTGGGTCACAAAGGAGGAAGTAGATGATTATACTGGAGGGATTGATGTGGACAGAAAAGCATCATAGAGGCTACTCTTTATTAAAAAACAAATAGAGGGGCACCTGGTTGGCTTAGTCAGTAAAGCATGCAACTCTTGCTCCTGGGATTGTAAATTCAAGCTACACATTGGGTGTAGAGATTACTTAAAAATAAAATCTTAAAAACAAACAAACAGGGGCGCCTGGGTGGCTCAGTTGGTTAGTCGTCTGTCTTTGGCTCAGGTCATGATCCCGGGGTCCTGGGATCGAGCCCCGCATTGGGCTCCTGCTTCTCCCTCTCCTTCTGCCCCGCCCCCCCCACCTTGTGCTTTTGTGTGCGCCTGCGCTCTCTCTCTAGCATGCTCTCTCTCAAATAAATAAATAAAATCTTTAAAAAACAAACAGATGGAGAAGGATATTCTGGGGAAGGGGGGAAGTAAGAGCAAAGAGGGAAGGTATAAAAGAAGGTGTTGGTTCTGGGAACCACAGATAATTTGGTATGACTAGGGCTTGGATTATAAGGTGAGGTTTAGGGAGAGTTGAAACCAGGGGTCAGATCTTGGAGCAACTTAAATATCCTATTAAGGATTTGGGGGCTTTATTGTAACAGTAAGTAGAGGGTTCTTGAGGGTTTTAAGGAGGGATTGACGTGATCACTTCAGTAGGAGTATAGAAGATCAGGTAGATGCAAGGCGACTAGTTCAGACTAGAGATGATAACAGCCTGAATTAAGGCAGTAGCAGTGGAAAAAGAGACAGGGAGGCTGGCTCATGTTAAGGAGATACATCTGATAGGATTTGGTGGCTGAGTATGTGGGAGTTGAGGAGGAGGAAGAGGGAGAAATCTGATGTAATTTCCAGGCTTCTGTCTTAGGCTGTAGAGTGCTAGTGGTGCCATTAACAAGGATAGGAAATATAAGAAGAGTGGTTTGGGAGAGGGAAGAGAACTTGGTTATTTTAGACATAATGAATTCAACAAAGTCCTATGGGACATCCAAATGCATTTATTCATTTAGCCAGTTAACTGTATCCTGGTGTGAAATTCAGAGGAGAGGTCTGTGCTAGAGGTGTCACCATGGGGGTGGGTGATACAAGGGATATTATTCAAGCAGTGCTTTCAAATAACAAGATGCAGGGGCGCCTGGGTGGCTCAGTCGGTTAAGTATCTGCCTTGGGCTCAGGTCATGATCCCAGGGTCCTGGGATGGAGCCCCACACCGGGCTCTCTGCTTGGTGGGGAGTCTGCTTCTCCCTCTCCCTCTCCCTCTGTGCTCTTTCTCTCTCTCTCTCTCTCTCAAATAAACAAATAAAATCTTTTTAAAAAAAGATGCAAAGGTTAATACATTATTTTTATTATAGAAATTAAAGGTTGCTAGTGTATTTTATCTGAGCCCTTTTCTTAGAAGGTGAAAACCTTTTATTTATTTAATTTTTTTGAGACGGAGGGGGGATGGAGAACAGGAGAGTGAGAGTTTTTTTTTAATTTTATTTATTTATTTGAGAGAGAGAGAATGAGAGAGAGCATGAGAGGGAAGAGGGTCAGAGGGAGGAGCAGACTCCCTGCTGAGCAGGGAGCCCGGATGTGGGACTCGATCCCGGGACTCCAGGATCATGACCCGAGCCGAAGGCAGTCGCCTAACCAACTGAGCCACCCAGGCACCCGAGAGTGAGAGATTCTTAAGCAGGCTCCCACACCCAGTGCAGAGCCTGACACAGGGCTCAATCTCAGGACCCTGAGATCGTGACCTGAACTGAAACCAAGAATCTGATGCTTAACTGACTAAGCCACCCAGGCACCACAGAAGGTAGAAACATTTTAGAGAGACTTTCACTAAGTGATACTTCTAATTAATGCTAGTTACTTTGGGCATAGTCTCTCTCTCTCTCTCTTTTTTTTTACTAGGCTCTGTTCATGTCAATAGTTTGGTTATATGATGCTTTGAAAAATGCTAAAGTGCTAAAAAAGACTAAAGTATCTAGATTCCAACAAAAGACATCAGCTTCTATGGTCAATGGTCTGTTTGTTTGTTTTTTTTTTTTTAAGATTTTATTTATTATTTATTTGACAGCGAGAGAGAGAGCACGTGCACATATAAGCAGGGGAAGCAGCAGGCAGAGGGCGAGGGAGAAGCAGGCTCCCCGCTGAGCAAGGAGCCCCACTCAGGGCTCGATTCTAGGGTCCTGGGATCACGACCTGAGTAGAAGACAGATGCTTAACCGACTGAGCCACCCAGGTGCCCCGGGTTCTTCCTGTCTTGAATTGTCCAACAGTATTACTTTTTAGTCTTCTTAGGATAATTCTATAATTTAATCTTATACTTGAAGCAACATTTTATGTCATAAGCATTTAAAGTTATGAAGGGAAAAGTCTGGTGTGAAACAGTGGTGATGTAAAGACAGTAGCAAGAGGAACTTTCCTTGGAGGCGAGGAAAGTTGTTGATTCATGTCCAAGGTAGAAGCTACTAAGCAGTCCTGGGCAGCTTGGAGTTTAAATATAATGGGGAACTAGTCAGAGCACTAACATAGAGTTGTAAAGTATATTTATTTTATTCCTTTTGAGATAGATTATAACAAATTTCTTAACCCCATGCTGTGAATATTAATTTTTTCATGATTTATGTAGTTTGTTTATCGATGGACACTTTTACAACAGGATTTATGAACCTGGGTCCGAGAACAACACGGCAGTTGTGGCAGTAGAAACTCACACAATTCACAAAATTGAAGAAGGGATTGGTAAGTCTTTTTGTTATTCTAGTATCTTTGACCTTAGCTTCCTTGGTTGAGATTTCTTGCCTTTTGTTCCTTATATTTTTACCCCCTACCCAGTGTGCCCTACCAATGCTACAGCCATCAGTTTGATGGTGGTGCATCGAGAGACACCACTGACAAATGCTAGGCCCATCAGTTGATTATTTAACATCAGTTTGCTAGGGTACTGAAAAGATATTTCATCTACAAAAATTCCACAAAGAAATTAGAGCCTCAAGGTTGATCCTGTCATTAGGGAAGTTGCTGATTAGGACTTACGAGGTGTTGATTGGAAGGCAGTCAGTGGAAAGAAACTGAAAAAAAAAGTTTGAAGTTAGACAAACCTGAGTTTAAATCCTACTTTCTCACTTCTTAGCTGTGTGTCCTTGGGAAAGTCACTTCACCTTTCCAAGTCCCACCTGCATACATTGGGAACAATCATTGCCTCACAGGATTGTTGTAAGAACTAAATAAGATTAAGCATGTAAAAGCACATAGGACAGTGTCTGGCACATAGTGTGGGCTTGGTAAGAGAGCTGTTATGCCAAACTTCTTCCAGAAGACTCCAAAACAATACCAGCCAATGTGAACTGTTGGCTTCTTAGAGGAACCAAGAGACTAGAGATTTTGAATTAAGCTTTTGGGGAAAAGTGTTCGATAAATAACTGATATTTTTTCCATTTTCAGATGCAAGCACTATAGAAGCAAATGAGGATATGGAAATTGCTTACCCCATAACTTGTGGGGAGAGCAAAGCCATTCTCCTCTGGAAGAAGTTTGTATGTCCAGGAATAAATGTGAAGTGTGTCAAGGTAATTGTCTTTTCTCCTTACTGGGGCCTGTTTGGGGGCTCCTTGTTTTGAAAGAGTATAGTTTCAGTGCCTCTTCTCTCTTATCTACCATATCAGTGTTTTCAGTATTGTGGCTCTAGTCCCTATGGTGTCACAGAAAAAAAATAAGGACTTTGGAGTGAAATTGGCCTGGATTCAAGTCCCACGCAGAATACAAGTTCTAGGAGAGCTGAGAACTTGTTTGTCTTGTTCACCAGTGTATCCCCAACACCCAGAATGATGCTTGGCATATTTATCTATAAATGTTTGTTGAATGAATGAATGGAGTCCCATCTCTATGACTGGGTGACCTTGAACAAATTAATATTTCAGAGGCTCATATGTTAAAATATGAATAATCACATACACTGTCAGGTTGCTAGCAGATAAAATGAGATAATATATGTAAAATGCCTTATAGAAGTGTGCATTATAGTAGTTTATTGAAAATTATTACTGATAAAAATAAATTCTCATGAGAGCACAAAGTGGAAATAATTGCTTAAGCTTTTGTCTCAATTGGTAGCCACAGCTGTACCCATAGATAGTAGTCACTATCAGTGGCATCATCCTAGAATCATGAAGGATTACAGAGTTTTGAGGTTCTGCAGTGATAGTGGTTTCTATGGTACTTATTCTTTCCACCACATCCTGAATCTTGTCATTAGGGCTGGGTAGGTTACTTCAGTTTATTTAAACAGCCTTTGCAACATTGAACCCACATATTATTCGTGATTTAGGGCATAAATGGACTTCAGGTGCTAATCAGTATATTAATCTCTGATCCTCCTCCTGTCTTCTGTAGCTCTGTACCAGGACAGGGCACTGTGCCCAGAGAAGGATCATCTTCTCTGGCACAGCAGGGCAGGAGGCTGGAAGATACAAGGCTATGACTTAAAATGCCATCTGGGTATTTTTTCATATGTAACAAATGGAGTTACCTTTCTCTCTCTTGGCCTGCCTAAGCTGACCTTGAGTGATTTTGGACTTTTCTTTTTACCTTAGTTCAATGATCAGTTGATCAGCCCCAAGCATTTTGTTCATCTGGCTGGCAAGTCCACCCTAAAGGACTGGAAGAGAGCCATTCGTCTGGGTGGAATCATGCTCAGGTGAGCTTTAATAACAAGCACACACCAGGGCTCAGTTGGAAGAGCATGCAACTCTTGATCTCAGAGCACCACATTGAATGTAGAGATTACTAAAAAAAAAAGAAAGAAAGAAAAAGAAAACAAGCACATACCTTTTGTTCTGTTTTGTTTTTTAAAAGATTTATTTATTGGGGGCCTGGGTGGCTCAGTCGTTAAACGTCTGCCTTCGGCTCAGGTCGTGATCCCGGGGTCCTGGGATCGAGCCCCGCATTGGGCTCCCTGCTCAGCGGGAAGCCTGCTTCTCCCTCTCCCTCTGCCTGCAGCTCCCCCTACTTGTACTGTTTCTCGCTCTCTCTCTCTCTCTCTGTCAATAAATAAATAAAATCTTAAAAAAAAAGATTTATTTATTTTAGAGAGTGAGGGGTGGGGGAGGGAAGGATGTCTTTTTTTTTTTTTAAAGATTTACTTGTTTATTTTAGAGAGAGAGAGCACGAGCAGGAGGGCAGAGGCAGAGGGACAGAATCTCAGCCAGACTCTGTGCTGAGGAAGGAGCCTCTTGAGGGGTTCGGTCTCATGATCCTGAGGTCACGACCTGAGCTGAAACCAAGAGTCAGATGCTTAACCTACTTTACCATCCAGGCACCCGTGGAAAGAGAACCTTAAGCAGACTCTGCAAGGAGTGTGGAGCCGGCTGTGGGGCTCGATCTCACAACCCTGAAATCATGACCTGAGCCAAAATCAAGCTGAAACCAAGAGTCTAAATTAACTCTTCCCAGCATCTGGGGCAAATTTTTTCTGATGTCAGGATGTTAGGATCCTTTCTGAGCAGAGAAGCTCAGGAGTAGATGACAATCGTACTTGAGATCACCAAGCACAGGCAGGGCTAAACCTGGTGCTGAGGAAGCGTGCCGACCTCGGAGAAGTGTAGGCTACTGACAAGTTCTGTGATAATCTGGTAAAATAGAGACTGCTGTTGATAAGTAACAATCATATTCAGTGAATGCAATTCTTGCCATCATTGTACCACAGAAATAAACTTCAGAATGTGTAATACCCGGGTGCCTGGGTGGCTCAGTTGGTTAAGCAACTGCCTTCAGCTCAGGTCATGATCCTGGAGTCCCGGGATCGAGTCCCACATCAGGCTCCCTGCTCAGCAGGGAGTCTGCTTCTCCCTCTGACCCTCCCCTCTCTCATGTGCTCTCTATCTCTCATGCTCTCTCTCTCAAATAAATAAATAAAACCTTTAAAAAAAAAAAAGAATGTATAATACCCTCACCCCCATCTTTATGCAGCAAGCTTATTATTGTAATTCCACCCCCCCATGAAGATTAACATTAATTGGTATTTCTTGAGCACTCACCTATTGATGGATTTTAAAATGTGGTCAGGAATGGAAAGTTCCTCACAGAACATGCATCAACAGCCTTAAGAACATCTTACCCATTGTCTTTAATTCTTTTTAAGGAATCTGTCCTAAGAAAAATAGAAATATATAGCACTATAAATAGCACTATAGGTAGTGCTTGTAGAGATTCAGGCATAAAGATGTTTATTGCAACATTATTGAAAATTATAGTCAGCTTTAGGGGCACCTGGGTGGCTGAGTCAGTTAAGCATCTGCATTCAGCTCAGGTCCTGATCCCAGGGCATCAGGCTCCCTTCTCAGCGGGGAGCCTGCTTCTCCCTCTCCCTCTGCCCCTGCCTCCATTTGTGCTTGCTCTCTGTCTCTCAAATAAATAAATATTTAAAAAAAAAATGTTGTTTTGAAGTTTGATTAGTGAGAACATGTTTGTTTGTTTTCTAAGATTTTATTTATTTGATAGAGAGCAGGAGAACCCAAGTAAAGATTTAAATAAAATCTTAAAAAAAAAAAAACAGACACACACATATGTACACAAAATTTAATAGAAGAAAATATCTCAAAATGTTAATGTTATCTTTGTGTTGTTGGATTTTTTATTTTTTATTTTATTTTAAGATTTTATTTATTTATTTGACAGAGAGACAGAGACAGCGAGAGAGGGAACACAAGCAGGGGGAGTGGGAGAGGGAGAAGCGGGCTTCCCGCGGAGCAGGGAGCCCGATGCGGGGCTCGATCCCAGGACCCTGGGACCATGACCTGAGCCGAAGGCAGACGCTCAACGACTGAGCCACCCAGGCGCCTCTGTTGGATTTTTTAAAAAGCAGTTGTTTTCTTTATAGTTTTCTGTATTTCCCACAGAAAATATTAATTTTTTCTTCACATATTATTTTAATAAAGAGACACATTTAAAAAAAGAAGTTATTCCAGATGATTTGTATACAGAAATCAGTAGTTAAATAAAATTGGGAAGGAATACTTTTAACTTCCATTATTGTTGTTCTTGGCCCGTCCTTTTTGCCCAGAAAAACAAGCACATGCCAACTTTCCTCAAATGTAAGAAGGAATCAGAATGCCTAAAAGATCTTTAGTGAAAGCCAAGTAACGTTATAACATAGAGTTTACTCTAACTAAAATACCCCATGGTTTTGCTTATGGCCTGTAATAACAATGTCTTGTGAATCCAGTTATAAGGGCATTTTATAGTGGGGGTTTAGTATAATCAACTTTGCACTGTATTTATAGGAGACTTTTTTTTTTTTTTTAAGGAAAGAAATGTGCTGAAGTTGTATGTCTCCAAAAGTGGCAACAGATCTTGCTGGTCTAGGAATACTAATACATCAGAATCTCATCATAAAATTCTTATTCCCTATAGCATTTCTCAGTTGTGCTGGGATATATGAACTAGTCTTTTCCCCTTTTGGGTTTAGTTTCAATGAGATTCTATGGGGATACTCAGATGTTGTCAGGAGTATATCCCTACCTAAAGCTTGGTGATAACGGGAAATGAGAGAGTACTCATAATGAGCAGACTGCGGAGGGAATAGGAGTACTTGTAAATGTGGGCAGGGCCAATGAAAATTTTGTAATCCCAGTTAGAATTTTTGCAGCCTAATGACTTTAAATGCCATTAGGTTTCACTATCTATGGAGTAGATGCAGCAACTTTGTTTCTGTTTGTCCCCAAGGCCTAGTTCCATCTAGATGTAGTGCAGGCTGAACTGGTACTTTTTGTCTCCCTTTACACAGGAAAATGATGGACTCTGGACAGATTGATTTTTACCAACATGACAAGGTTTGCTCCAATACCTGCAGAAGCACCAAATTTGATCTTCTGATCAGCAGTGCAAGAGCTCCAGTGCCAGGACAGCAGACAAGTGTGGTGCAGACACCCACTTCGGCCGATGGTAGGGGGTAGGAAACCACCTGAAAACCCAGTGTTTTTTAGTAACACTTTTCCCCTTACTTCTCTTTTGTGTTTCTTAATTTTAATTCTCATGAGCATTGAAGTCCCTGTAAGGTATGCTAACCTTGGGTGTGATTCCGTACTTTAGAAACAGATCTCTTTTGTTTTCTCCCAGATGATTCCTATTGGCCATACCTCCTTCCTTGTTTCTTTCTAAGTATGCATAAGAAACATTAGAAAGATGGTTCAGGGGCGCCTGGGTGGCTCGCTCAGTTAAGCGTCCCACTCTTGATTTCGACTCAGGTCACCCTCTCAGGGTCGTGAGATCGAGCCCCACGTCAGGCCCCGTGCTGGGTGTGGAGTCTACTTAAGATTCTCTCTCCTCCTTTCCCTCTGCCCCTCCCCCCATGCACACTCTCTCTCTCTCTCTCAAGAAAGGAAAGAAAAGAAAAAGAAAGATGATTCAGTGGTTATTATGTTTATTCAATGGTCTCACTTTGGTGCCACTTGGCATATCTTTGAAATTAGATTGTTTTGAAAAATCCTTTGCCCTACGGGTGGTCAGGCAGGAAGTAGAATGGTGAATGGTTTTCAACTGTTGAGCTGAGATGTACCAAAGATAATGTATGGTTGGCTGGACTGTGCTCTGGAGACTCTGCTGCTGTAAGGATCAAAGAGCCCTGCCTGGAAGGGATCCACATAACCAAGTTGAGGTTTGGGATGGGCATATGCTTAACTTGTATCGTTGACCTCAGGACTAGAGCTCTTTGCTCTTTTCTAGGAAAGATGGAGCCAGGTGAGATGATTATTAAGGATTCAGTTAGTCCAGGGGAACCTGGCTGGCTCAGTCGGAAGAGCATGTGACTCTTGTTCTTGAAGTCATGAGTTCAAGCCCCACACTGGGTGTAGAGATTACTTAAACAAGCAAACAAACAAACAAAATTAAAAAAAAAAAGATTCAGTTAGTCCAGTTAAGATTCTTGTCTCAACTACTTCCAGAAGACTTAAAAATATGCCTGACAGAATTAGAAAGATACTAACGGATGTAAGGGAAGTACCTATTTTAAAACTGACCTCTCAAGGTTTCTTTTGGTCAGCCCTAATATTCCGTGAGTAACCACTGGGTAAGTAGAAGTCAGATCTCTTATTTTTATTTTATTTTATTTTTTTAAAGATTTTATTTATTAGAGAGAGAATGAGAGATAGCACGAGAGGGAAGAGGGTCAGAGGGAGAAGCAGACCCCCCCGCCGAGCAGGGAGCCCGATGTGGGACTCGATCCCGGGACTCCAGGATCATGACCTGAGCCGAAGGCAGTCGCTTAACCAACTGAGCCACCCAGGCGCCCCAAGAAGTCAGATCTCTTAGAACCTAAGTTCCCTACAGGAAAGTATAAAATATCTAGCAGTTTGAATTTTTGGTTTTTGGTCATGTGAGTCTTTCACTTGAAAAGTAAAAAATGCTATAAAATTATTTACTTTTTATTTGGCCAAAACTCCTTTAGTTGACTATCCATATCAATATTACTTTTTTGATTGATTATTAATATTCTCCAGCATGTGGAGTCCATACTTGTCTATATATCTGTCTGGATCAGTTTGATTTTTCTCCATTTTCTTTGTTTAGGATCTAACCCCCCCCCCCCAAAGATTTTGTTTATTTGACACAGAGAGATAGAGCACAGGAGGGGGAGTGGCAGGCAGAGGCAAAGGGAGAAGCAGGCTTTCTGCTGAGCAGGGAGCCCAATGTGGGACTCAATCCCAGGACCCTAGGATCATGACCTGAGCCAAAGGAAGACACTTAACCGACTGAGCCACCCAGGCGCCCCTGTTTAAAATCTTAATATACGAGGGGTTTCTGGCTGGTTCAGACAGAAGAGCATGTGACTCGGGGTCATGAGTTTGAGCCCCATGTTGGGTGGAGAGATTACTTAAAAAAAATCAAATCAAATCAAATCTTAATATACAATGTTAATAGCAAATGTTCTTTTCCTCTGTGAATCTGCTATTCATGGATCTCTTCTTATCTGATTTTTTGGTCTCATTTCTCTTGCTTTCTCTTACATAGCCTGATAAATAAGCTATAGCAACTTCTGATATTCTAGATGGTTAGTATCAAATATGCTTGTAGTAGGGCTCTTGGCTAAGCACCATACTTTTCTCTTAAATTTTTCAGGTCCTCCTCATCCTCACCAAGTCTGGGGCAGATAGCCCGGCAATCATGCTCACCTTCAGTCTTTTTAAAAAACATACCTGCTTAGGAAGCAGATTGTTCTTTTGTGATTTTATAAGTTATCTTTCCCTTTCTATTCAGAGTAAGAAGAAAGCATTTTCTTTTGAAAGGCAGGTTTTCTTTACAAAATCCAGTATTCATCCTGGCTTACCAAGGATTCTAGTTTTTACTATATGGACCTTAAAATAACAGGGTCTCTTTGGCTGTATGAGATAAAGGATAGCTATGACTTTTTCATGGAATTCACCAGCTTTACCTCTAATGAACCGCTTTTAGGTAGCATCACACAGATTGCCATCTCAGAAGAGAGCATGGAAGAGGCAGGGTTGGAATGGAACTCCGCTCTCACTGCTGCTGTCACCATGGCTACAGAGGAGGGTGTGAAGAAAGACTCAGAGGAAATTTCAGGTACTTTTCTATGAGGCTCAGATATCTTGCAGGGTCTTGTGACCCTTCTCACTGTTATGATTATGGACACAGAAGGTCTCTTAATTACTTTTGCTGGTTTTTCTCATGCATGTTAATGATAATTGTAGCTGCAAACATTTTATTTTCATCCATGCAACAACAGCCATGCACAGTCACATTTTGCACAGGAAGAAATTGAGATTCAAAAAGATTCAGCAGCTTGCCTCAGACCAGCCACACAGCCAATAATGTCAGAGCCGAATTCAGCCGTTTGACTCTGTAGTCAGTGCTTTTCATTCTGTCAAACTGTCCCCAACTTTGGAACGTTTCTTAGATAAACCAGGCTGCAAGATGTTAAAAGGAAAAATTAGGCAGCAGGTGGTATAGAGGATGGTGACTAATGATGATTCACTTAGAGGGGACCGGGGGGGTTTCACGTCATCCTCCATTCATTAATTCACTTGAAAAATATTTATTGCTGCCTATTTTTAGTTGGCACTGTTGCCAACACAGATGAAAAGACAAAGCCTCTGGCCTCAGAGAGCTTATCATCCCACCTATTCAGCTGTTTTATTTTATTTTGTAAGTATAGGACTAGAGGGAGTATAGTTGACCCTTGAACAACGTGGTGGTTTGGGGCACCAACCTCCTGTGCAGGGGAAAACCCCTGTGTAACTTGACTCCCCTGCCCCCCCCCCCCCACTTAACTATAAGCCTTACCAATAACATAGTTGATTAACATATTTTATATATTATATGTATTATATACTGTATTCTTACAATAAAGTAAACTAGAGAAAAGAAAATGTTATTAAGAAAATCATAAAAATTTTTTTAATTTAAAAAATACAGTACATCGCTGTACTGTATTTATTGAAAAAAATCTGTATATAAGTGGACCCTCAGAGTTCACACCACGTTGTACAAGGCTCGCCTATATATCTTTAATATCTTTAACTTTTAAGATATTAAATACTATTTAATTTTAAATTTTTAAAATAAATAATATTTAATATTTATTTAATATCTTTATTAGAGGAAGATAACCTGCTCCCTATAGCCAGAGCCATGACAAATTGAGGCAATTATCTCAAGTCCCTATGTTGCTGAAGAGGGCAAATAATTGGGTACCAACTCAGGGGGGTAGCTAATATTCCAAAAACTTCTTCCTTTTTCCCAGAAATGGCCCAACAAGAAATCATTTCAAATTGAAATAATTTTGATTTTAGCTTGTAGAGATTTGCCTAAGTATGTGTAGCATCCCTTGTTTATCTTCTGTCTTATCCCTCTTGTGTCAGAGGACACTTTGATGTTCTGGAAAGGAATAGCTGATGTAGGGCTGATGGAAGAGGTTGTCTGCAATATCCAGAAGGAAATAGAGGAGCTACTCAGGGGAGTTCAGCAGCGGCTCATTCAGGCTCCCTTCCAGGTCACAGGTAAGTGCACTAATTTTAACAACAGTAGTCATTTTACTGAACACTAACAACTGTAGGCAGATCCTGTTAGTGTCATGAAAACACTGGGGTATAAGTATTATTATCCCCATTTTACAGATTAGGAAACTAAGGCTTATAAAAGTTAAGTTATGTGTCCATAGTTCATAATAAGGTTTTGAATCAGGTCTGGTCATGCTTTTCCACAGGTAATTTTTGCCTTTATAAATGGTGCCAGAAAGCAGGCTGTCTCTTACGTATAGATAAATAGAGTCTGAAAATTGGAGAAAGTTACCTGGTTTTAGACAAGTCTCATATTCTATCAGTTTAAGGTTTCCAGAACTATTGTGTGCACTTACAGGTGTTTCTCAATACCCATAGGGTACTTGCTGCTGTGCATAATGTAAAAGGATGTTCTAATCATCTGATACAAAAGGGTTGTGATGATGGGTTTCTGGCTAGCTCAGTTGGTGGAGCATGTGACTCTTAATCTTGGGGTCAGAGTTTGAGCTCCACGTTGGGGGTAGAGTTTACTTAAAAAAATCATAATAAGCATCTGCCTTCAGCTCAGGTCATGATGTCAGTGTCCTGGGATCGAGCCCCACATCAGGCTCCCTGCTTTGCAGAAGGCTGCTTCTCCCTCTGCGGCCCCCACCGTTTGTATTCCCTCTATCGCTGTGTCTCTCTGTGTCAAATAAATAAATAAAATCTTTAAAAAAAAGTCATAATAATATCTCATAAGCTTGTGTGTGAGTTCCTAGATTTGTTACTTGTGTCTTATTACCTCTTTATAATTCATACATTATATAAATACACTTAAACTTTATAGTAGAATCTTTTTTTATATATTCTTGGGGGAAAAATAGGCAAATAATATAGAAAGCAGGGATGACTTTTATTTTTTTTAATTTTTAAAAAGATTTTATTTGAAAGAGAGAGAATGAGAGAGAGAGAGCACGAGAGGGAAGAGGGTCAGAGGGAGAAGCAGACTCCCTGCTGAGCAGGGATCCCTATGTGGGACTCCATCCCGGGACTCCAGGATCATGACCTGAGGCGAAGGCAGTCGCTTAACCAACTGAGCCACCCAGGCGCCCAGGGATGACTCTTTTAGATAGGATGGTCAAGGAAGGCCTCCCTAAGGAGGTGGCATTTAAGCAGAGACCTGAATTGAAGAAGCTAGCCATGTGATGAGCTGGGAGAAGGAACATTTCAGGCGGAAGGAACAAAAACCTTGAAGTTGCAATGGGCCTCATAGGTTCAAAGAATTATAGAAGCTCTGAGGCAGCCACAGTGTATTAGGGTATAGGAGAGTGATAGGTGATATAAGGTTGGAGAGGAATAGAGAGGACAGTTTATTTAGTTATTTTTTTAAAAGATTTTATTTATTTATCTGAGAGAGAAAGAAAGCAGGAGCAGGGGGGAGAGGGAGAAGCAGGCTCCCTGCTGAACTGGGAGCCTGACGTGGGGCTCGATTCCAGGACCCTGGGATCATGACCTGAGCCAAAGGCAGGCGCTTAACCGACTGAACCACCCAGGCGCCCTGGAGTCACATACTCTTGTGACTGAGCCAGCCAGGCACCCCTCAAAGTTAGTTTTGACTTGGGGCACCCAGCTGGCTCAGTGGATGGAGCATGTGACTCGTGATTTCAGGGTCATGAGTTCAAGCTCCATGTTAGGCGTAGAGCTTACTTAAAATAAAAAAGAAAGAAAGAAAAAATTAGTTTTGACTTGCTAAATGATTATGAGGCCTTCAAATGGAGATGTCACTCAGCTAAGGTGGAGGTACGAATCTGGCACGCAGAGAAGAGGTTAGGGCTGGAGATCTGCATCTGGGAGTTCTCAGCATGTACATGTTATTTAAAAGCATGGAACTGGATGAGATGACTGTGGAAGAAAATTGTAGGTAGAGAAGTTGTCTGAGTTAAGGAAGTAATGACCACAACTACTGACAATGCTTGCAAGAAGTTTTGTATAAAGAGGAACAGAGATAACACTATGAATAACATTGCATGCCAGTTCCCATGTTTGACACTTAAAATATGCTATTTTTTAAAAATATTTTATTTATTTATTTGAGAGAGAGAGAGCACATGGTGGGGGGAGGGTCAGAGGGAGAAGCAGACTCCCTGCCGAGCAGGGAGCCCGTTGCAGGACTCGATCCCAGGACTCCAGGATCATGAGCTGAGCCGAAGGCAGTCACTTAACCGACTGAGCCACCCAGGCGCCCCTAAAATATGCTATTTCTTTTTAATATTTTATTTATTTATTAGAGAGAGAGCAAGCACGGGGAGGAGTAGAGGGAGAGGGACAAGCAGACTTCACGCCGAGGGCAGAGCCCGATGTGGGGCTCGATCTCACAACCCTGAGATCATGACCCGAGCCAAAATCAAGAGTCAGACACTTAACCAACTGAGCCACTCAGGTGCCCCTAAAATATGATATTTCTAATCTTTATGTCTGTCTTGCCGGATAAGTATCATTAGGCCCTTTTGTTTCAGATGAGAAAACTGGGGAATGAAATGACTTATCCAGATTCACACAGATAGGAGGAAACCATAAAACTGAGATTCAAACTTAGCTCTGTCTAACACAGTGACCATGTTTTCTAAACCAGAAGTCAGAACTTATAACCAGATGCAAGATTTTTTAAATTTTTATATTTATTTATATGGAAAGATGTATAACGTTATAACAATTAAAGTTGACTTATGCATGTGATAAATCTTTGCCAAAAAAAATTTTTTTTTTTATCTTTGCCAAAATTTTTAAAAATGCAATTAAAATAGTTCCGTCATTTCTGGGTTGTTTCATAATTATACGCAGTACAACAGAAGCTAGGGAAACACTTCTGTTTTAACTTGACGGGCATGTCTTTGTTTTAAATAGATGCTGCTGTTCTCAACAATGTAGCACATACATTTGGCCTAATGGACACAGTGAAGAAGGTTTTGGACAACAGAAGGAACCAAGTAGAGCAGGGAGAAGAGCAGTTTCTCTATACTCTGACAGGTGTGTATAACTTGTTTCTTCTTAGGTGATATTATACTAATATCCTTGAGTCTTGCCATTTCTTTGTGGACTTCTGTTGGGACTGGCTTCCTTCCTTCCTTTCCTCCCTCCCTCCCTCCCTCCCTCCCTCCCTCCCTCCTTCCCTCCTTCCCTCCTTCTTTCCTTCCTTCCCTCCTCATCATGGTCCTCCTTCTGTATCTTTTGGAGGATTAAGATGTCTGCTCAATTTCTCCATTAATCCAGTAATATTAGTGGCAGAAGAAACAAATTGGCCTTTGTTTTTGTTACATTATCGATATTGCATCTTTTTTTTTTAAGATTTTATTTATTTATTTGACAGAGAGAGAGACAGTGAGAGAGGGAACACAAGCAGAGGGAGTGTGAGAGGGAGAAGCCGCTTCCCGTTGAGCAGGGAGCCCGACGCGGGGCTCGATCCCAAGACCCTGGGATCATGACCTGAGCTGAAGGCAGACGCTTAACGACTGAGCCACTCAGGCGCCCCTGGATCTTTTGATAACTATTAACTTATCACCTTCTCCATTATTTGTGGTAATAAGGAATTATGAGCACATGAATAATTTAACTCTTTTTATCAAGTACTTAATTTGCATTGTCTCCGGGATGCCTGGGTGGCTCAGTTGGTTGGGCGTCTGCCTTCGGCTCAGGTCATGATCCCAGGGTCCTGGGATCAAGTCCCGCATCAGGCTCCTTGCTCAGCAGGGAGCCTGCTTCTCCCTCTCCCTCTGCTGCTCCCCCTGCTTGTGCTCTCTCTCTCTGACAAATAAAATCTTAAAAAATTTTTTTTCACTGTTTCCAAACTAGGTTGTAAAAATATAATGTTGACTAAGACAGCCTCACTCTCTACATGGTCTTTAAGGAACTCAAGGGAAAGCAGACATAGAAATAAGTGCAAAAAAGGGTGCCTGCGTGGCTCAGTTGGTTAAGCGACTGCCTTCGGCTCAGGTCATGATCCTGGAGTCCCGGGATCGAGTCCCATATCGGGCTCCCTGCTCAGGGGGGGAGTCTGCTTCTCTCTCTGACCCTCTTCCCTCTTGTGCTCTCTGTCTCTCATTCTCTCTCTCTCAAATAAATAAATAAAATCTTTAGGGGCACCTGGGTGGCTCAGTCATTAAGCGTCTGCCTTCGGCTCAGGTCATGATCCCAGGGTCCTGGGATTGAGCCCCGCATCGGGCTCCCTGCTCGGCAGGAGGCCTGCTTCTTCCCCTCCCCCTCCCACTCCCCCTGCTTGTGTTCCTGCTCTCACTATCTCTCTGTCAAATAAATAAATAAAATCTTTAAAAAAAAAACTTCAAAAAAAAAAAAAAAAGTACAAAAAGTAGTCAGCTTTGTAACTGAGGCATATATAGTGGGTATGGTGGAAGAACAAAGGGAGTTGTCACTTATACCCAGAGAGAATCAAGAAAAGGCTTTGGGTAAAGCAGGTGAAAAATATAAAATAAGTCAGATTATCAGCTTTGAATGATGTAGAATATATCATAGTTAGTCATGAAGCCAAAAGGCAAGATTATTTGGTAAGAGAAGAACAATTTATGTTGTCTTCAACTTACTTTTATACCCAGTATATATTTTAAACTCATTTACTGAGTACTCTGAGACCCTTTTCATTTGATCCTCCTAAGAATGGTAGAGGCTGGAGTGCCTGGGTGGCTCAGTCGGTTAAGCCTCTGCCTTTGGCTCGGGTCGTGGTCCCGGGGTCCTGGGATTGAGCCCTGCATCGGGCTCCCTGCTCGGCAGGAGGCCTGCTTCTCTCTCTCCCTCTGCCTGCCAGTCTGCCTACCTGTACTCTCTCTCTCTGTGTCAAGTAAATGAGTTAAAAAAAAAAAAAAAGAATGTTAAAGGCTATTATCCCTACTTTATAGATGAACCAGAGTCATAAAGAGTATAAATGATTTGCCTTGGGGCCACATCAGTACTTGGCAATGAAGCCTGGAATAGAACTTGGCTTTCTTACTCCTAATCCAGTGCTTTCACCTTGAAACTTCACACCATCCAAAAAATGGTTTTTGTTAAGAATGTGGGCTTCTGGTTCTTTGTTCATATTATTTTTTTTAGATAGGTTCAATCATAGTATACATAAAGTTTTGTTTTCTGCTTTTTTTATTGTGACATATTATTATTTTCCCAAGTTGCTACACAGTGCTTTAGCTAGACATTCTTTTAGGGATGACATTTAAATTTTCAAACTTTTCTTTGGTAGCTTATTTTGTTGCAGTGAACTTGTATGAATATAACTTTCTCTTTTTATGTCCTTTTAAACTACTTCCCAGAACTAAACTTCAAGTTAAATGGTATTGAAAATTGTTTTATGGATTTTTATGACTTGTTGCCAAATTTCCAAGAAGATTCTGTCACCATTTTGAACACACCAACATTGGATGTTATTATTTATAATATTCTCTGATTTAACTTTTTTTTTTAAGATTTTATTTATTTATTTGACAGAGAGAGACACAGCGAGAGAGGGAACACAAGCAGGAGGAGTGGGAGAGGGAGAAGCAGGCTTCCCACTGAGCAGGGAGCCCGACGCGGGGCTCGATCCCAGGACCCTGGGATCATGACCTGAGCCAAAGGCAGATGCTCAACGACTGAGCCACCCAGGCGCCCCTCTGACTTAACTTTTTAAAAAATTATAGATGTAATTGTTATCTTCTTCAAAGATTTTATTTATGAGAGAGAGAGAGAGTGCACCTGAGAGTATGAGCAGGGGGGAGGGGCAAAGGGAGAAACAGATTCCAGCTGAGCAGGGAGCCTGATGCGGGACTCGATCCCGGGACCCTGTGATCATGACCTGAGCCAAAGGCAGACACTTTTTTTTTAAATTAAGGATTTAATTATTTATTTGACACAGAGAGAAAAGGTGAGAGAGAGAACACAAGCAGGGGAGCGGGAGAGGGAGAAGCAGGCTCCCCACTGAGCAGGGAGCCTGACACATGGAGCTTGATCCCATGACGCTGGGATCATGACCTGAGCCAAAGGCAGATGCTTAATGACTGAGCCACCCAGACACCCCTGAAGGCAGACACTTAACTAACTGAGCCACTCAGTCTTGAGGTTTTTATTTCTTTGGTTACTACTGGAAATGGAAAAAAATGCAGTATTTTGTAACTTATGAGGCAGTATTTAAAAATTTTTGAATGAAAAAAAATTTTTTTAATGTGTTCTTGATCCCTACCTACTCCTTTTATTCCAAGCAAGGAATTGATTTGCTCTTGGTGTTCCATAGGAGCAAAGTGCTCTGCAGATGTGACTGATTATTTATTGAATGCTTCTCAGGTACTAAGCAATAGAAGAAGTTCTGGTGTAGAACCAGACTCACCAGTGATCACCAGGGTTGGACTGTACATTGGGAGAGGGATAGCGATAGACGTATTGTGGTGGAAAAGCCACCAAGTTGGCCATCAGAAGACTTTTGTTTTGGCCCAAGCTTTGAGACTTTAAGTAAGTCACTTTACCTCTCTGGGTTCCAGTTAAGATGAATGTGTTAGAACTCTAAGACCTCTAGGGGCGCCTGGGTGGCTTAGTTGGTTGGGCGGCTGCCTTCGGCTCAGGTCATGATCCTGGAGTCCCTGGCTCGAGTCCCACATCGGGCTCCCTGCTCAGCAAGGAGTCTGCTTCTCCCTCTGACCCTCCCCCCTCTCATGTGCTCTCTCTCTCATTCTCTCTGTCTCAAATAAATAAATAAAATCTTAAAAAAAAAAACTCTAAGAACTCTTTTAGTTCTATAATTCTTAGGGACTTTCTCTGTAACTTTCTGTAGACTTCTCTGGCTGCTAATGGTCGACTAAGGCCATTTGGTAGACTAAGGTCACCAGCAAGGTGATCCTGCCTTGAAGGACAGTTTGGGAATCACTGTTTTTTGGAGCAGCCATTGTAGCTCCTCTGTAGTCCATGTTAGTTCCAAAGGGATTGTGCAAATATTCCTTATTTTCGTCTGTAGATCCAGGGAAGGCATCTATAAGCTGCATGATCAACTGCAGGCTTCTTTGGTTTGCATTTTGGTGATAGGTGAGAAAATGCCACAGGAGCTTCTAGGGTTGAGCTATAGTAGAATCACAGCCTGAAAATGATTCTGAATTGTTGCCTTGCCTATAATCACACAATGAAATGTAATTGCTGGAGGGATTTTAAAAATCATCCAATTTTGTTTCTTGTTTTGAAAAACAATGAAGCTAGGGGCACCTGGGTGGCTCAGTCATTGAGCGTCTGCCTTCGGCTCGGGTCATGGTCCCAGGGTCCTGGGATCGAGCCCCACATCGGGCTCCCTGCTCCGTGGGAAGCCGCTTCTCCCTTTCCCACTCCGCCTGCTTGTGTTTCCTCTCTCACTGTCTCTCCCTCTGTCAAATAAATAAAATAAAATCTTAAAAAAAAAAAAAACAATGAAGCTATATAGTGGCAAAACCAGGACAAGACCTCAGGTTTCCTGACTCCATTCACTGTTCCCATGAATATACTTCTCTCCTCCAAAGTCTGTCTTTTTTTTCCACAGAGTTGGAACGCCAGTTGGAAGAACAGAAGAAGCAAGCTCAGGATCACAGGCTGAAATCCCAGACAGTTCAAAATGTGGTACTGATGCCTGTGAGCACTCCTAAGCCTCCAAAGAGGCCCCGACTCCAGCGGCCAGCTTCCACCACAGTCCTGAGCCCTTCTCCTCCGGTCCAGCAGCCTCAGTTCACAGTCATCTCGCCCATCACCATCACCCCAGTGGGCCAGTCATTTTCCATGGGCAATATTCCAGTGGCCACCCTCAGCCAGGGCTCCAGTCCTGTGACTGTTCACACACTGCCTTCTGGCCCTCAGCTCTTCCGCTATGCCACAGTGGTCTCCTCTGCCAAGAGCAGCTCACCAGACACAGTGACCATCCACCCTTCATCTAGCTTGGCACTGCTAAGCTCCACCGCCATGCAGGATGGGAGTACCCTGGGCAACATGACCACCATGGTGAGCCCCGTCGAGCTGGTGGCCATGGAGTCCGGCCTGACCTCAGCAATCCAGGCTGTTGAAAGCACCTCGGAGGATGGGCAGACCATCATTGAGATTGACCCAGCCCCAGACCCAGAGGCTGAGGATACTGAGGGTAAAGCAGTCATTCTGGAGACAGAGCTGAGGACTGAGGAGAAAGTTGTGGCTGAGATGGAAGACCACCAGCATCAAGTCCACAATGTGGAAATTGTGGTCTTAGAGGATTAAGTGGGGATCTCGGGGCCAGGAGCTATGTTTTGGTTTGGAATTTTAATTATTTGTTTATTTTTATCATTGTCCCACTCATTTCCACATAGGATCCTTTTTTTTTTAAACAGAATCTCATTGTTGTAACTGAAAATGTTGGGTTCCTCCCACCCCCTTATTGAAAAATGGACAAAAACAAGCTGTCCTTCCAGAAGTTGAGAGTAGGTCACTCCATGTTCTAATCCTTTTATACCAAGAAAGTTATTTCTTTTAAGGGAGGCATCAGGATAATCAGAAACCCTGTCCAGAAAGCCCTTTCCAGGCTAGTCTGTCTGTGCACACATGTGGTTTTATTTTTGTAAAGGTGCATTGACCAAACTCTGGAAGGCAGATCTGACACTGGAAGGCAACCCACCCACACATGGAAGCAGAAAGATACTTTATTTTGTATCCTGGAAAGGGCCCTCAGAAGCCGGTGCAAAACTCTGAAAGGAAAGAAGGTTGACCTATGCTTGGAGGGGAAGGTGGCATACCAGCAGCAGCTTAAAAAGGGAAGTGCTTTGGCCAGGATGGGGCAAGGAAATTATCTTAGCTCCAGAAGTGCAACTGATGCTTCTTGATATCTCTAAGGGTTATTACCATGGGTGCCATTTTTAGGAGAGGCCAGTAATAAGTGGAAGGGTATATCTCCATGGACCAAGTGGCATCAGGGGCCTAGGGGCCCGTGGCTTTGCAGAAATAGAAATCCCCGGTTGTCACAGCTAGGCTTTGTGATTCAAGCTCACCTTCCCTCCCTTCCTCAACTTTGTCAAAGCACTTAACCCTCCTAAACTAGGATCAGTCCATTCATTTGCAAACTATGTGATGTGGTGTAAATTTCTCTGGTTCTTGGGCTGCGGCTGTCATGGGGGTGGGGCTCCAAGGCCATCATTTTTATTGCATGACTCCAGGTGCAGGGGAGTTCCTCATCTAGACCAGCTGCCCTTTTTGGTGGGGCCCTTTTTTGGCTTTGGAACCAAAAGCAGCCACTCATTTGGTGCTTCCTCTTGTTCTTCCCTCCATCCCTCAATTGTTAATGGCATCTGTCTCCTGGATCCCACGCTCTTCAGCTTTTTGGCTGATTTGGAGAACAGTGACAGGTGCCTGCTTGCCTTCATCCTCTTTTAGATTCTTTATACCATTTATTATTATACCACAGATGTTTCTGTGAGATATTAAGCTCATAAAAAAACCTTAGGCTTGGCAGGGAAGACTCAACAGCCCCAGCCTATCCTGAGGCACTGAGTAGATGTCTCCTCCTGAGCGAGCTGGACTCCCTGGGAAAGAAGCATTGTCTGCAACATTATATTATAGGAAATGTACCAGGAATGTCAATAATAATATCTTGGGTTTTTGTTTTGTTTTGTTTTTTGTTTAATGTTGTTTGTATATTTAGAGCTGGGCCATTTTCCGTGCTGATTCCTGCTCTTTGACCATCTTCAGTGTTTGGGGGCAAGAGGGGATCCTGGTTTTTATTTTGATTGCATTGTTTACTGCACTAGGACAAATATAGGGAAACTACAGACAATTAAAGGAAAATGAGGTCAAAAAAGAAACACACACCTTAGGAGTGGGAGGTTTTTTGTTTTTTTGTTTTTTAATAAAAGCAAAACTTTGACCTATAGTTCCCCCCCCCTTTTTTTATAGAGAAGGCACCCACCTGAAGCCATGTTTCTTCCAACAGATGTTGGAAAACCCTGTTGTCAAGCAAGTGAAAACCATTCTGCCATCCCTGAGATGGCTTTAATAGCTAGAGAAGCCCTCTAACTTGGGAGGGTCAATCTTAAAAGCCTTAAGGGTGAAATTTCTGAACCCCATATAGTTGTGGCTTTCAGCTCTAAAATTGTCTGGGGTTTTACTTTTCTCTTCAAAATGTTTAATAGATGTAGCAATCAGCTTAGAACAAACCTTTGGCCCTTTAGTGAGGGAACTGGCTTTTATTGTTGCCTCTTTAGGTTTTCTGATGGTACATAAACAAAAACAAAATTTCTATCTAAGCCTAAAACTGCTACTCGAACCTAGAAAGGCACATGCCATGTGCCTGTCTTGGTTTTTAGGGATACTTTTTGCTTTCCCAGAGATGGCGTCCAATTCAGGACAGAGGAGGAGCTCTGGAGAACACCCACACTAGCTCAGGTTCCTTTCTTTCCTCCTTCAGCTGTCTGTAGTGTTTTAAAGCAGTTTGAGCATCATGCTTCCAAAGTCAAGAGATCTCCTCCCCTGAAGACAGAACCTGTTTACTTTCACTATCTGAATATTCTGGCTTGTGGAAATACATGAGCTTTGTTGTTTTCCTGGTCTTCCAATAGCCTGTCATTATTGTTCGCTGCTGTGCTACCCATTGTCGAGTGGGGGTTTCCTCAGAGCTCTGGTCTAAATAATCTCAGACAGTGGGAGAAATATGCAAGCCGTTGGTAGTGCACAAGCAGTTGCAATGAATCATTCCTCAGGCTGACTTGGCAGGAGCCATCTATCTTTCTGTTCATTCATTAAATAAACATTTAAAGTCCTACTTCGTGCCAGGCTTTGTGCTAGGCACTAGCAGTACAGAGATGGAAACAGAGTTCCTGCACTCAAGGACTTCAACTTCAGAAATTGTCTGGAGTTAAGAACTATATTTCCAATATAATTGATTTCTTTTGTAACCTATGTATTTTATTTCGTGCATTGAAAAACATTACTCTGCAAATTGGTCCATAGGTTTCAGCAGACTACAAAAGATGCAAAAAAGTTAAGCCTTTCCTAGTGAGATACTGAAACATCATCATATTGGGGTTAGTGCAGCCATGAAGCTACTGGCTGGGAGCTGAGAGAACAAAGGATCAGGCACCTAATCTGACCTGGGGAGGGGGGTGTGTGATGGGAGTACTTACTGGAGAAGGTGTACACTTAAGCTAGTTTAGGAGAGATCATTTTGGCTAGTTTTTTGGTACTCCATTTTCAAGTGGTGGGGCTTACTTACCATAAGGGGAAAAAAATCCTTAGTCTCTTGCTGCTTCTGCCTCCAGAGCTAGGCAGAGTCAGCAGCATGGGCAGTGTCCAGAGAGTACCCCACTGAAAAAAGCCAAGTCATGCATTAGCTTCTCTGAGTTTCCATCAGAGGAATCCAGTGCCTGACTGAGTTTAGCTGATAGAAGGTAAATGCCCCCAGCCTTCCTGCCATGTGTTTTCCATAAAGGCCTTGGAGTCAACTGTGCAACTGTCTCACCTTGGTTCTGTCCCTGCCTTGTTCTTTTCCTCCTTTCAATTTTCAGGCGCCTTCCCTGCTCCCACCCTAAAACAAAACAACTCCAGTTATTCTAAAGTAAAAATATACAATATACTTGAATATTCAAGATTCAAATCCACTTCATGTGAAGTTTCTTTCATACATCTGTCCACATTAGGGAAGGAAGACCAATGTTAATACACATACCTTGGAAATTGATATTCAGTTCAGGTGGTCTGACACTTTTTAGTGGTGGCATTTTATCCCATTTCATGAAAGGCACTAAGGAAAGAGTGTTGGGAAATACTGGTATTGGTAACATCTGATTATAAAGATAGTATAATCAAGCATGAAATATATAATTACTAGTTCACTGAATTGTAACTGCTCCAGGTTTTAGTACCATTAGGAGGTGGAAAGGATAAATGAAAGGTTGAATTGTGAAAATAGGCATGAGGTTGTGATTCACTTTGGGCAATGCTCCTGAGCAAAGAGTCCCTCTGAGAAGAAAGTCAGAAACTAGGCTAGTCCCTGCATTTTCAGACACCTTACCTAGTACAGTTGATCACAGATTCCCTCACCCCAGGATACCTCTTGGGGAAATTCTTGCATAGTCTAATGTAATAACAATAACAACCAAGGTTGTTAGACAAGGTATCAGTTCTGTTAGATTTAGACTCTGCCCCTGGAATTTCTCTTAGGCAGCCCTATTTGGGTCCTTCCAGGATTCCTTCCCAATCCAGGAACAATTTTCTTAGTCCTGATTTATACAATTTGACTTCCTCTAGAAGGTTCTACTTTCCTAACTTCTTTATCCATACTCCTACTTCCTTAGCCCTAGCTTTTGGGAGCCAAAGTTGATTTGGTTCCTAAATTCTGCCATGTCAGTGATTTCTATCTTTCACCATGTCAGTAACTCTTGAGACAATCATTTTTCTCAAGGAACCCCCAAGACCCAAACCTCAGCATACATCCATAGTCTGCAGTCTTCATTACCTAAAACAGCTTCCTCAGCTCCATCAATCACCTGAATTGAAGCACCTTTGGGATGTGTTTGTGCAGTGACTAAAACCTGTCTTTTTTGGGGAGGGGAGGCACCTGGGTGGCTCAGTAGGTTAAGCATCTGCCTTCAGCTCAGGTCATGATCCCAGAGTCCTGGGATCAAGGCCTGCTTTGGGCTCCTCTGCTCAGTGGGGAGTTGCTTTTCCCTCTCCCTCTGCCCCTCCCCCCAACTCGTATTCTCTCTCAAATAAAATTTTTTTAAAGGTTTTATTTTTTATTTATTTATTTGACAGGTAGAGACACAGCAAGAGAGGGAACACAAGCAGGGGGAGTGCGAGAGGGAGAAGTAAGGCCCCTGAAGAGCAGGGAGCCCAATGTGGGACTCGATCCCAGGACTCTGGGATCACGACCTGAGCTGAAGGCAGACGCTTAACCGACTGAGCCACCCCAGGCGCCCCGCAAATAAAATCTTAAAAAAAACAATATTTTAAGTAATCTCTACATCCATTGTGGGTCTTGAACCCACAACCCTGAGATCAAGAGTTGCATGCTCCACCAAATAAGCCAACTAAGTGCCCCTAAATCCTATCTTTTATATCCAACTGATTCTCTACCTATGACCCATGGCCCAGGCTAAGACATGCCTGTTTCCTGGATAGATTATTTCAGCCCAGTATGATTCCTACTGCCTCTTCACAACTACCTGAAATTTCTGTTATTTTATGAGCCTCTCAGCCTATAGTAGACTACGACCTACTTGGAAATTTCCTCTGGGTTCTCCTCTTGCATCTATGGTTTCCAATTCTGTACTTTTACTGATAGTTATGGCTAATGGTATACAGGAATTTTATTTTTCTAGTTTGAGAACAAGAATGAACAATAGTATTGGATCACATCTAAGGGTAAATGTGAGGGTAATAACCCAGAAGGAAAGACAAGTTCCTCAATGGACTTTGTAGGAGCTTCTAAAGAAAGCATATACAGAGAGGGTTTACTTGCATTCTGAAGTATAAGTTTGTTTTTTTAAGAACACTCTGCTGTTTCCTCTAAAGAAATCTATGTATTACAGAGCAAACTGGAAGCCCAGAACCCTGATTCTCCTGAGACTTTGGCCCACATTTTTGTTAACTTTTTATGAAATATAAATGCATAGAGGAAAGTGCACAGATGACTGTACAATTTGATAAAATTAAACTGAACATATCCATTAAATCAGCTACCAGATTAAGAAAAAAAAAAGCACCTCACCCAACCAGGATACACCACCAACTAGCTCTCTAACACTATGGCTCGGTTTTACCTGTTTTTTGAACTGTTCGTGGCTGGCCTTTTCTTTTTCCTTCCCTTTTCCTTTTTTCTTTTCTTTTCTTTTCTTTCTTTCTTTCTTCTTTCTTTCTTTTCTTTCTTTTTTTCTTTCTTTTCTTTCTTTCTTTCTTTCTTTCTTTCTTTCTTCTTTCTTTCTTTCTTTCTTTCTTTCTTTTTCTTCTTTCTTTCTTCTTTCTTTCTTTCTTTTTCTTTCTTTCTTTCTTCTTTCTTTTTTCTTCTTTCTTTTCTTTCTTTCTTTCTTTCTTCTTTCTTTCTTTCTTTTTTCTTTCTTTCTTTCTTTCTTTCTTTCTTTCTTTCTTTCTTTCTTTCTTTTCTTTCTTTCTTTCTTTCTTCTTTCTTTTCTTTCTTTCCTTTCTTTCTTTTCTTTCTTTCTTTCTTTCCTCTTCTTTCTTTTCCTTTCTCTTCTTCCTTCTTTCTTCCTTCCTTTCTCTCTTCTTATTTTTCTTTCAGAGAGCTGGAGATAGCACATGCGCGCGCGCGCACACACACACACACACACACACACACACACAACACACACACACACACGGGGGCGAGGAGGGGCAAGGGAAAGGGAAAAGAGAATCTCAAGCAGGCTCCACGCTGGCTGACATTGGGCTCAACATCATGACCTGTGCCAAAATCAAGAGTCGGACACTTAACTGACTGAGCCACCCAGGTGCCCCGAACATTTTCTCATTCAGTGTTATGTTGTGATAGTCACCCATGATGTTGTGTAAGTTGTAGCTGGTTCTTTCTCACTGCTGTGCAGAAACTGTAACTGTGTCATAGCTGATCCATCCATTCTAATGATGGTTGCTTGGGGGGTTTCCAGTTTGGGGCTATTATAAATAGTGCCTCTGAACATTCTTGTCCATGACTTTTGATGAACATATAAATGCATTTATACCTTTCAAACATTAGGACAGTTCACATGAAAAATTCAAGATACAGTTTTTCTTAAAAAACAAAAAACAACCTAAAAGATCTGACAACACTGGGTCCACATTTCCTCCTAGCAGCCCTTGTCGGGAACTGAGGCCTGTCTCTGGTGGGGCATGGTTTTACTACACCATGTGACCCTGTCACTCCTATTATAGACCTAGACCCTCTTATTTGGTAGCCTATTTTTTTTTTTGATTCAGTAATCACTTAGGACACTCTTCCCCCAGATAACTGCAAAGCTTATTTCCTCACTTCCTTCAGGTCTCTGGTCACATGTTACCTTATCAGAGAGGACTTCCCTTGACCACCCACACTATGAAAAATGGTAACTTCCCCTGCACCATGCTTTCTAGTTTTCTTTGCCCTGTTTTATGTATCTGACATACTTTTGTTTTTTTTTTTTTGCTCCCCAAGCTAGAATGGAAGCTCCATGAGAGCAGGAATCTTCTTGTCTCTTTGTCACTGCTGTTTCTACAGGCCCTAGAACAGTGCCTGACTTGTAGTAGAAACTGAACAGGTATTTGATGTATGAATACTAAATAGCCAATACTCTCTGAAGGGGAACAATGTACCAAGCATTGTTCTAAGTACTTTACATATGTTAACCCATTTGATCCTCACAACAATCCTATGTGGTGGATTGCATTATTTACTTCATTTTACAGTGAAGAAACATATTTATATTCTACCCTAAACAATAGATACATTTGAATAATTGTAACTCATTACATTTATTAAACAGAGTCTTTAAACTACTAGAGAAACTTAATATCTAAAAGGAGCCCTTCAATGAATCATTATATAATAATGGTATTTTATTTGATAACATGTTTAGTTACTACTTAAGTTAAAATTTTCAGTTGTAGGACTGGGCCTTGATCGGGCTGCAGCTTAGATAGGCCTGCGGAGATCTGGAGCAGTGGTAGCTTGTAAGATTTTGTGATCTGTGCTGGGCAGCAAGTCCCGTTCCCCCATCTCGCCAGGGTGCCCAAGAGGAAGTACTGGAGGGAGGGAAAGTTCATTTACTGAAGGATTTTAGAACCCAGATCATCTGTCTGTCACAGGAAATACTGACTTACCACTTTTTTTTACTTTTTTTTTTTTAAGTAATCTCTATGCCCAATATGGAACTCAAACACACAACCCTGAGACTGAGTTGCACACTCTACTGACTGAGCCAACCAGGTGCCCCTGATTTATCACTTTGTTAATGGCCCTCTTTGAAATGATGATGGTGTCAGGGTCCTTGCTTAGATCTTCATTTCTTTTTTTTTTTTTTAAGATTTTATTTTATGTGACAGCGAGAGAGGGAACACAAGCAGGCGGAGTGGGAGAGGGAGAAGCAGGCTTCCCGCTGAGCAGGGAGCCCGATGTGGGGCTTGATCCCAGGACTCTGGGACGTGACCTGAGCCCAAGGTAGATGCTTAAACCGACTGAGCCACTCAGGCATCCCAAAACGCCTTCACTTCTTTGTAAAGGTCCTATGGTACAGAACCCAAGTCCATGTGCCAGTTGTTGCACAGGGACCATAGTACTCCATAGAACATTATTAGCACTGTAAAGCTTTTGCTAACTGAGCAAAAAGCTAATACTCCCTTACTCCAGGAACTACTTTGCTACAGAAATGGTAAGTTCACTCTGCCATTGACTGAAACACTCTGGTTAGCATTTCTGAGCAAACTGGACACAACTTCTCATTTACTTGCCTTGTTTAAGTTCTCTGTAGTTCCCACCCAAGGACCAGGGAAGGATTTATCTGTAAAGCATTGTCACAAATAGTTCAGACCCACATTCATTGGTTTAGTTATTCTCTCTTGGCACAAACTTAAAATTGAACCAGCCCTTCCAGGAGTTCCCTGGCTTCACTTCCCTTGGCATTATCTCCAGAAATTTTGTTTGCTCTCCATTTTTCTCTCTGTCTGATTGTCTTACGTTGAGACCTTAAGCTATGCCTTAGCACACTGCTACTTGGACTTTTAGATCCCATGTATTAATAAAAGAGAAAAAAAATCTTAGGAACCAACATGGGGTTCCCGACATTATATTTTACCGAATAAGGATTTTTTTAAATGGCCAACTCTTATTGGCATCATTTGAAAAGAAAGGACATTTTTACACCAAAAAGATAGGAGAAACGGGACCCTGAAGTAAAGACATTGGATCCCAAAGATTACAGGTGGGGAGTTTTGAAGTATGTCCATATTTAAGTGGAGATCGAAGAAGCCCAACTAAAATAACTCGGGATTGACAGTGACAACTGTGGACTGAACAAGTTCTTTTTAAAAGGGCTATTTTGAAGATTATGATTCTGACTTTGGAGGAACAACGGTGATTGGCAGCGGAAGGAATCACATGTAAAATTCCTTAAATAAAAATTTATTGACTTAAAAAAGATAGGAGGGAAATAACTTCAGAATAAAGAACAGCCTTCTACAGTGACTACATTTAGCTTTATGAAAAGCTCTTTATATTATCATTACCTTTCCTGGAGAACTGGTGAAACTCTTACCTCTAGACTTGGAATTGAATCTTCAAGGCCCTTTCTTGGTACTGTTCTTCTCTGCCCTCAAGGTCTCTAACAGTTGCTGCTTTTGGATTTGCACAACTGTGAATTGCTAGTGTCCGAAGGCCACCTGGCCCAGCTGCAGGTCTTGTCTTCCTTTAGCCTTTTTCTCACATTGCTCTTTTCATGCTTCCATTCAACCCGTCATAAAACACACCTGCACATTACAAAGCCAATCATCCATCTACCTTGGGATTTCCACAGTGCCTTTCTTTTAACATTCAATTAAGCTAGTTAAGTCTCTGCACGTTTAACTTTTTTTTTTTTAAGTTTATATTTTTAGTAATCTCTACACCCAGTGTAGTGCTTGAACTCATGACCAGGAGATCAAGAGTCACATGCTCTTCTGACTGAGCCAGCCAGGTGCCCCTGCACCCTTAACTTTTTAACATATATGTTGGCCTTACCAGATTTTCATTAATAAAATGGGGATTGACAGTACTAGGGAGAATTTCGAAAATGAACGAGATAACCAATTAATTCAACAAGTATTTACTTAGCTTTGGAATAAAAGATCGATAATAAAAATGTTCCTTGTCCTATAAGCAGTCTCAGATTTACTGGAGAAACAATATATAAGCCCAAGGCTTGGTTCTCTTAACCTGGGGTCCATGGGATAGATGGGCTTGGGAAGGGCTGCTCAATGAGATTGTTGGCAAAAATTGGGTGCATGTACCTTTTTCTAAGGACAAAATTCATTACTCCCATTAGATTCTCAACTGAATCCAAAACTTCCAAAAGAAAAATAAATATTGATGTAAACAGTTTTAAGACACTAAAATGTTACAATAAGGAAATATGACTAATATTATGGGTGAACAAAGAATAGAGCACCTTTCTGCTTGGGGGAAGAAATAAGGCATCATTTGATGAGGGTCTCAAAGAGAGATAGGAGCTGGTAGGCAAGATGACAAGGGCATCTGAGGCAGAAAGAACTGCGTGTGCAGAGTCCTGGGTTCCAGAAAAAACATGTATTTGGGAAAAAGTTCAGTGTGGCTGGGGCATAAGTACATGGTGAGAAATACATAGGGCCAGGGAGTGGCAAACTTTGTATGTTGTGTAGACTACAGAGAACCAGTAGAAATCTTTAAAAATAGGGTTTTACCCTGTCAGTTGTGTGAAGGATGTAAACACTTCTCTCTTCCTGCCTTACTAAGGGGGACTTGGGCTGTGAGGTCTATTATTCCTGAAGGCTGGAAAGGTTTGAGAACCAGAGCTCAAGGACCCAGCCAGCCAGCACAGCACAATTCTGAAGAGTATGTAAAATCTGTCCTCTTGGCTGCTTCTTTTTCTCTCTTATGCCTACTCCCTCATTTCATGTATCTGGAAGGACTACTTTGTTTCTACCTTCCAGAACTCTAAAACAACAGGACCAGAAGGGACCTTAGAATTTATTTTGATCCAACATCCTTATTTTATAGCCTTGGAAATAGGTTCTGAGTGAGGGAATGATTTACTTTCCCTGTCTCCTCTTCTATCTCTGGTTTGCTGTGGGACCTTTTGTTCTTCTCCCTCTCTTCTGAGGAAATTGCATGGATTCCTTTCACTTCCACTAACATCTCTACACCACAGATTCCAATAGCTGTATTCCCAGCTATGTTTTGCTCTCTGTGTCCCCTTCCCTTTGTTTACAGAACATTTTTTTTTTTTTAGATTTTATTTATTTATTTGACAGAGAGAGACACAGCGAGAGAGGGAACACAAGCAGGGGAAGCAGGAGAGGGAGAAGAAGGCTTCCCGCTGAGCAGGGAGCCCGATGCGGGGCTCGATCCCAGGACCCTGGGACCATGACCTAAGCCGAAGGCTGACGCTTGATGACTGAGCCACCCAGGCGCCCCTACAGAACATTTCTATGAGACACTTTATGCTCTCCTGAAACCCAGCATGTCCAAAGATCAATTTATGATCTTTCTCCACTCCCATAAATCTCCCCACATTAAAAAAATGCCACCTCGGGCGCTTGGGTGGCTCAGTCAGTTAAGCGACTGCCTTCGGCTCAGGTCATGATCCTGGAGTCCCAGGATCGAGTACCCACATCGGGCTCCCTGCTCGGCAGGGAGTCTGCTTCTCCTGACCCTCTTCCCTCTCGTGCTCTATCTCTCATTCTCTCTCTCTCAAATGAATAAATAAAATCTTAAAAAAAAAAAAAATAAAAAAAATAAAAAAATGCCACCTCATCCACCCAATTGCTCAAATCAAATCAGGTATCATCCTTGATAACTCTTTCTCCTTTAGTGCCCTTCTCCCAGTCTAATCCATCACCAAGACCTCTCATTTTACCTCCTAAAAATGTCCATTTTGTCCATTTCTAACTGTATTCACTGCCACTATGTTAGACCATTACCTTTTGCCTGGACTTCCTACAATCCTCTTCTAACTCCTAATCTACTCTCTTCTCCCTAGATCTATTTCCCACACTGTAACCAGAAGGAACTTCTTAAAACATAAACCTGAGACTGCTATACTCCTATTAACTCTCTCTAGCTGATCATCATTTGCAGCTAATGACTAAAGTCCCTGTTTTTCTTCTTTCTCTAGTCTCATCTGCTGCCACCCTCTCTCTCATTATGCGCCAGTCATGCTGGCCTTCTTTCTGCTCATCAGTGCCAAGCTCCTTCCCACATAGGGCCTTGGCACACAGGGTTCCCACACTTCCCTTCCCTCCTTGTCTGGTTAATTTCTGGTCATCCTTCAAGTTTTAGCTTGGCTAAAACTTCCTTGCCGCCCCCCCACCCCACCCCACCTAGGCTAGCTCCATTGGTGCTTTCTCATTGCACTTTGCACAACTGTAATTGAATAACTCTTTGTTTACTGTCGTTTTGCCTGGTCTATAAATTTTGGGGGTAAGTGAACTCTTAAGACTGTCTCTCCAGGTGCGCAAGGGTGGCTCAGTTGTTAAGTGTCTGACTTTGGCTTGGGTCATGATCCCGGGGTCCTGGGATCCAGCCCCACAGTGGGCTCCCTGCTCAGCAAGAAGCCTGCTTCTCCCTCTCCCACTCCCCCTGCTTGTGTTCCCTCTCTCGCTGTGTCTCTGTCAAATAAATAACAATAAAAAAAAAATCTTTTAAAAAAGAAAGACTTTCTCTCCAGCACATTGCCTGGCCCTCAGTAAATACTTGTTAAAAGAGGTATTGAGGGCTTTATCCACCCAGTGGCAAAGCTGAGGCTAGAACCCAAGCCCATTTCCAGAACAGTTTTCTTTTCTGAAACCATGAGGGGTCTATCCCGGTAAGATGACACCCCACACTCCAGACTTCCTCACGCTTTTCTCAGTGATTAAATGATCGGTCTTGTGTGTTCTCTTCAGGGGCCTGTTACAGCCAATCGGGAGAAGTAATACAGGTTTAGAGATTACCATTGCTTCAAGGATATTTGCATTTTAACTCCTGGGAACTCCTGGAGGACAGAAAATAACCGCAAAGGAACTACAGTAGTCTTCTTTTGTCCACGGGGCATACGTTCCAAGATCTCCCAGTGGATGCCTGAAACTGCAGCTAGTACTGAACCCTATATATACTGTTTTTTTTTCTATTTATACATACCTATGATAAAGTTTATTTATTTACTTAATGATAAAGTTTAATTCATAAATTAGGTACAAGAGATTAACAATGATAATAAAACAAGTATAATAATATACTGTAATAAAAGTTATGTGAAGGTGGTCTCTCAAAATATCTTATTGTAGCTTTCTGCACTCGTGGTCGTGGTGGTGGCAGTAGGCACACCTTGGACACGCAGTAGGATGCCAGCAAGTTTGTGGACCTGTACCTGTTGCAGAAATGCTCTGCAAGCTACTGCGTCATCAGTGTTGAGGACCACACGTTCATCCAGATGAACATGGCCGAGGTTAACAAGGTGACAGGCAGCTTCAAACAGCTAGTTATTTTATATTTTTTAAAGATTTTATTTTATTTTATTTACTTGAGAGAGAGAGAACACGAGCAGTGAGGAGGAGCAGAGGGAGAGGGAGAAGCAGGCTCTCCACTGAGCAGGGAGCCTGATGCGGGGCTTGATCCCAGGACCCTGAGATCACGACCTGTGCCGAAGGCAGACACTTAACGGACTGAGCCACCCAGGCGTGCCTCAAATGGCCAGTTTAAAAAACCTATGCTCGGAGCCTGGGTGGCTCAGTTGGTAGAGTGACTGCCTTCGGGTCAGGTCATGATCCTGGAGTCCCAGGATCGAGTCCCGCATCGGGCTCCCTGCTCAGAGAGGAGCCTGCTTCTCCCTCTAACCCTCCCCCCTCTCATATACTCTGTCTCTTTCTCTCATTCTCACTCTCTCAAATAAATAAATCTTTAAAAAATATATAAATAAATAAAAAACCTTTGCTACCTGGGAGGCCATTCACAGGTTAGGTGAGTCAGATGACTCCACCCTCTGACTGGCCGAGGCTGATGGCATCATTTCAAAGAACTTCTGACAGGAGAGGATTATGGATGTGGGATATTTGTCACAAATAAATAGTAACCCCCGAAAATATTGTAATATACTCACCCTTCTTGTGATGATGTGAGATGACAAAATGCCTACGTGATGAGATGATGTGAGGTGAACGATGTAGGCATTGTAACCTAGCATTAGGCTACTGTTGATCTTCTGACCACACGTCAGAAGAATCATCTGACCTGGACCACAGTTGACCATGGGTAACTGAAACCACAGAAAGTGAAACCTCAGATAAAGGGGAACTACTGTAAGAAAAATTTCAGGCACAAAAATGTCATTGGAAGGAGGGAATTTTCACTATTATCCCTTAATGGATTATAGGAAAGGAATCTGCAGTGTACCAGACTTGTTTCTGTGGTGTTGTTTTTTAAAACTTTTTCTTCACAATAAAACTGTTAGGTAGATATTATTTTACCTTTATCAAATGAGGGAGTCTCTGAAGGGTCTAGTAATTTACCTAATGTTACAAATCTGGTGGTGAGGCCAGTATTTAGTCCCTCCCCTTCCCAGGACATGATTCTTGGTCAATCCTCTTTTCATTGTATCGTACTGCTTTCGAGGGTAGGTGTAAGCAACTGCTTACAGTTTATACAAAAATCTGGGCTATGGGGTTAACTGACTATCTTTAAAAAGAAAAAGGATTACTAGGTTTCTTTTATTCCCTTTCTGGGATCTATGCTCTGATACTTGACATTTTACTGTCTCTACCAGAAGTCCATCACATATTGGTGCCTGACCTTATTCTTTCCAACTATAAATATGATTATGGGCAGAAAAAATGCTTTGAGCATTTTGAGCAAAATCATAATGCAAAATCCAAGATGCTGTGTTATCATTTATTTTACTAGAGTCCACCAAAGCCTCCTGTTTCCAGAGAGTGGATGGTATCAGGTTGACCCTTAGTAGTGCATTATTTATCTGTTTACTACTATTTGCAATAATAAAAGCTATTAGGAGATGGGCTGTCCTAGGATCAAATATCCCTGCATGAGTTCGAGTTTGCTGCTGATGAAAAATGCTTTTGCCCATATTATGGATCTCCTCTGGATTTTGATTCCTGAATACAGGATTTCTTGTGGAGGGTGGAGGGACACTATTATGTTTCTCTTAGTGTCAGGTACACATGATTATTTAATAGCTTTGCGACCTTGGGCACATTGCTTGACCTCTCTGTTTCCCCAGTTGTCAGAGAGACTGAAGATTATTTGGGAGATGCTGCTACCTTTGAAATGTTTGAAAGCACCTATCAACAAAACCTAACCCACAGCAGGTATTCAAATAGAGTTAATTTCTCTCCTTCCCCAGATAAGGACATTCTCTCTTGAAGTCCATAGATTTATAGATTCTTGAGACTTGTTGAAAGTACACAGAACATTTTGTGTAGATGTATGAGGTGTGTTTTTCTTCGAAATAAAGGCCACAGTTTAACATATTATCGCGGTGGCCAAGACTTCCCTAAAAAAGGAGCTGTAGATTGTCCTCCCTGCCCAGGTGTGTTACTCAAATCTCTTTTGCAGGGTACCAGATTTTCTTGCGGATGTTTTTGTTCTCTGGGCACTCTTTTGCAGTCCAACAGAGGAGGATAACCAGGTTCCCGCTGGCAGTGGCGGTGGTGTGAATTTCTCGGGGCAGGGCCCCCATGAAGTTTCCCTGGGGGCTGTGACCCCTCTCAGGGTCCCCTCCCCATGGGGGTGGGGTGCCATTTGCAGCTGGGAGGCAGGTTTATTTTGAGGTCTCTCGCGCTCCGGGGGTCGGTTCCTAATTGAAAAACCGGCTTTTGTGGGTTTTCTCAAGCTAAAGCTACTCTCTCCAGGTGTGTTATTCAAAACCTCGTGGCGCGACCCTGGCCGCCCCCATCTTCCTATAGGCCCCAATCCGGAGGCGGTGGGGGCGGGGAGGCCGCACTCGCCGCTTCCGCTCCTCCAGCCCACCAGAGGGCACTGCGGCCTCGTCTCTTCCTTCCCGGAGTGCTTCGCGCCGGGCCCCTTCCGCGTGGGTGAGTGAATGTGAGAGTCAGCGTCGCGCCGCGCGCGCCGTCCGCCTCCGCCGCTCGGCGCCCTTATTTCGGCTGCGAGGGGCGGGAGCGCGCGTAAAGGCATAGAGACGGGCGTTGAGCTCTCGGGCTAGAGCGTCGCCGAGTCGGAGCCGGAGCCCGAGCCGCGCGCTGTGTCTCTGCTGCGTCCGCCGAGGCCCCCGAGTGTCAGGGACAAAAGCCGCCACCGCGCCGCCTGCTCCCGCCGCCAGGGCTCATCCGCCGTCGCCGCCGCCCTGACGAGAGTCCACCGCTGTCGCCACCTGCGAGGATCCGAGAGCCATGTCGGCTAGCAGCCTCTTGGAGCAGGTACAGGCCCGGCCCGCATGCCTCGGCCATTGTGTGAGGCGAGAGGGAGCCCGACTAGGCCCGGGCCCGCCGCCCCCGGTCGGGCCGAGCCGAGGCGGCGCCTCTTGCGGGTCGGGTTTCGGGCCTCTCAGGCTGGCCGCGCCCAGCGCCTCGCCCTCAGCCCGCTCTCCCCGCTTCTCCCCGGGCCTCGGAGCCCCACCGACCGCGCCGCGTTGCCTCTTCTCAGCGGGCCTCGTTTTCTTCCTTGTTTCCTTCCCCTTCCTTGAAGCCCTGGTCCCCTCGCGTTGTTTCTGGCGTGTCCCCCGCTTTTTCTCCGCGGGCCGCCCCGCCGGCCTGCGCTTTTCCCCGCCTCCCATTTTCAGCCTCCCCCTCACCATCGTTCCTGACGCTTCCCCTCAGGCCTGCTCCTTTATTCCCTTCCCGGGCCCGGCTTTAATTTGTCTTTCCTTTTCCATTTCTTCCTCGGACGGCTTGCTGCTCGGCGACGTTTTCTTCGCCTGCAGAGACCAAAAGGTCAAGGAAACAAAGGTGAGCCCAGCTCCGCCGGTGGCCCTGGGCCGGGAGGGGGACGCCGAGTAGTGGGGGCGGGGTCTCCGGGAAGCGCCCCGGGGAGAGGACCTTTCCGAAGCCGCTTAGTTCGCAGGTGCCTCACACTTAAGTATTTGACCCTTTTGGTGTGTTCTTGCAGCTGGCGAACAGCTTTTCAGTGAACAAGGAGTAATTCATTAAGGGTGGGGGTGGATTCGGTTTTGAAAGGTCCCAGGTCCTTAGTTTCCTGTAGGTCTTAGAAGGCCTTTGTTTTTCATCCTCGTGGATCACACTCTGGAAGTACTCACATGTGAGGGGGGAGGGGAAG
Organism: Zalophus californianus; assembly: GCF_009762305.2. Lineage (NCBI taxonomy): Eukaryota > Metazoa > Chordata > Mammalia > Carnivora > Otariidae > Zalophus > Zalophus californianus. The sequence goes on from NC_045598.1 coordinate 21,525,981, forward strand.
CGGGAGGGAATGGAAATCTAGAGGAGCCAATAAAATGACCTTTTTAGATCAACTTGCTCGGGCTGGAGGGAGACATTTTCATTGACGAATATTGCTTAGCGTTCACTCTCCTCTTTATCCGTTTTTCTGAAATTCAAACTTATTTGCTTTGCTTAGTAAGGTTTTTCTTGGTTAGAATATATTTGCTTAATTTGGGAGGTAGATTGTACGATTGAGACACCCCTAATTTATTTGAATTTTTTTCCCTTCAGTACAAAATGGATCTGTACATCAGAAGGATGGATTAAATGATGATGATTTTGAACCTTACTTGAGTCCACAGGCAAGGCCCGTGAGTAGTTAACCATTTACATGCCTGATCAAAGAGTAATATACCGTATTTTTTCTCTGCCTTATCAATGAATCTCATTTTCAGGGGGTGACTTAATACCAGTCCATGTGTTGTAAACGGAGTTACTGAAATGCTATAGACTGTTTAGATTTCCATCTTTGTTGACAGCAAACATATTCTGAGATTAGAAGTGATAGCATCTTAGAGTATACTAACAGCACCTGTTAGTAATTTTCCTTACCAAGAATGTAACAGTGCAAAACTGAAGAATACTTTCCAGTTTAAGTATCCTTTTTACCCCCCAGACCTTTTTCTTTTAGGAAAACTGGATGTATATGTGATGGGGAAAAAAACTAATAAAAAATCACCTGAACTTTATTCAGTGCTGCAGAAACTGGAATCTTCCTTTTCATCTGGTCACTAGTTAGTGGGTTGTTAGGTTATCCTAACTTTTGGACCTAGGTATTCCTTTTTCAAGTTGAGATGTATCTGTGTCTTTATTTACTTTTTACCTTTTTCAAGTTGAGATGTATCTGTATCTTTATTTACTTTTTAAAGATTTTATTTATTTGACATAGACACAGAGAGAGAGGGAACACAAGCAGGGGGAGTGGGAGAGGGAGAAGCAGGTTTCCCGCCGAGCAGGGAGCCTGATGCGGGGTTCGATCCCAGGACCCTGGGATCATGACCTGAGCCGAAGGCAGACGCTTAACGACTGAGCCACCCAGGTGCCCCAAGATGTATCTATATCTTTAGAGACCAACTTTGTACATCTCCGGTTTCTTATAAGAGCTATAGGATTTATAAAATGGAGTTAAAGGAAGATAAAATACTGTTTAGCACAAATGAAGATCAAGAATGATTGAGGTTTTTGCCATGTAACCTTTTCTTCTAATTTTTTTAGGTCTATATGGGTTCATATATTAACTTGATCTGTGCATGTAGAAACTACTTTGATTTGTCAGTTCTTTTCTATTAATATTGTGGGTTCCAAAGATAAAACTCACAAGGTTGTAGCTAGTAAATATAAACCCACAGATTAATAAACCAAAAGGAAAACTTACAGTAACTCACCTAAGATACCCTGAAAAATGAAAAAGCTTATGAGACATTTATATAAATTCTGAGTGGATGCCATACGATAGATATAATAGTTTTGAAAACTTGACATACTGGTGCATGCCCATATTTGGACCTAATTCTTGCATAAAACTTTTAGATCCCTCATGTAAAATTTTCTCCACTGAGAGTATAGAAACCACTTAAGCAAGTGATTGGGAAAAGTTTTCAGAGAAGTCAACCAGTTAATCAGGAAAAGTAGGAAGGAAGTAGAGGAATGAACTATTTATAGGTTCCTGCTATTGAAGTAGTTTGCTTACATAATCATTATAACAGGGAGAGTGGGAGCATTTGGAAACATAATTCTAGGTAGTTCTTGTGAAACATTGTGTAATTCAGATTTTTGAGTTCAGGGGCATGTGGGAACCTGCCAGTTCAGGTGTAGGCATTCAGCTATATAATGGTATAACCTGTGATATTAAATGCATGTTTTTACTTCTCAAGTAAGCTAAAGCTTAAATGTCTTTAAAAAATTCGGGGCTGGGGGGTGGGAGTAGAAATAGTGGTTGAATAGACGGATAACTTGAGAATCTTTGTCCTTTGTAGTTTATCAAGAGTAATTCATCTACTTTTTAACCATTATTCATCACCTTATATTGGAATAATCCTTCAGGCTTAATCCATTGATTATAGACTGAATTGCTTATTCATAATGGATTTGAGTCTATTAAAATTTTAACACTATCTTCAGGAAATAGTCTTCTCTTACACTTGAGGGTATGTGTGAAAAGATTTAGGTTTTTTTTGTTTTTGTTTTGGTAAGGAAAATTTGGCAGAGAAAAGCACCATTTTATCAAACCACATTAGTTGAAACATTTAATTTTCAAGAGCTGTGTTTGGCTAGGGAGAAGTACTGTTGGCTTTGGTAATACAGACTTAAGGCCTGACATACTTATGGTCATCCAAGTTTCTTAAGAAAAAAATTCTTTATTCACTAGTTAATGGATTCTTATGTACCAGAGCTGCTATTTTAATTCTAGTGTAGTTAATATAGTGTTATATTAGTTTCAGGAGTGCAATAAAGTGATCCAACAATTTCATATATTAGTGCTCATCAAGATAAGTGTGCTCTTGTACCAGAGCTATTTTGAAGTTAGAGTAATCTATTTTGAGTTGAGCTGTATCCATACCTGTGAGACCAATCTTTTTATTCTATCTCCAGCTTCTCACTTAAGGGACTATTCTGTGAGTTATAGCATTTATAAAAAAGTTAAAATACTGTTCACAAACTTAGGTCAGGAATGATTGAGGTTTTTGCAATGCAGTCTGTCTTCTAATGTGTTGACTAGTAGAGTATAAGTTTATGTTTTTGGTTATTCCTTAGACTAATTCTTAAAGATACAGACTTTACAATGTTTTTGGAATTCTACTTTTAATGGAAAAGTCAGGTGTGCATTTGAACTTACAGCCATTTTAGGTGAAGTAGAACAGGTAGCAACATTTTTCTAGTTTTAAACTCTGGAAGCTCTTGTGCATTTCCTTTCCAGGTTATAATTAAATAGTGGCATCTATTGATGTTCCCAAATGGTTTGCCAAGAGGCTAACAATGTAAACTAGGTGTAATGAACCTTGGTTTATGGTTGAGGAAGGCTGCACAGATTTTTGGGATAGAACTTGAAATTTCCAGTTTTTTTTGTGTTGTTTTATCTGTTAGAGTAGTATGGTTTTGATAGGAAACTCTTAGGAACACTCCTCTGATCTGCCAAAATTTGCACTCCTTAAATCCAGAGAGAACTGGTTTTAATAAAAGCATCTCAACACTTCTGTTGGTGAGATGTTGGGTTTTCCTTTTTTTTAATTATAGTGCTCAAGTTAAGGCCTATAAGTATGTCCTCAACTGTATAGTGCTTAAGTTAAGGCCTAAACTGTATGTCAGTTTAACTTGAAATGTTTAAACTTTCCAATTGTGAAACCAAAATCTCTTACAGTATAAGAATTCCAGCAAGTTTATGGGAAGAGACTACCTGAAATGGTCACTTGCTTTTTTAGTTGAATTTGAATCGGATGAATGGTTGGGAGAGGAAATGTCATGATTGTTGTTTTATTAATTTTTGTGTTTTGTTTTGATTTGCCTTTTTTTTTTCCTTTCCACAGAATAATGCATATACTGCCATGTCAGATTCCTATTTACCCAGTTACTACAGTCCCTCCATTGGCTTCTCCTATTCTTTGGGTGAAGCCGCTTGGTCTACTGGGGGTGATACAGCCATGCCCTATCTAACTTCTTATGGACAGCTGAGCAACGGAGAGCCTCACTTCCTACCAGATGCAATGTTTGGACAACCAGGAGCCCTAGGTAGCACTCCATTTCTTGGTCAGCATGGTTTTAATTTCTTTCCCAGTGGGATTGACTTCTCAGCTTGGGGAAATAACAGTTCTCAGGGACAGTCTACTCAGAGCTCTGGATATAGTAGCAATTATGCTTATGCACCTAGCTCCTTAGGTGGAGCCATGATTGATGGACAGTCAGCTTTTGCCAGTGAGACCCTCAATAAGGCTCCTGGCATGAATACTATAGACCAAGGGATGGCAGCACTGAAGTTGGGTAGCACAGAAGTTGCAAGCAATGTTCCAAAAGTTGTAGGTTCTGCAGTTGGTAGTGGGTCCATTACTGGTAACATCGTGGCTTCCAATAGTTTGCCTCCAGCTACCATTGCTCCTCCAAAACCAGCATCTTGGGCTGATATTGCTAGCAAGCCTGCGAAACAGCAACCTAAGTTGAAGACCAAGAATGGCATTGCAGGGTCAAGTCTTCCACCACCCCCAATAAAGCATAACATGGATATTGGAACTTGGGATAATAAGGGTCCTGTGGCAAAAGCCCCCTCACAGGCTTTGGTTCAGAATATAGGTCAGCAGCCAACCCAGGGGTCTCCCCAGCCTGTAGGTCAGCAGGCTAACAATAGCCCACCAGTGGCTCAGGCATCAGTGGGGCAACAGACACAGCCATTGCCCCCACCTCCACCACAGCCTGCCCAGCTCTCAGTCCAGCAACAGGCAACTCAGCCAACCCGCTGGGTAGCACCTCGGAACCGTGGCAGTGGGTTCGGTCATAATGGGGTGGATGGTAATGGAGTAGGACAGTCTCAGACTGGATCTGGATCTACTCCTTCAGAACCTCACCCAGTGTTGGAGAAGCTGCGGTCCATTAATAACTATAACCCCAAGGATTTTGACTGGAATCTGAAACATGGCCGGGTTTTCATCATTAAGAGCTACTCTGAGGACGATATCCACCGCTCCATTAAGTATAATATCTGGTGCAGCACAGAGCACGGTAACAAGAGACTGGATGCTGCTTATCGCTCCATGAACGGGAAAGGCCCCGTTTACTTACTTTTCAGTGTCAACGGCAGTGGACACTTCTGTGGCGTTGCAGAAATGAAATCTGCTGTGGACTACAACACATGTGCAGGTGTGTGGTCCCAGGACAAATGGAAGGGTCGTTTTGATGTCAGGTGGATTTTTGTGAAGGACGTTCCCAATAGCCAGCTGCGACACATTCGCCTAGAGAACAACGAGAATAAACCAGTGACCAACTCCAGGGACACTCAGGAAGTGCCTCTGGAAAAGGCTAAGCAGGTGTTGAAAATCATAGCCAGCTACAAGCACACCACTTCGATTTTTGATGACTTCTCACACTATGAGAAACGCCAGGAGGAAGAAGAAAGTGTTAAAAAGGTAACTAGTTTACCATTCTTAAGACTTTCAGGGAAGGAGAAGGAACTAGAGAGAACAGGAGAGGTATTCTTCTGAATGGTTAATAAAAGCTCTGTAAATAACAAACGTATCACTTAACAGTTCAAGCCTTTATGGAAGTATAATTGGTGTTACTGTTTGACTTAGTGTGTAGAAATGTGAGCTTAAAATAATGGAAAGCACAAACTGTAGAGAAACTAAATTTAAATGATGCAAAAGAGGTGAAGAACAAGGCCAGAAGAAATGCAAAAGGAATAATTGAGGTGATAGAACCACGGAAATTCAAGTAGGAAAGGATTGAGGCTGTAATATGGCAGAGAAAAGGTAAAGGTTCTGTTATAATTAACTTTTGGCCTAACTCGGATAAGGTGGTTAAGTCAGGAGTTGGTGTGTCACCAAGCCCTGACATCGCTTTCTCCTTGCCTCTGACTACGGGCAGTATTAGGGTATTTTTCAGAACTTTTTCCTTGTTCCTGTCTTTCTTAGTGTTCTGCTTAATTTTTCCTAAACCCTTTTCCCATTTGAAAAGGTAGTGTGTATTATATAAAACTTGGAAAACAGATAATCAGAAAAAGCTGATCTCTTGCTTTTAAAATTCTGTTGTATTCCTGGAGAGTAACGTCTTGTTTCCCTTCTGTAACAAGTAACAATCTTGGGCAGAGGGATGGAGAGTAGGTCCAAACTAAAGAGTTGGAATTTATTGGAAAGTGTTGATAATGCTTGGTCTGTGTGTATTGAGTGAATGTAAACTTTAAGACCATAGAGAATGGTGAAATACTGGTTGGTGCAGAGCATGTGTTATCTAGGACTTAGATATATTTAAATGTAGGAAGTAGGTGAAAAGATGATTATGGGCAAGGAGACTTTTTTTAAAGATCATACATTAATGATAGAATCCTAAGTGGTTAGTTTCAAATGTAAAATATAGCCTATTAAGCTTATGTAAATATATTTTTCTTTTCTTTTTTTAATTTATTTGACAGAGCGCGCGCAGGCGCAGTGTCAGGCAGAGGGTGAGGGAGAAGCAGCCTTCCTGCTAAGCAGGGAGCCCTATGCAGGGCTCCATCCCAGGACTTTGGGATCACGACATGAGCCGGAGGCAGATGCTTAACCAACTGAGCCACCCGGGAGCCCCTAAATATATTTTTCTTATATTTGTCATGAATTCATAGAGATTTTATATATTTGGTCTGGGCTCTGAGACACTTGTTAGGCCTCTGTAAAAGCTTATTTTTTGAGCAGAAGAAGGAGGGCTCTTTGGTTAGATTCTCCACCTCCATAACAGAATCAGAGGTGCGTAGTCGTCCAATTAAAGCAGGATGGTTGCCATTTTACGTAAAACTTCTAGTGTGTGCGGATGAATAAAAAATGGAGATGTGTTTGTCAGTGATGCTAGAAGTATGGAGCCACATTACTGAAAAGTTCAGTCAGAAAAAACTCTTTTTTGTCCTTTAAATTCCTCTTTTCCATTCCCCAAAGTTTAACGGTTTAACTTAAAGTGTGCCATAATCTTGAGGAAAATTGTTTACTGATTATTTCACCAGACATCTGAAAAGCTCTAAAGATGTTTTAACAGGCTCCTTTATCTAGAGGAACTCAAGGATGGGATGCCATGACCTTTTAAGCATCATGTAGTTTCATAGCAGATTATCAGTGTGTATGAGGGGTATCCAGGTGCTTAGTTTAACCACTTGAAACATGCATAATATCAATCCCATATTATGCATCTGCTTGCTTTCATCTGCAAAGTTCTGTCCTACATCTTGTGATTAAAAATAGGAAGGCAAAAAAATAAAAAGAGGAATTCCTGACAAAGATAGGAATGTGTTTTCAGGAATGTACAGCATAAATGATCAACTTGTATGTGTTAGAACTTGTGGGGAAACTTAGAATTAAAAATGAAGTAGCAAATTTGAGGGCTGTTTATTTTTTTAAAAGATTTTATTTATTTATTTGACAGAGACACAGCAAGAGAGGGAACACAAGCAGGGGCAGTGGGAGAGGGAGAAGCAGGCTTCCTGCTGAGCAGGGAGCCCAACGTGGGGCTCCATCCCAGGACGCTGGGATCATGACCTGAGCCGAAGGCAGACGCTTAACGACTGAGCCATCCGGGGGGCGCCCCAGGCTGTTAATTTATGTAGATTTTTTAATCAGGTTTATGTTTGTATTAAATTCACTTGAGTGGTTCAGCGAATAATAATTCAGCTTCATAAGGAGGTGTAAGATTCACGTGTTGGAATTGACCAGCTTTGTGATGTTTTCATAGTGAGTAGTAATAAGGTTTAAGGTCTTTGTTAAGCCAACTAATGGATCTTTTCTTAAAGCCATTCCATAAAGACTTTTGATGAATGAGTATACTAATTGTTCTCAGGCTGGTGAACAAACCACCAAAAATAAAAAAAATAAAGCTTCGATTATACTTGTATCAGATTACTTTTTAGTTTACCTTCTGTGAGAAGAGATGGCTGGGGTTTCAGGAAGGTCCCTATAATTGCTTCTAAACCCAGTTACCATTTCAGTCAGTATTGGCTTACTTCTCTTGCCCACTGTTATCCTTAACATTCTTACATAACTGATGTAAAGCCAGTCTTTATTAGGCTTCCAAGACAAGATTCACGAGAGTCAAATTGTTAGCTCATTCAGACTTCTTTGGGTGGGGTGTTTGTATGTGCACTTCTGTATTATTTACGAAATTGCAAAAAATGGTGCCAGATGGGCATGGTAACTCAATAAGTGGGGAAGTAATTAAGCTTCATCCTGAAAATGATGTCACAGCTATTCTAAAGTTCCATGATTGGGCATGTGTCTTGGCGGAACACACTGAAGCAGAACTTCAGCCATTTTTGGCTAGTATTACTGACTTGTTCTGTTCCATGTTGTAATTCAGTATCGTAGAACCTTCAAGCATTGGATTTATTCAGCTTGAAACTTCAGCAAACTTTAGAGATATCTTCCATATGTGGTTTACTCTGTCGTATACTTCAGGTAATATTTTGTAACCTATTTTCTGCATTTATTTAGAACCTTTCTCTAATTGTTAAGTATTCTATGACATCACTTTTGATGGCTTCATAGTATTCTATCATAGATTTATTATAATTTACCAATCCTTAATTGTTAGATTTGTCAGCTTCTTTATATTTTTTTCCAGCTAAAATAACACTGCAGTGAACATCCATTGATAAAAATACTGATTCACATCTGTCCTTCAGTGTTATTGCTGGCTCAAAGGGTCTGTGCTTTTTGAAGTCTTGACTGTGCTGTATATTGCCACATGGGCCTCTTTGTTTCTGAAAGATATTTTTGAAAGAATTATTGTCAAAAGAAGACAAGAGTGAGTTAACCTCTTTGTTTCAACTTGAGAATAGCCTGGCATAAAGGGAGAGTTATTTCCTGCATAAATGATGCGATATGTTTTTATAAACTTCGTAATAGTTGGTTTAATTTTGTTTTATGTTTCCAGCCTTTTAACCTATAGGTAAAAATAAGAATAGTAGAGGGGACCAGTGATTGCCTAATTTTCTTAAAGCCTAGCCCAATGTTAGACTCAGTCTCAGGCAGTTGGATAAATGATTTTTCTGAATAACTGGAAAGCTAATGGGAGAGGGAAAGATCTAGAGAAGATGTGATTATTGTGATAATGGCTCAAGGTGTATATTTTTAAAAAATGTTACTGCTATTAAGTGAAAATAGCAGTATTTCTTAAAGACCTCTAGTAGTACTCCTATTTTCAAGCAGAAGACTTGAAAATAGTGACTTGGAGTATGTTTGGATAAACTTAAGATTTATTATGCTGCTTAAGAATTGAGATGAAGCTATATATCTTTTCTTTACTGTGTGCTAGATACCACCGAGAAATCTGGAGTGTATTGTCAGGGAGCCTTATGTTAGTGACAGGTCAGCATACAAAACAAAGTGTTTTCTCAAGATGTGTACGGGGGTGCCAGTTTGGAAGTGAGGACTGCCTAACCCAGCCTGGGGTGTGGGTGAATTGGTCACAGAAGAAATCCTGGAAAAGGTGATCTTTGAGCTGAGCCTTGAAAGATGTATAGAAGGTAGCCAAAGGTGTTTGGGGAAGAATGAACATAGATTCAGGACAGCCCACATCTGTGACACTGTATAGATGATAATTTGGAGCAAGAAGTCCTGTACAATTTAAGAGCAAGTCTAATTGGTATTTGTGGAGTGGGTTTCTCCACAGTGGAAGCTTGTCGGAGATTAGATTAGGAAAAGGGAGTTGAACGAAAAAAAATTTTTAAAGATTTTATTTATTTATTAGAGAGCGAGCGAGAGAGAAACAGCATGAGAGGGGAGAGGGCCAGAGGGAGAAGCAGGCTCCCTGCTGAGCCGGGAGCCCGATGTGGGACTCGATCCCAGAACTCTGGGATCATGACCTGAGCCGAAGGCAGTCGCTTAACCAACTGAGCCACCCAGGCACCCAGTGAATGAAATATTTATGCAGTTAGTTTGCTAAAGTAGGAAACTGAGAAAGGCACAAAGTTGGTTTAAAAAAATTCTAGAGTTTAAAAGAAAGTACGATTTAATTTGAATCAGGATGGAGGAGCTTCTTGATGTTACCTTTTCTTAAGTTTTTATTTTAATTCCAGTTAGTTAACATACAGTGTTAGATTAGTTTCAGGTGTACAATATAGTGGTGATTCAACAATTCCATAAATCATCCAGTGCTCTCTTTGTTGTTATCTTTGCGTGGAAGGCAATGGGAAGCTTGTAGAATTAAAGGTGAACTAGTATATGGTAATAACAGATACCATTGCTGAATACATAACAGCTCACTTCTTCCAGTGATGTGTTTCATACACATTATTTTGTTTCTCATCCCTTAGTGTTTATCAGAATGGTTAGCTTAGAAGAGATGATTTGGAAGGGGAATATGATAGCTGTTATCAAATGCCTTTAAGACTGGTAGGTTTAGGGGTGTCAGGCTGGCTCAGTCGGCAGAGCACATGATGTCTGGATCTCAGGGTCACAAATTCAAGCCCCATGTTGGGCATAGATATCACTTAAAAAAAAAAAAAAAAGACTGGTAGGTTTATTCTGCATGCCAGAAGACAGCACCAGAACCAGTGAATAGAGGTTATAGGGAGGAAGATTTTTGTAAATAGAAGGGAGAACTTTCTAAAAATGGAGTTCTTAATCACAGGAGGGTTTCAAGAAGAGACCAAAAGAACTTTTACTAGATATGTTCTAGAGAAGATTAATACGTGGAATAGTCTAGACCAGAGAAACCAAGAATAAGAGGGTTAGCCAGCCAAGATAACATTTGAAATTCATGGAGAGGAATGGATGCTACTAAACTGAGGTCTTTTTAGGAAGGTTATTTCTGTTTTGTAATTTTTGACCTAATTACTTATTACATATAAAAAACAAAGGACTTGAGGCTAGAAGGACATGGATGACAGAAAGGATTGATACATTCCCAGTAAATCTTAGTGCAGATAAAGTATATGGATAGTTATTTTTTAAAATATTTACCGCATTAGTATTAATGAAAAAATTGTTACTTTAAACATGCTGAAGAGGAGGGGGTGCCTGGGTGGCTCAGTCGGTTAAGCACCTGCCTTGGCTCAGGTCATGATCCCAGGGTCCTGGGATCCAGCCCTACCTTGGGCTCCCTGCTCATCAGGGAGCCTGCTGCTCCCTCTCTCTGCTCCTACCTTGTCTTGTGCTCACACGCTTGCTCATTCTTTCTCTCTCTCAAATAAATAAAAAGCTTAAAAATATAAAAAATTATTAGAAGTGTTTCCTTTTTCTTAAAACCCAGTTTTCCTATGGTGTTGATGCAAGTAATATTTCTTTTTTTTTTTTTGGAGAGAGAGGAGGGGTAGGGGCAGAAGGAGAAGGGAGGATCTTAAGCAGGAGAGATCTCATGACCCTGAGATCCTGACCTGAGCCAGAATCAAGAGTTGGACACTTAACTGACTGAGCCACCTAGGTGCCCCAATGTTTCTCTTTATAAGGAAGTTTTTTGGGTTTGTTTTTTTCTTTATGGCCATCTTCCTCCTAACCCTTTGATTCGGGCAGTTACTCCCCTCCTCTGTTGGGAAATATTTGAAGCTGTCAACCTTGGCTCCATTTTCTTTTTCTTTTTTGAGTAAGTTCTGTGCCCAGTGTGGGGCTTTTAACTCATGAGGCTGAAATCAAGAGTCACACGTTCCACTGACTGAGCTAGCCAGGCACCCCTGCTCTATTTTCAGCTTGAGAAAAAAATTAAAAATATCCAAGTAAAATTTGTGATACAAAAGTTAGAAAGAAAACATCACTTTAGCCAAATATGTTTTCTTATTAAATTCTTAGAGAATTAAATAACCATGGTGTATTGTTCCTTTCCATTAAATATTTCTCCCCTCCACCACTGGTTTAAGTTGCCTCTTCAGAATTAATGGAATGCTGGGTATCGTATCCTGGTTTTTTTTTGTTGTTTTCTAAAAATAATTTTATTTATTTGCTAGAGAGAGAGTGAGAGTGCAAGCAGGAGGAGTGTGGCAGGCAGAGGGGAGAAGGGGGCCTGATGTGTGATTCGATCCCAGTACTCTGGGATCATCACCTGAGCCGAAGGCAGCCGCTTAACCGACTGAGCCACCCAGGCATCCCTGGGTATTGTTTTTTTTTTTTTTTAAAGATTTTATTTATTTATTCATGAGAGACAGAGAGAGAGAGAGAGGCAGAGGGAGAAGCAGGCTCCCAAGGAGCAGGGAGCCTGATGTGGGACTCGATCCAAGGACCCTGGGATCATGACCTGAGCCGAAGGCAGATGCTTAACCATCTGAGCCACCCAGGCGCCCCCTGGGTATTCTGTTTTAATTTAGATGGCAAACCTGAACTTTCTGTAAAATTCTAAGGCTGTTTATGTCTACTTCTGTCTTGCAGATAAGTTTACTTGTCTCTCTGCCAGAAGGGTTAAGGAAATTCTGTTTGTGTGCCTCATCACCTTCCTTGTTTTGTGGATAGATAAAATGCCTTTCTGCAGCCCCTTAAAGGAGGACTAGAAGAGAATAGATGACACTGAATTTGGATCTCCTTGAACTATGCCCTTTGTTTGTATTCATCTTTGAACAAATGTTTGTGTTAATTGATAAACAAGGTACCATCTTTGCCATAGGAAGGCAAAGAGGACAACAAAATGGATAAAATACGGGATAATAGCTGTAATAGAGGGATGAAGAAATGGTTTTCTGAACAAGAGTGATAAATTTGGGGAAATTAAGGAAGGCTTCGTGGAGGAAATAACATTTGAACCATGTCAGATAGAATGAGTAATAAGCACTCAGGTGATAGCACAGTGCCTGGCACATAGTGCATATAAAAGTTTAGTATATTCTCATTTTGTAAGAAGCAGCAGCCTCAAAGAGGTTATTTGTATAAGTTCTTATTGCTTAATAAGTGGTGGTTTGGTATTTCAGTTATGTCAGTTATGTGGAGCTGGCTAATTGTGAGCTGTTTAGCTTTTAAGAATTTTAGCGGGGCGTCTCGTTGGCTCAGTTGGCTCAGGTCATGATCCCAGGGTCCTGGGATCTAGCCACACATCGGGCTCCCTGCTCAGCGGGGCGCCTGCTTCTCCCTCCCCCTTTGCCACTTCCCCAGCTTGTGCTTTCTCTCTCTCAAAGAAATGAATAAAATCTTAAAAAAAAAAAAAAATTTTAGCAAGCTGGCTGTTAAACAGGGGCTCTTGGGTGGCTCAGCGGGGAGCATGCTTCTCCCTCTCCCACTCCCCCTGCTTGTGTTCCCTCTCTCGCTCTTTCTTTGTCAAATAAATAAATCTTAAAATCATTATTAAATGACATAAAATTAAATTCATTACATTAAAAGTCTTTTTTTTAATTTTTTTTTAAAGATTTTATTTATTTATTCATGAGAGACAGAGAGAGAGAGAGGCAGAGGGAGAAGCAGGCTCCCAAGGAGCAGGGAGCCCGATGCGGGACTCGATCCCAGGACTCTGGGATCATGACCTGAGCCGAAGGCAGACGCTAACCATCTGAGCCACCCAGGCGCCCACATTAAAAGTCTTTTTTTAAATACATTATAGGGGTGCCTTGATGGCTCAGTCATTAAGCGTCTGCCTTTGGCTCAGGTCATGGTCCCAGGGTCCTGGGATTGAGCCCCGCATCAGGCTCCCTGCTCTGCAGGAAGCCTGCTTCTCCCTCTCCCACTCCCCCTGCTTGTGTTCCCTCTCTAGCTGTCTCTCTCACTGTCAGATAAATAAATAAAATCTTTTTAAAAAAATACATTATAAAATTACAATTAAACTACATAAACTTACTATGTAGCTATTATTACTGTTTAACCATAATAAACACTCAAATTTATCACTCTTGAGATTATTTGTATCTATTGTATCGATACATGATACTCTATATAAACAATATATAATACATAGCTCTGCCATGTTATCTACACCATGAAAATTGACAAACGCTGGGACGCCTGGGTGGCTCAGTCAGTTAAGCATCTGCCTTCCGCTCGGATCATGTTCCCGGGGTCCTGGGATCGAGTCCCACATTGGACTCCTTGCTCAGCGGGGAGCCTGCTTCCCCCTCTGCCTGCCACTCCTCCTGCTTGTGCACTCGAGTGCTTTCTTGCTCTTGCTCTTTCTCTCTCTCACTCTGACAAATAAAATCTTAAAAAAAAAAAAAAAGAAAATTGACAAATGCTATGTATACAAATCAGGACTTGGTTTTTGTTAATTGTCTGCCTTAAAGTGATAGAGAAAATATTAATGCAGATTAAATTTAAGTGTGTCATGTCTGTAGCTCTGCATATTTTGAATAGCACAAAAATTTGAGAAAATAGTCTTCCAGCATTTGAAAATTATTATCTGGTTTAACAGAGAAGTTGCTCAAATTATGGATGAACTAGTGAAGTTCTGACATGTTTTCATTTCACTTTTGTCTTAACAAATGATAAATGAAAATATGTTGGAACTACATCTGAATAGATACAGAACTCTCTCAGGCCCCAAAGCCCATGGACCATTACGTGGAGTTTGCCAGATAGAAAAGTGGGGAGGGCATTCTAGGAGGAGGAGACAGCATGTTCATAAACATGATCTCATGAACGCTTAGGTTATGTTTTCAGAATAATAAGAAGTGGAAAAGAATGGTAATTGGTAAAGCTGGAGAGATTGGTTGGGCCCAGCAATATATGAAGGGCTTTGTTTTTTTCCCCACTTTTTTTTTTTTTAAAGTAGGCTCCGCACCCAGCATGGAGCCCACTGCAGGGCTCCATCTCAGGGGCTGAAATCCAGAGTCACATGCTTAATCGACTGAGCCACCCAGGTGCTCTGGGGCTTTGCATTTTTTTTTTTTTTAAGATTTTATTTATTAGAGGGAGAGCGAGCCAGTGTGCATGAGCAGGGAGAGGGACAATGGGAGAGGGAGAAGCAGGTTCCCTGCTGAGCAGGGAGCCCCACTCGGGTTCCTAGGACTCCAGGATCATGACCTGAGCCAAAGGCAGATGCTTAACCAACTGAGCCACCTAGGCACCCTGGGGCTTTGCATTTTTATTAGATACTTCTGTTTTAGTTGGATTGTAAGGGATGGTAGTTATGTGGAATGACAGTGTGGAGGATGGGAAGGGTGAAATGCTTACTGAGCACTGATTTGTTAGCCACTTTCATATGAGTCTTCTTTTAATCCCCATACCAACCTTGGAAGGCCATATCTCATAGTTACAGATAGGAAAATGGAAACTCATGTTAGCAACTTAACTAAACTCATCTATTAAATGACAGGTGTAGGTGGCTCAAAGACCACATCAGAGGCTTTAACAGGTTTGGAAGAAAAAGACCATGAGACCTGAACCAAAACAATGATGGGAAAGGTGGATTTGAAGAATGTAGACATATTTCCTGACTCTAGGTACTGTAAAAAAAAAAAAAAAAAGATGAGCAGCAGGTTAAACTTGGGTTTGGAGATGTGTTGTCTTTTAGAAATAGTGTTAGGGGTACCTATGGGGGACAGTAAGGTGATAGTAGGGTCTGGAGCTCAAGAAAGAAATTAAAGAGTTTTATTTAGACTTCAGTAGAGGCAGAGGCATGAAAGAGTATAAGATGTCAAGAATATTGGTAATAAAAATAATGGCTGAAATTATTGAACACTGTATAGTATCTAGCACACATCTGTCCTGAGTACATATTTGTAAGTTTTCATTTAATTCTTATATTATTGTTAGGTAGGTGCAACTGTCTGATTCTACAGATAAAGACACTGAAGCACAAAAAAGAATTTTGTAAAGTCACATGAACTGAGAAAGGAGAGCTGGTGTACCTGTTTCTGCAGTGGGGTTCTAGAGCTAGAGCCAACACACAATAAGAGAAGAGGGCCAAAGGAAGAACCCCTGTAACACAATTTAAAGGATGGGTTAAAGAGGGAGCAGTGGAGTATGATCAACTTATTCAGAAGATGCAGAGAGGTAGCTGATGATTGGAAATGCCAGTGGCTGTCTTTTGAATAAAAGTAACATGAGAGGGCTTTGTTGTAAGGTATTTGAAAGTTTTGGTGTCCATACATTACTCAACAGACTCTGCATTTATTTTTTTTTTTCTATATTGTTTCAACTCTTCCTCACCCACAAGGTGTTCCAAGCCTTAAAGAGATTCAGTAAAGTTTGAGCTGCTGGAAGTAAGACCAGTTTTTATCTAGTTAGTATGGGCTGTTTTGGTAAATTAGACCATATAAAAATGTCTGAAATACAATGGGTATTAAAAAATTGCAGTATTTTGTTTTTTTGATATGGCTAAAAATTGATCCAGAGGGGACTGCTGTATTTCCAAACATCACCGTTTTGGGATAAGGATAGGTAGCAACTCTAGAATCATTTACTCTCTGAATAGTTTAAAACAAGAATTACTCAGATGTGAGCCTTTGTGCTTAGCTGCCAGAAGTAAAGATTAGTCCTATAACTGTTTTCAAGCTTTTTAGCAGTGAATTCTTCTTTTCCTCCCAAACAAAACCTTACTCAGAACCCCGTGAATTGCTAACCTTAGGTGCTAGGCGCCCCCCCCCCGGGAGATCCCCAAAGCATCTCCCCTGTGAAACATAATTTGGAACCCATTGGATGATGTGAATTTTTTAAAATGGAGGAATGGTACATGGAAGTTGGGGTAGGTCTATTTTGTAATTGAAGAAGTGTAAGCTTCTGCAGCTTCAGCATCTCATCTAGGTGTGTTGGTTTTTTGGTCTGTAGGGAGGGGGATATGAGGAAGACTGTATCTCCTAAAAGGTGGGGAGGCCACAGCATTGGTTTTGACTGCCCTAGTACGACAAAGGACTGTTAGTTGTAGCTGTTCAGGAGTTTCATGTAGAGTAGAGGAGGAAATTGCTCTGTTCCCTGAATAGGGCAAACAAAAATGATCTCTTTCTTCACCGTTGAATCCTGCAAGTCTGCAAATGACCAAGGAGAAAAGCTCTGAGTGTGGTAACTCATATCCTCCCTCTGCCTTTCTCCTCCACAGAAGCAAGTAATTCAGTTTAAATTTGCATGCTGCCACCTCCTCTGACCAGATTCTTCTAGTATAACAACTAGCTCAGTAAATAGTGCCCTAATGCTTTTCATCTCTTGCTGAATAGACAATTCTTGATTGAACTGATTTAACTCCAGTTAATCATAGGGAGAAGATATCAATAAATGAAACAGTATAGGACAGTGTGTATTAAAATGATAATTTTACAGTATGAGACTAAGTGTAAAAGAAAAGAATAGCAAGACCAGTTAGGGCTAGAGTCAAGACATATTAGTGGAGGATTGTATTTGAGTTGGGTCTGGAAGGATGGATAGGAAGAATAGTGGAAAGATGAAGGAAGAAAATGGCTAAACCCCCCAAGTTTGAGCTGTTAGATATGGGGGAGGGGGGAAGGAAGAGGCAGGCAGCTAATCTTTCCAACTCTTCTGCACTGCTGTTAAAAGATCTGGTGGTTTTTGTGAGATATTTGGTACTTTACTATGTATGTCAAAGTTAAAAATTTGGCCATATCACTTATGTAATACAGGAAACCATTTAGAAAAGGTGGATTTATATAAACTTTTGACTTTATGTGAACTTTTTTGGTAATTAGGGTGTGGATAGCTTATAGAATTTTAAAGTGCATGTGAAAAATTTTGAGTGTGCAAATTTTATAGTAGTATTTGCAAATTTTGTCTTTGCATTTTTAATTGTAAAATCAAATTATAAAAAGTATAGAAAATGATGAAAAAAGTCACCCATAATTTCTTTACTCGGACAAAACCACTCATTGTTTTGGCATTTTGCTTGTCTTTACTTACGCAAGTGGTTTATACAGTAATAATCAAGTTCTATGTAGTATTTTGTCCTGCTTTTTGTACTTAGTACTTTAGGTATATACCCATGTTTTTAGCCATTTTTGGGGTATCTATATATTAGGCACTTTTCGTATCTTGTCTCTGATCCCTTTTAATAGTCTTCTTGTTTGAAGATTTTATTTATTTGACAGAGAAAGTGCGAGCACAAGCCAGGGGGAACGGGAGAGGGAGAAGCAGGGTCTCCACTGAGTAGAGAGTCTGATGCGGGGCTCCATCCCAGGACCCTGGAATCATGACCTAAGCCAAAGACAGATGCTTAATCAACTGAGCCACCCAGGCACCCCCCCCCCCCTTTTTGTAGTCTTTATAAGATTATCTTCATTTTACAGTTAGGGAACTGTGATTTAGAAGGTACAACTTCCTCATCACTAAGATCTAAGTTGTAGATGAGCTGGAATTTGTTTTGCCCCAAAGCTTTTTTTTGTTCTTCTGCTTTGCTGCATCTTCACATTTATCTTTCTTTTTCTTTTTCTTTTTCTTTTTCTTTTTTAAGATTTTATCTTTAAGTAATCTCTACACCCAGTGTGGGCTCCAGCTCACAACCCTGAGATTGGGTCACATGCTGTACCGACTGAGCCAGCCAGGAGCCCCCACATTGATCTTTCAAAATAGTTAACAATGTTCTGTTATCTACTGATGCCATTCACCTCTTTGAGGGTATATGAGGAGAGCATAATTAATTGAAATTTTAAACCTTTGTTTAAGCACTCAGGTTTATACTTCCCTCATCACAAGCATCAAAATGGAGCTAATTGGATCTACTCTGCCTAAGCTTGTGAAAGTTGCTGCTAACGACAGGCAGCAGGAATAAGGGGGAACACAAATGGCTCTGGATATAATGTACTCTGAAAAGGTTATAAAATTGGGAAGGTTTTAGTCTATCCCACTCTCATTTTTGACACAAATTTGCAAGATTACTTCTGTTTAGGGGCACCTAAACAGTTGGGTGGCTCAGTTGGATGGGAGTCTGCCTTTGGCTCAGGTCATGATCCCAGGGTCCTGGGATCGAGCCCCGCATCGGGCTCCCTGCTCAGTGGGGGAGTCTGCTTCTCCCTCCCTCTGCCCCTCCTCCTGCTTGTGCTCTCTCTGCCTCCCTCAAATAAATAAATAAAAATAAAAATAAAAATTCTGTTTAGTGGCAGAGCCAGAACTAGAAGCCAGACAAGTTCTTGGGTAATTCAAATCATTTATGGCAAAGGTTACTTTACTTGGAATCCCTAAGCTTGCAGAAAGGATGGGGAGGGGAGCAGGGTGGACCTAGGTGAGTGTTTCAGAGTATAAACAGAAAGATGGTAATAATGATATAAAATAAACTTTGAGTCATCCGGAAAGTATTTACAGAAATATTGGTAACTAGGCTCTACACACAGACTTATTAAAGTAGAAATTTAATTTAGTGAGCTCCCTAGGCATTTTTTTATGGGATTAGAAGTTGAGAAATTTATCAGTTTACATAAATTACCATCTGTGAGTACTTAAACTGCAGATTCTTGTCCTTTCTCACCTACTGAAAGAGCATCTGTGGAGGCAAGGCCTTGGAATCTGCATTTTATCAGCTCTTATCTATAAGTGACTCTCTTGTATTTTTCCAAGTTTGAGAACTCCTGGATTATGTATATCATTAGTAAGTGTTTTGTATGCCTCTTATCTCAAATTCCTCATGCTTATTTTTCCTGCAAGTTTGGTTCCTAAGTTTCTTTTTTTGTACTGTAGTCCTGTCTTCCCCCCCAAAAGTCTCTTACCTGTTTGTGTCAAGACTTCATCTTTAAAAGCAGTGTTAGAATTCACATGTGTTTGATAAACCTGGCTGTACCTTTCAGTACTGTGGTATTTTCAGCAGTTTGGCCATTTTTAATCATCTGTCAGTATTATGAGTCTCTAATGAGTTGCTATACTTTTTGTCCATTAAAAGGTGGCAGTCTCTTTGGCTTAATATCCTACATCTGTAACTTGATGTTATTTATTTAAAGAATTTTTTTTTAAGTGAGGGGAGGGCCAGAGGGAGAGAGAGAATCTTAAGCAGGCTCCATGCCCATTGTGGAACCCAACATGGGGCTGGATCTCATGACCGTGAGATCATTACCTCAGCTGAAATCAAGAGTCGGAGGCTTAACTGACCAAGCCACCCAGGTGCCCCTGTAACTTGATGTTATAATCTGCTTTTTAGAGACATTGTGGCTGTTTCTAAGAGACACTAATGTTTTTAAGTTTTACATTATTTAAAGATTTATTTATTTTAGAGGGGGGGAGGGAGAGCACAAGTGGAAAGGGCAGAGGGAGAGGGAGAGAGATGAAGCAGACTGCTTGCTCAGCAGATCCCTATGCGGGGCTCCATGCCAGGACCCTGAGATCATGACCTGAGCCGAAACCAAGAAAGATGCTTAACCAACTGTGCCACCCAGGTGCCCCTAAGTTTTGCATTATTTAATGTTCCTTTTATTGTATCTTCCTTTCTGTGAGCATGTTAATTTTTTAGAGAGTTGTTAATTTTTTTTTTTTTAAAGTGGGTATTTTATTTATTTGTACTTAAACCTATAAACCAATCAACCAAACGGGTACTATTATGATACATTAAAATACAAAACATCTTTCTACAAATCCTAGAATAATGAACAAATTAACAGTGCTAGTAAAACATCACAAGGGACAGAGGAAATCAATGAAGCACACGATAGCTTAACCCCTCACCGGTAGTAATTGAGGTTATTAACAAGAAAAGCCTCACAGTCTCAGAAAATACAAATTATCCTTCATCACACGTCTTTGTATCTTCACTTCCTATTCTTGAGATTAGATTCTAGAGCCTAAAGAGATCCACATTAGGATTGTATCTAGTCACCTATAGCCAGAAACACTTTTTCTCATGTTGTCCAGAGCAGCCACCGCTCCTGAAACCTCTTTGACTCCAATCGTACCCCGTCAGTGGACACAGTAAGAATAATGGGAAACATTATCGAGGCCGAGATCTATAGAGGACCCTAGAAGACAAAGCCTGGGAGAAGTAATACAGCCACCACCCAAACTGAGATCGAATAATATACTCATCGTCACGCATCTTTAGGCTCTATGTTCACAGAGTAATTTGGGAACAAATGCATTATTTGCCGGGTACTAAAATACTTAGCGGATCGTTGTATTACACTATGGCTTTCCCCAGAAGTTGCTAAGATGGACTCCAAATCGCTGATGGAATTTTGCTGGAACTGGATCTGGGGCTGCAGGGATTCCTCTCCACAGTTCTGGAGCTGATTGTTCCAGGCTTGGGGGCACCAGGTCTGACTGGCCCAGGAATGGTTGCTCCAAGACTGGCCGTTCCAGGAGTGGTTGCCCCAAGACTGGCCGTTCCAGGAGTGGTTGCTCCAAGACTGGCTGTTCCAGGTCTGGTTGCTCCATAGTGGAAGGTTTCCAGAAGTGTTCCTCAGGTATCCCTGAGTCACACTCTTGCTCTCCTTTGGCCAATGGTTTTTCTGCCACCTCTTACATTTCATTCTCTGGTTCTGGAACCAGGTCTTCACCTGCTTATAGCTAAGGTTCAGAATGTTGGAAAGTTCTTGCATCTGCTGGAGACTGAGGTATTTCTGTCTCTGAAATCGATCATTGAGGACGTAGAGTTGGGCCTGAGAGAACACGGTCCTGATCTTCTGTTTCTTGCCCTGGGCCGTATCTTCCTTCCTCACTGTTCTCTCCTCCCCAGAAGTGGGTGGTACTTTTACCCTGGGACTGGTGGAGGAGTCGGGGCTGTCCTGAACACGCAGATCCATGGATGCAGGAAGAGGAGAGACGGTCTCCACGTGGGGTGTCTCAGCAAATGACATTTGCAGGGACGCATAATTTTCTTCAGGCCCATAAATCTCAGGCATTGGAGAAGAGTCCCTAGAACTGGGTGCTTCGGGGCCAGGCGGGCATTGGGGCAGAGCTGGATCACCACTCATGTTGGTGAGTTGAGGGTAGACGGAAAAAAAAAAAAAAAAAGAGCGAGATTGCAAGAAAGGCCCAGGCTTATGGATCTAGGTGGAAGAGCTGAGGAGAGTAGGAAGCCCTCCAGATGTTAGGAGTCTGAGAAAGACAGGATGAAGTACATCACCACTGCAACAGTAAGAGCCAACCAGCCCAATGGAGCCAGACGAGAGTTGTTAATTTTAAGCTGTAATATTTAGTGATCACTAGCCATCTTGAAGTTGCCCAAACTAAGATGTTTAAAGGCTGATTTTTTAAAGGTAATTCGTTTTTTTGGATGGGGGAAAGGGTTCTATAAAGTATGTTACATATGATGGGCCTTTATTTATGTATACTGGTTGATATTATAGAGAGCATGAATTCTAGAGTCTGTGGTCTTGTTAATATATATTTATAGTAGCAGAAAGGCTAAGGGCTCTAGAAGACCTAAAATCCTATCTACCACTATGATTAGAGCAAGTAAACTTCTCTGAGCTTTAGTTTTTTTTTTTTTTTTTTTTAAGGTTTTAGATAGCACAAGCAGGGGGAGCTGCAGGGAGAGGGGGAAGTAGCCTACGCACTGAGCAAGGAGCCCAACTGGGGGCTCGATCCCAGGACCCTGGGATCACGACCTGAGCCAAAAGCAGATGCCCAACTGACTGAGCCACCCAGGCGCCCCGCTTTAGTATTTTTTTAAATCAGAAAAATACCTTATTGTGGGTGTTAGAATTAAATTATATATAAATTCTTTGCATATGGGTCTTTTATGAATGATTGTGATCTGTGAGATTAGGCATATTTATGCATACACATAAATATAAACTTGTTTATTTTGAATCATCAGATTCTTCAGTAACTTTTGGCATGGTACCTAATAGTGCTACTGAGTTTCCATTTTGGGGTCCAGCCCTTGGAATACACTGAAGAGGGCACAAGAGTGAAAGGGAGGTCATTTAAGAGTCTGACACATTCCAGGTGAGAGATGACGACAGTAGCTAGGACTAGAGAGGTATTAATGGAGTTAAATTTTTTTTTATAAAGATTCTTATTTATTTGTCAGAGAGAGCACAAGAAGGGGGAGCAGCTGAGGGAGAGGGAGAAGCAGGCTCCTCACTGAGCAAGGAGCCCCGGTGTGGGACTCAATCCCAGGACCCTGGGATCATGACCTGAGCCGAAGGCAGACGCTTAATGACTGAGCCACCCAGGCATCCCTGGAGTTGTTAATATTTTTTGGAGGTAGAGCTGGAGCATCTCATCAGATGACTGGAAAGTATATTCTGATGATTACTTCATTCTGAATTTATCTGTCAAATGCAAAATATGCTTGTACTGGGAATGGAGGGGATTTGAGAAGCTATTAAAAACCTTATTTGTGGGGCGCCTGGGTGGCTCAGTCGTTAAGTGTCCGCCTTCGGCTCAGGTCATGATCCCGGGGTCCTGGGATGGAGTCCCACATTGGGCTCCCTGCTCAGCGGGAAGCCTGCTTCTCCCTCTCCCACTCCCCTCTGCTTGTGTTCCCTCTCTCGCTGTCTCTCTCTGTCAAATAAATAAATAAAATCTTAAAAAAAAAAAACCCAAAACAACCTTATTTGTTAAATTGTATTCTGAAATGTTTTGAGAAATTGGTTTTATTGTGAAATTTGTTTTGGTTCAAATGTAGTTTTTACTGGAAAACCAAGGAGTGATTTAGAGAATAGTCAAGACTTTCAGGCCATTTCATTTGATTTGGAGCTAGCGTTTTCTCATTATTTTAGTTAAGCTAAAAAAAAGTTAATGTATGATTTATCTTACTCTTGTTCTGTTATTAGTCAGATTTATTATTCAGGTACTGAAAATAGATTATCTAGGCTTTTCTAACCCTTTTGGTAAAATGTGTATAGGAGTTCAGCTTGTAATTAGCCATCTTGGAAAGAATCTGATGGTAGGAAATGTTATTTAATGCATTAACTTTATCTTGTTGCTCCTCCTTCAGTTCCCACAAATTCATTCCAGCTAAAAGACCATTTCTGCACCTAGAAAAACTTAAAAGGGGATGAGAAGGTAGAAGATTTTTTTTTTAAATTTATTTATTTGTCACAATGCGCACAAGCAGAGAGAGCAGCAGGCAGAGGCAGAGGGAGAAGCAGGCTCCCTGCCGAGCAAGGAGCCCGATGCGGGACTCGATCCCAGGACCCTGGGATCATGACCTGAGCTGAAGGCAGACGCTTAATGGACTGAGCCACCCAGGTGTCCCTAGAAGATTTTTTTTTTTTAAAGATTTTATTTATTTGAGAGAGAGAGAGAGCATGAATGGGGGAGGGGCAGAGGGAGAGGGAAAAGCAGACTCCCTGCTGAGCGGGGAGCCTGACATGGGGCTTCATCTCAGGACCCTGAGATCATGACCTTAGCTGAAGTCAGACACTTAACCAACTGAGCCACCCAGGTGCCCCAAAGATATATATGTATTTTTTTTTTTTTAAGATTTTATTTATTTATTTGAGAGAATGAGAGAGAAAGCACATGGCAGGGGGAGGGTCAGAGGGAGAAGCAGACTCCCCACCGAGCAGGGAGCCTGATGTGGGACTCGATCCAGGGACTCCAGGATCGTGACCCAAGCCGAAGGCAGCCGTCCAACCAACTGAGCCACCCAGGCACCCAATATATATGTATTTTTAAGATGTATTTATTTTAGAGAGGGAATGGTGGGGAGGGGCAGAGGGAAAGGTGAGAGAGAGTCTTAAGCAGACTCCACGCTGAGTGGAGAGCCCCATGTGGGGCTCAATTCCATGACCCTGAGACCATGACTTAAGCCGAAATCAAGAGTAGGACCCCCAACTGACTGAGCCACGCAGGTGCCCAAGTACAGTATAGTGATGTGACTGGACAAGTTTATATGTTACACTCTGCTCACCACAAATGTAGCTACCAATCTGTTACCATATAAGGCTATGTCGCCATGCAATATCATTGCCTGTATTCCCTTTGCTGTACATTTTATCCTCTTATTCATTGCATGCCCGGAAGACTGTATCTCCCACTCTCCTTCACCCATTTGCCTATCCCTCCCAACTCCCCTCTGGCAACCATCAGTTTTTTCTCTGTATTTATGGGTCTGCTTCTGCTTTGTTTATTCATTTGTTTTGTTGTTTAGATTTCACATATAAGTGAAATCATATGGTATATGTCTCTGTGAAAGTGATTTTAGTATAATCACATTTTTTCATGTTAGCCCATCTCAGCATTCTCTTTAACTTTCAGCCAGGGACACTGAAATTTCTGTTCCTTTTTCTCAAGGCCCATGGGGACATAGGAAAGATTAGTTGAGGGCTATATAAGTAAACTTAATTTTAGGGCTGAATATCAGTTTTTAAGGTTAATAAAATTATAGCCAGCAAATAAATACATGCCTCAGTTGTGTTTAAGGGCTTCTTAAAAGTGGAGGGAGTGGGATGGTATTAGAAACAAGAGGATATTAAGCTAAATAGAGGAAAAAAAAATCCACAGAGAGATCTATTCGTATTACAGGAAGAGGTTTCAAATGTGTGGATTTTTTTTTTTTTTAAAGATTTTATTTATTTATTTGAGAGAGAGAGAATGAGAGATAGCACGAGAGGGAAGAGGGTCAGAGGGAGAAGCAGACTCCCCGCTGAGCAGGGAGCCCGATGTGGGACTCGATCCCCGGACTCCAGGATCATGACCTGAGCTGAAGGCAGTCGCTTAACCAACTGAGCCACCCAGGCGCCCGAATGTGTGGATTTTAGGTAACATTGCCACCTTGTGGATTTTAGGATATTTCCTAGAGATGAAGTTTTGTATTTTATAATCGTAGATGTAAACTGGGGAGGGGCTCAGGTGGGATGTGTGATTAGTATGGGTATTACCTCTAGTTTAGGTTGAATGTGTCCTAATGGGAAATTTGGGGATGGGGTGTGAATTCAGTAAGATCTTAGCTATGATTTTCCTCTGTTCTTTGTTTATTACCAGTACAAGATCCTTAAGCTCTAGGAATGCATGCATCTTCCCTTCTAGCATTGTCTTCTAGCTAACTGGGACTTTATAATTTGTGTTTGTGCTTGAGGATGTTATGTTTACCTTATTTCAGAAAGCAAATCCATGGCAGGAGCTTAACCTTGACTCACCACTTCAGCCTGTTCTTACCACAGATCTCACTGTAACTGTCTAGCCTGTGGTTCTAGAAGCACTAGATTTAAAAAAGGGGTAGGCCAGTTCCACATGACAGCATGGGGAAAAACAGTTTGACATAGCACTTGGCCTGCTATGATGAGTCAGTAGCATTTTCATGTATAAAAGCTGGAGTGTTCAACAAGACATAAATGTGTGTTTTGCTCATGGCAATTCTGGTTGGGACTTGGACCCATTGGAGATCCAATTTTGCTTTTTTGTGCTCTTCTCTCTTCCCTTTATTATATATCCATCATCATTCTCCTGGTCCCCCTGCCACCTCCTTACTTTTTATTTATTAAATATTACTGGGGTAGGACTGGTTGATTAGTAATGTCAGCAAATACAGCTGATCTACAAGTGAAGCCCTTTGGCCATAAATTGTCAAAGCATTTAGTGGAATTGTTCTCAGTGGTAACAGGAAGTAGTCACAAAAGTGGAAGAAAGCTGCTGTAAGGAGAAGTCTTTTATAGAAACCTAAAAGGTTTTAATAACCAAAAGTGTATTAAAATAATGGTCCTTGTGTTAGAACATTCTCTTTGTCATCTTTTCTCATTCTAAAACACTTGTAAAAAGCTGCTGGGTAACATTTCTTTTTTTGTTTTTTACACTTTATTTATTTTTAATAAAGATTTTATTTATTTATTTGACAGAGAGGGAGAAGCAGAGAGAGTGGGAGAGGGAGAAGCAGGCTTCCCGCTGAGCAGGGAGCCTGGTGCGGGGCTCGATCCCAGGACCTCGGGATCACGACCCGAGCCGAAGGCAGACGCTTAACAACTGAGCCACCCAGGCACCCTTAAATTTATTTTTAATTTATTTTTAAGTAATCTCTGCACCCAATGTGGGCTTGAATTTACAACCCAGAGATCAAGAGTTGCACACTCTACCAACTCCGCCAGGGGCCTCTATATTCTTTTTTGCTAAAATCCTCCGTGTTTGGGGGCACCTGGGTGGCTCAGTCAGTTAAGCATCTGCCTTAGGCTCAGGTCATGATCTCAGGGTCCTGGGATCGAGTCCCATGTCTAGCTCCCTGCTCAGTGGGGAGCCTGCTTCTCCCTCTCCCCCACCCCTCCGCTTGTTCGCTCTCTCAAATAAAATCTTTTGGAAAAGTACTGTTTAAGGACTTTTAGTGTAGGTCTGAGGAAATAAACTCAATTATTTTTATTTTTTTTAGAGAGGGAGGAGGGGTAGAGGGAGAGAGAATCTCCAGCAGACTGCCTGCTGAGCATGGGGCTCGATCTCATAACTCTTGAGATCAAGACCTGAGCCAAAATCAAGAGTCAGACACTTAACCGACTGAGCTACCGAGATGCCCCTGAAATAAACTCATTTCAAAGTTTTATGAATTGTTGCACGTGACTTTTAGTGTAGCCAGTATTTGCAGAATTAAATGAAAACTAATTTTCTCCCCATTTTATTAACTTTATTTTGAAATAATTTCAAACTTAAGAGAAATTTCAAGAATAGTATACAGAATGCCTGTGTACTTTTCACCCAGATTTGCCACTGTACTATTTTGCCACATTTACTTTATTCTTCTTCTTGGAGATGTGTAATTTTCTGACCATTTGAAAGTTTCGGATAGGTCCTTTTCTTCTCAATATTTTGCTGTTAATTCCTAAAAATAAGAACATGCACTTACAGCCACAGTGCAGTTATTGACATCAGGAAATTTAACATTGACACACAATACTATTATCTACAAATCTTATTTGTATTTTACAGGTAGGTCTTAATGTCCTTGATAGCCATTTTTTTTTTTTTAAAGATTTTATTTATTTGACCGAGAGACAAGTGGGAGAGGGAACACAAGCAGGGCGAGTGGGAGAGAGAGAAGCAGGCTTCCCTCGGAGCAGGGAGCCTGATGCAGGGCTTGATCCCAGGACCGTGGGATCATGATCTCAGCCGAAGGCAGACGCTTAACGACTGAGCCACCCAGGCGCCCCTTGGTAGCCATTTTTTAATGATCCAGGTTCCAATCCAGGATCTTTTAGTTTTGGTCTTTAGGGTCTTTTTTAATCTGCAGTGGTTACATAATGCATACCACACCCCACCCACCCAGCTGCTTTGTTTATGACGTTGCCTTTCTGAAGAGTATATGCTGTTTATTTTTGTAGAATGCGCCTCAGTTTGTCTAAGGTTTCCTCATTGTGTACATTCTAATTGTGTTTCTCTGGCAGGAATACTACCTAAATGACTTTGTGTCCTCAGTGCCCTCACAATAGGAGGCTGTTTATGCCATTATTGGGAATGTTATTTTGACCACTTAGGGTGTTCACCAAGTTCTCCGTTGTAAAGCTGTTTTCCTTTCCTACTTAAAAAAAAAATCTGGTGAATTGTTATTTTCATTGGTGAAAAATTTATTTTACTTTTCAAGATAGTATGTGAATGTGTAAATATCTTTATAATCTCAGAAGATGGATGTTATCTTTATTATTTGTAATTATATAAGATTATTTTTTGTGTATACATCAAAACGATTTGGAAATAGCACAGCAATTAATCAAGCTTGCCTGAATTGTATCAGTGTGATGTTTTCTTGATGTCGATCAGGAGATTAAGACCGCTAATGCCATTTATTTGTATGTTGTAATTTGCACAATTTAAAATAAACCTGTGGGGCGCCTGGCTGGCTCAGTCAGAAGAGCACTCAACAACTCTTGATCTTGGGGTTGTGAGTTGGAACTCCATGTTGGGTGGAAAAACCAGAATTTTATTTAAAAGTCAGCTGTAGCATGTTACCTACTGCTGAACTCGTAAGTAGCTTGTGAGTGAGGTTAGTTGAAGACCTAGTGTTTGCTTTCTAGGAGCTTTTTGATTGAGTTGGGACTAATTTTACATAAAACAGGACAATGCAATTTAATTTTTAATTATGGATGCAGGTTTAGAAAGACATTGAAGCTGTGGTGGTTAAGGAAGTCTCAAAGAAGGAAGGGGGGTATACCTTGAGGGGCAGAAGGCCAGATGTTCCTGGCTTAAAGAATAATAAAAGCATGGGACTGAGATTGAGTCAAGAAACACTGAAGAGTCCAGATTTTCTGAAGCCAAGTGTAGATTATTTAGTCCATAATAGAAGAGAGGTTAGGTAAATGGTATTCATCCAAATTATGAAAGACAGAACAGGTGTAGATGAGTTTAAAATTGAAGAGCAGCAAGGTGCTGTTTAAAGTTTGTCTTTGATCAACTGCAGAGATTTTGTTTTAATTGCAATTTTCCTATTATAAGCAGGACATTTATTAAAACTTTGGAAGAGTATATAGGAAAGGCAAAAAAGTGAGGGGATTCAAAACTTTTGAGGTCTTTTTTATGTTGGATTGAATCTCTTGTTCTTGAATTGAGTTTGATTTCAAGAGATAGGAGTGTATGGTGAGTTATTTTGTTAAATTTGAAATTTCACAGTGACTTAAATAATATCCCAGATGTTGGTATGTTGGTGAATTTATCCCTGACTTCCAGATACGTGAAATGGAACATCAGAAAAAGACAGCTGCTCGGGTCACCTGGGTGGCTCAGTCAGTTGAGTGTCCAACTCTTGGTTTTGGCTTGGGTCGGGTCATGATCTCAGGGTCCTCAGGGTCGTGGGATTGATCTGTGGGATTGATCTGTGGGATTGAGCCCTTTGTGGGGCTCTGCGCTCAACACAGAGTGCTGGTCCCTCTCCCTCCCCCTCTGCTCCTTCCCCCACTGATGAGTGTGTCCGCGCACTTTCTCTCTCAAAATCTTTTTTTTTTAAAAGATAACTGCTCTTTCTGAATACTATTTTTATATCTATGGGTTAATTTAGTCGGGGGTAGTCAGTTGATCACAAAATTTCACTTTGTTGGTTTTTACATAAATATTTGTTAATAACATGGTGTTAAGAAAGAGCCTATATAGTATTTGGCCCTAGGTTTGAATTCTGGTTCTTACTAGATAATACTGGTCAAGGAACTTTTTTGAGCTTTAGTTTTCTTAGGAATAATACAGTCCCTGCAGCATGGTTATGAAGATCATTATTATGTACAGTATCTGGAATATGGAAACCCATTAAGTGGTAGTGGCTGTTCTTTTTAGTAGGAATCATATTTTACCTTGGGTAAACGGGAGCAGATGGTTCTACTCAAGCAGATTGATGAATCAAGTATAAGTTCAGGCCTGTGTGCTCCTAACCACTTAAATGTTTTTGCTTTTAAAAGGCATGTGGATTGAGGGATGCCTGGGTCGGTTAAGTAGCTTGACTTTTGATTTTTGCTCGGGTCATGGTCTCAGGGTCATGAGATGGAGTCCTGCGTTGGGCTCTGCACGGGCATGGAGCCTGCTTAAGATTCTCTCCCTCTGAAAAATGAAGGGGGGGAAATCGGAGGGGGAGACGAACCATGAAAGAGTATGGACTCTGAGAAACAAACAGGGTTCTGGAGGGGGGTGGGGTGGGGGAATGGGTTAGCCTGGTGATGGGTATTAAATAGGGCATGCACTGGGTGTTATACGCAGACAATCATGGAACACTACATCAAAAACTAATAATGTATGGTGATTAACAACATAATAAAATAAAAATTAAAAAAATTTAAAAAGATTCTCTCCCTCTCCCCCTCTCTCATTCCCTCCTTCTCAAAAAAAAAAAAAAAAAAAGACGGATTGGGTCATAGTTTAAAAGATTCTAAGGCTGTTGAGGATAACCTTATGAAAGGTACATGAAGAATGATTTTTACTAAGAAATGAGCATTTAGATTTATTTCAGGGAAAACTTAAGTATGGAAGTATAAAATCCATCTCTAAGTGGATTTTAAACTGTCCCTAGGGGGGCTCCTGGGTTGCTTCTGCCTTCGGCTCAGGTCATGATCCCAGGGTCCTGGGATCGAGCCCCGCATCAGGCTCCCTGCTCTGCGGGAAGCCTGCTTCTCCCTCCCCCACTCCCCCTGCTTGTGTTCCCTCTCTGGCTGTGTCTGTGTCAAATAAAATCTTTAAATTTAAAAAAAAAAAAAAACTGTCCCTAGGGGAAGAGGATAATTTTCTTTTTTACTATAGATAAGAGCTTTGTATATGTCAGCCCATTAATTCTCATACAGCCCTGTGAAATGGGTCTCCTTACAAAAAAGGAAATTTGAGGCCTGTGAATATGCTTAAGGTCTTAGGACTAGTATGGGATGACTCTAGTACTGTTAGAGTTTTTTTAGTATACTTTATATGCTGCTTCCCTTCTTTAGGCTTTTGATGCATGTTTGAGTTACTTCCGTTTGGCCCATATTTTGGGGGATTGACAAGTATTAGCCTAAGCCAACTGTAATTGGAAAACATCTGTTTAAGTCATGTAAGAAGTTTTAACTTCAAAGAAAAATAATTTTGTGTTAATTGGGATGATTGAGTGTTTACTACTTTTGTTTAAAATGCAGGAAGAGAAAGCTTTTATTTGTGAGGTATATTCTATTTAGCACAAATAACTAAATTTCTTTTGAGTTACAAAGTTTTAATTCTTAAGCAGGTTCAGATAAGTTTTAACTAACCATTTCCAATTTTTTTTTTAACCTCTGTAGGAACGTCAAGGTCGTGGCAAATAAAAGGCAGTTCTGCACAGACTGCAGCAACGGTTGCATCTGCATATCCTACGAGGAAAAAAATGACCTTCAAGAGAATTAGGACTTTTTTCTTAATTTCATTGACTTCAGAGACGATTGCAGACTTGCAGTTTAAGTATTGGAATTTCACAAAAGACATAGGACTTAACTGGAAAATGAAAAAAAAAAGAAAAAGAGAAAACTAAACAAAAAATCCCTCTAGGTAGTTTAGGTGAAAAATGTCCCTTTTATTTTGGCTTTGGTTGTGATTTCAGAGCATAATGCTTTGTTTTTTTGTCTTTTTACTATGTTTTCCGGATTTTAAAGTCCGTAAGTGCATACAGTTTTCTCTAATTTTTAAACCCTTTCCTCTCCCCATTTTGACATTTGCACTTGGAGAACACTTGAGTTTCGAAGAATTTGGGCCTCCACCCCAGAAAGTGGGAATTTGGTTTTTCCCTTCCGAACTGGAAGAACATTTTTATGAAGAAGTTTTGTCTTGGAGAATTTAACAGTGTTACCCAAGGTTGTGTCTTTAAGGGTGGTTCATTTTCTCTGACCCTTTGTTACTCAAAGTAAAGTACTAGGAGTCCTAAGAAATTTTCTGTTCTTGTACATTATACTGATTAAGTCAGGATTAATTTGATTTCAAAGCTAAGAACAGTGGTAAAAACTTGTTTACAGAAATGCATTTTGGAAGAGAAAAATATTGTAAAACGTGTAGTGAATGTTTCTTCAGTTTATTGTTCAGCCAATGAGGAAAGGGCATTGCCTTTCTTTTTACCATTAATCACTTCTCAATAAACGTGAGATCCTGTTGAGCATCACTTCTAGTACTATTTATTAGTATGATTTGAGTCTCCTACGTGTTATGAAAGATTCGGA
The DNA here is from genome assembly GCF_009762305.2 of Zalophus californianus. Classification (NCBI taxonomy): domain Eukaryota; kingdom Metazoa; phylum Chordata; class Mammalia; order Carnivora; family Otariidae; genus Zalophus; species Zalophus californianus. Next base: position 21,557,982 of record NC_045598.1, read on the forward strand.
ATGTAAGGAGTTGTACGAAGTGATTTGGCAACTGGTTTTAGAAAGTTTGCTGAAATAGTTCAGGCTTGCTTTTGTATCCAGGGCTGGACAACCATGACCTCTGTAAAGAAAAAGGTGGGCCAGAATTCATAATGCTTCCCAGAGAAGGTCGAGCCACTACTAAATCATTCAGCAAATATTATTTTATTTTATTTTTTTAAAGATTTTATTTATTTGACAGAACACAAGCAGGGGGAGCGGGAGAGGGAGAAGCAGGCTTCCCGCCAGAGCAGGGAACCCGACGTGGGGCTCAATCCCAGGACCCTGGGATCATGACGTGAGCCAAAGGCAGACACTGACTGAGCCACCTAGGCGCCCCTATTTTTTTTTTTTAAGATTTTATTTATTTATTTGACAGAGACACAGCGAGAGGGAACAGGGGGAGTGGGAGAGGGAGAAGCAGGCTTCCCACGGAGCAGGGAGCCCGATGGGCTCGATCCCAGGACCCTGGGATCCTGACCTGAGCCGAAAGCAGACACTTAACGACTGAGCCACCCAGGGGCCCCTTATTCAGCAAATATTTGATTATGAGTGCTTATTAGGTGCCAGCCACTGTGCTAACCCTTTAGAAACCTGGCCAGATAGTGCATAATTTTATTTGCAAAGTAGGTAGAGCCAATATCAAGGATGTAAGTGTTTAATTTGAAATACCACTTATCTAGAGAATATTCCATGTGGGTGCAGGCTAAAAATAAACTGGAGTGGGGCTTGGGTCTTTATGAACCATATAACCATAATGGTATTTGATTTAGCCTTGTTTCTTTCTCAAGGTTTGGGACTTCTCTGCCTTAAAGATTCTTAGCCCTTGGGGTGCCTGGCTGGCTTAGTCAGTAGAGCATGGGACTCCTTTCTTTTTTTTTTTAAGGAGGAGGGGCGGCACAGAGGGAGATGGAGAGAGAGAATCTTAAGCAGGTTCCACATTCAGCGTGGAGCCTGATGTGGGGCTCAATCTCACAACTCTGAGATCATGACCTGAACTGAAATCACAAGGCAAGTGCCGACTGAGCCACCCAGGTGCCCCAAGGATAGGACTCTTGATCTCAAGGTTGTAAGTCCGAGCCCCATGTTGGGTGTAGAGATTACTTTAAAAAAAAAAAAAAAGATTTTTAGTTCTTAAGATGTCCCAATTTTATAGAGTTAGTTAAATGTGTGAAAACTTCTATAAGAAAGGGTTTTGAAAATGGATTTTAATGATGTTTGGTCCTCAAATGACTTACTCATTTGGCTATTCTACATAGCCCAGGCTACTGAATCAAGTAATGCTGATTTGTGGTTAACATTGTAGCTGTCACTTCAAGGTGAGAACTTTTCTCTACTTGAGGCACAGTATAATATACCTAGATATTCCTATTTGCCAAGCTCATTTTGAAATACTTTTCTTCCCAAATTGGGAGTCCTTTGCACTTTCATCAGTTTGAAATGCTCAACTTTTAAATTAGAAATGTAACATTCACTGTTTTCAGTATTAGTCAAACTTCTGTGACTTGTAGAGCCTGTAGACTTCCCAGGCTCCCATGAGCTTGATTGCCCAGTATTTCACCTTCAAAAGGGAAAACATCCTGAGAAAAGCAAATTCAAAAGCAATTTTCCATAGATTTTTCCACCTTGTATTCAAGTTGGATATAAGATGATTCAAGGTGCTTTTTTTTTTTGCCATTTGAAATGTTAGTTTAGTTTAAGCCAGTGCTTCCCAGGTTTTCTTTTCACATCACAGAAAATACTGGTATGGCTTTGGGTCAAATTGAAAGGAATTTGGAGTCCCTAACAAGGCTGTTCACCTAGCTCTCCCTGAGTGTTGCGGGGGTCAGGATGTTGGATTTCTGTATTATTACTATTTTTTAAAGATTTAATTTATTTGACAGAAAAAGGGAGAGAACACAAGCAGGGGGTGTGGCAAAGGCAGAGGGAAAGGGAGAAGCAGGCTCCTTGCTGAGCAGGGAGCCCGATGTGGGGCTTGATCCCAGGATCCTGGGATCATGACATGAGCTGAAGGCAGGCACTTTAACTGACTTAGCCACCCAGGTGCCCCAGGATTTCTGTATTAAAAATACACAGAAGCATTTTTGTAGTATAAAAAATTAGATTATGTTCTCCCTAAGAGTTTGGTCCAGAAGTTGGTTTGTTGAAGATCTCCCAATGCACCTAAAACTAGTTCTCTTATTTGCCAATGACAGCTTTGCCAGCGGAAATTGTTGACTTTTGATTATTTGCCCTCCGTACTTTTGTTCTATCATTTGTGAATGTAAGACTTTGGATAGCCATGTTTGTATACTTTTTTCCTTTGATGAGGGAAAACTGAACAATCTCACCACATACCAGTGTCAATTCAAAGCATTCTAAACCTTTTTTTTTTCATTCTAAACCTTTAAGATGAGTAAAATGTGTAAATCTTAAATTCATTCAGTTTAATCTTAGTCACATTTGATTGGCTATTTCCCCCTAATATGTTTCTTTTCTTCTTTTTTTTTTGCATGTTCCATTTTTAAAAAACTTGGAATAATTTTAGACTTTTGTGAAAATAATAGAGTTGTCTCATACACCGGTTCACTTCGCTTTCCCCAAATGTCAACATTTTACATAACCGTAGTACAATTATCAAAAACACTAAATATTAATACAGTACTATTAACTAATCTATGGATTGTGCCAGTTGTTCAAGGAATATCCTTTTTTCTCTGGCTCTGCATCCAATCCAGGATCCCATCTTGCATTTAGTTGTCTTTAGGCCTCCAGCCTGTGAGTTCTTCAGTCTTCACTTTTTTATGATTAACACTTTTGGAGAGTACTGGCCAAGTATTTTATAGAATGCTCCTTGAATTGGATTTGTCTCATATTTTCTCAATATTAGATTGAAGTTATTTTTTGGTAAAAATACCACAAGAGTCCCGGGCCCTTCTCACTGCATTATATCAGGATACATAATGTTCATATGTCTTAACTACTGGTGATGCTGACTTTGATCACTTGGTGTTAAGGTGGTGTCTGCCAGGTTTCTCCATTGTATAGTTAATTGATTTTCCCTTTGTAATTAACTCGAGGGGTATACTTTAAAACTATCAATCTCTGGTTCGCTAATTTTGACATCTGGATTGTTATTGCCTACAACAAACATTACTGTGGCGTTTGCCAAATGTTTATTTGCTAGGTCTACTCTACATTTACGCTAATTAGAATCCTACTGTAAGGAGCTGTGCTTTCTCCCCATTTTAAAAAAATTTGTATCAGTGTGGACTCAGGTATATTTAATTCTGTGGGTCAATGCTGTCATTTATTTTTTGTTGCTCAAATTGTCCCAGCTTTGGCAATTGGGAGCTCCTTTAAGTTGGCTCTTGTGTGTTTTTGACATGTCCTCAATGTTTTTTTGGAGCCCTTCCTTACTTTTTGGTACAGTATATCTAGATAGATGTTCCCCAGCTAGTCTTGTATTTTCTCTGCCCCAGCCCCATTTTTCCAAGGAATAAAGGTTCCTTTTATTGGAGAAATTGAGAAACCATCCCTTGATTTTTTTTTTAAAGCATTCTTTAAATTGTACAAGATTATTAGAGTTTATCTTACTGATGTAGGTGGAGAATGATGTAGCCTAACAAACACCTAACCATTTCTTCTACTCTTGTCTCAAAGCACTGTATATGAATCTTCTGGAGTTATGGAGAGGCCCAATGAATGTGGGTTGGCTTGTGCCCTTCAATAATTTCTTTTAGTCTAATAGAGACCCAAAATGTTGGAAGATCTGGTTTCCACCCCACCTAAACTATTTGAGAGGTTCAGAGGTATTTCTGCCTGCAAGAAAATAAATGGCCATATACTAAAGTTTTCAGTTTTTCATTAGAGTTAATATGGCACTTGGATATTGCTGATTATTTTGACTTTTATTTGAAAAATGGTTTACAGACAGTCCCTGATTTATGATGGTTTGACTTAAAATTTTTCAACTTTATGCTGGTGCGCAAGTGATAGGCATTCGGTAGAAACCGAACTTGGAGTTTTGATCTTTTCCCAGACTAGCAATACACCCGAAGGTATTTTTTTTTTTAAAGATTTTATTTATTACTTGAGAGAGAGAGAGAGAAACAGCATGAGAGGGGAGAAGGTCAGAGGGAGAAGCAGGCTCCCCGCTGAGCCAGGAGCCTGATGTGGGACTTGATCCCAGGACTCCGGGATCATGACCTGAGCCGAAGGCAGTCGCTTAACCAACTGAGCCACCCAGGCACCCCAGAAGATACTTTCTCATGTTGCTGGGTAGGGCTGCTGCCGTCAGTCCCATCACATGATCAGAAGGGTAAACAGATAACACAACCATTTAGTGTCCACACAACCGTTTTGTGTCTCACTTTCGGTAAGGTATTCAATAAATTGAGTTATCCATCACTTTATTATATAATAGGCTTTATGTTAGATGATTTTGCCCAACTGTAGGCTAATGTAAGTGTTCTGAGCACATTTGAGATAGGCCAGGCAAAACTGTGATGTTTGGTAGGTTATGTGTATATATTTTTTTAAAGTTTTATTTTTTATTTTTTTAAGTGATCTGTACATCCAAGGTGGGGCTTGAACTCACAATCCCAAGATAAAGAGTTACATGCTCTACAGCCTGAGCCAGCTTTTGTCAGGACCCAACCCCATCTTAAGTCGAAGAGGTGTATTTGAAATGTGGTTTGTGTGATAAATGTAGGACCCTTATGATAAAGAGTAATAGTGTCTTGTAGGATTCATTTTTTTTTTTTACAATTGATCCCCCCTCCCCCGCCCCCGGAAGTAATGCCCCATACGACTGTGTGTGTCACCTACCGTTAGTGGTTTCTGGGCAGCTGGTGACGCTCCTTACCTTTAAGTTAGAATTCTAATGTTTATTACATCTGCTGGGCTTGCATGTGGGGAAGGAAAACCTGACGTGGTTGTGGGGTAAGATATCCACAGCGAGATTAAGTGGATTGGAGAAGGTCTCACAAACCTGCATGGCTCTGTTTCCAGGTTCCCCGGACTGGCTCTGCAGCCCGGCCTGCGGGGGTAACTTAGGAGCCGACCTCCCCGCTCCACCCCACCCGGCCGCTGGGTTAGGGCACTGGACGGCGCGTGCGCAGCGCCCGCCGCCGCGTGGTTGGCCCCGGCCGGGTGGCCTGCAGGAGGGCCAACCTAGATCCTAACCTGATTCTAACCTGATTCTCCGTGTTCCCGCGACCCCACTAGCTCGCCCGCTGCCGCCCGAGGGCCCGCTCTGCATACCCTCGTTTTTGTACGCTCTTCCCCTGCCCTGACCGAAGGGCTATTTTACCGCCAGAAACGGTTTAAGATGGGGTTGGTCCCCCTGAGCTACCTCCACCGGTGAGCTCGGTAGCCCGAGGGACGGGGAAATGGGATTTAGCGCACCTGCTAACAGCTCAAAGATGACTTCAGTGTCACGCATGGTTTATTGCTTGCTTTTGCCTTTTAAAAATAATGCTCAAACGTGTGACTGGCTAGCAGAACGTTGGTAAGCCATTACTCTGGACCCACCTGCTGGCCATGAACGCTGTTCCCTTGCTCAAAAAAGAAAAAAGTTAAGAATTGCCCCTCACCCCCCAAAAGAATTCCCCTTTAAGGGGAAGCTCCTTGAAGAAAGTATCAATTTTGCTGCTTTGTCCAGTGTTCTGCCTGAGTGTACTCTGTGTTTTCCATTTCTTCAGCCTGTATTTTGTGAGCCCCTCTGGGCTGCTATTATTGGGCACCGGGAAAGGGAAATGAGTAAGATTCTTGTCCTCTCAGAATTCAGTTTAAGGATTATACTGTAATACTGTTTGGAGTTGTGGGAGATAGAGGGTGCTTCAAGAAGAGAAGAGGGGCATCTACCCAGAAGATTGCCCTTTCTGTATTGGATTTTCTTTCTTTCCTTTTTCTTACTTGGTGGAAACCACACGAGCCCCTTTCCTCTTCATCTTGCTTCACAGCAGCCGCTCTCACTCAGAGGCACTCTGCTCCAGCATTAGTGAGCTCTGGGATGTTTGGCGAGTCAGCGAATTGCTCTGCACAATTTCCTTCGTGGAAAGAGGAAGCTACTTGATGTATGATTTTTGCAGGGTGCTTTTCTGATGAAAGAAACGAAATAAACCAGATAGTTACATATATAGCACAAGAAGGTGTATATCTTGGCATGGCGGTTTGCTATTTACTCTTCTAAACTTTAAAAAAATTTTTTTGCTTTATGACATATAAAAACTATATGTAGCATGTGTGTATTCCTAAATATATATAATCCCATAATTTTAAATTATTTTACAAAAATGGAATAATACCAAACCATCTGCAGTGTCCTTTACCCGCCTCCCTCCCCGCCCCGCAATCACAATTCCATGAATTTTCTATTTTGGTTTGCTAAAGAAGGACACGGGTCTTCTATGACACTCTAATATAAATGTCCTTTTAGCATCCTGAGGTGAGCAGCAGCCCAAGGGCCTACACCTCTGTCATCAAAAGCAACTTGGCAGAAGCCTATCCTAAACTTGTTCCTCTGGAATCCAAACTTTTCCAGATTTCTTCTTCCCCAAAGCCTTTCAAGTTGAATTTAGACACTCCATTTTTACGTGAATGGCATTCCAAACCAAGGGAAGTATAGGGCATGATCCGGTCAGGTGGGTGAAGAGTAAGCCAGCCAGGACTGGATGGGAAAGGCTGCTGCTATATGCCAGGCGGGGTTCTAGGCACTTGGGGGGACACAGAAAATGAAAAGCTCCTGCCTTCAGTGGGACTTTAATTCTGGTGGAGAGACAAACTTGTCAGGTGATGATGAGTGCTTCAGAGAAAATAACACAAGATAAGCATCAGGCTGGAAGAGCATGCCAGCAGAAGTCCAGAGAACCGAGGGAAAAACAAGTTGGGTAAGACTTTGGGAAGAAATCACCCACTTTTGACAAAAGTGTATCCACTTTTCATTCTACCTCACCATGCCTCCCATTCCATGGTTGACCATAATCCCCCTCCCACCTTGTACTCACCATCAACTCCCTTGCCCCTTTCTCTCACTTCATCCATTTTAACTGACAAACCGCAGTCCAGGTTACATGCAACTCTTTCACTACCTGTTCCTGTGCCATTCAGGGTGGTTGGAGAGAAACATGCAACGAGGGTCCTATTTTAAATTCATGATCATCAGTCTCAGGAGGGGAATCACCAACATTTTACCCTCTATTCACTTTCCTACTCATGAGATTATCATTTCATACCTTCTCCCTTTCCTGAAACCTCTAGCACCTCAGATCCTACATTTACTCTCAGTTAAGACTTTACTTCCTACTTGACTGAGGAAGCTGAAGCAATCGAATGAAACATTACAGACTGCCTCCACTACATTTACTCACATAACATTGTAGATCAGTGTTTCTTGAAGCCTGGTCTCTGGGCCAGCAGCATCAGCACCCTGAGGAGCTTGTCAGAAAGGCAAATTATTGGGCCCCACCTCAGACCTACTAAATCACAAGTTCAGGGGGTGGGGCCCAGCAAGCTGTGCTTTAATCTGTGCTCCAGGTGATTCTGATGAACCTTCTAGTTTTGAGAACCATGCCCTTGGACTATGCATGTTTCTGTCTAGAAAATCCCTCCAGCTGTGGACCAGACCATCTCTCACCAACTCAACAACATGGCTCCATCAAATCTCCCCTCTTCCATATCCCAATTTTACTTCTTTCTATCGGATCATTCCTGTCAGCTTACAAACATGCTGTTGTTTCTCCTGTTTCTTTGGCCAGTGACTGCCCATTTCTCTATTCTTTGCAGCAAAATCCCAAAGAGGAAGCTGTTACTCACTGGCTCCATTTCTCCTTCCATTCTCTCTAATCCACTCCAATCAGGCTTTCATCCTCTTCATCCCATTGAACGGTCTTGTCAAGGTCATAAGTGACATCACGTTGTTAATTTTCAGTCCTCATGACCTAGAAACAGCATGTGGCATTGTTTCCTCCTTGATAGCCTTTCTTCACTTGGATTCTCACACAGAGTACCTCCTCTGATGTTCCTCGTTTCACTGGGTGTTCCTACTTAGTCTCCTTGACTGGTTCCTCTTCTGCTTTGTGTCCTCTCCATGCCAGAGTAACCCAGGGCTCAGTCCTTGACCCTCTACACTCACTAGATTTCATCCAGTCCTGTGGCCCTGAACACCATTCATGTGCCTACAATTCCCAACTAGAATCAGTTCAAATATGTCTCCCTGAACTCTGGTATATTCGACTGCCAGCTCGGCCTGTCCACTGGATGTCTCACCAGCAGTTCAAACCCAACACTTCCAAACCCAAACCCCTTCCTTCCTCATCTACCCCATCTCCTTTAGTAAAAAATTCATCTCTTCCATTTCTCAGACCAAATCCTGGGAGTAATGTTTGATTCCCTTTCTCACATCCTGTATCATATTTGTCAGCAAGTCTTATCGGTTGACCGCTTCTTGCCACATCTACGGGCCAAGTCACTATCCTCTCTCACCTTGATTGCCACAATCTTGAAGCGGGTCTCACTTCCACTTTTGCTTCCCACACTCTGTCCTCCCACAGCAGCACAGATCACCCCACTTCTCAGCTTACACCCTCTCAGAGCTCCCATGTCCCTCAGAGTAAAGGCCAGAGCCTTCTGGGACTCACAAAGCCTATGCCATCTGACCTCCATTCCCACATTCATCTCACTGTTCTCCGGGCTTACATCTGCACTCTTCTCATCTGTTCCACTCACCCCGGCCTCCCCGAGGCCCTTCAAACATGCCAGCTTCCTGTCAGAGGGGCTGTGCCCAGCTGTGTCTTCCACCTAGAACAACACCTTTCTTCATACATATGCATCACTCCTTCACCTCCTTCAGGTTCCTGAGCAGGGTTCTTATTCACGAGGTCTCTCCTGACTACCCTGTTTCCATTCACTATGCCCATCTCCCACACTGCCTGGCTCCCTGGCTCCCTCGCTCCAGGCTTACAGTAGGCAGCGGTGGGCCTGAAATTACACCCACCCCAGTCTGTCTCTTGCCATTCTGAGGTGGGGAGTCAAGAAAGCTGAAAGAAAGAAGAAAGAAAGAAAGAAAGGGAAGGAAGGAAGGAAAGAAAGGAAAGAAAAGAAAGGAAGGAAGGAAGGGAGGAGGAAAGACAAGCTAATAAGTTGTCAAGCAGTTTTAAAAATGGTTATCAGTAATTTCAGGTTAACAGAATTTTTAAGATACAATTTCTATCTTTAAATTCCAACTCCTGCTTTCCTAGAGTGATAGGAGTGCTGACCAGGGAGCCAGAAACCTTGGAATCTTGGCCTGGACCTGTCACTAAGGAGCGCTGTGGCCTGTGGCAAGCCAGGCATTAGGCTTGTTCAGCTTGGAAAAGGAGGGAGCTGGGCCCAGTGACTTAGGAGGTTCACCCACCCACCTCCAATCCTGTGAACTCTACGCCAAGATAAGCCCAGCGCTGTCAATGTTTCTCATGGCCCCCCCAAGGCTGTCACTCTCCTCTGCCCAGGCTACCGCCTCAGCCTCCTTACTGATCTCCCCTGTCCGCTCTTGCTCTCTAAGCCATACCTTTCACATCACTGCCTAAGTGAAGATCCCCCTTGTTACTTTAAAATTCAGCTCCTTATTTTCTGTTTGCATCTTTTTTTTTTAAAGATTTTATTTATTTATTTGAGAGAGAGAGTGAGAGCCAGAGAGCACGAGAGGGAAGAGGGTCAGAGGGAGAAGCAGGCTCCCCGCCGAGCAGGGAGCCCGATGCGGGACTCGATCCCGGGACTTCAGGATCATGACCTGAGCCGAAGGCAGTCGCTTTACCAACTGAGCCACCCAGGCGCCCTTTCTGTTTGCATCTTAACATTTATCACAATGCAACATTATTTTCAGTCAGGCAATACTCACACAGTGGGATCCCATACCACTGTAAAAAAGAGAGAAATCTATGTATTGATATAGAATGATGTCTTAAGATAAATTGTTAAGTGAAAAAAACCCAAGGCGCAGTACAGGGTGTGTCGAATACCACCATTTGTATGATAAGGCTGGGGGGAGAATATACTTGCTTGTATATACATATGTTATCTCTGGATGGGTGCAGAAGAAACTGATAACATTGCTTGCCTCTGTGGAGGGGACTAGAGGAGGAGTGGGAGGCTTTTCACTGTGTATCTTTTTGTATTTGGAATCACATAAAGTACTACCTATTAGTACTCAGTAAGTATTTACAGATAATGAATGAAAGAATGAAGGTCTCTCCCAGCTCCAATATCGTGGTTTCAACCTTAGGGCTTCAAGAATATAAGACATGGGTTCCAGGACCCAGCCATTCAGAGGCACCGAGAGAGACACTGGTTTCTTCTGTGGTGTGGTGTACTGTTTTTCTTCGTTGTGATCAATAAGCTTTTAAAAAAAAAAGTGACCGGGACTGTGTGGAGGGTGGGATGTGGAGGACCTGCCTGGCACAGATGTGCTTCCAAGTGAGAGCCCAGGTAGCCACAAGGGGGCAATGTCCTGCTCAGCTCATGCCCCAGTCTTGGCCTCGGGGGTTGGCAGCCTGAGGGACAGGCAAAAGAGGCCCTTTCCCTCCACCTCAAAACATTCAGGATCACAGTTCCTAGCATACTCCGGTTATGAGACTGTCTTCTGCACTAGATTCTAAACTCCCTGAGCTCAGGAACTGACTTTGTCTTGCTCGCCAGTGTACTCAGAGCCTGGCATAGAATGAACAAAAGAATGAATGAATGAAAGATTAAATATTGAATGAGAGAACTCCAAGAACAAGGAGAGAAAGCCTGGAATCAGGAGCTGTCAGACCTCAGGTAGCCAGCAGGTGGCACTAAAGGAGCGTTTTTTGAGTTGTCTCAGGCTCGCTTTCTTTCCTTCTCTCTCTTTCATTCTCTTCCTTCCTTTTAATATTTTATTTATTTGTCAGAGAGCGCGAGAGCATAAGCAAGAGGAGCGGCAAGCAGACGGAGAAACAGACTTCCCACCAAGCGGGGAGCCCGATGTGGGACTCGATCTCAGGATCCTGGGATCATGACCTGAGCCAAAGACAGACGCTTAACCAACTGAGCCACTCAGGCGTCCCTCCCTCCCTCCCTCCCTCCCTTTTTCTTTCCTTTCTTTCTTTCTTTTATTTATTTCAGAGGGAGAGCAGGAGCGGGGAGGGGAAGATGGAGAAGGAGAGAGAATCCCAAGCAGGCTGCACCCTCACACGGAGCCTGACATGGGGCTCTGTCTCAGGACCCGGAGATCACCACCGCGGCCGAAACCAAGAGTTGGACGCTTAACCGACTGAGCCACTCTGGTGCCCCAGCCTGAGCCTTTCAGCGTGGAACACACAGCCCTATTTTGACCAAGAGAAGGAGTAGCTGATTTTTGACAAATTTACTAAGTGCTCCAGTCAGCACCAGGGACTTAAGAACAGGCAGACCTGGAACAGGGACCTAGAAGCCCCTCATAGAAATCAACACTACGTAGGAAGACAAGTGCTATTCTGACCCTTAGGAGCCCTGACAAGGACGTTTTAAATTTGTTTGAGGCATTTGGGGAAAATTCACAGAGGAAGTGACGTCTGAAGTGGGCCTTGAAAGTGAGGAGTATTGGGGCGCCTGGGTGGCTCAATCGGTTAAGTGTCCCACTCTTGGTTTTAGCTCAGGTCGTAATCTCAGGGTCCTATGATCGAGCCCCACGTCAGTGCTCAGCGCAGAGTCGGCTTGAGATTCTCTGCCTCTGCCCCTTCCTCTGCCCCTCACCCTTCACCCCTCACCTCACGCACGCTCTCTCTCTCTCAAATAAATAAATAAAATATTAAAAAAATAAAGAAAGTGAGGAGGATTTATGCGGTTGGAGGACATTCTAAGTGGAGGGTATAGACTCATGGGAATTGGGAGAATAGCAAATTGACAAGGATGGCTGGGTTTTCCCAGTTTGCTGGGAGATAAAAGGGTAAAGAAAAAACTCTGCTCTGAGAGTTTACTTTTTTTTTTTTTAAGTAAACTCTACGCCCAGCGTGGGGCTCAAACTCTCGGCCCCGAAATCAATAGTCACATGCTCTACTGACTGAGCCAGCCAGGAGTCCCAAGAGTTTACATTTTTGATTAAAGAACAAAAGACTTGGGGGATTAACTAATGCAACGCATACAGTAGGGGCTCAAGAAGTAGTCAATGGATTGAGATTTTTGTGTCAGGTAAATAGTAGAGGCTCAATAAACATGCTGAATGAATGAATCATGGAACTTTGGGTGGTTTCTTTGCTAAATCACATGTCCTTGCTGATGCTTTAAGAGCTTGTTTTCCAAGATTCTTTCCCTCTGTGTCCAACGCTCTTCACAGGCAGCTTTTCTTTCTGCCAAAGACAAGAAATCCTGACCTCAAGGGGAAAGGATTGCAATAACCTGTGCGCTCCCTGGCATCCACAGCCTTATAGAGAATTCCCAAGTCGTGTCCCTAGAACATAGTCTCCTTCCTTTGGACTAGATAACAGTAATCATCAGTAGTATTTTTATACCTGATGTTATCCATCAACTCCATGTTGCTAAATCAACTGGACACATTTCCGTCCTCATTTTTACGTAATTTGGAGGACCGCTTCTTTCTCCAGACCCTCTTCTTCCTACTTGTGTGACCCGTGCTCTCCAGTTTGCCACCTGCCTCGCTCCTCTTCTTGGTTTCGTCTGCCAGCTTCTCTGGCTCCTCTCTGTAGCCATTAAAGGTTGAGTTCTGGGCCCTACCCTCCTCTGCTTTATCCTTTCCCTGGATTCTTCCCGAGGTTTCAATGACCATCTAGATGTCAACACTCCTCAGAGCTCTCTCCTGAGCCCTCTCTTGGAGCATCAGCCCACGCATCCAACAGCCAACTTGACTTTTTCACTTGGGTGTTTCTTAGGCATCTTAATCTCGACATGCTTAAGAACCCCTCATCTTCGCCCCCTGCTCCCCCCCGGGGTCCCTATCATGGAGCATGGCTGCATCACGCAGCCCATGCCTGCATCCAGAAGCCTGTATGAGTCATCCTTGACTCAGGTCCTGGCCCTCCAACCCCCTCAATATCTCCCGAGACCTTCCACTGCTCTCCGTCCCCAGCACTGCCATTATCTAGAGCTGCCCCTTCTGAGGGCCACTCTCTCCTCCGTAGCCAAGGTGACTTTTTAGAAATGCAAATGAGATCATGTTACGTATCAAAATTCTCCTCTCCTCCCCTCCCATTTCCCTTATATAAAATCCAAGACCTTTAACCATGACCTTCAAGACCCTGTATGATCTGGCTGATGCCCACCTTTCAGGCTTCATCTCATGCTGCTCTTTTCTCCACACTACTTCAACCGGTTTGAATTTCACTTAAGCATTCACTCATTCATGCTACCAGGTATTTATACTTCCATTTAAGTATTCACTCATTCATTCAGGCAACCAATATCTGTGCCAGATGTGGTCCTAGGTACTTGGGTGTGAACAAGGCGGATGGCTTTGTCCTCATGGAGCATCGTGTTTTCTCTTCCTGCTTCAGGCTCTTCTCACATGTGTCTCCCTCTGCCTGAACTCCCTCCTCCAACATACACACTTTACTCCCCTTAACCTTCTAGCTCCAGTTCATCATTCAGGCCAAAATTAAGTGTCATTTCCTCTCCGAAGCTTTCCTGGACCTCTCCGGCTCAGTCGGGAACCCCTGTTGTATTCCCATGGTCCTGAACTTGTCCTTCATTACTCATGTCTGTTTTCCCTGCAGGACCAGAGGCTCTCAGAGACGGAGAACCAGGCCTACTGCGTTCACCAGTACCTGGCACTATGCTGGGCTCCTATCATGAACTCAGTACATCCTGCTTGAATGAAAGCACATGTCCTTCTCATTTGGATCTGCTTTTTCAAAATATTTGAGGACGACATCTTAAATGTTGCCACAAACACAGCCCCGCTACTCAGGCTTGTATAGTCACGTCTGCCTTGTGCCAAATGCTGTGCTTTGAAGGAGACTATTGATCCTGACATTTTCCTGGGTCAAGAAAGCGAACACCCAGCCTGCACAGAGATTTGCCACTAAAGCCCTTTCACTCAGTCAGCTTGTCCCACAGAAAGGTGGCTCATGGATGTCAGAGAACACAGGCCTCACCTTGAGAGGGATTCTCATCTCCAGCCTTGGCCACTTGCTAGTTATATGAACGGGTCATTCAACGTTTCTGAGCCTCAGCCTTCTTCCCTGTGAAGACGGGCATCATAATCCATGCATTGCTGGGCTGATGGGAGGGGACTGCTCTTGTTAGCCTTTCTCCTAACCACAAGGCCATGCGTGTTCTTGGTTAGCTGTCTGGCTACTGGGTCAGAGACACCAGGGTCTGGGTCTTGGCTCCGTCACTTCATAGCAAGCTGGCCGTGGGGGAAGTAACATAACATCTGAGCCTCAGTCTCCTAATGTAGAAAATGGAGACAGAGTCACACCTGCATCTAGGGTTGTGGTGGGCCCTTATATGAAGTTAATGTGTACAGAGGACTCAGCCCAGAGCCTGGCATATGGTAAATACCCAATGTATGTGCATAGTATCATGACAGAGATGTAAGGGGGACAGAGAAATGGGGTCCACGGTTCTGATCTTCACCGGTGAATTCATTTGGGAACTATTATCATCTAATTTGTGGAGGGTCCTGAGGGAGGTGCCATTGGATATGGATCCCGCTCCCAAGTCTAGTAGAGGAGAGAAAACATGTCTATAAATAAGGAGGATTTCATGGGCCAAGTGAGACATTTCATTAAAAAAAAACAAAACCAGAAGACTTAAAAGCTTATTGAATGAAAGAAGCTAGAAGTAAAAGAGTATATATTACATGATTCCATTTTTATGAAGTTCTAGAACTGGCAAAACAATCTGTGGTGATGGAGGTCAGCAGAAGGGTTCCTATTAGGGTACTGTCTGGGAGGAAGTATGAGGGAACTTTCTGGAAATGTTCTGTGTCTTCATCTGGGTAGTGGAACCCTGGGCATAAGCAAAATATGTAAAAATTCAACCGAAGGTACACCTAAGATTTGTGCACTTTACTGTATATAAATGATAATTGAAAAAGAAATTGTGCCAGAGGAGTTTAGAAAAAGGAGTGATTTTTTCTAGCTTAAGTGGACAGTGAAGGCCATGTGGCCTGGAGAAGGAGCTGCAAGGGAGAAATGGCTTCTCTCTCTCTCTCTCTCTCTCTCTCTCTCTCAGTGGCTCAGTCACAGAGGATCTAAACAAAGCACTTCAACTTACCTTAATGGAGTCAGGAATCATCAGTAAGTGGTTTTGGAGATTATTCGCTATCTGTTTACAATGCCAAAAAAAAAGTTTAAGATTATATAATTGCAAAAGTCATATTCAGGGAGGTAATTATCAAGTGTAACATGAGTGTTCTATTTTTGGGATTCATTGCTAGCTCTTCTGGCCCTTCATTCCCTTTGGCTAATGTGATTGCGAGTTGTTTTTCTGGTTCTCTTCTGTCGGAGGCGGCTGGATGATGGGAGGCCACGGATGGGGAATACAGAGTGGGGTGATCAGTCGCAGTTCTGCTGGGCTCTCCTCTTAGCAAAGCACCTGTGTACACAGCATCTCAACCGACAGCAGTCCAGGAGGGAGACGGGGGTAGCAGTCATGGTTATTGATTGCAAGCAACAGAAACCAATCCTGAATAGCTTCAGCAGAGAAGGAATGTATTGAGTGGTTATCAAATAGCTCAGAGAATCAAAAGAAAAATGAGGGTGAGAAAGCAGGCAGGAATCAGGGAGGGCTTACTCGACCCCGTGTATTTTAGGGAGCTTTTGTGTCAGCCGCTTAGTTGTTACAGTTCACATTTGGGAATGTTCCAGACAGATTTTTCCAGAAAGCAGGGGCATGGACAGGGATGGAAGGAGGTAATTGGACCAGCAGAGAAAGGAGAATCCAGGAGGGAACAACTGCAAAGTCAGGGAGATAGGAAAGGATGGTGCGGGTGGCTTGTGGGCAGGAGCAGGGAGGGGTAAAGCTGGGAGGGCAGGTTGAGGTATGGTGGAGAGCTTTGCGTGCCTGGGTGATGAGTTTGTACTTAGACCAGTGGGAAAAAGGACCCACTGGTCTAAGTAGGTTTTCGAGCAATGGGATGAGGTTTTCTGTTTGTCCTTCAGGAAGAATAACCTGGTACCCACAAGAGGACTGTGTGGAGCAGGAAGCCTGGACCACGGCCATTGGGCACAGTGAGCCCCGGTGTCAACGGCTCCTGAGAGACTGAGGAGGACCGAGAGAGGGCTTTGGGCCTGGGTCTCTGGCAAGCATGAGGAAAGCAGTTTCCGGAGCATGTTGGCGCCAGGCCGGTTTGCAGAGCGCTAGGGACTCAGTGGCTGCCGATGATGTGGCGTCTCAGGGGGATGAGAACCAGGGGCTCCAGTCCAAGCTCTCCACCTCCTGTCCCAGCCTGTCACTGCCCTCAGCTGCTTCTGGGTCCCCATCCCCTTCCTCAGCTACCCCCAGCCTGAGAGCTGAGCTTTCCCTCTGGAACTCTCTCCTCTCTTCTGTTCCCCCAGCAGGACAAAGCATCTTAGCCTCGAGGAGACCTCGGATGGGAAGGGGGAGGCTTGGGAAGGGGCAGGGGCCTGCCAAGGACACAGCCAGGAGGAGGCAGAGCCAATAGCCAAAGTCCGTCTCATCTGTCCCATCCAGGGCTCTTCTCTCCCACCCTGTCTCTTCCGAGAAGCCGTCTCTGACTGAGCCCCTTCATTAGTTTACTTTGTAGCCCCATGGTTTGCATGCACCCAGTTTGTATTGCTTTGTGACTTCAAAGTCCTCATTTAGCGTTGTTTTCCAATGAGACCTATTGCTTGTCCTTGGCATCTCTTCCAGAACCGAGTCCAGGGCTCTGCACAAGCCTGCATCACGTAAGTCAGGAGCCCAGAGTTCTCCTCCTGGCTCTGCCAGGAGAGGGCCGAGAGCAGTCCCAGCCCCAGAGACAGTGCTGGTAGGAAACCACGGCAACGGGAAGGAAGGACTGAGACAGAGGGCACTGAGCCGGCTTTTTGCTCCTGGGAAGTCCCTCTAGGGAATCCCTTCACCTCTGAGGAGGATTCAAGCCCTGCCCCCAGGCTCTACAGGCCTGGCTTGAACGGGAGTTTCTCGGGACCAGGCTTGCGGTCCGGAACACGTGTTACGTTCACTCTTCAGTTGTGATTCAAGACCTGTGAGTGGTGTATGGTCCAAGTCTAAACCTGAGCTTGGATTATAAATTCTCTAGGACATACCCACCCTCCCACTCATCTCAGGCTGAGACGTGCAAGCGTCCTTGTTTCTCTCGTCTGTGCCTTAATGGAGGGGATCGTCCTTTGAGGGTCCTGGTTTATATGTGGGTGTCAGTTCTATCTCCTTACCCCATACTCCCAGAACCTGGACCCACCACCCCTTTGCCTGACTCATCTCCCCACCCTGGGAATCTTCCCCTGATATTCTTTTCTTTTTTTAAGTAAGCTCTATGCCCAACGTAGGGCCCGAACTCATGACCCTGAGATCAAGAGTCTCGTGCTCTACCGACTGAGCCAGCCAGGCACCCCCCTGCTCCCCCCACACCCCTTGCTTTTCTTCACCCTCACTCTAGATGAATCTTAGTCAAGTGTGGCTCTGATCATGCTCAAGAACCTCAGTGGCTCCCTGTGGATAAAAATGTAGCATTTCAGGCCTCGACAGCAGGGCTTCAACCCAACTTTGCAGTCTCCTTACTGGCCACTCTTAGCAGGGAGGCCACTGGGCAGGCAGGCATTGACTCAGGGGGCCCCAGGGGGAAGTGCAGGTCACCTGCTGGGCACTTGGGGCCCCTTGCCTGGCCAAACGATAACCCCTCCCCACCCCGTCACTCACGTTCTTCTCAGACTTCATTTGTCCATTTTGTTCATAACATCGCAGGGAAGAAGAAAAATGCTATTTTATTTATTAATTTATTTTTAAGCCGGCTCCATGCCCAGCGTGGAACCCAACTCAGGGATTGAACCCACGACCCAGAGACGGAGACCCAAGCAGAAATCAAGAGTCGGCCGCCAAACCGACTGAGTCCCAGGCGCCCTGAAAAATTTTATTTTAAAAAAACTGCTGGGCACCTGGGTGGCTCAGTTGGTTAAGCGACTGCCTTCGGCTCAGGTCATGATCCTGGAGTCCCGGGATCGAGTCCCACATCGGGCTCCCTGCTCAGCAGGGAGTCTGCTTCTCCCTCTGACCCTCCCCCCCTCATGTGCTCTCTCTCTCTCTCTCTCATTCTCGCTCTCTCAAATAAATAAATAAAATCTCAAAAAAAAAACAAACTGCCTAGAGTGTTGCCTGGGTGGCTCAGTCGGTTAAGCATCTGCCTTTGGCTCAGGTCATGATTCCAGGGTCCGGGGATCGAGCCCCACATCTGGCTCCCTGCCGCTCCCCCTGCTTCTGCTCTCTCTCTCAAATAAATAAATAAAATCTTGAAGGAAAAAAAAAAGAAAAGCTGCCTGGAATGGTAAATTTTGTTATGTATATTTAACTACCAAAAAAAAAAAAAGCCGCTTGGAAGCATTTTCTGGACTAAGCCAGATTTCATCTTGGTGGAAGACTGCCTTTTTTGGGACAACATACCTATTTGGCCTTTCAGTTATGCAAAGCAGGTTTTGGAATGAATGTGGAGGGAGAAGCTGAGACCAAAAGAGACAGCTGAGCTCTGTGCACCCTGAGGTTGGGGGGTGGCGGGGAGGCAGTTAGGTTGTTGCTTCTGTTTGGTCATTAATGCTGTTCTTGTTTCCTTCCTCGGAGGATCCAGGAAATGGGTTTGGACACGGAGAAGGTAGGGCAGGGACAGAGGACTTTGATCTGAGCTGGGAAGGCCCCACTAACGTGGCAGGGGTGCGGGGGAGGAGTCTCAGGATCAGGATTTTTTTTTTTTTTTTTAAGTAAGCCCTACGCCCAACATGGGGCTTGAACTCATGAACCCAACGTCAAGAGCTGCACGCTCAGGTGTCTAGGTGGCTCAGTCAGTGACGTGTCTGACTTTGGCTCAGGTCACGATCTCGGGTCCTGGGATTGAGCCCCGTCAGGTCTGTGCTCAGCGGGGAGTCTGCTTCTCTCCCTCTGCCCCTCCCCCTGCTCCCTGCTCATCCTCTCTCTCTCAAATAAATAAATAAAATCTTAGGGGCGCCTGGGTGGCTCAGTCGGTTAAACGTCTGCCTTCGGCTCAGGTCAGGATCCCGGGGTCCTGGGATCGAGGCCCGCATCGGGCTCCCTGCTCCATGGGGAGCCTGCTTCTCCCTCTGACCCTACCCCTGCTTGTGTTCCCTCTCTCATTGTCTCTCTCTCTGTCAAATAAATAAATAAAATCTTAAAGAAAGAAATAGAGTTGCATGCTCTACTGAATGAGCCAGCTAGGGCATTTCCCCCAAATGCCCTTTGTAACCAAATTTTACCTGGACCATAATTTGAGGAGGAGGCTGGTCCCATGGCAGCAGGTGAGGAGGAATCTTATGTAACCTGGGCTTTGGGAGAAAAGGGACTGTCACCAGGGTCGGGGTGGAGTCCCCAGGAGGGAGGCGGAAGGTAGGAGACCTGGCTTCTTCCTCTGAGGCCTGTGGCTCTGCCTGACATCAGGGTCTGACAGCAGGGGCAGCAACGTTCTGGGGGCCTTCAGGAAGGTGCTGGAGGCTTTCTCTGGAACCCAGGCCTGGCTACGGAGCTGAAAAATAATGCAAAGGAACTCCCACCTCATTAACTTGCCTGGCCTTGAGGGCTAGGGGGAGGCGGCTTGGCCTGGCAGGCAAGTGGCCAGGAGTTAGCTGTCTAAAGAGAAGAGCAGGACGGTTGGGTTCCTCTCACTCTCACTGTGGAAAGAAAGGAGAGAGAGGAGCAATTTGCAAGTCTCCGCTGGAGCTCTTTTCACTTCCATAGGAGGCTGAAGAGTGGGATGAGTCATGTTTTTTCCAAATGCAGTGGAGGAAGGAGACCCAGCCTCTCTCAGGGCCCCCTCCTGGTGAGGAGACACCTGCTGTCTTGTCCACTTGGGCAGGATTGGCAGCAGGAGGGGATGTATTAATTTGTAAAAAAAAAATGAAGATAGCTTTGGATATTTTCTGCTTATTGTAGAAGGTTTAGATAGTTGCACATATGTAACAAAATCACGTCATTCCATCATCCAGAGATAGAACCTGTAAGCCTCTGGAGTCAAGCTTCCCATGCTTTGTTTCCTTATACATTCTTATGCATTCGTGACCCAGAAGTCAGCTGGGCTCTTAAGATTGAGATAAGATGGGCTTGAACTCTTTATTCTGTACCCCATGAAAATTCCACTCCCTCCTCAAAACTGAGCTTCTCTGGGGGCATAAATGGGCACAGTCACCTCTGGCTCCTCTTTGCTAACCGCTGAATTCTTAGTCTGCATCCTTTTGGCTGTCCTGGTGCCTAACTCCTGGGGCAACATGGCCTGGTAGTAACTGAGACCAGGATTTTAGCACTTTTCTTCCATTTCCAGAAAAATCTCCATTCACAAGAAGCCATGTGTGTATCGAAGATATTCTTAAGGTCAGAGGGACAAAGAGTGAGGTTATGTCTCAGGAGCACAAACCATTTAAAATTGAGGTTGAGGGGCACCTGGGTGGCTCAGTTGGTTAAGCGTCTGCCTTTGGCTCAGGTCATGATCCTGGGGTCCTGGGATCGAGCCCCGCATCGGGCTCCCTGTTCACTGGGGAGTCTGCTTCTCTCTCTCCCTCTGCCCATTCATGTTCTCTCTTGTTCACTCTCTCTCTCAAATAAATAAATAAAATCTTTAAAAAAATAAATAAAATTGAGGTTGACCTGGGACGCCTGGCTGGCCCAGTCAATGGTGTATGTGACTCTTGATCTTGGGGTCATGAGGTCGAGTCCCACGTTGGGTGTAGAGATTACATAAAGAAATAAAACTTTACAAAAAAAAAAAAGAAAATAAAGTTGAGGTTGACCTGCTGTTGGTAAAAGTCCTCAGGTCCTCTCTCAGGGCCTGTGACACCTCCCTCCTTCCTTTGTGCTCCTCCTTGCAGCTCCCACATGTGGTTCCTGGTGTACGTCTCTTCTAGGCTGGGCTGAGAACTGGTACCCTTGGGTGCATAGCACTTCCCCCCTCAAGTGGTTTATCAAAGTGTTATCCTAAGGAGAGACAATTCTTTCTCTAAGGAGCCTGATGCCATCTGCTAAGGCAACAACTCCTTCTCTCCGCTAGACGTGTCTTTTTTTTTTTTTTAAACAAAAATGAGCTCACTCTAAACATTCTCTATGACAACAGAGCTGATCTTTTCTCCATTTTACAAAAGAGGATCTGAAATGAAACCTTGACTCTTGCCTAAAAGCTTCTCTGCTCAGATCTTTACCCAGCTAGGTCTTCCAGCCAGACAGATCTGTGCCCTGGGGTTCCACACACTAGTAAACACCTCTAAATGGTGTTTAATGATGTATTTGTTTCTTATTTATTGTTTACTCTTCTCACTAGAATGTAAATTCAGTGAGGTCACAGACTGGGTCCGATTTTTTCATTGCTCCATCTTCGGAATTAATCACTTTGTAGACTGTATTATTCAGGGTTCTCCAAAGAAACAGAGTCATTAGGATGTGTATATTTAGAGAGAAGGACTCCTTTTAAGGAATTAACTCATGTGATTATGGAGATTGGCAGTCCAGAGTCTGCAGGGTGGGCTGGCAGGCTAGACACTCAGAGAAGAGCTGATGTTGCGGTTCAAGTCTGAAGGTTGTCAGGCTGGAGAATCCCCTCTTGCTCATGGGAGGTCAAGTCTTTCGTTCTATGTGGGCCTTTAACTGATTGGACAAGGCCCACCCACATTTTGGAGAGCAATCTGCTTTACCCCAAGTCCAACACTTTAAATATTAATTCATCCCTTGGGTGCCTGGGTGGCTCAGCCGGTTAAGTGTTTGCCTTTGGCTCAGGTCATGATCCCAGGGTCCTGGGATCAAGTCCTATGTTGGGCTCCCTGCTCAGTGGGGAGTCTGCTTCTCCCTCTACCCTTCCCCCCAATTGTGCTCTGTCTCTCACTCTCCCTTGTTCTCAAATAAATAAATAAAATCTTTAAAAAATATATCAATTCATCCAAAACACCCCCACAGAAATGTCTGGAATAATGTTTGACCAAATGTTTTTGCAATGTGGGCCAGCCAAGTTGACATATAAAATTAACTCTCACAATAGGTACGTGATAACTATTTGTTGAATGAGTGGCTGAGTGAATAAATAAACGAATGAATGAACTTAAGGAGGGTGAGAGTCCTGCCCCAGTCACACAGCTGGCAAAAAGATGGTGCAGGTCTTCTGAACTCACAGGCTGCTGTTCTCACCACCCCTCCCCAAGGCTTCTCTGAACAGTGACCAGAGCTAGCCTTGTGTGGTTCCTGGGGCTGTTGTCAGAGCACAGAAGACTTTCTCCTGCAAGCTCTTGACATTCCACAAAGGTTTATGTTCATGTCTGGCATCATTACAAAGCACTCCTGTCTAGAATTATTACCAAGTAGGCCTTTTGATAGAAATGCTCACCTGTGTTACCTGAAGTAATTAAAAAATTATTATTTTACAAAAAGGAAAGCCTCACTTAAAATCTCCTGCAGGCATGGATAAGCAAAGAGCTAGGCACTGTGGTGTGGCAATCTGGCCCTAACCCACTAACCTACCCAACAAATTGTTGCCCACTTCCCTTTGTGTTCTCCGCCTTCCAACCAAATTAAGCAACTTCCTGTTCCCTGCGCAGACCATAAATTAATTCCCCACTCCCTGTTTCACCTGGTGCTGTTACCACAGCTAAAATGCACCCCCCCTACATTTCATCCATTTATTTATTCATTCAATAAATATTTCTTAAGCACCTAAAGGGGGCAGGTGCTATCTCTGCGCTGGGCACACAGTGCTGAGCAAGAGAGATAAGGTGTCTGCCCTTCCAGAGCTCACATTCTAGTATTGGGAAAACAGAATTCAAGCCAGTAAATGAACAAGATGATTCCAGGTGGTGATTAGCGCTGGGAAGAAAGCCAGGAAGTAATAACAGGTTGCAACAAGCTGATGTGGAAGATAGTGCCAGGCTGGGGGAGAGATGTCTTGTAGATTGGAGCTCAGGGCTGGTGTGTGAGGAGAGCCCCCAGCCACCTGGCGGCTGTGGGGAGAACGTTTTAGGTAGAGGCAAGTGCCAAGGCATAGGGTTGAGCAAGCTTGATGGGTTAGAAGAAGAGAGGAAAAAAACAACAAACCAACAACCAAACAAATGTGTATTGCATACTTTGTCAGGCATGTGCTAAGTTCTGGGCATATAAGGATAAATAGGGCTTGGCCTTTCTTTTTTTTAAGATTTTATTTATTTGACAGAAAGAGACACAGTCAGAGCTCTGGAACACAAGCGCGGGAGGTGAGAGAGGGGGAAGCAGGCTTCCCGTCGAGCAAGGAGCCCGATGCGGGGCTCGACCCCAGGACCCTGGGATCATGACCTGAGCCGAAGGCAGACGCTCAACGACTGAGCCATCCAGGCGCCCCAGGGCTTGGGCCTTTCTCCGAAGAGTTCGTTATTTTGGCGGGGAGGCAGAAGTTATAGCTGACACCTTTTGGGGGATGTGCCTGGACCATGAGTCAACGACCCCGCCCGCTCCCTTCCCCATCCGGGGCTGCGGGCCCCTGGCAGCCATGTTCGCGGTGCGGGAGCCCATCCTGCGGCGGCCATGGCTGATCGCACCTGACTGATCACCTGACCTCAACAGGTCCAATCAGGTTTCCTCCTCCCAGGACCGCGGGATGGGGCTTCAGGCGCTACCCCCAGCTCCATAAAACTGCCTCTGGCAGCTGTTGTGAGGGTGGCGGGCCGTGCGGGTTTCCCCGGGCCTGAGAGGTTTCTGTGGGAAAGCTAGGAGAGTGGCAGGCCACCCGGCATAGCTGGTCACCCTGTCTGCGGTGTGCCAGGCTGAGTGTTGAACGTGAGCATCTAGGAGCTGCGGGGTGGTCAGACCCGTCCCGGCGGCTGGAGCCGCCCAGGAGGCCGGTGTGCTGGGAGAGAAGAATGGAGGAGAAACACAGAGTGAGTCCCGGCTTCTAGTCTTGGTCCCAGGGTCTTCCCAGAGGCAGTCTGCCTCCCTGACCATGAATTCCCAGCCACCCCTGTTCCCTTCAGGTGAAGCTCCTTTGTTGGCTTCAGTGAGCTGCCGGGGGCTTCTGGAGGTCTCTCTGAGCTCCCGACGACTTTGTTTGAGCCTCTCTCACACCGCTTACCGCGGCCTCCCTTCCTTACACGTCACCTTCTAGACTGTAAAAATCCGCGTATGAGTCGTCTTTGCACTTCTCCCCAAACGTAGTGTCTAGCCTGTCTTTAGTATAGAAAGTGCTCGGTTCAATTATTATATGCAAGTGAGGGGTTCTACACAGCCAGGGGAGTGTGAATAGTCTTCCTGAGGGATGATAATCTCTTGCACTTGTGTGGTGCTGCCCTCTGTAAAGCTTTTTCAAGTTCATTCACTGACGGGCATCCAACTCTTCAAAATTTGGATGGTAGGGACGCCTGGGTGGCTCAGTCGGTTAAGCGTCTGCCTTTGGCTCAGGTCATGATCGGAGGCTTCTGGAATCGAGCCCCACGTCGGGCTCCCTGCTCCGCGGGGAGTCGGCTTCTCCCTCTCCTTCTGTAACCCCTCCTGCTCACGCTCGCTCTCTCAAATAAATAAAATCTTTTTTAAAAATTTGGATATTGATAATAATAATAGCAGCTATTATTTGTTTTGAATATATTCTGTGGGCTAACAGACAAAAAAATACCTTGAGGCTCAGAGAGAGGAAGAGATTGGCTCAGGACCCCCAACTTTCGATGTCACAGATCCGACCACAGAGCCTTGTGTTCAGGCTGCAGACCCATTTTCTCTCTGCCCAGCCAGGATCTCAGGCTGCTCAGCCCCTCCTGCCAGCTCTGCCCCGACCTCCTGGGGTGCTGTAGGACTCAGGTCACTCAGTTTGCCAGTCTGGCCAACTCAGGCGAATTCGGCTCTCAGGAGCCTCTGTGGTTGCCATGGCACCTTCCCTAGGCTCCTCTCAGTGTAAACCTGGGGGCGAGCTGTTTTGAAGCAAACGGGGAAAACAGAAATTTTCCCATTAATGCGGACAACTAGCAAACAGGCTCCCTCTCCTCAAAATTTCTTTCAGGTGGGTCTGGGGCCATGGAGTCCAATCGGTCCATTTCGCAGGTGAGGAAACTGAGGCCTGGAGTGCTTAGAGTTTCACAGAGAGATTTTGTGCCTTGGCCAGGAGGGTCTATGGACTCAGAGAGACCTGGGTTCCTATCCAGCCCCTACATGGCATTGAGCAAGCTCCCAAACTGCTCTGAGCCCTGGATTCCTCATCTGTAAACTGGGGATCGTGCCCCTCTTCCCCCGAGTTATGTGAAAGATTAAATCAAATCCTATACATAAAAGTGCTTTACACAGTGCCTGGCATATGAATGAGGCCATTGCCCAAGGTCACCCCGCCCAAGGGGGGAGAAGGGGCATTGTTACTGGATTCAGGAGACGTGGGTTCTGATCTTGACTCTGCTACTAACTTGCTGTGTGTCAGTCCCTTTATACTGCTTTGCACCTCAGCATCTTTCTTTGTAAACCGAAGGAGGGTTGGACTAGACGATGCCTAAACTTTTTTTCCAGTTCTACAGTTCTGTGCATCTGGTGACAGATGCTAGTCCCAGGGCCCCTAAATCTGTCTGTTTCACCACACCTCCCTGCCTTGCTTACCAGATGGCCCTGGGGTCCAGCCAGGAGGCCAGCACCCTGAGCCTGAGGGCCCTTTAAGGAGAGAGAGATGCCTCTGAGGATAGGAACTTTCCATGAGGGCTGGGGCTGTGGACCCTCATCTGGCTCCCCAGCCCCTCCCTCTGGTTCAGGGTTTTGCCCAGGCTTTGTGGGGGAGGCTGGGGAGGACAGGGATGGGCGGCGGAGAAGGATGCCTTGGAAGAGGAAGAGTAGAACTTGCCAGTAGGGAGTACACATCTGACAAGGTCAACTGAAAGCAGTTATTAAGACTCAGCATCAGAGTGTGCAGATGAGAGATGGGCAGCTTCCATGCTCCAGAGAGTAATTACCGAGGATAGGGGAGGACGACGGAAGGCAGAGGGTAGCGTTAGGGATTCCAGGCGAGGGAGTGGGAACTCCCGATGGAGGGAGGAGAAGGCTGGGGATGAGGTGGGAAGCTGAGGGAAATGAGCAGAGAAAACAAAGTGGAGAAAGGCAAAGCAAGAGCTGATTTGTTGTCTAAGGAAAATGACAGCTTGATAGAAAAAACGGGAGACAGAGCGTGTTCATTCTGCCATTCTGTGCCTCCTTCACTGTCCTCCAGGAGGCAGGCAGCTGAGGCACTGTGCATGTTCTCCAAGTAGAAGTCTCCAGAAGGCCCTTCTCCCCACCAGGTCACACTCAGCTGCCTGGGTTGCTGGAGTCCCATGCCTCAGAGGCCCACTGTCTTCTGTAACACCTTGGCCTCTATTCCTGCAGCTCTAGTTGGCTCTGGGCTGGGGAACTCAGCCTGTCGCACACTCTCCTCCCAGCCACTGTCCCTTCCCTGCTGCTCTCACTCAAGTCCCTTCTACCCTGCCCCTCAGCATCCACCCCCGCCACCCCCTAAACAAGCAAATCCTGCAGTTTGACACTTGTGAATTAACTCCAGGCAGGACCCAGCTCACCGTTCAGTACATGGACCCAACACTGGCCAGATCCCAGGGATGGCTCCGTCTTGGTCTGGGAATCACTTTGCCTCACATTGAGAAAGGAAGATTACTGTAATAACAGTACTAGCCAGGGGTCCCTGGGTGGCTCAGTTGGTTAAGCAACTGCCTTCGGCTCAGGTCATGATCCTGGAGTCCCGGGATCAAGTCCCGCATAGGGCTCCCTGCTGAGCAGGGAGTCTGCTTCTCCCTCTGACCCTCCCCCCCCATGTACTCTCTCTATCTCATTCTCTCTCTCAAATAAATAAATAAAATATTTAAAAAAAACAGTACTAGCCAGGATGGGAGCTTATCAAATGTTTCCATTGTGTCAGGAACTGCAGCAAGCTCTGTGTTTGCATTGCCCCATTTATCTTCTTCATAGTCCTATCAAATATGTGTTATTAGCAGTCCCTCTTAATAGATGAAGAAATGGAGGCTTGGCAAAGTTAGTAAACTTATCCAGAGTCAACTAACTAGCATGTGGCAGACCCAGTGTTCAAACGCAGAGTCCATACTCTTAATCACAGATTTCCACCCCCCAGTTTCAAAACAAATATGCATTCATGCCAGGAAACCATGTTCATTTATTTCAGTGTCACTCTTCTTGGGCTGTTACCCATGCATGGATGCATCCTTCAGGAAAGCTTTAAACTGCAAGTAATAAAAGGACATGACTAGGAGTAGCTTACACCAGAGGTCTTGACATAGGCAGTCCAGAGCTGGTGTACTTAGAACTCAACAACATCACCAAAGACCCAGGCTTGTTCCATCTTTCTACTGACAACCTCACCATACTGGCTTTTCATTGTCACGTTTACTGCATGATTGCAGGATGGCTGCTACAGCTCCAGGCATTATATCAGCATCCCAAGGTGGTTTGGGCAAACAGTTTTCTTGTGATGGGCCTTTGCTTTTTGTTCTGGGAAAAGAAAGCCTGTCAGCAGATTTGTTTTTACATCTCATTGGTTACATATCCACCTGTAGGATGGAGGATGATGTAGGGAAGTATGTATTATGATGGCTCCTGCTTAACAAATCATCCCCAAACCTAGTGGCTTGAAACCACAACCACTTATTGTCCATCAGCTGTCTGTGTATAGCAGAGTAGTTCTGTGATCTGAGTCAGCCTGGGCTGATCTCAGCTGATCTTGGCTGGTCTTCCTTGTTGTGCCTGTGGTCCACTGTAGGGTCGGTTGTGGGTTGCCTGGTCTACGATCGTCTTACTCACATGCCTAGTGTTGGCTGGTTGTCAAATGGGGGTGATGGGGTGATGAGTCTCTTATCCAGCAAGCTAGCCCAAGCTTGTTTCCATGGCAGTGGTAGAGTTCCAAGAGATCGAATGGAAGGATGCAAGGCCTCTTGAGATCCTAGACTCTGAGCTGGCATGCTGTCATTTCCATCCCATCTTTTGGGCAAAGCAAGTCACAAAGCTGACCCAAGTACAGGGGTAGGAAATGGACTCCACTGCTTGATCGGAAGAGCCATACGGTCCCATGGCCAAGAATATAGACACAAAGAGGAATGAAGAATTGTGATCATTTTGCAATCTAAAGACTGCCATAATTTACATAATTTGTTTAGGTCAGTTTACCCCCTAAGGCGGGGAAAGGAGCTCCCTTTCCCAAAATCAAGGGAACACCCCTACCCCTGATCAGAGTTCAGTTGCAGAGAATAAGGGGAAGACATGGTTGTTGGGCAGGTGGCCGGCAGTGTCCAGACAGGGGTCTAATCCCGGGTGCAAGGAGGCGGCGGGAGATTTTGCAGCTTCAGTTTCTCCCTGTCACCTTCCTTCTTCCGAAGACAGTGATTTTCATCTGTCTTTTGTCGATGCCTGGTCTGGGCCTCATGATGTTTCCTCTAACAGGTATGTGCTTTTCCTCCTTAGCATTCAGTGCTACAAAAACAATTTTGAAAATAAATAAACAAACTCCACCCCCTGCCCCCCATCCTCCAAGGTTGTGGGAAAATCCAGCGTCAGAGAGGAGAGGGCCTGGTAGGGGGATAGTTTAAGCCTTCCTTCCCCTTCCTTGAGGTTTGCAGGATCCAGGAAACATGAGGCAAAGACCTTTGGCCTTCTATCCATCCAGGTCACCTCTGAGATGCTTTTGTTTAAGACCTCAGGGTCCACTTGAAAGCAGGAGCCTTTACCTCTCCTCCCTTGACTCTGAACTTGTTGCAGAAATTATCCAGGCTCTTACTTACGACTCATCAAAGTCCTCACTCAGGAAACCTACAACCTCCTCTGTCCTCTCCTTAGGGAGTCCAGTCCTCTCCTGCTGTGGCCACCCTCCCTCTTCCACTCCATTCCCTCTTCCTCTGGACAGACCCAAGCCTCCCCAGCAACGTCTGGGTGGGATAGTCTTCTAGGAACCCAGGACCTGACTGCGCTCCCAGGAGGGAGATGTGCCTCCAGGGAACAGACAATGTGTGATGGAAACTAATCTGGAGGAGCAGGGAAGGGAACGGCATCTCAGCTGAGATGTGATGGGGGTGTAGGAGGTGGTTTGGTGACAAAGGGGCTGGGGAGCCTGCGGTAGAATGTTCCAGGCAGAGGAACCATTGTCACAGCAGTAGCTAACACATATTGAGCCCTGCCTACATGCTGGGTGCTGTAAAGCAGGTGCTTTTGTTGTCCCTGTTTTATGAAGCTTATGGAAGAAGTTAAATGACTCACACAAGGTCATACAACTAGTGCGTGGCTGAGCTGGGATTTCAACCAGTCTGACCCCAAACCACCCCCCTCTGCTTAACCACGTAGATGAACCTGGAGGTGGGAGAAGCAGGTTATTTGGAGAAACAACAGCAGCTTATTTTGGCTGGAGGATGGCATGTGAAGGGGAAGGTGGTACAAGGGGCTGGTGAGAGAGAGAGGTGAAGGCATGGAGTGCCTATGACCACGGTACTGCCTGGATAAAGGGAGGCTGTTTCAGAAGCGATTTTGGCATGTCAGACTGGGAAGATGCTAGTAAGGATGAAGATCAATGGCAGGCTCCGTGCGTTATCTGGGAAGAATGGACAGGACTCGGTGATTGCTTAGAGGTGAGGTTCCGAGGGGAGGAGAGAGAGGAGTCAAGGATTCACAGATTTCTGGCTTGGGCAACTGGATGGAAAAGTGCCAACCCTGTTTCCTTCACTGATCTTCTGTGTATCCTTGGGCATCTCACCCAGGCTTTCTAGATGTCTGTCTTCCTAGCTAGAAACAGAAGATAATGAAACCTGACCTCCCCTTATAATTGGATGGTGTCAAGATAAAGATGAAGTCATCAATCTGGAAGTGCTTTGGAAAGTCAGAAGTGCTTTGCAAATGCAAGTGGTTATTATTTTATGTTTATGGTTAAGGTCATCGCCCTCCCGGGGCTTGCAGATGAAGCCAGACTGAAAGGCAGCCCAGGGGAGCTGCCCGCTCGCTCGCTCACTCACAGTATTTTCCATCAGGCAGATCTGTCTCTTTGGCAGGTGGGAGCCACATTCCCACATACTAAATTGTTAATAGCTTCCCCAGGGAGTTCCTTTCTGCTCTGACTCCTTCAATGATTTCTGTTTCTCCACTGCTGACGCCTGCTGATGCCCTAGATTGGCCTAGGATTTCCCATCCATTTTTGTTTTTTGTTCTTTTTCCCCCTGAAGTCAAGGATGGTGACAAGCCCCAAGGGGAGCCAAACCCTTTGGTGACCCAGGCGTGGAGGACTGTGTCTACTCTGCTCCAAGAGCAGGGTCGGATTCAAGAATCTCCTGGGCTCCAAGTGACTCATCACCCTCCACAGTGGAGAAATTCTGCTAAGCAGAGACAGGAGTGATGGGTTCTTGTGTTTTGGGGGGTGACTTTCTAGTTTTCGCTCTGAAAGGCAGTGTAGGGTGGTAGTCAGGGGACTGGCTTTTGGAGTCACACGGACTTGGCTTGGCATCCCAGCTCTGGCTTGGGCAGCTAACCTAGTCTTTGGCAAATGGAATACTAATGGTAGAACCTCACGCCTAGAGGGCTGTTGAAGATTAAATGAGATACTCCTCAAAGCACTTGGCCCAGTGCCTGGCACATAGCAAGCTCTCTATAAATGGTAGCCAATAGGATTATTCATGAGTTGTGACCATGGAAATGAGACTACCGGTTAAAGATAGACCAGGATGCTCACATTCAAGTAAGAGTTGATCTCTTCAAGCCACTTACTTAGGGAGGCCACTGGGGATACCCCTTTAGATGCCTTTCGGGTTTCCATGCTTTCTTTCAGTGTCCTCAGTGGGGGTAATTCATGTGCACCTGGCATGTGTCTCAGTCAGTTTGGGCTCTGCTCTGACAAAACACCCTAGACAGAGAGGCTTATAAACAACAGGGATTTATTTCTCACAGTTCGGGAGGCTGGAAGTCGGAGATCAGGGTGTCAGCATGGTTGGGTCCTGGTGAAAACCCTCTCCTGGGTTGCAGACCGCTGACTTGTATTCTCCCATGAGAGAGCAGAGACAGCAAGCAAACTCTTAAAGTGGGCAGTCCGTAGCAGCACGCATGTTTTTCTAGCAATTATTTTGCTCATGCACTTGGTCATTTACATATCTTTCCCAGCTTCTTGATTGTGAGCTCCTTTAAGAGAGCGATGGTCTTACTCATCCCCACATAGGAGCTCATGCTCACAGAGCCTTTCTTGGTTGGCAGAGCCTCTGCTGTTTGGCCAAACCCTCACCCCAATCCTGTACCTCTGCTTTATAGATGAGAAAAGTGAGGCTCGGAGGGGTTAAGGGGACTCTTTTTTTTAAAAGATTTATTTAGTTGAGAGAGAGAGAGCAGGAGCAGGGGAGGGGCAGATGGAGGGAGAGAGAGAGAGAGAAAATCCCAAGCAGACTCCCTGCCGAGCACAGAGCCCGACTTGGGGCTCAATCCCAGGACCCCGAGATCATGACCTGAACCAAAACCAGGAGTTGGACACTGAACCGACTGTGCCACCCAGGTGCCCCAAGGGGACTCTTTTTCTGTCTTTTGCCTCCACCATAGCTGCAGCTTTCCACCATAGCATTTCTGTACCTGGGAGGAACTAAAAAAAAACCATTGTGGGATGCAGTTTTTAAAAATTCCCTTCAGCCCAGTATGGCAGGAGCACACCACTGGGGTGGGGATAGGGATGGAGTTAGAAGAGGGAAGCAGTATGCCCTGATTGGGACCCGACTTGTGAGGGCCCCAAGTGCAATGCCAAGGAGGTGGGGAGACTTAGCCAAAAGCCCCGGGGGGGGGGGTGGAGCTGGCAACTAGTATTTCAGTTCCAAATAAGATGTGGTTGCAGAATTTATGCAAAGGGTGATAGTTGCTTAAAAGGATTCCTAGGCCCTTCCTCATCAAAATGGGAGCTCACCAAAGTTGGACTTGAACTTCCTATTCAGTTACTCATCCAGCACCAGGGACTGTACTAAGATGGGGGTACGGAAATGCACAAGCCCTGTTGTAAAGGTGATACGCAAAAATCTAATGATTATACAAGTAAATATGTGGAAATTCTGTAAAGAAGAGGTACATGATGCCACGAGAAAAATTATCAGGGGCACTTACTCTAGTTGGGAGGGGCAGTCAGTGAAGGTTTCGTGGAGGAAGTAATAGTTAAGCTGAAACTTGAAGGATGGATAGCATTTAGCCTGGAGAATTGGCTGAGACTTCCAAGTGAAAGAAATAGAGTGTGCAAAAGTCCTGAGGTAGGAAGAAATTTGGCTTGTTGGAGAGGTAGGGAGGGGGACACAACTCTAAAAAGTAGTCCTCCTCGTCCCAGTTTCTCCCCCTTAGCACCAGAGTAGCAGGCCCTTTGGGACAAGGAAGAGTTTCGGCAGCCCTTGTGACCACAGAGCAAACACTGCCTACCTGGGAGCTCCTGGCTGGCTCAGTGGAGCATGTGACTCTTGATCTTGGGGTCATGAGTTCAAGCCCCATGTTGGTGTAGAGTTTACTTAAAAAAAGAACAAAGTAACCTTAAAAAATGGCCTATCTGATGAGTCCTTAGATGGTTGAAAAAGGGGAAAGCCTTGGGGTGGGAGTCTGCTGTAGCTGGTAGAGGGGCTTGGACAGCAGCTGGGAGAGGCAAAGAGAAAGAAGAGGAGGGTGAACTTGGGAATTCTGGCTTTGTTCTTTCTAGGAAAGGGTAAGAGCTTTGCACGTAGATGAATGACTCAAGCTGGAGAGTGATGTGAGTGAAGGTCCCTACTCAGCTACTCACAGGCCAAGAGCATCTCCCCAGAATCTAGAACTTGGGAACCCCAATGTTGTCCCATTCCATTCCCCCTTGGGACTTTTATTTATTTAACCAGTATTTCCTGAACACCCACTGTAACCCTGGCCCTCTGCTGGGTGTAGGGATAGATCAGGTCTGGTCTTCCCAAGGAGGAAACAAGCTCAGATAGAAATAATTATCATAAGGGGTAAAATAGTACCTAGCCTAGTGTTCTCATCTGTAAAATGGGCACACTAATAATAGAATGTATTCCAAAGTGTTGATGCATGAGTAAAGTGCTTATCACAGTGACTGGAACAGAGTAAAGGTTGGTAGAGAGAGGGCCTGGAACAGAGTAATGGTGGGTAGAGAGAATGTTCTGGGAAGGACAGGAGCCCCAAAAAGGAGGATGGCTCTGGGTCCTGGCTGGTCAGGTTAGGGCAAGGGTGTGGGAAGTGCCCCCCCTTTCCTGTGCTCCTACAGCAGCCGAGTGATCCTTAAGACAGTCTTTGAGACCCTGCCTACTACATCATCCCATTCTCCTCACACTTGCTCCCTGCTTTCTCCTCTTCCTGACCTTTTAGTTCCTCTGACCACAGGGTCTTTGCTACGTATGGTTCCTTTGTCTAGAATGCCCTTTACTTGTTTCTTCACTAAGTTAGTTCCTCCCCAAACTTCACATGCTGACCTCTGGGTTTTCCTGGCCCTGCCACAGGAATGCCTTGCCTTGCTTTCCTTCACTTTGTCTTCAGTAGTGTGATGCTAGGATTGATTGGCCACGGGGCTGTAAACCCCAGGAGGTGGGCTCCGCATCTGGGTTTGTTCACTAATGGTTGGATTCCCCAATAGTACCCGGCTCTTATATTCGGCACCCAAAAACATCTGTTGAGCAAGTGAATAGGGTGCAGGAAAATCAGGGCTGATAATGTTATTTATGGAGCACCTAACTGTGTGCCTGGCACCAAGCTGAGTTCTTTACTCGGGTCATCTTCGTCTCCACAACAACACTCAGAGTGAGTAGGTGTGAGGATCCCCATTTTACAGCCGAGGAAAATGAGGTTGAGAGAGCTTAAATGACTTGCTCAAGGTCACTCTCTTCCTTAGAGTAGGGGCAAAACGCGGAATTTACATCCAGTTCCTTCTGACTCCAAAGCGGCAAAGGGTGAGGAGGTGACCCCTGGCCGGGGTCGGGGTGCACCCGAGCCCGCGGAGCATCCCTAGGGAGGAGTGGGAAGCTTCCCCGGCCCAGTTCCAAGCTGGTGGTGCAGCGCCCGCCCCCGGTCGCGGGCGCAGACTGGCGGCCTCCTCTGGGCCACGTGGTGCGCGCGGCGGGCGCGTCCGAGGAGCCCGCAGCGGCTCTGGCTCACAGCGCTCGGGGCCGGAAGAGCGGGCGGCCGCTGGGGTTGGGGGGCACAGGAGGGGCTGGCGGCCAGGCGCGGAGGGCTGCGCGGGTCCGGCCGGGTGGCCGGGGCGCTGCAGCCCGTGGCGTCGGGGCCGCGGCCTCGGGCCCTCGCGCGTCGCTCGCACCGGGTCTCTGCGCTCAGGGCGCACGGCGTGGAGGGACGCGGCACCCGCCACCCGGCCGCCATGGAGCCGGCCCCCTCCGCCGACGCCGCGCTGCAGCCCCCGCTCCTCGCCAATGCTTCGGACGCCTTCCCCAGCGCCTTCCCCAGCGAAGGCGCCAATGCGTCGGGGCCGCCGGCCGCCCGCAGCGCCTCGTCCCTTGCCCTGGCTATCGCCATCACCGCACTCTACTCAGCCGTGTGCGCCGTGGGGCTGCTGGGCAACGTGCTCGTCATGTTCGGCATCGTCCGGTGAGTCCGCTGCGGCCTGTCCCCCCCCCTCCCCCCCCCCGGGTGAGAGTGGGGACCTCGGACCAGGGACCCTGACCTCAGACCCCGGGCTCCCCGCGTCTCCGCACTTCCTGCAGGGGGAGCCTGGGGCCCAGCGAGGAGACCACTTTCATTGAGAGAAGGACGCTAGAGAGTGTGCGTGTGCGCGCCGTGTGTGTGTGTGTGTGTGTGTGTGTGTGTGTGTGTGTGTGTGTGTGTGTGTGTGTGTGTGTGAGACTAAATGACATTTGATCGTTTGTTCGCATCCCCTTTCTTCTGCATGAGGCTATGTGGGATAGT
Organism: Zalophus californianus; assembly: GCF_009762305.2. Taxonomy (NCBI): domain Eukaryota; kingdom Metazoa; phylum Chordata; class Mammalia; order Carnivora; family Otariidae; genus Zalophus; species Zalophus californianus. The sequence continues at coordinate 21,592,944 of NC_045598.1, forward strand.
TTGGCGACAGTTAGTGTGTCTGTTACAGTTTGTGAGTGGGTGGTTTTGTGTTCGTGACAGTACAAATGTATTGAGTGTTTGGACCTCTAAAACCTCCTGGGAGTGGGCTTCTGGGGAGCCGGCTCTCCGTGCGGGTGTGGGGACATGAGAGTGCTTGGGTGTCTGCACCATGCTGTGGGGACATTTACCAAGTCCCATTTGATGACCATCTCTTGGGGTTCCTATGTTGGTGTGTGCTTGTCCCACACTGTCAGTGGGTGAGTCTCTCTGTATGAGATTGTGACTATATGACTGTGTTGTTTCTTGTCAAGTCCCTGAAGCCCGTGGGGGAGGAGAGCTCCCCGAGTGGCTTTGGACCCTGTGTTTGTGCACCTGTGTTTGCGTTTGCTGAAGGAGAGTCCATGGCTCCTGGGTACAGCAGGCAAGGGCTGTGGGCCAGCCAGTCAGTCATCTGCTTCCCTCCTCAGTGGCCATCTGGTCTCGAGCTCTGAAAGTGATTCAGCGAAGTCTCAGCCCCTCACAAATGCCCCGTCTCACTCTCTCCTCTTCTCGAACAGGCTTTTCTTTCTGCTAGAGGCAGCACTGGTTTGTTTGGGTGGGAGTGGAGTTTGTGCTTTCACCTCAGGAAGCGAAATTCTCTTCTCGGTATCTATGTAGAGTGCTGGGACTTTCTCAGAGAATCTAAAACATCATCAGCTTGCCTGGAAGCAGCCTCCTGACCCAGTTCTGCCAGCTCAGACATGGGCAAGAAGGACCCAAAGGAAACTCCTATCCATATAACGACAAAGATGCCCTTGTATTTACTGATACTTGGAAAAGGGTCACCCAGGCTGGTTGACCGAGGGCACAGCCCTAAACCTCTCTGGGCTGTGGTGCCACCCAGCAGGGCAGAGGGCAGATTGTGGACTCGGAAGTTGGACTCAGATACGAACTGTTGGTCTCCGCCCAGTCACTGATGCCCATCACAGTGGGCACCTCGCTCCTCCTGTCCCACCGTCTGCTGCATCTGCCTCAGTTTCCCTGTCTGAAGAATAGAGACCCAGTCTCCTCAGGTGGGAGTCGGAATTCCAGAGTCTGGGATCTCTGCAGGACAGAGTGTCGTGCATTGGAGCATTGGATGGGTGTGTGGGTGTTGGGGCTTTGGCATCTTTGCTCCCCCAGGAAGAGTGGAGGGCACAAAAATTTCCTGTGCTTTCAGTGACTCATTACCAGCTACAGTAGGAAAATTCCCCCAAGCACAGGCAGGATTGATCTTTGCTGTGCGTTTTGTCAGTCAGTGATTCTCCCCACTTTGTCTTTGAAGGTAGTTCAGGCTTCAGAGTGGGGCCAACCTGAGTATGAATCCCAGCCCTGCCATGAACTGGCTCTGTGACTTGGGTACATAACTTACTCTTTGAGCCTCAGTTTCTTCATCTATAGAATGGGGTAATAATAGAACCTTCTTCAACAGGGTTTTGTGAAGTGTCAGTGAAAAAACATATAAAATGCAGCTGGCCTGGTGCCTAGACCCAGTAAATGGAAGCTGTCTGTGTGATGGAGAGGAAGAATTTTCCAGATCCCTTAGAATCTAGTGCCTTTTAAAGAAGGGAGGGTGAAAGAGGCACTTGTCCTAAGTGGGCCTGAGGACAGCTAAGATTCAGAGTGCCTGAAATCCACAGAGTTTCTGTGCACATACCCTCTCTGGGGGGCTCTAGGTGCTGAAGAGTGGGGAGAGACATGTCAGTGTGTTCAGTCCCATTCCCAGCCTCTTCTCCAGGGACTCTGGCTGTTGGGCTGATGAACACAGCTCCCCCACTCCCAGTGAGCCAGGGGAAGGCCCCTCACTTCTGAGGGTCCACTCGAGGAATGCTCTGGGCTCAGCTTGCTGGAACTGCTCCCAACCAACTTTCCCCAAATCCCATTATCAAACGCATCTTGCAAGCAACATCCCCATGTTGCTAAGACGTTTCCCCGGGCCAGTCATGTATGTGATAACTGTCTCTCTGGGTCTGAATAATTTAATCCTCACCTACAAGCCTGTGGGATGGGCATTAGAATCCTCAATATGATCACTTCCATTTTGCAGATATGGGATCCGTGGTTCAGAGAGAGGCAGGGTGACTTGTTCTCCACAGGTCCCACAGCTAGCTCCACACCTGGAGCTAAAACCCTGGTCTTGTGACTTCAAGTCTAGAACTTTTTCCAGAGCTGCCTGGGGTGGGGGATAGTCAAAGAATTACGTGGGAGGAGGGGGCAGAATTCTGTCCCTCCTCATGTCCTAGGTCATCTGAGAACAATGGAGACAAAAGGATTGTGAACCTACACATTATTTGGCCCAAGTATTTTAGGCTGCTGTCCTGGGGGAAGGGGTAATGATGGGGCTGGCATTGAATTCTTCCCCACTGACAGCGAGGCTAAGGATAGGGAAGCTGCCTGGTGCTCTGCTTCTGCTGGCAAAGTCCCAAGAGCAGTGGAAAGAGGGGAGCCCAGGGTGGAGAGAAGCCCCTGATCTACCTGGTTTCCTGGCACCCCATGCAGGGCTTGGCACAACCCCATGCAGGGCTTGGTGGGTCAGTTGCTTGGTTGAATGAATGAATGGTTGAAGGAATGAATTCTGCCTGTCAGTCCTCAGCTCCGACAGTTGGGGGCAGGAGCAGGTTTCCAAGGGAAGATCCAGAGAAACCCTTGGGCTGTGAAAGCGGAGTGGTATGTAGTGGCAGAGGTGGGGCTCTGAAGCCAGACATATGTAGGTTTAAATCCTGAGTTCAAAGCCACCTTGTTGCCATGTGTTTGGGGGTAGCGACTTTACCTCTCTGAAGCTCATTTCTTCCCCTGTAAAGTGGGAATAGCAACAATGTGTCCAGGGCTGTGGCCAGGATTAACAGTGTTGTAGCTGAGCCATTTACCCACTTTGAGAAAAGGGATGGGCTTTCTATGAAGGAATGAAAAGAATTAACTCATTCAAGAAAATTCTATGGATACACTGGGCTAGATGCTGAGATACAATGGTGAGGAAAAAAATACACTGTCTCTGCCCTCCTGGTGGGAGAACTGACAAACATCAGCTAGTCAACTAACAAACTTGTGTTTGTGCTGAGGGCGATGGAAGAGTAGGTGGGGGCTTTGGGAGCCCACAATGTGTGTGTGGGGTCTCACCTAGTTCAGGGAGTTCAGAGAAGACCTCTGAGAAGCTGAAGAATGAGGAGTGGGTAGCTAACTAAGAGGCTGAGGGAAGAGCCTGACCTGGATGAGGGGCTGAGAAAAAAGAACCTCAGAATCCCACATCATGAAGCACCCTCCATTCCTGCCTCCCCTACACTCTGGCCCTTTCCTTACTTCACGGACCCACTTGAGAAGCCCACTCATCCTTTTGGATGCCCAAGAGGGGCCTCTGGGAATTGTGCTTTTTAGTTCCCGAGGCTTCTGTGAAGTGTGAGCAGGATTTGGGGGACATCTGGTCCCCAGGCAGAGCATCACCCCTTAGTCCCACAGTGTGAGTTCAGCCAGTGTGGTGACCCTGTGGGTCCTCAGAGCAGAAGCCTGACAGCCCCTCTTTCTGGGTGGGCCGTGCCCTGAGCAGGGGTTGGCATCTCAGAGTTCCCATTGGTGGCCCACTGGGTAGGGCAGAGTATGAAGGGCTTAGCAGACCCCCATCTCTGACAGGTGACTCTGCATATCTTCCCTCTGCATAGCCTAGGGCTTCCTCGTTTGCCTGCCCCAGAATCCAGGCAGGACAATGGAGTCGATGCTTTTCCACACGGCCTCCTGTCTGTTGCCTAGCCTGCCCTGTCTCCCTGCCTGCACCTCTCCCCGGTCCTGGTTTCAGCAGGCTCGTACCCTGCTGTGTCTCTGACCAACCCTCCCTCCCCTATCCTGTCCCCTGCATGTAACCAGCCTCAGGCTGCCTCTTCATGACCGTTTCAGGCCCCCGCTTCTCTGCCCCTTGGTCTCTCCCTTGGCCCCTGTCTCTTCTGACTTCTCCTCAGATCAAGTGTGGTTCTGCTACCTCCTAAGATCTTTAGTGAGTTGGACTGCGCCTCAGTTTCATTTATAAAGTATGGATCATAGTACGTGACTCAGACACATCTTTGTCCTAAAGATGATAGGCCGACATGGGTAAAGCAGCATGTTTTCCCTCCCATCCCGAGTGCCTGCCGCACAGAGCCGGGAAGGGAGGTTGGGCCGGGGCGCCTGGACTGGGGCGGGGTCATGACAGATGAATGAGGAGTTCTGGCTGTCCCCTTTCTCTACTACCGAGGTGCCAGGGGTTGCTGGGACAGGTGCTCAGGGGTCAACTTTGCAGGATTGGGAGCTTTGAGTCCCCACCTTGTTTTTTTGGAGGCCCAGAATGAGCCCCTTGCCTTCTTGTCTCCCTCCCCTCTCTTACCTGGGTTGGAGTCCGTGGACCCAGGGCCCCCAGGCCAGGTGAGAGCCCAGTGAGGTCTTAATCTCAGCTGGACCATGTCCTAGTGGTGTGGCTTTGGGAAAACAGCTTGCCCTCCCTGAGCCTCATTTCTACATCTGTGAAATTGGGGTGATCTGGGTAGATTTGGGAGAGGATTAGATGAGTTTATGTGTGTAGAGGCTGTAGCCCAGCACCAAGCACACAGTAGGCCCTTAGTGTGTGCCAGGTGCTGTGATTAACTGCTCCAGGCAGGCAGCTCCTGGCTCTGGGGCCTCATTGTTTATGTTTTCCATCTTTGCCCTTTGCCTGCTTCCTTAATTGTCTGCACATCTACTTATTCAACAAGCATTTGCTGATGCTGACCCCTGCCAGACCCATCCAGCCTCAGCTCCCATGGCTCAGACCCGCAGCTGCAGCTTCCGCACGGCCCCTGGCTTCTCATACCGCCAGGTCCTCCAGCTTCCTGGAGCTGTGGGAGTCCAGGGCAAGCCCCCAACCCAGCCAGAGGAGGTCCTGCCTGTGCTGCCTCATGAAGGGGCAGGAGCAGTTGGCTACTTGGAGAGGGGCGGAACATTCCTGGCAGAGGGAACAGCACGAGCAAAGCGAGGTTCCCAGGATCACGGAGAGCTGCAGGGGGTGGGGAATTTCACCCTGGGGCGGAGCTGAGTGAGTGCCAGGGGCCAGGGTGGCTGTGAAGGTGGACCCACCCTCACAAGTAGGTGTCCTTCTCAGCCTGGCATGGTTGTCAGGAGTGTCCGCTGTGCGCTGAGCTTTGGCCAGACTGCTCTGGCAGGAAGGGAGGCCAGGGACGGAGGAGAGGCCCAGAAACTGGCCGGCATGGTGGTGTCAGGGGCCAGAGGCTGCCCTGGGGCAGGAGTTGGAGGTCTGGGCAGTGGGAGCCGGGGCCAGGCGGGCTCTCCGGGAGCTAAGGTGACCATACCAGGAAATGAGGGAGCTTTGAGCCACAGGCGATGGGGAAGAGGACTTCGGAGCGATCTGTGCAGAATGGTGTTCAAGAGGATGAATTGAGTGTGGGTGGGCATGGGGTGGGACAGAGGGGGAGCGCCTCAATGCGGGGAAACCCAAGATGCTGGCTTAGGGCAATGGAAGAGAGCTGTGCCACTTTGGATGCGTCAGTGAAACCCTGGCCTCACTTGTCCCCTTTCTAAAATGGAGTGCTGGGGTACCTGGGTGGCTCAGTCGGTTAAGCGTCTGACTCTTGATTTTGGCTCAGGTCACGATCTCAGGGTCATGAGATCGAGCTCCGCATAGGCTCCGTGCTGGGCGTGGAGCCTGCTTAGGATTCTCTCTGTCTCCCTCTCCCTCTGCCCCTCTCCCCCTCCTTCTCTAAAAACAAAGAAAACCCAATGTCCTTTTTAAAATAAATAAATACATACAGTGGAGTGCTGTCCAACCTTCCAGAAGGCAGGAGGCTGGACCACATGACCCCCCCCCCCCCGAAGAGGCTGAGCAGGGAGAGCAAGCAGCCCCAACTGGTGTCCCTGTGGTACCTCCTGGCCTTGCCCCCCGCCTGCTGCTTTCCAGTTCTTGGGTTCATTCCCTGGGGAGTGTGTGTGACTCACAGACACACTGGGGTGAGCCCAGAGTCACCAAGGGCACCAGGCAGCCTCTCCTGAGCCGCCGCTGTGTGCCAGAGGCTTCTCCATCCCTCACGACGGCCCTGCAATGGCAAGCTGAGGACTCTTATGGATAGATGAGGGTGGGAAGCCTCAGAGGGAGCAGCCACCTCTCACAGTCCAAAAGGTGCAAACTCAGGTCTTTCTGACTCCAAACCCACTCCGTGTCCACTCTGCCACTGTTGTCCACGAGACACATGGAGCGAGAGCTAGTGACATCTAGTTAGAGGAAGGGGGGAGCGGGCAGATTGCAGTCTGCAGACCTCCGAGGCCTCTGTGTGGCTGACAGCGGTTGACAGCCCAGATGTCGGAGCCAGACTGACCTGGGATCACAGCCCAGCTGTGCCGTTTACTGAGAGAGGCATGATGTGGAGGACTTCAGCACAGAAGCAGGCATTTGGCAAGTTTTCAGTAAACATTTTTTTTTAAAGATTTTATTTATTTGACAGAGAGAGAGTGAGCACAAGCAGTGGGGAGGGATAGAGGGAGAAGCAGACTCCCTGCTGAGCAGGGAGCCCAACGCAGACTTGATCCCAGGACCCCGGGATCATGACCTGAGCCGAGGGCAGACGCTTAACCAACTGAGCCACCCAGGCGCCCCTCAGTAAACATTTTCCATCATGTCTGTTTCAAAGGCTTGTTTCTCATTCTTTCGATTAGCATTTATTTTTATTTTTTTAAAGGTTTTATTTATTGATTTGAGAGAGCATGAGTTGGGGGCCGGGGGGACGGTGGGGGAGCAGAGGGAGAGGGAGAAGCAGACTCCTCGCCGAGCAGGGAGCCCAACACCACACGGGGCTCGATCCCAGGACCCTGGGGCCATGACCTGAGCTGAAGGCAGACGCTTAATGACTGAGCCACCCAGGCGCCCCATCGATCAGTATTTATTGAGCCCCAGAGGAACTGGAATTATTGGGTAGATTGTATAGGGAAGTTTTATTAGCTCAATATTAGAAATTTTCTTTTGCGGTAAAGGTAACACAGTTATTTCAGAAAATATGGAGAAGTTTAACTAGAGACATACATTACCCATAATCTCACTACAAAGAGAAAAAGCTTTGTCATTTTGGTGTATTTCCTTCTCATCTCTCTCTCTCTTTTTGCCTCTGTGTGTGTCTTAATGATATCAGGATCACAGTATTGGAATAGTGATCATGTTATATATAATACTTTGTAAGCTGCTTTTCACTTGACATTAGATCATGAGTGTGTTGTCATGTTATCAAACATTCTTTGAAAACATGATTTTTTGATGGCTGCATTGTATGTGTTCTATTGGGGGGGGACTTAACGTTATTTTCAATATTATGCCAATCTAGGGCACCTGGGTGGCTCAGTTGGTTAAGCGACTGCCTTCGGCTCAGGTCATGATCCTGGAGTCCCGGGATCAAGTCCCGCATCGGGCTCCCTGCTCGGCAGGGAGTCTGCTTCTCCCTCTGACCCTCCCTCCTCTCATGTGCTCTCTCTCTCTCATTCTCTCTCTCTCAAATAAATAAATAAAATCTTTAAAAAAATACTATGCCAATCTAAATGCATCTGTGGACATTCCTGAACACGTATATTTGTGTACACCTCTTATTATTTATACAAGGAAATTTCTAACAGTCAAAGCTCTCCAGGGATGCCTGGGTGGTGCAGTTGGTTGGACATCTGACTCTTGGTTTCAGTTCAGGTCGTGATCTCAGGGTTGTGAGATGAGGCCCCGCGTTGGGCTCCGTGCTCAGCACGGAGTCTGCTTAAATTTCTCTCTCCTTCTCCTTTTGCCCTCCCCCCCTACTCGTGCTCCCACATGTACTATCTCTCTCTCTCTCAAATAAATAAATAAAGCTTTAAAAAACTCTCCAAATAGGTATGGGCTGCTGTGTAATGTAGGGAGCTTCCCATCTCTGAATGTATGCAAGAGGACACTGGAAAACCACTGGGTGGAGGCACAGCACTGGAGATTTGGGTGGAGAAAAGATAAACATGATTGTAGGCTCTCCTCCCCACCACTGAGATTCAGAGATGCTGTGATCTCAGATTCCCCTTCCTGGCAGATGATGCCTGTCTGGAGGCTACGCAAAGGGCAAGGCATGATTTCATTAACCTCAGAGTCCTGGGACCTCTAAATCCAATTGGCTACCCAGAATATCATAACATGCACAGGAAGAGGGATAATCGTGGGCTTGAGCAGAAAGCCTGGCTTAAATTAGCAATTTACCATCCTGCAGGCTGCAGCGGCCCTATTACCAGCTGGGGGATATGGGGTGGGATGGGGTGTCTGGGTTGGGTTCTTTTGATTTATAGCTCCCAGTGCAGCTGCAGAAATCAACAGCTTTGTCTCTGGCCAGGGTGGGTGTGTACGGGAAGAATCTTGTCTTCTGTAGCTTTCGGAGTCTTGATAAATTGAAAGAACTCAAACTTCAAAGTCCTGTGAGGTCAAAAAGCCCCATCCAGTGAACACAACACCGGGAGAGGCGGAAATGGCCTCACTCTTCTCCCCTGCCGAGGTGACCTTTTCACCAAGGCATAGGGCTGTGAATCGTGGCTGAGGATTCTCTTTACGGAACACTTATTTTGGGCCAGGCAGACTGCTTAGAGAGATATATATTATCCCATTTCATCCTCACAGACCCATAGGAGCTGAGTTTGTTGCCTCCCTTTATGGGTGAGGAGCCTGGAGGCACAGAGAAGTCCTGTTACATGCTCCAAGTCCCGGAGTCAGATTGAAATCGGGTCACTCTGATCTCAGAGCCCACCCTCTCAGCCATTGCCCTGTCTTTTGCCACCTGTATGTCAAGTTCAGCCCCTCTGATTGAAAAATGAGGGAACCGAGGCTTGGCGAGGTTCAGTGTCTCTTGAGTTAGTGGCCAAGGCAGGACTGGAACTTGCCTTTCCTAACCCCTTGTCCCCCCTTGTCTCTCTTTCCACTCTTTGGATTACCTGGGCTAAGGGGGAGCCAAAGGCTAGCTAGAAATAGTCATACTCAGGAGCATGGGGAGTGCGTTCCTGTACAGGGCAACCCGGCCTGGGGGCCACTGACATCTCACGGGCCCAGAGAAGTCCAAGATTCCCGGGGCAGAGCCAGGGGTTTGAACCCCGAACGTTGCAGAGAGGTGGGGGTTCAAACCTGGGTCTGCTTCTCGCTGGCCTCCAGCCTTGGGCTCATCTCACCTGTAAAATGGGGATGATAGAAAATCACCTACCTCACAGGGTTGTGGCAAACATACATTCCGCAGCCCCTCCTAATACCAGCCATGGTTCTGGGGGCTAGGCATGTAACAGTGATCAAGACACGGCCCCTGCCCTCATGAAGCCAACATTCTAATGGGGGAAAAGATAGACAATGAATGAGTAGATGTAACACGTTGACCATGAGAGAGTGGTGGGGCTGCAGTTGTATATGGTGACGTCGGGGACGAGGAGACAACCAAGCAGAGGCCTGCCTCTGAGAGGAAGTGTTTCAGGCAGAGGGAATGGTGAAGGTGAAGGTAAAGGGAGATGTATGGCCCTCGCCCAGGGCCTGGCCCGGAACAGGAAGTTGTTGGTGATAATGATGCCTTCTGGCTGGTTTCCCAGCACTCGGGAACCTGGGACAAGATTAAGCCAAGGGAGAAAAACCACTCCTCCAGGCCAGCCCAGATGCCCCTGCAGGACAGATGGAGATAATCTGTTTCCCTCTGTTACAAAAACTCATGCTCCTGAAGTGCTAGGAAGTGCCCCCCATCTAGTGATTTTTCCATTCCTCCCTGGGGAGAGGTGGGGCAGGGAAGTGGGGCCCAGCCTGTGGCCAGAGGGCTGTTCTGCAGGAGGGGCGGGTAGCCCTGAGACACTCCCTTCACCTGCTCAGGCCCTGTCATCCCAGCAAAGCATGGCATATTGACTCCACAGGACTTCACACCAAAAATAGCACTGCTGATCTTTCTCAAGTGCCGACAGGGTGGCCCTCAAGTGCCGACAGGGTGGCCAGCTCTGTGCCGAGCGCCTTCCACATTTTATCTCATTTAATTCTCCTGACACTCTGAGGCTGGTAGCACGTTTCTCTCCATTTGACAGATGAGGACACTGAGGCTCAGAGAAGCTAATTCACTTGCCCGGGGCCACAGTTGGTAAATGGCAGTCAGCCCGTGAACCAAGGCCCCCCGACTCCCAGAGCCTGCGTGTGCCAAGAGAATGTGAAGCAATGGCTGAGAAGGTGGAATTCATGACACCCTCTGATTCCAACTGTGAAAAATGACTTTTTTATAGCAGCCGGGATCAGGAGAGGCCGTGGAGCAGGGTAGACTGAGTTGTAAAGTTATTAAAATAATAAATTGTTAATAAATAAAACAAAAGTGAAACTCTTGTGTGTCAGGCAGAGGGATATGTGATAAGGCCCAGCATGGCCAAAGGCCTAGAGGGGAGAAACCTGGGTTTTTTGGACCATCTGACTTTGGATCCTGGTTCTGTCCACTCGGTACTCCTAGACAAACACCTCTGCCCTGTGGGTCAGTTTCCTTCTGTGAACAAAATGGGAGTACCTAGGCATCCACTTCCCACAGTGGGTGTGAGTCAAAGGAGAGAATGGATGTGAAGTGCTCTGCACAGGGCCAGCCTTGCCCATTGTCCTCAAGGAGTATCCCTTGGGGGCTGGGGACAGGTGGGGCAAACTGTATCGTCCCCGTATTACCCACACTGTGGTCACTAAGAATAACAAACTTGCATGCGGTATTTTTACATGGAATCGTGGGACATTTACTTGGCAATGGTAAGGACTCCGAATTATCAAGAATCCATCAAATCCAACTGTGGCAAAAATGAGCATGTACTTTGGCAATATTACAAGACTTCCTACAGGGGACCTTGCTTGGAAACTCTCAAATCTCTACAACACTTCCCTGGGGGCTGGTGTCTTTGCCCCTTCTCTGGTGAGGAGAGTGTGTGGCTCCCTGGCATCCACCTTAGCCTAGAGCATGGCCTTTCAGGTCTGTATCAGACAGGGTCCTACCAGAAAAAAGAACCAGGAAGATGTATTTCAAGGCATCGGCTTATGCAGTTGTGGGGTCTAGCGAGGCTGGCCGGCTAGAAACTCTCAGGCAACAGCGGAGGCTGCAGTCAACTGGCAGAATTTCTTCGTCCCCTCAGTTTTGCTCTTAAGGTTGAGCCTCAATACCAAGGATAACTTCCTTAAAGCCAACTGATGGCATATATTAACCACTTCTACAAACCACCTTCACAGCAACAACTAGATTGATTGGTGTTTGATTAAACAACTGGATACGGGAGCCCAGCCAGGTTGACGCATAAAACTAATCATCACAGAATCAGACAGAGCCGAGCTCGAGTCCTGGTACCAGAGCTTATAGGTTGTGTGACCTTGGGCAAGTTTCTCTGCCTCTCTGAGCCTCAGTCCCCTTGCCTGCCAAATGTGGTGATGGTGCTTACTTACCACAGTCATTTGTCGTGAGGATGAAATGCAATGATGTAAATCAAGTGCCTTTGTCCATGCCTCGCAGAGAATGAGGGGAGCTACACACAGGCAGACGGTCATGAATCCGTGTTCTCTAGTTGTAACATAACTGCTCGTTCCAGGTTTGCCTTCCCTTTCCAACTGGCCGCTCCTGGAGGGGGGGGGAATCTGTGTCCCGTTCATCTTCTATACTATTTCCTAGCTCCATCCCTGACCTGAAGGAGACATCACTATTTCCTAAATATCTAGTTGACACTTCGTCAATGAGGTTCTCTCTGTGGAGTACTTGGGATCTATAATAAAAATCCCCCAACCACAAGACAAGGGGGAAGATGTGCGGGAACCTCAGGCCTCTCTTCTCTCTAGAGTAACACTTGCTTCTCGGCTTCGTAAATCCCTCCTCCGGGGAGCCTTCTCTAATGCCCCCAGGCCAACAGACCCCTCCTCCCCGCCCCCCCCCCCGCCCCCCCCGCCCCGTGTTGCCACAGCGTCCTCTGTGTTCCCCATCCACACATAGTTTTTCAAGCACTTGATTGCTCATCTCTCCCTCTCTCTTCAGAGGAGCAGGTGTGTGTGTGTGGGGGGTAGCCTTCGCTCACAGCTGGAGCCCCAGCCTTGGGTCTCACATTCAGACAGCAGGTCAGTAGGTGTTTGTAGGAGGGGCATGTCCTATTTCCAGGGACCTGTGGGCTGACATGCTACACTTGAGGAACTCTGCTTTCTTGGGGCCTCTATTGTGTCTGGCTGCCCCATTCCCTGGCCCAGCCACCCTTAAGCCAGAAGCAGAGCCAGGGTGATGGAGAAGAGCTTCTTGCTGGCTTCCATGAGCAGGTTGTGGTTCTTGAGCTGAACGGCACAGGCCTCTGCCCTGTTTATTGCTGAACGTGACCTGGCCACCCCGGCCCCCACTCATGTTCAACTCAGGGCCCTTTATTTCCATGTTCTAGCATTTAATCTTCTCCTGTGACATGCCTTGTTATAATTAACCACTTTCCTTCCTCAGGCTGTGCCAAAACTGAGACAGCTAATTAATTTCTGGCGACTTGCCACTCCTGTTAAATGGTGGGCAGGGACATAGCTTGCAGCCCTTGCTGCCCAGCAGGCTTGTTTTGCCAATGGGAAGAACAACCACCCTTTGTGTACAAATAGAGGGAGCCCCAACCAGACCCTGGCTGGCTGGTGGGCAGATGCTTTGTTTAAGCTGTTTGTTCCCCACTGTGGGCAGAGCCTCTGTGATCACTGCTTTTGCAGTGCCTTGTCTTCCTCCTTTGTGAAACAAAGGGATTGAACTCGTTGCACAGGGGGAAGAAGACGGAGTAGAGGTTAGGTTCTGGAGTCCTAGAGACCCAAGGCCCAGCCCCGCCACTCCTAGCCATGGGACTTTTGGTGACTTACTTCTGCCCTCCGAGCCTGGATTCCTCACTTGCAGAATGGGGCAAAAGCTCACGTCCCGTGCAGACCCGGTGGGATACAGACACACTCGTGGTGCTCAGCAGCACAGCTAAGTGTAAGTGTAACAGAGTAAGTGCTTGGTAAACACTCTCACCCACCACCTTTCCTTTCAGTGCTCACATTCTGTATTCCTGATGGAAGAGAAAGTCCTTTTGTTGGGAGAATTGGGGAGTGGAGCGATTTGAACAGACCTGGATTGCTTCTGTGCTTGAGGCCACGGCTGGCAAGATGCTTCGCCCCTCTGTATTCATGTCTTAGGGCTGCCGTCCAAACGACCATGAACTGGGTGGCTTACAACAACAGAAATGTATCCTTCACAGTTCAGGAGGCCAGAAGTGTGGAATCAAGCATGGCAGGCTCCCTACGAAGGCTCTCAGGAACACTCCTTCCGCGCCTCGCTTCTGGTGGGTGCCGGCAGACCCTAGCGTCCCTTGGGCTTACAGATGCATCTCTCCAACTGTCGCCCCTGTCTTCCCTTGGCCGTGTTCCCTCTGTGTGTGTCTCTGCATTTCCTCTTATAGGGACACCAGTCATCGTGGAGTTAGGGCCCACCTGATCTAGTATGACCTCATCTTAATTATGTTGGCAAAGACCCTATTTCCAGAAAAGGTCACATCAGAGCTTCCAGGTCGATATGAATTTTGGGGGCACCTATTCAACCCAGTACACTCCCCAAGTCTCACTTCCCTCTTCTGTATAAGGACGATAATAATAGTAGCGATTTCGTAGGGTCGTTGGAGTTAATCTATACGACTATGAGCTAATCTATGTGAACGCCATGGTGGAATTCACTAGAGGATGTCAGGCCCGTGTAAGCACTGAGTCGGCATAGCTGCCGAGACAGAGATAGTGAAGATGATGATGGCCACGGGGGCGGTTCTGTCTGTGGACCTACCCTACGTTGGTTAATTGCCGGATGCAGGGACCTAGCATGTAGGCATCTACTAAGACCCCAGGCCCTCATCAGGAATTCTGAAGCCTTGGACGGGAGCCCGCCCCGTTCCCTTTGGTCTCAACTGCCTTGAGCCCTCATCTGAGATTTTTAGTTCCTAGGAGGACAGCTTGGGGGCGCCTGGGTGGCTCAGTCGCTAAGCATCTGCCTTCAGCTCGGGTCATGATCCCAGAGTCCTGGGACTGAGTCCTCTATCGGGCTCCCTGCTCGGCGGGAAGCCTGCTTCTCCCTCTCCCACTCCCCCTGGGTGGCTCAGTCACTGAGCATCTGCCTTCAGCTCGGGTCATGATCCTAGGGTCCTGGGATCGAGCCCTGCATTGGGCTCCCTGCTCGGCGGGAAGCCTGCTTCTCCCTCTCCCACTCCCCCTGCTTGTGTTCCCTCTCTCGCTGTGTCTCTGTAAATAAATAAATAAATGAAGGAAGGAAGGAAGGAAGGAAGGAAGGAAGGACAGCTTGGTAGAGAAGAAAGAACTTGGCCTCCCAGGAGTCAGGGAACTGACACCTGGTGTCACCTCGTGCAGCTGTTCTTCTCTGTCCGGGCCTCAGTTTCCCAATCTGTAAAGTGGGAGAGGAGGTTGGAACTCAGTGTTACAGATCAGAGCTTCTTCCAGTGTTCAGGTCCCAGCACAGGGCTCTGGGTCCCACCCCAATGGTGGCAGGTTACCAAAGGCCAGCACAGGAATCAGGAGGGAGCCAGGGACTGCCAGGACGGCTGAAGCAGGTGTCATTCTGGGCCCTTTTTCCTCCTCTGGACAAGAGAAGCCACTCTGATATGAGCAGCGTGCTAGGGACCTCATAGGCAGGAGTTCATTTTGTTCTTGCCACACCGTCACGTGGTAGGATCTTTATACCCAGTTCACAGAGGAGCAGACGGAAGCTTGGGAGAAGTTAGAACTTGCCCAAGTTTGTACAGTTGGTTAGAGACAGGGCTGGGGCTTAAATCTGGGTGTATCTGGTGCCAAAGGCCATGCCTCTGTCTGGGCTGCACTTTTACTGTGCTAGTTTCCTAGGGCTGTCCTAACACATTAGTGTGAGCTTAATGTCACAGAGATGTATTCTGTCACAGTTCTGGAGGCCAGAAGTCCACAGAGTGTGTGCAGGGCCGTGCTCCCTCTGCAGGCACGTGGCAGAGGCCGTCCTTGACTCCTCCAGCTTCTGGCAGCGCCGCGTAGCTGGGCCCCTCCAGTCTGTGCCTCTGTCTTCACCTGGTCGGCTCCTTGTCTCCTCGTCTGCCTGTGTGTCTTTTACAAGGACCCCTGTGCCTGGTGTTAGAGCCCACCCAGACAATCCAGGATGGTCTCATCTTAAAATCCTTAACTTAAACACGTCTGCAAAGACCCTTTTTCCAAGTAAAGTCAGTACATACAGGCACTAGGGGTTGGACGTGGACTTGTCCTTCTCGGGGCCACCATCCAACCCACCACGGTTATTAAAGACTTGGTGGTGATGGTATCTGCCAAATCCCTGGCCTGCAGTGTAGACGTGCAGGGGGTGGGGAATTTCTGGAGCAGTTTAGAAGGAGAAGGAGATGAACACAGTTGTGAGTTAAGGAGGCCAGCTTGGGGACTTGTGTGACAGGGGGGGTGCAGTTTAAGCTGGTATTTGCACTGGCAGTGAGTGGTGAGCTCGGAAACACTGAAGAGCGCATCTGGATATGGGTGGATGGGGCTAGCCATGGGGCACAAACCTGGACACCTGTCCACAGGGGCCGGCCCTGCTGGCTGGGGCATATGTCCACATGAAAGGATTTGAGGTTCTAGCTCCCACAGAAGATGGCGTTGGCCTCACTTATTTGCCTGGGGAGATGGGAGAAGGCCAGGCCTGAGCACCATCTGTGTGCCCACCTGGTAGTTGACCTGCATCGTCTTTGGCCTTCCATTAACCCAAGAGGGTGATATCCTCTGTCCTCGGATGATCACACTCAGGAGTGTGCCAGAATAACCCAAGATGAGGGCGCCGAGGAATGGCCACATGGTGCTGAGCAGGCAGCTAACCCAAGCAGCCATAATGGCCAACGTGCACTGAGCACTTCCTTGTATTCACTCTGGTCTCAGCACAGCTGGATGAAGCATGCGTGGACTTTAACCCCTGCCATTTTCCAACACATGGAAGGCAGAAGGGTTAGTTTTAGACTCTGATTCCGTGAGCAGAACCAGGGAAAATTGTGCCAGCTGAGAAAGAGACAGCCCTTGGCTCGAAAAAAGAGAGAGAACTTGCTTACTCTGCATGTGGTCCCAACAACAGGGTGGATTGTGCCTGCAGGTGGTGAGTCCCCCATCTCTGGACATACTGAAGCAGAAACTGCATAGCCGTTTGTTTGGAGGGCCTTAGAGGGAATGCCCTCACTGTGAAGTTGCTTTCTAGCTCTGAGATTCCAGGAATTTTTCCCCAGGAGATCAACAGATATCTGTGTGCACAAAGGTGTTTATCACAGTGTTATTTATAATAGCAAAAAAGTGGAAACAACCTACATATCTTTCAATAGGGGATTTGTTAAGTAATTTCATGCAGTAGCTTCAGTGTCCACAAGTGAGACTAGATCTGGCCTGCAGTCTGTTGTTGTGTGGTCCTTGAGCTATAAATAGTTTTTGTACTTTGAAAGGGTTGTAAAAGAGAAAACAAGAATGTGCAACAGAGATCCTCTGTGGCCTGAAAGCCTAAAATATTTACCCTCTGGCCCTTTACAGAAAAAGTCTGTTGACCTCTGGATTAGAATCACAGGGGTCACCAAAAATTATATTAAGTTGTATCTATGGACATAGAGAGATGGTCACAGCATAGTTTTGAGAGAAAGAAACAGGTTATATAACAGTATTAAAGCAAGATCCCGTTTATATAAAACGGTATGAGTGTTTGCATGTTATCTGTAACAGTGGTCTGGAATATTAATAGTGGTTTTAAATTTTCTTTATTAAATGATTCTATGTTGTTTGAACATTTCATAGTGAGCAGCTATTATTTTTGAGCTCTCAAAAAGGGTTTGGAACCAAGTTAATTCGAAATACGCCAGCAATCCATGCTCTTTGGAACCAAATGAGTTTTGATCGAGCCTGAGGCCATTTTGTTCTCTTTGTCCCTGAGGTGCCACAAGGTCAGTCTGACCGAGGGTTGGTGCTCTTACCTTGCTGCTGTTACTGGTTTTGTTTTCAAGTCTCTTGCCCTTACTTTGATCCTCATGGGCTGTGGTGCATGAGTGGAAATCATGCCCCTCAGCTTAGTTAGAAACAAATGAGCTACTCTGGATAAATGATTTGACATTTCCTTTGGCCACGGTAGAACTGAGTTGCCTTGGATTCAGGGCGAGCAGGGTCAGGCTCAGGTGTCCTTCAGGGAACCTGTGTTGTTCTGGGTTGAGGATGGAAGGGAGGAGGGGGCTGGGGAGGAGGAATTGTCCTGGTCTGAGCTCTTCAGTCTGTGGCTGGTTACTTTCAAGGCTCAGGCAGCTGGACTCCTCTGCCCCACTGGGCGTCCTCCCGTAAACCGTGTCCCCTCTGACCTGGCCTTGGGCTGATCCTGGGATACAGCCTGGAGGGGACATGGCTCCTCCCCGAAGCATGTCCCAGTCTGGTGTGGAAGATGCACGGGACACTTACTCATTTCCCAAATGTGTGTTGAACCCGTTATTTGTGCCAGGGACTGCTGTAGGTTCTAGGTGCCTAGTGGGGAGCAAGACAAAGGCCAGGCCTTTGGGGAGCTTATATTTTAACTGTCAAAGAGAGTCTGTGAGAGGTGCACAGAGGAGAAGCTTGAAACGGAAATCAAGGGGAAGGAGCTGGGGTTCTGGGGAAAAGCACTCTGTTTGAATCTCCACTCAGCCTCTTTCCGACTCCGCAGCCTTGGGCAAGTCCCTTTACTGCTCCTTGTTACTGGGGAATCATAAATTCTCTCTACCCTGTGTGGGTGCTGGGAGGAGTAAATGAAGGAACATGTTGTCCCTGTGCTGGGCACGTCTTAGATGTAAGGGGTACGCGAACTCATGCCTGGGAAAGACCTGGCACAGAGTTGTTGCCCATAAATACCGGTTGCCAACCCCTTCCGACCAGAGGTGTACGTTTTGTTCTGAATGCACCTCTTTTCCCCAGGCCTTGTCACGGTGCCTGTGACATTTTTCTGATGTTTGTAGGTCTGTCTCTCCCCAGCCCCACCTGGAGTGTGAGCAGATTGTCTCCAACCCCCTTGACCGTAGCAGGGTGGAGGAAGGTGTGAGGAGCAGAAGAACACTGTGGAGCCAGCGCATGTCCAAACGTTTACCCCACTTGGTCTTGGCATCCAGACCGGGCCCCTCCGCACATCCACGGTTTGCTGAGCTAGTGCAGGTGGCAGGGAGGCGTGGGCTCTGGAGACCAGATCTGAGCTGGTGTTCCCAGCCGCGTGAATTTGGGTGCGCCATCTACCTTAGCTCCTCTGTGGGATGAGGGTGGTGTTAGCACTCAGGCTTGCAGTGGGGATGAAATAAAATCGTGCATTCACTGTTTTTGGCACAGTGCCTGGCCCATGGAAAAAAAGATATTCAGAGAATATTGCTTACAGAACACAGACAACCCACCCAAAGCTGTCAGACCGGTCCCAGGCAGGCCTTGCATGAAGGCGGGAACGGTTTAACCTTCTGAGCACCTGCCACTCACCGGCCGCTCTAACCAAGGGCCCTGGCTTTGCTTGGGGAAGAAAATTCTTACTAGGGGCTTACTTGTCAGCTGAGAAGCACAGCTCCCCGGAGGCCCAAGAGCACATGTGGACTTGATGTGCTTCAGACACAGAGCACACCCTGTCTCCGTCAGACTGAGGTGAGGGTGATCTTCCCTGCCAGTGGGGCTTGTCCGACACGATGCGAAGGGCGTAAAGCTGTGACATGAACATGGCCGGCCACTCAGTGCTTCTTCTGAAGGAAGCCTCCCTGAGGACTGAGACACGTGGCTGGGAGCACATTCCCTAGCAGCTGCATAATTCAAGATGACCTAATGGAGGATTTCGACTTAGGAAGAAAGCAAAGGATTTCCCAAGGCATCTCAGAGTCAATAGAGGTTCACCAGGCTTACTGTCCTCACCCCCAGGGTTGGATCCAATGGGAACCCTATGAGAAAAAAGCAGAACGATATCAGGGGAAAAAACCCAAAAGGGCTGCTTGTTCTTGTCTACGCGCCAGCTAGTTAGCTAGATACTTTCGCATGTGTTGCTCCTAAAAAGCCAATTACACCGAAATTGCCAACGAGGTGATAGATTCAGAGAGGTGAAGTAATTTACCCAAGATCACACAGTCCTGTATGTTGTGGAGCCAAGATCTGAAGGGCTCTAAAGGATTCCTGCACCACACTCTTCAACTTAGGGAACACACAGTGACGGCACGTTAGTCACATCCTTTTTTTTTTTTTATTGTGGTAAAATACACGTAACATAAAATTTACCATTTTCACCATTTTTAAGTACATGAAGCACATTCACACTGTTATGCAGCCATCACCACCACCCATCTCTAGAACTTTCTTCATCTTCCCCAACTGAAACTCTGTCCCCATTAAATAATAATTCTCCATTCTGTCTTCCCCCAGCTCCTGATAATCCCCATTCTACTTTCTGCCTCTGTGAATGGGACTACTCTAAGTACCTCATTATTGGTGGAATCATAGAGGTTTTTGGCCTTTTGTCACTGGCTTATTTCACGTGGTACAGTGTCCTCAAGGCTCATGCATGTCATAGCGTGTGTCAGAATTTCCTTCCTTTTTAAGGCTGAATAATGTTCTTTTGTATGTATAGACCACATCTTGTTTATCCATTCATTTGTCAGTAGACATTTGGATTGCTTCCACCTTTTGGCTATTATGAAAAGTACTTGTTTGAATGTATACAGATACCTCTTTGAGACCCTGCTCTTCATGCTTTTGGGTATGTACCCAGAAGTGGAATTATTGGACCATATGGCATTCTGTTTTCAGTTTTTTGAGGAATCGCCATACTGTTTTCCACAGCGGCTGCACCATATCATATTCCCACCAAAAGTGCACCAATTTCTCCACATCCTTGTCAACACTTGTTATTTTCTGTTTTTTTTTTTAATATTTATTTATTTATTAGAGCAAGCATGCATGCTAGCATGAGAGCGTGAGGGGGAGCAGAGGGAGAGGGAGAATCCCAAACGGACTCCCCACTGAATGTGGAGCCTGAAGAAGGGCTCAGTCCCATCACCCTGAGCCAAAATCAAGAGTTGGACACTTAACCAACTGAGCCACCCAGGTGCCCCTCTGTTTCGTTGATAGTTTAGTCATCCTAATAGGTGTCAAGTGGTATCTCACTGTGGCTTTGATTTTCCTGATGACTAATGATGTTGGGCATCTCTTTATATGCTTATTGGCCATTTTTATATCTTCAGGGAGATGTATATTCAAGTCCTTTGCCCATTTTTAAATCCAGTTGTTTGCTTTTTTTTTAGTATTGATTTGTAGAAGTTCTTTATCTATGCTGCATATTAACCCCTTATTGGGTATGTGATTTGCAAATATTTTCTCCCATTCTCTGTGGCCTTTTTACTCTGTTGATAGTGTCCTTTTATGCACCAAATTGTTGACATTTATTTATTTATTTTAGAGGTGGGGAGAAGCAGAGGGAGAGGGAGAATTCGGAAGCAGTCTCCCTACTGAGCATGGAGCCTGATGCAGGGCTCAGTCCCAGGATCCCGGAATCATGACCCGCGCTGAAATCAAGAGTTGGTTGCTCAACCCAACTGAGCCACCCAGGCACCACACCAAATTGTTTAATTTTGATATAGTCCAGTTTATCTGTTTTTGTTTTTCTTTTGTGCTTTTGGTGTCATATCCAAGAAATCATTGCCAAATCCAGTGTCATGTAGCTTTTCCTCCTATGTTTTCTTCTATGAGCATTATAGTTTTAAATTTAGGTCTTTCATCCATTTTGAGTTAATTTTTTAAAAAGATTTTATTTATTTTACAGAGAGACACAGCGAGAGAGGGAACACAAGCAGGGGGAGTGGGAGAGGGAGAAGCTCCCTCCCGAGCAGGGAGCCCGATTTGGGGCTCGATCCCAGGACACTGGGATCATGACCTGAGCTGAGGGCAGACGCTTAACGACTGAGCCACCCAGGTGCCCCCATTTTGAGTTAATTTTTTATATGGTATAAGGTAAGGGTCTAATGTCATATCTACAACTTTTTTGAAATAGAAAAAAAAAGTAGAGGCCAACAGTAGGGTTTTGAGGGGTGGGACAGTAAATGATTTATCTTTCCAGAAAGTTCAGTCTCTCACCCAGTCTTGTTCTTCCCTTCATCTAGCTTCTACACAGTAGTCAAAGTGATCTTCTAAGAAACACACATAAATCAAACCACATCACTCCCTTGCTTAGAATCTCCAGTGGCTTCCCGCTGCACTCAGAATAAAACCCAAACTTTTTGTTGTGCATGATTTGACCCCTGCTGACTTTTCCCTGCTGAATCTTCTGTTGCTTCTTCTCGGGCTTACTGTCATTTAGTCACACTTAATGTCTGACCATTCCTGCAGCTCATTAAGCTCTTTCCTGTCACAGGGTCTTTGCACATGCTGTTCTTTCTGCTTGAAACAACCTACCTCCTTATTTTCACCTGGCTGACTCCTCATTCTTTCCAACCTGGTATAAATGTCACCTTTTCTTAGCTCAAACCACCATAACAAAATACCATACATTGAGTAGCTTAAACAATAGAAATGTATTTTCTCACAGTTCTGGAGGCTAAAAATGGCAGATTAAGGTGCCAGCATGGTCAGTTTCTGATGAGAGTTTTCTTTCTGGCTTCTAGATGGCTACTTTCTTGCTGTGTCTTCACTTGGCAAGGGGGCGGGGAGGGAAAGGGAGAGAGAGGAGCAACCTTCTGGATGTCTCTTCTTACAACTCAGTTCATAGCACAAATGCTCAGAGAAGCCATTGTTGACCTTCCGACATAAGCCAGATTCCTTCCACAAACCTCCCTCACACTCCTGCTGGGTAGTGTCCATTACTATACCCTGTTCTTATCCTTCATGGTAGAGCAGTAATAGTGGGTAACTATATATTAATTAGTGTAGCAGTTTGTTCAATGTCTGATCCCTCCCTAAGACCATAAATTTTAAGAAACTAGACTGTCATTTTCACTCCTATATTCCTTACTCAGTGCCTGGCACATACCAGATACTTGATTAATACCTGTTGGAAGAGTGAACAAATCTCAGCCTATAGTAAATTCACATTCCTTGACTTTTTCACTAACTATGGGATGGGCTGGGGACAGGAAGGAAGGTAACATGCACTGAGGGGCAGTATAGCAAAGTCATTACCACATGTTGGCACTAGACAGCCTGAATTAAATACCAGCTCTGCTACTTACTGGTCGTGTGAGCTTGGGCAAATTACTTCATCTCTTGTGCCTCAGTTTATGTTCCTTAAGAGATATCAACACATATTTGGATGATGAAAAGCAATTTGAAGGGGAGTAACAGGCTGAGCAGGGGTGAGGTGTGGGACTGAAAACAGGGGCAGAAGATGGATTATCTATAGAGGGAGCATTGAGACCCTTAGCGCCTGCCCCCCCCCGCCCCAGTATGCTGCACAATCAGGTGAGTAACCCTCCACTCTGCAAGAGGTTAAGGGTTTTTCCCTTGAGAAGTTAACCTGGAAGAACTCTGAACTAGGGGCCAGCAGACACAGAAAGGGTCAGAGTGAGATACCAAATGGAAAGTGGGGAGGAGGTCCACAGACCCCTCCTCCAGCTCTGCTACCATAATCCTGACAGCCAGAAGTATGCTGGAGGTTTGGAGGATTCTTTTCTCAAGGCCCCAGAGAAGACACATGCTGACCCTGATATTTAGATATTCCCCAATATAAAAGCTTAGTTTCTGCCCAGTTCCCCTACAATGAGGCCCACCAGTTGACAGGACCCCCACACTGATGTGTGCACATGTGTGTGCACGCACGCATGCACACACACACACAGGGCTGCCAATTAGTTATCTAGTGCTTTACTCAAAGATCAACCTTTTTGGGGCACTTGGGTAGCTCAGTCAGTTAAGCATCTGCCTTCAGCTCAGGTCATGATCCCAGGGTCCTGGGATCGAGCCTTGCATCAGGCTCCCTGCTCAGCGGGGAGTCTGCTTCTCCCTCTGACCCTCCCCCTTCTCATGCTCTCTCTCTCTCTCACTCTCAAATAAATAAAGTCTTTAAAAAAAGATCAACCTTTAGACACAGACAAGGAAGTCTCTAGGATAAAAGAGGGAGGGCAAGTAGACAAACAATGTTTGAAGCAAATAGACAATGCAGTAAGCAGAAGAAAATAGAAAGCAAAAATTATTGGTATCCTCAAAGAAATAAGAGAAGATATTGTATCCATGAAATAAGATGCTATAAATGATATATAAAAAAGAAATAACAAAAGAAGAAGAAATGACACTGGGAAAATAAAACATGAGAGCCAAAATAAAATTAAAAAGTCAATAGAAAGGTTGAGAGGTATGGAAAGAAGATTTCCCAGAGGATGTACCAAACAGACAAAGAGATGGAAAATGGAAAAGATAAGAAAATTAAAGGGTCAATCAAGAGGCCCAATATCTGACTGACAATTTTCTAGGGATTCCAGAGAAAGCAGAGGGGAGTTAATTATCAAAGAAATGAAGTAAGGATATTTCATACTGAAGGACATGAATCTTCAGAATGAGAGGGCCCAACACAAATGAAAAAGAACCACCCTAAGGCATATCATCACAAAATGTCAGAATACCAGGGATAAAGAGAAGATCCTAAAAGTTTTGGAGGTGGGGAGAACAGATTATATACACATCATCAGGAATCAGAATGGTTTCAGATACCTCAGTGGCAGCACTGGAAGCTAGAAGATGAGGGAGTCATGCCTTCAAAATTCTGGTGGAAAATTATTTCCAATCTACTATTCCACATATAGTCAAGGAAATTAGAAGTCATAGAATAAAGACATTCTCAGACATGCAAAGATATAAAAATGTTACTTCCTCTGTGCCCTTTCTTAGGAAGTGACTAGAAGATGTGTTTCACCAAAACGAGGGCATAGACCAAGATAGAAAAGAATTGCAAACCAGGAAGCAGGTTCTTCAACATAGTCGGACAGGTATGCAGCTGGTCTAGAAAGCAACCAGTGCCAAATTGAAAGGGAGGAGGAAGACTCCAGGAGGTGGATCACTAGGAAAACAAAAGTAGCTGATAGCTTATGTGACTATATGGACAAAGCATTTTACAGATCTGCTAGAATGTTTGAGGAGATTTAACAATGTGTACATAGAATTGAGGGAAAAAGAGGCAATTATTAACTCCAGGAAAAACAAAAATATGTACAGAAAATAAATGTAATTATAGTATACCATTTGGTTCAGCAATGGACAATGTAAAGTCATAAGAGTGTATACCCTAAAAGAAAGAATGTAACCCCCAAATTTTAATATAAGAATTTAGAAGTTGTGATAAGACTATATGAAAGGATGGAGAAAGGAAGTGGAGCTGGGTAGTGTAAGAGTTCATAGTCATCTACTGTATTAGCGGTTGTGGAAGACATTACGAGTGTTCACTAATATCTGGTTCTTCTTGCTTCTGGGCATATGGAAGACTGTACTTCTCAACCCCTTGTAGTTGGGTGGGGCCACATGACCAGTCACTCAGCTTCAGGTGGAAATGCTGTGTTGCTGCTAGAATGAAGCGTAGATGATCCTGCAGCTGTCTCTTCTCCCTCTGTGGTGATTAAGGAGGTCTTGGGTTAAGATGGCAGAACCACAAGATTGAAACAGGCTGGCATTGCCTCATGGGATTTAGTCCTAGAAACACTGCATGGACTCTGCAAGGATGAGAAATAAACCTTTATCGCGTGAAGCCACTGAGATTTTGGGATTATTTGTTACTGCCGTGTAGCCTGGCTTAACTGATACAAACTTCAACACGTACTGTGTAACACTGATAAATTAGGAAATGGCCATTTAAGCTCATTATTTAGAATTATGGAGACAATCCCCAGAAGAATAAAAATATTAAAAATGGTTGCCTCTGGGGAGCAGGAAAGAGGAGTGAGGAACCTGTTTTCATTATAGTATTACATTACTTTTTTACACAACATAATTGTATTACATTGGCAGAAGTAAACTTTTATAAAAAGCTGTGTGTGGGGCGCCTGAGTGGCTCAGTCATTAAGCGTCTGCGTTCGGCTCAGGTCATGATCCCAGGGTCCTGGGATTGAGCCTCACATCGGGCTCCCTGCTCTGCGGGAAGCCTTCTTCTTCCTCCCCCACTCCCCCTGCTTGTGTTCCCTCTCTCATTTTGTCTCTCTCTCTGTCAAAAACAACAACAACAACAACAAAACTGTGTGTGTGTGTGTGTGTGTGTGTGTGTTGAAAGGATTCCCACCAAACCATTGCAGTGGCTGTCCATAGCAGGGAGGGCATGCTAGACTGGACATCTGAGGAACTACAGGTGTGGCTGGACATGGAAGGTACTGTGGGAAAGGAGGCCACCCCGATGGAATGCCAGTCTGAGGAGTTTGATTTCCAATCAGATGGCAATGGGGAGCCATGGAAGAATTGTAAGCAGTAGAGTATCCTGAGCAATCTACTTTTGTAGTGAGCACCCTGACTTACCTGGGTGATGAATTGTGCGTGTTTTCTGTGAGAGCTGATGAGACCTGGACTAAGACCTGCGTACAACAAGTGTCTATCAAGGGCCTGTTGTTTGCCAGGCACTGCTGGTATGCCCAGCCATAGAGCAGGGAACAAGATGGACAGAGCCCCCTGCCTTTGGGGAGCATACATGGGTGAGAGAGGCAAATGGAGAGAAAAAAAGTATAAGTCAGGAGGTGGTTCATACTATAAAGAAAAATGAAGCAACTTAAGGAGACAGAGAGATGGTGGGGAGAGGGGTACTTTAGATAGGGTGGCCAGGTGTGGCCTCCCTGAGGAGGTGACATTTGAATAGAGTCCTGAATTAAGGGAAGGAACAAGCCATGCAAAATGTGGGGTTCCAGGCAGAAGGAACAGCAGTCTGGAGGACCTGAGGTGGGAATGGGCTTGATATGTCCAAGGCACAGCAAAGAGGCCAGTGGTGGGGCATGCTGGCGAGGCCCATCCGTCAAGGGGAAAGTTCTGGGACCAATTCATGGAATACGGAGAGAACCTCAGGGAGCCACTAGTGGGTTGAAAGCGGGAGAGAGGCATGATTTGTCTCAGGCCAGTAGGGCCAGGCTTGGCAGCGGTTTAGCTGGGGGGGAGGTGGGCCGGCTTGTTAGGACAGGAGCCTCTGCGGCTCTGCCCAGCAGTCAGTGCGGTGCCTCTCAGCCCGCCTGTACCAGCGACAGCAGCTTCATCACCCACTTCCCAGCATCCCAGCCCCCTCTGGGAATTGAAGGATCCTCACAAATCAAAATAGCAGGCAAAGAACAGCCTCTAATTGTTCTGCGTAAAAGAAGCGAAATTAGACGAGTCAGCTGTGGGGTTGAGACCGCCTCCCACACAGCTGTGATCCCGCACCCCGCTGAAGACAGACTTCCCGAGACTTGAAATTCTGCTGTCTCTGAGCAAAACTTTTTGCTTCTCCAGCCCCAGGACCAATGACGGCTATCTGGGGAGGGAGTGAGACAGATGCTGGCCCTGGAGGACAATGAGTGAATCAGACCAAAAAAAAAAACAAAAACAAAAAACCCCAAAACTTCCCTTCATGAAGGAATAGCCTTAGCTGGTATGAGTTCATTCAGTCATTCAAAACACATTGAGGGCACTCTGTGCATTCATCAGCTCTCATGGGCACCACCGCACATCCCGGGTGCCCAGGGCTGGGCATGGTAGCAGGGGGTTTCTAGCGGGGTAGAGGCATGCAGTGTGGTTCCACCCTGGGGGGTAGAGTGGAGAGAGAGCACTGGTCTAGGAGTCAGGAGGTCTAAGTTCTTGCCTTGGCTCTGCCGCTGTCGCCGTGTGACCTTGGGTGAGTCATGCCACCTCCCTGGGCTTCAGTTTCCCTGTCTTTTCTCAATATGGGCTTTAGGCCACATAGTGTTTCTCAAACTTTAGAGCGCATAAGAATCATTTGGGGGTGGTGCTTGTTAAAGATGAAGATTCTCAGGGCGCCTGGATGGCTCAGTCGGTAGAGCATGCGACTCTTGATCTCAGGGTCATGAGTTCAAGCCCCATGTTGGGCCTCGAGCTTACTACAAAAAAAAAAAAAAAAAAAATGAGGATTCCCAGGCCTGGTTGCCAAAGATTAAGATTTAGTAGGTCCAGGGTGGGGTCTAAGAATCTGCTGTTCCAGGAATTCTGAAGGGAGTCCTTGGACCACACTTCCATAAAATCACTTTCCCTCAATCTCTCGGGGCTCCTTCTCTGAAGTTTGAGGAGTCGCTCATGCAACCCTTCTTTCTCTGGGTTTCTCGCATCATTCTGGGGGCATGAAAGAAGTCCTTATCCCTGCCTCGGTGCACCTGTGTGTTTCTGCAGTAATCACACTGCGCTGGGACAGTGTGTCCCAGTGTATGCAGCCTCCTCCAGGCTGTCCACTGCCCAGCACAGGCCCTGGTACAAAGGCGGCCATGATGGAAATGGTGGCTGAACAAGGGGCCCGTGTGGTGCAGGTGGCCACAGAGCAGTGTCGAGCATGGAGGGGTGTTTCAGGTGCAGGAGGGCTCAGTTGCAGACCTCTGGCTTGGTTACCTGGGCTCATGCCCTGGGTTGGATGTATGGGTGGGTCCAGCTGCTTGGGGGTAAGAAGTTCTGGATGGGACCACAGGAAGGGCTGGGACTCCCGGTCCACCGCAGAGGGCACCCCAGGAGGTGTGAGGCCCCAGCCAGTCTGCTAGGCAGACCCCCTTCCTCAGAGCTAGCCAGTCATATTTCCAAAAGGTCAGTGGCAGAAGCCAGAGGGTCAGGTCACTCTCGTCTAGTCCCCAGCTTCATCCTTCATAGATGAAGAATAACTATCATACACTGAACACTTGCCGTGCTTTGAGCTCAGGGCTAAGTGCTATATCATCCCATGACATTTCACAACCACCATACGAGGTTGGTAAAACATCACCCCCCGCCCCCCCTTTTTTACAGTTACAGGCACAGAGGCTTAGAGAGTTCACGTTACTAGCCCAGAGTCCCTCAGTTAATAAATAGTACAAGTGGGTTAGAACCTAGACCTGTTTTCCTCTGGAGCCCAGTTTTATTTTTAACCATGTTACTTAGTACCCCTCAGACGATGAAGGGCTTTTCCTAAAATACCTTCTGCCAAAGTCAGCCACAGCCAGAGAAATCCTTTTGCATCTGCTGTAGTAAAAAGGGGTGATGCTGAGTCAGGTGGTTCAGGGTTCTAATCCCACCTCTCTGCCCCTGACCTTTTGCATGACCTTGGGCAAATCATTCCCCTCTCTGAGTCTTAAGTGAAACTGAAATCTGTGAAATGGGAACAATTACACACACACTTGTTTTGAAGGTACACTAAGATGAAGACAGCCACCAACATCTACATCTTCAACCTGGCCTTGGCAGATGCACTGGCCACCAGCACGCTGCCCTTCCAGAGTGCCAAGTACCTGATGGAGACATGGCCCTTCGGGGAACTGCTCTGCAAGGCTGTGCTCTCCATTGACTACTACAATATGTTCACCAGCATCTTCACCCTCACCATGATGAGTGTTGACCGCTATATTGCCGTCTGCCACCCTGTCAAGGCCCTGGACTTCCGCACACCCGCCAAGGCCAAGCTGATCAACATCTGCATCTGGGTCCTGGCCTCAGGTGTGGGTGTCCCCATCATGGTCATGGCTGTGACCCGCCCCCGGGGTGAGTGAGTGCAGTAGTTGTGGTCCAGGGCCACTGACCACAGGAGGCAGCATGGGGGCCCCTGCGGGTTTGTAGGCCACTTGCTAGAGCAGGTGTAGGTGGCTCCACACCGGTAGAGGCGTGGATTCCTGATCAATGAAAAGTGTGGCTGGCTGGCCAGTGAGAGTGTGGAGAGTCAGCCGATGGAATGTGAATGGTTGACTTTTGTGAGGATGAATGATTCATCAGTGGTCAGATGGGTTGCTGGCCAAAGGAAATGTATGAATGAGATTGTGGAGGGTTGGGCTGTGGGCGTAGCCACTGGCTAGGAGTGTGTGGATGACTGACTCAAGGGGATATAGATGGATGACCAGTGGGGCGAGGAGGCCATAAGAGCTGCAGTCTCATCCCAAATGCCCTTCCACCCCAGTGTGAAAACCACTGGCCCAGATGACCAAGGCAAGCCTTAGAGAATATCCTGCAGAGGATGACAGGTGCATTTGCTCAGAGCAAGAATGGTCATTCATATAGTAGTTACCTGTATCAGTCAGGGTCGCAGCTGTAAGAAGCAATCTCCAGGGTTCAGTGCTGAACAGTGTAGAGGTTTATTTCTCACTCACGTCACAGTCCAACGTGAGTCAGAGGAAAAGCTCGATTCCACAGTTCTTCAGGGACCTGGGTGCCAAATGATGGGTTTTGGAATCTTCCACCGCTGGCATTTGGCCCGCAGATGAATACGGAGAAGGAGTGATGAGAGAGCGTGACCAACTTTGAAATGTTATGGCCCACCCCTTCCTAGTGATAGCTGGTTACATGGCCCCACCTTGACATAGGAAGTGGGACAGGGAGTTTAGCAGGGTGCCAATGACACTCTCTGAGCCACAGTGTAACACAGGGTGTTGAGAAATTTACAGGAGGCTATATGTGTAAAATACTTAGGACAAGGCAGGGATGCCTACCTCTATTTGACCGTAAGAACATCCAGAATCAGAGAGGTCAGGAGGTTTACTTAGGGTCGCGTGGCAGGCATTGGTGGAATTTGGCCTACAACCCAAGGCTCCTGCCCTCATGTCTGTTACTCCTATTGGCCCCTGAGGTGGAGGTTTGCAGAGGGTCGGTGCTGTGGGTTGAAGGGGAATAGGTTTGGTGGGAGGCCTTTTGACCACCCTTAACCCCTACAGAGTTAGAGCACCTGGTGCTCTCATATAGCTTCTGTGCAATTGGTCTTGACTCAGCAGGTGGGCCCCATTCCTCACTGTCAGCCTTCAGTTTATGAGCCATTAACTGCAGCCCTGCTGGGGGCCAGACCAGATGGGCCTCCTCACGCCACACTCCATCCCCTATACACACTCCCCCACTCAGCACTTGTTGGTTCTGTATGTAACTTGCCGTGTGACCTTGGACAAATGCTGGTCCTGTCTGAGCCTTGTTCTGGCATCTGCACAATGAAGTCCTTGGACTCAGCCCTGGGGGTCCTGCCATCCTGTTGTCTGGTGGACCCACTCTGTGGATCCCCAGTACCCTTCCTACAACTCTCAGGCTCCAAGTCCACTGCCTGGCTCCCTCAAAACCCGAAGTTCCAAGAGATCTTGGGAGTTCCCCAGGTCAGTTGCAGGTCTGTGTCTGAATCCCAAAATATGCCTAAGGTGCTCATCCAGCCCACATCCACACTCCAGGAACAGGGAGCTCATTCCATCCTGGGTGCACCTCTGGACAAATCTGGCAGTCAGAAAGTTCTTCTTGCCATTAAGCTGAGATCTGTCTCCCTGACCCTAGCCCTGACTTTTGGACTCCTAAATGTATCTGCCTCTCTGCCCTGTGAGTGCAGCAAGAACCCTGTGAGGTTTAGGTACTGTTATTAGTCCCACTTAATGGAAGTTCTCCTGGAGGCTGAATAATTTGCCCAGGGTCACACCACAGTTAGTAGGGCCCAAGTTCTGCTCTTAACTCCTCATGCTTTCTAGATCTTTCTCAGCAGTGTTGTCCTCACTGGAGCTAGTCTGGAAATGGGTAGGGTGTTTTGAGTTCTCACAACGACTGGCATCTGGTGGGCTTGGGCTAAATTATATCATTACTGCTGTCCATGGATGTAGAGGCTTCTAAAGGGACTGGAAGAAAATATAGAAAGGAAACCTCCTCGATTAGGGCCAATCCTGCTGGGGTCTGTAAGGATGAGTAGGAGTTCACCAAGTACAGAAGTGTAGGAGGACGTTCTGGGCAGAAGAATCACCTTGAACAAAGGCCAGGAGGAAGTGTGGTACCTGACCGAGCCAAGAAGGCAGGGTCACTTAGGTCCACACGCTCCTCACCTGCTGTCTTTCCTTGTTTCCCCGGCAGACGGGGCAGTGGTGTGCATGCTCCAGTTCCCCAGCCCTAGCTGGTACTGGGATACGGTGACCAAGATCTGCGTGTTCCTCTTCGCCTTCGTCGTGCCCATTCTCATCATCACCGTGTGCTACGGCCTGATGCTGCTGCGCCTGCGCAGCGTGCGCCTGCTGTCGGGCTCCAAGGAGAAGGACCGCAGCCTGCGGCGCATCACGCGCATGGTGCTGGTGGTGGTGGGCGCCTTCGTGGTGTGCTGGGCGCCCATCCACATCTTCGTCATCGTTTGGACGCTGGTGGACATCGACCGCCGCGACCCGCTCGTGGTGGCCGCCCTGCACCTGTGCATCGCGCTCGGCTACGCCAACAGCAGCCTCAACCCCGTGCTCTACGCCTTCCTCGACGAGAACTTCAAGCGCTGCTTCCGCCAGCTCTGCCGCACGCCCTGCGGCCGCCCGGAGCCCGGCAGCTTCAGCCGCGCCCGCGAGACCACGGCCCGCGAACGGGTCACCGCCTGCACCCCGTCCGACGGTCCCGGCGGGGGAGCCGCCGCCTAAACCGCGCCGGCCCGGCCCGCCGCGCGCCCCTCCGGGGTAACCTGGCCGTCACCCCGGGCCCGCAGGGGGCGGGGCCGCGACGCGGAATGGGGCCGAAGGGGGCCTCTGGTTTGGAGAAGGGGGTCGGGGTGGAGCCGAGGCGGGGGCCGAGAGGCGGGGGCCGAGAGGCGGGGGCCGAGAGGCGGGGCCCCTGCATTGGGGTGGGCCTCTGGGCTGGGGCTGGGGCGGGGCGCGGGGCGGGCCGGGGGCGGGGCCTCTGGGCTGAGGGCGCGGTCGGCGGCTTTGGGAAGGGTGCGGGGAGCTCGCGACTCTCGGGGAGTGAGGCCTGTGGCTCTGGGACCGGGCCGCTGAAAGGGACCTCTGCGGCGGGCCAGCCTCAACCCTGGGACAGCCTCGAGTTCTAGCCAGAGCTGGCCTTGCTGGCCTGGGACCCAGGACCCAGGGGGCCTTGGTGGAGATCGAGGCTTGAGAACAGGGCTGCAAGACTGGGTCTCTGTGTGGTGGGGAGAGGCCTTTTCTGGGGGCGAAAGAGGAGGACAGGTCAGTGAGGCGGCGACAGCTCAAGATTGCGCCACGAGATAGGATAGGGCCTGTGTGCGGGGGATGGCAGCCTCAACCTTGGGGTAGAGTTCCAGCCCCAAGTTCTAGCAAGAGGCGGGGTTGCTGAGGTCCAAGATCCAACTGGACTGTCGTTATAAATAAAGAGAAAAAAAAAAAATCCAGAGGGGAGAGAAACAATGTACCTTTTCTGTCCTTGACAGTCATTTTCTTGGAATGGCCTCAGCATCGATGTAGTGTCCCCAGCACTTTGCCAGTGGGGCTTGGGACAGGAGAGTGGAGCAGGGCCAGTGTCTTCAGGCGAAGGTAGCAGGACAGGTTCTCAGTTGGGGTAGCGGTTCTGTGGGGCTCAGAAGGAGGACGTGCCGGTTGGCCTCTGTGCCAAGCATGGTGGGTGGGCAGAGGCAGAGGCGAGGCTGGGGAGCTTCTGCTTAGACATTAGGTCCTCAAGCCGGAGGGCAGACACTTTTGGGGGTCCCGACTTCTCTGCCCAGGTACTGGAGGACAGAGGACCATGCTAGTGAGAGCCCCATGGATGGTAAGTGGCAACTGGGACTGGGTGGGGGCATCTGAAGGACCGGTGTGGACTTTTCCTCCTGCCCATCTTGGGTCTCTGATAAGAACCTCTAGGAAACCCCCTTCCTTCTCCCAACACCTGGTTGTGCCCAGTGTGTCCAGTGTTTCCAGGCAGCTGGAACTGCCCACACAGGGGCTTGTCTCTGATGGAACTGGGAGGAAGAAGGCTTTCCTAACTGCAGTGCTAGCGTCCATGTGTGCCCCTCAGGCCCCACCTGCCCCACTGCCCCCTTCCAGCTGCTGAGGGCAGGTTGTCCCGGAGCGAGGCATAGGAGTTTTTCTCTTCATGTGTTTGGCATTTTATTCAGGCATTCCCAGATCTTTGCTTTCCTATCAGGGTCTGTCCTTGTTCCCTGTGCCTCCCCCGTGCTTCACCTCCTCTCCCCGCCCCTTCCCCCCACAGACTCTGCCTCAGTCCCACACCCCTGACTCCCTATTGAAGCAGTGAGCTGACATCCTTGTAGAAACAAATTAATTTTCTTCCCTTTTTGGGACAGATGGAGAGAAACTGACGTCTTTGTCTCAAACCAAAAAAAAAAAAAAAAAAAAAAGAAAGAGAAAAAGATACCTCCTCTCCCTTTGACAGTCACTTCCTTGGAACAAAAGCTGTTCCCTTTTTGGGGAGACTGTCACTCCAGCAGGGGCTGAACTAGCATTCAGGAGGTGGGGGGCTTAGGCACCAGGATGGGCGTTGGGCACATTAAGGGTAGGGATACCCTTAGTAGACAAAGCACAGCCCCCTTCTCAGGGTACGGACCCCAAAACTCCAGACCTAGGAATTTTCTTCCTCCAGGAAATGGCTTCAGTAGCACTTTGGAAGATGCAGAGCAGTGCCCAGTGCGCCTAGAGACTTCTGTGTCTGGATGGGAGGGGAGTGTGTCAGCAAGGCGGGGACCCTCCTGGACACTCCTGATCATGTGGGACCCCTCCTGCTAATGCCTTGGAGAGATGTCAGAGAAGACAATTTAGGGACGGGGGTGGGGGGGAGACTTCTGAAGAAGGTGACATTGGACCCAGGGCTGTTGATTCTCCCCACAAGGACTGTGTCCCCTTCAACTCTCTCAAGGCTGCTCTGGGTTTGCTCACTGCCATTTCCCATGGCTATAACAGATCTGGCTGCTTTTTTACTACTCCTCATACGTAAATGTGTCCTGGGGTCTGCAGAGGCTGGATCCAGACCATGTGCATTTAAGGTAAAGCAAACTTGTACCAAAATCAACTTGATGCCAGGCTGTGCACCCCAGGGATTGGGACTTGGAAATAAGTCAGATACAGCCTGGCACTCAGAAGGTTCAAGCCCAGGCTGGGAGCCAAGACATCAACAGAGCATTGCATCTCAGTGTCATGGGGAAGTGTCTTTTCTAGCTTTTTACTAAAACACATTTGTAGCAATTCTAGAAGAGTTGGAAAAGTGTCAGAGGGCCTTAAAGGACGTGTAGGAGTTGGCCACCAAGAAGAGGGAACAGCGTGTGCAAAAGCATGGAAATGTTGAGGTGCTTGGCAAACCCGAGAAAAGCTGTGTGCATCTCGAGTATGGGGCTTTACTGAGCACTTTTGAGCGCCAGGCTCTGTGCCAAGCACTTCACACACATCATCCCATCCGAGCCTCATGACAGCCCAGGAGAGGTACTGTTACCCTTATTTTAGATAACAGGCTCAGAGGTCAAGTCACTCATCCCTAAGTCACAGAGCCTGTTGGTGGCAGCAGAACTCAGCAGGACTCCAGGGTCCGAGTTTCTGGTGAATTCTGGGCACCATTGATACAGAAGTTGCTTAGATTAGTGGCTGGAACCCCGGAATGAGGATTTCTGAAGACTTAAAACCAAATGGAAAACTGAAGGAAAAGGGCAATTTTCCATGAACTATTGTTCCTCCTGAAGCTCTCCAAACCTTCACATTTCAAAATGTACTGTGCACGATGCATTTTAAAGCTCCAAATTGACAGCGTAATTCTAGATCATCACAGGGCTCTCAAAACTGTGAAGTGGGTCTGATTCCCGCCCGCCCCCCCCCCCCCCCCAGGTTTCCACTCCTCTATTTTCAGGAGGTGGAGGCAAGTTTTGGCTTCCGGTTTCAAAATGTCCTACAATTTCCTATCTTGTGGTGACAGAGGTAGCGGTGAAAGCTGAAGTCAGATTTTGGCTTTCCCTCGCGGTGTCTCCGTTTCCTCATCTGTAGAACGGACTTCCTTCATGGGGCTGCTGTGAGGACTTAATGAGTTAATGTACAGAGAGGGTCCCGATCATAGGTAAGCTCTTAGCACATGGCAAGTAGTTGCCATTACTCAGGAGTGGTGCTGCAGCACAAGGTCGGAGCTGGAAACCTAGAGGGAAAAGCAGATGAGGCTTCAGGGGCAGCAATGCAGAGAGAAGAGACCGGGGACCCAGCCTGGGGATCCCCCCTGATTTCCAGGCTCAGGAGCCACGGCGAGGCGCAGAGAGTGAGAAGCTGCTGGAGAAGCAAGAGGAGGATGGGGGGGAGAATGTGCTGCCATAGAAACTGGAGGAGGAGGGCGTTCCCAGAGGGAGGGAGTGATGGATAATGTCAAGTGTCATATATGAGAGGTTGGAGGTGGGGAGGGCAGGAGGGTGATGGAAATAAAGCAGAGCCTTCAAGTGCAGTTTCCTACATGGCTTGGGAAGCCCTAAGTCTGGATTCAAATCTCAGCGCTGAAGCTAAGTGGCTGGGTGACCCAGGCAAGGTAGTTGCCCTCTCTGAGCTTCTGTTTTCTCTTAGATCTAAGACAAGGGAATGGGTCAGTCTCTGATGTTTTGTCTCTAATAAAGAGTCCTGATTCTTCTGGGTTCTTGGCCGCTTGCTTGCAGTGAGATCTTAGGTCACTTCACCTCCAAGAATCCCATCTGAAGGCTAGAGATAACGGCAAGTGAGGTGCCTACCAAAGTGCCTGGCACATAGTAGGCCCCCAGTCCAGAATTATTCTGTGCCAATAGTGGGGAGCGAGAGGCAGCAGTCTAAGGAGGCTTGCTTAGCTTGGAATTTGAAATGCTCCTCACGGTGGAGGAAGCCACCAGCGCCTGGAGAGGACTTGGAGGAGCCACAGTCCAGGCTAGGCCCCCACTAGGCCTCTGCCCAAAGACCAGCCCCCTATTTTCAGCGGCAGATCCTTAGCCTGGCCTCCGGCTGCCTTCCCCACCTGGACCTACTGCAGATCCAGGCTGGGAACCAGCTCAGAGGCTTCAGAGCCCCTAGGAGGTAACCCCCGCCACACACCCCCCACCCCCCAGGTCATGGTCCCGGCGCTCACACACAAAACACTACATGCATCTTTTATCACTTATTTATTATTACATATTCCTTTATTTCATTCCTGGGCACTGAGCACATAGTGCGGGCAGCTCTGGGGAGGGAGCCCAGCTCCGAGCTTACAGATGCTGGGAGTCCAGAGGAGACTGGGGTGTGGTTCTGGCGGCAGGCAGCTGGGGAGTTCCAAATGGGGCCCGGAGGGGCTGGGGAGAGCCTTTGCTTATCCTGACGTGGCAGAGCGCTGGGCCCGGGGGAGGGGGGTGGCCCAGATTCCAGCCCCATCCCTGGCGCTGGCCACGAGCCCCACCTGGTGCAGGGTGGTGTCCTGCCACCCTTGGTGAGAGGCCAGTGGGGTAATACTAGTATCAGATACACAGCGCCCCTCTTTGTTCTAAGCACTTGACATGGGTAATTTACTTAATCCTCACAGCTCGACTATGGGGTAGGCACTACAGTAATTATTACCCCCACTTTATAGATGAGGAACCCGAGGCTCAGGGGAATGGACTGCCCAGGGCCCGACAGCTTGTCCGTGGCTGCACCAGCCAGGATCCCATCTTAGATCTGTCAAGTCCACTTCCTCTGCTCTCCTCCTCCTGCCTCCCACGAGGAAACTGATGACACAGAGGGCACCGGGGAGACTTGCGCCCAGCTCATGGTCCCGGACGGAGCCTTCCTGGTGCTGGGTTCTGTGCCTCATCACCTGGATGGCAGAGGCACATGCCAGCCTCCCAAGAAACTGCCGAGACCTTGGCAGGTCCCTCTCGCCATCTGCTCCCTCCCTGCCTCGGAAGGCTTGCTTGTTGTAACATTTTTCAGCTGCCTGCTAGCACTCTGTGGTATGACCTTGGGCGAGTCACTTCACCCTTGGAGCCCCTTTTCTCAGTCGTGGATGACACCACTTACAAGAAGTCGCGACGATTTACAAAAAGCCTTGTCTGTTTTGGTCACACAAATGTTCCCAGCAAATGTCACTGCAGCTGGCGCACACAGTTACTCCACCGAGTGGATGGATGACGTGCCTGGTGCATAGTAAATGCTCGAAACGTGGAGCTTTTAATGTGATCGAACGTTTGAGGTTATACCTGCTCTGACCCACATCTCTTAATGCTGTAGGTGGGTCAGTAGCAAGGGACTTTGTCTTTTAACCATCTCCTTGAGTTTCAGAAGATGGGACAGCATGCGTTGGAGAAGGAATTTTCAAGAGGACATCTTTTCTCCAAGTTCTTTATACATAGCTTTCCCCTTTTGTCCTCACCAAGCCTGCCCTCCCTGGCACCCAAGAGAGGGGCCCGGTCCGGAAGGAAAGAACAATCCCTGGGTGGCACTGGCCTGGGCCTTATGGCCAGAACATTTGAGTCATGGGGATGGAGTCCCTTGGCAGGTGTCGATGCAGGTGACATCCACCTGATGGGGCTCATCTTCCAGAATCTCCCCTTGGGAATGAATAAGTCCCAAGCCAGGAGACGGAATATGGGTTTGACTCTGTCCTCTGCTTCCTTGCTTTGTGACTTTGGGTGGGTCTCTGTCCCTCTCTGGGCCTCTGCACAATGGAGGGACAGAGGTTGGAGTTGATGGGTTCTGAAGGTTCTGCCATCCTGGGAGAGAACAGAGACCTTTCCCTCATGTTCCTTGATCCCAGAAACAGACACCTACTGGTAAGACCCACTGGGCATTTGCCCAGAGGCAGAGGAAAGGGTGCCTGGGGGTCTGGTATTTGTAATTGGAGCTGCCCTACTTTGGGGATGAGGGAGGCAAGCATGTCAAAACGAAGCTTGACTCAAACACCTGGCTTTTTGCCTATCCCAGGTCCTATCTTGGTACCAAGGACCAACCTTCTGTTTTCCCAATAAAGAAAAACACTATTCTCGGTGTCCACATCTCTGGCTGTTTCCTTTGCTTACCTTCTGTGGTCTCCTCATGGGGGTGGGGGACCTAGTCTGGGGGTAAGACAGACCTGGCTGCTCGCACTGGATGGGGTGGTCTAGCCCCACCTGTGGGACTGTCTCAGAGGGAGACGCAACACTGTCCTTAAGAACCCTATCTGGGGCGCCCAGCTGGCTCAGTCGGTAGAGCAGGCGATTCTTGATCTCAGGGCTGTAAATTTGGGCCCTGAGTGGGGTGTAGAGATTACTTAAAAATAAAATCTTAAAAAACAAACCCATCTGACGAGAGACATACACAAGGCAGCTGTAGCCACTTTCTAGAGCATGCCCCAAACCAAAGCTGGTTTCTAGAAACCCCCTCTCCCCCAACCCTCCAAATTGGCTCCTCCTTCTCTGTGGCCCACCCCCAATCTCAGTCCCTTGTCCTCCAGAGCCCTGCCCACCCCATGTGCCTCTTGGGGCTCCCACAAACTCCCCCCTCCTTTTCCCCTCCACCCTACTCCCACCTCCGTTCCATGCTCCTGCCCCACAGTGGCCCTTCTTTTGGTGATAGAAGCCCCAAACCTCTGGGTGCATTGAGGGAAGCCCTGGGTGTGGGGTTGGATGCCCCAAGAGACCTCCATCCCCTCTGTGTTCCCCTACTTGATGGTTGCTGGTCCTCATGGTTAATAAGTAATTCTCTGGAAGGGAAGTTCCTGACGCAGGATCTGCCTCCCCACCAGCTGTGACCAGGTCTTTAAGAGGGCATCAGGATCTGGAGCCCCTCTTCCCCTTCTGACACAGCCTCCCTTCAGAGACCCTTAGCCTCTCCCGGCTGGGGCTGCCCACCCTGGGGCCGGCTGTGTCAAGGTACTGAGCACCAATGCGGGTGGGCTGCCCTCACCCGGACTGAGATCTCAACCCCCCTCAGCTGCAGACTGTTTGGGTGGGAGCATGGGCAGGGGGCTTGACTGCCTGGCCTCACCTTACTCACAGCGAGGGGCTCAGGTGAAGACTTCCCAGAGGTCTGGCAGCTCTGCCCAGAGCTTACTCCCCCTGAGGCTGGGAAGAACAGCTCCAAAGTGTGTGTGTGTGTGTGTGATAGAGAGAGAGATTGCACAGCAATCTCCCTTCAGTGTGAGAGCACCTCAGTGTTTATGTAAGTGCACCGTGGAGATTTTTATTCACCTTTGTGTCTGCCCTGAAGAAAAGCATATCTGCCTGACCACTCTGGGCATCATTTTCTCTTCTGTAAAATAGCGTGATTATTGTAGCTAACTTACCAGGACTCTTCTGAGGACCAGTGAGACAACAGCTGTACATGGTAAGCAGGGCACAGTATTACTGATGGGGAAACACAGTCTGCCTTTAACCTTCAATAGCTCCCAGTTGCTGGAAAAATCCCGATGACCTCTCATGCCCCTTTCCAGTGGGGGATTCTAGGAATCCAAGTTCAATCTTGCCTGCCTGCAACCTCAAATTCCCTCAGAGGGAGTTGACAAGGATGCACTTCAGGAAGAAGACTGCTGAGGCCCAGCCCAAGGGCGGGCAGTGCTCAGGGAAGTGCAGCAGGCACGGCAGACTGCGGCCATGTGCCAGCTTCCTTTCCCCTTCCGGGTCAGCTCCATTCCCTCTGCCTCCAGGAAGCCTTCTCTGATTGCTCTGTACTGCCCCTTTGCCCTGTTTCAACCTCCCACAGCTGCTATCTGGGCACCCTCATGCAGGCTGCTGGGCTGCATATTGTCAGACATATGCGAACCCTGCCGCTCCCTAAGGGGAAAGGAAAGGCCCATGAAAAGGAACACAGGTGTTTTTCCCCAATAATGTTTATGGTTATTACAGAATGCTCATTATAAAAACAGAACCCTGGTAAGTTTGGAAAGAACAGGTAAAAACATCACCCATGGTTTCCCATTCTATTGACATGTGAGTGTTCTTCCTTACCCAGGGGAAGCCCCGGGGTGGGGGGGAGGTCCACAGGTGACCCCAGAGCTCTCTGAAATGTCATATGCCCCGTGTGTCACAGTCACATGCAAACAGACCCACAGACCAGGAGGCCACACATACCTGACTGCACAAAATCTTCTGCATACACATGCTCCTTCTCTCACACAGACCCCCTCCTGGCACTTACGTACATATTGCTCACAGACACACGCACGCACCCTTCTTTGTACACACACCTCCCACCGGGGCACACACTCATTTATACACCTATGTTGGCACACAGGAAGACAGTCCGACAGCTTATCCCGGGAGAAATCCAGGGAAGGTGGCAGGACAGGCTCATTTCACAGACGCTCCTGCCACCTACCGGCCGCGCCTGGCACCAGCACCCTTATTTAG
The DNA here is from genome assembly GCF_009762305.2 of Zalophus californianus. Lineage (NCBI taxonomy): Eukaryota > Metazoa > Chordata > Mammalia > Carnivora > Otariidae > Zalophus > Zalophus californianus. Next base: position 21,633,041 of record NC_045598.1, read on the forward strand.
TTCACCCCTTTTCCTGGACTGCTGGCTGTGGGTTCATCCACCTCCCCAAGCCCCCTCCATATCCCTGGAAGCTGTGGACTGGAACTGGTTCCTGAAAGAGGCCTTTGAAGGAGGGAGGCATTCTGTTGGAAGACACAGGGTGAGTGTGGGCTGGCGGGAAACTATCCCGGGCCACCCATTACGTGTCAGGCACTGCTGTCCTTTACCACTATTACCTCTTTTCTCAATCCCACGTGCCTTATGCAGTGCCTGGCACGTGCAAAGTCATAACAACTATTTCTAGTGAATAATTCAAGACATGAAGGTGTTTGTTGTTGTTTTTTTTTTTCAGGGGAGGCTGTTTAATGTAAGGTATTTTTGACAAATTAAGATGGAGGCTCAGGGCAAACGACTTGCCCAAAGTCACACAACAGCTTCCTCTGTTGCTCTGAAGAGAAAGAAAAGGAAGATAGAGCAAAGCTGAAAATCTCTACTAAGCTGGAGAGACCTAGCTCAGACCCTGCCCCCAGGGAACCAGGAGAAGTGCCCAGAGGTGGATGAGGTCGACCTGGAGGGATGGTTTCTCTGCTCAGGAAGGTTCCCCTACCCTGAGCTATTGCTTCAAATGCATTCATTCAACTCATATTTATTTACCGTGTGGTAGGCTCTGGGCTCAGACTGAGGACGAGCAGTGCACAAGCAGAGGAAAGTCTAGTCTCTGCCCTCATTCCAGGGTGGCAGCTCCAAAAGGACCCCTTCCTTGCTCTCCCACCCCCGGGGCCCCTGGGACCCCTCTGAACTTCTCTTTGCCAGCTGTGCTGAGTGGATGGGGGATCCAGAGTGACAGCAGGGAGATGTGGGTCCAGGTGGGAAGGGATGGTTCACCCTAACTGTCCAGTATTGAGATGGGAGCCTTAGACCTGCAGTCGGGCAGACCTACGTCTGGATTGAGACTTGGCCATGAACTTGTTGTGTGACCTCAGTCAATCTCTTACTCTTGCGCCTCGGTTAAAGCAAAGAGCTTGAATGTCAACAGTGGTTCCAACTCAGGGCTCCTTAGAAGGGCTGGTAGAGGCCAAAGAGAGGAAGGCCAGGGGGAGGCCAAGCAAATGGGACCCTACATATCCCCTAACTCTCACTGCTTTACTTAGAACAGCTCTGCTTCCCTCTGTTTCCCAATTGGGGCTTCTGTGGCTAAGTGAGTTTGACAGTCACTTGGACTAGTTGATCTCTAAGTTATTGTTAGGCCTAAAAGTTTTAAGACTCGGTCCATGTCTTACTTGATCCCCAGATGATGAGCTAGAGGAGGGCTGGGACTAGGTCTGAGTCCTCTCGCTGTCTCCCCACCCCCATCCCGCAGGCCTGGCTACGAGAGGAGGGGCTCAGGCTGTGTCCACCCGGTGACCACACGTGGGTGACATCAGACTGATGGCATGGCAGGGACTCAGCCAACAGCTCGGTACTGACCACACACAGTGCTGGAACTGCCCGAGGAGGTAAGGGCAGGCAGGGAAGGCTGCCCGGGGCTTAGGGGTTGGACATCCATGCCTAGAAAGCAAAGGAGGGTTCAGCCGGGTGGAGCAGAGGACCCCTGAGCAGTCCTGGCTGGAGCAACCCAGCTGTTAGGATGTGGCCACAGAGAAGGTGGGGTGAGTGTGGGGTCACTTTCAGGTAGAAGCTCTGGAAGATCCTGGTGAAAGGCCTGCCTGGGGCAGTATGGGGATGGGAGGGAGACATGAAACCAGATCCTGCTCTGGCTTCAGAATCCCCAAATCTCCCGTGGGGGACCTCATACGGGACCCACTGGGAGGCTTAGGCCTGAGTCAAGACGCCCTAGAGGGATCCTGACTTTGGGTTCACAAGGTCATATATTTCTGTAAAATCTGCAAAAGTAAAATATATTAACTTGCACTGGCTGAGATCTTTCCATCCTGACTTCCCTTCCTTCCCACCTGTGTCCTACAGCCTTGAATAGCTATAGGCATTTTCTATTCTTAACCTTTCATTCTTTTTTTGTTTTGTTTTTCCTAAGTAGGCTCCACGCCCAATGTGGAGCTTGCACTCACAACCCTGAATTCAAGAGTTGCATGCTCTACCGACTGAGCCAGCCAGGCGCCCCTTCATTCTTTTTCTTAAAGAGGCCCTCAGATAAGCTTCAGGCTCCACAATCCTGGATCCACAGGGGTTCTCCATTTTCCCAGTTGCAAAGAGAGCAAAGGCTGTGGAAGGTCTCCATAGGAGTAAAGATGATCTCCCTGAGTCCTCCTGAAGGCACTGAAAATTGAGGAGAAAAGAGGAGAGACTTGTCTAGGGTCTCACGATCCAGGAGAGTCCCACCTGAGCGCCCCCCGTTTCAAGACCCCTCTACTGACCCCGTGCCACCCAGAGCGGCCACCCTCTCAGGAGACCCGGAGAGCGGGGCTCTGTGCCTCTGCCTCAGTGGCTCTAGGACCACGAGGTGGCAGCAGACACCGTGTTTCCTTCTCCCCGGAGCTCGTTCCACCACAGCTCCCCGGCCCCACAGAGCCAGAATTTCAGCAGGTTCCAAACGCCTTCTTCAGCTCTTTCCTGCCATCTCAGGAAACAGGGAGTCCTGGCCTGGCCACTTACTGGCTGTGTGCTCATGAGCGAACACTTCACTTCTCGAAGCTTCGTTTCACTCAACCATATACTAGGGATATCTCGTGGGAACAGGTTAGTGAAGCACCTGGCAGATACATAAGCTAATCATCAGCAACCGCTGCTGGTTCAATAGGGGCTTCTGGAGCTGGAGGCTTCCCTGAGAGGGAGTTCTCCCGGCGGGAGTGGCCCCCTCCCCACACTCGAGCAAACCCAGAGGAACCCCTAGGCAGCAGGGCCTTCCAGAGCCCTTACATGTTCATTGGTGGGGCACCCTCTGCGTCCATGCCTGGGTCCCTCCCCGGACCAGGGCATCTGACTTGGCTTTTCCGTCATCCTTCTCTTGGAGGGAGCTCTGCAGCCTCGTGTCCACCTCAACGTCATCCTGGGGATCTGTCCCAGGCTTCAGATGGGTTGTCCTGGGCTGGGGGTGGGGGTCCTTGAACCAATGCCTGTCAATTCTCTCTCTCCTCTCAGCCCTCCCCAAAGGACTGCGGCACCCAGCCAGGACATGGCTGTCTTTACCTCAGAGACCTCCTGGCTATCCCCAAGTCTGCTACCCACCCACCTCCCCCAGCTGCCCCCATCTAAACGTGGCATTCACTCTGGGCCAAATACACCAAACCAGCTTTTGTTCCCAGTACACTTCACCATCCAGGCCCTTATGCAGTTTGTTCCTCCACCTGGAACACCCTTGTCCATTTCCATATAGTGAACTCATCCTTAAAAATCTAGCTGGTGGGCCCCCTCCTCCAGGCAGCCTTCCCTAATCCCCCAGTTGGGGCCCCTTCTCCTCTCTGGGCTCCGGTATATTGTTTCTTTTAGGCCTTTCCCATAGGAGGCCATGAATCACAACAGGACAGTCCATTATGTTTGGAGAGCAACTCTGTTTACAAATGGCTTCCCCTTTTAGTGTCTTGGAGCTGGGCAAGGCAGCAGGGTTGCGCCATTACCTCATTTGACTGACACGGAAACAGGCGAGGAGAGAAATATGACTGGCCAGGTCCCACGCCCTCCCTCCCTCGGTGGAGTCAGGACTGAAAGCTGCAACAGATTCCAGCCACACCCCCTGCCTCAAGCCTGAGCTTGCCGGTCTCCACCATCCCTCGTGCCCTGGTCTTGTGACTCTCTTCCCCTTTTAGACAGAGCAGGGTATTGGCCTGTTTTTAATAAGGTGCTCAGTAAAATTGTGTTGAAGTAACAGATGCTCCCATATTGGCCCTGGCCCCTCGCCCTAGCCCCTAGCCCATGCCCTGGCCTCTTTATCACCCAACTCAAGACCCAATCACCCAATCCAAGCTGGTGGCCCTGCTCAGGCACTGGCAGGATAAGGAGCTGGCTGGAGGCCCAGGAAACTCAGAGGAGGAGGGGGGACACAAACAGGTTCCTTCCCCTGCCCCAGAAGCTTATCAGCGCCCCACAGGCTCCAGGCAAACTGGGTGCTCAGCTTAGGGCAGAGATCTGCCCTCGGCCTGTCACCTTCACGCCCTCCATTGCTCTTCAACTGGATGACCTTGGGTTGTCACTTCCAACTCTCTCAAGTCTCAGACCCTCTTTAGAACACTCTTGGCCGTAAGCATTCAGCGAGATCAAATGGGAGAATAAAATAACTGCCATCAGTAAATGGGAGTGGTCTCCTCTGGAGGTCTCCCCCACAGGGAGCAGCTCAGGGAACTGCTCCCTACAGTCTGGGAAGGGAGGGGACGCTTCACAGGCAGAGGTACTGGGGCAGGGGGACCCTGAAGTCCAGGCAGTGACAGCACCCCGACCCCCTTCTCCCCCCACCCCCCGCCCCGTGACCGACAAGGCCACGTTGACCCATACAAGTGCAGAAGTCACCTCAACAAGAAACAGAGAGACTGCCTAAGCAGAGAGGCCCCTGGAGCAGGGCAGAGCTCTCTAGGTCTCCAGGGCCTGGGGATGGGGGGCGGGGGCGGGCGTGGGCAGAGAGAGGGGAGGACGGCGACATATTTATAAGACACAAAGAGAGAGGGTCACACAGAGTCACACCCTTTATGCAAACTCACCAACAGGGACACACCGTGACACAGATGCAACCCCCGACCCCCCCACACACATACAAATACACAGAGCCACACAAAAAATCAAGATCACAAACACAACCCCACATGTACTCCCCACGCACAAACTCGGAAACGCAGAGCTCTCCCCGGCCACCCCAACACACACATTCCCCGGCACACACACACACACACACACACACTTATCAGGCCGGGGCACGCGCTGGCGCTGCTGAGTCACCCGCACGGCAGCTCGGCCCTGGGAGCCGGAGCCGCAAGCCCGCCCGGGGCGGGGAGGGGCGGGGCCTGCGGCCCGGCTGCGCCGGAGCCTCGGGCGGCTCTGCGGGCATTCTCCTCGCCCCGCCCCCTGGGCGGAGGCGGAGCGTCAGAGCGCCGGGAGCGAGAGAGAGGAAACCCCTTTGCAGTGACGGAATCTAGGCATTCACAGCCTGCTCTCTCCTGGGTTGCTGGAATACACGTGGGAGCAATTAAAAAATAATACTGGATGCATTACTGGGTATTTGCATATGTATTTTCATTCTCTCATTTAATTTTTGCAACAGCTCTATATAAAGTTTGGGCTGTTGTTAATCCCATTTTACCCCCCCCCCCCGAGGGAAAATGACTTGCCCAAAGGCACAAAGTGGTAAAACGCAGGGCCCAGACTCAACTGCTTCCAAAGCCTGAGAACGTAAGCCACTGGGCATTATTACCTGGTGGGCAGGTGAAACTAAGCAGGTGAAAGGTATGTCAATATGCTTGGGAGCCTGCATGTGTGTGTCAGCTTTCCCCATGCGTTCTACAGGGCTAGGGACTGAAGGGTCTCAAGTGTCTCGATTTCTGGTTAAAGGAACTAAAGCTTCTTCGGTGCTTTGGAGCCCACCCACCTATATCAGAAAGCATCCCCTAGATCTAGGGGCTCAGGCAGACCCTCTGCTAGACTGAGTTTCTTGAAGGCAGGGACCAGGGCCCTGAAGCCTAAAACAAGACCTGACTTGGAGGCTGCAGTGAATTTGGTGGGGGCAATACATTAATTTATGACCTTGATATAATATTAACATCAATAATCATAATAAGTGCTAGCAATTTTTGGAGGCTTAGGAGACTGGCACTGTTCTTAATACATGTCCTTTACATGGATCATTTCATTTAATTCTCACAACAATCCCAGAGAAAAGTACTTAAAAAAAAGAGAGATTTATTTATTTCAGAGAGAGCGAGAGAGAGCGTGCGGTGCGCCAGCGTGAGCAGGGGGAGGGGCAGAGGGCAAGGGAGAGAATCTCAAGCAGACTCCCCTGCATCCGGGAGCCCCACACAGGGCTCCACGCAGGCCTCAAACCCACGACTCTGCAGCACCCAAGAGTCAGACACTGAACCGACTGAACCACCCAGGCGTCACGAGTAAAGTACTTTTATTAACTCCATTTTACAGTGGAGGAAACAGGCTTGGAAAGGGTTAGTAGCTTGTTCAAATCAAGGGCAGCGCTAGGGATTGAGACCTACGCAGTTTGATTCCAGGGCCCATCTAATAGGAAGACCACTGAACTCCCAGGAAGTCACTTGCCTTTACTGGGCCTCAGTTTCCCCCACTTGCCCAAAAATGAGGTAGCGAGGGGAGGGGACTTGGACCAGTGACTATGTAAGCCCCTTCCGGTGCTGATGGACCCTAAGGAGGGGGAAAGTCTCTGACAAGAGTGGCAAGATAGGGATGAGAGGAACAAGAACCATACTTACTGAACACCACCTATTATGTGCCAAACCTGTGCCGGGAACTTACCATATATCACTAATTCTCCGAAAAGTATTGTAAGATTTATAGTTGAGGAAACTCAGATTCAGAGAAGTGACTTGCTCAAGGTCACAAAGAACTAAATGGGGGGACAGGTGATCTAGGTGAGTCTCACCAGGGTCACTTCCCTAGATTCCCTAGGATCAACTCCCTTCCTACCACCCTTCCAGCCCTTAGGTTAGGGGCAGCACCACGTGGCAAATTGCATCATACTTTTGCCGTATGACGTCAGACACCACACCACCCAATCCAGGAGCTCCCTACCCAATCCTCCCCTGACCCTCGGGTCAACACGGGGCAGCTCGTCCGCGTCAGACCGCACCTGCAGCCCCAACCCTTTCCCGGTTGCGACGCTCGCACTTCTCGGCACCGTCTCTTCACCGCCCCGCCGATTGGCAGTTGCCTGCGCCAATCAGGAGGTCTGCCGGGTCGGGGGCGGGGCCTCACTCCCGAGTTGCCCTGTCAGTGCAGGTGGAGGCCCCCGGCGGGGCAAAGTGGCAGGAACCTCTTAAAGGGCGAGAGCGGCGGAGAGCGAGAACGCGGCCCGGCCCGGTCCGGCCAGGTCCCCGCCCCGTCCGGCCCAGGTGAGCCTGGACTGTCCAGGGGCGATCCCGGGTCCCCGGGAGGGACGGGGTGAGGGACAGATGGACCCACCTCCAAGGGCCCGTGCCGTCCCGGTAGGGGCGAGGCCACGGTCTAAGGGTCAGGGGAGGAGGGCTCTCGGGGTCCCGGCCCCAGAACTGGGGTCCACAGGGGCCTGGACGTCTCGAAGTTTGGGGTGCGGGGAGGGGCGCGGGCGAGAGGAGGGGGGTCCGGGAGCTCGGTCCGGGGCTGGACGCTTGCGGTTGGCGGTCCCGCGCGGTCCCGGCCTGCCTGGGGCGGGGGGTCCCGGGTAAGGTCTCCGCGGGCGGGTCTCCGCAGAGTGCTGCGGCCCCAGGTACCCCCCCCCCCACCCCAGCCCCGCCCTGTCCGGCCCGCTTGCTCCTGCCCGGCCCGCCGCAGCGCTGGCCGGAGCGGGAGGGCGGGCGGCGCTCAGCGGGAGGGGGGCCCCCCGGGCCTAGAACCCCGCTCCTGGCCCCGGCCCTTACGTAACTGACTTTGAGTTTCCGGACTGAGGGACCCGTGAGCTGGGGTGCCAGCTGTGCCAGCCAGGATGGCCCTCCTGTCGCCGCCCCGGCCCCGCACGCTCCCTTCCAGGCTTGGTCTCGGGGACTTTCCTCGGTCTCTGGTCTCCCCAGGCTCTCTGTCGCTCTCAGGTTCCTGCTTGCTCTCATCCCCCCGATTCCCCGTGTCCCTCATCTCTCCTCTCTCTGCTGTCCTGTCCCTATCCCCAGTCTTACCCCGCGAGTTTCTCGTCTTAACGTACACTTTCCGGCAGACCCCACCTCTTTTGGGTAGAGCTAGAGTTCTCCCCTCCAGCAAATTGGAGGTGGGGACTTGCAGACAGACCCCAGCCCAAGCTTGCCCCAGAAGCGGGGAGGGTAGGACTGTTCCTGTAGGGTTGGTGGGGGTATTTCAAGGCCCACAGCTTCCCTGGGGTGGGAGTGGCTGGATGTGACCCCTCACGTTCACGGACTAGGGCTGAAGGCAGCACCTTCCCTGCTTCTGGAGCCCTTTTCTCCCGAAGGAGGCGGCAATGCCTGGCCAGGCCTGGTGCTCAGGGCAGCTGGGAGTCCCTGTGAGAGCTGCCTGGTGTCAGGTCTGGGTCAGATCCTCAGCTACTGAAGGGGAGAGGGAGGGCCAGAGCACTGGCACAGAGCCCCTGAGGTTTCAGCAAGCTCCCTACCTTCACCCCAGTTACAGGCCTGGGCAGGAGGCTGGGAGTGGGGAGGGTCAACAGGAGGGGGTCAGAGGACTTTTGCCTGGGGGTAGGGGAAGCGTGGAGATAGAGGTGACAGACTGTCAGGTCTGAGGAGCATGCACTGGGGTCACCCCCTGCCTTCAGTGAGGCAGACACCTCAGAAATAACTCCTGGACCCTGCTGCTGCTGGGGGTGTGTAAACAAGCTGTTATATAGCAGCCATGAGGTGGGAAAGGTTAATTCTGACTGGGATTGTGGCAGGAGAGACTTTGCAGAGAAGGGTGGAAGGTTTGGGAAGAAGGGGATCCAGAAGCTTTAGGGAGCAGAGAGGTGGGAGGAAAGGGGACATCAGGTGCCCTGCAGGCTTTGCATGCAGCAGAACTGGGTTTAAATCTTGGCCCTGCCACTTTGCTGTGTGACCTTGCATGAGTCACTTCCCCTCTCTGAGTCCCAGGTTCTTCCTTAGTCAATAATCCAGACCTCACAGGCATTAGCACAATCAAATGAGGTAATAAGTTTGCAGTGACCAGAATGACACCTGGTCCCGGAGTAGGCCAGTGAGGGTGTTTTAAGAAGGGAACGGAGTGAGGAGGCCCTGAGGTTTCGTCTGTATATTAGGAGTCAGGCCGGGCCTGCCAGGTCCCAGCAATGTGTGAGGCAGCTGGAGCATCTGCATGAGGGGGTGATGCTCAGTGAGGTAAAGAGGTGCCACACCCATCTGTCTCCGGATCAACCCATCCCTGCATGGCCTAGACTAGGCTGGCCTCCCTCCTGTAGGTTGCAGGTGCCAAAAGAAGCTCCCAGGGCTCCCAGGCTGCTGCACCTGCTAGACTGGTGGGGGTGGGTGGGGTTCCTGGTAGGGCAGGGCCGGCACCCCCTCTGCAGAGTGGACCCTGGCCAGGAGCCTGGCTGGCTGTGCTGGGCAGGAATATCCCAGCCTGGCTGGGAAGATGCTGACGCTGTATAGGCTCTGGAGGCCCAGAGCTCTGCTGGCTGGGGTTGTGCCCAGCTGATGGGACCCAGCTGCAGGGTGAGACAGAGGCCAGGGTGGCAGTGAGGAAGGGAGATGCAAGGAGACATCTCTGGAGGGGGAGCCTGAGCAGAGCTTCTCTGTAGAGCCAAAGAGGAACTGCATGGGTTTGTCCCTAAGCCCTGCCCAAGTACCACATATAGGTCTGCTAGCCACAGAGCTAAACAGGATACCCACAAAGGGCTCCCCATAAAGAGCAGAGGGAGCAACCTGCAGGTCAGGGCCCTACTGGGGTTTCCTCAGAGGGCCAGCCCCTCCTGGCGTCTGCCCAGGTAAAAGAGCTGGTCATTGAAAGGCGACCTTGGCCCACCTTTGGACCTCAGTTTCTCCATCTATAAAACACGGTTTTTAGTATAGTTGAGTGCAGACATTCCTTGGCCCATGGGTTTGTGGCTGAAGTTGGTAATGGGGTAAAAGGTGAGAGGGGGAGGGGCAGGGTAGCCATGGCTGAGCTTGTGGAAGAAGAGTTTGGGTCAGGAACAGCTCGGATCCTGGGCTGACCATTTGATAAGTATTTCAGATGAAAGGACTGGCATTGGAGAGGTTCAGAGTCTTGTCTGGGGCTGTGCAGCTCGTATTACAGACACCAGGGGAAAAAAAAACCAAGGGAAGGCCAGCAGAACAAAATCCAGGCAGATGCCTGTTGGAATCCTGGCTCCACCACTTAACTAGGCTTGGAGCTATGAAGGGACACACCCAAGCGCATGCAGAGAAGAGTCCCTTCACCTCACTGTCCTCATCTGTAAAATGGGAATAGTAAGAATTTTGCCTTTGTCCACTTCCTGGGTCACTGTGAAGGTCAAAGGAGATGAGATATTTGTAGCATTGGGTGAGAGTGCTGTTGATTTTTCAGTCCAAAGTTGCAATTCTGGGTGCGTGTTTTGGGGAGAGGGCATTTCTGACCTCCCCTCTGCTGAGAGGCTGTACCCGGGGACCTGCTGGAGAACAGCCCTAAAAATAGCACCACCGCTTACCAACTGGTTACCACGTGCCAGGCACCGGGCCCAGAGCTTCACTTCTATTGTCTCTTTTAATCCCTACCTTGTCAGGTAGGTGGTGGCCTGACCCACACTAGGTCCCTCCAAAACCCAGGCCTATAGCTCCCTGTAATGACAGTAGCTACCAGTTATGAACAGTTTACTGTGTGCCAAGCATTGTGCAAAATGTTTTCTACATATTAACTCACTTAATCCTCACAACAACCCTGGAGGTGGGCACTAATGCTATCCCCATTTTACAGATGACTCATTGAGGCACAGAGAAGTTAAGAAGATGGGCCCCATGTCACAAAGCTAGTGAGCGAGAGCCAGGGTTTGAACCCAGGTTCGTAAGCTTCCTCGTTGAGGCACTCATCACCGTTGTAACTCATTCAGGAGTCACACGCCTTCCCCCTCCCTGCACTGTATATTCCATGCGCGCAGAGGCCACGTCTGTCTTCTTCAGACTGTATCCCCAATACCCTGCACACGGTGGGTGCTCAGTGAGTATTTGTCTACAGGGATCCCGCTGCCTTCCGTGGGCTGGGGCTGGGAGGAGCTCTGGGTATGCTATCAGATGATCAGATTGCCCACTAAGGGGGTGTCTGCCCTAGCAGAGCCCCGGGGGCAGCAGCTGGGCAGGATGTTCCCCTGGCCAAGGATGAAGAGGGGCCCCAAAGAGTGTCTTGCTTGTGTCTCACTGCTGTTCTTTGTTTCCGTGTGCCCCTGCGGTCATGGTGATGGCTCCCCGGCTTCTCCCGGCTTCTCCCGGACGGGCTGCACGACCCCACCGGCTGCTGCTGGGTGAGTCCTGGTTTGCCTAAAGACTACCTCTCGGGCTTGATTCTAACGTGTGTCCTGCAGCGCTGAGGCCACTGGGAGGTGTCCAGGAGCCTAGCGGTGGGGCAGGGGGAGGGGGACTGAGGGAGGGCATTCTGTGACGTTTGGATCCTACCCCAACCAGCTGACTTCTCTCCAGATACTTAGCACACTGGGTGGTGATTTTTTTTTTTAACGAATTTATTTATTTATTTGACAGAGAGAGACACAGCGAGAGAGGGAACACAAGCAGGGGGAGTGGGAGAGGGAGAAGCAGGCTCCCCGAGGAGCAGGGAGCCCGATGCCAGGCTGGATCCAAGGCAGACGCTTAAAGACTGAGCCACCCAGGCGCCCCGCGGGTGGTGATTTTTGAGACATGTGACCCAATGCAAAGGTGTTTGGGGCCAGACATGGTCAGGAATCTGCATTCTGCCCCTTGTAGCGGGGGGGGCTCTTCGCAGGTCCGTTTCGCATCAGTAAATTGGGAATCTTGACAGCTACCTGACATGGCATGTTTGTTCTTTTCTTCATGTAAGCCCCAGGAGGGCAGGGATTTTTGTGTATCTGTTCACTGCCGTTTAGTAGCTACTCAATGAATATTTCCGAATGAATGAGGATATTTATTCATTCCCTGTCACTATGCCCCATCACCGTGCTTTGTGTTGGATTAAATGGATCATTGATAGAAAGTGACCACCATCAGAGGGCTCAGTGGACAGGAGTTCTCTCTTAGCTCCCTAGACTGGGGGGTTCCTTAGGGTGAGGGCTCTGTTTTTGTTTTTTATTTATTTGTTATTTTTTTAAAGATTTTATTTATTTATTTGACAGAGAGATAGAGAGCACAAGCAGGCAGAGAGGCAGGCAGAGGGAGAGGGAGAAGCAGGCTCCCCGCCGAGCAGGGAGCCCGATGCGGGGCTCGATCCCAGGACCCCGGGATCATGACCTGAGCCGAAGGCAGCCGCTTAACCGACTGAGCCACCCAGGCGCCCCTGTTTTGTTTTGTTTTGTTTTTGTTTTTGTTTTTTTAAGATTTTATTTATTTGACAGAGAGAGACACAGCCAGAGAGGGAACACCAGCAGGGGGAGTGGGAGAGGGCGAAGCAGGCTTCTCGCTGCGCAGGGAGCCCAATGCCTGACTCGATCCCAGGATCCTGGGACCATGACCTGAGCCGGAGGCCAACGCTTAACGACTGAGCCACCCGGGTGCACAAGGGTGAGGGCTCTGTTAAGCGAGCTCTGGGTGCTCTGAACTGAGGGTGGGGCCGAGTACCACACCCATCAATCAGCACAGAGAGGGCCTGAGCAACTAGACTCGGGGGAGGGAGCAACGGAGCCTCTAGGTTTCCCCAGGAGAGAGGGGCAGGCTGGGGAGATCTGGGGCTGAAGGTGGGAGGGGTTAAGAGGGTCTCTGCCTCCCAGTCTGCCACTTTCCTCCCTGTGTGACCTTGGACAAGTCACTGACTTCTTTGTCTTGGAGACCTCATCTGCAACATGCATATCATAACACCTCCCCCACATGGGTGTGGGAAGGAGCCAGTGAGAAGTGCCCAGCACAGGGCCCTGCTTGGTAATTGTTGGTTTCCTCCCAGTGCTGAGCTCGTTCTGGGAGGGGGCCAAGTCAAGTATCCCTCTTTTTGGCTCCTTTCACCTATTTTAACTTCCCACCCAGTTGGGACTACAGTCCAGGAGTCAGGAGCCCCAGACTCTCCAGCAGCCTGGCCAGGGCTCTGGCCGAAGGGCTGGGCTCTACCCAGTGTGGATGCAGCTCAGTAGAGGTCCCAGTCTTGCTGCAGGACTTGATTCAGTAGCCTACCTTCTCTGGGCCTCCATTGCCTCACCTCCAGCATAGGGTTACTAAAGCACACTTCCCTTGAAGAATTATTTAATGAGCAAATGGGTGGATCAGGCATTATAATCACTATTACTTTTGGGTCTGGCTGAGGAGGCTCCAGGGGAGGGCCCTGGAGAATCCCATTCCCTCTTGGCGTCAGGATCCGGGGAGTCTGTAGTCATCGTATGTATTATCGTCATCAGATGTTTCTCATATGCTGGGTGGGTTGTTACATGCTATTTCAGATGCATTATCTCATCTAGTCCTCCTGGCAATCCAGGCATTATGGTCCCCACTTTATGGGTGTGGGAACTGGTACTGAGTAAATCAAGTGAGTTACCCAGAGTCACATAGTTATTTCGGGGTAGACCTGGAGTTCAGACCCAAGTCTGCTCACCCCAAGGCCCTAATTCTTAGCGTAAAACTCTCTTACCTTCCCCTAGGGGGCAGAGACTGTGCCCGAGTCTGCTCTACCTTCAGTGCTCAGCAAAGGGCTGGTGAGGGCTACAGGACTGTTTCCTGAACACACACACACACACACACACACACACACACACACACACACACACACACACACACACACACACACCTACACCCCATACCCCCACTCAGGCCGGTGCTCTAAGAGTCTCACAGAGGGTCAACAGGAGGCAGGAGAAGGCCTGATACTGGTGGGGAGGCAGACCTGGCTTAGAATTCCCTATCTATTGCTTACTAGTTGTGTGATCTTGGGCAAGACATTTAACCTCTTGGAGTCTTAGCTTCCTTATCTATAAAAGAGGAATAATAAAAGAACCTATGTACCTCCTAGAGTTCTTATGAGGATTAAATAATGCAATGAGGTACAAGGTGAGTACCCGATGATAGCGTTGACAGTAATTATTGTTATTATTATAGTTTTGAGTGTTATTTTAGGATTACAAAGATAGCCCTCTTGGGACAGTGGAGACTGGGTCTGGGAGGGGCCTGCTGGGGACAGGTAGGTAGCAAGCTAGTCTGACAGGTTCTGAAAGACACCAGTAGGGTTAAGGGATGGAGGAGGCCTCTTGGAAGTAAGCATGTACCTCCCTTTCCTAGCCATCTGCTTTCCCTCATACCCCTCCGTGCCAGGCCCTGTGCTGGGCATGGGGCACCGAGATGAATCTGTGAGGTCTCTGCCTCCCCAGCCTGCCCCAGCTCAGAGTCTAGCTTGGGGGAAGGACCCAGAACTACCACCTCCACCTCTGATCAATGCACTGAAATGTGAACTGTGACTATCTCCTCAGGCAAAGATCAGGAGAAAGGGCATTCCTAGTGGAAGGAACTGTTTTGCCGGGGTACAATCATGACCTGCACTTGGAATGCAGCTAGAGAGACAGGCTTAGGAGAGCTAGGGGGACTTGTCCCAGAGCCAGTGGGGGGCCATTAGATATGCAACAGGGGAACGACATGGTCAGGCTTATATTTGGGGAGGATTGCCTGATATGGACAACAAATGGGAGGGGAGAGGCAGGGGCGACTCTGCAGGTGAGGGGCGCTGAGATGCAGCCTGGGACCGAGCCATGAGATGGGGAGCAGTGGGTGCATGTGAGGTCTGTTTAGGACCCGAGCCAGCAGGATGTGATCATGGACTGCGGCGGGCAGGCAGGAGAGGCAAGAGGTGAGAGTGAGCTCTTAGGGTCTGTGGGGTGACGGGGCCTGCTGGAGTCTCTGGCTGAGGCACATGTCCAGGAGGAGGAGCCAGACCTGGATTGGGGGATGAAGCCGCTTGTCTGTTTTTGCCACCTTCTGCCTCAGTTCCCCCAGGCAGCAGTAATGTCTGAGCTGGACACTCGGGCAAGACCTCAGTCCATTGAGGCCCATGCCCCCGACTCCTGCCTTGGGGGTCACTTCTGGTGACCCTGGCTGGTCCGGCTGGGATGAGAGAGCTCTTTGGGGGTGGGGGCCAGGCAGGGGCCATGTGGTGCAGAGAAGGCCTGGCTTCTAGCTCTACCAGTGTCACTGAATGCGTGACTTCTGGAAGTCACTCCCTCTCTCTTGCCCTCCTTTTCCGCGCCTCAAGAGAGAGGACAAGAAAACCTGTTTTGCCTGCCTCACAGATTCAGTGATAAAATGCAATGTCTAGAGACAACAAATATTTATTGAGCACTGACTTCGTGCTGGGTTCTGAGGGGGGTTCCTGCCATGAGCCCAGCTTCTGCGTGGGCCCAGCTGAGTAGGTGGTTAACTCTTTCTAGGCATCGGGTATCTGAGCTGGGATTTGAAGGGCAAATAAGAGCTCTCTAGGCGGGCAGTGGAGGGAACAACTTTGTAAGCATGGGGAACAGCATGTGTGAAGCCTTAAATCCACATAATGTGCTCAGGGCACGTCCGTATGTAACGTAGTTTGGTGTGGCTGGAACAGAAAAGGGTGAGGTGATGCCGTGCCGGGAGAGGAGGCTGGGCAGGAGAGTGGGGCCCAGATCATGCAGGGCTCTGGGGACGGTCACTTTGGAGGTGATCATGCGCAGAACTGCCTGCTCTTCTGGGACTGCTAGGGCTCTTTCCACCCTACTCGCCCCATCTCCCCATCTCTCCCAACCCCAGTCAGTCCCAGTGGCTGCCTCCTCACTGGGGAGTCAACCACCTGGGCTCCCTGCCGGCTCTGCCGCTGATGAGCTGTGTTTCCGGCCCTTGTCACCTGCCCTGTCTGCACCACTTTTCACTTCAGTAAAATGGGGACAGCTGGCCCTCCTCATGGGGAGGGGCAGTCGCTTCAGTGAGATAGTCCTCGCCGGTGGCCTTGCACAGTGTCTCCATGTAATGGACAACCACAAAAAGGCGCTCCAGTTCAGTCCTCAGTATTTGGATTCCTCAATCTCTTTGGTCCCACCCGCTTGTTTCCCCTGCCTCTCCTGGCGGCCGCTCTGGCCAACAAAGGGAGGAAAGGATTAAGAAACAAGCCCAAATCTCCAGAGGGGTCCTGGCTGACTGCCCAGCTCGCCCCCATCTGCCCCTTGCCCCCCTTGGCCTCAGGCCCAAGGACTCTCAGTCTTGAGACCTGGGCTCCCCCCAACTCCCCACCCCAGGGGCCCCTTCCTGGCTGGAGGCCAAAGCCAGCAGCAGCCTTGAAACCGGGACAAATATTTTGAAAATCTGTGGCTTTATTTTTTTTCCCCTGGAAGCTGATAACCAGGCCCTTTTTTTCTAGGTGACGGGGAGAAGAGTAAGTGTGGTGTCCCGTATCTGTGGGAGGCCCTAAAGTCTGGGCAGACCTGGACCTGAGCCTCCTGGAGTTTACAGTAGAGGCTGCTGACCAAGTCCTTGTTGGTACAGATGCAGGAACCCCAAATCCGAGTGGGTGGCTGATGGTGCAGGGTCACGCAGCAGGGACCCAGTTCTTGAGACCCTTTTTGTGCTACCCTATGAATGGGTGTGATGTGGGGACCTTGGCTGTCACTTCACTTTTCTGAGCCTCGGTGTCCTCTGCTGTAAAATGGGGCTGATTTTACTGTGAGGATTGGCAGTGATGTAGATAAAGCTCTTAGTCCAGTGCTGAGCACTATGAGGCTTCAGTGGTCGGTCCGTAGTGTTAATACTATTATAAATGCCGCCTCTAAGAACCTTCTTCCTGCGTCTTCCCAGTCTAGGGCCTTGATACAGTTTCTTGTTGAACAATTGACACCCAGTGAATCGGTTTCAAAGCCAGAGGCTCAGCATCTTTTACCCTCCTCCCCCGCTCCCCCTCTTCTGGTTGGCTGGAACACTCTAGCCTCACCCTCGGCCTGGTTTTGGCCCCTGCCCCCAGCCCATCCTGCCCTCCTGGCACCTAGCCTGCATCATCTCCCTTCCAGGAGCCACATGAGGACAGAGTTTCCTTCTGCCCTGCCTCTGGTTAATGCCACTGCAAGCACTTTGGGAAAGCAGAGTCGGAAGGGTCTTGCCTCACCCAGGCCTAGGCTGAGGGGGCTGAGGTGGAGGGTGAGCTCCCTGGAACTGTCCTCCGGGAGCTGGGGCAACAGGAAGACTTCTGCGGAGGTGGGGAAATGGGTAGGCAAAGAAGAAGAAACCTGGTCCACAGCCCCCATGTGGTGGAATAGAAGGGCTGCTAGACTGGGGGCTGGCGGGCCACACCCCTCCCCCAGCTCTTCACCTGCCCTGGCCGAGCCTCCGTTTGCTGGTTTATAAAAAGAAGGCAATGGATTGATGTCAAAGGTTT
This sequence comes from Zalophus californianus, assembly GCF_009762305.2. Classification (NCBI taxonomy): domain Eukaryota; kingdom Metazoa; phylum Chordata; class Mammalia; order Carnivora; family Otariidae; genus Zalophus; species Zalophus californianus. The sequence continues at coordinate 21,650,084 of NC_045598.1, forward strand.
CTACTAATATTATAGGATTAAAAGAAGGGATTTGGGAGCCGACAGACCTCAGTTTAAATCCCAGCTTCACCACTTACCAACTGTGGGACCTCTAGGGAGTTCTACCTCCGAGAGCGTTAGTTTTCTCACTAATAACGTGGGAAAAATATTAGCACCTTCTCTTAAGATTACCTAAGGGGGGCTTTTGGGGCTAAATTAGGAAATCCAGGTAAATACTCAGTCCACAGCTGGCACATTGGAATTTACTGTTGTTGTTATTCTACGGTTAGTAGAGACAAGAAGGCCGGTCTGCAAACAGTTCACTGAGATGGCAGGGCTTGAGAAATTCATTTGTTCGTTCATTCATTCATTTACTCACTCAACAGATACTTAGGATTTGCATGGGGAGGACACAGAGAAGAGAAGCAGGGAGGCACCAGCAGGCTGGGGTCAAATAGACCTGCCCATTCTAGCTGTGTGATGTGGATCAGTTACTTCTCTTTTTTGGATCTCACTCCCTTATCTGGGAAATGGTGAGATGGTGAACGTAATCTTTGCCTCCAGAGTTGTCATAAGGCTTAAGAGAGTTCAGGTACACAGTGGGTGATCAGTCTGTGTATGATTCCTTTCCTCTCCCAGCTCTGTTAATGACTGGGCCTATGATCTCAGGCAAGTCCTTAAATACACTGGGCACACTTCCACCCCAGGGCCCTTGCACTTGCTGTTCACTCAGCTTGGAACTCTCTACCCCCAAATACTTTCATGACTTGCTCTCTCATGTCCTTAATTTTTTTTGTTTGTTTGTTTGAATGTCACCTGCTCAGTAAGGCCCTTCCTATCTTATTTAAAATGGTAAGACCCTTTCCTGCCACAACACGAACATTCCCTGTCTTCCCTCCAGGCCTATTTTTTTTCTCTCCATAGCACTGATCATTCTTTGACATACTGTATTTTAGTGAACATTTGTTTATTGTTTGTCTCCCCCCCCCCCATTGGAATGGTAAGCTCAGTGGTGACAGTGATTTTTGTCTGTCTTGTTCAGTGTTATATCCCCTGGATCTAGAAGAGTGTTTGGCTCATAGTAGGTGCTAAATAAATATTTGTGGAGTGAATTAATGAATAAATGAAGCCTCTTCTCTCTGGGTCTGGCACTATGCTATGCAGATAAATAATTCTCAATAAGTAATTGTATGAGTGGCCATCACCCTCTCCATTTGCCAGATAATACTTTGGCTGGGTCAACACTAAAGCCCTTTTGCTTCTGACATTTTCTGCCAGGGCATCAGTTTCAGCTGGAGTGCCCAAATCTTTTGTTCCTGAGCCTGAGCTATGCAGAATTTCTAGTTGGGGCTGTTTGGCTGTTGGGCCCACAATGGTTATTATGTCATTATTGGTAATTAGCACGTAGGCCCAGAGGATTGAGCTTTTTGTTTTTCAGCAGAAATCACAGCAAAGAGCTGTGCCAGCCGGGGAAGCCCAGGCCTCGTGCAGTTTCCTCTGTAACTACCCCCTTCCCAGCCAGGGGTGCATGGCTTAGGCAGACCAAGAGAGAGGTGTCCAAAGCTCTGGGCACATGGGTAGCCAGTTCACCGCTGTCTTCCCTAGGTAGTACCCTGCAAAGTTTCTCCTCCACACCCTCAGCTCTCTCTGCCTGGTATAAAGGGGGGGGTGGTTCCCTAATTCCCCTGAGGGAGCTAGGTATAAGGTTTCTAAATATCCAGTGGACAGGGGCATTTTCTGATGCTCAGGATTCAGTATTATGGGTGAGGGAAGTAACCCTGGGTTTAAGACTCAGGGGCCTGGGTTTAATTCCCTGCTTAGCTGCTTGGTTGTTGGGTCACCATAGACAACTCACTATCTCTTGCAAGGCCTCACCTTTCTCATCTGTCAGAGATAGAGACACCTACCTGGCCTCACTGGAAAGAGCAGGATAGTGTAGTGGGCAAAGGATAGGGTTCTGGAGTCAGACGAACTTGGCTTCCCAACTATGCCCCTCCCTAGCTACATGACACTGGGCAACCTGCCTCATCTCTCTGACTTCAGTTCCAAAGCTATAAGATGGTGTTAAAATATTACCCACTCCACAGGGTTGTTGTAAAAATTAAATAAGAGAAGGCAGGTAAGGTACTGAGGCACCTAGCAAGTACACTGTACATCTTTTTTTTTTTTTAAAGATTTTATTTATTTATTTGACAGAGAGAGACACAGAGAGAGAGGGAACACAAGCAGGGGGAGTGGGAGAGGGAGAAGCAGGCTTCCCGCTGAGCAGGGAGCTGGATGCAGGGCCTGATCCCAGGATCCTGGGACCACGACCTGAGCCGAAGGCAGACGCTTAACGACTGAGCCACCCAGGCGCCCCTACACTGTACATCTTTGCTGGTATTAGTACAATGACCATTGTGGAAATGCAGGCAATCTGTAAATCGTAAGAAGAGTGCTAGCAATAAAGCCAGGCAGATGTGGATTTGAATCCAGTCTTGGACACTTATTAGCTGGGTGATCTTGGATAAGTGTTTCGCTTCCGCATCTGTAAAATGGGAATTCTAGTCATGTCTTCCTCAAGGGACTATTGTGAAGGTTCACTGACGTACTGTATATAAAAAGTACTTGGTACACAGTGTTTGGCACATGTTTTCTGCATATTATAGACAAGGAAGAGAAGAGAAGGGACTTTCGTAGACTCAACTTGGCATCTCAGTGGTAGAACTCTGATTTGAACCCAGATCTGCCTGCCTCAACAGCCCACATTCCTTTTACCTCTTCTTGCCATCACCCATTTATGGGATGATGGTAATGGTGACTGTTCTTATTGTTCAGGACTCATCTCGTTCATTCTGCGACCCCCAGTGCCTGTAGGAAGGAGGTGCTCAGGCCTGCCTGCTTCCCTGTGGCTCCTCCTCTGCCCTCTCCTTGGTGAGGGTTGGGCCGGGCTGACTTTACCCGTTTTAGAAGGGGCTCAGCTAGCTGGTGGCACTGAGTCTCTCCCCTTGTTTCTTGGGAAACCCTCTAGACCTAGAGGATACCTGGCCCTGGGAAGAGAGATTAATGGGTTAAGCTTGAGGGAGCCGGAGGCTTTGCTGGATCAGGGTCATTAGGCTCACTCCAGCTGGCAAGAGGAGGAGCTTGGGGAGGGTCACCGGAGGCCAGATCCCCGTGGTCCCTCCTTGAACGTCCCAGGGCTGTAGTTAGAAGCAGTCACAACACCCTTTCCCTGGGGTCTCGGGACAGAGGTTGGGGTTGCTCATTCATAACATTTCCAAACTGCTTTTCTGAGAGTGATATGGAAGCAGCAGAGGACAGTGGTATCAGACAGACCTGGTTTAAGCTGTGCGATGTTGGGCAAATCACCTCACATTTCTGGGCTGTGGTTTTTCAACTGCAGTTGAGGGTAATGTTACTTTGCAGGATCGCTATGAGGCTTAAGGCAATGAATGCATATAAAGTACTTAGTATGTGCCCTGCACTCAGTAAATACCTAATAAATGCAGTTGTCATTATTCTTATTAATAAGTTATCTCTAAGGGCCCTTCCAGCTCAGACATTCCTAGGTTTTTACGGCTGTAGAATTTAGCTTGGCCTGCAGCTTTGGAAGGGAAATGTAGGTGGGCTCAGAAGAAGGTGGCGAACAGAATCCTGTAGTAGGGGTCAGAAGACCTGTGCTCAAGTCTGGGCTCTGCTCCTCTCTGCTGTGGGACTTTGGACAAGTCCCTTCTGGTGCTGCACCCACTTCCCAATCTGTTTAAAAGTCAGCAGCCTGGGCTTGATGATCTCTAAGGGCCTAGCCAATTCTAACATTTTGTGAATTGAGAAGCCTAGAGGAGTGTCTTAGCTACTGTCTACTGGGTCCTCTTACACTTTCAACTTCCTTCCCTTCTGCCCCTTGTTTCTTGGAGTGTCTTCACAGCAGAAAGGACCTAACTCGCCAACTCCAATGTATGTATGTCCAGTCACATTTTTTGTTCTTACTGTGCTTTAGGACCAAGCTTAATGCAATTTTTGCAAGCAAAGTGCATCGTGTCATAGAGGTCAAAGCATGCTCTGTGTTTTCTTTCTTTCTTTTTTTTTTTTTAAAGATTTTATTTATTTATTTGACAGAGAGAGAGAGAGAGAGAGACAGCAAGAGAGGGAACACAAGCAGGGGGAGTGGGAGAGGGAGAAGCAGGCTTCCCGCCTGAGCAGGGAGCCCGATGCGGGGCTCGATCCCACGACCCTGGGATCATGACCTGAACGGAAGGCAGAGGCTTAACGACTGAGCCACCCAGGCGCCCCGCTCTGTGTTTCCAAATACAAAAGACAAGGTATTGTATAAAATTACTGCACATGCTGATTTCTTTGGCCTTTATCTCAAAAATGACCAGAACAGGCAGCCTTGTATGCAATAATTAAAAAAAAAAAATGCCTGCAGTCCATGCATCCTAAAAAAAATAATCATATGTATGCTTAGAGAAAAGGATGTTTGTGGAGTAAAAGAGATAAAGATGGGCAATAAACCTAAATGTTGGACATCTGGGTTAACTAAATTATGGTATATCCACTTGAGGGCACTGTTAAAAATGGTGATGCAAATGTCACAGTATATTATTAGGTGGAAAAAAAACTCAGTCCCAAAACAGTATGATTTAAGTTTGAAAAAAGCATTAGGTTGAACTATACACAGTGGGTGCTGCTTGACCATTTTTAACTTATACAATCAGCAATTTCGTATGACTTAATTTAATATACAGAAAAAGTATTCATGTAAGAGAAGGTACTAGAAGGGAAGTCCCCCACCAAAATATTGATGGTAGTTATTTCTGGTTGATGATTTTATGGTGATATAATTTTTTTCTTCTTATTTAACTATATTTTCTTCCTTCCTTTTTTTCTTTTTTTTTAAATAAAGATTTCATTTTTAAGCAATCTCTGCACCCAACCTGGGGCTCCAACTCACAACCCTGAGACCAAGAGTCACACGCTCCACTGACTGTGTGGAGCCCCTTATTTAACTATATTTTCTATGAATAATTCAAGTACTACAACTAAAAATAATTGCCTAGAAAGACATACCACTGTATGAACAGCAATTTTCCTTATCATAGCCTGTTAATCATTTGTATTTAAAAGGTCTAAAATGACTGCAATTTTATGACCATGGGCAGGATGGAAAGACAACTCTACTTCATGTACTTTTGTTACGAGGATTGGTTTTTATTCACTAGTGACTGTTCAGAACACTTTGTTGGCAGGCCCAGCTTTTCAAAACCCTCTTCATCTCTTGCCACCCTGCACAACAGACAAATGTTTTCCATGAGTCCTGTCACTGGGGCGTAAGGCCAGCTGTGTCCCTAATCCGCCCACGTCCCAGATTTGGGAATGGTTCAGACTCCCAACTATTTCCCCCACTCTACCCCCACTCTCTCCCAACCTCATCTCTTCCAGGTCATCGGAGGCCCCAGCTACCATCCCTGGCCTTCCCCACTGTCCACCACCTAATTTCACCCTCTTCTGTGTAGCTGGTGTTTGAGCTCAGTTTGCAATGGGAAAGGATTAGGACCCTTTCAAGCCATCTTTTTTCTTCCTTTCTTTTTTTTTTTTTTTTTTCTTAGTGCCCTTGACTGCTCCAGGGGCTGACAGGCAGCTAGCAGGGCCTGTATTCCCTAGGAAGGAACAGGAGGGGTGGTGGAGGAGGCAGTGGTGGGCTCAGCTGGCAGGCGGGATAGAGATGGCCCCTAAAGACCCCAACCTGGGGCTTGGAGTATGGCACAACCGCCACCCAGATGTGAGCATGAAGCAGGCAGGCAGGGAGCTGAGTTTCTGCCTGGAAAATCAGCCTCAGGGATGGTGCTTGGGACCTTTACCCTTGGGACCCAGGGGCTGCCTCTGTAGGGTGAACTGGAACTGGATGTCTGGTTTGCAGAGGCCTCTTCTTGAGAGGGCAGCTGGGCACATGACTACGGGTAGTTTGGGTAGTTTCTCTGCCTTCAGACTGGGCATTACTTATCCCCCCACTCCCTACTGTGTGGTGGGCCCAGCTACACTCAGGGGTTGAGCACTTCGCCTAATAGGTGATGGTATATAACCTAATTAATAACAAAACCAGTCATGTATGCATAGTACTTTAGAGTTTACAAAGCCCTTTCATCTCCAGGCTAAGAACTGAAAGTGAAGACTGGAATTCAGGTCTTGTGATTCTAAAGCCTATGCCAACAGTTTTTGGTGTGGTGTTGCAGAGCACTCTGAACATGAGTGGTTTATACCTGCCTTAGTCTAGCTATTTTTTTCTTAGCCTGAGACCCCTACTTTTTTTCAGGGTGATGATTGCTAAGTACTACATACTCCATTCATCCAAACAAGCCTTTTTAAATATGATGTGTCATTGGCTAGCACTTCATAGCATAGAGACTAGTGGTTTTTATGAATCTGAATTTGCTGGATAACATAGTGGTCATGCCGAGCCATCTGGTGATTGATTTTCAGGATTTATCATTCATGGTACCAGATTTCCAGGTCTGATATGGAGGAAGCCTCTTAGGCACAGACATGGTAGGGTAGAGTTCCCTGAATCAAAAGTATGGCTTAACCTGAGAACCTGAGGCCGGGGACCAGAATATTCAAGAATAGGTGCTTCACCTCAAGTACCCAGAATGACCCTAGCCAAGTCACCTGACCTTACTAGGCTTCAGCTTCCTATCTATAAAACGGGGATAATTTTGTTCACTTGTTCAACAAATATTTATTGAGTATGCACTGTTCTGGAAGATCAATAAGAGGGGCAAAATCCCTCTCCTCTTGTCATTTAGTGGATCTAAACTGCAAAAATGTATTGAGAGGAGCAACAAATAATTAAATATATAGAAAGTCAGGTAGAAGTAAGGACTATGAAGCAAATTAAAGCAGGGCAAGGTGAAAATAAAATCTTAAAATAAAAGGCAGAGGGTGGTGCCTGTCTGGCTCAGTTGGTAGAGCATGTGACTCTTGTTCTTGGGGTTGTGAGATCGAGCCCCATGTTGGGTGTACAGATTACTTAAAAATAAAATCTTAAAAGAAAAAAGGGCAAGGGTATGTGGGTGGAGGCTGTTTTAGATAGGGTAGTCAGGTAGTCCTCAAGTGGTTCACTTAGGATGTTTCAAACAGATAATTCATGCAATGTGCTCAGCTCAGTGCTTACAACAATTGAGAGCTTAACAAACATATTATTATGTTAGCCTGCTCCACACCTCAGTCCATATTTTAGTCTCCGAATAGCAGTAATAATGAACACTTACGTAGATCTTACTATGAGCTAGGTACTGTTCTAAGCCCTTTACATATTTTAACTGATTTAATTCTTACAATAACTCTTATGAGGTAGAACTATCATTATCCCCTTTTATGGGGTTAGAAACAGACACAGAGAAGTCCAAACAGTGAGGGAGGGCTGGAGGCTGGGAACTGAACCCAGGTGTCTGTTTCTAGAGGCTGAGCTGCAGATGGGAGGGGGCTGTGATCAGATACCAGGAGACGGTGAAGTTTGCATAGGCAGTTTCTGATGTCAGATGGCCTGGCTTCTTACCCTGGCAGGTCAGAGGTCTGAGCCTCTCTGCCTCAGTGTCTTCATCCCTAGAATGGGAATACCAGAACCTATCTTACCTTATGGGGACCTTGTTTAAAACATGAGCCTTCATTCTGTTCTGGGGGGTCCCAGCCTTTTCAGAGTGTAGCCTGGCAGGGAGTGTGAAGGGTCAAGGGGCCTCTGAAACTTCGGAAAGGAAATAAAGGCACATCAGGCTAACTGTCAGAGCAACCTTAAGTTCAGCTGGAGCGCAGACCTCGGAAGCTAGGTCTTTATGATTTTGAGGGTGCCAAGGTGGAATTAGGAGACCCTTAAATGCAAAAGACAGCTGAAATCTTGGCGTGGCCACAACATTCAGCTTCCGTGTTGGGCCTTACACAGCTGCCAGGAGAGGTAAGGCCTCCACGAATGTCAAGGTGTGAATGGCGCCTAGACACCATCAAGTTAGTAGATGGGGAAACTGAGGCCCAGAGAAGCTCAGTGACTTACCCAAGGTCATGAGGTGCATTAGTGGGCAGTCAGCCTTGGGCTTTCCTTGAGGCTTTCAAATCTCTGCCTCTTACCTGGGCCTCCTCCTGGCGGAAAGGGCCTCACCTCGGTCCCGGCCACTAGCTGCCTCATTCCCCACGTGGGTGCTGCAGGGGCCGGGAACACCCGGACTCCCAGGGCGAGTTCGATGCGCTTGCGCACACGCGGCCAGCCCCTTGCCTTTTTCCCTCTTTTTCCTTCCCCTCCCCGGCCCTTACCCGCCTAGGGGGAGGGGGGAAACTAGAGGAGCCCAGAACTTGTCCTCAGCCAATGGGCTGACGGGCCGCGGGCCCGGCCCCCTCCTCCCTCAGGCGCCGTCCAATAGAAATTTACTACAATGTTGTGGCGAACGGAGGGGGAGGGGCGCGCGCGGGCTGGCTGGCTGCGGGCCAGGCGGCCTCGCCTCACAGAGGGAAGGCGGGAGGGCGCGCGCCGGGGCCGACTGCTCGCTCGCTCACTCGCTCGCTCGCTCCCTCCCTCCGCCGGTGGGTTTAGTCAGTCAGTCAGTCAGTCCGCCAGCAGCCGGCGGGCCCGCGAGCCGCAGAGGGCCCGAGTCTCGGCGCCGGCGCCTTCTCCTGCCATTGTTCGTCGGGCGGCTGCAGCGGCGGGCTCGGGAGCCCGGGCCCCGGGGACCACCGGTGAGGCGAGGCGGCTGCGGCGCGCGAGCGGGGTTGGGCGGGGGGGTGGGGGGCGCGGAGCTGTCCCCGAGGGGACGGTCCTGGCGGCCGCGGCGCCGCCGCAGCCTCTTTGTCTGCAGCCCCCCGCAGGCCCCGGGCGGGGGGCGCGGGCTCCGGGGCCTTCGCGCGCCGGAGGCTGAGGGGCTGCAGCCGGGACGCGGCCGGCCTGAGCGGAAGGAGGCGGGGGCTGCGCCGAGGGAGCGTTGCAAAGTTGGGCTTGGGGTCTATTTTTGACGAGGTCTGCCAATCACTGTCCACCGGCAGGAGCCTTGGAAGAAAACCAAAAGGAGGAGGATTGCGGGTTCCGGGCGGCGAAGGTGTTGGGTGCAGCCGCAGAGCAGTTTCTTCGTGACGAGGTGGCTGGGCTGTCTGGAGAAGTCTGGCACGATCTGAGGGCTGGAGGGGGCCCTGGAAGGACTGTGAGGCCTTCCCGCCGGAGACACCCGCCCCACTGAAAGAATTCCCCCGACCCCGAGGGCTCTGGCGCGCTCCCCTTAGTCCTCGCGGTTCCCAGTGACCAAAGGGTTAAATCTATTCTCTCAGCATCGTGACCTCCTTTTTCAGTTCCTGCATCTGTCGGCTTGGAAGTATTTCCTCCTGCTTGCTGGGCTGCTTCTACCTGTGGGGGGGGGGGGGCGGCGCTGGATGTAGGCTCGCCCTGCGAGAGGCACCACCCGGCGATTGTTCCGGGTGGGGGCTTGCCAGACCAGGTCCATCCGCCCCAGGAACGCGCGTTCTCTGGAGAGAAAGTGATCTCACGTGCAACAAATTGCTGACGGATTGGTTTCTGGCCACATGATAGCCACTGTCATCCTGTTTTTTCTCTAACTGTGCCCTACCATGAATGCTAGTCTGTGGGGACTTGCCTTTTTTTGGCACGTACTGCTGATTAGGAGATAGGTGTTTTGTTTTGTTTTAAGAGGTGCCGAGCCCCCCCTTTTTTTAGTAGTCTGGGTGATTTCACAGCTGCTGTTTTGTTCTTTCTGTTTTAAGGGGAAAATTGCAAGAAATGGTTATGTCTTGTGTCTTAGATATTATTATAGTGGATTTATGCTGTCTTGAGGATACACTGTATATGCTGTTGCTCACTACTGTTTTCTGTATTCTCAGTCCTGGCAAAGATTTTAGTTGGTTTACGCTTTTATTTATTTTTATTTTTTAAAAGATTTTATTTACTTATTAGAGAGAGAGAGAGAGAGAGTGCGCACAAGCAGGGGGAGAGTAGGCAGAGGGAGAAGCAGGCTCCCCGCTGAGCAAGGAGCCCTGTGTGGGGCTGGATCATCCCAGGACCCTGGGATCATGACCTGAGCCGAAGGCAGACGCTTAACCAACTGAGCCACCCAGGCGTCCCTGGTTTATGCTTTTAATCAAGGAGTTGATATACATATCTCCCTTACTTTTCGTGGAAACTTGATGTACTCTTCATTTCCCTTTTCTGTAAGTTGGAAACATCATAAGTTCTTTGCCAGTTGTATAATTTTTGGTTTTGTGAATAGTTTCTTGGGACGTTATTAATATAATCCATGTAGAGTAAGTAGCAGGATATCAGGCACACAGTCAGCACTCAGTAAATGACATAAAAAATGGTTATAACTGAACATCAGATTGCCTTGGAATCAAGATGCTAATTCACAGTGCTTTCTACAAGAAGGTTATAATTAAGGTAAACACAGGAGTTATTCATTTGTCTGGGGGAACCTGAAGTAGGGTATTTTTTGCCACTATTAAAAGTGAACTCACTGGCAAACCCAAGCACAGTGTGCTAACGTTCTGATTTCTCTTTCTTCTAGTAACAAAACCACACTTTTTTCCCTTATATAATTGAATTCAGGCTTGTAAATAAATGTTTTTAATTTTAGGCCTCACCAAATTTCTCCCAACATTTATACTCGTGTTTTATACCAAATATATATTAAATATCTTATAGATAAGTCCCCAATCTACCTTTCTACCTTTATTCTCCTTATTACTTGTATTTTTCAACCAAGAAGAACTGTTCAGTAATAAATCGTGCTTTCCCATCCGTGTGCCTTTGGCTATGCAGTTCCATATATGTTCTTCCTGCCTGTTTTCAGGTCTTTTACCTTAAAAATGCTCCATATATTAGTAATTTGAAGTGTGGGTAAAAGTTCCATGTGTGGAAGGAACTTGATGGAATTTTTTGTTTTGTTTTGAATTTTCTTAAGAGATTCATTTGTATGGCCAGCTAGTTCAGTTTTCTTTAGCTGGTGTTTATTAAAAGGATTTAGGTCCTAAGTGTCCCATCAATATGTGTAGCCCTTAGTAGTAGATGATGGCCGATGGTGCATTAAGAAAGCTACTTAGGGCTTCCATTCTACTCAGAGCTAAGAGCTCTCTACCAGTCGATGAGTTTAAGTTTAATGCTTGGAAACTCTGGCTGTCAGCAAATAGGCTAAGCTAATAGAAATAGACTAAGCTAGGGGTGTCTGGGTGGCTCAGTCGGTTAAGCGTCTGCCTTTGGCTTGGGTAGTGATCTCAGGGTCCTGGACTGGAGCCCCGCTTCAGGCTCCCGCTCAGCGGGGAGCCTACTTCTCCCTCTCCCTCTGCAGCTCCCTCTGCTTGTTTTCTCGCACGCTCTCTCTCTCTCAAATAAATAAATAAATAAATAAATAAGAAATAGACTAAGCTAACAGACCCATCTTTTAGGTCAGTCTCTGCTTGCTTTATGTATCTCTTCTCTTGGTGGTCTAGGGTCAACATTTCCTTAATGTTTGTTAAACACTCAAATCATATTTGTTTTCACGTAGTAGATATGTTGAACAAACCTGTTTTAAACTAGGCTTATCCTCAATATAAAATATAAAATAACAATATAATAATTTATATATTAGCAAAGTAATGCACAAATTTTCCTCTTTGCATATTTAAAAGTGCTTTTATCTTATCTTGTTTCTTTTTTCCTTATGAAACACTTCTAAGTTGGGACGCCTGGGTGGCTCAGTCGGTTAAGCGTCTGCCTTTGGCTCAGGTCATGATCCCAGGGTCCTGGGATCAAGTCCCACATCGGGCTCCTTGCTCAGTGGGAAGCCTGCTTCTCCCTCTGCCTGCCGCTCCCCCTGCTTGTGTGCTCCTGTGTGCGTGCTCTCTCTCTTTTAAGCTAATATCTAAATTAACACATGATTTTATTTTTTTTGAAAATTTTATTTCTTTATTTTAGAGAGAGAGAGCAGGGGCAGAGGGAGAGGGTGAGGGATAATCTTTAGCCGACTCTGCACTGAGTGTAGAGCCCCACTCTGGTCCTTGATCTCACAACCCTGACATCGTGACCTGATCTGAAATCAGGAGTCCGACACTTAGCCAACTGAGCCACCCAGGGACCCCTAAATTAACAAATGATTTTAAATGATTCCTGTCTCCTCTGAAAAAAAATGGTCATGGCATTTGTTAAGGTTATGACCTATATATTTTTTCCTGTTATTTTTTTTTTTTTGTCAGGTTTGTGCCCTACATTTAGAGTTCACCAGTGTGATGTTTTCTTGTGTGCAGCTTGAGTTTAACATTTTTGGAAATTACAGAGCTAGACTTCCATCTCATTCTTCAGTTTTTATGGTCTTAATTTTAAACAAATTCATATTATGGGAGATGGTGTGCTTACAGTGTTATTTGGTTTCCTTCCTACTTTTGCTAAGAAAGCTTCAGAGTTAAGTCTGTTAGAAGTGTTGGCTAAAAGTCACAGGATTCTTGGGGCGTCTGGGTGGCTCGGATGGTTAAGTGTCTGCCTTTGGCTCAGGTCATGATCCCGGGGTCCTGGGATTGAGCCCCACGTCAGGTCCTGGCTCAGTGGGGAGCCTGCTTCTCCCTCTCCCTCTGCCTCTCCCCCTGCTCATGCTCTCTCTCTCTCTCTGTGTCTCAAATGAATAAATAAAAATCTTTAAAAGAAATTAAAGTCACAGGATTCTTGAATTCTCTGCAGGTATTTTGATATGCACATCCATAGATTGTGATTTTAAAATATATGGTCCATAATTTGTGATGTGAGTGATAGGGCTTGCATATATTGTTTTCTGAATGTCCAAATCCAGTTTAATATTGGTGATCTGATTTTATAACTTTAATATCTCAATGGCCATGGGGAGGGGGGTGCTGAATTTGGTTCTGAAATCAAGAGGAGCACATGTTTAGACCACAGTCTGTTTCCCTGTTATCGAAGGAGCTGGCCAGCTCAAGTACTGTCAGTGTATTTTTCCAAGAGTCTTATCAAATTCGTGATTGGTCACATGGCACGTTCAGATGCAGATTCATCCCTGCCTCTAAAGAACTTGTTTTTTTCCTCTATTGCTTGAGAATGGAATCACCTTATTTTATTTGTGAGCTAAGCAATAATAATTTTAAGAACTTTTTTCTTATGAACAACTTTGGTTTTTTCTCAAACACCCCAATGATGAAACTTAAAACTTTTTTTTTAATTTTATTATGTTAGTCACCATACAATACATCATTAGTTTTTGATGTGGTGATCCACGATCCATTGTTTTCGTATAACACCCAGTGCTCCATGCAGTACATGCCCTCCTTCATACCCATCACCGGGCTAACCAGTCCCCTCTTCCCTCTCCCCTCTAAAACCCTGTTTGTTTCTCAGAGTCCATTGTCTCTCATGGTTCATCTCCCTCCAATTCCGCCCCCCTCATTCTTCCCTTCCTTCTCCTAGTGTCCTCCATGCTATTCCTTATGTTCCACAAATAAGTGAAACCATATGATAATTGACTTTCTCTGCTTGACTTATTTCACTTAGCATAATCTCCTCCAGTCCCATCCATGTTGATGTAAAAGTTGGGTATTCATCCCCTCTGATGGCTGAGTAATATTCCATTGTATATATGGACCACATCTTCTTTATCCATTCATCTGTTGTGGGGCATCTCGGCTCTTTCCACAGTTTGGCTGTTGCGAACACTGCTGCTATGAACATTGGGGTGCATATGGCCCTTCTTTTCACTACATCTGTGTCTTTGGGGTAAATACCCAGGAGTGCAATTGCTGGGTCACAAGGTAGCTCTATTTTTAAATTTTTGAGGAACCTCCACACTGTTTTCCAAAGTGGCTGTACCAACTTGCATTCCCACCAACAGTGTAAGAGGGTTCCCCTTTCTCCACAACCTCTCCAACATTTGTTGTTTCTTGTCTTGTCCATTTTTACCATTCTAACTGGTGTAAGGTGGTATCTCAATGTGGTTTTGATTTGAATTTCCCTGATGGCTAATGATGATGAACATTTTTTTGTGTGTCTGTTAGCCATTTGTATGTCTGCTTCAGAGAAGTGTTTTTTCATATCTTCTGCCCACTTTTTGACTTGATTATTTGTTTTTTTGGTGTTGAGTTTGAGAAGATCTTTATAGATCTTGGATACCAGCCCTTTATCTGTAGTGTCATTTGCAAATATCTTCTCCCATTCTGTGGGTTGCCTCTTTGTTTTGTTGACTGTTTCCTTTGCTGTGCAGAAGCTTTTTATCTTGATGAAGTCCCAAAAGTTCATTTTTGCTTTTGTTTCATTAGCTTTTGGAGATGTATCTTAAAGAAGTCGCTGTGGACGATGTCAAAGAGGTTACTGCCTATGTTCTCCTCTAGGATTTTGATGGATTCCTGTCTCACATTGAGGTCTTTCATCCACTTTGAGTTTATCTTTGTGAATGGTGTTAGAGAATGGTCGAGTTTCATTCTTCTGCATGTGGCTGTCCAATTTTCCCAGCACCATTTATTGAAGAGACTGTCGTTTTTCCATTACATGTTTTTTCCCGCTTTGTCAAAGATTATTTGACCATAGAGTTGAGGGTCCATATCTGGGTTCTCTATTCTGTTCCATTGGTCTATATGTCTGTTTTTGTGCCAGTACCATGCTGTCTTGGTGATCACAGCTTTGTAATATAGCTTGAAATCGGGCAACGTGATGCCCCCAACTTTGTTTTTCTTTTTCAACATTTCCTTGGCGATTGGGGTCTTTTCTGATTCCATACAAATTTTAGGATTGTTTGTTCCAGCACTTTGAAAAATGTCATTGGAATTTTGATCGGGATGGCATTGAAGGTATAGATTGGTCTGGGTAGCATAAACATTTTAACAATGTTTATTCTTCCGATCCATGAGCATGGAATATTTTTCCATCTTTTTGTGTCTTCTTCAATTTCTTTCATGAGTGTTCTGTAGTTTCTAGAGTGTAGATCCTTTACCTCTTTGGTTAGGTTTATTCCGAGGTATCTTACAGGTTTTGGTGCTATTGTAAATGGAATCGTTTCTCTAATTTCTCTTTCTACAGTTGCGTTGTTAGTGTATAAGAAATCAACTGATTTCTGTGCATTGATTTTGTATCCTGCCACATTCCTGAATTGCTGTATGAGTTCTGAAACTTAAAACTTAAAAGAGGCCTCTGAATTTATCAGTTATGGGCCTTAATTATGTAGAGAATCTAGAATTTTTGGAAGGTAATCGATTCGTTGTATTTATAATAGCTTTTAGGTGGAGAAGAGCCAGATTCTAAATATATGTGTTAATTTTTGCTTTTTATTTATGTTTGTTGTTATGTCATTGGTGGCTTACTATATGTCCTTTTTATGAGTAGATTCATGGTATGTTCAGTAAAATGCAGTGTAACAAATACTCTGGTGTACACACTGAGGTAAATTATATTTTGATTTACTCGGCTGCTATTTAATGAATACACGGTGAGAAAGATTAACGGAGCTATAGCAATAAATAGTATTCAGAAACTGAAGGCATTAGAAAGGAGAACTTTGATATTTTATTTTGAGTGCTGATCTTATTTAGAATTAACTGCCTCACTGACACTACTTTACATGTTGGTTTTAGAAAGTTTAGTGAGAGAATCTGATTATGATGAATGTCTGTTTATACTTATTTTTGTTAATTATTTTTTATTTAAATGGGATTGTATCCACCTTGAAGTATTTGAAAATAAATTGGCTAGTTCTTTGGACCTTAAAGAAAAGCAAAATACCAATATTGGGTGTGGTCAATACAATTCAAGGAATGATTTGGAAAGACTTTAACATACCCTACCCCCTAATCTTTATCAGCTTCCTCCAAAGTCACCCTAAATAAATATGCTATCCCTAAAGGTTCCTTGTATATGAAATTCCAGAGCCATTCTGCCATCATGTTTTGTTTTTTTTTTAAAGATTTTATTTATTTATTTATTTGAGAGAGCGACAATGAGAGACGGAGAGAGAGTACATGAGAGGGGGGAGGGTCAGAGGGAGAAGCAGACTCCCTGCCGAGCAGGGAGCCCGATGCAGGACTCGATCCCGGGACTCCAGGATCATGACCTGCGCCGAAGGCAGTCGCTTAACCGACTGAGCCACCCAGACGCCCCTGGCATCATGTTTATTTTATTATTTTGTTATTGTACTTATTAAGACCAGTTCTCCTGTTGCAGTTATCTCTTGATTATCTCCAGGATAAATCCATATGGATTAAACTGTGATTATTTGTTGCTGTCTCCCTTTCATGGCTGAGGGTTCTTCGGGTCACTGCCACCAAACTAATCTGGGCCCACTTCTGTCATTCAATTCTCAAGAGAATCTCTGTTTGTAGAAATTAAAATTGTTTCAGAGCTATGTGGAATGGAGCCTTGGGTAGGGTTAGAGTAATCTTGGCAGAGTGGGTAGGAAGAGGCAGAATTGTCTGATGGAATAGGTAGAACTATGACTAAATATTTATATTGATAAATAAGATTGGAAGAAGCAGTAAATGCTCTATTAATGTTATCTAATTTTTTCTATATATTCAATGTATACGTATAATTCTGTTATCTAATAATATTATCTAATAATAGGAACAGGAACCCCTCAGTTTTTTTTTTTTTGGAAATAGGTGGAAATAATAAGATAAAATAAAATAGGATATAATATTTACTCCTGAAGTTAATTTTGATTTATAAATGCAGCTTGCCTGCTTCTTGTGCCTTCCATCCTCTGCAAAAAGTATCCTAATCCAAACCAACTTTTGGTAGGCACTCTATATATCTGAATTGTAGCACTGGATACAACACAGACTGAGGTTTAAATACTTTCTACATTAATATTCATTCAGAAAACTTTTATATTCTATTTTGATAATATCTGCATTAAGTCATAAAAAAGTTATGAGTTTGAGTAATTCTCAGTGATTTAACAACATTAAAGCATAGGGTTATTTTGAATTGGTTAAATTTAAGCCTGTGACCTATAAGTAAAGTAGAAATGTATACTCTTGGTAATTTATGAATATATAGTACCATGTCAAGGTTGAGTTGTGATTGCTATTCAGCTATTACTTAATGCTTATATAAATTAAATAATCCTATTAAAATCATTTTAGCACAATGAGTTTTTTTTTTTTTAAGATTGTATTTATTTATTTGCCAGAGAGAGACACAACGAAAGAGGGAACACAAGCAGGGGGAGTGGGAGAGGGAGAAGCAGGCTTCCCGCGGACCAGGGAGCCCGATGCGGGGCTTGATCTCAGGACCCTGGGATCATGACCTCAGTGGAAGGCAGACGCTTAGTGACTGAGCCACCCAGGCGCTCCAACACAATGAGATCTGAACAGTGTATCTTTGAATACATCATCTTATAAAGAATTGCCATTTTAATGTATATGTCAATTTTTTTTTTTAAGATTTTATTTATTTGACACAGAGAGCACAAAAAGGGGGTGCAGCAGACAGAGAGGGAGAAGCCGGCTCCTCACCAAGCGGGGAGCCTGATGGCGGGGCTCAATCCCAGGACCCTAGGATCATGACCTGAGCCAAAGGCAGATGCCTCACGACTGAGCCACCCAGCACCCCTATATGTCAAGTATTTTCATTTACCAATTCTAAGTTCTACATATATTAAAGTGAGAAGTGTTTCACTTTGATGATACATTTGGGACAGGTTACCAAAATAAATGTTTCCGTCTAGTTTTGACCATATAGACACAGGCAGAACTGTCAAGAAGCTCCAAGGATTTAAGCCCTCAAATTTTATTTACTCATTTATTTTTAATTTTTGTTTATTTATTTTTAAGAGATTTTATTTTTAAGTAATCTCTACATCCAACTTGGGGCTTGAACGCACAGCCCCTGAGATCAAGAGTTGCATGCTCCACCGACTGAGCCAGCCAGATACCCCAAGCCCTCCAATTTTACCTGTCAACCATCTTAAAGAGAAGGCTTTTTTTTTCCTACCACCCACTTGCTGTTTCTTGCCCTTTATCTTTTTTAATGATTCAGAGAATTGACACTGTTGCTAACTTACTACCTGAGAGTCCTGCTAATTTTGATGGTATTATGTAATTATATAAACCTTTTGCATGGTGTCATATGATGTTGTATATATGTCCTCCCACACGTGTGTCTTTAGAGTAACTTCTTTCCATCTGGTGTTGGAAATGAGCTCTTTGTGAGGTTATTTTTAAATCTTCAAGCTTTCTGGCATCCTCAACTCTTGAAATAACATAGTTGCTTTTGAAGGCCAGAAAATCCACATAGTATATTTAGTGTTTTTTTCCCAGTGAAAATGTAAATAGTATTTTAAAAATCATATCCTGTGTTCTAAACAGGCAAAACATGTATTTTGTTTTTAGATGGTCTCCAGATAATTTTGTTAAAAGGTAGGAAATAGTCAGTTGTTGCCAAGTAGATAAAGTAAAGGAGAAGTACTTACGGGAAAGGATGCCAACAATAAGAAACCTGTTAGACGAAAGAGGTTTCAGAGATATTTATTCTCTGAAGGTTTATTGGTATCCTTTTCTGAACTCTTGCAGCATTTATTTGTTATATATCAGATTTATTGTGTGGTTTTTAAAATTTTTTAAAAAAGATTTTATTTATTTATTTGAGAGAGAGAGATTGAGAGAATGAGTGGGAGATGGGGCAGAGGGAGAAGCAGACTCCCTGCTTAGCAGGGAGCCCAATCCAGACACTTAACCGACTGAGCCACCCAGGCGCCCTGTTGTGTGTTGTTTTATATTGTATATGAAACTGCTATTCCCCAATGAGATTGCCAGCTTCTGGGGGGCAGAGGGTCAATATCATGTCCTTCATTTCTTCCTCATGCCCCAAACACAGATATTGTATAGTACAGTAGCTAGATACATAACATAGGGGACACACTAGACATATAGAAGTATAGTGAGAATATGATTTCCCAGGATAATTAAGATTTACGACCTGGGTTATAATCCTGATTGCTTCTGATTCCCTCTGTGTATGTGTGTGTGTGTCTTATTTTTTTGGGAAGTCACAGATATCATGACACTTTACTCCTAAAATGCTTTGGTATGCATATCCTACAGACAAAGACATTATCCTACATAACTACAATACCATCATTATACCTAAGAAAATTAACAATATTTCCATAATAGCAACCATATATATGGATTGTGTATTGGTGGATATTCTATATATTGATATATAATTATATATGTAATATATATTGATTGACAGTGTGTGTGTGTGTGTGTGTGTGTGCGTGTGTGTGTGTGTGGCATGGAGCCCAACGTAGGGCTTGAACTCATAACCCTGAGATCCAGACCTGAGCTGAGATCCAAGTGTTGGACACTCAACTCACTAAGCCACCGAGGCACCACAATATCCAATCCCTGTTTTAAGAGATTATTGTCATCTACTTAGCAAGATTCATCCGGTAATTCCTTTTTTCCAGATGCTATTTTTGTTGACTTATTCTTGCTAGTTATTTGTCTCTAATATGACCATTAATGAACACTGGTGTTTGTAGGACTGAAAAGACTAGTACTGGGGTAAATGATTGCATAGTGATCATAGCATCATTTATAAATATACTAAAGAATATATCAGGGGGCCAAAGGGCAAGGTATTTCTGTTTTGTTTGGTTTTTAGACTTTTATTATGCCTATTGTGGTAGGCAGCCTTTAAGATGGTCCCGAGTGATTCCTTCCTCCTGGTCTTCATGCCCTTGTGTAATCTCTTCCCCTTGAGTGTGACCTGGACCTGGTGACTTAACTTCTGATGGATAGAATACAGCACAAGTGGTGGGATGTTACTTCTAAGATTAGGTTACAAAAGGCTGTGGCTTTTGTCTTTGTCCCTCTCCTCTTGGGCACTTTCTGGCTCTCTTCCTGTCACTCAGATCACCAGCTGCCATAGCCTAAGAATGTACAGGCAGCCTATAAAGAGGCCCACATGGTGAGAAACCAAGTCTGTCAGCAGCAATGTAAGTGAGCTTGGAAGCAGATCTTCTGAGGTCTGATAACAGCCATGTGAGTGAGCTGGGAAGTAGATTCTTCAGGCAGACTTGAGCCTTGAGTTGAATGCAAACGTGGTTGACACTTGACTGCAACGTCATGAGAGACCCTGAACCAAAGGCATCCAGCTAAGTCATGCTTGAATTTTTGATCCACAGAAATTGAAATAATAAATGTTTGTTGTTTTAAGCCACCAAGTTTTGGGGGTAATTTTTTTGTTTTTGAGATTTTATTTTTAAGTAATCTCTATACCCAATGTGGGGTATTTACAACCCCAAGATCAGGAGCTGCATGTTTCACTGACTGAGCCAGCCCGTTTTGGGGGTAATCTGTAGTATAACAATAGATAGCTAATACATCTCCCATTTGTTAATTTAATAAATATTGATCATCTATTTTTTAAAAAAATTTTTATTATTTTCAATTAGCCAACGTGTAGTACCTCATTAGTTTTTGATGTAGTGTTCAATGATTCATTAGTTGCATATAACACCCAGCACTCATCCTAACACTCATCTTTTTTTTTTAAAGATTTATTTATTTTAAAGAGGGGGGAGGGGGAGAGGGAGAGAGAGCATCCTCAAGCAGACTCCCCACTGAGTGCAGAGCCTGATGTGAGGCTCCATCCCAGGACCCTGAGATCATGACCTGAGACGAAATCAAGAGTCAGTCACCCAACTGACTGAGCCACCCAGGCGCCCCGATCATCTGCTATTTACCAAGCACTGTCCTAATTGCACTGGGACACACAGTGAATAAAGTAGAGTAGAAGAAGTGTCTGTTCTGGAGCTTACATTTTAGTTGGAGAGAACAGATAATAAACATGTATACAAATCAGGGGTAAAGTAAAATTAGATTTCCCTGAGGATCAGGCCAAGTAGGATAAGGGGACAAAGAGTGAGGGAGGTGGGGTGGATACTTTAGATAGTAGGGAGCGGTCAGAGACAACCTCTCTGGTAAGGGGACTTTTGAGCAGAGTCCTGAATGCTATTTAGAGAAGAGCATTCCAGGCAGAAGAACAACCAGCACAAAGGTTAAGCATGTTTGGTGTGTTTGAGAAACATTAAGTAAGCCAGTGTGGTGGGATCAAAATGATCTTGGGGAAAATGGTAGGAGTTGAATTCAGAAAGCTTGAGGTAGGAGAAGGAGCATTTCATGTAGTGCCTTGTTGGCTATGCTATAGACTTTGCATTCTTTTCTGAGACAGGAGTTCTTGGGAGCATTTTGAGCAGAGGAATGGCATGTTCATTCACTTCATTCATATTAATTGATTATGCACAATGAGCAGGACCTTGTGGGTGTATGTGATCACAATAATGTAAAGACGTGACCCCTGTCCTAAGAAAGTTTAATGATCTAGTATTAGTAGAAATGACTGGGCATGCACAAAAAATTAAAAAACAAAGGCACTGTGTTGTGGAAAGACATGTAGTTACGGGGAAAAGCACAGAGCAAAACCTAGATTAAAATTCTGGCTCTTCTACTTGGTTTAATACATTTCAGTGACTATTTACTGGGTGGTATTATATGGGAGTTAAAATAATAATGCTAGTATTTATTGATGACCTATTATGAGCTGAGCTCTGTGCTGTGTGCTTTATAGATAATGACATAGGTGTTAAAGAGTATGAGCTCCAGGGCTAGAATGCCTGGTTTTAAATTCTAGTTGTATCACTCTTTCGCTGGTGACCTTGGGCAAATTACTTAATTTCTGTACCTCAATGTTTATTATATAACATGGAGATGATGAAAATATTTGTACTTTTTAAGGTTGTTGTAATGATTAAATGAGCTTATGTATGTAAAGTAGTTAGAACATCGGCACTAGACAAATGTTAGCCATTATTTTTGCATTTAAACCTCACCACAACACCTATGCAGCAGGTGTGATTAATCCCATTTTACATTTCCAGTAGCAGGTTAAAAAGTAACTTGTACAAAATCACACAACTAGCAAGTGAAAATTGTCTTCAAAGCCACATTCTTTATGGCTGCACCTTTGCTTACTCAATATGTCCGTGAACAAGTGGGGAAGGAGAGATCTGGATACAAGCCTTCTGTTAAAGCTAATGATTTCTTTTTTTTTTTTTTTTAAGATTTTATTTATTTGACAGAGAGAGACACAGCGAGAGAGGGAACACAAGCAGGGGGAGTGGGAGAGGGAGAAGCAGGCTTCCTGCCGAGCAGGGAGCCCGATGTGGGGCTCGATCCCAACCTGAGCGGAAGGCAGACGCTTAACGACTGAGCCACCCAGGCACCCAAAGCTAATGATTTCTTAATGATTGTGCTCTTGTGAAAGTACTTTTCCATGCCTTAGTTTCCCCTCTTCTGTAAAATGAGGATCATACCAACATTACACAGAATACGTAGTAATGACAAAGAAAAACAAACTTTATGGTGTGCCTGTTACCTGCAGATACTAAGTGTTAGGTCCCTTTTCCCCTTGATAAAATATGGCCTCATGGAGATGGGAAATAATCTATGGGTAAGAAAAATAATTTTTGCATCTTGACCCATATCTTTTTTCTACTTAAATTGTGTATCTATGTGTCTATATGATTATTAGATGTAAATGAATATAGCTATTCAGAAATAAATATGGTTTTGTCTAGTGGTGATCTTTGGATTTGATTCAGACTTATACTGTAATATTTTTAAGCCTGTGTGTGAGTTTTCTAAAGACCCATTTCACAGCAACTCTGGTTTCATAGCTTCGTTTCCGGGTTGGTAGGACACGATCATGTGGTTGATGTCCCCATTGTTGCTTTTATCTTTTGCAGCAAATATGAAAGTAAACATACGAGGTTGAAAAACAGGAAGAGGTTTGGCTGATGTTCGTTGGTAGGGTATTTTTGCAGGGGAGCATGTACACAAGCCACCTGAAATCTGAAGTGCCTTGAATCTTTGTGACTTTAGCAGATACAAGAAGAAATACCTTATTGTCGTAATGTAATAAAAAAACAAATGATTGTGCAGTTTAACAAATTAATGAATTTGCAGATATTTCTGCATGTAAACATTGGAGAAATGAAAGAGTGTGTTCCTCTTTTTGTTTGAACAGCAAACTGATGTATAACTTTATAGTCACCCCAATTCTGGGTTCTTTTTAGCTATGGAATAATTTTTCAGTAAGGAAATAATAGAGTTTTTTGTTTTTGTTGGATATCTGTTCTAATATCATTACTTTGAACTTCTTCAAAAGCCAAAACTTAAAACAGCATTTTTCTAGTTAGCTCTTGTCTTTGTTCCTAAGGAAGGGAATTAACACATATCAAATGCTAGCTATAGATCAGGTACTACTGTCCATATATGCTAACTAAGTACATATATTAAATGTAAATTTTCCATCTTTGACATTCAGTTCACAATGAGTTTTTATTGCTTTGGTGAAATCCCTTCCTCTTTCCCTTTTTCTCCTTCCCTCTTCTACCCTCCCTTTCTTCCTTCCTCCTCCTTTCTTAAATGATTCTCTCCCATACTCTTGCTGAACAGTTTTCTATTAATAGTATTTCGGAGGCAGTGTGATGTAGCAGCCAATAAAGAGAGGAGTTTTGGAATCAGATAGACCTGGGTTTACAATAAGGTTGTTTTTGAAAGGGAAAAAACTGCTTTCTATTTTAATAAAAGTCAGGAACCTCCAAAGTTGGCTTTAGAAGATTTTGCACATGGGGTGGAATAATTGGAGCTCACAGCAAGGACTTTTGTTCCTGAAGATTCACCTTCTGAGGAATGCCTTGATGACCTCAGGGAGTACTGCTTTCTCTCTAATTTTCTGCCCCGGACCTCAGGGAGTACTGCTTTCTCTCTAATTTTCTGCCCCGGAGGTGAGTCTTCTCTTAATACTCCTGAAGCACACAGCTGAGACCAGGCTGGAACATTTAGTACTTTACTAAAGGCTAGGAGATACAAAAGGGAAATAAACACAATTTACTAGTATGCTTTGATATAATCTGGCTCACAAGATAAAACTCCTTTTCTTTTTTTTTTTTTTAAAGATTTTATTTATTTATTTGACAGAGAGAGACACAGTGAGAGAGGGAACACAAGCAGGGGGAGTGGGAGAGGGAGAAGCAGGCTTCCCACTGAGCAGGGAGCCCGATGCTGGGCACCATCAATAACAGGTCTATACAGCCCTTAGGAGAGACCACAGTTAATCATAGAATATCTAATTACCAATCACCGAAGAGAAACACAAACAGTAGAGGGATTTGGGGGTAAAGTTGGGAGGGGGTTTCATAATCTCTGATTATAGTTTAGTAATTTGGCACAAAATAGCTCTCAAAATATTCCCTTCCCATTCCTTAATTATTAATACCACGTGATACCCAAGGAGCTACCTTTTCATTGGTTGTAATTTTATCTCAGAGTTTTGCCTGAGGAGATTCTGGTACTTAATCAGGTCCAAAGTTTGGCTGAGAACAGTGGTGATAAACATAGCTTGGTGTGATCAAGAGGAACACCTGGTGCCCTGAGCAGGCTGAGTTTAAATGTTAAAGGAGGTGGCCTTTGTATCACAGACTATTAATTCTGGAAGAGGGTATAGAACTAGGCTATTGATACAAGGTTCCTGAGCTTATTTCTAAGATAGCCAGAGTATTAGGGCCAAAGACCTTTGGATTCACAGACCTGGTTTAGAATCCTGGCTCGGTTATTGATTAGCTGTGTGTAATTGGGCAAGTTATCCTTCCTGTTTCTCAGTTTCTTCATCTGTTAAATTTATACAACATTTAACATTATAAACCTACTTTTTAGAACTACTGAAAAGATTAGAAATAGTTGACCCTTGAACAAATTGGGGGTTAGGGACACTGACCCCATGCATGGTCAAAAATCCATGTATAACTTTTGACTCTCCAAAACTTAACTACAGCCCTTAGGAGAGACCACAGTTACTCATAGAATATTTAATTACCAATTTATTTTTAATTTTTATTCAATTTTAAAAAATTGAATTGGCTGTTACTAATAGCCCACTGTTGAACAAAAGCCTTACTGATACATAGTAGATTAACACGTATTTTGTATATTATATGTATTATATATGAATTCTTATAATAAGTAAACTAGAGAAAAGAAAATGTTATTAAAATCATAAGGAAGGGAAAATACACTTACAATACTCTATTTATCAAAAAAATCCACATATAAGTGGACCTGTGTAGTTCAAACCGATGTTAAGAGTCAACTGTAAAACGTAATATGTTTAACATAGTACCTAGCACATAGTGGGCACTTAACAAGTAGAAACTAATTATTATTATTATTGTTTTAAATGACATTCCTTTAATCCAGCTTGTACTTTGACATACATGTTCTGACCTTGGCTTTTATTGTTTTTGACACGTTTATTGAGGTATAATTTACATACCATACGGTTCATGGTATAAATGTATTTACCATACATTTCTAGTATAATTCAGTGTTTTCTAGTATGTTCACAGGGTTTTGGAGCCATCATCTCAATATAATTTTAGGACCTTCTTGTCTCCCCAAAAAGAAACCCCAAACCCATTAGCAGTCAATCCCCATTCCCTACTCTGCAACCCTAGTGCTAGGCAACCACTAACTATGTTTCTATTGATTGGCCTGTTCTGGGCATTTTATATAAATAGAATCATACAATATGTGGCCTTTTGTGACTGGCTTCTTTCACTTTAGCATAGAATTTTCAGGATTTATCCATATCGTAGCATGTATCAATAGCTCATTCCTTTTTTTGATGAATAATATTGTGTGGATATATACCACATTTTATTTTTAATTTCTATTCAATTTTTTTTAAAATTTCTATTCAATTTTTAAAAATTGAAGTAAAATTAGGGCGCCTGGGTGGCTCAGATGGTTAAGCGTCTGCCTTCGGCTCAGGTCATGATCCCAGGGTCCTGGGATCGAGTCCCGCATCGGGCTCCTTGCTCAGCAGGGAGTCTGCTTCTCCCTCTCCCTCTGCCTCTTCCCCTGCTTGTTCTCTCTCTGTCTCTCCCGCAAATGAATAAATAAAAATCTTAAAAAAAAATTGAAGTAAAATTAACATACAATGCTATATTAGTTTCAGGTGTACAACATATTTATTCAAAAATTCTATGCAATACTCTGCTCACCATGATAAGTATAATTACCATTTGTCATCATACAATGTTATTGTAATATTATTGATTCCTTATGCTGTACTTTTCATCTCCATGACTTATTTTATAGCTGGAAGTTTGTGCCTCTTAATCTTTATCTATTTCACTCCCCCTCATTTTATTTATTCATTCATCAACTGATAGACATTTGTGTGGCTTTCACTTTTTGACTGTTATGAATAATGCTGCTGTGAAAATACGTCTTCATTTTCCCAGGTATATACCTAGGAGTGAAATTGCTGGTCATATGGTAGTTCTATGTTAATGTTTTGAAGAACTGTCCTTGGATGTTTTTTAACCACTCTTTTCTCTTTGATTTCATGGTCTCCTGTTTTCTGTCAGCCTTCTTCACTGTTAGTTACCAGTAGCTTGCTGAACTATTTTTTTTTTTTTAAAGATTTTATTTATTTGACAGAGACACAGTGAGAGAGGGCACACAAGCAGGGGGAGTGGGAGAGGGAGAAGCGGGCTTCCTGTGGAGCAGATACGGGGCTCGATTCCAGGACCCTGGGATCATGACCTGAGCCGAAGGCAGACACTTAAGGACTGAGCCACCCAGGCGCCCCTTGCTGAACTGTTTTTGATTACATTCTTTTACTGTTTAGCCGTATCCCATCTTGCTTAAAGAGATAATGTCATTGCAAATGAATCTCTTTTTCTAAACATATATCACCTATCCATGAGATGTTCTTTTCCATTTCGTCACCTTTTTTTAATCTGTTATTTCTCTCTGATTGAAAATGTTTTTTTTAAAGATTTTTATTTATTTATTATTTGACAGGGAGAGAGAGAGAGACAGTGAGAGAGCGAACACAAGCAGGGGGAGTGGGAGAAGGAGAAGCAGGCTTCCCGCCCAGCAGGAAGCCTGATATGGGGCTCTATCCCAGGACCCTGGGATCATGACCTGAGCCAAAGACGGACGCTTAACGACTGAGCCACCCAGGTGCCCCTTGAAAATGGTTGTTGTTGTTGTTTTTAAAGATTTTATTTATTTATTTGACAGAGAGAGACACAGAGAGGGAACACAAGCGGGGGAGTGGGAGAGAGAGAAGCAGGCTTCCCGCGGAGCAGGGAGCCTGATGTGGGGCTCAATCCCAGGACCCTGGGATCATGACCTGAGCTGAAGGCAGAC
The DNA here is from genome assembly GCF_009762305.2 of Zalophus californianus. Taxonomy (NCBI): domain Eukaryota; kingdom Metazoa; phylum Chordata; class Mammalia; order Carnivora; family Otariidae; genus Zalophus; species Zalophus californianus. Next base: position 21,677,282 of record NC_045598.1, read on the forward strand.
GCTTGACGACTGAGCCACCCAGGTGCCCCGAAAATGGTTTTAAGAGATAAAAGTTCAAATAAAATTCCACTGAAATTTGACCCATGCCTTGGTATGTTATACCTGGTGATGAAAACTCAAAATCTGTGATAAGAGGAGAGATCTTCAAACAGGTCTTTAATACAGTGATACTAGAAGTATGAGGCAGGCTAAATTACTCCATTGGTACTTGAAATGCTTAACAACAGGGGCACTTTTTTTTTTTTAAGATTATTTATTTGAGAGAGAGTGAGTGAGACAGACAGCACATGAGCAGAGGCAGAGGGAGAGGAAGAGAGAGAAGCAGACCTTGCTGAGCAGGGAACCCAACCAGGACCCTGGGATCATGACCTGTGCTGAAGGCAGACATCTAACTGACTGAGCCACCCTGGCGCCCCACAACAGGGGCTTTTTAAAGAAAAAGAATATAAAATTATGAATACAAAATTAGAGATGAAAACAAATAGAGTGAGAAAATAAATTACAACAAATTACATATTTTTAGAAGTTGAAAAATAGTACAAATGTCATAAAATTCAGAAAAATAGCATAACATTTTTGATTTTTTTCCTATTTTTTTGGCTTCATACTCTTCTAGAGATTTTCATATTATGGCTTTGAAATATCACTTGGCCTTGGCAGGGGCCAGTTTAAATGAGGGCCCTGAAGCTTAAGCTTCTTTAGTTTTACGGTAAATCTCGCTCTGCATAGTAAGTAATATTAAGGTATTAACCAAGAGGTTGAAATATGCCTTTTCTGTGTTCTAATCATTGATTGCAGTTGTTTCTTATAAATTACTTGTGAATCATTGTTTTTTGGACTTAATGTTCAATTATACTTTTTTTTGTGTACATTTCTATATCTTTCAGGAGTGTGTGGTACTAATTAGTCATCTTTGATTGCAAAAGGCTTTTTTTTTTTTTTAACACCTCCCTCCTACCCCAAATGCAGGTATCTTTCTTTCGCAAAAAGTTTGTTAGTATTAGTGTGGGGATAAAAAACAAGCCAAGCCTGAGTTTGATATAGCCATATAATTTTCAGCCTGAGCTGTCTCTTCTGTTCAGTTTCAGACTAAATAGTCTATTTTTTCAGGCCCTCAGTACATTTACTCTTTCATGTCAACTTTAATCTTATTTATCTCTTCTTTTGGTATTAGTGCAGATCAAGTACAGTATTAAAAGACTCTATACTCTGCAAGTCACTTAGAAGTAAACTTGCTCCATGACAGTATAACCTTATTATCATTAATATTTTTGGCCATTTAGGTTTTTGGAATGACTTTCTGGAGGTCAGTGGTTTACAGATAGCACAGACAAATATGAAAAGTTAGTACAGTAGAAGAACTAATGCTTTTTTTCCAAGGCACATACTCTTGTTTTATACATAAAAGTTTAGACATTTTGCTTGATTTTTAATCTCAATTGATAATTTAAATATGGAGATTTAAATAGTTAACACTAGACTTATTGTGGGGATCATTTTATAATGTGTAAAAATATCAAATTGTGTTGCACATCTGAAACTAATAGGGTATTGTATGTCAATTGTAATTCAATAAAAAATAAATATTGAGAGCATAATACTGTTAGATTTTTTCAAAAGTTTTTATTTAAATTCTAGTTGGTTAACATATAGTGTAATATTGGTTTCAGGAGTAGAATTTAGTAATTCATCACTATATGTAAAACCCAGTGCTCATCACAAGTGTACTCCTTAATACCTATCACCCATTTGTTAGTCCATTCTCTGCCCACCTCCCCTCCAGCAACCCTGTTTGTTCTCTATAGTTAAGAGTCTCTTAAGGTTTGCCTCTGTCTCTCTTTTTTTTTTCCCCTTCCCCTATGTTCATCTGTTTTGTTTCTTAAATTCCACATATGAGTAAAATCATATGGCATTTGTCTTTTTCTGACTGACTGACTTCGCTTCGCATACGATTAGATTTTGAAGCTGAGAATATTTTGTATATTTAGTTTGTATATAGTTGTGTATTTATTTATATATTTAAGTTTTGAAGCACCACTATGTCTTCTAATCCAAATTTAATTATAGGTCTGATAATTTACTTCTTAGTGCATTATTTTGCATACTATATTGTATTTTAAACATTCAGTTTAATATTTCAAAAAAGAAAATGATTTCCAAATCACATTGAAAAGTGTCTGATAATGTGTCCCAGTGAATATTTGAACTTTGTTTTGTCTTTCATATATATATTTTTACATTTGAGCTTGAATCAATAAAAAGCAACATCAGGAAAGCATTTGGGATCAAAACATATTTGCTGTATTCATTGTATTTTGATGTTGAATAAATGGCAACATTTGTCTTTGAGTCTGTCTTGTTCTGTTCAAAAAACAGAAAGGGAAGAGGGAAAGAAATAAGATTAATTGCGTATACTTGCGCTAAGTACTTCACTTAGTATTCTTACAGCAGTCCCATGAGCTCGATCCCATGACCCTGGGATCATGACCTGAGTGGAAGGCAAACTCAACCAACTGAGCCACCCAGGTACCCCTTCACTTGGTATTCATACAGCAGTCCCACAAGTCCGGTGATGTGTCCTCATCATATGTCAGGGGATGTATGATATCAATAATTATTATTATTGGTTATATCAATTATTACTGGTTAAGGTAATATCTGCCAGATTTCTCCACTGTAAAGTTACTATTTTTTTGCTTTCCATATTCTAAGAAGCAAGTCACTAAGTCCAGCCTACATTCAAGGTGGAGGGAATCAAACCCCATCTCCTGGAGGGGAGAGTATGCAAGAATTTATGGATATATGTTAAAACCACCACAGTAATTAATAAATATTTTGGGGGAAATACTTTGAAGCTATGCAAATTTCATGTTTTTTAAAGTTTCCACAGATTGATTGTTCTCTCTCTTTTTTTTTTCCCACAGATTGATTTTTATCTTTGTCAGGGATCTTGCCTGAAGTAGTTATTACTATGGTGTTCTAATGATGATTTTCTATTTTTGGAGGGCTTTTTAAAACCAATTACTGGGGAGCTCCTGAGTGGCTCAGTCAGTTAAGCATCTGATGCTGGTTTTGGCTCAGGTCATGATCTCAGGGTCCTGGGGTTGAGTCCCACATGGGGCTCTGCACTCAGCATGAAGTAGGCTTGGCATTCTCTTTCTCCCTCTCCTTTAGTCCTTCCCCTTCTTGCAAGCATGCACGCTCTCTCTCTCTCAAATAAATAAATCTTAAAATAAACAAACACAAAACCAATTACTGGGACTTATCCCCAGAGTTTCTAATTTAGTAGATCTTAAGTGGGGCCTGAGAATTTGCATTTCTAACAAGTCCCCAGTGATGCCAATGATGCTGGTCTGGGGATATGGGAACCACTGATTAGAATGTTATCTTAATCTCAGGGAGTTTCCTCACATCCTTTCCCAGTTAATTCCTGCCTACTCAGCCTTCAGGAGCAACCACTGTTCTGATTTTTATGTAATTACATTATAAACATACTGAATCTATTTAGGAAAGCTCTACTTATGAAAATTCAAATTTTAAAAAAGCTAAATATAGGGAGAATTGATTCTTATCAAAAAAGTATTCCTTTTTGGAAAACAAGGAGGGGAAGATTAAGGGGAGATAGTCAGTAGGCATTTCTAAGGTCAGCCTCACTTCTCCAGTCTTGTCTTTCCTGTTTCACTTGTTTTTATAATGGCGATGATATTCTTCCCTTTCCCAGACTTAATATTTTACTTTTTTATATCCTTCATCCATCATATTCTCTTTTTTGTCATCAAGTTCTGTTATATCTTTCATTTTAATATGTCTTGGGTTTGTCCTTTCATTTTCATTCTTTTTATTTTTTTATTTTTTTAATGTTCTTTTTATTTATTCATGAAAGTCAGAGAGAGAGAGAGAGGCAGAGGCAGAGGGAGAAGCAGGCTCCCCGCCTAGCAGGGAGCCCAATGCGGGACTCGATCCCAGGACCCTGGGATCATGACCTGAGCCGAAGGCAGACACTTAACCATCTGAGCCACCCAGGCGCCCCTTTTCATTTTCATTCTTGCTGACGGAGCACTAACCCAGACCAGGGCTAAATTGGTGCATTAACTTCTTTTTATATATAAACTTATATTTTAGGACAGTTTTAGGTTTACAGGATTATTGAGAAGATTGTACAGTGTTCCTGTATACCCAATACCTAGTTTTACTTATTAATATCTTAGTATGGTACATTTGTTAAAATTATTAAACCAGTATCGATACATTAGTATTATTTTTTAAAGATTTTATTTATTTATTTGAGAGAGAAAGCACGAGTGTTGGGGGGGACAGAGGGGGAGGGGGAGGGAGGGGGAAAGAATCTCAAGCAGACTCTGTGCTTAGTGCAGAGCACAACTGGGGGCTCCCTCTCACCACCCCAGATCGTGACCTGTGCTAGAACCAAGAGTCGGTCGCTTAACCAACTGAGCCACCCAGGTGCTCCCAATTTTTTTAAAAAGATTTATTTATTTATTATTTTAGAGCATGCATGGGTGGGGGGAGGGGCAGGGGGAGAGGGAGAGAGAGAATCTCAAGCGGACTGCACTAAGTGCGGAGCTGAACGTGGGGCTCAATGTCACGAGCCTGAGATCATGACCTGAGCTGAAATCAAGAGTCACCACTTAACTCACTGAGCCACCCAGGTGCCGCAATGCATTATTAACAAGTCCAACTTTATTCAGATTTCTCCAGTTTTTTTCCGAATGTCCTTCTTTCTATTCTAGGATCCACCCAAGATACCTCATTGCATTTAGTAGCCAGCCATGTCTCCTTAGGCTCCTCCTCTTGGTTGTGACAGTTTCTCAGACTTTTCTTATTTTTGATGACCTTGACAGTTCTGGAGATTACTGGTCAGATATTTTGCACTTGTAGAATGTACCTCCGTTGGGATTTGTCTATGTTTTTCTCATAATTGGACTTGGATTATGTGGTTTTCAGGAGAAACCGCAGATGTAAGGTGCCTTCTCATTGCATTCTAACAAGAATATGTACTATCACATGACTTTTCTCTGTTGATGTTAAACTTGAGTTTGACTTGAGGTAGTTTGTCAGGTTTCTCCACTCTAAAATTTCTCTTTCTTTCCCCTTCCTTTCCATACTGCAGTGTTTGAAAGAAAGTCACAATCCACAGCCTGCACTTAGGGAGTGAAAAGTTATGCTTTTCCTCCTTGGGGGCAAAGTATCTACCTCAGTTACTTCTGTTCTCCTCCAGTTATCTATTCAACCATTTATTTATATTGTATAAATATATTCGTACTGATGTGGGTATTTATTTATATTTTGGGTTATAATTTAATACTACTTTATTTTGTTGTTTAATTATTCCAGCTTTGGCCATTGAGAGTTCTTCCACTTAGCCTCTAGGTTTCTTTGACATACTCTTGGTGGGGGTGGGGGTGGGGGGGTGGGAGTGAGAGAGAGGGAGAGATCAAGCAAGTTTTAACACTTTCTTACTTTCTGGCAGTATAGGGTCTTCCATGTTTATGTAGCATATTTCCTGTCCCAGTTTTGGAATCAGTAATTTCTCCAAGGAGCGCTGGTTCCTTTTTTTGGAGAGTAGTGTTAGAAACAAAATCTGTACATTAACAGTTTAGTTGATCTTATTGCCTTTAGTCTTTTTCCTTCCCAATTTGTCCTGCCATATTTATCTTCCTCTAATAGAGCTTCAATGGCATAATTTCTATCCTTAAGAGTTACTGTAGCTCAGTACTGCTTATCTGATCAGATATCCTTAGTTTATCTTTTATGGCCTTACCTAATTTCTCTCATTGTTAAATTGTTTATCTCTCATTTCTTCTTACGCTGTTCTAGCCTTGGCATGATTTGCTTTTCTTCTCTAACCCTTCAAGTCTAATTCCCACTTTCCTTATTCTTCTCTTTGGGTTCTTTAGGTTTATGAATGGTTAGACTTGTATGTTTATCATATCTGATAATTAATAGTCAAAATTAGAACTCAAATCTCCAGAAGAAGTTCCAGACATCACTTGGCCCACGTTTTCATTTAGAGATAAGGAAAGTGTGGCCCCCAAACCTGGAGTGACTTTGAACACTTCATGGCAGAGATAGAACTTGATCCTTGGCATTTTCTCACTTTGTATAGTATTCTTTTCACCATGTGCAACTGTTTCTCCCATTTCTGTATCCTGTTTTTAAAAAATTGAGATATAATTTACATACCATAAAATTTACCATTTAAAATGTATAATTCAAAAAAATATATAATTTAGCACATTTTAGTATTCATATCATTATTATTTAATTCCAAAATATTTTCGTTACCCCAACAAGAAAACTCTTACACATTAATAGTCACTCCCTATTTCCCTCACCCCCAGCCTTTGGCAACCATTATTTTACTTTCTCTCTCTTTGGCTTTGCATATTCTGGATGCCTTGTATAAGTGGAATCCTATAATATGTGGCTTTTGTGTCTTTTACTTAGCATAATGTTTTCAGAGTTCATCCATGTGGTATTTGTATCAGTACTTCATTCCTTTTTATTGCTGAATAATAGTCCACCATATGGGCATACTATATTTTGTTTATCCATTCGTTGATGGATAGTGTCTTGCTTGTATTTCTGACTATTATGAATAATGCTGCTATGAATATTGATGTACAAGTTTTTGTTTGAAAACCTGTTTTCAGTTCTCTTGGGTATATACCTAGGAGTGAAATTGCTGGGTCATATAGTAATTCTATGTTTAACTTTTTGAAGAATTGCTATACTGGTTTCCACAGTGGCTACACCATTTTTTACATTTGTACCAGCAACATATGAGGGTACCAGTTCTTTACACCAACAGTTGTTATTTTTCTTTAAAAAAAAATTAAAGCCATCTTAGTGGGTGTGAAATGGTATATCATTGTGGTTTTGATTTGCATTTTCGTAATGACTAGTGATGTCGAACATCTTCTAGTGTACTTATTAGCTATTTGTATATCCTCTGTTGAAATGTCTTTTCAAGTCCTTTGCCTATTTTTTAATTGGATTGTCTTTTTATTATTGAGTTATAAGAGTTCTTTATATATTCAGTAGACCAGACCGTTATCAGATACGATTTGCAAATATTTTCTCCCATTCTGTGAGTTGTCTTTTCACTTACTTGATGGTGTCCTAGGAAGCACAAAAGTTTTTAATTTTGGTGAAGTTCAGTTTATCAGAATTTTTTAGGTTGCTTGTGCTTTTGGTGACAAAACTAAGAAACGGTTGCTTTATCTAAGGTTATGAATATTTATTCTTATGATTTCTTCTAAGAGTTTTGTAGTTTTAGCTCTAATATTCATATCTTTGATCCATTTTGAGTTAATATTTTATATGGTATGAGGCAGGGGTCCAAATTCATTCTTTTGCATGTGGCTACCCAGTTGTCCCAGCATCATTTGTTGTAAAGACTTTTCTTTCCTTCACTGAATTATCTTGGCACCCTTGTTGAAAACCAGTTTGGCATAGATGTATGGGTTTATTTATGGACTCTCTATTTTATTCCATTGATCTACAAATGTGTCCTTATGCCAGTAACCACAGTGTCTTGATTACTGTAGCTTTGTAGTAAGCTATGAGTCCCTTACTTTTCAAGATTGTTTTTGCTGTCCCTTGCATTTCCATATGAATTTTAGGATCAGCTTGCCCATTTCTGTAAAAAAAGAAGTTGGGATTTTTTTTTTTTAAGATTTTATTCATTTGAAACAGAGAGATAGAGAGAGAGAGTGAGAGCATGAGCAGGGGAGAGGCAGAGGGCGAGGGAGAAGCAGGCTCCCCGCGGAGTCAGGAGCCAGACGTGGGGCTCAATCCCAGGACCCTGGGATCATGACCTGAGCTGAAGACAGATGCTTAACCATCTGAGCCAACCAGGCGCCCCAAGGAAGTTGGGATTTTGATAGCAACTGTATTGAACCTGTAGATCATTTTAGGGAATATTGCCATCTTAACATTGTTTATTAAGTGTTGTAATCCATGAACATGGGATGCCTTTCCATTTATTTAGGTCTCTAATTCTTTCATTGATGTGTTGTAGTTTTTAGTACAAGTCTTAGACTTTTTTGGTTAAATTTATTCCTAGGTATTGCATTCTTTTTGATGCTATTATAAATGGAATTATTTTCCTAATATAATTTTCAGATTGTTTATTGCTGATGTATAGAAATACAGTTGATTTTTTTTTAAGTAAGCTCTACACCCAATGTGGGACTTGAACTCACGACCCTGAGATAAGCGTCTCATGCTCTACTGACTGAGCCAGCCAGGCCCCCCAGTACAACTAATTTTTTTTTTAAGATTTACTTATTTATTTTAGAGAGAGAGAGAGACAACATGAGCATGGGGAGGGGCATGAGCATGGGGAGGGAGAGAAGCAGACTCCCTGCTGAGCATGGAGCCTGATGTGGGGCTTGATCTTACGAATCTGAGATCAAGACCTGAGCCGAAACTTCCTGTTGTTCCACATTATCCCCAGTATTTAGTACTGTTAGTGTTCTGGATTTTGGCCATTCTAATAGGTAGGTAGTGGCATCTCATTATTGTTTTAATTTGTATTTCCCTGGTGACATGACGTGGACCATCTTTTCATTTGCTTACTTGCCATCTACGTATCTTCTTTGGTCAGGTTATGTATTAGGGCCTTCTGCTTATTTTTTAATTTATTTTTTAAGTAAGGTCTATGCCCAGTGTGGGGCTTGAATTCACTACCTGGAGATCAAGAGCCACACAGGCAACCCTCTTCTACTTATGTTTTAATTGGATTATTTGTTTTCTTTTATTGTTGAGTTTTAAGAGTTCTTTCTGTATTTTGGATGACAGTCCTTTATCAGATAGGTTTTTTGCAAATATTTTCTCTCAACCTGTGGCTTGTCTTTTCATTTTCTTGATAGTGTTTTTCATAGAGCAGAAAATTTTAATTTTAATGAAATCTGGCTTATCTGTTCTTTCTTTCAGAGATTGTGCTGTAAATGCTTAAGACCTTAATATTTTTCTTGTATTTTTGAATCAAAAGGCCTCATATCAGTTATCTATTGTTACACAATTAATTGCCTCAAAACTTAGTGACTTAAAATAGTAACTATTTTACTGTTCATGATTCCATGGGCCAGGAATTTGGGCAAGGGCTCTGTGACAATGGCTTGTTTCTGCTCCATATGGTATGGACTAGTGCAGCTTTTCCTACTTCATGTGTAGTAGGAAGTAGTAGTAGTGTAAGTTACTGAGGCTGGGCGGGAGCTGAAGGATGAAGATAGCCTTACCCTCATGTCTGGTGGTACAACTGGGACAGGTGAATCATTCAGAGACTGGCTGGGAAGACTGGGCCTCATTTTGTGACTTTAACATTTTGTAGGAGGAATTGTTAGTGGCTATCTTTGTAGCCCAATTACCATAGCTCTTTTTTTTTTTTTTTAAAGATTTTATTTATTCATTTGAGAGATAGAAAGCACGAGAGGGAAGAGGGTCAGAGGGAGAAGCAGACTCCCTGCTGAGCAGGGAGCCCGATGCGGGACTGAATCCCGGGACTCCAGGATCATGACCTGAGCCAAAGGCAGTCGCTTAACCAACTGAACCACCCAGGCGCCCTACCATAGCTCCTAAATAAATGTTAAATTAGGTGGAGAATTTTAATCTTGAATTTAAACTGCTGTTTTCTGTTTTGGATGTTACTTTCAGAATAATTATTGGAAGCACCCTGATGAAACTTAGGCAACTGACATTAAAATATATCATCTGGGAAATGACTGAAATAACTAGTTTTGATGTTAGGTTTGGTTGGTTCAAAGACTAGTGTTTTTTGGGGATGCCTGGGTGGCTCAGTTGGTAAAGTGTCTGCCTTCAGCTCAGGTCACGATCCCAGGGTCCTGGAATTAAGGCCCGCATTGGCTCCTTGCTCATTGGGGAGCCTGCTTCTCCCTCTGCCCTGCCGCTCCCCCTGCTTGTGCTCTTTCTCCCTCTCTCTCTGACAAATAAATAGAATCTTTAAAAAAAAAAGATTAGTTTGTTTTTTTTTTTAATCAAGTCTTGGGGAAACCGTTCTAGTCTGGTTACAATTATGTCTGATTTTGAGATGAGTTTTTCTAGTCTTAAGTTGGGAAACCAAAATATCCAGAGACTGCCTGCACGTTGTATAACCAAAGAAAATGTTTACAAGGGTCTGACATGTGTTATGCCAGGAAATACGTATTAGGATATTCAATGTGTTGCTTGATAAGAAAATGAAAGCATGACTTTTACTTTTCTTACTGGGGACTTTTCATGTCTGCAGGTCTTAATCAGTTACTCATTACCCTGAGGTATGGGATGTGAAAAGCTCATAGAAAATCACTAGGTGGTGATTTTGGCCTTCAGTATGTATTTTGCAGTGTGTGACCAGATTATCATAACGTTTAGTGTGGAGTCAAATATTGAGGAAGAATGAGTTGTAGGTAGTTATAGGCAGATTTTATTAGATGAGTGTTCTTTGGAAGAACTGTTTTAAATGAGTTTATACTGAGTTATAAGAAATGCTTGTCAAAAATTACCTAAGCTGTGGGTGCCTGGGTGGCTCAGTTGGTTAAGCGACTGCCTTCGGCTCAGGTCATGATCCTGGAGTCCTGGGATCGAGTCCCACATGGGGCTCCCTGCTCAGCAGGGAGTCTGCTTCTCCCTCTGACCCTCTTCCCTCTCGTGCTCTCTCTCATTCTCTCTCTCTCAAATAAATAAATAAAATCTTTAAAAAAAAATTACCTAAGCTGTGGTATTAATTTATCAGCAGAGTTTTTCTGCAAAGAAGATCCATAGAAATAAATGACGTAAAATGCCTTTTCCTCCTCATTTTAAAAGTAATAATTGTGGAGTTTTAGAAAACTTGGGAAAGTATAAAGACAGAACTAAAAATTACCCATAATCTTATTAAATAATGATAATACTATAAACATTTTGGTAGTATTTCTCTCTGACCTTTTATATTTTTCATTTGATGAGGTAATATGAAGCTTTATGGATTTCATAGCTCCGACCCCTCCCTCTGATTTTATTGGGAAATCTTACTTTGTTCTTCTAGTTCTAATAGGAACTAGACAATAGGAAACTCAGTTTATTGGAAGAAAAGAGAAAAGAAAAAGTTCCTCTTCTACTTACATACTAGGAGTACGGGTTTTAACCCTGGTCATTGGAACAAACAAACAAATGAAATCTGATGTTCGTTTGGCAAAAGCTTTCAATAATAAGTTTATTTGAGTCTAAGGAAAGATTTCAAAACTAATTTGAAAAACCAGAATACAGTTTTATTTATAAATCTATAAATTTGGAGGAAATAAAAAATAGTTCCTGCTAGTGATGATATGAATTAAATTAGATCTGATTATGCTCTAATTGACTTAATTGACCAGACTGTCTCTCTAGTTACTTGGTTAGTTATCTTGTGATAATCACATTCAGACAATTCTTAGATAATATGTGTTCCTAAAGAGAACTGCACCTGGGACATAAGACTTCTTTTTTAAATTTAAAATTTTATTTTATTTTATTATTATTTTGAAAAGATTTTTATTTATTTATTTGACAGAGAGAGACACAGCAAGAGCGGGAACATGAGCAGGGGGAGTGGGAGAGGGAGAAGCAGGCTTCCCGCTGAGCAGGAAGCCCGATGTAGGGCTCCATCCCAGGATCCTGGGATCATGACCTGAGCCTAAGGCAGATGTTTAACAACTGAACCACCCAGGCACCGCTAAGCTGATGATTTTCAAAGGGGCTATATCTCCAACCCAAAATATTGTTAGTGAGAGTAGATCTAAGAAGGTATCTTTTACACTGTGACATACCATCACTTTAAAGGAAGAAAAGGACTTTCGTAACTCTGAAAGAAGAAAGGGAATGTACTAAGTATAGATATTTAGTGTTTCTTTTTTTTCTTTTATTTTCTTTAAGTTAGAAAACGAGCTAAAGCTATTGGATTGTTGTGCATTGTGAAGTTATCATTAGAATACTACATGTTAACAGCAGAATATCACCCATTTTAAAAATTGTCTGTTTTAGTGGGGTTCCTTAAGTAGATTTGGCAACAAAATTAGAAAATAAATTTACTTCAATGATACAAATCTTGTTGGGCAGACTGAATTAGATTGACAACTAAAATTAGTGAAGATTTGCCAAAAATATTATAGTAGTACTACTTAATGTAATCTAATTTTGCAAGATAGCCTCAGGCTGCTGTTACACTTACGAATCAGTCAGAATGTCCTGACTGTGACAGGAGAATGAACATCGTATGGTATATGGAAAATCTTTTTTTTTTTTACAAAACATTTTACAAAATGTATACAAAGCAATTTCAAGTGAGACATATTATACAAATAAAGGTATTTAAGCAAATAAAGCCCACACCATGGTGAGTGATGCATTCTCTACAAGTCAATTCAGTCTGTAAGGCCTCCATAATCTAACAAAATCTACTAAATTCTTATGAGCTAAAATACTTCTTTTTCATAATTGCCAGTTTAAAATTTGCTTTATCTTTAGGCAGTACTTAAGGACACAGAAAATCAAGTGCTTAATAAATGCACATTTTGGAAAATCTATTTTTGAAGAACATGAGTTTATATCTTTCAAATAGATATTGTGACTGAATATAAGAATAAATATGGCACTGACACAGATTTGGGTTGTTGATAATGGGTAATATTTTATTCCTTTAGTAAATGTTTGTTGTTTTTTTACTAATAGTTTTAATACTTTCATGACTGAAAAGAATCTTAAAATTTATCTATTTCAACTTCTTATTCAAAATAGCAATCTCCTCTGCTATCTCACCTGTTCATAGCCAGTTGGAGTGGAATTTGGCAAAATGTGGCCATAAACAATTCAGGATAATAAGGCATGATGTGAAAATTTTGGATATTTGATATTTTATTTTTTAAAAAGGTTTTATTTATTTATTTGATAGAGCGAGAGAGCACAAGTAGGGGGAGTGGCAGAGGGGGAGGGAAAAGCAGTCTCTCTTCTGAGCAGGGAGCCCAGTGTGGGCTCTAGGGCAGACACTTAGGAGAGGATTGCTGGGTCATAGAGTGTACATGTTCAGCCTTACAAGAGAATACCAGGCATGGAACTAAGCATTAATATTTAATTTAATAATCAGAACAACTCACAATTATCAACAGTTTAATAAAGAAACTGGTTTAGAGGTGCCTAAGAAGCTACATAGGTAGCAAGTGGCTGAACAAGTTCAGACCCATGTTTATCTAACTTTTGAACCAGACTCTTAATCAGTAAAGTGTTTTGATGCTCTCTGGTAAGTGTTCCTAGCCAGGTTTTAGATCTAGTATAACTGAGATGCTTTTTAGTGTGAATGTTTAAGTTAAGATCTATTTTAGAGAATAAAATTTGTTTATATTAATAAAAACTTTCTTGGTCCCATGAAGTTGGGACCTAGTCTCCTTCTAAATTTATGCTAGGCCAACCTTAACATACGGCTTTTCTTCTGAAGGTCATGAGATGGCGGCCTATACCCCATTCAGCCATCTGTGATCTGGGCAGGAAGGCAGAGTAGGGGGAAGGGTAGAAGGCGAAAGGGCAGTGACTTCCATTTGTATGTTACTGGCTGCCTCTAGCTGTAAGGAGAGCTGGGAAAAGTAGCCTTTTAGCTGGGCACATTCTGCCCTTAATTATATGGGAATTTTCTTACTAAGAAAAAGAGAGATCTTGGACAGGCACCTAGCAGTTTCTGCACATGTATATCAAGGCCAAGTGGAGAAATACAACCCTCTTCAATTTACTAAGGGTGGTATTATAGTTGTTCGTTTTCAATTATTGAGAAAATGTATTTATGAAAATCTACCTGGTATGTGATTAATAATCAGGTTGAACATTAGGTTGAACCACATGTAATTTTACTTTATTTTCACATTATCTCAATGTATTGGTGCCTGGAAGTAGGGCAAGGATTGAACAAAAAAGATATAAAAAAATGAAGTGATTTGATTTATGTTGGAAGAAATGAAGCAGAAGCCTTTTGAAAGGAGTACAATAATGGCGCAAAAACAAATCAGTTAGAAAAGACTTGAAATAAGGGGATAGCTACTAAGGGAATTTGGCCGAGGCAGACAGAAGTTGTCTAGGAAAAAGATACTGGTTTATAAATATTTCTTGAAATCAGATCTAGAGGATATTATATTTAAGAAACTAGAAAGTGGCTTGATCAGTGTTTTCTACCCTTTGAAGTCAACCTATGGAGAAACAAACAGAATGACCTTGTCTCTTCCTTCACTCCAAGAGGACTGGAAAAAGATATCTACTTCATAGTGGGGATATGAGCGAGAGTAGTGCTAGAAGAAAAAATATATATAGCTTGTATTAAATTGGGCCAAATTGAATTGTGTAATGGGACTTTTACTACATAATGTGGTAAAATAAATTTTCTTCTGCCCTAGAGTAGAGGGACACTTTTTTTTTTTCCTTCCAGTTATCTAAGTGATATGTGCCCATTGTAGTAGTTCTGGAAAATACAGAAAAGGGGAAAGGAAAACATCCCTCCATAGGAAAATAACCACTGTTATCTTTGGTATATTTCTTCAATAGTATAATTTTAGACTATATCCATAATGATGGTGTTAGATTATCAATTATGTATATTATGTAAATTTTGGAAGATAAATATTTCCAGACAAGGGCTGCTATCTGGAAGTTTTTCTCTTCTTTTGCCCATTTCTTTTTTTTTTAATTAAAAAAAATTTTTTTTAATAAATTTCTTGTGTAAATTAGGATGAAGTTAAAAGATTTAACTTGTCTTTTCTGGAAACTGTGACATTTCATTCAGGACCTCAGCTGTGATTTCACCATTACCCCATTTAGGAAGAAGTTGATAGAATGGCCCGAGGGAAGAATGAACATATGTATACACTATAACCATTTAATACCGCCTTGGGCAGCTGAGGTCATCAACATAATTATTTGTACGGACCTAGAAACTGGGATGGTAAAATACTGGTCATATAGTTGTTTTCCTAGAGAATTAAAAAAAACTTAGGAAAGCTGAGTAGCTCACAAGAATGTTCTTTAGGGGTCTCTTTCCTTAAATTGCAAAGTACAGGGCTTAGATTTGTGTATTTAAGTTCTAAAAGTCCTAAATATATTTATTTTTGAATGTTTTCCTGATGTCAGTATTTTAGATAATACATGGGACAGATGTTGCTGTTATAGCTTTGCCAATCTCTTAGCTTCATTTAGTTTAAAACTAAAAAATGTTGGATAATTTTAAACATATATAATAGTTGACAGTATACTATAATGAACCCAGGTACCCATCACCCATCTTCAGCCATTATCAATGCATGGCCGCCCTTGTTTCATCTCTATCATTTACCTGCTTTTCTTCCTCCTGTGTTATTCTGAAGCAAATCCAAGACATACGATTTTATCTGTGATTATTTGGTGTTTCTTTAAAGATAACTACACTTTAAAAAATAACCATACTATTATTATACCTAAAAAATGAGCAATAATTATTTAATAGCAAATATCCACCCAGTGTTCAAATTTCCCATTGTCTGAAATATAATTTTTTTGTAATTTGTTTGAGTTAGAATCCATTGCAGGGAATTGATATGTCTCTTAAATTTCTTTAATCTGTAGTTCTTCCTTATCTTTCTTTTAGTGTGTGTGTGTGTGTGTGTGTGTGTGTGTGTGTGTGTGTAAGAAATTAGGTGATTTATCTTGTAGAATTTCTCTTTTTTTTTTTATCTTGTAGAATTTCTCCTTAGTCCGGATTTTGCCAATTTCAATTCTATGGTATGGCTTAACAGGTTTCTTTGTTCTTTGTATTTCCTATAAATTGATAGCTAAAATGAGACTTCAGTTACTCTTAAGAATCAAGAAGGAAAAGCCCTTAACAGGTTTCTTTGTTCTTTGTATTTCCTATAAATTGATAGCTAAAATGAGACTTCAGTTACTCTTAAGAATCAAGAAGGAAAAGCCCTGTAGGGTCTGTCCCTCCCCCCACTCAAGTGTTGCAATTAATCAGCTGACTTGAGAAACTCCTGCTGCCCAGGGACCAGATGAATAGAACAAATGGCATGGTAATTTTGGATCTCTCTTCTAATACTGGGCACATTTGTGTTTAAAAAGGAAGCCTGATCCAAGAACTTGATGAATTGAACCTTTTTCAATAGAGGTCACATTAGTGTTAATTTGATGATTTGTTAAGACAAAGCTAAAAATGTTTTTCAATTAGAAAAAAATGCCTTAAGTATATTTGTATTAATTAAATCTCATTTTCATCTTAAAGAGTTAGTGAAGAATGGATGGACACCATAGTCTAAAGGAAAGTTTCTCAAACTTTAGCATGCATCACAATCACTTGAGGGTGAAAACAGATTGCTAGGCATCATCCCCAGAGTTTCTGATTCAGTGTCAGGGTGGAGTGTGAGAATTGCATTTCTAACAAGTTACCAGGTGATGTTGATGCTACTGGTCAGGGGAACCACACATTGAGAACCTCTTAGGTGCTTAAGTTTAACCAAGGGTCTGCATTAGAACACCTTTGGAGCTTTAAAAACAAACAAAACAAGACACTCTTGAAGATGCTAGGCTGCAGTCTGGGCATCTATATTTTTTAACATTTCACAACAATTCTGATGTGTGCCCCAGATTGAGAACTGCTGCTGTAATTATTTATAGTTTATACTTCCATATTTTCTATTGTTTTCCAAGAAATGTGCATTCATTTTACATTTTAAAATGTTACAAACTTTTGATATTGTCATGAATGAGGCAAATGTTTCATACTGTGCTATTTATTATCTAGAAGGCAAAGTACTAACCAACAAAGAGCTCTTGGCACCTGTCCTCAATAAATCAATATTAATGCTCTTGCTTACTGCAGAGCATATCTGTGCTATTTCAAGATTATTAATATTTCCCAAAGGGAGATTGAAAATAGTTTGGTCTGAGGGACCTCAAAGCAGGGAACCCCTTTGTTTAGCATTAGATCCTGAACTTTTCATTAACCAGTGTGTTGCATGAGCCAATGATGAGTGATGACATTTCAACCACGTTTACAGTAGAATCTTATATATCAGACATGCCTGTGAGTGTGGTAAGAAATTTTAGCTCTTGAGTAACATTTTCTAAGGAAAATGTCTTACTTTATGCGATATATTAATATTTTTACTTTATACTTCACAGATTTCCCAGTTTTAGGGTTTAAAAATCTTTTACCAACTTGAAAAAACATGCAGAAAGGTGATTCAGAGTCCCCACGTTTAAGCACATGTATTAAATAACTGGTGTGTGTCACTGGCAACAACGCTAAGTTATACACAGTTCTAGTTCAAGGAGTCCAGTCCCATGAAGTGATTTTCAACCTTAAAAGTTAAGATTTTCAACCTTCGTTTTCAATGTCAATTTTTTTAAAAGATTTTATTTATTTTTTTATTTGACAGAGAGAGAGCAGGAGAGCACGAGCAGGGGGAGCAGCAGAGGGAGAGGAAGAAGCAGGCCCCCTGCTGAGCAGGGAGGCTGATGCGGGACTGGATCCTTGGGATCATGACCTGAGCAGAAGGCAGATGCTTAACCATCTGAGCCACCCAGGCGCCCTTCAATGTCAATTAATAACCATTAATTATGTAGACATTTTAGGTAAAACATTTTAGTGGATTTTCATGTAATAGTAACTAATTTTAGTAATTCTTGATTAGCAAAATACATGACAAAACTTATAAATCAGTAAATCTTTTAAATATATTTGATTTTATTAATCATAACAGCATCTATATATTGAAAAATGGTAGTCTATATGAAAGCCATTGTTTACTCTATAGGCGATATTGGTGTATACAGCTTTTTGAACCCCTTGTTACAAATTCCAAAGCTCTTAAGGGTCCATGGCCTTAACTTTCAGTGAAGTAAGTTGGTTATTTTTGTTCCTAGTAAGAACACTTGCTAATGCAAGTACTGAAGTAATTTTCATTCATATTGCTACAGTGGGGAAGGGGTAAATCTCTTCTTCGTTTTGAATTATACTTGTAAATTAAATGTTTAAGAAATGAATTGTTGGTTTTATCTTTACAGTATGATGATTTATTCTTCTACTTGACCCTCGCTTTACTGGATGGGTGTGGGTGGGAACTTGACAGGGTTAATGATAAGCTGTGAAGAAGATTGAGTGCAAGGTGATGCTGGATGGGAGTCAGGAGACTGGATGGTGAAGGGAATGTAGAACAGGATCCAGAGCCTACATATATAAATTGTCTGACTGTCTAAAGCACTAATTATTCAATTTGACTGAAAACTGTGACTGTACAGAAAAGTCACAGTAAGCTGTTACCTAACAAACACCACAAGTTTAGTAGTATTTGAAAAAAAATATTGCCTTGACAATTGTGGTTTACCTGCTAAGGTTTGCTTTAGGACTTGTATTCATAATTTTACTCAGTCTTGGATTGTTTCCCTTGAAATCAGGTGTGTGTGCAGTCAGAGAAAGGGATGAATCAATCTGCAGTCAGTGTTGTGAGTCAGTTTCAGCTGCCATGTGAAATGCTCCCATTTAGCTGTTGAAGGCTTGCATGTGTAAAATACTGCTAATTGGTTAGGAACACACGTGACTGTGTGTGTATACATGTCATAGTGCTGTAGGCTGTTCTTTATTAGAAAAGTATAGATCCCGGTGGGGTACTAATTACAGCTTTGGCTAGCAAGCTGCAGAAAGGCAAATAACAAAGGCAAGAGAAAATAAAAAGAGGAGAGTGGAAGAGCTCTGGGCTTCGCTATTTTACACCTCTTGCATAAATGAGACATGGTGTGAGTAAACACAGCTGTATGGAAAAATTAGTTTTGAAGAATTGAAAGTAAATAACTGCTGGTTCATTCAGCAGATCTATACAGGTTTCTAAGAACAAGAACTTTGTTTTGAAACTAGAGAACTGTCACAGATTAAGCTATTTGTCTCCTGGAAAGTTGCTTGACAAATTAGTCTTTGTGTTGGGTTGTAGTCAGTTATTATCAATATTGCCTTATGTAACACATAACTAGAAATAAACTTTAGGAATTCCATGATTAGAGAATTATGTTTGAAGATTTAATACTAACATTACTATAAGATACTTCACAGTAAGAATCATCTAAAAATACTATTTATTGAGCACTTACTATTCAGTTCCTCTGAATAGGTATTATAGGATAAATGGGCATTTAGGATATAAGCCTTGCCTTCAAGGAGCTCGCAGTCAAGTAGTATATGTGAAATAATAGAAGACAAAGTAGAATTTAATGAAACACTGGATAATGTATAAATGAGCTCTCTCAGTTCCAAGGAGGGGAA
Source organism: Zalophus californianus (assembly GCF_009762305.2). NCBI lineage: Eukaryota > Metazoa > Chordata > Mammalia > Carnivora > Otariidae > Zalophus > Zalophus californianus. Next base: position 21,696,579 of record NC_045598.1, read on the forward strand.
GAAGGCTTCCTGGAAGGGCTGCAACTTTGAGCTTGGCCTTGAAATAGCAATAAGATTCTGTAGGCAAGACATGAAGAAAACATTGCTTAAAAAGACTAAATTGTAATGTGAAGAATGGATAGGAATGCGGTTGAATCTGGAGTAAGTCAGCCCTGTTCAGAGGCTTTTGCTTTAAAGCTTGGGTTGGTGTAAGCAGTGTATCCTATAGGTATGGCTTACATCTATCATCTGGTTGTGACAGGATAGAACCACACTATGTAGTAAAAGCCTTTTCTACGAGGAATACCATGTAGGGGATGTTAGAGCACATTTGAAATAGTTTTTAGACATCTTCATGGATATGTACGTTGGTTTTGCTAATGACTGGTTGCTTCTGGATAACCATTTTCCCCTCCCCTATATGGAAAGACTATCAAAATAAAAAGACAGGAAGGAAGAAAGAAAACACGCATTTTGTCTGAGAACATTTTTATAACCAGCCGTTGTTTTATTTATTTATTTACTTATCATCAGAGAGAGCACAAGTAGGGGGAGTGGCAGGCAGAGGGAGAAGCAGATACAGGACCTGATCCCAGGACCCTGGGATCATGACCTGAACCGAAGGCAGATGCTTAAAGACTGAGCCACCCAGGCGTCCCTTCCAGCCGTTGTTTTAAAGAGTGGGTCTTTAAAATGGCCCATTTTGCAAAATGGGGAGATAAGAATCAATTTCAGTGAAGTGTTTACAGTTAGCTGAACTTGTGCTGCTCCCTCAGTTCCTCAGACCCTCTTCATACTCCTCTAATTTGATTCTCTTCACCTTTTACTTAGTTGAAGCCACTATTATAATTTCTAGCAAATACTTTTCTGTACTGTTTGAATTTTCTAACTATGAGCATGCATTTCCTTTTTTTTTTTAAGGTTTGTTTGTTTATGTAAGTGATCTCTACACCCAACTATGGGGCTCAAACTCATGACCCCGAGATTAAGAGCCACATACTCCTACTGAGCCAGCCAGGTGCCCTGAGAATATATTACTTTTATTTATTTATTTTTTAAAGTGTCAACAGGTATTAACTGATCAGTGGAATGACAGGATTATTTTTATGTTCTTTACATTAAAAAATCAATGCTTTAAAGAATTGTACGCCTTTGAGTAAAACCTGTGGCACTTCTACAGTGGAATACTGTGCAACTATTAAAAATAATGAGCTGGATATTTTTGGAAAAATGTCCAGTATATCTTAAGTAAATAAATAAGCTTAGACGGAGGGATTCATTCTGGCTGGAAGGATTAGAGAAGTTTTTCTGGAAAACATGGTATTGGAACTGGGCCTTGAAGGAAGGTTAGAATTTCAGTAGGTAGGGGATGCAGGCATAGTGGATTACAGAAAGCGGAGAGGCAGAATCAGGGAAGTGCAGGCTGTTTTAGGAAACAGCAAGTGGTTCCAGGTGGGACCAGTGGGAAAAGAGACTGTAGAGGCTGCTTTTAGGCAACAAGGTTGAGCAGTAGAAACTGGAGTAAGGTAAAAGGGCCCATCGCTCTCTACCGAGCTGAATGCAGATAGGCTTATTAAGCGATCCCCTTCTAAATAGCCATAGGCCCTAACTAACCAATGGGCTACTTACAACCAGGTACAGTTACCAGAAGGAAACTTCCATACATCCCCATCTATACTCCCTCCCTCCACCCTAACAGCTGTGGCTCCTCACCTTCTTCCTCTCAGACAGTCTCTCCTTTGATGTCCTGCCTGCTGCTCTCCTGTGGTGTATTCAAAAAACTTCTTTGTTCTGCCTTGGCTGAACTCTTTCACCACCCAAGCGGTTGGCCTCCATGCTATCAGAGCATCCCACATTTGGTGCCCCCCCCCCCCCGCCCCAATAGGGCCACTCCACAGAGACTAGAATGGTAGGGAGAGGACAGATCAGAGCCAGGCTGAGGTGCTGTGGAACAGGAGTTTGGATTTTGTACTGTAACAACTACAGAGCCTTTGTAAGTTGATCTTTCAATAAATATTTCTTAACTGAATGAATTAGAGGGACATAACTAAATCTTTATTTTAGGAATTTAACTTTTATGGTAGGAGGGACTGGAAATAGTGGCAGATTATTTGTAGTATTCTTCAGTGCATTAGAGCAGGAAAAGTAAATTGGAAACAAGTAATGCAGAGTTGGACTTAGGATCAGTAGGATTTGGCAACTGATTGGATTTAACTAATTGGAAACAAAAAGGGGAATAGAAGAATCTAGGGTTGAGTTTGAGAAAACAGGAGTTAACATTCTTCCCTGCCTTCTTTAATAAAGTATGTGGAATTGGGTCATTCTTTTATTGGTGATTATGGATTATTATGAACAATAATAAAGACCTTGAACGATGTAGGATTTATTACCCCTACAATAAATGGTTGAGATTGCTATACCTTTGGATTTTTGTGTTTCCTTCATTGTATGCTGTTACTTTACTTTCAGTGTGTATATCTAATAGAATCAGAACTGCTTCTACTTTTATCTGTTGGCAAATAAGCTTGTTAGAATTAGGCTTAAAACAAAAGTAAATGGACTCTGAGTGATGGCCCAAAGGAGCTTTCCTATGTAATAAGTGTGTGTTTTACAGTGTTGCTTATTTATTTTTTTTAAAGATTTATTTATTTTGAGAGAGAGAGCATGAGCATGAGGGGCAGAGAGAGGGAGAGAAAGAATCCCAGACTCCCCACTGAGCATGGAGCCCAATGTGGGGCTTGATCTCCGGAACCTGAGATCATGACCTGAGCCGAAACCGAGAGTCAGATGCTTAACCAACTCAGCCACCCAGGCACCCTTCTAGTGCTGTTTATTTGAATTCCTGTGACATTTAAGATTTTAAGGTCTAAGGTCTTAGATGAATAAGGTGTTTTATTCCTAATAAGTGTGCTTTATTTTCTATGTTTTCAGAGTATCCTGGTTTATAAATATTATATACTATAATAAGAATTGATAATGCTGTAACTTGGAGATTGTTTTGTTTTTCCTACAAACAATGTATTAAAGTGTTTGAGGGACAGACTTGTTGAATGAGAGAGGAAATAGCACACTAAAACTAGAGAACTTTAATTTAGTGAAAATAAACTAGACTGGGAGTCAGAATACCCAGTTTAGAGTCCATCCAGCTCAACCATCCTTAGGACCTTGAATAGGTCATGTTACTGCTCTGAGATTATCTTTTTTTTGATAAAATGGAGATAATACCTGTTCTATCTACGTCACAGAGATAAAGTGAGATAACATTGTTGACCAAATTGTCCTTCTTTGTATGCATTAATATGTAATACATTTCTCAGGAAGAGGTATATTAACACTTACCTCAAGATTCTCATACTCTCACAAAGGAAAAATAAAAAATTCCATTTTAATGCGTTTTACTGTCATAACTCAAGTTTGATTCTCCCTTTCCAGATCCAGATCCAGGAGTCCAATACAGCTTAAGAGTGCATTTTAAATCTTTAGAAGGAACTCTGATCAGTTTGCTCTTCTTTTGGAGGAGAGCAGACAGGTTCCACTTCTGTATGGAAACCCATCATGGGTTTATAGCTTTTTTGGCATTGGTGATTTCAGGAAACATGTTGTTATAGTTCCCAGACCTATAGATAATTTTTAGGTTGGTTTTTGCTCTTACTCTTAAGTAGATTTCTCTAGTTGATAATAGTGGGGGTTTTCTGCTTGTTTGTTTCTGTTTTTTTTAATTGAGCTATAATTCACATATCATAAATTATACACTGATTGTATACTAATGGGTATAATTCGTGGGTTTTAGTATGTTCAAAAGTTGTGCAACCGTCACTACTGTCTAATTTCAGCCCATTTTCATCACCCCAAGAATGGTTGAACCATTTTACATTCCTACCAGCAAATTATGAGGGTATATTTTTCCGCATCCTCGGCACTTGTTATTTTCTGGGTTTTTGTTGTTGTTGTTTATATTATAGCCATCCTAGTAGGTATGAAGTGGTATTGATGCAGGCTGGCTGGGTCCAGGGACCCGGCGGGGGCAGGTCTAAAAGGAAGAGACTCCGAAAGGAAAGAGTGAGTCTTCTCTTTGCTTGGAGCCTGGAGTTTTTATTGAGGTGGGTGGTCTGGTGTGCTTTTCTACTCAGTAATCCAGGAACAAAGTGTTTAGCTGTTCTCCATAAGTCACTTATGATCTGGAGCCACGAATCTTGATGAGTCAGTGGTCTTGGAAAACTTCATGATGGACCCACCCAGTCACTCCTTAGATGTTATCTGCTGTGCTGGCAGATTCCAAAGAAATCATTAAATCCTTGACCTTTACATTATCTGTTCTATAAGGCATCTATAAGGCAGGCGTGTAGGTCCTAGCAAGAATAGAAGCAGGAAAAAGAGCAAAAAAGCAGTTTTTTGTGGGGTCCCTTTAGTTTCTCTGTCTCAGTATCTCACTGTAGTTTTGAGTTTTCATTTCTTTAATGAATAATGATGTTGAGGATCTTTTCATGTGTTCATTGGCCATTTGTATATCTTCTTTGGAGAAATGTCAAATCCTTTGCCCATTTTATTTTATTTTTTTTAAATTGTATTTATTTATTTGAGAGAGAGGGCATGACCAGGAGACGGAGGGGCAGAGGGAGAGGGAGAAGCAGACTTCCCACTGAGTAGGGAGCACAACATGGGGCTCAATCCCAGGATCCTGAGATCATGACCAGAACCGAAGGCAGACGCTCAAACGACTGAGCCACCCAGGAGGCCCATGCTCATTTTAAAATTAGGTTATTTGTCTTTTCATTGTTGAATTGTAAGAGTTCTTTATATATTCTGGATACTAGGCCCTTATCAGATAAGTAATTTGCAAATATTTTCTCTCATTCTGTGGGTTATCTTTTCACTTTCTAGATGGTGACCTTGGAAGCACAAAAGTAAAAATTTTGAAGATGTCTCTATATCTATTTTCTCCTTGGTTGCTTGTGCTTTAGGTGTCTTATCTGAGAAACCCTTGCCTAATCCAAGGTCATGAATATTTATACCTATGTTTTCTTCTAAGAATTTTGTATTTTTAGTTTCCTTGTTAGGATTTGATACATTTTTTAAAAAAAGATTGTCCCTAATTAGGCATTTTAAATGAGTGTTGGCACAGAGGTGTTCTCTCTATTCCTTTGCTTAAACTTTTAGGCATTTGTTTGTTTTACTTTTAATAGATTACCTTGGGATTCTTAGGTATATTTGCATCTTTAGGGCCTTGTAGGTAGTAGGTGACAATAGCATTTATTGAATTAAATTGTAATAACATTCTTTCTATTTAAAGAAACCAGTTCCCATTAGGAAGGAAAGTTTTTAAAAACTAAAGTACCTTTTTATTTTTGAAAAAGAGAAAAACCAGGACACTGGGTAGCTCAGTTGGTTGGGTGTCTGCCTTCAGCTCGGTTGTGGTCCTAGGGTCCTGGGATCGAGTCCCGTGTCTGGCTCCTTGCTCTGTGGGGAGCCTGCTTCTCCCTCTGCCCCTCCCCCTGCTTGTGCTCTTTCCGTCTCTCTCTCTCTCTCTGACAAATAAACAAAACCTTTGAAAAAAAGAAAAACCAAAAACAAAGAAATGAAAAGACCTTAAAACCAATGCTTCTACTTATTTTGAATGCCAATTCTGTTTACATAAATGGGACACAGTTGACTTTTAGGAAATGCCACTGGATCAAGAAAGCCTGATGATGTCTTAGAGCTGCCCTCAGTAGTCTGAATCCTGTGTGTGTGTGTGTGTGTGTGTGTGTGATTTTCACCTTTTGTGAATGACTAAATATAAATTTGAAAGAATCATTTCAAGTTGCTGGTAATAGTGGAGAAAAAACATGAATTGAGAGCCTGGGTTTTGATTTTGGCTTTGCTTCTAATTAGCAGTAACTCAGCCTAATTAGATCTTAGTGCCTCTTGAGTGGGGGGATGGATCCAGGGGGTTTTCAAACCATTGTTGCAAAATTTTGTTTTTGAAGATTTCTGAGGAGAAGGTCTATAGCTTTCATCGGATTCTTGGATGGTTCATGACAACAAAAAGATGAAGAACCACTCAACTAGATGATTTATGAGTTCTGGTTGAGGTTTAACATTCTCTGATGCTTTATTATAACCCTGGTTAGATGAGTTTACACGTACAGGGTTATGTAAACCTGTTGTGTTTACACTCAGCATTGCTTTTGAAAACTCAGAATTTAAATGCTAGCACATTTAAACTATTTTGGGTATCCTGTAGACTCCTTGACATGTCAAAAACCAAAATAATCACCTTCCATTTTAAACCTATTTCTTCTTTTACATTTGCACTTATCCATTTATCACTTTAGTAAAAACCTGCCTGTCAATCCTGATTTTTCTCTCATGACTTCGATTCAATCACTAGGGCCTCGCCACTTTATCTTATGAATAATAATTGCTGCCATAAAATGAGTATTTATCAAGTGCCAATTACTGACCTAAGTGATTTACATTTCTCATTTTATCCTTCAAAACCCTTGGAAATAGGGAAGATTTTACAGAAGGGGAAACTGAGGCTTAGAAAAGTTAAGGAACTTGCCAAAGGTCCTATCTAGTAAGTGGTTTTTCTTGTCCTGAAACTGGCATTGCAGTCTACTCTGTTATACTGTCTTTCCTCAGTAGTTTTTTTTTTTTTTTAAGATTTTATTTATTTGAGAGAGAGACAGAGTGAGAGAGAGTACAAGTGGGGAGGAGAGGGAGAAGTAGGCTCCCCACTGAGAAGGGAGTCCAACGTGGGGCTCAATCCCAGGACCCTGGGATCATGACCTGAGCTGAAGGCAGACGCTCAACCGACTGAGCCACCCTGGTGCCCCTCCTCTCAGTTTTTTAATCCAATCCTTTTTTTCAGTCTCAACAACTCTGGTTCAGGCTCCAGTGGTCTTTCATCAGGCCTGTTACGAGAGCTTCCCACTAGTCTCTTTGTTTCCATATTCTCCCATCTCTTATACTCACTCACCAAAGAAAATTCTCTTAAAAGCAGATTTTACTGTGGCAGTACCATATTTAAAATCTTTTAATGGCTCCCTATTTTACAGAGGGTAAGGTATAAATTTTTGAATGTTGCAAAGGAAGGTCTTCCTTAATCTGCCTCTACCTAGTCCCAAACCTGTCTCATCCTTTATCATTTTCTGTCATCCTATATTTTATACTCTAACTATAGGGAACTGCTTGTCATTTCCCATTCAGCTGTTCATATGCTTTTACTGCTTATCCAGGTGATTATGCTCTTTCCTTCATCTAAGCTCACTCTTGGGGTGCCTGGCTGGCTCAGTCAGTAGAGTATGCTACTCTTGATCTCAGGGTTGTGAGTTCAAGCCCCACATTGGGCATGGAGCCTATGTTATTACAACTTAGCTCAGGTTGTGTCTAAAGGGACTTTCCTGATGGTTGGTTTCGATGCTTTTTTCTCTGCACTCTGCTTGCTTTCTGCATATATTACTACATTATAGCTTGCTTTTGCCTGTATTTTTAATAGACTGTATGCTTTGAGGGTAGAAGTCACATCTTGGCTCTCAGCATGGTGCCTAGAATATTAGGATATGTTCAGTAAATGTTTATTGAATTAGTGCATAGGTTTACTTGAATTAGTGAATTTTTAAAATATTACTTGTAATTATGGTAAAACTTTAATTTTATTTTTCCTCAAAGGAGAAAAAAGAAAAAGAAAAATATGTAGTTGTTTAAATATGGAAAAAATCTTTTTTTGATACTGTAATTCTCATTGGCCTTCAATGAGAATTTTATTACATTGTTTAAAATTTTCCATAGAACCTAAATAATCCAGGAAAGTATTTTATAATAACTTTTTAAGAATTTTTTGGGAAAGTTACTTCCTGATAGGGTTTCTTACAGGGTAACATTACTTAAGAGAATAGGTGTTGGTCAGATGGAACCTGTATCAAAGAGAAAGAGGATGAATGAATCAGATGCAGAGATACAAAATGAGTTAATGACGTTTCTGGATACCTCTAGGCAGCAGTGAAACAAAACCTCATTTTTTCCAGAATGCATATAAATGAAGAATGACCTAGAGGTTAAGTAGTAATGACTACGCCAGCTTCTGTCTGGACTCAGACTCCTGGGAGCTGACCCAGAGCTATATACCCTTTGGGAATCCGAGATCATTGCCACTTGGCGTTGATGCTCATTACTCTGATTTCCTTTTAGTGTTACCTTTTTTAGAGACTATCTGGACTACACAAGAAAATATTTGGAATAGACTTGAGCAGTTTCAGGGTCTTGGCATTTTAATTTCCTTTGCTGGTAGGCAACACAATAATTTAACTAATTGTTTTATAATTAAATTGCAAAAGCAGGGGTGCCTGGGTGGCTCAGTAGGTTGAGCATCTTCCTTCAGCTCGGGTCATGGTCCCAGGGTGCTGGGATTGAGCCCCACATCAGGGAGCCCGCTTCTCCGTCTCCCTCTGCTGCTCCCTCTGCTTGTACTCTCTCGGATAAATAAAATCTTTTTAGATTTTTTTTTTTTTTTTAGATTTTATTTATTCATTTGTGAGAGAGACAGAGAGAGAACAAGCAGAGGGAGAGGCAGAGGGAGAGGGAGAAGCAGACTCCCTGCTGAGCAAGGAGCCCGATGTGGGACTCGATCCCAGGACCCTGGGATCACGACCCGAGCCGAAGGCAGATGCTTAACCATCTGAGCCACCCAGGCGCCCTCGGATAAATAAAATCTTAAAAAAAAATTGCAAAAGCATTCTTCTGTGAGTGAATGTTTTCTTTAAAATAGTATTTACTGTGGGGTGCCTGGGTGACACAGTTAAACATCAACTCTTGGTTTTGGCTCAGGTTATGATCTCAAGGTCATGATCTTGGAGTCATAAGATCAAGCCCTGCATGGGCTCTGCGCCCAGTGGGAAGTCTGTTTGAGGATTCTCTCTCCTTCCCCCACCCCCCCGTCTCAAATAAATAAATCTTTAAAAAAATTAGTATTTACTGTGTAAGTTAAAAAAAAATCTTTAGAAGAGTAATATAAAGTTTCTGATATTATTGCCCATCATCAATTTATTCTAAAAGAAGGAGTCATCCTCTCCACATCTGAAGTATTTGAGTACCTTGGATATGTAAATAAGCCTTTTGTATTCCTCTTGAATATGTCTGGAGTCTGTTTATTTCTTTACCCTTCACCAAATGACTCATGTACATCTTTTATCATGAGGAAAATAGTTTTTGGCCTTTGTGGGTATCAAGATCAGTTTCTTTCATTTATTTGCTCATTTATTTGTTCAACTGATATTTATTGGTGCAGTCTTGTAAGTACTAGGGATGTAGCAATGAACAAAACAGGTAATATCCTTTATTCCAAAGGAGCTTACATTCTGGTGCGGTAAAGAGACAGTAAACAAAATAAGCAAAAACTATACAGTATGTCACTAAAGAGTAATAAGTGCTACAGAGAAAACTAAAGCAGGAAAGGAAAAAGAAAAGAAGTGCAGTGGGGGCTCTAATTTTAGGTAGGGTGGTTGAGGAAAACCTCACTGAGAAAGTGATATATGAGTAAAGACCCAAAGGGAGTAAGCCTTGTGGCTATCTGGGAAGTGCTTTCCAGGCAGAGGAAGCAGCAAGATTTGAAGGCCCAGATAGAATGTGCTCAGCATGTTTAAAGAGCAGTGAGGAGAGGGGCGCCTGGGTGGCTCGGTTGGTAGAGTATCCAACTCCTGATCTCAGGGTCCTGAGTTTTTTGTGTTGTTTTTTTTTTTTAATTTTTATTAAGTAGGAATCCTACTTAATAAAAATTAAAAAAAAAAAAACAAAAACCCCACAGATTTTATTATAATAAAATTAAAAATAAATTTTAGCAGGATCATTTTAGCTCCTTTTGAGAGTTTGCTGTTCAATTTTCAGTTCAGCAGCAGGTTATAAAATAGGATTCATATTAGAACTTTTCTGATTTCAGTCATTTAGAAAAACGTGTAGTTCTGAGTACCACATTTGAAAGAAAGATACTGATACTCTGGAAACTGTTTGGAGGAAGTTGGCCAGGATAATGAGGAACTAAATATCCTCAGATATAGATATGAGGAATAGTTTAAGGATCTGGGGATATTTGGCCTTAGAAAGGGAAGACCAAGCAGAGGGGAGCAGTACGAGGGGTAAAAAACAATATATTGGGTTGAATTATATGAAATTGCTGTTTTTTTTTAAGGTAAAGTTGAATATTGATAATTTCATCTGGTTCAAACTAATACTGTCTTCAAAGATTTGAAAAACTGGAATGGAATCAGAAGTAGGCTTATTTTGGATGATCTAGTGGCTCAAATTAGGACTAATGTGTGCATATTATAGAGAGGCAGATCTGGGTTCAATGTAAGAGAAGATCTTTCTAGAGCGAATTACCTAACAGTGGAATATGTAAAGTCAGCGTCCCTGCCATCAGAAGTGCTTAAATGAGGGGCACCTGGATGGCTCAGCTGGTTAAGCTTCTGCCTTCTGCTCAGGTCATGATCCCAGGGTCCTAGGATTGAGCCCCGCAACCAGCTCCCTGCTCAGAGGGGAGTCTGTTTCTCCCTCTCCCTCAGCCCCTCCCCCTGCTCTCTCTCAAATAAATAAATAAAAGAAGAAAAAAAGAAGTGTTTAAATGAGAGCTAGATTGCATGCCTCTGGTTAGCAATAGGTCAGAAAGGGTTCCTGCACTGAATGAAAAGTTAGAGTCGGTAACTTACTAAAGTCCTTTCCATGTTAAGAGTCTATAATCTTTATGTAATATGAACAAAAATAAAGCTTTTTACTTATGATCATGAAAAAAATTGAGATTTTTAACTCAAAGCTTTTTTTTCCTTCACCGAAGGAGTAATGTTTTTGGAGAATTGCTCCTCCCTCATCTTGCTATAAATTGAAGGTATAATGGATATTTGGTATAAAAATTGTTTAGCTATTCTACTTCCTTAAAGAGCTGTTCCTGTTACTGTAGGAAAATTGTTATTTTAAACAAATGCTTTCGTTTCTGTTTATAAACAATTTAAAAATGATTTGAACTTGATTTTTATAGTATGTGATCTTTATCTGCACAATGAGTGCAGATGGTTGAATTACATTTATAGACAACTTCAGGTCCTTTGTTTTCAAGTATATCTTTCTCATACCACATTATATATTGTTTCCACTGCTGATTTCTATACTTGAAAACTGTTTTCTCATATTTTTAATATAAGCAGCATTGTAACTTATATTCCTCCCTCATGATGGCTACTAGATAAATAGGTCATTATGTTGGTCTGGGATTTCATGATACTGTGTTCGAAAACAGTATCTGCAGGAAGAATTGTATTTAAAAGATATAGAGAAAAAAGGAATGAAGACATTTTTTTGCCCCTCTCCTAAAAGGAACAGGGTATTTTTAGACATGCTAAAATGTGGGGTCATGTTTTATTTCCTAGTTGTGTTTCAGTGTTGGACTCAGGGCTATAGATTTACGTCTTTAGAAATAAACTCGATAATTTCTATTTCACCCATATCCCATGACGTAGGAAGTATGGACTTATTATGTATTTCTAGAACAAGGATTAAGTCATCTCTTTCTATTTATACAAACTGATTTGGAGACATTGGTGTGGAAAATTGTGTCTGGGCAATATAATGAATACACTGGGAGTTGATAAATGGAGGATATAACCATTTCAAATGAAACCCCTCATGACTAAGGGATATAATTCAAAGAACTCAGAGTGGATTTTTCTAACTTACTCTTGTATTTTAGACCTATAAAGATTCTGTGGAAGTCATTTACATAGTTCCTATAGTTCTGTGATGGGGAATCCTTATGGAGTCCTGTAAGTTACTTGGAAGAAAGCATGTTCCAGTAATTTTGTTTTTATTATTATTTTTTAAAGATTTTATTTATTTGACACAGAGAGAGAGAGAGAGAGAGAGAGAGAGAGAGAGAGAGAGAGCACAAGCAGGGGGAGCTGCAGGCAAAGAGAGAGGGAGAAGCAGGCTCCCAGCTGAGCAGGGAGCCTGATGTGGGCTCCATCCCAGGACCCTGGGATCGTGACCTGAATCGAATGCAGACGCCAACCAGCTGAGCCACCCAGGCACCCCAAGTTCCAGTAATTTGAACACCCATTGTTAGAGTGAATTTTTATATCTTCAGCTTTTTTGTGTTGCCAGGTTCCCACATATTGCCTCATTGGGAAGGGAGATTGGAGATCAGGTTGAAATACCGGTCGGTTGTGTGTGTGTTTATGCACATGCATATGTATGCATGCTTCATGGAAAAGGCTTAAGTTTCCAGGATTCTAAGTTCTTAGGATTAGAGCTGATTTATATGATGCCAACTGTCAGGATGTTAGACTAGAGTGTTATAAATATCTTATTACAGATATGTACACCCACTCGCAATTTTCCTTTCAAATACAGACAAATATGTATTAAAAGCTTTCAGTTCAGCAGGATAAGTTGCAGAGGACAATTGTTACATATGGTGTACTTGACAGCCCAACTTGGCTGTAATAATAATTGGATGGTGCTTGGAGGATTGGATTAGTGGGACATTTAAAAGGATGGGACCTATGGCTAGGATTTCCCATTTCATTTGGATAGACTATGGCTTTTGAATTAGAAGCATCTTTTAGGGCATTTGGTATTAGCTTGAGATCACATATAGCTAAAAGGAGACTCATCTTCCTTAACTCTGTCTTGTGCACTCTTAACCCCCGTTCCAATGGAATTTTGATTTGGTCCGTAGGGATAAGGCTTTATGATGTTGTAATGGGAATAGCGATGGCCTGAGGGTCGTAAGGCTTGTGTTCCTACCATTGCTGGCTTAGTTATGAGCTAAATTAATAGTTCTTAAGTTATTGGTTATTAAGGTCACTATTAGCTGAGTGATTTTAGGTAAACAACTTTACTTATCTTCTCTTAGTGACTTCATATTTGAACGAATTAGATAGTTGATAGTTAAAGGCTTTTTCAGTTGTAGATTTACATGATTTTAACAACGATACCAAATTAGAATGAAGGGATAGCCATTTTAACACTAGGTTACCAAGTCAGAAAACAAAGAATATATTTCTATACTGAATTGTAAGCTTATTGAAGGTAGGACTTTATTCATTTTTGTATCCCCTAAAGTATCTAGAAAATGTTTTTATTTATTCATCAAATACTTGAGTGTCAACCATTGTGATAAATGCAAAGAATGTGAAGATTAATAAGACAGTTGCTGCCTTTGTGGAACATTTTATTTTTATTTGTTTATTTTAAAGATTTTATTTATTTGACGAGAGAGACACAGTGAGAGAGGGAACACAAGCAGGGGGAGTGGAAGAGGGAGAAGCAGGCTTCCCATGGAGCAGGGAGCCCGATGTGGGGCTCCATCCCAGGACCCTGGGATCATGACCTTAGCCAAAGGCAGACGCTTAACGACTGAGCCACCCAGGCACCTTTTGTGGAACATTTTAAGCAAGCAATTACAATATAGTACAATGTAATAAATACGAAAATACCAGAACTATAGGGGTAATAGGAGGGATACTTAACAAGGATTTGGAATGTCAGAGAAAACTTACTTTTTCCTTTTCTTAAAAAAATTGTGGTAACATATGCGCAACATAATATTTACTGTCTTAACCATGTTAAGTGTTCAGTACATTAAGTATATTGACATTGTTATGCAACCATTACCACGATCCATCTCCAGAACTTTCTTATCACCCCAAACTGAAACTCTACCCAATGAACAATAACTCCCTATTCTCCCCTTCTCCCAGCCCCCTGTCCCACTATGAATTACTACTACTCTATTTGCTGCCTCTAGGAATTTGACTATCCTAGGTACCTCATAAGTGGGATCATACAATATCTGTCCTTTGGTGTCTGCCTTAGCATAATGCTTTCACTTAGCATAATGTTTTTAAGATTTATCCATGTTGTAGTACGTATCAGAATTTCATTCTTTTTTAAGGCTGAATATATTCCATTGCATATGTATATTCCACATTTTATCCATTCATCTTATTCTTGCTTTTATGTTTAGACAACTATATGGTTTCTCCCTTTAGTCTTAACTATCCTTCTGTCCTCATTTCCTTTGGTGGATTATCTGAGATCATGGTCTCTAGACTCCTATCATTCTAGTCATTGAATATACTGTTTTGTTAATGTCCTGCTTAAAGTGTAGTGCTCAGAACGAAACAGTGTTCTGTGGTTAACTAGAAAGAATATAGTGGCTCAGTTATTTCCTATAATCTGGATACCACACTTCTGTTAAGATTATGTTAATCTTTTTAGAAACCACATTGCAGTTTTGGCTCACATGAATCTTTGAAAAATGATGTTACCAAGTTAAGTCTTCCTCATAATATAATTATGTAATTCTTTAAAATTGTAAAATATTTAAGGAACAGAAAAAGATAAACATTACCCAATTTACAAAACTGAACATTACTGATATAGCAGAGAGTCCTTCTGGTACCTCTCCAATCTCATTTCCCTCACTGTCTCTGGAGGTAACCACTATTCTAAATTTTGAGATTATACATTTCTTTATACTTTCATTATATATGTATTTCTAAGTCTAATTAGAGTCTAAGTCTAGTTAGTATTCCTGTTTCTAATTATATATATATAATTGTATTGCTTCTTTTCCATTTTATATAAACAGTATTACATGAAGTATGTAATACTTCAGTCTTTTTTTCATCAAACGTGAGATTCATCTATGTTGATATGTGTAGTTCTAGGTCATTTTCACTGCTGTAGTTTTCATCCTGTTAATTGACAGTTATTTTATTCATCGGTTCTCTGATCGATGAACATTTATTTCCACTTTTTTTTCTTTGTAATTATTTTTCAAACCTCAATACAGAAACCTTACATTTCTTTAAAATGCCACTTTGTTGGTTTTGGTCTCTCCATCTTGAGATAGTTTTGAATTATGATCCAATCATACAGCTGCAAATTTGGTACGGACCCATGGTATATTAATGAATCTGAGATTAAATTTGCAAGTTACTTCTGAACTTAGGGCACCTGGGTGGCTCAGTCATTAAGCGTCTGCCTTCGGCTCAGGTCATGATCCCAGGGTCCTGGGATCGAGTCCCACATCGGGCTCCCTGCTCCGCGGGAAGCCTGCTTCTCCCTCTCCCACTCCCCCTGCTTGTGTTCCTGCTCTCGCTATCTCTCTCTGTCAAATAAATAAAATCTTTAAAAAAAAAAAAGTAATACAACTTTTCTAGGACTGGAGAACAAAACACATTTTAATGTATAAGGTTACTTATACTAGCATAAACTGTCTTTGATGGTAAGTTCTTCTTTTATATTGTTTAGGTTTTAAATAACATAGGTAATTTTGTCCCTGACATATGTCAACACTATTCAGTTTCTTTTTTTTCAAGCTATAGTTTCAATTTGACTTTCCTTTCTTTCTCCTTCCTTTTCACCCTTTCTTGCCATTTTTAGGTTTTCTGCTTTTTCTTTTCTTTTTCTTTTTTTTCTTTTTTTAAATTTTTTAAAAGATTTTATTTATTTATTTATTTGAGAGAGAGAGAATGAGAGATAGAGAGCACGAGAGGGAAGAGGGTCAGAGGGAGAAGCAGACTCCCTGCTGAGCAGGGAGCCCGATGTGGGACTCGATCCGGGGACTCCAGGATCATGACCTGAGCCAAAGGCAGTCGCTTAACCAACTGAGCCACCCAGGGGCCCTCTTTTCTTTTTCTTAAAGCTCTATCCTTTAGTGGCCTTGACCTTTGGACCATTATTTTTATAAGTATTCCTTTGCAATGCTACTTTTAAAAACTTCATTATTGTACATATATTCCTGTAATCTCCATGCTGTTCATGACTGTATCTTTAATACTTTATGTTTTTCAAAAAATTCTAATTGTATAAAGAAAGTTTCACTGCCATATCCCCAGGGCCTAGAAAAGAACCTGGCCCTTAATTATATCTGTGAACTATAGTGAATGAACTTCACTTTCTAGAATTGCCTTGTCCTTAAAAGTTCTGTATTTTTGTAGAATCTTTGGCCATGTCATCATGCTTTTTCTTTCATATGTTTTAAAATTTGTTTATAATAAGCTTATACATTTGACTGACCTACCTCTTTTCTCAGTATAAAAACTTTGTGAAGGGTGCCTGGTGGCACAGTCAGTCAAGCATCCAACTCTTGGTTTTGGCTCAGGTTATGATTTCAGGGTTGTGAGATCGAGCCCCGAGATGGTCTCCATGCTCAGTGCAGAGTCTGCTTAAGATTCTCTCTCCCTCTGCCTCTGCCCCCCTGCATTCTCTCTCTCTCTCTCTCAAATAAATAAATAAATCTTTAAAAAAAAACTTTATGAAATTGCTATTTTCTGCCAAGTTTCCAGATATCATGTTACCAACAAATTTATTGCTCAGAATTAGGTACACAATAATAGGGCTCTTCTCTTTTGAGAGAGAGAAATGTCATCAAGCTTAGTCAATACTTTAATTGAATTCTTTTAGCAAATAGTAGGTTATCTGAAATACTCTACCATTATTATTATTATTTTAAAGATGAAGGAGTTTATTGGATTTTTATTTGTTATTATGAAAACTTGTACTTCTGTATGTTGTTTAGACGGAAGACATTCATTCTTCATTGGATAACAAATCATAACCTCCTCAGATTTACAGCTGTAGAATATTTATTTTTAATTAAAAAATTTTAAGTTTTTATTTAGATTCCAGTTGGTTAACATACAGTGTAATATTAGTTTCAGTGTACAAAATAGTGATTCAACACTTTCATACATCACCCGCTGCTCATCACAACAAGTGCACTCCTTAATCCCCATCACCTATTGCACCCATCCATCCTCCCACCTCCCTGAAATACACCACTGTTATTAAATCTTGTCTCTGTGCCAGTGTTAAAACTGTGTGAAGAAGCATTTTACCTTCTGGTAGTCTGTAGTATATTTTTCACATGATCCATGGTGGGAGACAACCATAGCATCTGTTCCAATCTTAGAATGTTTGCTAAAACAAGCCGTGATCCAATGCAAGTTTCTGATTCATACTTGCATACTAATCAGATGATATTTGATGTTCAGTTAATTTACTGTAGTCTTTGGGTCAAAGTGAAATTTTACTCATATAATAAATCTTAGAGAATTTCTTGAGTTTAGAAATTAGTTAAGTATTGCTAGTTTGGATTGGCTCTAAGATGATAAAATGACAATCAGAGTGTAAGAAAAGTTCCATAAGTCTTAGGTAAAACCACTTTGCAGCTAGAAATTTTCAAGTTTTGTTTGCATTTACATTGAGATTTTTGAGCTTTGGCCTGGGTGGCTCAGATGGTTAAGCGTCTGCCTTCGGCTCAGGTCATGATCCCAGGGTCCTGGGATCGAGTCCCGCATCGGGCTCCCTGCTCCTTGGGAGCCTGCTTCTCCCTCTGCTTCTCTCTCTCTCTCTGCCTGTCATGAATAAATAAATAAAATCTTAAAAAAAAAAAAAAAAGAAGTTCTTCCTTTTTGTTATACTTTCAAACTAAACCGTTACTTTGTTTTTGGTTTTCCAGAAGAGTTTATATGAATATAACACCTTATGTAAATAACAGCATTAAAGACTTTTGGTCTCTACTTATAAAGACAGACAGTGGTCTTTATATTGGTGTAGTTTATTCACAGCCTCTACTTACTAGTCACAGTATAATGGGAACCTCATAGTAGGCTTATATGGTACTTGAAGGGCCAAAATATGTTTCATAAGATACATGTGTTGAAGTTAAGACTAATGTCTTATTCTTCCTTAGCACTTATTCTTATTTTAGACATGATTTAATACACTTGGATCTTTACTTTCCTAGTCAGTGGTAGATTAGTGAATAGCAGATTAGAAGAAGAGATGTTGGAAGCTACTTGTTGGTAGGCCACCTGGAAATCTGGGTTAATTCTGCAAATAAATGAATAGGAAAACTTATGAAAGGGAGATACAAAAAATAAAAAACCACAATGCTCACGTATTCTTATGGCAGAGCTCACTGTCCCCACAGACTTTAGTAGCCCTTGAGGACATTAGCACTGCATAGTAATTGAGGTTCATGATGATGACTAAATCAGGAAAGATTTAATTATGTTCTGTAGGTTATTTAGATGAAACAAGGAAGCACATCCACTTATAAAGATTTCCATACAGAATGGCTAGCCTGACACATTTTGACACCCAAAGGAAGTAAAACTCAGTTCTTTGGAAAAGAACCAGTTCCAGTGATGCCCAGTAATCATGGAGGTAGTGTATCCTTCTGGGAGAGCCCAGGTGGTATACTTTGAGAATGTGTCTAGACATCATCTAAGTATGAGCTTGAAGTCTATGGAGAAGTGAAGAACATTTCTTTGGTCTTCTTGGAAGGAGATGAGTAAATTTGTTTATTTGGAAATGTCTTTGAATGAGTTGATTCAATGGTGTTAGTCATCACAGAAATGTCTTAAATTAAAAATTAAGTTGTTGAAAAGAGCATGTTCATGCTGAGTGACATTTCTGACTCACTCATTATGGCAAGTATTCTTTAAAAGTCTACATAAGGAGTAGTTTAAGGTCAAAATAATTTCAGGAAGATGGAGGGAGAATCACAAAGAAACTTTTTGTGTATTTTAAATTACCATTTTTATCTGAAAGCCACATAGGTGGTTATTCTTATTTTTCTAGTAATTAGTATAGTTAAACGAGTTATCAAGGAAAGATACTTTCCTGTGGTCTTGAAGGGATTAATTTTTATTGGGAAACTATTTTCTGCATATTTTTTGAAACTTTAATACTTGAACATTATTTCTTTTAATCAACAAGAATGCCACTGGATTCTGTTGTCTGATTAGAGAAGCAAACAGGCCATTTATCCTTTATTTTTCTGTTTTTTCCCCTTCTAACCCAAATCATTACTCTGACTTTATAATATAGCCTTTTAAAAATAACACAGTTACATCACTATTCTAATGTCCCTTTTATTTTCTTCCTTACCTTCCTTCCTATCTGTAAAATCTTAGCATTGGGTGGAACCTTAGAGGTCAGTTAATGTAAGCACCCGCTTGATGGAAGAACCTTTTCTCTGGCATCCATAATTGGTGGTCATTCATCTTCTCATGGAATATTTCCAATGATCATAGGCTCACTACTCCTAAGCAGCTCATTTAATTATTGATATCTCTAATTATTAGGAATTTATTCCTTTTACTTTGTTGAGATGAAAACTTTGTAATTTGCAAAGATTAATCTGAATTCTGCCATTAGAAATAACATAGAATTTGGCAGCTCTTGAAATTCATGAGAGCAATAATCACTTCCCTGCTTCCTATTCTCTTTATCTAGGTTAAGCATCCCAGTATATATATATTTTTAACTAAACTCTGTGCCCAGTGTGGGACTTGAACTCATGACCCCAAGATCAAGAATCATGTGCTCTACCAACTGAGCCAGCCAGGCTTCCCAACCATTCCAGTATCTTTCAATTATTTATCTGATGACGTGATTTCAGATTTCATCATTATCTTCTATCTCTTCTTCAGAAAGATTCTGGTTTTAAAAAATAAACTGTCCAGATTTGAAGGTAAGGTTGAAGATGTCATATAAATAGTGATAAGTGAGGGATTGTTACTTTTCATGGTATTCTGCATGGAGAGTGATGCTCAGGATGTCAGCAACTGTGTTTGTCTCGCTCACTGTTGTAGCTCCACAACTTACCATATTGCCCAGAACCTTATAATGTTTTCAGAAAATATATGTTGAGTTAAATGAGTACTCTGGTCACTGTAAATCTAGAAATGCAGCTAAAGATTATTAGCTATTTTTAGAATTTTATCTCTGTTGGAGCACATTCAATCAAGACCTTAATATCCTTGTCTTATGAACTATTGTTAAATTGGATAACCTCCATCCTGTATATGCATAATATATGGTTAAACCTAAGTTATTCTTTTTTCCTTATGTTTATTCATTTACTGAACAAAAGTTGAGTGCCTACAGTGTTCTGTGCTAGGTAGCACAAATTCTATGCTAAGTGTGAAGTTCTCTGCTAGGTAGCACAAATGCTATGCTAAGTACTAAGTTCTGTGCTGGGTTGCACAAGTTCTGTGCTAGGTACTAGGTATACTGTGGAAGAGAAAACAGCCCTGTTGTCATGGGTATTAACAGTGTAGTTGGTCATGGTGGAGTGGGAAGACAGACATTAAACAGTAAATGTCCAGTATGTTCTTATCCATTGAGAGAGTCTGTGAAGGAAACAAGTAGGTTCTGGGTTAGAGAACTGGAGAAGGGACTTATGGGGACACTTTGTAGATATTAGAGCAGTCAGTGAAGGTTGTTTTGAGGAGGAATTATTTAAGCTGAAACTTGAACCAGACTTTTTGCAGGGGGTAGGGTGTCTTCCAGTCTAAGAAAATTGCATGCACAGATGTCTTAAGTCAGGAAAGCACTTGGCTAGTGTGACTAGAATATAGAGGACAGGAGGAAAGTGGAACAAAGTGAGGTCATTGAGATTCAGGGGACTATAATTCAGGTGAGAAGTGAAGGAACCTTGCACAAACATGGTAGCAGTATAGAAGGAGAAAAATGGACCGATTCTAAATACACTTTGGAGGTAGACTCTACAGAATAATGGATGGATTGAACTGAGAAGGGAAATGTACAAGGCTGACACAAGGATGGTGCTTTGGTTTCTGGTTTGAGCTACTAGATGGTAGGTAGGTAGGCTCTTTACTGGAGATAGGAAAAAGAGAATCAAGGGTTTAATTTTGGGGGGGCACCTGGGTGGCTCAGTCGGTTAAGCGTCTGCCTTCAGCTCAGGTCATGATCCCAGGGTCCTGGGATTGAGCCCAGGAGTCTGCTTCTCCTTCTCCCTCTGCTGCTCCCCCTGCTTGTGCTCTCTCTCTCTCTCTGTCAAATAAGTAAATAAAATCTTAAAAAAAAGTTTAATTTTGGACAGGTTGTATTGAGATGCTCATGAGATAGCCACCTCTCTTTCTCTTCTGTTTTGGTTCTGTTGCTATATCTCTTTTATCAGAGTGGGTCAAGGAAGGTGTGTTATAAAAATGCCTCAGACTGAGACAGGGGACTGCCTGGGTTAATGAGAAGCATACTAATGAAATCAGCTAGAAAAACTAAGGGGGACGGTAGTTCTTAAGCTTTGGTTGCAAGGCTTTTCAAGGCTTTTCAAGTTTCTCTGCCCCGTATTGGTTTCAGCTTCCCTAGGGATCCCCATTGTGAATTTTTTCCTTGATAACCTGAATTTACCCAATCATGTGTTGAGTTTCTCTCTGCCTCTAGCCTCTCCTCTACTTTGTTTACCTACTTCCCTGCTTAAAAACCTCCACTGCCTTCAGGATAAAGTCTGAACTATTTTTTTTTTTTAAGATTTTATTTTCTTATTTGACAGAGAGAGAAAGCGGTGGGAAGGGGCAGAGGGAGAGGGAGAAGCAGACTCCCTGCTGAGGGCGGAGCCCCGATGCAGGGACCTTTGCAGGGGCATTGGGGTGGGGGGTTTGAGGTGGGACCAATGCCAGGACCCTGAGATCATGACCTGAGCCCAAAGCAGACACTTAACCAACTGAGCCACCCAGGTGCCCCTAAAGTCTGAACTATTAAATATGTTATTCACGTCTTTCATGATCTGTCTTCTTTTCTTTTCTTTCAGTTTCTCCCCATTCCCTCTTCACATACACTCTATGGAAAGAGAAATATGTACATGAGTGGGGGACAGGAAACTGGCGAGAATGGAGGTGGTCTTGGCCAGATTGAATAGCTTGTACATTAACAGAGGCTTCTTTAGCAGAGAACAGTGAGGTAGAAGCATCTGCAGTACCAAGTTGTAGAAAACAGATACTATTCTGGGATTTTACAATAGAATCACTACCCTGTTGTGTATTAATAGTTTTATTAAAGCATGGCTTGGGTCTATGATCTGAGGCAAATTTTTAAACCTCCCAGAACCTGTTTATTTATATGGGAAATGAAAACACCTACCTTATAGAGTAGTTGTAAGATAACATGGTAAGGTATGTAGGATAGTGGGTGGTATTTAGTAGCTACTCAGTAAATGTTATCTACTATTATTTCTATTAGAATTAATTTTCTTTTTTAAAAAATTTTAAAAAAAGATTTTATTTATTTGAGAGAGAGAGAGAGCATGAGAGGGGGGAGGGTCAGAGGGAGAAGCAGGCTCCCTGCTGAGCAGGGAGCCCGATGCGGACTCCTCTTGGGACTCCAGGATCATGACCTGAGCTGAGGTCATGACCTAAGGCAGTCACTTAACCAACTGAGCCACCCAGTCGCCCTGGAATTAATTTTCAATGGTAACTCTATTCTAACCTTACTTCCTTCTACTTTCCTTTTGTAGCCCTATTCCAACCAGTAGGGACTACTTACTAGTTCCTGAATAGTTACAGTATTCTTAGTCATGCCAGTTCTCTTGTCTGCAATTCCATTTGCCCTTTGCACTTCAGGTTTCTTTCCATTGATATCTTATACTCACCCTTCAAAGCATAACTTAAAAACCACCTTTTCTGTGGTGACTGGGTGGCTCAGTTGGTTAAATGTCTGACTCTTGACCTCAGCGCAGGTCTTGATCTCATAGTCATGAGTTCGAGCCCTGTGTTGGGCTCCATGCTAAGCATGGAAAAAACAAAACCAAACCACCTTTTCCACATGGCCTTTTGTGATCACTCCTATTGAAAGTTCTTACTTTAGGGGCGCCTGGGTGGCTCAGTGGGTTAAGCATCTGCCTTCGGCTCAGGTCATGATCCCGGGGTCCTGGGATAGAGCCCTGAGTTGGGCTTCTTGCTGAGCAGGGAGCCTGCTTCTCCCTCTTCCTCTGCCCCTGCCCCCTGCTTGTGCCCCTCCTCTTTCTCTCAAATAAATCTTTAAAAAAAAAAGTTCTTTATACTTTTTAATGCTTAATTGGTTCTACTCTCGAGGCCTTGTCTGATTAAGCACCAGGTACTGTCTGGTGTTTTAGTTATTTATATATATAGGTTGCCCCTGCTATCTGAAAGTAGAGTATTCCTGTCCTTTTTGTAAGCCAAAATGGTGAAAAACAAAGAAGCAATTACCGTTCATTTATATGGAAAATTTTTTTATTGTTCCCAGACCCAAAAAAATAACCACTCTTAAAGCTTTTCTGATATCTTAGGACACATCTTGCTAATATGCACAAAAATAAGTCAAGACAAAGCACAGATACTCATAGCACAGTTCAAAGCTATGGTGGTGACTGGATGCTGAGATGCTGAGTGTAGTTCCTGAGAAGCAGCTTGGTGGTGCCACCCTATCGCTGCTCAGGGTGTGTGCCACCTCTGTAATGGCTTACTGCCAAACAGATGCGGGGGCGCCTGGGTGCCTCAGGTGGTTAAGCATCTGACTCTTGATCTCAGCTCAGGTCTTGATCTCAGGATTGTGAGTTTAAGCCCCACACTGCGCTCCACGCTAGGCTACTTGAAAAAAAAAATTAATGGCCTACCTTCTGAAAAAAAAAAGGAAAAAACCCACAAATGTTGAATGCCATTTTTGCTTCTCAGTTTTTTCGTAAAAGTGCAAATCCTCTTCAGACTTCTTTCAGTTAGTGAAAATAGGCATAGATGGTCCCCAGTTTATGATGGCTTGATTTACGATTTCTCTGACTTTACAATAGTGCAAAAGCTATTATGCATTCAGTAGAAACTATGCTTTGAATTTTGAATTTTGATATTTTCCTGGGCTGGTGATATGTACTACCATACTTTTCTTGTGATAGTGAGAAGCAGCCACAGTTCACAGTCAGCCATGCAAGCATGAGGGTAAACAACCAATACCCTTAAAACCATTCTGCAACCAGTTTTTCACTTTTAGTACAGTATTAAATAAATTACATGAGACATTCAACACTGTATAATGCAGTAGGCTTTGTCTTAGATGATGTTGCCTAACTGTAGGCTAATGTAAGTGTTCTGAGGACATGTAAGGTAGGCTAAACAATGATGTTCTGTTTGTTCTGTGGAGCCTCCTTGAAAAAACAAGTGCACTCTCAACTTAACAATATTTTTAATTCACTATGGGCTTATCAGGACATAACTGCATCATAAGTGAAGGAAGATCTGTACTAATGTAGGTCTTTTTTAAATAAGTGAAGTGGCATAACTTGAACTTTTGAAAAGCGGGGGATACCTGTATGTCTTGTCTCCCGAAGAATTGTGTATTATTCTTCTTGGGTTCCTTTCAGTTGCTAAACCCAAACCTTGTACATGATTAGCACTCAGTAAACCTTGATAGATGTTCACAGAGCTAATTTGAAGAGTGTTACTGATACCTAAATCATTACCCTTCATCCATAAATGGTGATCATAAAGAATTTCCTTAGTGGTACCAAACTATAGTTGTTTTTTCAAAGTTTTCTAACCAAGAAGCATTAATGGAGTACCGACTGTACTAATGTTAGAGAGAAGTATAAAAAAGATGAGAAATACTGTCTGGCCCTCACAGATCTGCTCAGCATCAGATTTTTAAAGATCTGATTTGCCTCAAGTCAACAGATGCACACTGTTAAAACAAGTGTATCTTGTTTTGTACCAGATGGGGTGTAATTCCAAGGGCTTGGAAGATAAGGATTGAGATGGAATTGGAACTCATTGCTTTGTCTAAAGTGCTTATTATTATTATTTTTTAATCAAAAGACCTCTTTCTGACATCAAGTAAATAGATAACCTCCTTTTGGATTTTGTATCCAGAATGAAAGGAATATCATTTACTGCAAACAGGAAGGGCCCGTTTGTAGAGCATTTATCCTGTTTGCTCCTTGGTTTCTTTGTATCTTTTCCTCTGGTTACCCATCTTATTATTTGTAACAGAAAGAACTTGGCTGCAGGTGTAACAGATTTGTCAGGGTGAGTTTGAGCTTTTAGTAAAGGGTCCATAGGATATTTTCTTTCTGTTAGTTTTTGTTTAATTCTGATCAGCCTCAGAGCTAACTGGAAATACTTGCCTGGTTTATTGTTTGCATTTAATATTCTGGCTACTCCCATTCCCCTTTGCTTTTGTGGCGCTTACTAATAGTGTTGGTACCCATGAGTGCATGGCTGGAAAGAACATGCATAAAAGCTTTCCTTAATAATTTATTTTTATTTTTCTTTGTATACTCTGAATTGTAGCATCTCTGCTGAATACTAACTACATTGTCTGATTCCCTGATTGTTTTCCTGCATTTAATATATGATATTACCTAAAGCTGGCTTCAGTATGTTCCTTCCAATAGAATTCTTTTGCCCTTCTACTTGTATGTCTGTTCCTTATACTGCGCTCTAATCCGTTCTTTACTTACATTCAGTTTTTTACATATGTCCAGTTATGCGGCAAAATGTGTCAGTTTTGCACTGATAGATGTTATTCTCTCAATTGTTATTCATGTCTTTTTTTAATTTAAAAATATTTGTTGAGCAACTTAATATTTATCAGACATTTCTACGTATTTGTGAGTTTCTGCCAAATAAAACAGAGACACTGCCCTCTTGTGTTATACATTCTATTATGGAGGGCAGACAATTCAAAACAGAGAAAAAAGAAAAGTAAATAAGCAAGGTAATTTTAGACAATAAGTGCTATGCAGAGAGTTAAAATATGGTGATTTGATAATGTCTTGGTAGCTAATTTTTTAAAATTTGAGTATAGTTGACATATAATGTTATATAATAATTCCGCTATTTAGTGTTGACCCAAAGGAAATGAAAATACTAATTTGAAAAGATACATGCACCCCTATGTTTATTGCACCATTATTTACAATAACCAGGATATGGAAACAACCTAAATGTCCATCAATAGAGAAATGGATAAGGAAGATGTGGTAAATATCTATAATGGAATATTACCCAGCCATAAAAAAGGATGAGCTTGTGCCATTTGAGATAACATGGGTGGACTTAGAGGGTATTATTCTAAGTGAAATAAGTCAGACTGAGAAAGACAAATACCATATGATTTCACTCATAAGTGGGATCTAAAACAATAACAAAACAACAATGAATGAATAAACAAACAAAAAGCAGAATCGACCTATAAATACAGAGAAAAACTAATGGTTGCCAGAGGGGAGGAGGTTAGAGGGTTGGGCAGAATGGGTGAAGGGGAGTGGGAGATACAGGATTCCAGTTATGGAATAAATAAGTCGCAGGATTAAAAGACACAGCATAAGGGACACAGTCAATGATATTGTAATGGCGATGTATTAGAACAGATGATAGCTACACTTTGTGGTGAATGTAGCATGAGGTATAAACTTATTGAATCACTTTATTCATATGCCTTGATCATTTATTCCTAAATGTGTCAAAGAGATCATACCAGTGGAGATACCAGGAACATTGATTCTGGGCAAGTGTCATGACTACTTGGACAATTTGGAATTGCCATAGCTCTATAGTTAACATTTTCAGTTACCTTTTGATTAAGCAGCAAAAAGAATTCTGAAAAATGTTAATGGTTCAGCTTCTACGTTTAACATGTTGCATTCTTTGCTTCATTCATTAACTCAGCAGGCGTTTGTTGAGCATTTATTGTATCAGGTATTTTTCACTGTTCATATTCTTTTTAAAAGTAGCATTTTGCCATCTTTATTTCTTAGGCATTTTGAGTATGTTCCAAAAGTAATAGTGTTTTTTTATGCTTTGCTACTCAAAGAGTGGTCATTGGGCCAACAGCATTGGCAATATCTGGGAGCTTGTTAGAAATGCAGAATCTCAGGCTCCATTCCAGACTTGCTGAATCAGAATCAGGATTGCTAGGTGATTCAATGCACATTAAAATTTAACAAGTACATATATAGCATATGGATGGTTACCATCTGTGTGTGTGTGTGTGTGTGTGTGTGTTTTAAACAATTGAGTACTTTTACTCATTCAGCTACTTTCTTAAGAGACTCCCTTTCATGTGAAAGCAATTATAGAAATATCCTTAGACAAGCTTTTCTATTTTTAAAATTCTGTGAAAAAATTATAAAACACAGGAGTAAGTAAATACTCTTCATTTACAGAAATATGCAAGTAAAAGACTGTTAGAAGTGAAGCTTAAGTGGTTTTCATAATCTGCTAAAATTTTCACAAAAGATTTGTAATTTTTAAAAATAGGTTTTTATGAGAGACCTTGCTGCAAAGTCTGCTGTATGGGAAGATATTAATACAGAAGTGGTTTGGTTCATTTTCCATAGGGTGAATGATAAAGTCATATCTGAAACCCATGGAAAATAATGCTAAATTCTCATCCTGTCTTCTCTTTATTTTTGCAAAGGAAGTATGAAGTAAACTGATGCTCTCAAATAAAATTATTATTCTTCTAGAATAAATAGTAGTTTGATATCCGAGTTTTCTTTCTGGTTGTTTGATTACTTAGAGATTAAAGAAAAACACTTTTGGAAAAGTCAGTTGGCTACTCCTAATATGAGGAGGAACTGATGACAATTTTATTTCTTTTATTTAAGTACAAGTGTACCTCACTCAAGGGTAACAAATTAGAATGTAGATTGGTCAGTAATATTTTAAGTAATGTTTATAAAGACTGAATTGCATATTTTATTAGCACAGAGTAATTTTTTTTTTTTTTTTTTTTAAAGATTTTATTTATTTATTTGAGAGAGAGAGAGAAACAGCATGAGAGGGGAGAAGGTCAGAGGGAGAAGCAGGCTCCCCACTGAGCCGGGAGCCCGATGCGGGACTCAATCCCGGGACTCCGGGATCATGACCTGAGCCGAAGGCAGTCGCTTAACCAACTGAGCCACCCAGGCGCCCCAGCACAGAGTAATTTTTGACTTAGTAAATGAGAATAGAAAATGTGCTTTGGCAAATTTTTTATTAAAGCTTAAAATATTTTAATATTTTTATTGCTTAAAATAGTTGCCAGGAGAAATACATCATAGGTAGAGAGAACAGCAAGTGCAAAGAGCCTGAGAAGGGAATGAGCTAAATTTGGTTCATTAATTTGGATTGTGAACATTCAAATAAAATTACTTCATCTAAATAGTGTGAAGCAGATGTGAAGACAATGTAAATGCTACTTTTTGAGTGGAGTGCTTCTAAGTATAGCAGTGAATCAAAGTGTGAGATCATCAATAGTCAACTTTATTTTCTGGTGTGACAAAAGTTTCTTGTGTGTTGGTTATTTTTTTTTAAAGATTTCATTTATTTATTTGAGAGAGAGAGAGAGAGAGAGAGAGCATGAGCAGGGGGAGGAGCAGAGGGAGAGGGACAAGCAGACTCCGTGCTGAGCACAGAGCCCAACTTGGGGCTCCATCCTAGGACCCTGAGATCATGATCTGAGCTGAGGTCAGATGCTTAACCAACTGAGCCACCCAGGCGCCCCTGGTTATTCTTTAGTAAACTAGATGTGACAATGTTCTTTGGCAATGATTGTGAGACCTAATAATACTGGGATTTTGAGGTCAAGAGACTAGAAACCCAACAATTTTGAAATATACAAGCTCTATAGCCTGCCTTCTTTTCTCTTTTGCTCTCAGCATTTGCTTTCTAAATCTGTCTTCTCTAAATTTTATTTTCTTTTTAAGATTTTATTTATTTATCTGAGAGAGAGAGAGATAGCAAGAGAGAGAACAAGCTGGGAGGAGAGAGAGAAGCAGACTCCCCGCTGAGCAGGGAGCCCAATGCGGGGCTTGATCCCAGGATTCTGGCATCAGGGTCCTGAGCCAAAGGCAGATGCTTAACCTAATGAGCCACCCAGGCACCCCTAAATCTGTCTTCTGTATTTTGTTTCTTTATTTTTCTATTTTTCTCTATTGTAATAACTTCACTGTCTACATTTAAAAATGCCAAGCATTGAAAATCATATTTTTCAGAAGGAAAAAAGGTCTTAAGGAACTTAAAGGAGGATATTCTGCAAAAGACTGTAATTTAGTATTATAACATGAAAATTTAAGGATTTTTTGGTGATTATTTTAATCATATACTTGTCATTGTTGTCTGATAAGTGATCAGAATTCTGCATTTGCTGTTCTTAATGGAGAAGACTATGCATTCTAAGAAATATAAAGAAAAAGAACAATAAAGAGTTGGGGACCTTTTAATCTCATTTCTTGCAGTATAGAGACATTTGCAAAGGATAATTCCTGCAAACTTTGGACCTTTATTAGATTGATACCCTCAAAGCATAGTATACAAATACGATCTTTTTTAGGAAGGATAAAATGGTATTTGCTATATACAGTTCAGTGCATTGAATTTGAAATATGCATTTCACTAAGTTGGCCTCAGGGGTAAGGTAATTTCTCCACGTGCATATATTTAGCAAGTCAAAGCATTAACAATTTATTCAGGATGTATAGGTGAGATATTTTTGTATTTTAATGGAAAGTCTCATGCTTAATGGACTGGAGTACTGTCTGTTGGTGATTAAATACCCAAATATATTAATTTTGGCACACTTGACATGATTTAGGGTTTTGCCTACAGTAATTGGTTTTGATTATAAGAGCTCCCCTTTTCTATCTTTTTAATAGCAACATCATGACAACAGAGAAGAGTTTAGTGGCTGAAGCTGAAAATTCACAGCACCAACAACAGAAGGAAGAAGGTGAGGGAGCCACAAATTCAGGCCAACAAGAAACTCAGCTGGAAGAGGCTTCTCAAGAGGCAGCTGAGGGAGATAATCAGTGTGAGCAGAAGCTGAAAACATCTAATGGAGATACTCCTACACATGAAGACTTAACCAGGAACAAGGAGCGGACATCAGAAAATAGGGGCCTGTCACGGCTGTTCTCCTCATTTCTCAAAAGGCCAAAGTCGCAGGTTTCTGAGGAAGAAGGCAAAGACGTAGAGTCAGCTAAAGAGAAATGTGAAGGAGGTCAGAAAGAGATAGAATTTGGAACCAGTCTTGAGGAAGAGATCATTTTAAAAGCCCCAATTGCAGCTCCTGAACCTGAACTCAAAACAGACCCATCCTTGGATCTACATTCATTAAGCAGTGCAGAAACACAGGTAAGGATGTGCGAATGTGTGGGAGGTGTGTGTAATGAAGACAAGTTATACAGTTTATTTTTCACTTAATAACATTTGGTGTTATTTCTTACTAACCAGTTGACTTTTGATAAGAATAAGTAACATGAAACTTTGGACTTTCTGTTGTAAAGAAATTAATATAGTCAATGGAAACTTGACTTTTTAAAAGATACACTCTATACATTTATATTTACATTTTATAAATCAAAGAAAACAAAATGAAAGAAAAGTATTTATCAAATAAGTTTATTCAGGCTATGTATCAGTTAGCTGTGATAATAGAATAAGTCTAAGATTTTTAATGAGAGGGAAAAGTTAGGTGGTTTAAAGTTCATTTTGTTGGAATTATTAGAAATGGGACAGTTTATCTGCAAACATGGTCCTTTTATGAAAATCCTCAAAAAAGCCATGTAATAATTCAAGCCATCCAGAGGTATGTGCTAGGTTTGAGCCATCCCTGCCTTATTTTTATTGTTTTCTCCAACCAGATCATATTACCAGAGTGTAAGTTATAGATAAGGAAGTCTAGCTCTTTATATCACCTTTGTAATATACAGTAGTCTGGGGCCTTAATTGTGTCAGTTATGCCTTGCTATTCAAAGAGTGGTCATTGGGTTAACAGCATTGGCAACCTCTGGGAGCTTGTCGGAAATGCAGGATCTCAGGCTCTACTCCAGACTTGCTGAGTCAGAATCTATATTTTAATAAAGATTTCTGGGTAATTTGATGCACATTAAAATTTAACAGTACATATATAGCATGTACTAAACATGAGTTGTGAATTTATTTATTGTCCAAAAAAACATTTATAACTGAAACTATTTTCTAGGAATCCCATATGCTTTTAGCCTTAATACCTACAAATTAAAAGCTATTTTAAAGGTGTTTTTATTTCTGAAGCATGTGAGCATTATTTGCATTGTTAAAAGTATAAATCCTATATGTTTTTGTTATAGGTCTCAGGTTTGGGCTACACAGTATTATTAGATTTTTCTAAAAATATTACATGTATTTCTAGAAATATTACTTGTATATTAAAAGTGCTAACAGTAAAATTTAGGATAAAGTTGTAATTACATACTTGCTGTTTTGTGAAACAAAGTTGAAAAGATTTACTATATAGTCTAATAGTTAAACATGCAGGCTATATGGGGCACCTGGGTGGCTCAGTCAGTTAGCATCTGCCTTTGGCTTAGGTCATGATCCCAGAGTCCTGGGATCGAGCCCCCCATCGGGTTCTGTGCTTACTGGGGAGCCTGCTTCTCTTTCTCCCTCTGCCTGCTGCTCTGCCTACTTGTGCTCTTTCTCTCTGTTAAATAAATAAATAAATAAAATCTTTAAAAATAAATAAGTAAACATGCAGGTTATGAAATCAGTCTAGAAAATCATAGCTGAGTGACACTTTTGCTTTATCAGTTTCCTCCTCTGTGCAATGAGGATAAAATTCACCTCCTTTGGCTATTAGAGGATTAAACAAGATAAACATGCAAAGTTCTTGACATTGCCTTCCAGTCATTAAATGTTAGTTATTATTACTTAGTTAATCAACATGAACAGTAAAGGCAAAGAAACTCTATGTATCTTAATATCATTTATTTTAGAAATACCAAAAGAGTTGAATTATATTATCTTTCAGGAAGCCTTGTACTTTGAGGAAGTTTTTAACTGACTTTTTTCTCCTCTGCTTTATGTAGGGAAAAACCCATATTTTGTTTTAGTTAGCATTTGAATCCGGGCTAGTGTATTTCATCTAAAGATCATAGCATTTGTATGAGGTTGAAACAGATGATGGACAAAGTTAATTTTAGATTTAACTAACGTCTCATTCATTGAAACTTTATCAAATCAGAATTGTGATAAATTGTACACAGGTGTTTATATATAAAGAAAAATAAATTAGTACTGTTAATAAATTTTAAGGAGATATTGTTTAAAGGAGAAAACTATTTGGGGTTTTTTAGAAGCTAGTAATTACAATCAAAACCTTGTGGATCAGAACCTTGTAGGTAAAGGTTTATTTGACCATTTTTCTATATGTGTGATAGAGTTTCACTCGAGTGGTCCTTTTCTATCGAGGTTTGTATTTTATTTTATTTGATTTTTTTTTAAAGATTTTATTCATTTGTCAGAGAAAGAGAGCGCGTGCGTGAGTGAGCACACAAGCAGGGGGAGTGGCAGGTAGAGGGAGAAGCAGGCTCCCCGCTGAGCAAGGAGCCCGATGCGGGGACTCAATCCCAGGACCCTGGGACCATGACCTGAGCCAGAGGTAGACGCTTAACCGACTGAGCCACCCAGGTGTCCCTCTATCCAGGTTTTTTAAAAGTAAATTTGTATCATAGGACTGTACCATTCTTTATGTATGGTACCTTGGATTTTTTGGAAGCCATACATCAGTTTTTAATGTTTACTTATTCATTCAACAAGTATTTATTGAAAACCTACTATGTGTGCCAGGCCCTAGGCTAAATATCATTGGTACAATATGACAAAGAGTTTTAAGATCATGAATTCTGGAGCCAGACTGGTATGTAACTTATTAATTGAATGATGCTGGATGAGTTACTTTAACTTCTCAGGCTTCAGTTTCTTTCTTTTTTTTTTTTAATTTTAATTCCAGTATAGCTAACATATAGTGTTATATCAGTTTCAGATGTACAATATAGTAAATTGACAGTTCTATACATTACTTAGTGCTCAATAAGTGTTCTTGATCCCTTTTACCTATTCTTTTTTTTTTTTGCAATTGGGTTATTTTTTTTTTCATATTATAAACTTAATTTCTTTTTTTAAAATTTTATTTTAATTCCAGTGTAGTTAACATGCAGTGTTATCTTAGTTTAAGGTGTATAATATAATGATTCAGCAATTCCATATGTTAGTGCTCATCAAGATAAGTGTGCCCTTAATCCCCCATCCCCTAGTTCCACATTCCCCACCCCCACCAACCATCTGTTTGTTCTCTATAGTTAAGAGTCTGTTTTTTTGGCTTGTCTCTCTTTTTCTTTTCCCTTTGTTTTGTTTTGTAAATTCCACATTTGAGTGAAATCATAAAGTATTTGTTTTTCTCTGATTTACTTTACTTAGCATTGTATTCTCTAGATCCATCCATGTTGTTGCAAATGCCAGGGTTTCATTCTTTTTATGGCTGAATAATATTCCATTGTAGATATATACCACATCTTCTGTATCCATTCATCTATCGATGGACACTTGGGTTGCTTCCATAATTTACTATTATGGATAATGCTGCAGTAAATATAGGGGTTCATATTCTTTGGGTAAATACCCGGTAGTGCAACTACTGGATTATAGTGTAGTTCTATTTTTAACTTTTTGAGGAACCACCCTCCTGTTTTCCATAATGGCTACACCAGTTTGCATTCCCACCATCACTGCACAAGGGTTCCTTTTTCTCCACATCCTTGTTAACACTTGTTGTTTCTTATGTTTTTTATTTTAAAGATTTTATTTGTAAGTAATTTCTACACCCAATGTGGGGCTTGAACTCACAACCCCAAGATTAAGAGTTGAGTGTTCCACCGACTGAGCCAGCCAGGCACCACATGTTTTTGATTTTAGCCATTCTGATAGGTGTGAGGTGGTATCTCATTGTGGTTTTGATTTGCAATTCCCTGATGAGTGATGTTGAGCATCTTTTCATGTGTCTGTTGGCCATCTGGATGTCTTCTTTGGAGAAATGTCTGTTCATGTCTTCTGCCCATTTTTAAATTGGATTATTTGTGGGTTTGGTTTTATGTAAATTTAAAAATATATATATTTTAAAGATTTTATTTATTTGACGGAGAGAGCACAAGTAGGCAGAGCAGCAGGCAGAGAGAGGGAGAAGCAGACTCCTCACTGAGCAGGGAGCCTGACGCGGGACTCAATCCCAGGATCCTGGGATCATGACCTGAGCGGAAGGCATACTCTTAACTGACTGAGCCACCCAGGCGCCCTTTAAGTATATTTTTGATGCTAACCTTTTATCGGATATTTCATTTGCAAATATCTTCTCCCATTCAGTAGTTTATCTTTTAGTTTTGTTGATTGTTTGCTGTGCAGAAGATTTTTATTTTGATGTAGTCCCAATAGTTTAGTTTTGCTTTTGTTTCCTTTGCCTCAGGAGATATATCTAGAAAAAATGTTGCTACAGCTCTGGCCTCTTTCTTATCTCTCAAGTGGGAATAACAATAGCCCCCTCCCCACAGGGTTATTATGAGGATAAAGTGAGTTCAAATAAGTAATACTTTTAGAATAGTAACTGATGCGTTTTAATTGTTATATAGTGTTGTTGTTGTTATAAAGCAAACATCCCTACTCTCGATGACTTTATAGTCTAATGGAAGAGACAAAAAAGTGGTAAATACAAAATATTTATTATAACAAATGTTATGAAGGGAGTAAGTGGGGTACTGACATGAATAGCAGAATGGGGATAGGCTAGATAGGACAGCCGATTGAAGGCCTCTCTGAAGAGGTCGCATGAAAGGGCCACGAAGGATGGGGAGGAGCCTTTTGGACCACCTCCAATATCTAATTCGGGAGCTAAATAATTAGGTCCTTTTTCCTTTATGTCAACCTTATATTCCAAAAGAAAAGAATTAGTGAGGTTCAGTTAAGAATCTTTCAGCAGTTTTATTATGTTGGAAGTAAGAAAGTATGTGCCAAAATGTTGTTTCACTTACTTGTATAACTTTGGGATGACTTCAGGATAACCCCCGGAAACCCAGATTTCAATGTCTCTTGCTTCTTTGAATCGTATTTGCATTGAGCATGATAGATAAATGATAGAAAGGAGTTAACTTGTAGTTACAGTTGTTAGCCTAGTTTATATGTTGCTTTATGCTCTAAAATTGGTCCCAAGACTCCCTCTTAGCCATTCATAAGATTTAGAATATGTGATAAATCACATCTCATTTTGCAATTCATAAAGCTACCTTGCTAAAATTGAGGAGCATGGGGCAGAGATGGTAAGGTTTTGATAAACTTTAATAATGTATAATGGTGGGATGCCTGGGTGGCTCAGTCGGTTAGGTGTCTGCCTTCGGCTCAGGTCATGATCCCAGGGTCCTGGGATCAAGTCCCACATTGGGCTCCCTGCTCAGCAGGGAGGCTGCTTCTCCCTCTGCCTCTGCTGCTCCCCCTGCTTGTGTTCTCTGTCTGACAAATAAATAAATAAAATCTTTAAAAAAATAATGTATAATGGCATAGTCAGGAAAAATACATAATGCTGAGAGCAACAGATTGGTGTCCTGTAGTTTACCTAAAACCTTCATGTATTGATTTGAAAGGTAGGATTCTACCTGAGAAGTTTTAAGGATAGCATAGTGAGTGTATAGATCTTTTAGGAGATCATAATATCTTTTATAGATTAATAATTTATTTAATCTTAATATCATTTATATTTGTTTTAGCAGTTTTTCTTCCTCACTGCATTTATTGGTAGCATTATTATAGTTATTAAAATGTATACAGCATATTTTGTGAAATGTCTTTATTACTGATTTGATGTCATGGATATGCAGCCTGCTCAGGAAGAACACAGAGAAGATCCAGACTTTGAAACTAAGGAAGGGGGAGGCCTTGAAGACTGCTCTAAGATAGAAGTAAAAGAAGAAAGTCCTGACTCCAAAGCAGAAAGAGAATTAAAAGCTTCCCAGAAATCAATCAGAAGACACAGAAACATGCATTGCAAGGTTTCTTTGTTGGATGACACCGTTTATGAATGTGTTGTGGAGGTGAGTGCATTTTAATTTCCATAGTCAGAACTCTTAAAAATTGTTCCATGTAGGGTTGAGTAAGTAGTGCCAGTGACTGTTTCTATGAACTGAAATGTTAATAGGGATTTTCTGGAAGTGGAGGCCTGGAAGGATTATGAGTGAGTCTTATTTCTTCTCCAGTTTTTTCTGTATCTGCCAAAACTTGTGAATTGAGCATGTGTTACTTTCATAATCCAAAACAATTTCGTTTAAAAACGGTTGTTATTTATAGAGTGACCTGCCATGAATAGATTTTCCAGGTAGCCTCAATTTCTGATATTAGGTCTAGCTATTCCCATAATTATATTTGTAAAAAAGTTACTGTGTGGTCATTTCTGCTGGCCCAGATCTAAACCTTAATAAGCCTTGATTTATTCAATGCATTTCTTTAGCCCTGTGAAATAGGATATAAACAGTTTAAATCAAGTAATGCCATTTTTTAAAATACTTTGTTATTTTCTGAAAAAATAAGTCATTGAGTCAGGATTGAATAAAAAATGTCAGTTACTTGGTTATTCTTTTGCTCCTTCAAGACAAGTTAAAATCCTTAAAAATCTAACCATTTTTTAAACTAGAGCAGTAATTATCAGTTATATGCTTGATATAAAGCAATTGTTGTGATTATTACTAATAATAGCCTTTATTGATAAGACATATATAATTCACATATACTTGTATTTTAGGTATGTAATTATGAATTGAATTATCTGCCTGCAAATGCAAATATATCAAAGCACTAATAGTCTAAAATGTCACCTTATATCTATTAATAGATATTCCCTCTCCAAGTTTCAAAGAAGAAATCAAGAAAAATACACTATTGTACTTTGAAAATAGCTGCTATACCTGGTAACTACCAGAGACCTATGGTCTGCTCTTTCTGCTTCTCACCACTAGCGAGCTGAGAGATGGGAAAAGCTATTCCGCACATTCTTCCCATTCAGACCAAGGTCCAGAACTGGGTTCTTTATACCTGAAATATTTGTGGGCAGATATGTTTCAGAATTCAGAATATTTTGGGTTTTAGAAAGGGAGTAAGTACTTATACTGCATATTTCATAACACACCCAGCAGGGTGTGTGGCAGTACCAAGATTCATTCTAAGGTAGGTACATAAAGACCATAAATAGCCTCATAACAGTTCAGGTCAGGATTTGCCTTCACATGAACTTTGGAATCCGCCCCCCACCCCCCGCCAAAAAGCCTAAAATTTTACTTTTTAGAGCTTCTGGATTTTGTAATTATAAATAAGGGAGTAGGGACCTGTACGTGAAGAATTCCCAAATCATTTCTGTCATTTGGAGTGAAAACATAAGAGGGAAAAATGAGGAAAATGATTACCATAGATGGGTTAAGTCTGAAAATGAATTAACATCTATGTGAATTATTAACAGTCATTAAAAATAACTGTTCATTGAGAGGACATGTCATGTGTGTGTGTCAAAAATGATTTCTAATTTTTTTGAAGTATTTAAAAAATATATTTCTCAGAGGTCATTAGCATGTTTGATTTTTTTCAACAATTCCAGTAGCTAGGTAAGATGGATATAAATATTCTTATCATTTTACATATAAGAAAGCTAATGTTCAGCATTATTAATTGAATTGACCCAGGTTGTTTTGCTTGTAAATGGAGGAGCCAGGACTTTTTGACTATGCATCTTAGCCTCTAAGTTAGGCTAATTAGGAATATTAGTACCCAAATTTGGCAGTGGTTTGATTTTCTAAGAAGTGTTTCTTTACTAAGAAGACAATTCGTACACCACTGAAAAAGCCACTGCAACAGGTAATGTCTGTTGGGTATCTAGACTTTGTGCATTTTTCAGGAGGGAGTTGAGACATAGCTCATTCTCTTAGGACATTTGGTCTGAGAACAGTAGCAAGTCTGATGGTTTCCATAGTCACTATTAACTGTCAATGTTGACACTAGATTCAGTGAATTTAGGTGGTCATGATGACAGCAGCCCATAGCAAGCTTCAGGAAATACTGCCCCAAAAATAAAGAATGTGATGTTTAAGATGGAAATAGGGAATGGTTGATGAAGGGAAGGTAAAATTATGCTTTAAATTCTAGCACTATTTCCAAGCCACTCTAAGTGTGTTGCATATTTAAGCTGACAACTGACAAATAAAGAAACAGGATTTTTATAACCCACATTGCTCTACTTACGCTGTATAAACCATCAGAAAGTGGTGGTAACCACCGATAAAAGAGGAAATTGGGAAGTGACACTTTATTTTATTTGGTGATAAATACAGGAATAAGAGGAAACCTCAAAATATGTATGTCTTTGCAGAAACATGCTAAGGGACAAGATTTGCTTAAACGAGTGTGTGAGCACCTCAATCTTTTGGAAGAGGACTACTTTGGTCTAGCCATTTGGGATAATGCAGCCTCTAAGGTGAGGAGACTGATTGTCAAAATACTTGTTTAAATTCTTTTATTGTCGTTAAGAGTGTATTTGTGCCTGCCTCTCCAAGATACAGTGTACTTAAGAGTTATTCTTGCCTATTCTTGTTTCTCAGATTTTCCCTCTAGAACATTTTAAAGAAAAGACCATTGCTGCTGTTGTGTTCTTTCATCATTGAGAGAAAGTATCCACTGTACTGTCTTTTTAAAGGACAGGGGAAGTACAGAGCTATGATGTCCTGATTAGCAAGTAGATACCAATAACTTCATATATTATGCAATTAGTATTGTATCTAGTAGGTTCATAATAAATATTTGTTGAATGGATGATCTATCAATATTATAATTATACAATAATTATATATAGTTATAACTTGAGAGTAATGTTATAAAAGAGAATAAAACCCCAATATTATTGAAACAGCCCTAAATGAATCTGACATTTTCTTCTAGCCCAAAAGGAAGTGAGTAGTTAACTTTTGAAAGAAGCAAAAGAAAGTGTGAGAACATGGAGGAGGAAAGAAAGGTTAAAAGTCAGGTATTTGCTTCAGGAAACTTGAATTATTTCCTAGGCCAATTTACTGAAAATTACAAGTATTTAGCTTAAAATCTAGTGATAAAAACTTTAGTCCAGTTTAACAAATCTTTGCAGGTGCTATCCTAGATGATATGGATAGGGCTGTGGATAAGATAGACATGGTCTCTGCCCTCTGGAACTTATAGTTTAGTGTGGCGAGTGTTATATAAAAGGAAATCTTAAGATGTCATGACAGGGTATGGCCAGGGAAGTCTTCCCTGGGGATGTGTTGCCTGAGCCGAGAATTGATGGATTAAATGGGCAAGTGAGGTGGAGAGAGATTGGATTGTATAAAGGCCTAGAATTGAGAGAGTGGCATTGGAGGAACTAGGAGCCTGGCTAAACATAGGAAATGAGGAACAGAGTAAGAGATGAATCT
Organism: Zalophus californianus; assembly: GCF_009762305.2. Lineage (NCBI taxonomy): Eukaryota > Metazoa > Chordata > Mammalia > Carnivora > Otariidae > Zalophus > Zalophus californianus. The sequence continues at coordinate 21,735,616 of NC_045598.1, forward strand.
GGAGAGCTACACAGGGGCCAGGTCCTGGAAAGAGTTTTGTATACGATTTATTTAAAGTGAGTTTTGTTGGTTCTTTCTCCAAGGTAATTTATGTTCGTTAAAAAAAGTTAGGGGCAGCAGCCTTTAACAACTGCAGACTCTATAGATTGGATTATTTGAGTTAGAATGCAAACTTGAAGATATGGAATTGCCCTTTGCCTAAATAAAATCTATTTGTAGAATATACTAGTAGTTACATAGTAGTTTGCAATAATAGTTTGTCCTTCTATGTGAGTGACTGTTGGTTCAAGCAGAAGAACTGTGTCTACCAGCACTAGGTTAATATTGTTCTTTAAGGACTTAATCTTTGTCCTTAAAGGCTCAAACCAACTTGTACTGAAGCCTCTAAGTTCCATTAATAAGGGAAGACTGAAGGTAATTAAAAAACAATACCTCCAAAACTACAGTGAAAAACATTCAGCAGCTGTGAGCTAGAAAATTATTCAATGAATGAAGGAACGTACTCTGAAAAGTATTTTATGTTATACAAGCTCAGTGGGATAATCCAATGTTTTTACACTATGGGTGCAAAAAAAAAAAAAAAAAAGGAAAAGAAAAATCCAAGGTTGATTTGAGAATAATTGAGAATGCTTGAATTTGGCATGTCAGTAAAGTCACTGAATATCTACTTAATATAACTGGAAATAATATCTATGAACCACGCATAGTTAAATTTTGAGAAGCTAGCTCATTCATCAGACATTCAGCAGAGGAAATTCTTTTCCACTTGCAGTTGAGCTTCTTGGGCCCACATTGCTACAAAAACTTTGAGTTGCACTCTGGAAAACAGTATGGAGGTTCCTCAAACAGTTGAAAATAGAGCTACCATACAATCCAGCAATTGCACTACTGGGTATTTACCACAAAGATACAAATGTAGGGATCCGAAGGGGTACGTGCACCCCAATGTTTATAGCAGCAATGTCCACAATAGCCAAACTGTGGAAAGAGCCAAGATGTCCATCGACAGATGAATGGATAAAGAAGATGTGGTATATATACACAATGGAATATTATGCAGCCATCAAAAGGAATGAGATCTTGCCATTTGCAACGACGTGGATGGAACTGGAGGGTGTTATGCTGAGTGAAATAAGTCTATCAGAGAAAGACATGTATCATATGACCTCACTGATACGAGGAATTCTTAATCTCAGGAAACAAAACAAACTGAGGGTTGCTGGAGTGGTGGGGGGTGGGAGGGATTGGGTGGCTGGGTGATAGACATTGGGGAGGGTATGTGCTATGGTGAGCACTGTGAATTGTACAAGACTGATGAATCACAGATCTGTACTTCTGAAACAAATAATGCAATATATGTTAAGAAAAAAAAAGAAGAAGAAGATAGCAGGAGGGGAAGAATGAAGGGGAGTAAGTCGGAGAGGGAGACAAACCATGAGAGACGATGGACTCTGAAAAACAAACTGAGGGTTCTAGAGGGGAGGGGGGTGGGGGGATGGGTTAGCCCGGTGATGGGTATTAAAGAGGGCACGTTCTGCGTGGAGCACTGGGTGTTGTGCACAAACAATGAATCATGGAACACTACATCAAAAACTAATGATGTAATGTATGGTGATTAACATAACAATAAAAAATTATAAAAAAAAACTTTGAGTTGCATTAATAACTTTTCACCATTGGTGGTGCCATCCATAATTGTCCTGTTGGCAGGTTTTATTTCCTTTATAATACTTTTCAAAATCACATATTAAATTGCTTTATTTATATTCATTTAAATATTTATGTGTAAAGTGATATTAAAAGTGGCTAATATAAAAGCTGAATAGCAAAGTATAAACCTGGCTGTATAAAAAAGGGCATTATTATCCCTCTTAGATAAAATATTTCTAGAAGAGAAAAGCTGTTGTTTCAGAATCATAATCTAGTTTCAACTTCCCTGATAGTTTATAAGAGCCCCTTTTGGGGAAGTCAGTGGGCAAGTGAATCCTGGGAAATATAGGGCTTATCATATTCAGAGCATTTGTCAGGTCTATAGTAGGCTCCAGGTTCTTACAGGATATCCAACAGAAACATGGTTAGAGGTGATGAACTGTTCTATATTTTCTGCTTTTAAATTCAGTGTGACCAACCTCCAGCTTTGAGAAATAGGTCAAAGCAGAGTTTTTCTTTGGGTTAAAATGAGGGTCTTTGGGCTGATCTGGGAAGTAGGGCATAGAAGGGAAAGCAGGTACTTGCCAAGCAAATCTTGTACAAAAATGAATTTGGGGAAGACTTACCTTAGCATTGTCAGGTTAAAAGGCCAATACAATAGCAAAAGCCATCTTGGTGATGACAGTCCTTCAATATGCTCCCTCTTGAGTCATACTTCTTTAGTATGGATGAGTTGCTCTCTCTGCTCCCGTGTAGCTGTCCCTGGTATTTCCCATCACCATCATCCTGGGGATTTGATTTGCCTCACTCCTGTGAAGTTTCTCCTATTTCCTTTGTCCTAGCTTTTCCTTGTGTTTTGATAGAGTGCTTCTTCTAAGAAATGGCATGTGAGACATAATCTTTTTGAGACATTATATGTCTGAAAAATGTCTTTATTCTACCCTCACGTTTCGTTGTTAGTTTGGTTGGGTATAGAATTTTACACTTGAAGTTATTTGCCATCATAATTTTGGTGGCATTGCTCCATTGTCTTCTAGCTTCCAGTGCTGCTCTTGAGAAGGCCAAAGCCATTCTGATTCATGATCTTTTGTGTGCCCTTCCCTTTGTAGAATTAAGCTAGTAAAATCTTATTGTCTTCCTCCCTTCCTTCCTTCTTTCCTTCCTTCCTACCTTCCTTCCTTCCCAAAATGGAGGTACAAATTTAACTTAAAACAATAAGGAGAGACCCTGTTTCCCCACACTCCTTACCAAACCACAGTGGCAGCAGACTTTTTACTTTTGCCATATGAATAGGAGAGGAAAACCAGAGCCAGGATTTGCTTTGTAACCACAGCTCCAAGTCCATGGTTTGGAGCCCATTGCTAACTCTCTGTGGATGATATCTTCCCCTTCCCAAAACAGGTGAGGAAAGAGTTCCTCAGCCTTATAAGTTCGAGCCCAGCATGGAGCCAATCTCCTTGCCAGCCCAGCTTAGAAATGCCACCTCTTTACTGACCCAGGCTGATGGCAGAGAGGACCATGAGCTAAGGGGAGGGCTCGCTCATGCTGCCCTGGGCTGTCAGCCTGATGCTAGCTGCATTGATGAAGGAGCAGGACGGGTCTTTAGCCAAAGGCCTAGGTTCAGCTTGGAGCAGCGATGCGGGGCTGTGGCCTGGTGGCCTGGCACCATGGGGGTTGTGACACAGGCTTTGTGCAGCCAGTCTGGAGGGGAATGAAAAAGGCTTGTGGCAGTGTGGGCAAGGAGAGGGATGGCATTGGTGGCACATGTGGCCATGGGCTGCAAGCTTGGAGGGATAGCAGAAGACCTTGGGCAGTGGGGCATGGATGGGGGGGAGGCCGCCATGTGCCAGCCGGGTACATGGCCAGCTTGGGCCGGTAAGAGAAGGCCTTGTCACAGGAACAGCAGCGATGCGGGCGCTGGGCCGGGGCTGCTGTCGGACCAGGGAAGGTGCCCCCGCAGAAGTGGCAGGCCCTGGAACCAACTGGCTGGGCTTCTGCGGTGAGCCCTGGTGGGGCGCTGCTCCCTTGGTTACTGGTTCCTTGCCGGTGGGACTAGGATCCGTGTCCCCCCAGCCGTGGACTCCGAATCTTGTTCCAGCATCTTGCTGGCCCAGGAACCCAGAGGGAGTTCGGCGACGCTGGGGATTATCAGGCTGATGGGGATAGGGCTGTAGGGCCCCGGTATTGGTTTAGTCTCAGTCCACTGACACCACGTGAACTGCTTGCTTCTTGTTGCTAAATTTTATCCCCGGTGTGGAGGGGAGAGGGGGGACCTGCGGAAGGCCCCTCCTACAGTGGCTGGTGCAGCTGCTGAGCTGCCCTTGGACATGGTGCAGTTGCTCCGCCCGTCATGCTGTTCGATTTCATTTTAGTCACCATTACCTATGTATATCTACTGGCAGTAAGCCAGATTTCCAGATAGTCTCTTTAGAAGTATATAGAGAGTCAGGAAACGCTTAAATGTGTAAAGCCATTAGTGTTGTTAGTCGTTTATCCAAATTTTCTGTCATTCTGAAAACACAAAGAGTACTAGAGTTACAAAATCTCCTGGGGTTCAATCCCCTCATTTTAGAGATGAGAAAACTGAAGCATATAAAGGCAGAGTGGCTTCCTCCCAGTCCATTCCCTCCTGAAATTCCCTGCGTCCTGCTCCTTCCTAAATGATTTTCTCCTTCAGCTTTTTATTCCTCTTTCCTTGAATTTTACGTTTTGTTCTTGTTTCTTGGTTTTTGTTTCCTACCTACCGGAATTAGTTCCTGTTAAATTACAAAAATTCAACCAAGTAAATTTTAAAGATCTAATTGCCCTTGGTAATCATTTCATGAATTGGGCAGCGTTCCACCTAGCAAGTAGAGGGGAGCTCTGAAGGCTTACAGGAAAGCAAAGGTTTTTTAAGGTAAAGAGGGAATGGAAAAGAGGAAATTATTAGCCAAGAATCCACTGTTTTAGGCAAGGTCACCCTCCAAGGGGAACAGACAGGGTCTATTAGTAAATATCTTAGTGCTGACCAGGAAATTCCCATGTTGACTAGTTAAAGGTTACATTTCTTGGTGGTTGAAACTGTAGTTAGGTTAGATATTAAGTCTTGGTTTACTGATTTGGTTAACCTAGGTGATGCCATTTTGGGCTTATGGTTTTCTTTTTAACGTTCCTCAAATTGTGGGGAAAAATGTGAACCATAAGACAAACAGAGATGACTATCCTCTTTCCAGTCCCAGTCTATTGTCTGTCATCTTTTTTTGTGTGTAAAGATTTGTCCTTTGTATATGTAAGTTCTCTCCTTAAGAACTTCTGGATTGTTTGTAGACAATTGGGTACCTTTAGCAGGGAGGAAAGTTAATTGAATTGACCTTTTCCTCACATGGAATGGCTTGCTTATTCTCTTTCCCTACTGACTACATAATTAACAGGCCTATTGCCAGACTAAGTCTGGCTAGAGAAGAGGAAAGGCAGTTAGCAGCAAAATTCTGTAACCCCATGAGACATTTATTACCACTATGAATCAAAGTTATATGAGTTAAATAGTTGTTTCCTACGTTTTATTCCTGCTTGGTTGTTTATGAATGAATCGGATTTTTTTCCTTGGAGAAATGTCACCCACATTAATTCTTACCCCCTCCTCCCCAAATTCCCTTCCTAAGCAAAAATCTTGAGCTCTTTTGGTAAATACTGAGAATTTTAAATGAGTAGTTCATTCAGTTCAGTCATGGTCCTCTGTCTTTTCTTTTATTTCTGTGTGGATGAATTTTCTTACCTTAGGAGTCAAATTTTTAACTCTGAATAGGTAATCAGTCATAGCCAGGAGGGTCTTTCTTTCACCTTGCAAAGGCAAATAGCAAACACCACTTGAGTGAATATTAAATCTGTAGTGTGAGGCATTTAACTTATTGTCATCTGAAAGAATGGATTGTTTTAAATTGATTCATGACTAGCTTTGAAGCAAGTACCAATAAGGATTGTATCTTTATTGTCTGGCAAATCAGAAAGACTAAGATGAATTTTGTAAACATACTTGCAGAGTAGGAGGCTGTATTTGGGATCTTGTCTTTTGCTCCAAAGATTTGGTTTGACATCTCCAGTGGATTTAAATGTGGCTTTTTTTAACACTTAAAGAGTCAGACCTAGAATTACTGTGCTAGAGTTTCTACAAACATCTTGGAGCAGTGATTTGAAGTCAGCATACTAACAGAAGCATAAACAATGGTTATTCCTCAAGTTAAGGAAGACAGACTTGTGGAGCTTATAGATAATCCTTTTACCTCAAAAGACGAGGGGCTCCTGGGTAGCTCAGTCGTTAAGCATCTGCCTTCGGCTCAGGTCATGATCCCAGGGTCCTGGGATCGAGCCCCACATTGGGCTCCCTGCTCGGTGGGAAGCCTGATTCTCCTCCCACTTCCCCTGCTTGTGTTCCTACTCTCGCTGTGTCTCTCTCTGTCAAATAAATAAATAAAATCTTAAAAAAAAAAAAGACAAGGATTTGTCTAGATCACTTATATGTATGTGCAGGGTTTTAGGACCTCCAGATAAAGGTAGCTGATGGCCAACTCAAGGAATGTTCTTTCTTAGGGTTTTTTCTTAAAACTTTATGAACCTAAGGTTATATTGCCACAAAAGATGTGAAAAGTTCCTAGTCATTTTACTTACTTAAATGACATTGCCTTAGTTGAAACTTTATCATCTCTATACTGGTTTATTTCAGTAGCATTTTTCATTTGTTTATTCATTTATTCATCAAACATTTATTGAGTCGACTGCATGTGCCTTGTGCCAGACAGAACTATAAAAGACATAGTCTCTTTGCTCAGGGAGCTCCCAGACTGATGAGGAGGCAGCAGTAAGATGGGAACCCACAAAAAAAGGGGTTTTCTGTGAAGGTAACATAAGATCTGAATTAGATAGTCAAGAATCTTCCAGATGAAGAAATTGGGATAGAGTATTCCAAGTGAAAGGGACAACATGTGAGAAGGTGTTTTAAAGTAGGAGAGTACATGTGAGACCTGTAATTCTTCAGTTGAATGAATAAAGATCTGTATCAGGCTATTACTGTTATTCATCTCTATTATTTCGAAACTTTTTTTAAGCTCAAGAAGGAATGTGATACTTTTTTTTTATGTGATACTTTTTTAAAGCACAATTTAAGTTCTGTTAAAATGTTAATTTAATAAATAAATAAATAAATAAGATGTTAATTTATTTAACTCACAGGAAATGATCAGCAAAATGGACCCTTCAGAAGGAATCCTTAAAAAAAAAAAAAATAAAGGGAATCCTTGCAACTGAAAGTATTCAAATAGAAACCAGAAGATTATCCAGACTTGCTATTTTGGGGACATCTTAAGAACCCTAATAATTGGTGCCTGAGTGGCTCAGTTGGTTAAGCGCCTGTCTTTGGCCCAGGTCATGATCCCAGGGTCCCTTGGATCAAGTCCCGCATCGGGCTTGCTGCTCATGTGTGCTCTCTCTCTCAGGCTCTCTTTCTCAAATAAATAAATAAAATCTTTAAAAAAAAGGATCCCGATAAGATACAATTCTATAACTTTTGTCCTCTCAATATTTTGTTATTTTATAAGTTAATTCCTATCTTTTTCCCCTAGCTATAACCCTCTCTTTCACCTCTCCTTCAAAACCATTCTCTTGAGAAATTGGTTTACATATAACTATCTCTAGTTCCTCACCTATTTAGTCTAACATAATACAGGGAAGTGTGTAAATCATACATGCGTATTTCAAAGAATTTTTACAAAGTGAACACATCTGTAAATACCCGCAAGATTGAGAAAATAAACATTACCAGGACTCCAGAATCCCCTTTTGTGCCCCCTCCCAGTCACTCCCTCCATCCCCTAACAATCATTACTCCCACCCCACCCGGTAAAAGTAACAGATGTCTTCCTGACATCTATTACCGTCAGTTAGCTTTGCTTGTTTTTAAACTGTATTGTAAAAATGAAATCATACATATGTTCTCTTAGGTCTGGCTTCTTTTATTTTGTTCAGTATTGTGTTTTTGAGATTCATCCGTGGTGTAACAGTAGATCATTCATTCTCATTTCTGTATAAATGTTCATTGTTTGAGGGGCGCCTGGGTGGCTCAGTCGTTAAGCATCTGCCTTCGGCTCAGGTCATGATCCCAGGGTCCTGGGATTGAGCCCCACATTGGGCTCCCTGCTCCGCGGGAAACCTGCTTCTCCCTCTCCCACTGCTTGTGTTCCCACTCTTGCTGTCTCTCTCTCTCTGTCAAATAAATAAAATCTTCAAAAATAAATTTAAAAATATAAATTCTTAAAAAAAGTTAATTGACTATACCACACTTTTATATATTCTACTATTGATGGATGTTTGGCTTGTATATAGTTTGGGCTTTTAAGAATACTGCTGTTGGAACATTCTGGTATATGTCTTTTAATGCACATATTTCTTTTCTGTCCCATAGACTTCATCCTATCAAGCCCTTTTGATGATCAGTATCAGCACAATTTATTGAGTGTTGCTTATGTGCTTTTTATATACATCAAATAATTTAATCCATAAAAACTCTGAAGAGAGTAGGTTTTTTAAAAAACGATTTACTTATTTATTTGAGAGAGAGAGAGAGTGGAGGGAGGGGAGAAGGAAAGAGAATCCTCAAGCAGACTCCATGCTGAGTGGGGAGCTCAGCGTGGGGCTTGATTCCAGGACCCCAAGGTCATGACCTGAGCTGAAACCAAGAGTTGGACACCCAACTGACTGAGCCACCCAGGCACCCCGAGGAGGGTAGTTTTATCCCAATTTTATATATGAGAAAATTGAGATTTAGATGATCTTATATAAGGTTACACAGCTATTAAATGGTAGAGAGGTTGAGACAGGATTAGAACTCAAGACTATCTGACTTCAAAGCCTGTACCCATAACTGTTATTCTCTCCTGTACCACAGTTATCGTTCTCAACAGCAACCCCTCATTTTGTCTCCCTTTATATAGTCCTTCCTCTAATTCATGTCACTCCTTTATTTTAAATCCTTCAATGGCTCCCCCTTGCCTGGAACTTGAAAAAGTCAGAGTTTCTTACTGTGAAATACTGAGTTCCCCCTGATCTGACCCTTACCATACCATTCTCTTCCGTTTTGTATCTCCCCTCCTCACTTCTTTGTTCCAGCTATGCTCACCTACATGTCACAACTGAGACATGTTCTTTTATACCCTGGGCCTTTTTATTTACTCCCTCTTCTGTTTTGCCTGGCTAACTCTTGTTTGTCCATGAAGATGCGGCTTAGGTCTCCCAAACATTCTCTTGAGAAACATTTCCTAACTGCCTCTTCTCCCCAGTCCATTTTGGTGCACCTCCTCTGTGCTCCTAGAACACCCTCATCATAGCACTCTCACACATTACTATAATCATCATTCTCACACTTAGAATAAAAAATCAGTTGTTCACTTTTCACCTCTTCCATTAGACCGACAGCTCGTTGAGGACAAGTACAATTTTTAAATCCTGTTTTGAAACTTCAGTGCCTAGCACATGGGGTTACTCCTCAAATATTTGTTGGCTAAATAAAATGCTGTGAATTGAATCATTTAAATTGAGCATAAAAGTACCTATTCTTGTACACATTGATTTTTATTATCTTGTACACATTGTTTTTTATTTGGATTTGGAGCTCTAGGTACTGAAGCAATAATAATTTGTTCTATAACGTCACTAATACCTTGGAGTCACATGTGATTGACACAAATCTGGGTTTGCCCTCGTTATGTCAAATTGGTGGGAATTCTAGCTCCAGAGTCATAGAATGGCTGAAAAATCCCTGTAAGACACTTGGCAGCTTCAGGTTACCTTGGGAGATTTCTCTAAAAAAATAGTGGAAAATATAGAGTTGCCTCATTATGGTGAGTGATGTTTCATTCCAAAGTGGTAAAAAGTAGTCTTTCTTAAGAGTTCTGGGTTGCATGGTATAAATGATGATTCTCAGTGGTTCCATGAAACTTATTAATTGGACTTTTTGAAGTCTTCCTTTGCCTTTGGACCTGTAACAACTTAAAGTTCTTTAATCATAATGAGAAATGAGAGTTACTGCCTTTCTGACAGGGCTTAAACAAGTGTGTGCTTAGTTTTTATTCTAAGGAATAATTTTATATTAAATGGTATATTTTTAACACATTTCTTAATCTTCTGTGTTAATTGTGGAGAAAGGGGACAGAAAAGGAAATTAATCTTCACTCTTGTGTTTATTGTCTGTTGTGATGACTACCTTTATAAAACAGTTAAAGTAGTATATAATCAAATATAAGGTTGTGGAATTCAAGTTCATTTCTTGGGCAGGGCAGATAGAATGGTAGCCTTGTGCCTTTTGTCTTTGTTGATAGAGGGCGAGGAAGGGGTACTTTACTCTAAATATCACTAAAATTCAGTTTTAAACCTTTTGGAGGAGGGTATGGAGAGGTATTGGGAGGAAGCAGGAGAGGGGCTCCTGGGTGCTGACAATGTTAAACTCATGTGTTCACTTTGATAAGTTATTGAGCTATACACTTATGTTTTAGGTATGTTTTTGTATGTCTCTTATATCAATAAAAATATTTTAAACAATTTAATTTAGAAATTTCTGTCTTTGAACATTTCCCAAGGAGCCTGCAAAAGATGTTAATGGTGAGGCTCTTTCCAAGTGCCATTATTTTTCATGGTCCACCATAAATTGAAGAATCCTGCCCTAATGGTGTGTAGACTCTAAGTGGGGTTGGAGAACAGTAAAAGGAGAGATTAGTGTGGGCAAGAGTAGTCAGGGAAAACAACATAATCACTCATCCAATAAATATTAACTGAGCATGAAACATGTACCAGATGCCATGTTGACATAGAAAACTTAAATGAGATTGGAGGTCAGAGTTGGAGGGAAAAATAAGATCTGGGTGATGTTAATTAATCCTGGTTATATCTCTACTACTCTTTACAGAATGATAAAAATAGCAAGTGCTTATTTAGCATTTCTTCTTTACTAAAAGTTTTACATGTATTAGCTCATTTAATCTTCACAATAAGTGTATGAGACGGGCACTGCTACTAGTATCTCATTTTAATTTCCTCTAGTAGATGAGAAAACAGATACAGAGATGCCTAAAATCGCTCAGCTAGGAAGTAGTGGAGTTAGGATTCATTCCTAACTGTCTGGCTCCCTATTTCTCTGCTCACGTTTACTATGCTGTGTGAAATTAATGCAGAGAATATCAGAGATATAGATTGACCTAGAGAATCTATTCGAAAATGTCCAGTAATCCTGCTCTGGTACTCTGTGCTTTGTGTGTTTTGGAGCTGTGTGTGAATGCCTTTTCTTCTTTTTACAGACATGGCTGGATTCTGCCAAAGAAATAAAAAAGCAAGTTCGTGGTAAGTGAATCTAGCCCTTTTTATAGTTCTTTCTTTCTTTTAGTAGGTCAGAGGATTTTCACCCATTTTCTGGCTATGAGTCACTTTAGAATCCTGGCTATGGCAGGTGGCTCTGAAATTGAGATAAAGCCTTCCCTTAGAAGGAGGAGATTCCATGATAGAGAGATACAACAGAGGTGGACATGATTGAGATGTAGGTCAGATCTTGATTTTTTTTCTTTACAACTAGGCAAAATTGGGGAAGATTGGAATGGTTGAGAAAAACAAGTTTGAGAAGACCAAAGATGAGAAGAGAAAAAGGATATGGGAGTCAGTTCTCAAAGGAGTTTGCTGTCTGGTCCTGGTCCTTTTAAATTGTTCTGGACTGTTGCATTCTAACCTTCTTCATGTTTTCTTCTCTAGTTAGTCCATTCTCAATAATCTTCTTCCAAACAGTTCTTCTGTTAGTAGAAAAATGAAATTTCCTTGCCAATGGCCCTCTGACATTGTGACTTTTCTCCTAACGCCAAGCCCTCTAGTATGTTACTGTTGTACCCCTGCTCAGACGGCTCTCCTGAGATAAATATTTCTAGGTCGAATAAAGTGTAAATTAGTATTTTGTAGCTCCAGGCCCAAAGGGCTAGCTAAGGGGTAGAGACTCTTTTTCTCTTGTTTACAACTAAATGTCTTTTTGGTTTATTTTTAAGGAAACTTTTAGGAACTGCAATAGAGGTTATTCATCATGGTTAGTAAGTTTTAACTCTATCACCTAAAAACAAATTTTATTTTTCATTTGTTTCTTAAAAGAAAACAATCTTGCTGTAGTGAAATGTTTTCTTTTAGACATATTTATAATTTATATTCCTTGAGATAGAAAAACAAAATACTCCTTTGGACTGGCAACTCTCCATATTTGTTCTTTGCCTATAAAATGTTTTAAAATCCAAGTCAGAGCAAAATAAATAAATAAATAAATAATAAAATAAAAAAAATAAAATGCAAGTAAGAGCAATACATTTTTGGAATATTTGAGGCATGACAAGAAAAACATAACTCCAAGTCCCCTTCCTTGAAAATTCTTTTAATATTCAGTATTACTCAGGAACAAATGATTATACAAGAAGACTGGTTAGGAAGAAAAGTTAAAGCAGAATTTATGATGAGTGGAGAAGAGTATCTAGTAGATTATATAGATGTAATGATCTCTAGATAGAATTTCTAGCTATAGAAAAAAATCTTGCTAAGAAAAAGAACCAGTGTTTGTCATTTAAAAAAAATTTACAAAATAATAAGAACCCTTCCTTTAACATGGGAAAGGAAAACCTTGTCTGTAGCACAAACTTAAATAGGGAATCAAAATGTAAACATTTCATTAAGCCAAAGAGAAGATCAACATTTATCTGTTGCAAAGATTTTGTTTTTTTAAAAAAATATTTTTTGTCACACAGATAATATTTACCCATTGTGAAAAATTTAAACATTAGGGAAATATATCATGAAAAAAGTAAAAGGCCCCTAAATTCTATCCTCTAGATACAATTACTGTTAAGTTGGTATAAGCTACAGGATTTTTTCTAGGCATATATAAATTTTGCCTTTCAAAAATAGAATTATGCTGTATAGTATTCTTGTCCCCCCACGTCCATAGGAGATACGTTCCAGGTCCCCCAGTGGATGCCTGAAATTGTAGATAGTACCAAACCCTGTATATACTGTGTTTTTTTCTTATACATATGTATCTTGATAAAGTTTAATTTATAAATTAGGCACAGTAAGAGATTAACAACAATAACTAGTAATAAAATAGAATAATTATAACAATACGCTGTAATAAAAGTTATATGAGTGTGGTCTCTCTCTCAAAATATCTTATTGGACTGTACTCACCCTTCCTATGATAATGTGATGTGATGAAATGCCTATGTGATGAGACGAAGGGAGGTGAATGACGCAGGCATTGTGACCTCGTCTTAGGCTACTATTGATCTTCTGACCGTATATCAGGGGGATCATCTGCTTCCAGATCGTGGTTGACCATGGGAAAGTAAAACCATGGATAAGGGGGCACCTGGGTGGCTCAGTCAGTTAAGCGTCTGCCTTCGGCTCAGGTCATGGTCCCAGGGTCCTGGGATCGAGCCCCGCATCGGGCTCCCTGCCTGGCGGGAAGCCTGCTTGCGTTCCCTCTCTCGCTGTCTCTCTCTGTCAAATAAATAAATAAAATCTTAAAAAAAAAAAACATGGATAAGGGGGGACTGTTGTACATTGTTATGTATTATATTATCTATGCATTATGTATTATATATAGTTAAAAATTTGTTTAAATAGGTGATACAAATATGTGGAATAAAATTAAAAGATACAGATGAATCTAATGCCAGGTAAATCGCCCTTCTACCCCATCCTTTAATTCCTTGGGTTCTTTCCAGAGATGTGCTGAGTGTACATAGACATACACGTATTTTAATATAAATATGTATTTAACACATATATGTTTACATGCATATCATATTTTACTATGTACATTTACATAAATATGTATTTAATAGGCATGTTTTATATGTATTTAATATAAATATGCAACCAATATTTTTATTTAACATAATTTGGAGTATTCTTCATATCAACACATATAAATTTGTTTAAAAATTTTCTTGATGACATAGTTGTTACACAATATATATAAGCAGTCATTTTGATGGCCATTTTGGGTTATTCTCAATAGTTTGCTATTACAAACAAGGTTGCAGTGAACGTTTATATAGGTTCACGTTCACTTATATAAGTGCATACATATATATGTTCCTGTAGGTAAGTTCCTAGAAGTAGAATAAAAAATACAAATATCTAAAATTGAAATAGATACTCACCAGAAGGATTTTTTTTCCATATGAAAAACATACAGAGAAGTATGGAGGCTAATGTAACAAATAACCCATGTACATATCACCCAGAATTAACATGTGTTAACATTTTAAATTTAAAATAGGACAGTACCGGTAAGTTCTATCTTTTTTGTTTTCCTCCTAGTCCTGCCCTCTTTTCTCCCTAGCCACTGAAACCTGTTTTCATGAATTTGGGGTGATTCAGTCCATGGTTTTTTTTATGTTTTTTCTTATATATCCATACCTATATACCATAGATAGTATTGCTTTGTCTGTTGAAGTTTCCCTCAGACCCATTTATTCATTTGAACCTCTTTTGGAGGTTTATCAATCTCTCCCTTTCCTCCCAGCTTAATTCCCTTGGTTGAGAATAAGAGAGATCTCCCCTACTCAGTGTGGCTATCCATCTCTGCCCCTTTCTGTAATAGTGCAGAGCAAAAGCAAGAAGTCCTTATACCTTCAAAAAAGGGAGGGAGGAAGGAAGGAAGGGAGGAGGGAGGGAGGAAGGAAGGGAGGAAGGGAGGGAGGAAGGAAGGGAGAGAGGGAGGGAGGGAGGGAGGGAGGAAGGAAGGGAGGGAGGAAAGAAGGAAGGAAGGAAGGAAGGAAGGAAGGAAGGAAGGAAGGAAGGAAGGAAGGAAGGAATCAATCCTTATACCTTCTACATATACCGAACAATACAAATATATAACGTACACAACTTATGCTTAAAAAATTCTCTAGTCCAGGTGTAGTTTTTATAAATGTGTCTTTCTCTCCTTTCCCTGCAGGGGTCACAACTGTCCTGAATTTTATGTTAATGATTTCATTGTATTTTTAAGTAGTTTCTGTTACCTATGAATGTATACCTAAAAATATTGTTTTACCTTTTGAACATCATATAAATTTAATTATTTAACAGTTAGCCATTTGTGATTTGGTTTTCTTCCTCAACATGATTTTTGAAATTCATCTCAGTTGAAAAGAAAATTTCACAAAACGATTCTTAATCTTTACTATGAGGGATATCCTCTGACTTTTTTTGTTTGTATTCTATTTCATTTTTTAAAATGCTGGGTTTTTTTAAAGATTTTATTTATTTATTTGAGAGAGAGAGAGAGAATGAGAGATAGAGAGCACAAGAGGGAAGAGAGTCAGAGGGAGAAGCAGACTCCCTGCTGAGCAGGAAGCCCAATGTGGGACTCGATCCCGGGACTCCAGGATCATGACCTGAGCCGAAGGCAGTCGCTTAACCAACTGAGCCACCCAGGCGCCCCTAAAATGCTGTTTTTGACCTACTAAACTGACTTCACAATGGATCATGATCCACAGTTTAAAAAAACACTTGAGGGCGCCTGGGTGGCTCAGTTGGTTAAGCGACTGCCTTCGGCTCAGGTCATGATCCTGGAGTCCCGGGATCGAGTCCCACATTGGGCTCCCTGCTCAGCAGGGAGTCTGCTTCTCCCTCTGACCGTCTTCCCTCTCGTGCTCTCTATCTCTCATTCTCTCTCTCTCAAATAAATAAATAAAATCTTAAAAAACAAAACAAAACACTTGGTTGAGGATGTATATCTGTAAGTGGAATGCTAGATTATAGGGTATGTTTTACCAGATATTGCCAAATTGCTCTCCTTTACGTTGATTGTAACAGTTTACCTCCCCACCAGTAGGAGTAAATGAGAATTCCTAGTTTCCTGTGTCCTCAGAAGGCAGGAATTTTTTTCAATTATTAATTTAAAATATTTCTTGACATAATTTCAGACTTAACAGAAAATTGAAAGAATGCTACAAAGAATTCCTGAATATCCTTTACTCAGATTCCTCAAATGTTAATATTTTACTACATTTGCTTTTTCTTTTCTCTTTATCCATACGGTCACACACACACACACACATATACACAGAGGTTTTTTTTCTGAACCATTTTAAAGTTGCATCATAGCAACATTATTCACAATAAACAAAAGGGAGAAACAACCCAGTGTCCATCAACCCAATGCCCATTACCCAATAATAGGTAAGCAAAATGTGATACATACATACAGTGGAATATTATTCAGCCTTAAAAAGGAAAGAAATACTGATACATTGATACATGTTCCTGTGTAGATGATCAATGAAAACATTATGCTAAGTGAAAGTAACCAAATGTTTAAGGTCATATATGATTCTATTTATATAATATCCAGAATATGTAGATCCACAGAAATAAAACAGATTAGTGGTTGCCAAGTGTTGGAGGTGGAGGAGGTACGGACATAGAGGGAGTGACTGCTTAATGGATACAGAGTTTCCTTTGGGAGTGGTAAAAAGGTTTTGGAAAAAAAAAGAAAAGAAAAGGTTTTGAAACTAGTTAGTGATGATGGTTGTACAGAATTATGAATGTACTGAATGCCACTGAATTGTACACTAAATATACTGAATCGTATACTTTAAAATGGTTCATATTATGTGAATTTCACCTCAATAAAAAAGAAAATAAGTTGCAGTCATGATATCTCTCTACCCCTAAAATATCCTAAAAACTATGAATTTTCATATATAGCTATAATACAGTTATTAAAAGCAGGAAATTAACATTGAAGCAATACTGTAACGTACAGATCTAATCAGTTGTCCCAGTAATATTCTTTATAGCAAAAGAAAATCTCCGGTGATGTTTTGCATTTAGTTGGCAGATCTCTTTAGTTTTTTTGATCTGGAACAGTTCCTGAGTCTTTAAAGTATTTTATAACATTGAAAGTTTTGAAGAGTCCAGGCTCATTATTTTATAAGTGGTCACTTTGAGGATGTTTGATATTTCTTCATGGCACATGAATCTTCAGATTATGCGCTTTGGTGGGAATGTCATTGAAGTGTTGCTGAGTTAGAGGGCAGAATTTTTTTTTTTAAGTAAACATTTTTTGTTTTAAGATTTTATTTATTTATTTGTCAGAGAGCGAGAGCATGCACAAGCAGGGGAACGGCAGGCAGAGGGAGAAGCAGGTTCCCTCCTGAGCAAGGAGCCCAATGTGGGACTCAATCCTAGGACCCTGGGATCATGACCTGAGCTAAAGGCAGACACTTAACTGACTGAGCCACCCAGGCATCCCAAGAGGGCAGGAATTTTATTTATTTTTTATTTTTTTATTTTAAAAATATTTTATTTATTTGACAGAGACACAGCGAGAGAGGGAACACAAGCAGGGGGAGTGGGAGAGGGAGAAGCAGGCTTCCCACTGAGCAGGGAGCCCGATGCGGGGCTCGATTCCAGGACTTCGGGATCATGACCTGAGCTGAAGGCAGACACTTAACGACTGAGCCACCCAGGGGCCCCAAGAGGGCAGAAATTTTAATGTTAAGATTTTTTAGAGCCTTTCCAGCCACCTTCCCCCCCCTAAATATTCTCCATAAGGTATTACTAATTATATGTATGCTATTCTAGAGACTGTCACTAACTAAAGCTTAACTTTAATATTTTTTTAATTCCAAGTGATTGACTTTTTTAGTCTCTATTGCATTGAACCCTGAGCTAGCTTGCAGTGAACCTGAATATCTTCACTAGCAACATACCAGACTTGTATCTCTTACATGGAAAAGAATAGGAACTGAAAATTTGGGTTCCTCTTCTTAAAATTGCTGTTAACAAAAGTAAAAGAGTTAATAATTGGGACATTTCTGTTTAGATGTGGTTATTTATAATACAGTTAAACTTCCTTGTTTTGGGTTAAATGGAGTGAAAAATTGAACCAGAATACAGGCGTTTTTTTGGTTTGTTTTCATTTGATTAGGTGTAGTAACATAAGGTCATTGGTGGATCTGGATTAATGGGTAATTTTAATATATTAGTGCCTTTTTTCTGCCCCCTGGAGCTGTAGCATCCTCATATGACCTTCACAACAATGCTGTGAGATCAGTTACTTTATATCATTCATTCACTCAACAAATATTTCTTGAGCATCTATGATCTACCAAGCACTGTTTTGGACACTAGGGATACATACCAAATAAAACAGAAAAAAATTTTTTTGCTCAGTAATTTGCAGTTTAGTAGGAGGAGACAAAGATTATTCTTTAAAAAAGTTATATGTTTATATCTAATAAGTAGTATATGTACAAAATTCAAATGGTATAAAAGTGTATACAGTGAAAATAGGTCTTCATCCTATTTTCCCCATCTTCATTTTCCTCTCTAAAAGTTCCCCTTCCTAACTTCCTAACTACTATAAATGGTTTAGTATATATCCTTATAGGGATTGTCTATGCATATATAATCATACCCTAACATATACTTCTTTCATGGTTGCTTTTTTTAAATTTAAATTTTAGCTTTTGAAAGATTTTTGTTTATTAGAGAGTGAACACAGCGAGGGGAGGGGCACTCCGGAGGGAGCGGGAGAGAATCCCAAACAGACTCCATGCTGAGTGAGAGCTCTATGAGGAGCTCCATCTCACGACCCTGAGATCATGACCTGAGCCGAAACCAAGAGTCGGGCATTTAGGCGGCTGAGCCACCCAGGCGCCCCTTATGGTTGCTTTCTCTATGCACTGTTCTTGACCTTGATATTTTTTTCACCTAACACTGTATCTTGGAAATATATCTTCTCTTGCTAAATAAGTAAATATTTAGGTTGTCTCCAGACATTTGTTATTACAAACAATATCTTATGCATATACCATTCGGACCATGTTTAGGCATATGTAATAGACACATTTATGGAAATAGAGCTGGGAGGTGAAAGAATATATATGTTTTATGTTTTGAAAGATATGGTCAAATTGTTCTCCTTAGATATGGTTGTTGTATCAATTTATACTCATATTAACAATAGATAATTGTTTATTTTCCCCACCAATTCTGGATGTTATCAAGCTTTTTATATCAGTTACTTAACACAGAGCTCAAAGAGAAAAAAATCGCTTTCAAACTCTTAAGTGGTTCTAAATAACTTTTTCTTTCTTTAATAAAAATCAAATTTTTTCCACAAAGCATGAGAATATTTAAAAAACCTCAGGAAAAGAAAACTTTGAATATTTTATGTACTTTTAACAATCAGAAACTTAGATATAAGCATACAATTCTTTTTGTGTTTACTTTTACAGGTGTCCCCTGGAATTTCACATTTAATGTAAAGTTTTATCCACCTGACCCAGCACAGTTAACAGAAGATATAACAAGGTAAATAATTGATTAATAGTTAAATATATAATAAGTAATTCTCATTATCATAAGCTCTGGGAATTTTTCTATTTAGGAACTGAAGAAAAATGAAGTGCTTTTAAACTTAGGATGGAAAGCATCTGGCCTCCTCAAGACAGGTTTGCAAATAAGTGAGCCTAGAAGACTCATATATCTGTGACATGCCCAGAGGAAATTGGCAGGGGAATTAACCTTGCTTATCATGAGTACTATGCCAAGGTGTGTATAGGGCATCTATGAACCACATGCCCTCCAAAGGGCAAGACAAAAATATAAGTGATAAAATAGCTCTAGTACTTTCTCTTTTTAATACTGCTTCCCTACCGGGGGGTAGGGGGATGAGTTAGCCTGGTGATGGGTATTAAAGAGGGCACATTCTGCGTGGAGCACTGGGTGTTATGCACAAACAATGAATCATGGAACACTACATCAAAAACTAATGATGTAATGTGTGGTGATTAACATAACAATAAAAAATTATTTAAAAAAATACTGCTGCCCTACCATGTTTTCTGTTATAGGGATTAAAAAAGCTGAAATCTGATTTATTATTATTTCATGCGTGTGTGTGTATGTGTGTGTTATTATTTCTTCTTATCTCTCTTTAAAGTGTATGATTAGGTGCATAATCCTCACGAACTGAATCTTCCTCAGTAATTTTTAAGCCCACTTAGTTTATGAAATAAATCTTGTACCCTTTGAAAACAACTTCCTGATTTTAGGAAAGTGGCCTTTATTGGGTTCTATATAAATACTAATTTAAAAAAAGAAAATGGAAAAGCAGTATCTTAGAATGCTACTGTACATATTTATATCCATAACACCTTGCATGATCCTTATACATAGTAGGTGCTTGGCAATGGAATTGTTGGTTGCTGAGAAAATGCTTTCTAGTTCTGATTTTGCTGTCCACTATCTGACTTCAGACATATATACAGTCTCTGTACCTCAGTTTTCAGATCTCTCAAATAGGGGGATAGCCTAAGTAAACTCTTAAGTCTGATTGTCAAGTACAGTGAAATTTTTAAAAAATTATTCTTTGTCTAGTTAATCCTTAGTACATGCTTGAAGTTGACATGCCATCTCTGCCTGAAAAAAAATTGTTTTTTTATTTCTTTTTCTCAGGTAATATTTGTCTCTTAGAGTTGCTTCTTAGTCGTCTTTCTTCATTGAGGTTATGTATAAAACAAAACAAATCCCTAAAATTCTTTGCTAATTACCTACATTTTAGAGGAGTTTAAGATCCTTGTGATTTGGTTGGCATTCCTCTTTTTTTAAAAAAATATGTAGTGACTAATCATAGTTAGCAGAAGCGGTTGTTGATACCTACATTATTCAACATCTTGTTATGGTCAAACCAAGGATATAATTTGAATCAATACAGGAATTTTCAGTTGCATCATATCTCCCAGCTTTCCTGTTTGGTAAAACAGTCTATATTGGTCAACTCAGCTAGAAAAAGTGCTAAGGAGGTCAGGATCATAGTTGTAAACATGATACTGATAGAGATGAGTGTCTAACATATGTAGGCGCACTCTGTTCTATTGACCAGTTTCAAGCTCAGTTTGAATTCCCAATACTTTAGCACATGGATGGAATCAGTCCTACAATATGATAGTGTGTGGAAGGCTACATGCAGCTTAGCCCATCTTGAAGGGAAAAGAACTGAAACTGTTCATCCCCTGGTAAAAATGTGTCAATAATGTCATTGTTATATATGAAGGACAGTATCTACACGTTTGGCAAAGCAGTATGATAGAAGGAGTCCAGTTTTGGAGCCAAACAACCTTTGTTACTATATGACATTGAGCAAGCTTAGTCTTTGAAGCTGCCTCCCTATCTGTAATCTGGTAATGATACCCACTTCACAAGTTTTTTTGTGAAAATTAGGTGAGATAATTTATATGTATATGGTACTTAATGTACTCAATAAAATATTAATTTCCTTACCTCCTTCAGACTTTTCCCAACTTTACCTCTTTTCTTTCTTTCTTTTTTGTTATTGATATATAATTGACATATACCATTGTATTAATTTCAAGTGTCTAACAGAATAATTTGATATTTGCATGTATTATGAAATGATCACCACAATAAGTCTAGTGCATAACCATCACCATACATAATTACAAAAATGTTTTTCCTGGTGATGAGAACTTTTAAGATCTACTGTCTTAGCAACTTCCTCTTTCTAAGTTGCCTTCCAAACATGAGTCCAACATAGTTACAGGGTTGTTGGGTTTTTTTAATGTTTTACATGGAAAAATTTTAAAACACATGGAAAAGAAAAAATAATAGTATGATGAACAATCATATAACCACTACCTAGATTGAACAATTACTAATATTATTTCATATTTATTTAATCTC
This sequence comes from Zalophus californianus, assembly GCF_009762305.2. NCBI lineage: Eukaryota > Metazoa > Chordata > Mammalia > Carnivora > Otariidae > Zalophus > Zalophus californianus. The sequence continues at coordinate 21,757,012 of NC_045598.1, forward strand.
TCTTGTTTTTCTCCGTCCTTCCCTCCCTCTCACTCCCCTTTTCTTCCTCTTTCTCTATATTTTGTCTTTGTTGTTGCTGACATGGTAATTTTTTTTCTCTTTTGCCTGTAGATACTATTTATGCCTTCAGCTTCGACAGGACATAGTTACAGGACGTCTGCCCTGTTCCTTTGCAACCTTAGCATTATTAGGTTCTTACACCATCCAGTCCGAGCTGGGAGACTATGACCCAGAACTTCATGGTGCCGATTATGTTAGTGATTTTAAACTGGCCCCAAATCAGACCAAGGAACTTGAAGAGAAGGTCATGGAACTGCATAAGTCATACAGGTAAATGTCTCCAGGTTTTTTCTGTGTTTGTTTTGGAATAAGTTTAAACCGTTGGCCTGGTTTTGATTCAGTGTTTGTTTTAGAGGGGATGTGGTGCTGTAGAGTCAGCTCAAGCCCCTCCACTGTTCGACTTTGAGCAAATCACTTAAGCCCTCTGAACCTCAGTTTTCTCATCAGAATAACAGGTGTTGTGTTGAAGGATGAAAACTAAATGAGGTAATAGATGTAAAGCACTAAGCACTGTGTCTGGCACATAATAGGTGCTCAGTAAATGTTAGCTCTTGTTGCCTTACTTTTTTTTTTCAGATTTTAAACTTATTATGCTGAATTAGGTACTTTAAGATCCTTAAAGCAGGGGTTCTTAGGATCTGTGTACATGGATAGACTCCAGAGGACCCATGAGACCCCTGAGGGAATTTTGAAAAGTCTTTATTGAATTCAATGCTTTTTTGCATGGAAATAATTAGTGATGTTGGAATGTATCATAACAAATTGATCAAAACCAAGGGCATATGGTCAGACTGAACTGGGTTGAGATCTTGGCTCTGCTTGGTCCTGGCCTTGTGACCTTGAGTTATTCACTTAACCTCTCTGAGCCTCAGGTTCCTTATATGTCTGATGGAACTTATTTCCTCAGAGGAAATAGGGTGATGGATGGGATTAGAAAAGGTATTATGTGGAAAAACTTTTTTTTTAAGATTTTATTTATTTATTTGTCCGAGAGAGAGAGAGAACGAGCACAAGCAGGGGGAGTGGCAGGCAGAGGGAGAAGCAGACTCCCCACTGAGCGAGGAGCCCGATGTGGGACTCCGTCCTAGGACCCTGGAATCATGACCTCAGCCGAAGGCAGATACTTAACTGAGTGAGCCACCCAGGCATCCCTGTGGAAAAACTTAATACAGTGTCTTACACATTGTCAAAATTCAGTAAATGTTAGCTAATATTAAAGTGCCAGAATAATTTGTGTTTCTTCCTACTATACATCCCATGGTTATTTGAGGGACTTGCTAACACTGCATTTTACAGGCTACCTTAGCTTATTAACGTGAATATCTGATGTTGGTCTTGAGTTAGTAGTACCCTGAGTTATGTTAGTCTGAATTAGGAGAATCCAGATATCTTCTAAATCAGATATTTAAAAAATTTATAAATATGTGAAACAATGTCACTTTTTTTTTTTACTACATTTTGGGAAAATATTGTTATTTTTCACACAAAAAAGTTATGAACGTTAAAATATGAGCTTATTATTATTTAAAGATTTAATAAGTGTTTAAAAATCTTCTTAGTTTTAATTTCTAATGTAGTGAGTATTGATAGATATAACCCATGTAAAGAAAAGCTCTTTGGAGACCTCAATAATTGTTAAGAGAGGGAAGGGATCCTAAGGTCAAAAAGTTTGAGAACCACTGAGCTAGGCAGTGGGAAGCATGGGCTCTGGAATCAGCCTGTTGTACTTTGAATTCAGACTCCATTCCTTATTAACTTTTTGACTCTTAGTAAATGACTTAAGCTCTCTAAGCTTCAGTTTTCTCATCTGAAAAATAAGCATAATGATATGAATTTTGTGATTGTTAAAAATGTGAAGCGCATTGCATGATGACTAGTAGTATATAGTGAGAGTATTTGCTAGGATAATAATTCTTAACGCCATTTTACAAGTGATGGATGTGAATCTGGGTTTAGAGAACTACTTTTTGGAACTTAACAGAATTTAAACCCAAATAAGTGAAATGATCTCAAAAGACAGGTGGATATGGTCCAGTTGATGTTCTTTTAGATATATGGGTAGAAATTAAGCAATAATGGATCTCCATGACTAGAAAATGTAGAGGTCTGACATCTTGGAATTTACTTGCTCCTTTTTGGAAAGATTGGCACCATTTACAAACAGAAAGCCTAATGGAAAATTTAATTATGTCCAAAATTAATTTCCAGAGAAACTTCTACTGAGGCAGAAGCATTTTACTATGCATTGAAAAGTACAAGCAAATACCACCCTGTTCTCAGATAAATAGAAGACCGCCTACTTACATGGAACCCTTAGTTAGTGGCCCTTTGCCCAGATAGACTTTGAAGTTATAATTAACACTGTAAATTTATACTAGCAAATCAAGATTGCTTTAAAATTAATTGCCCTCCATTGATGGGTAGTAGGAAAGTATGTAAACTTGTCAGTTGTCCCCCACTTAATTATTTGAAATCTCAGTCCTTAATTAGGGGATGTAACAAACATTATTAAGAGGCTGTCACATACCGTTGGAACTCACTGAATGGCTTTGTATCCAGACCCCACTTGCTCAAAATAAATACAGAGAAACTTTGTTTTAACTTCTCTTTTTAATGAGCAAGAGTTAACCAGTGCCAGAACTCTCTGGTTAGATACTTTTGTAAGCTTTCAAGTAGTAAATTATTGGGTGATACTGAATAAATTCTTAATGGCTTAGAGGTATCTAACGTCTTCCTAGCTAGTTTATTATACTTCAAGAGTCTTTGAAAATCTAGGAGAAACCCTGATCTTTTAAAAGTTTAAGTTGAAAATAATTTGAATTTAATTTGTGGTATTAAATTTGTAAAATACATGTGTTGTATTTACATGTACAGTTCTGTGGGTAGTGGGAATATGAGAGATTTTCTCTCCCCCCCACCATGTGCTTATACAATGAATGTATGATTTTATAATCAGAAAAAGCTTCCTGAAAGAATTTTGTTTTGCTATTAGGTAGGGGAGAGCAAGATAGTCATCCATGCAGAGAGGCAGTCTGGCTGGGGATATTGGGTCTAAGCAGGGTGGTGGGAGTATTCATGGGTAGGGGGCCAGCCTGGTGTGAGGAGTCAGAGCTCAAGCAGTACAAAGAGGGTAGTCATGTATGGGCCTGTGGTGGTAGTTATCAGAGGCAGAGCAGATTGAGAAGGGCATCCATGTGGGGGTAAGGCCTGCATCGGGTGGAGGCATTCGCATGGAGTGGTACCTGATACAGGGTGTTGAAGCCTGAGCAGGGTGAAGAACATGTCCATGAAAGGGATAGTCTAATACCAGGAGTCAGAACCTGAGTGAGGTAAGGAGGGCATCCCTGGGTGGGGAGCAGCCCCACATGGGGGAAGTTCAGAGTCCAGTCAAGGTGAGGAAGGTATCCATGTAGGGGAGGAGTCACTGGCAGCGGTGAGAGATTGGTTATATACAAGGTGTTGATCAAATTAGTCAATATATTGATGATGATGGGAGTCAGGTTTTTTACTGTCAGTAGAGGAAGATTCACATTATGAAGAGGGAGAAACCCTGTGGTATTGCATTGAAACTGGAGGTTTCAATGCTAACTCATGATTCCCAATGATAGGTAGCTAGGTAGATAGCTAGCTAGCTAGATAGGCAGATGTGTAAATAGGCACACACACATACATACATGCATGCATACTAACATACTATAACTCTACATTGTTTGAGAAAGGAGTGCTCAAAAAATGACAGAAATGATCAGAAGGATACAGAATCCAGCTTGGAGAGGCTCCTACTGACCAAATCTGGGCCAATTTAAGCACTAAAATAAATAAGGACAATTGATTATATTGCATTGAATGAAATGAAATCTGTGAGTCCATACCGATATAAATGAGTAAATTGGAAATTTGATAAGGAATAGGATATTCAGAAGGTTTCAAAATACATTCCCACAGGGATGCCTGGGGGGCTCAGTCGGTTAAGCATCTGCCTTCAGCTCAGGTCATGATCCCAGGGTCCTGGGATCAAGTCCCGCATCGGGTTCCCTGCTCTGTGGGGAGTCTGCTTCTCCCTCTGTCTGCTGCTCCCCCTGCTTGTGCTCTCCCACTCTTTCTCTCTGACAAATAAATAAACAAAATCTTAAAAAAAATACATTCCAACAAAATGGTTATTAATTACAAAGAGATAAATAGGAATTTCACAGAAGAGAAGCCTGGCAGACATCAGTGATCAAAACGAACATCATCCATGAAGGGACATATTGAACACGGAGCCACTTCTGTGCTATTCCTGTCAAAGATGCAAAACCTGAATCAGTTCATGGAGAAACATCAGACCCAAATTGAGGTGCATTCTATAGAATAAATGGCCTGTAATTATCAAAAGGTCAAGATTATGAAAGTCAGGGCGCCTGGGTGGCTCAGTCGGTTAAGCGACTGCCTTCGGCTCAGGTCATGATCCTGGAGTCCCAGGATCGAGTCCCACATTGGGCTCCCTGCTCAGCGGGGAGTCTGCTTCTCCCTCTGACCCTCTTCCCTCTCATGCTCTCTATCTCTCATTCTCTCTCTCTCAAATAAATAAATAAAATCTTAAAAAAAAAAAAGATTATGAAAGTCAAAGGAAGATTAAGGAACTGTTCCAGACCGAAGAAGACCAGAGACATGAACTAAATGAAACTCATGATGCTAACTAAACTGGGCCTTTCTACTGTACAGAACATTTTTAAAAAAACTGGCCAAACTTGAGTGGGGTCTGAGGATTAGGTAGCAGTAATGTATTAATAATTATTCCCTGCTTTTGATGGTTGCATAGAGGTTATATAGGAGAATGTCCTTGTTCGTAGGAATTACACATTTTCAAGTGTTTTGGGAGTGATGGGTCATCTGGTTGACAGTTTGCTCTCAGGTAGTTGAGGAAAAAATGATTGGCATTGTAGCTAACTTCTAAGTTTAAGCATGTTTCAATAATCAGCCAAACTTCAAATATAAGTATTATTTTCAACTAACAAGAAAATTCATAGTTTTAAAAGTTAAAGATCTCTTCTTACTACCTGCCCTTAATACAGTTTTATCTATCTATGTATCTATCTATCTTTTTTAAAAATATATAGTTATTTAATTAATCTCCACCCAGCGTGGGCCTTGAACTCACAACCCCAAGATCAAGAGTCGCGTACTCTTCCAACTGAGCCAGTCAGGTGCTCCTGCCCTTAATTCAATTTTATTTTTATTTTTTATTTTTTTTTAAAGATTTTATTTATTTATTTGAGAGAGAGAGAAACAGCATGAGAGGGGAAAGGGTCAGAGGGAGAAGCAGGCTCCCCGCTGAGCCGGGAGCCCGATGTGGGACTCGATCCCAGGACTCCGGGATCATGACCTGAGCCGAAAGCAGTCGCCTAACCAACTGAGCCACCCAGGCGCCCCCTTAATACAATTTTAAAGCATGCTTACTTAGAGAAGCATTTAAATACATAGTTTGAAACTTAAATCTGTATTTAAATTGACCCCATTAACGTCCCTTAGAGTTGGAGGAGTAACTAGAAAAGATTTTATCACAATTGCCTCATTTAATGTTTTAAAATGTGTCTTCAAGTTCAGGTGATCAAAATTTTTCTCTTTTATAATTGTGTATAGATGTTCCACTGTACTATCATCAGAAACTGAAAGTTACAGGGGTGCCTGGGTGGCTCAGTCAGTTGAATGGGTGACCCTTGATTTCGGCTCAGATCATGATCTTGGGATCGTGGGATTAGTCCCGGTGTCGGCTCCGCACTCAGTAGTGAACCTGTTTGGGATTCTCTCCTCTCCTTCTGCCCCTCCCCCACTGCTCACACATTCTCTCTCTCAAATAAATAAATCTTAAAAAAATTTTAAAAAAGAAACCTAAAGTTGCAATAATAATAAACATATTTTGCAGAGCAGTTTCACAACCATTATCTCATTTTTATCCTACATAGTCACATTCATTCATTCAGCAAACAAAAAGGTCATTGCCTATCCTAGTCTCTGGAATTAGGTATTATCATGGATCTTACTTTATAATTAAGGGATTGAGGGAGACACCAGGTCACCACTCTTAGGTGCAGGAGGCATGATTCCAGCGTGAGTAATGTGACTTGAAGTCCAGTCTAAAGCCTGCCGCCTTAAGAGTCACAACTGCGCATGACTATGTGATCCCTCAGGGCCTTATTTCTTCATCAGCAAAATCAAAGTGTTGGATTCTGTAATCTTCAAGCTCCATTCCACCATCAAAATCCTAAAATTGAAGCCATTGATAATAGTAACAACAACAAAAACTAAAATGATTGGGAGTAACCTTAACTAGAAAAGTATATAACTTTATATGGAAAAAAAACCCTATAAAACTTTCCTGAGATGCTTTATTTTTTATTTTTTAAAAGATTTTATTTATCTATTTGACAGAGAGAGACACAGCGAGAGAGGGAACACAAGCAGGGGGAGTGGGAGAGGGAGAAGCAGGCTTCCCACAGAGCAGGGAGCCTGATGCGGGGCTCCACCCCAGGATCCTGGGATCATGACCTGAGCCGAAGGCAGATACCCAACGACTGAGCCACCCAGGCACCCCACCTGAGATGCTTTAAAAAAAGATTTTATTTATTTGAAAGAGAGAGAGAAAGAAGGGGCATTAAAAAAAAAGATTTTATTTATTTGAAAGAAGGGGCAGAGGCAGAGAATCCCAAGCTGACTCCACGCTGAGTGCAGAACCCAACACAGGGCTCGATCCCACGACCATGAGATCATGACCTGAGCTGAAACCAAGAAAAGGTGGCTCCATCCACTGAGCCACCCAGGCACCCCATTCCTGAGATGTTTTTAGTGACTAGAATCACAGACTTGCATATGTATTTTCCCATTCTCCTTTTGTGTGTGTGTGTGTTCAATTTTAGATCTACTAAATAGAACTCAGGTGTGATGATTAGTGCTTGTAGGAAAAAAAGTTTATTTGGGGAGGCTGAGTCATTAACAAATCTGCAGACTATGTCCTGAGATTTTGGTGGTTGTTCCAAGGAACCCTTTGTTCTTTTTAATGAAAGTAAAGACAGATGGGTTTAGAAGAGACTTTCTTCTGTTAAATGAATAGGCCACTCCTGCTTTGTTTAGTTTAAGGCAGTCCTCTGGGAAACAGGCATGTATACCGTTTTTCTTTGGGGGTGTGGCAGCATTATTGTTAGTATGAAGTTATATTTGATTGGCCTGAATTGTGCAGCGCTAGGAGTGATATCTTTTTCTTCAGAGCTCAACATAACAGCTCATGAGTGGGGAAAGTTACAAAGGAGAAGGAAAGATCATCACAGTGAGCATTTAGACAGTGAGACTGATTGTTTTCAAACAAATCTAATTCATTATATGCCTAGTAATGAAGACATCTTAATAACAGAGAAAGCAGCCCCATTATCTACATGCTTCTATTAACCAATTTATTTTGTTTAGATTAGTGGGCAGGACACCATCTGTTACCAGAAAATTTCTTTTCATCAAGCTTGCTCCCATTAAGTCTCCAGTTAAGTAACTTCAGCTGCCCTCCTGTTTCATTTCCATAATAATTCAGGAGTATGGAAAGAAAAAGGCAGCTAAGAGGATATTGTAAATTGTACCATGCCCTCAGAGGATTTAATTTGGTCACCTCCTTGGCAAGAAAAACTAGTAGGAGGAGTTTGTGTGTGTTAGAGAAAAAGGCTGAGAGGAGAGGGAGGGTAGAGCTGATGGTGGTGCGGCAGCTATAAGGAAATTGTTTAGCAGGATATTTTTTAAAACCTTTTTTTCCTAATAGTTTTTTGGTGACTTTGTTTTTCTCCAAGATCTCTTTTTACTAAGACATATATCAATGATTTAGACACAGGTAGTGATAAGAATCCTTTTCCCTAATATTTTACTTTCAGGACTATGAAATATATCCATATCCATATTGGTGTGTGTGTGTGTGTGTGTATACATATATACAATATATATATTGTGTGTTTATATAAAGTGCAACTAATATACAAATGTTATTATTGTAGAAGATGGCACTATGATGCTGAACTTCTAATTTTTATTTTGCCAAAGGTCCATGACTCCAGCTCAAGCTGACCTGGAATTTCTTGAGAATGCCAAAAAGTTGTCTATGTATGGTGTTGACCTTCATAAAGCAAAGGTAATGAATGATATCTTTGGCCTTTATTAATATACATGTATCAGAACTGGGTCATATAATACTTGTTGCCAACTTTTATCTGGGGTATTGTAAAACATTCAAAAGAGATTGTTCTTGTTAGAATTTTAAGTGTTTAATTTGAATTGCCCCTTTGCAGTTCCACTGTCAGAATGAAATTTCACATTGAAGCCCCTGTAAGGATCAAAGATATTTCACCTAGAGTGGAAGAAGTGATATTTTCCTAAAATGCAGATGCATTTGAAACTATAAAGTGGCAGCAAGGCATGTTTCACAACCAGCATCACCTACATCAGAGTCACTGGGGCATTTATTAGATATGCAGATTCTCAAGATCCTCCCAGATTTACTGAATTACTTTGGACAAGACACCAGAGCTCTAACTTGAATGAACATGTAAATTACTCTCACTCACACCTGAATATGAAAACCATTGGCCTAAGGTAGTGGTTCTCAAAGTGTGGTCTCCTAATCAGCGTTTAGCATCATCCAGGAATTTGTTAGAAATGCACATTTCAGGCCCCATCCCAGACTTAACTGAATCAGAATTGCTGCAGGTGGAGCCCAGCAATCTGATTTCACAAGCTCTCCAGGTGATTCTAATGCACATGGGATGAACCACAGTGGCTCATTTGGAAACTACTGGGTCAGGGAATTGGAAACTTAAGCTTTAATCCTAGTTCTGCCTAATACAACCTAACAGGATAAACTTAAGGGAAGTTGCTTGACTTCTCTCATCTTCACCTACTGAAGTGTTTGGGGGTGGCAAGGGTGTGTGTGAGGAGTTTGTGAGGGAATGGGCTCAAGGGATGATGTGAGGTTCATTTAGAGGAACTTAACTAGGGTGTATGATGAGGGGACTCAAAATCATGTCCAGTGAGAAAGCAAAGGAATAGGGATACTTAGCCCCTAGAAGAGAAAGTTTAGGGAAGACATAAAGCCTGTCTTTGTGTATTTGAAGGATTGTTGTGTGAAACAGAGATTTTACTATGGCTCCAGGTATAAAGCTAGAGCTAGTCAAATGGAAATTACAGGGAAATACCATTCAGCATAGTTTGACAAATTGCAGAACAGTCAGAGCTTTACTAAGATGCAATGGGCCCCTAGCTACCATAGTAATTATTTCATGCCTATAGCATGAAAGGTCCTTTTAGTCCAGTCACACACCAGATGTTTGAATGTCCTTTTTTCTAAATTCCCACCAAGCGATTATTCCACCTGGAATAGCTCCGTGACAGAATGCTCACTACCTTCTATTCCAGGATAGGTAGAATAATTGCTTGGTAGGAATTTAGAAAAAAGGACATTCAAACATCTGTTGTGGGATTGGACTAACAAACTTTCATGCTTCTCCCACTCTGAATAGCTGATATCTGAAGATTCTTCCTTCTTTAGATTCTGTTAAATCTAATAAAATTTCATTGCATGTTAGTGGTTTTTCGTAAAATGTTGCTCTGGATTGTTTTGGCCTGGGTGCTTTTGTGAATCTCTAAAGTAGATGATAGAAAGATCAGACCAGAAATTGTTTGGTTTTGCTTCTCAGTTCCTGCTGTAGGCTGATGTCGATGCAGTAATTATCAGGAATAGATGAAGAAGTCAAGCAGCATATTCCTTTCCCAAATGTTGTAAAGCAAATTGTTTCTCCAAAACATATAATTAAGAGAGAAATAAAGCCACAGGTTTTAAGAATTTAAGAGGGCATCTTCTGGGAAATTCTGAGTTATATAGTCATTGAGTTAGAGCTGTTAATAATTTTTACCTCTCAGTTGTGTTTGTACATAACATATAGGCACTAACATGTTTCTCTATGCTCAATTTGGGAAAAGGAATAGTCAAGAAACATTTAACTGTGTTTTGATTACCTATCTAGTCATTGGTAGAGATTTACTCAGGTGAAATTTATTTTCCTTATTTGCAGACACAGATTAATATTATATATTTAATTTTTAAAAATTACTAAGGAGGCATAGAAATGTGGCTTTATCTTGCTGTTCCTTCTTAACTTTGGGATAATATTTATAATTTAATATACTTAACATCAATAATTACAAGAGTCTGAGATTCTCTCATACTGAGTTTATACAGGAATAGAGTCAGCTCCTTTACTTATGAATTTTGGATGAATGACCACATTATCATAAAAAAATATAATGGTGCATGTGTATTTGGTAGTAGACATACTCCTCAGCCCTAGCCTCCAGAAGTCATGTGGTCTACAGACTTAAACCTACGTGTATAGGACATAGGTAGCTGCTATTAGCCACCATAGTAATTATTTACTGATTATGATAGTGACAGATTTGAATATTTAGAATGAGAACATGAATGTTTACCCTAGAATTTTCATATACAGACAGGCATGGTAAAAGCAGATGAGTGTCTCTTTTTGGCTTATTAAGGAACACCTTTTTGGAGAAAACAGAGGTTCAGTTTTATGGGAGAAGTGTTGTAAAGTTAGATGAAGTGCAAGCCCAATGACATTTCACGGTGGCTTTGAGGGGTGGCTGTGGTGGCTGCATTGCTCCTTCTAGGAGTTAGTTCCTTCAGTGGGTAAGATGTGTACATCCATGTTTCTTGGACAAGAAAAGAACAGGTGTTCACTCACAGTGGTATGGTAACATTTTTACATGGACTCAGTAGTCCCATGACTTATGATTGTAAGGTCAGGCTTTACTTTTTAATGTATGCTTTGTAAGTGTTTTTGGTTATTGATAGGTTCAGATTATCAAATAATAGTCAACCATGTGTTGGGCACTTTGCTGAAGACTGAACTGCCAACACTTTTCTTTTTCAGGACTTGGAAGGAGTGGATATCATCCTAGGTGTCTGTTCTAGTGGCCTTCTGGTTTATAAAGATAAGCTGAGAATTAACCGCTTTCCTTGGCCCAAAGTGCTGAAGATTTCTTACAAACGTAGCAGCTTTTTCATCAAGATCCGTCCTGGAGAGGTACAGCATTCATGCTTCTTTCCTCCTGAATCAAGCATGGACTATGTTGAAAACATCATTTCATTCTCTTATTATGTCATCTAAGACGTCTCTCTGTAGCTAACTGTTCAGGAACTGGTAATTCTGTTTTCTAAATTAATCTGCCCCATAATGCTTCTTGTCTTCCTTACTACTGATCTTCTGGACATTTCTCTGTATCTAAGTAAATACATCACGGCCAAAAGTGAATCTTGGATTGATAAACTTGTTCCTTGTTTACTTCAGGTAAAATCCTTGGTGGGAAAATATTTATTAATATTTATAAATTAAGTAGCAGGAGATTTTTAAATTGTGGGGTTAAGATACTCATGTTTTGCACCACCAACACCTTACCTCATATAATTAAGATTTATTTGTATGTGTAGCTCCTAGTGGTTACTAAGAATGTATTCTAGGTCAAGTTCTAGATTTTTAATAGAGTTTGTTGTTCAACTCATCCAGACAACCCAGTTATTAGTTGGTGTTCAAGATTTAGGATATACTAATGCTGACCAAACTTAACTTTTACATTTAGGAGCCATCAAGGCACAGCAGAAAATTATTTAAGTAGGCATTAAAACAAGTTCTAGCTCCTACTCTGCCACTGCCACTACTAAGCAAAATACCCAGGACAAATCTAGGACTCAGCTTCCTTATCATTGGAGTGGGATAATACCTTCTCTGTCACAGTTGATTTGAAGATCAAATGAGATGACAGCTGTAAAAGCTCTACACGAGAAAGTAATGCACTAATGTATATGGCTTTGTGTGTGTGTGTATCACCATCTGCTGGTGGAAAATGGCTCGTTATTTTAGCTTGGAAATACTGGATGTGCGGCCTTAAAAATCTTGGATAAGCTCAATGAAGCATTTATTTAATACCATCATTACTTACCTGTGCCTAGCGAAGAGGAGTCAATGTCTTCCCTCAGAAGTTTCAAATCTAAGAGGCATTTAGTCACCAAATATTTATTGATTGAGGGCTTTCTTTGTGCCAGGCACTATTCTTGGGTCTAGGAATATAATAGTGAATAAAAGAGTTCATCCCTAACCAATCTTACATTTTAATGTGGGAAGGCAGAAAATTTATACACACACACACACACAAATAAATAGGGTAAAGGAAGTCCTTGGGTTTTTTGAATGTCAACTATATGATACATACTAAAACATAGAATTCTTATTGAAGAAAGCAGTTAGGAACAACAAAAGGATTTTGAGATGTGGAGTGTTATGTCTACAGAGGGTGATATAGCAGTAGCATGGTATAGTAGAAACCATGAAAATCTGGTTCTGCCACTTGATAGCTATGAGACTGAGCAAATAACTTCTCTGATCTTAGTTTCTTCATGTGTAAAAATATAGATGATACTATCTAATCATAGTATTATTGGCAATAGTAGGCACTAAATATAAATGTCAGTTTCTTTTCTATCTTATAAAGTATGCTTAAGGTAGAAACAAAGAGGCAAAAGACTAGCAGGACAGTGTTTCTCGTATCCTTGGCAGGTTATGATTTGCTTCAGTCAAAGAGGTCTCCAGATAAATAATGGTCAGTCAAAGGAAAAAAAGAGAAAACATTTAATAATTTGGGAATCTAGTTTGAGCCAAAATCTTTAGCTCCTATTACTAAAAACAATTGCATAATAATATTGATTGATTGGAGGAATCATGTTTTCCCATTCCCTGATCATATTGTAGTCAGGTATCCCAAATGTAGACAGTGACCAAGGAAGAGTAATGTCCAGACAGTCAAAAGGTCACTTAATTATGTCTCAGAAAAATGTACAGTGTGTAGGGGGGAATGGGTTCTGAACAAAATAAAATGCATAAATAATATAAGACGCATTCCCTGGCTTCTCTGCTGTGGAAAAAGCCACCTTCAGTGAGTAGATCTCTTCTGGTAAGTAGGAAAAAATTTCAAATGAAAATTTTCAATTTCAACTGAAAAATTTCAATTTCTTAGACTAGTCGTAACAGTCTTTATAATGTCCTCTTCTGTAACACTGTATTTCTCTGGTACTGGATCACTTTAGTCAAATAATCATGTTTCATGTTTATTCGCATTTTTATAGCAAGAACAATATGAGAGTACCATTGGATTCAAACTTCCCAGTTACCGAGCAGCTAAGAAATTATGGAAAGTCTGTGTAGAGCATCACACGTTTTTCAGGTATTGTTCTCACTTAAGTATTTTTCAAGGATAAATTATTTATGCATGTTTCTATTTTAAGCCTGCTATTGAAGTTCCCTTCTTTGTATGGCTGGCATTCTTTTATTTAGCTCAGGTGAGATCATCTTAAGCAAGACAAAATAAATCTAGTTCTCCTCCCTTGGGTTGAAAAATATTCCTTAACATTCCCAGAGCATCTTTCTGTGTGTGGTAGAAGGAGAATAGAAGGGAGGAAAAGGAATCTGTGTTTACTAGGGGCTCTGTGATCATCCTAACTGGAGCTAAAATCAGTCTGTGAGGGGGAAATACCCTGACTTACCTCCACATGGAATTTCTTAAAGCATTGCTTCCCTACTTTCTGTGGGGCTGTTAGATTAAGAAGGTGAACGGTAGGAAGGTGATGGCTCTAATCAACCCCCGAAAAGAGGCACAGAGAGCCATCTTTGAAGCCCAATTGTATCAGATAATCAGAAAATAGGAGGAAGTTTCATCTGCTCTGCTTTTCAAGAGGCCACATCATTAACCCCTTGTATTCATTTACCAAACATTTTTTTAGTGTAGTAGGCATTGAGAATATACCACAGGATAGTTCTAGTCCCTGTCCTGAGGGAATAATCAATCTAGCAGAGAAGACAGACTTTAGACAAGTAATCACCGGCACTGAAAGGAGAACCAGCTAGTTGCTGTCAGCTTGCTTTTTAAAGAAAATTTTCTTTATTATTGTAAATTGCATACGTGGTCATAATAAAGAAAGTAGTATAATGAACTACCCTGTACCTACACCCACCTTCAATATTATCACCCCAAGGCCAATCTTGTTTCGTCTATACCCTTACCCATTCCTTCCCACTCCTTCCCAGAGTATTTTGAAGCAAATCCCAGATCTCATGCCATGTCATTTGTAAATAAACTTGGCTCTTTATGAATGGCTCTCAAGAGAGATGACCATAATATCTTTTTTTTATAATATCTTTTATTTCTATTTGTGTTTTCATATCACACTTAGCACGATAGCACAGTAGACAGGAAGAAAACTCAGGGAAAAGAACACTTTAATTCTCATTTCAGGGCACCTGGGTGCCTCAGTCGGTTGAGTGACTGCATTTGGCTCAGGTCATGATCCCAGGGTCCTGGGATTCAGTCCCATATCGGGCTCCCTGCTCCGCGGGGAGCCTGCTTCTCCTTCTCCCTCTGCTTGCCGCTCCCCCTGCTTGTGCTCTCTCTCTCTCTGACAAATAAATAAATCTTTAAAAAAAATTATCATTTGAGAATAAACATGAAGGTATACTTCATAACCAGTTAAGGAATCTTAATTTTTGGCATTGATATATTTCTTTATGTTTTTATCATCCTCATTTTAAAAATCAAACCAAGAAAATAGAGTTTTTAAAAAGGGTAAGGGTGGGGTGCCTGGGTGGCTCAGTCAGTTGAGCATCCAACTCTTGGTTTGGGCTCAGGTCATGATCTCATGGGTTGTGGGATCGAGTCCTATGGCAGGCTCCACACTCAGCAGGGGTCTTCTTGAGATTCTCTTCCTCTGCCCCTCCTTCCGCTTATGTGTGCTTGCACACTCTCTCTCTCCAATAAATAAATCAATAAACCTTTAAAAAAACTAAAAGGGTACAGGTGAGAAAGAGTTTTTTGAATGTTTAATATGTATGGTATAGATTTCAACTACATCCTAAAGTATTTACTTGTAGGACAGCATGTTTGAATCTGTTTTATCAAAATAAGAGAATATATTAATATGTGATGCTTCATCACACAAAAGAAAGTAAATATTTACTGAATTAAAATAAACTATCCCAAAGGGAAAAAGTACTCTCTTTTTGGTAGTGTTTGATGTAGCAATTGATGTATTTATTCAGCAAACATTTACTGAGTGGCAAATTCATGCTAGGCACTATGCCAGGAGTGAAAATACAAAGGTAGATAAATCATAGTCTTTATCCTTTACCCATAGAGAGCCCACAGCCTTGTAGTGGAGACCAGCACATAGATGGTCTCAGGTCAGTGCAGTAAATGCCGTGGCAAAAGAGATTACAGGGTATAGCACAGAGAGAAGATGGGGTTCCTAACTGCGATAAATATACCAAATAACCTATTAAATAGGTTAACAGGCACTAATTGAATTTGGAGTGCATTTGACAAAATCATTTTAATAGAGTGGGAAAAGTGCTCTGGGCTTAGACCCTGTTATTGCCCAATCTCGGCTATGTGATCTTAAAGCAGTACCTTCTTTTTGGAAGTTCAGTTTCTTGTATCTGTAAAATGATGAAAATATTACATGGATGTAATGAAAATATTACAGTGCTATAAAAGCATTTTGAAAACCATAAGGCCCTATCTATAGGGATATATTATAATATTATTAATATAGACCACAATTAAATTATACATGTTGCTTTGAGAAATGATGTAGAATTAAAATAATGATTGTTTGATTGGAACTCTGTCTTAGTAACTATAAGGAAATGAGATTAATTCATGATTTTTGTCTTTACTCTCCCAGTCTCATTAGAGTGAGATAATACATATAATTTTGTTTTTCCACCCTAGACTGACATCTACAGACACCCTTCCTAAAAGCAAATTTCTTGCACTGGGATCCAAATTTAGATACAGTGGCCGGACTCAGGCGCAGACCAGGCAAGCTAGTGCCCTGATTGACAGGCCTGCCCCGCACTTCGAGCGTACAGCAAGCAAACGGGCATCCCGGAGCCTTGATGGAGGTTTGTATTGAATATTAATGATTTCTTGTGATCCTAACTCATTAGGGAAAGATAAAAGAAGTTCACTTGTCTATAAGGGAGCCAAATTAAAGAAAATCAGTGGTAAATGAAATGGATCTTACTAATTGTTTCAGTGGAATCATCTTAAGAAAAGTAGAACTGAGGTTCTGAGATCAAGGTTCTGCTGCTAGGTAGTAGTAGATGAACACCACTAGAATCAATTCAAATGCAGAATCTCTACCACAGCATGAAAACCTAATGTCATATACCGAACTAAAACCTACTCTTTAATGTTTTTAAAGAGTAGTTTTTTCAAGTAGGAAAGAGGAAAAGGGTCTGGCTCACTAGAGCATTCATTTAAAAAGTTTAGGTTATTTGCCCTGTGGCAATTAGAGACAGAAAAAGCAGTGGTGTTATTGGAGTCTCTAAATTTTGTTTAAATAAAATAGGGAGGAAATAGATAATTTTCATGATTGTGTATACCAACAGAAGATCTTTCTGAATTTTTCCTAGTCTCAAGGATTTGAGAGTATTCCTGAAATGAAGTAATAAAGCCATACTCAGTTCTTTATGCCACTTAAACAACAAAGGTGGCTAATAAATAAAATTTCAGAAGGCAGTAACCAAAATATAGAGTATTGTTGATTATATTTATTAGGGAGTCATCAGGGCCCAGCTCTATGCTATCTACTGTAAAAGGAAACTGCATGTTACAGAAGTTAAAGGTTTGGTTTCTACCCTCAGATAGACCTGGGTCCAGCTCAACTCCTGCGTTTATGATCTGTCTTCTTGGGCAAGTTACTTAATCTCTGTGCCTTGGTTTTCTCATTTATAAAATGGGCATGGTGATAATATATTAATACCTCAAAGAGTTTTCGTGAGGAATAAATCAGATGATGTATATATGGTGCTTAGCATAATGGCTTAATAAGTGATCCCAAAATAGTAGTTATTATTAAGATATTGTTAATTATTCTGGCCACAGCATTATTATTTTGTTTTGTATCATCCAGAATTATGCTATCATATTTTGGTTTGTTGCATTATGGGAGCATGTATCAGAGCTACCTCGCTCAGTTTAAGAGGAATCCAGAATGAGTCAGCCACACTTGGAAAAGAGATTACCCAAGGAGTAGAACTTTTGTGCTTCCATTTTGCAAGTCATGCTTCTGTCTTTCTGATGTTTCTCTCCTGTCCTGAGTTTGAAGGGGATGCTTTAATAGTAAGAGTACAAGGCAGATTACAGGCTTTGTCTTATTCAATCATCATGAAGACACTAGGAATTTGGCTCAAAGATTAAGTAAGTTTTGTTAAGATATGATAGCTGATAAGTGGATTGGAGTACAGGTTGGTTTAACTCCAAAACCCATGTTCTTTCCGATACTTACTCACTTATTCTTTTGTTCAACAACTTACTTTACCTTCCTACGTGTCAAATTTTGTTCTAGTCACTGGAGAGACAGCTGTGAACATACAAACATGGTTTCTGCCCTTGCAGGGCTTACATTCTTTGGGTAAACAGATACAAAACAAAACAGTTTCAGATAGTAATAAGTACTATGAAGAAAATAAAACAGTGATGGGTAAAGAGTGTCTGGGGATGGGGGAGACCAGGGAACGGTTTGAGATTGAGTGGTCTATATCTAAATTTAGAAGGTCCCTCTGAGGAGCTTTGTTTGAACTGAGACCTGAATTATGAGAAGGAGTTAGCCATCCCAACATCCGCGGAAGAACATTCTCAAAGGGGGAGTAGCAGGTACAATGACCTGGAGGTAGGAATGAGCTTGGCATGGGTCTAGATCAGTGCCATCCCAGAAAACCTTGTGTTCTGAGGGAAATCTGTTTGGTGATGTCCAATTTGGTAGCCTGTGGCCACATGTGGTCAATTATGAACATGAAATGTGGCTATATAACTAAGGAACTGAATTTTAATTCAGTTTAAATTTAAATAGCCATGTGTGGCTGGTAGCTCCCATGTTGGGTAGTGCAGATCTAGATCCTAGTGAATAGGGGAAAGGAGTAAAATAAATAAATAAATAGAATAAATGAGGTCAGAGAAGTGGGAGGGGCCAGATTGTGTAAGGCCTTGCAGGCCATCTAAAGAATTTAGATTTTTATTTTGGTTGCAGTGGAAAGTGGTTAGAGGGAGTGATATGATCTGATTTCCATTTTTAAAAGACCACTCTGACTGCTGGGTGAATGTACCACTGAATGGGGAGTAAAGCAGAAGCATGGTGAAGTCTGTTGCAGGATCTTGGTGCGAGGTGATGACAGCTGGGACTTGAGTATTGGCAATGAAGACAGGGGAAACTAGTCAGAAATACCTTTTGGGGACGCCTAGGTGCGTTAAGTGTCTGCCTTTAGCTCAGGTCATGATCCCAGGGTCCTGGGATCGAGTCCCGCATTGAGCTCCTTGCTCAGCAGGGAGCCTGCTTCTCCCTCTCCCTCTGCCTGCTCTGCCTGCCACCGCCCCCCCCCCCCCCCCGCCGATTGTGTGCGTGTGCTCTCTCTGCCAAATAAATAAATAAATAAAATCTTAAAAAAAAAAGACATTTTGGAGGTAGGCCTGACAGAATTACTGATAAATTAAGTGTTGGAGATGGTATGGAAAAGAAAATCGGGGTTTATTCCTAGGCTTGATCATTTAGTCTGATGGGAAAGTCTGAGAGAGAGGCACAGTTGGGGGTATGGAAAATCAAGACTTCTGTTTTGGACAAGGTAAATTTTAGATATGATCACTCAATCCTCGTGTCTGCCATATTTATATAATATGATCAGGCATCTCCTTCCTTGTCCAGTAAAGCATCCTACTTTCAGTTTACCTTGAGTTTCGGGAGCTATTATTTTTATTGTTTTTATCCACAATTTTCAGTGAGAAACTGAGGTTGGAAAGTTTAAGTGACTTGTTCAATATCTCTCACAGATAGTAAGTTGCAAAGCTAGACCTATGTTTGTCTGATACCATATCCCATGGCTTTTTCCACTAAATAGAAATTCTTCATTATTTAGATACAATGCCTGATGTGTCCTTTCTAATAGCAAAGATAACCAAAGATTCAAGTGTTAATGAGCTTTGGTATCTTAAACAAATTGGAAAGCTTTATTTACAGAGACTTATATTACTTTTAGAAATTATATCCCGACTGTCTTTTTCTAGTTGTAGAAATGTCACAATTCAAGACATTAAAAAATCTTGTTGTCTCTATTGACCAACATTAGCTAGTTCTTATTAAATTATACTCTATGCCCCTGGGTGGGGGGGAAGTCTTCAAAAATTTGTCTTCAGGGTGCCTGGGTGGCTCAGTCGTTAAGCGTCTGCCTTCGGCTCAGGTCATGATCCCAGGGTCCTGGGATTGAGTCCCACATCGGGCTCCCTGCTCGGCGGGAAGCCTGCTTCTGCCTCTCCCACTCTCCCTGCTTGTGTTCCCTCTCTCGCTGTCTCTCTCTCTCTGTTAAAAAATAAATAAATAAAATCTTAATAAGCTAACATCTTTAAAAAAAAATTTGTCTTCAAAATGCTGTGGTAATTGTTGAGATTCTAAAACAAAAGCATGTAAGACATTCTAAGGAAAGATAGCTTTGGTGGCTTTACCATTAGTATCACAGAGTTTGGGGACTTCAAAATAAATTTTGGAAATCATTTATTCCAGCCACCTAATTTTATAGAAGTGAAACCTAAAGCCTAAAAAAAGTTTGTCCAGGGTTAACATAGTCTGTCAGTACAAACTTAGGTTAGAATCCTGTATGTTGGGGCACCTGGGTGGCTCAGTCAGTTAACCATCTGCCTTGGGCTCAGGTCATGATCCTGGGGTCCTGGGATAGAGCCCCGCTTTGGGCTCCCTGCTCAGTGGGAAGTCTGCTTCTCCCTCTCCCTTTGCCGCGCCCCCCCCCGCTCGTATGTGCATGCTCTTCCCCCCCCCGTCAAAATAAATAAAATAAAATCTTAAAAAAATAAAAAAGAATCCTGTACGTTTTCTGGTACCTAGATCAGTCCCCTTTTACCTTCATATATTCCAGGTTGCCCTCTTCCTATCTTTACATTCTGAGGATTTTTTTTAAAAGATGCATGATCTTTACTGGTCTTCATAATTACCATAATTCTTGTTACACTGTAAGTGCTTAATAAATAAATGTTGAAAATAAGATTATATTTTTCCTGTCAGCTGAATGTGAGCAGGATCTTATGTTCCACTTGCCATTGGATGTTTTAAGTGCATTAGAATATCCTATTTCAGCTGTTGTCCCTCTCTTTAATTTCTTCTACGTGGGAGAAAAGTACTTCTTTTTTGTTGCTTAATTTTTCAAACCTTCATTCAAATCCTGATGACTAATGAAGTTGAGTACCTTTTCATAGTTTGTAGGTCATTTGTGTATCATCGTTTCTGAAGTGCCTGTTCCAAACTTTTGCTCATATTTTTATTGTGTTGTCTGTCTTACTAGTTTGTAGGAGTTCTTTTTAAAATTTTTTTTTTAATTCAGTTAATTAACATATAATGTATTATTGGTTTCAGAGGTACAGGTCTGTGATCCATCAGTCTTATATAATATGCAGTGCTGTAGGAGTTCTTTATACTTGTCTCACTCCCAATCTCAGGGACAAACCGTCAGTATTTCATAACTAAGTGTGATGTTTATTCTAGGTTTTGTTAGCTACCTTTTATCAGTTAAGGAAGTTTTCTCTTATTCCTAGTTTCCTAAGTTTTTATCATAAATGAATGGTGACTTATCAAGTGCTTTTTAATTCATTGATATATAGTTGACTTTTGAACAACATGGTTTTCTACTGTATGGGTACATTTATAGGCAGATGATTTTTGGTAAATACAACATAATACTATCAGTGTATTTTCTCTTCCTTATGATTATCTTAATATTTTCTTTTCTCTAGTTTATTGTAAGAATATAGTATATAGGGGCGCCTGGGTGGCTCAGTCGTTAAGCATCTGCCTTCGGCTCAGGTCATGATCCCAGGGTCCTGGGATCGAGCCCCGCATCAGGCTCACTGCTCTGCGGGAAGCCTGCTTCTCCCTCTCCCACTCCCCCTGCTTGTGTTCCCTCTCTCGCTGTGTCTCTCTCTGTCAAATAAATTAAATCTTAAAAAAAAAAAAAGAGTATAGTATATAATATACCTAACATACAAAATATGTGTTAATTGATGGTTTGTGTTTTTAGGAAGGCTTCCAGCCAACAATAGGCTATAAGGAGTTAAGTTTTTGGGGAGTCAGAAGTTATATACAGATTTTCAACTGTGCGAGGGAGTTGGCACCCCTAAGCCCAGTGCTGTTCAAGGGTCAGCTATAATAATATGATTTTTCTCCCTTTTTATATTATGCGGTGGATTACATTGATTGACCTTCGTTCCTTAAACCAACTTTGCATCCTCGGAGTAAACACAATTTGATTATAATGCTTTTCTTATGTATTATTTTAGAGTTTTTGGCAACTATTTTCTTTCTTTTTTTTTAAGATTTTATTTTTTTTTTAATTTTTTGACAGAGAGAAACACAGCGAGAGAGGGAACACAAGCAGGGGGAGTGGGAGAGGGAGAAGCAGGCTTCCCGCGGAGCAGGGAGCCCGATATGGGGCTCAATCCCAGGACCCTGGGATCATGACCTGAGCCGAAGGCAGATGCTTAACGACTGAGCCACCCAGGCGCCCCCAAATATTTTCATAAGACAGATAGGCCTGTTATTTTCCTTTCTTGTAATGTTGTCAGGTTTTAATTATCAAGTGTATGCTGGCCTCATAAAATAAATTGAGGAGGATTCCCTCTTTTTCTGTTTTCTGGAAGAGTTTGTGTTAAGATTGGTGTTACTTCTTCCTCAGTGTGTGGAAGAATTCACCGATAAAGTCGTCTGGTCCTAGGGATCTCGTTGTGGGGGAGTTCCTTACTTTCAGATTCAATGTCTTTATTAGATAAAGGACTATTAAGATGTTCTAGTTTTTGTTTCAGTTTTGGTAATTGTGCTTTTCCAGGAAATGTCTATTCCATCTAAAATTTTTAAAAAGATTTATTTATCTATTTTATTTTATTTTTTTTTAAAGATTTTTATTTATTTATTTGAGAGAGAGAGAATGAGAGAGAGCACGAGAGGAAAGAGGGTCAGAGGGAGCAGCAGACTCCCTGCCGAGCAGGGAGCCCGATGTGGGACTCAATCCCGGGACTCCAGGATCATGACCTGAGCCGAAGGCAGTCGCTTAACCAACTGAGCCACCCAGCTCCAGGATCATGACCTGAGCCGAAGGCAGTCGCTTAACCAACTGAGCCACCCAGGCGCCCTTTATCTATTTTAGAGAGAGAGAGCAGGGGGAGGGGCAGAGGGAGAAGGAGAGAACCCTAAGTAGACTCCATGCCAAGTGCAGAGCTGACACTGGGCTTGATCTCACAACCCAAGCCGAAACCAAGAGTCAGACGCTTAACGAGCTGCACCACCAATGTGCCCCTCCATCTAAATTTTTAAATTTATTCACGTAACATTGGGTATCTTTTTAATATCTCTAGGAACTATAGCAATGCCCCCTTTTGTGTTCCTGATATTGGTAAGCTGTGCTTCTTTTTTTCTTGAATAGTCTTGCTACAGATCTGTTAATTTTATTAATATCTTCAAAGAACCAACTTTTGAGGGTTTTTTTGTTTTGTTTTCTCATATTGTATATATTTTAATTCATGCCAGCTAATATCTTCATTATTTTCTTTCTACTTTTACTGAACTACTGTTTTTCATTTCTTGAAATGGATACCCACTGCTGTTCATTATTTCTTATACAACTTAATCTTAGAATTTAAGTGACTTGCCTAAGGTCACATAGCAACAAAACTAGAAGTAGAGTCTAGGACTGTTCTTTCAGACCCATGTTTTTTACTCTTCACCATGATGACTTTTTTTTTTCCTAGAAGAGGAAGAATAAAAAATATTAATATTCATTGAGCACTTCGTATGTTCAGGCACTGTTCTAAGTATTTTACATGTGGTACTATCTTTTAAGTCTCTGAATTACAAATAAACTGAATAGGACAATATTTTTTAGTGTTGTTTCCAAATATCTTCTTTCTCTGTGTGCTGTCTTCTCAGTACAAGAATTAGAAACAGGTCTATGGAAACTGTTTTCCCTCCTTTTCCTAGATCCTTCTCTATTCATCTTAAGAAAGAGACTTTTCCCTGTTAGGCCCTCCTCTTTATATATATATATTTATATAAATATATAAAATATAAGCCTCTAAGCTAGAGATGGTGTATTAGGGAAACTTTTACAAGAATTGTTTTATAAAGGCCCTCACTTTAGTGATACAAATGAACACTCCCTTTTGTGTTCTATCTGCTGCTCAGAGCATCTGCTTCACCAGCTGAGACGCTAAAACTGGTTCTTCAGATCCCAGTTTATACGTTGGAGTGGTTAAGTCACAAGGATAGCTAATAATGATGACAAAGATTTTTCAGCTTACATTTTTGTTGCACTTTTTGCTTTTCAAACCATTTCTGTATATTCCTATTTAGTACCAACAACCTAATGAACAAGAAGCATTTAGGAATTCTTGGTTTAATCATGAGGAAACTGGGGCACAAAAAAATTATATAACTTGTTAGGGTCACACAACTAGACAGTTTATCCGCTTGGTGAATAGTGGTTGCAGTGATTCTTGCCAGGGGAATACACCCATATCATCTTTGGAGCTTTAAAACAAAACAAGTACCCAAGCTTCACTTTTAGATACCTCATCTGTCTGTGGTGGACCTGAGCATCAGCTGGGTTTTTTTTTGTTTTTGTTTTTGTTTTTCAAGAGCTGCAGTTGATTCGAGTGGGCCCTCTGATAATGGAACCACTGATCCACTACATACCTCTTGTGCCCATACCACACTAGCAGAGATTGTGCTAGTAAGTTACAGGGCTAGACCTAAAATTTAAGTCTTTTACTCAGTATGATGGTTTTGAGTTTTACTCTTCACTGCTCTAATATATAACTGTCTTAAAGTTTCTTTTATTTTTAGACAAGAGCAATATAATACTGAATTAATGGGTCCATAAGATTATCACAGCACTCTTCTTTGTCTAGACATTCAGAATTGGGAAATAATTGAATTTTTAAAGTTTAAGCATTCTCTATGTGCACCTAAATCTTGTAATAGCTAACAAATAAATTCACAAAACTGAAGAGCCCAAACATCTTAAAAAGCAATTACTACCCCCAAAAAATATACAGAAAAGCATTGAATTATACAATGAAAATGGGAGAATAATATGGTATGTGAATTATATCTCAATAAAGATGTTTAAAAACAACACTAACACGATTTTCTGCTGTGATCCATACTTTGTAGTCTTCTTACTGAGAAAAGGAAAGAAATTTCCTTCTCTCTAGGGCTCCCAGGTGAAATCTTTCACTTGAATTGCCTATCAGTGTGTGCATAATTAATTTTTTTCCCAGCATACTATTGAAATTTAACCCATAACAAAAAAACACAAAGACTTAGAGGTATGACATTAAAAGTTATTAATATTTCAGGTTTATAAAATATTTTTATATCCATTGAGTATGCCTTCCCTAACTATTCTATAGAGTTAATACCTTCTATATTTTACAAATGGTGAAACTTTATGCCTCTCTTTCTAACTGCCAGTTTCCAGAGTTATACCTACTTTTCCACAGACAGTACAGATTGCCAGGGCTAGGAATACCGAAGACATAAATCATTTGGCTCTGCAGTATTAGTATTGGATTAAAACCAAATGCAAGTGGCAAAATAACACATGGTGAAAGCATGGGCTATGTTTCTATGATACCAGGCAGAGTTGAATTAATTCTTTGAGAGGAGGTGTGAATACACATGTATAATGATAGTTTAACACAACTGTGAGCAAAATATTTTGTCACATTCTCCTGTGTTGTTAGATTTGGTCTGCCATCTGCCATTCTTGCATTGAGTAGCTTAGAGCACCCATGAGTAGCAAGGACTTGCAACAGGCCACAGAATTTTCACTGGAAGGTAGATGATTCCTGTGTTTCTCCTGTTTTTCCTGTGTATCCTTTGAGGAATGATTTCTTTCACTGGAGATCATTACTGGGTAACAAGCATTTTTTTCTTGGAGTTGTATGTACGAAGTAGTTGTGAATTCTAATTTTTTATCTGTTCTGATTCATGGAATTCCTTTGTTTTAGCTAATATTTACTACTTATAAATCTAAATTTATCAAGATAAATTAAATTCAGAATTGCCTCAGTGGTTCGGTCAGTTAAGCGTCAGACTCTTAATTTCAGTTTAGGTCATGATCTCAGGGTTGTGAGATGGAGCGTGGCTTCGGGCTGGGCATGGCGCCTGCTTAAGCTTCTCTCTCTCTCCCTCTGCTCCTCCCCCCACTCGGGCACGTTCTCTCTAAAAAAAAAAAAGAAAGAAAGAAAGAATAAATAAAATCTTTTTAAAAAATTCAGTATATTCAGTTTAAGAAGGCAGGAAAGCATACAGTAAAAGTTGTAAGGATTTCCATGCAAAATAATTAAAATTTAAAAGTCTCAGTACATGAAAGGATAATGATCTGTCATCAGAAATATTAAATCACATGGAGGGGCACGTGGGTGACTCAGTTGGTTAAGCATCCAACTAGATCTCATCTCAGGTCTTGATCCTCAGGGTCGTGAGTTCAAGCCCTGAGTTGGGCTCCATGCTGGGCGTGGATCCTACTTAAAAATAAATAAACAAGGGCGCCTGGGTGGCTCAGTTGGTTAAGCAACTGCCTTCAGCTCAGGTCATGATCCTGGAGTCCTGGGATCGAGTCCCACATCGGGCTCCCTGCTCAGCAGGGAGTCTGCTTCTCCCTCTGACCCTCTTCCCTCTCGTGCTCTCTATCTCTCATTCTCTCTCTCTCTCAAATAAATAAATAAAATCTTTAAATAAATAAATAAATAAATAAATAAACAAACAAATCATGTGGAGACACACTGCATTCCCAGACACTGGCAGATAAGTGAGGTTACTATAAAGTATGTATATGCGAATTATTAACTCTGAAAAGATCAAGCTTTTGTCATAAGCCTATATTGCATGTTGTCTCTAGAACAGTCTATATACAGCCTTTTCCCTAAGTCAAGATTTCTTAATCTCAGCTACCTTGGCCAGTACCCCCTCCTGCTTCTCTCCCCTGTTGTGGCAATCAAAAATGTCTCCAGACATTCCCAAATATTGTCTGAGGGACAAAATCACTCCTGGTTGAGAACCACTGCCCTAGATATGTTAGAGAAGAGGGACTGTAATACAAATTATAAGGTTCTGAGAGAAGGTAGGAGAGAACTCAAAGAAGGTTTTTTTTTTTAAAGGACTAAAGGCCAAAGGTTTTGAATTCATATTATTTTAATCAAATGACTTATTAAAAGGGCAAGTATCTGGTTCAAAGATTTGCCTTTAAGCATCAAAAAGTGTGCATATCTTACAAGATCGGTTTATCAAGTTATTTTGTAATCATTCCAAGCAGGCTTCATGGAAGAAATCAGACTTGATTCTTTTTTCCTAGAACATATTTTTTAGGTTCCTAAAATCACCTGTATATAAATGGATCTGTGTGTCAATATGGCTTCATGAAAGAAGTCAGACTTAATTAACCTCTTTTTTTTCTCCATAGACTACATTGCAGGTTCTTAAAACTAACAGAGTACAAGGTTAAACAATCTTGCTAACTTTTTAATAAAAAGAGTTTTTAATTTCTTTTCTTATTTTGATCCCCTCCGCCCCCTTATGGAACATGATAGCATAGTTTAGCTTTTCTGTTTTAGCTTTTTTTTTTTAAAGATTTTATTTATTTATCTGAGAGAGAGAATGAGAGACAGAGAGAGAGAGAGAGAGAGAGAGTGTACATGAGAGGGGGGAAGGTCAGAGGGAGAAGCAGACCCCCTGCTGAGCAGGGAGCCCGATGCGGGACTTGATCCCGGGACTCCAGGATCATGACCTGAGCCGAAGGCATTCGCTCAACCAACTGAGCCACCCAGGCGCCCCTGTTTTAGCTTTTTTAATGCCATCAGTTACCTGGCAGAACACTAATGATTTATTCTTTACTTTCTGTATGATAGCCCGCTGGATACTATGTCCTGGATTCACAATTATTTTACCTGGTGACTCTGAAGTAGTATTGTGACTCTGGCCTTCACTTACCTTTCTTTTTCCCTTTCTCATGTAGCAGCAGCTGTTGATTCAGACCGAAGTCCCCGGCCCACCTCTGCACCAGCCATTGCTCAGAGTCAGGACACAGAGGTTTCTAAAGCACAGAAGGAAACAGTGAAGGTTGAAGAGCAAAAGGAAGAAGTGCCGCCTGAGCAAGCTGAGCCAGAGCCCACAGAGGCGTGGAAGGTATGCCGTAAGTCCAAATATCTGGCTAGTTCACTTTCCGATTTTTTAAAAAATTTTTTATTCAAATTCAGTTAACACTTTCTGATTTAGACATGTTAACTCCTTGGCCAGGAGGGTTTTCAAAGCATTGATTCTTGTAGAATTCTAACAAAGTTATTTCTTCTTTACTCTTTCTAAAAGAAAGTATTCCCCATGAACCTGTAAAGTATTTTCATAGAATTATATCATGAAGACTAAGCCATCTGAGTTTTCAGGTGACCTACCTACACTGTTATCTAACTTATATCTAAAAAAAAGAGTTTTTAACACTGTGATCATCTGCTTTTAAAAATAATTTTTATTCAACCAGAAGGAATCTCCACATTCCTTTTTAAGAGTAAGCTCTGCTAATAGAATTAAAATGTAATTTGATTTCCTAAGATGAGTATATGTGCAACATACCTAGAGAATATCCCAGTTAGTATTACATAAGGCACATCCATGTGGTTGTTCAAATCAAATTGTTTACAAAAAGGTGAAGATCCTCATGTAGGGGCGATTATGCCACTGAGTTGCTTACAGTTCTGAGTTGACCCACAGTCACTGACCTTGTTGAAAAATCACCAATTAGTAGATTTCCCAGGATTAACCGTAACTGGACTGATCTTTTATGTGTTGATAAGCTTTTGAAACACATTTAAGCAGTGATGGAGTTGAGATGTTCAGATTTAATGACATAAATACAAGTATCACTGTTGACAACAGGAATTAATAGAGGCAGTTTTTAAAAGAAAAAGTACATTTTTATATGTCTGTTAAGAAATTTAAAACAAAGTGCTCGCTTCGGCAGCACATATACTAAAATTGGAACGATACAGAGAAGATTAGCATGGCCCCTGCGCAAGGATGACACGCAAATTCGTGAAGCGTTCCATATTTTTGATGATGGACTCTGAAAAACAAACTGAGGGTTCTAGAGGGGAGGGGGGTAGGGGGATGGGTTAGCCTGGTGATGGGCATTGAGGAGGGCACGTTCTGCATGGAGCACTGGGTGTTATGAACAAACAATGAATCATGGAACACTGCACCAAAAACTAATGATGTAATATATGGTGATTAACATAACAATAAAAAAATTAAAAAAAAAAAAAAAAAGAAATTTAAAACAAAAAAAAAATTTTTTTTAAACCATGTAAGACCTTAGTAAGTGCTCTCATCTTGGCAGATGGATTAATCCTGTTCTTTTGGACCTGGTTCAATATCTAGTTAATATCTGTAGAGCAGTGGCCAATTTGGCTTTGTTTTGACTGTATTTAAAAAAAAATAAAAACTGTTGAACATGACATGCCATTTTTACTGTCCTTTGAGACCAACTTGAGTCCAAAGAGAGAAAAAAATTGAGCAAATGGTGGATATTTGTATTTTTTTTTAACCTAGCCAGATGTGTATGATACTGACCATCAGGTTCAGTATCAACAGTGCCTTTTTAAGGTTAGACTACCTTAGTTTTTTGCTTTTTTGTGTTTTTTTTTTAAGATTTTATTTATTTGACAGAGAGAGACATAGCGAGAGAGGGAACACAAGCAGGGGAATGGGAGAGGGAGAAGCAGGCTTCCCCGTGGAGCAGGGAGCCCGATGTGAGGCTGGATCCCAGGACCCTGGGATCACGAACTGAGCCGAAGGCAGACGCTTAACGACTGAGCCACCCAGGCGCCCCTAGACTACCTTAGTTTTTAATGTTAGAATATCTCATCTGGCACTTTTGACTATCCCTCCATTTGTTGTACTAAATGGGAAGTGTTGGATTACTGGAGTTGGCAAAGGAATCTTTTTGAGTGGCTAAGATTCCTTTGGTGTCCTGCTAACATACTTGTTCTTTTTTTTAAAGGTTTTATTTATTTATTTGAGAGAGAGAGAGCAAGCATGACTGGGGGGCAGAGGGAGAGGGAGAAGCAGGCTCCCTGTTGAGCAGGGAGCCCAATGTGGGGCTCAATCCCAGGACCCTGGGATCATGACCTGAGCCCGAAGGCAGATGCTTACCCAACTGAGCCACCCAGGTGCCCCGATACTTGTTCTTTAGCCTATAGGTCAGACAGAGGTATCTTCAAGAATAGGTTCCCGTTGCTCTTGGGACCTTGACAGAGGGGAGAGATCATTTCCTGGTATATGCTTCCCATTTAAGTGCCAGTAGGTGGTTTTCTTGCTGATTAATTCTGTGTACATACATGTTTTGAGATACTTATGTAGAGATCAGACTGAAAATCACCTCTGATAACCTTCTATTACTATAATAGTAGTGACAGAATGAGTTGATTTTATTTGTAGCAGTAGAAAATAATTATGGAATTTACCTGAAGCCGTAGTTATTATGTAAAGCAATAGTAGTAATAAAATAACCTTGTAACACTATATAAATTTCATTATCTAACATGAATTTGGTGCCAGATAGAGGTAGCTTTTTGCATCTTGAATCATTTGACAAGACCTGTTTTGTGGGTATGGAATAGTACCTCACCCCTATGTTCTCATATAATGTTCTCTGAAGGGGCACAACCACCTTTGCTACTTGGCCTCCACTCTTAGACTGAAGTAGAGTCTCTCAATTTCTTGCTGCTAGAAAAAAGCAGGTCATTATTCATTGAAATAAGTAATTTAAGCTTTACAAAATAATTTAAAACTACCATTTGCTAAACATTCCCAACTCTGTGGATATATTATCTCCACTTTATCAATAAAAAACTTAGAGAGGGGAAATAACTTGCTAATGACCATACAGCAAATATAATGGGATTCATAATAGAAATGACCCAAATTGTCAGTTATCCTGGTAGTTAAAAGTACTGTAGCTGGATGTGCTTATGATTTATTTGACAGTATCACAAAGTTTGGTGTTATGTTCTCTACATTCTGTCCTAGGGAAAGTAGCACAATGACATTATACTCCAAGGTAATGCTACCAAGTGTGATTAAAAAGAATGTGTCAAAACCACAGATTGGTGGGGTTCTATAAAGAAGTTAATGATAGGAAGTGATTGACTTGATCCTTAATGAAAAGTTTTCTAATTTTGAAATACCTACTGCTTTAGGCATTGCTCACTCTAAAATGCCTCCTTTTAATTGTCTGGGTTTCTTAAATTTATACTTACTCCATTTTGGGTGTATAAAATGACTATTAGTAAAGGTATTTCAAAGCTAGGCAGGAGGCCTTAGTTATTCTCTTCCTACTATTAAGGATGAATCTTGTTCATCCACCAAACACATGGGCTCCGTCTCCCTGGAGAGGAGATTACAGAGTGCTGAATGTTGCCCCTGAGCCCTATGTGTGCTTATTTATAAATCAGCCTTGGAAGTAATTGCATGCATCAGTAACAATTTGGATTGAGTTTATTTTGATGTTTTGTTGTCTAATAAACTCAAGGATGAAACTGCCTCCTTAAATATATTGATCAACTAACAATTTTTTTTTTGTATTTACCTGCTTTGTGTCATATGTGGTTTATTATATGTGTGCTTTAACTGTAAAGATTTTCTTTTTGTCATGTATGTCCTACCTTGATATCTTCATTTGTAAATTTGTTTTTAAATGTTAAAGAACTTCTAGATCATAAAAAAAAGCCAAAACAAAAACACATGCCTTATTTAAGCCCAAATTATTTTTTGTATAAGTACTTTTTTGTTAATTAAGTGTAAAAATGTTTGCTTTATCGATGGAATAATTATCTTAATTTTCTTTTATGATCATGTGGCTGTCCATATTACCTCTTCAGCCTTGAAAATATGATGGCGAACTAACAGATGACCGTTGAGAGTAATGTCCTTTCCTGTCACACCCCCATAAGACTGCATCATGTTGATTACACAACCAGCTTAAAGATGCAGTTTATTTGGAAATAATGCTTCTCATAGAAACCTACTAACCTAAAATGTTTTTACCACTTTATTTCTTAAATATAGGTGGAAAAAACCCACATCGAGGTCACAGTACCCACCTCAAATGGTGACCAAACACAGGTTTGTGCCAACAGACCACTTGTTCCTTTTCTCCTCCGTCCTCAATTTTTTTCTTCTCCCCAACTCCCTTCCCTTAAAAAATATTATAAAGGTTCAAACAAACTTCAATAAGCCAATATTTTATTATTTTTCTTTTTTTTTAATAATGGCAGCTTGCAGAAAAAACTGAAGATCTGATAAGAATGAGGAAGGTCAGCCATTTTTCACTTTCACAAAACTGCATTACCATCACCCATGCTGACTTCTACAGTGTGTTAAAAAGACAGTGATCCATTCTTTTCATTGATTTCTCTTCATCAGAAATTACTTTCAAATCGCAGATATATATTTGCACATATACATATTTGTATACACTCGCATACATATGTATACCAAAGAAATTATAATCCTATACTATTTGTTGAAATTCCCAGGAGGAAGATATCTTTTTAAACACAATGAAATAACTAGTGAAGACCAAACCTACCCTTCATGTTTAAACTTTATAAGAAATATTTCAGTGGCACCATATTTTTGGAATCATGGACAATATTTGATACATACTTACTATGGAAACCATCATAGCAGCAACTCCTGGTTTTGTTAATAACTGTGTGTTTTGCTGCTCTGCACCCATTCTTCCCAACTATAGAGTGGGATGTATTAGTTCTTACTGAAGAGAATATTGACTAATCATGTATTAAGTGCCTTTAGATCTTTCTTATGAAAAGTATTAGAGATGTACATACTGTGGTATTACTAAGTATAAAATATAGCTCAAAAAGGTAAATAATGTTTTAAAGCATTTCTCCATGCCATGGAACATGGAATTTCAAAGCTTCTTAAAATCACGTATTTTAAGATAACCCTCAAACAGTTCAATTTCAAGAGTGAGCATAAAACAACTTACGTAAGAAGCCAATGAAGCCAGGAGCACTGTCTGTTTAAATAAGGTCATCACTTTCTTCCATCATTCATGAATAGGGTCATCTGTTTTCTAGTGGTAATGTGTTCTGTGTATGTCCTTGTAGTTTTGTGACCATTTCATGTTGGCATATGCTGCGCTGTGGACATTTAATTTTTTTGGTTTGCCAATTTGCAGTTTTTTCCCGCAAGAACAACATTTTAATTTTTTATGCTTTTCTGTTTTTCCCTCTTTCATTTTCACAGAAAAAGAGAGAGAGACTAGATGGTGAAAACATTTATATCAGACATAGCAATTTAATGTTGGAGGTTTGTATGAACTTGAAGCTTATTTTAGTTGGTTGCCTATAACCTTCTGCATTCTTTGCAATCATCCCTTTCTTTATGCTGCGTTTGGTTTTGCATGCCATTGCATGAAAGAATTTTAGGTTTAAAATGCTTTTGCATGTTGGTAAACATGAAGATATGCAACCATCTCTCCTTCTGACTCTTTTTAGTTTCCATCTGTCATACTTACCTAAAAAATATATGATTGGGACTACCCCTGCTTCTCACGGTTCCATTGTTCTATGCACTTGTAGAAAATTCTACATCACTGTCAAAAATTCCTTGAACTTTCCAAGAATATAAACTCCTATATGTCCCAAGCATCAAATTTGTACTGTATTTTTCATCTTCTGAACTGAGAGAGTGTGGAAAAGTAGGAGAAATGATCACAATTCAAAATGGAGTTAAAAATTGGGGAATACCAAAAAATGACAGGACAGTCAGGAAAGAAAAAAGATACAGGAAGGAAAGAAGGGACCTGGTATTTAATCCGTAGTTAATATGATATAAGATAGTTTAATTACAAAAACAGGTCTGTGGCCATAAGATTATTATTTTAAAGATAAGAAAATTGATGTTAGAGAAATTTAATTTGTCTGTGGTCACAAAGCCAGTAAATTGGTAAAGCTAGGATTTGAGTTAGGGTCTATCTATCTTTATTAAACTATACTTTTCCCATTCAGAAATAGCAAGATACTGTCTATTATAGGAATTGTGAGGTCATTTTCTCATTACATTCAACAATAATTTGTTTTTTACCAGAGTTATATTAGTATACTTATCTGGTTTGGGGCTCAACACTGGATAGGGAAATATGAAGCTAATTAGAAGGGTAGGGGAACTCTATGAGGAAAAAATAAAGAACATGGAGTTACCTATGTGGAAAACACTGAAGTGACATTAGTTTATAACTCACTAAGACTCTTATATAAAAAAGTTGACCAGATTATCTTAACCATCTGAGCCACCCAGGCGCCCAAAAGTTGACCAGATTATCTTATGATTTTGCTCAAGACAGAGCCAAAAGAAAGGAATATAACTCTGATACTGGGGATTTTAACTTAAATTTGAAGGAAATATAAATATAAATACAGAGGAAGATGAAGTAGGGAGGAGAGAGACAGTAAACAGTTAAAAAATAGCAATGAAATTATTTCAAGTTATTATAGAAGCTATGAAGGAAATAAGCAGTATGCTGTGCTGAGAAGGGAAATCTACTCTGAATAAGATGGATGGAAGTTTTCTCTGGAGAGATAACATATTAGCTGAGACCTGAAAGATGAACGTATGAGAAATGTGCTAAATATTATTAAACTGGATATCTGAAGAAACTTTTTAAAATAGAACTCTGGTTTAATGTAATGGCCTCTAATAGTTATTTAACTGTGTCTTATTTTTTGTCAAAACATATATTTTGAGTGCTTCCTATGTATAAGGTACTTTAATAAAAGTAATAAAAATTATGGCCAGCCTTCATTAATCACGTACTGTACGATGGGCACAATATCAAATGCTTTATGTACACTTACCTCATGTAACATGAGGTTTTTTAAGGCTGGACTCTAGGACATCTCAAACTCAGCAGCTAGATCTCTGCTTGAGCTCATAACTAAAACTAGACGTGAATGGTTCTGCTTCCGGGATTAGGAAGAATTACAGAGGTCAGTTGATGTACTTGGCAATGTAACATCTCCCAATCCCAAACATGCCTTTTTCTTCACTAGTCCATCTTTAGTGCTTTCTTTTGTTCTTTTTTTTTTTAAAGATATTATTTATTTATTTGACAGAGTGAGACACAGCAAGAGAGGGAACACAAGTAGGGGGAGTGGGAGAGGGGAAGCAGGCTTCCCGCTGAGCAGGGAGCCCGATACGGGGCTCGATCCCAGGACCCTGGGATCATGACCCGAGCCGAAGGCAGATGTTCAACGACTGAGCCACCCAAGCGCCCCTTTAGTGCTTCCTTTTAACTGGAACCTGCAGTACCAATCATATATTTGTCATTTGTTCAATGAGGTGTGTTATGGCTTCTGAGACTCACAGAGTCCCTGTGTGTGATGTGTTTTTTTCCCCCAGCATTGCATTGATAGCCACAAGAGGGGATTTCTTAATAAGTGTGTGTTTGAAAATTAAAACTACTAACTACTTTTTGAGAACATTTTGTATTTAATGGTTTGGTTTGGCTGCTGCTAAAATTATAAGATGATAAGTATCAAAAAGTATCTAGCCTAAAAACAGCCAAAGTAATTTGGCTAACCATCATTCTCTAGTTACAAGTAAAAAAAAAAATTTTGTCTCCCTTCCACCCACCCCCCCCACCCAATAAGGATGTTCTCTCAAGTTATCTGTCACTCTAGCAGAATTTTTTTGTTTTGTTTTGTTTTTTTAAAGCATCTCTCCTACCCGACCCCCACTAATGCTTTGTTCTGGCCAAATAAGGTCGAGTTCATTTTTAGATCTACCGCCTCCTCCTCCATCTCCCAGAGAGAACCTGTAGCAAGTGTCTATGACAAATTCTATTTGGAACAGGTCCCTTTGAGATCTTAATTTTACTCTGTGCCCCCACAGGTTTCTAACAGAGCCAGCTAAGAAGGATGGAGAAAGCTCCTTCAGAAGCTACTGATTTTATTGAAACATTTATTTTTCTCAGGTTCCAAACCAATCAAAAGCTAGGCAAGAAGAGTAACAAATCACCACTCTCATATTAAGAGGCTAACCCAGAGAGTTATGGTTTTACCATAGCATCTCTTGCTCATTTTTGTTTTGCTCCATTCATACTTGTAACTCTCCCAAATGTGTTAAGTTGTTCTTGGACCAGGCAGATTTTTTTTTTATAGATTTTATTTATTTATTTGACAGAGAAAGACACAGTGTGAGAGGGAACACAAGCAGAGGGAGTGGGAGAGGGAGAAGCAGGCTTCCTGCTGAGCAGGGAGCCCGATGCAGGGCTCGATCCCAGGACCCTGGGATCATGACCTGAGCCGAAGGCAGACGCTTAACGACTGAGCCACCCAGGCGCCCCTTGGACCAGGCAGATTTAATTTCCAGTTAGGAGCTGGGTCACAGGGCCTTACATGCCTTGTGGGTCTCAGTTGCTTAGCCTACTACTGAGTCTTTGACCAAGCTTATTCATGCTTTTCTTTAGCTAGTAAACATGCTTTTCTTGCTTTCAGCTAGAATAAAAGTGCACACTGTTGTTTCCTCATGGTGAAGCCCATATTCCTGGGCTGTACTCACATTGCATCCCAACAAGCAAGAGGTAATTTTATGGGGAAGCTACAGGATTGCCCTTGTTGGGTTAGTTTTCTCTTTGATCTCAAAGCAAATATACATGGTTTAGTCTTGCAAAAATAAGAATGGACTAGTAAGTGAATTTTCTGAATGAATATCTCCAGAATCAAAATTATGTTGTGTGCCTCACCAATTCTTTTTCCTATGCTATTTTCCCTTTGACATTGCTTTCGAAAAAAATTTTATTTAGTTGAAGCATACGTTGCTCCAGAAAAATTTTTCAAACAAATTTTTATTTAAATGAGTTCCAGTTTTTTTTCCCAAAATGTGGTGATTTCCCACAGAGAAAGAAAGAAAGAAAGAAAGAAAGAGGCTAATCTCAAAATTTACACAGCAGATTAAAAGATATATTTAATATTATGCTTTTCTTGGATACAGAGCTGCCGTGATATATAATAAACACAGAATTTTTAGCATTCATCAAGTGACAGGTTCCCACATATTTTGATCTCAAGCATAGATCTTCTGAGCTTTTTTGGACAAGTATGTTGGACAAAGAACATTTCAGTTTTTGTCTTTAAGTTGTATTTCCCATTTTATTTCTGGCCAAGTCGCCTTTTAAAAGTTTTATATGCCTCCTGTTAAATAAACATGAATGTTATTTCTAGCTTTATTAACCTAAGTTTTGATCCTTTCTCCCTGTAGTATCCCATTTAAGGGTTATTAAACCTAGTTGTCCAGTATCCATATCTGCTGGAACAGTTGAGATGTTTTAAATTGTTGAGAAGATATATAAGGTATCTGATGAATTCTTGTTAAATTACTTCCAGTCCATTGAAAGTTACTGGAAGAAGGTCCCTATTTTGAATTCTACTAAGGGATGAAGTAAAGCTGTCAGTAGCTGAAAGGCATAAAGCTTTTTTTTTTTTTTTAAGATTTTATTTACTTGAGAGAGAACACAGAGGGAGAGGGAGAAGCAGACCCCTACTGAGCAGGGAGCTGGATTCAGGGCTCGATCTCAGGACGCTGGGATCATGACCTGAGCTGAAGGCAGACGCTCAACCAACTGAGCCACCCAGGCGTCCTGGAAGTCATAACGCTTTTAGTTTGCATGAATAGTATTGGTAAAGAAAAAAAGCCATTATATTACATACCTGAGTGATTTTTCATAGGTGGTAACAATTTGCTCTCAAGGCTTGAGCCAGAAATTCTAGTAATAAATTCTTATAACAAGAAAGGGCTATTACTGTTTATCAAAACCAGTAATATCCACCTAGTAATAAGGAAGCAAAACTGTCTCTAGGTAGAAATAGAGGGATGCTGTATGATTGCAACTCACCAAAGCAAAGCAGCTTTGGTGGCAGTTGCATCTTTTATCATGTCCTTTGTTTAATAGTTGCTCCTTATCTATTGCTGTTTCCATCCTGCCTGAGCAGAGCCTCAATCAGTTCATATCAAGCCAAGGCTAATTGAGCTGTGAGATTACCCTCTTAGGATGAGGAGTTGGAGATCTAGCGCTGCGTCCTAATGCGAAGAAAAGTTGCAAAATTAAGGAGCGAGGTCTCTGGATTACAGAACTGCTAAGAGCTGTGGGGTTATGATGCTTCACTGCTTCCAAGAAAAGCACCTCATTAAAAAAAAAAAAAGCAAGCAAATATACCATGTCATATATTTAAATTTTAAATGCAATTTATGGATTAGTAACATCTGCCCTGGATGTGGTGTTTTCTACCAGTGCCCATAGTCTGGTGGGCTTCCCTTGATGTGTTTTTTTCCTCTGAGTATTTATAATTTTGCATCTTTGTCCTTTCAACTACAGGATTTAGACAAAAGTCAAGAAGAGATAAAAAAACATCATGCCAGCATCAGTGAGCTGAAAAAGAACTTCATGGAATCTGTACCAGAACCACGGCCTAGTGAATGGGATAAACGCTTATCTACTCACTCCCCATTCCGAACACTTAACATCAATGGGCAGCTTCCCACAGGAGAAGGAGTGAGTACTTTGTCCATGTGACCACCTGTGAGAATGAATGAAATAAATGTATTGTATAGTAATGTTCTGTATGTGAATAAAATAAGTAAGTTTAGAGCTGAAATTTAGCTTTGGTTCCTCACCAGTTCATTGCAGCTTTAAGGTATTCATAATCAAACACTTGTTTTTTAAGTCATATGGGCTACCCAGTCGAATTACAGGAGCCATTTAGAGCTACCATTAGATGACTAGGCTCTTGAGAACTGCCTCCTTCTGGCTAGTGTGTGTTTACAAATTGACCATAAGCCAGTGGAACTTTATGTTCAAACTGTGCCTCCAAGGACCAGAGAGTTTACTAAATTTAGTAAGGTCAAAATTGGAACAGGATAAACATTTTTTTTAAACTTTATTTGAACATTTGTACAACTTAGAAATGTCTGGAATGGTTGACCACAATTATATAATAAACCAAGGAGGTCTCTAAGCCAGAGAATGCAGAACACCACATATTAATGATTGTATTTCAATTTCAGAAAAATTATTGACGATTCGTCTTTATTGAGCAGCATCAAACTTTTAACATGTTGTTTTATAAGATAGTCACAGAGGAAGTTGGAGATACCTTTCAGAGGCTGCTTTTTTTGTGTTGTTGTCATTACCTATTGTAGAAATCCTACATCTGACTAAGTGAATCTGTGTGATGGACACCTTAAAAGTTACCTTAAGCATATATTTAAAAATTCTTTACTTAATTTTTAGCCTATACAGGTTAATATTTATCTAAGTAGTCACAATGACTTAATGAGTGATGATAATGATTTTTAAAATTATATGCCTGGTTTTCACCAATAGCAATAGCAATTCTAGTCAAGAAAGGTAGTGATGTCTTAATAACTTAAAAAAACTTGTTTTTATATTTAGAATTCATGGTAAACTATTCAACTTTGTTTAGTTTCTGGAACTGGAGAAGATGATAAAAGTTGACTCATAAAGGGTACTTTTTATATTTCTCAAAATGTGATTGAAATTGGCTAAAAATTCCCCGAGTAGAGTCAGACCAGTTTCACCAAGTAAGACTGGAGAATTCTTGAATGATGGGTAGCTAGTTACCGGGGGTGATAGGATGCAGTTGTTTTTATTCACTGTCCTCTTCAGCCTCCATTCCCTGATGTAAATGGACGTCACTTTTATCTAGATAATGTGGCCTGAACCTCATGAGACAGTGACTCTGCTTTCTATAAGCAGGAGAAAGTCTTGTTGCCTTGTTGCTATCTTGCCTGGTTAACCCTCTCTGTAAAACATAACTGCATATTTTCTAGAAGTTTTCTTTTTGACTCTGTGGAAGTAGTAAAAGATGCTCAATTTCTTTGAAAAAGTAACTTAATGCTCTCTTGGATGAAGTTTGGTAAATTTGAATCAGTCTCCATTTCCAGAAAATATCTTATATCTTAATAGAAACCTTCCAGAAATCGTCTCAGGGCTGGTTGGAAATGGGTATGTCATTCTGTGGACTTTAAAGAAAGGACTTTTATAAATTAGATTGGTGGGGAGTACTTGAGCCACTTTAGCTCTATGCTTCTGTATATTACTCCTCTAAATGAATAACAGAATAAATAAGAAGAACTGTCCTATATAACCTTTTATAAAGGATAACTCCACTTTCTGGCATATCTTACTTTTTCTTTAATAATTAGGGCAATATTTCTGTTCTCTGGGGATACCTCTTCCATCTTTGGCAGCATTGTTGTTGCATTGCAAGGCTACTGAATTTTACATAATTTGTGTATGACCAGGTGAAGAAAACCTCTGTCCTTCCCTCGGAAAGAAAGGTTGGTGGGCCAGAGGTAAAGCTGCTGTTATGACTTGTGCTTCTCAATCCAAATTTGCTCTTGTCATGGCACTAAGCAGATATTCCCCCCAGAACTGAACAGCAGCTGCTGAGTAATTTTTTTTCTTTTGGCTCTACTAGTAAACACCCCACTGCCTTTTGACCTAACACATAACATTTCCACTGCTGCAGCTTTTGCAGCTTTCAGTTTGCTTATTTTGGCGCATGGCTGGTTGAAAAGCTGCATGAAGATGTAAATATGTATTCAGAGAGAAAATGAATTTAATTGTACCCTATTCTTTTTATGTTGTCTTTCTTCTCCCTCTTTATATTCTTTTAAAAATCATTATGATTTTGCATCCTTTCTTTTCCTTTTTTCTTCTTTGCTGACCAGTCCCCCAGCTACTTTCTCCCTGATACATATCACTTAGGGGTGTGCAAAGAACCTGTGTCAAAATTCCAAACTGATCAGAGAAGGCTGGCCCAACTGAGAGAACTTAGAGCCAAGTTTTTCCTTTCATAGATAACATCTCTTGACTAGATGGCAGAGCACAGAAATTGTCGGGGGAGAAAAACTTCTCAGTTGGACAATTGGAAAAGACAACTTACCTTAAAAGTGTCAAAAGTACTTTGCTTAATGTGATGTATAAACCTTCACGATGGTGGTTATTTTTAATCATGATTCTGCAAGAGGGGGAGGGAGTTTACAGTTGTTGAGATTTGTGGGGGGTTTTCGTTTGTTTTTGATAGACCTTGGAGGCACATATAAACTTTTATACTTTTGTTTTTCTTTTGCAACCTTTAAAATGTATGGGATTAAAATTTTCATTCCCTTCAGCAAAAGCTAATTGCCATACTGAATGAACTGTTGCAGCTTTTAAAGTGTATATGAAGGGATATGAGGATAACTTTTTATATTCTGCCATTCTATTTGTAATAAAAGTAACTTTTCTGTTGGCGAGAAGAATTCTTCATTATTGGCTTTGCCCAAGTGATCTAAGAAAAATTGGCAGCACTAAAACAAGGAAAACTGACCCAAAATTCATATGTGAGTATCCTTCAAGGAAGAACAAATATTGTAACTAAGGAAGTCGAGCAATTGCTTGAACTTTCAGGACTTCTAATGTTCATTCATTCAAAAAATTATCTATTGAACACCCTACTGTGTTACAGAAACTTTGCTGGGATAAATTGCCAAAGTAAAGTGAAATAAAGAGTGTCCCAAAAAGATCTTCCCAAATCCTTTGCACATCCCCAAGTATCATTTTTGAGCATTTTTCCATCTGTCATTTTGTTCATCTTTCTCTGTCTTTCTTGATCTTCTACCGTGAAAGCAGACACAGCAACGTGCTCTGTTAGTGCAGGATGAAGAGAAAATTAAAAGGCAAGAGAGATCTACTGAGAGAGCCTTGCCCCAGCAAGACAATGAAGAAATTCTTCCCAAGGTTTCTATTCCAATCCCTGAGGATCACAAGTCTCTCAAAAAGTGCCGCCTCTACTCTAGTACTTTTCCATCTCCTCGTATTCCTTTCCTGATGTCTTTTCTCGTGATTCTTGCTTTGGCTGTTTGGTGGTTGGTCTTTCTGTGATCGGAAAACAGGGTGCTCATCTGAAATGTCAAGACTAAAACCATTGAACTTTTGTCATTTAATTCTACTATGTTATCTCCTGTATGATACCCTCTGATCTTGACAGTTCACTGTCCTAGGGGAGCTCTTTGTGATCATTTTTCTGTCAATAAAATGTTACTCTTTGTAGAATGTGTATTGTGGGGTACAAAGGAGTAGCAATGGATTGCCCATGCCAGCTTTCCTCCCTGACATTGAACAAGTTCAGACAAATCAGATTTAAGCATATGACACTTGGTACTTTCCCCAAAAGGTTTAACTCTTTTATCCTGCATGTTCGTATTGTTCTCTGCTGTTGTGTCCTCTCCACTGTTACACGCAAAGTAGGATACTCTGTAGAAACATTTGATGGAATATTTCCTAATCTTCTATAGTCATTTGTGTGGCATGGGCTCTGTAGTTTAAGAAAAAAAATTCAACTTGCTAATTTTTCAAAAGCCTTAAAATGATACGTTTTAATCTATGAATCCATAGCCACTCCTTTTCTTGAGATATCAAACCAGTATTTACAAAGGCCTTTTTTGGAAAAGGGCTTTTGACTTCTGTGGCCTTCTTATGTGTACTTCTGAAATGTGCAGGGAAAAACACCTTTGTCCTGCCTGGTGTATAGAAGGGATCTGCAAAGGTTAAATGCCAACTTTTCACAAGTAGAATGTTGATGGTTTAAGGAAAATGGTGCTGTGCTGGTGCCCCTTAGCCTCCAGCCAGGGCTGAATTTCCAGACCACCGGTACCCATCTTTAAAAGTCCTAGAATACAGATTTATTCAAGATCTGTACATAAATATGCCCTGTCTGAGTTAATACTGTGTTACTTCTTTATGACTTAAGTAATTACATTGCTAGAAGCAATATTTAGCCATTATCACAAGCTTAAAATATATATTGATATATTGTTTTCCTGATAGACTTCAGACCTTGTTTATTCTTACATTTGTGTTGAAATCAATTGTTTTTAATTGATGACCTTGTGAGCTAAAGTTCTGTTGTGACAAGTATGTGTCCCTGTTTGCATGTTGATTTTTAAGGCTTCCCTGAAGTAAATATGAGTGTGCTTTGTTTTCACAACACAACTCAGATGCCTAACCTGTTATTTTTTACCTCGGTATTAATGACATCTTGCATGTAGCTTACTTTTTATGGCACTTGAATGTACGAATATGGATGATTTGGTTAATGTTGTCTCAAATATTTGTTTTAAAATCTGAGTTCATGGGGTTATCAGACTGAGATTTTTGCACTTTGTTTTACTTCTCAACACTTTTTAGTTGATGAAACTTCTAAACAAGACTTTTTGTTTTTAAGATGATGGCTTCTTACAGCAAAAAAAAAAAAAAAAAAAAAAAAGGGAGAGAGAGAACACTAATGCCAAGAATCTTTTGTCCTTCAAAACCCACCACGATCTATTTTCTCTGGAGACATGTAGAAATAATTCTCTGGTATTTCTTGAAAACTGCTCTTCTGTCATTATAGGCTTTCCCAAAAAATGGGAAAAGAGGTAAGGGGTGGGTTGAGTTTTAAAATCTGTTATGGGTGTGTATCTTTCATGTCACAGGCTATGTCTGTTTATAACAAATATTTTGTAACTAAGCATATTTCTTGATTCACTCATAATAAGAAAAGAGAGACCTCAATCAGCCTGACACGTTGCGAAGCTGTCCTCTGACACAGAAAGTGATCATCATAAGTACTCCCCTTTATCTTTAAAGTAGAAGTGTAAGAACTTTCCTTATGAAATAACAAAACTATAACATTGGTTAGAGTCTTTTAAAAATTTTTCAGGGAACTGAAAAGGAATTAATCAGAAGCATTTTAGAACTGTTTACGATTATATTTCCAGTTTTCATCCTGGTACACAGCTTTTTAGTAATTATTATTGTAAACTTCACCTTGGATTTTGTTTCCCTTTGTATTAGAGTTATTCCAAGTCCATTAAAAATCTAGCATAAGCCAATAATATTTTTCACTTTTTTGAAGTGCAGCAGGAATCCTCAGAGATCCTTACTGACAGTTAAAGAAGAGGCCCTTTCTTTGATTGATAGGATAAGAATGGTTGAGAGAAGTGCCAAACCTTTGTATTGGATTAAGCTGGTCAGTGCAGGTTCAAAAGATATACCCATCACAGTTATCAGAGGAAAAATACTAGACATTACAGCTTTGTATTAACTAACGTTGATACTGCTGATATTTGTAACAAAGCTGTAAATAGTCTTAGTTTCCTTCTCACATCTCATTCCATTCTGAATGCCAGAGGCAGATCCAAATAACTGTGTATTGGTTTTATCCTGGTTCAGCTTCTTAATGGCCAGTTGATAAGTAAAAACAAAACAAAAACAAATAATTTGAACTAAAAGTATCAGTACAGACCAGTAAAAAGTCTTGGGTTTTTTTTCCTCGGTTTTACTATTAATCATTTCTAGGGTGACTCTGAGAAATTCACTTAACTACTTGGTGCCCAGATTTCCACCTAGTAACACAGAGACAAACCTACCTCATGAGAATGAATCTGTAACGTGTTCTAGGAACCAGAAGCTCTGGTTGTTGTTCATTTCTTGGTCTTTCGGGGACTGGGAAGATGAAAACTTAAAAACCAACAGACAGTAATTTCTTGGAATTTTTCGTATGAAAGCAAGCAGTTAAATAGTTGTGTTAATTTCCATCTACTTCTTACTGGTATTTGACCAAGCATTTAAAACTACTGAAGGTAGAAATGTCTTTCCAAATTCATCATACTCTTAAGCAATTCCTCTTATCCTTATGGTATTCTTACAGTGGACCAAACTTGAAAATAAACCCAGCATCAATCTTTTGGACCTATCTTTTAGCCATTTTCTTATGCTATCACTTAGAATATGAAGGAGATTCAGTTTGCATGGATCAATTTTACAACTTGTTTACATCTCTGGTAAAAGTTTTGTAGGGAGAATATACTGACTCTGTTGAGTAATACTAGACTGGGGATTTTCTGTGGATTAGGTTTCCACTTGTCATCCTAGATCCTAGTACATTTCTTTCTAGTAAATGTAAATTTTTCTCTGAATTTTCTGTGGATATAAGCCAATTTACTGTCTCCTACATTCCTAATTTACTTTCATAATATTTCCTGC
Organism: Zalophus californianus; assembly: GCF_009762305.2. NCBI lineage: Eukaryota > Metazoa > Chordata > Mammalia > Carnivora > Otariidae > Zalophus > Zalophus californianus. The sequence goes on from NC_045598.1 coordinate 21,801,420, forward strand.
AGATAAGCATGGAGAATACAGTAGGCATAAGAGGTTTGGTTATTTTTTAGAAGGCATTAGAAAGCAAAATTTATGCTTGGGCTTTACCTAGTGATTACTTATTTACAAAAGGAAGACAGAAAATTCAAAAATAATATGAGACACTTTAGCATTGTTGCTGTTTTTTGTTGTTGTTGTTTTTTGCCAAACGTATTGAATATAGTAAAGATATATAGAACTTCTCTCCAGTTTCCGCCCCTTGTATTCTTCACAGAAATTATAAAATCCCAAACTTCTTTACAGCATTCTCTACCACACTGAGAAGAAAATATTGCTCGTTTTTATTGCACTCAAACTAACCCTGTTGTTTGTAATTTTGGTACTAGAAATGGAGACGAGTCCTTATTCTAGTCTCCATTGCGCATGGCATGTGGGATAACTGTATTGGCCTCCTCCACATTGTAGTGGAGAGTGAGTCAATGAGTCGGCTCTCATTTCTGTTTCTGTTACCCCTCATGCCTTAGGATTTCCTTCTTTACTGCAACAGAGCATGATACAAACAAACATTGGTGTGGACCTGGGATTGGGCACCGGAAACGGTTAAGAAGGGATGGCTGTTAGAGCGAGGAAGCCAGAAGGCCATCAGTGGTGGCTATGATCAACAATTACAAATTCATGGAGTATTTCACTATTCATAAATGAAATTCTTATCATACTAGAACTTGAAAGACAAAAAGAAGTAGTTTGTTACTCCCACAGATCAGAAATACAGGCTAAAAGCTAAATAACTTCAGTCATAGCCTCACTAAATGTGTGGGTGACAGGTCGTTAAGGAAGTGTATGCTTTAGAAATGGTTTTCTGACCTTTTGTGATTGATATCCTAGAGGACAGCCTTCCGCTTTATCATAGTCAGAATCCTGTTTGCAGTAAATAATAGAGTAAGTCTAACATTTCAAAGATTACAGGGCAGGAGAAGCATGAGTCCCAACTATCTCTTCAGGTCCCCCCCATATCATTAAAGGGTGCAGTTTAGTCTCTCATTTTCTCCTCTGTCTCCTTAAAGAAGAGTCTTCATATGTACAGGATCCTATCTCAATAAAACACAGAGACTAAAAATTAAGAGGAAACCATGGTTACTACTATGCATTTGTTCATTGCCCTCATTATGTATTGCAGAGATGCGAAGAGGCAGCATTATCAGAATTTTAGGGTTGGATAAGCCCCTAATCTAACTCTTCTCCACTCCAATGCTTGACTCTTCTGTACAATATCATTTAGTGACTTAAAACCATGTATAGACCAAGTGGTCTCTAGCCTCCCAAGATACAGCATACTACATCTTTGGACATCTCTAATTTTTTGCATATAAATCATTCTTATATTAACTCGAAGTCTGTTTCCCTATAGATTTCAATTCTTGGTCCTGAATGGAGGCCTTCTGAAGAATTTTCTATCTTCCATATTATAAACTCTTCACATAGTTAAATGTAACTCTCATGTTGGAATTAATCATAGTTTTGCACTCTGATAACTTACCATCTGATATAAAGATCTGCCCCAGTCTTCCTTCTAGCATGTTATCCTGCTTTCTTCTTTCTTTTTTCTAGCTGTTCTTGTTTTATCAGCTCTTTTTCTTTCTGGCTCCGTTGCCCATAGGTTGCTTGCCAATGGTTTATTCATCTTATGTTCTTACCCATTGACTTGCCCTCTCTTTTAAAAAGAACATCTTGAAATTCCTGGAAATTCCTGAGCTTCTTCACAGATGACACAGGCACGTGGGATTTTTTTTTTGTTTTGTTTTTAGATGGAAAGAGTGGAGGTGGGATAGTTGTGTAGCTTTGGAAACTTCTTGTAGCTCAGAATCTGTTGACAAGACAGAATCCCTATTCTAGTTTGAAGAAGCATACTGCCAGAGCCTGCATTCTAAGTTTGCTTGCCTTCTCTGACTAATCTTTACGTACTTTAGCACCCCATGTGATTTAATTTATATCATTGTGATATGATAAACTTATGGAAACTTACTTTCTGTTTAACGTTCTGATTATGGCTGAGATCCCCACCAGAAAGTGGTATTAAAAATTTGAAATGTTGTTAATCCATCTCTTTTAGCTTGTACCTGTCTCCTCAAAACTGTGAGATTCTTAAAGGTGAGAGGTTTTGTTTTTATTCCTCTTTGCCAATCTGTCACCTTTGTATCTCTGATACATAACAAATAATTAAAACTTGTTAAATCGGATTAAATGATTAGTCACAGATAAACTCAAACTTTTCACGTAGAATCTCTTGTATTGGGACACAAATTTATGCCAGATTAATCACCATATGCCTAATCAGTATATGCAAGTAGCCCAAAAAACCATATATGGGCCAGAAGCCACTGTCTCTCTTATTAATCCTGTAGTGTGGCCCGTGGTTTCTTCAAAGAATCTACTGTGGTAGGTGTCAGTCTCTCTTGTTAATGTCTGGTAATTTGGTTCATTTAAAAGCTCTTATCCATTTACCAAAGGTAATAACCATTTTCCCTATGGAAGGTATTATTGAGACTGGGTGCTTGTTTATATGTATAAAATGCATCTCGGAGTGTGATACCATAAAGGGAAACCTGATATTTGACAATTCGTGTTTATCTAAAATACATTGCAGGGAAGAGTTTGATCCTTTTTTCTTGTGTTTCATATGGTATAAAAACATCAAATGTATCAAACTCTTGTGATATCAAGGGTTTTGTATATCAGGTAGACCAGGAGTTGGCAGACTTTTTCTATAAATGTCCAGATAATAAATATTTTAGGCTTTGCAGGCCATATAATCACTGGCGTAAACACTCAACTTTGCCATAGACAATAAACAAACAAATGAACATGAACGTATTCCAATCAGACTTTATTTATGGACACTGAAATTTGAATTTCATATAATTTTTATGGTCACTAAATATCATTCTATGTTTTCCAAACCATTAAAAAATGTAAAACCATTCTTAGCTCAGAGCAATACAAAAACAAGGAGCGGGCTGGATTTGGACTGTTGGCTGTAGTTTGCTGATCCCTGATAGAGGTCTAGAGAACCAGAGAACTGATTAATTTACTTTCTGACTTTGTACTATTTGAAGAGCTGTAGATGCTCTTAGCATCTTTATTCAGTGTTGAAGTATTTTTGGTCTTGTTTATGACTAGAAATGGAAAACAAAATGCAAGGCATTTGTTTCTGTTTATTTAGCAATTGGGGTGCACCAGAACTGTAATCTAACATATCTGTAGCCACCACAACACCCCTGCCTCTGTTAGTTTTCCGGGTTGTTCAGTGTTAACTGTGCTCTTAACATATTTAGTGATAAATTCAGCTAACCCCTTTGTGTGGTTTGGTTTTCAAGGGTCTGCCTTCATTTTCCCCTAAGGAATAAAGAAACAATTCTCAAATTCACTTTCTCTTTAGATAGGTTTCAGAGATATCTAACAAACATGGTAAAGAACGTGAAATGTTTTTTTACTCTGAAGCTTTGGTACACCTTAGTGTTTCAAGCAGTTGTATAAATTTAAGGTTGGGAATCTAAGGAAAACATTTTAGAAGTGTTCCTTTTTCTAAATAAAGAGATTTCCCTAAGAGGAATTCCCCCCGATTCAGGGCCTATTGGGGAAGTATTTACCAATAAATCAGAATAAGATAAATTTATATTCTTTCAGAAGTGTCTTTCCTTCCTAGTTGACATGGACATGATTGTGTTCTGAAGGAGTCCTTGGTCTGTGTTTAGCTTTGGGAGGTGCTTTTTAATAAATCTGTGAACTTACGTTCCTTACCGTTCCCTGGTCCAGGATGCTTTAGCTCTGATACTAGGCTGAATAAATTGTTTATCCCTTAGCAGTTGAGCAAGATATTTAAGCCTAAAGAAATCGGCTAAGAACTTCTCTTTGGAACGTTTTCTTTGATATTTTTCTTACATTATTTGCTGTTAATATGTAAATTTATCATGAATAAATCTTACTGAAAATCTGATTCTGGGTGATAGTAGTCATTAAGGAAATAGGAGCCAGGAATGCAGTATAGAGACCCACTCAAAAAAAAAAAAAAAAAAAGGAAAGGAAAAGAAACCTCTGCTTCAGGGGATTAGCAAGAAATATTGTCAGCCAGTCTTTCTAGAAAAGTTCCCTTGTTTTTCACTCTTCTCTATGTCCCAGTAATTGTCTTTTGCTCAGTCCTAAAGCAGAGATAACCTTGACATGTGTTCAGTTCTTAGACTATTAATGTTTTAAAATCAGCTTCTAACTCATTTGACTTATTTATACCAAGTTTTATAAATAACTCTTTTCTAACCATCTTAATCAGTCACTACAACACACGAAATTGTCGCATCTGTTAGAAGCATTTTTAATATGCCGAGTTTGTCTTTTGTTTTTTTAAAAAGCACTCTACAAATTAGTGGTTATTAACCATCCAATATTGCCACTGTGATCATAGTGAAGAGTGAAGAGTGGAGTGGGTGTGGATATGTGGGTGTGAGGAGAGCGTGCTCCTGTAATGTGGAATTAACAGAAGGTATACCACTTTATCTTTCACTTCACCTTGGGTAAACCTTGTCTCTTATGTTACTCTGACAGTTCTAGATTCTATTGTATTACCCAGGTAATTACTTAAAGCTAACACTCCACATTTTGAAGTGGTCTGTTTACTAGCTCAAAGTATGTACTTCATGGCCATGTCTGAGTAGTATAAAATTTTGAAGAGTTTCTTCAAAGCCATGTTCTTCTTAGGAACTTGTTGAAAATGTTAACATGGAAAGTCATTTTCATTATTATAGGATTTTTCAGGAAGAGAAGACGCAGCTAGTTAGTATCTAATAATAGTTTCCTGTTGTATTTAGTTCTGTGGAATCAAGATGCTATTTTCTAGATATTAAATTGGGCCATAATGTTTTTCTAAGTACTTATTATGTATTCAATCATTTTTTGAATTGAGACCTCTGAGAAATCCTGCCAAATATATTTAATTGTGTTCCATACTAAATGATCAGAGTTTTTGTACTGGTTATAACTCCTTCCTCTCCATCTCCATTTCTCTATCTTAGCCCTTCTTAGTATCTTGAAATAAAATTGACCAAACAAAGGCTTCTGGTCTCCTAGACTTGTTTAGTATAACTTTTAATATTTGCTGAAAACTTTGACTTCTATAGCTCTATTCAGGTTTGAGAACACTCATATGATCTGTGGAGTCCTTGCTGGTGAGTGCAGTGTTAAGGCAAAATTTTCTATTACTAATAGATAAAATTTTGCATCAGGCACTTTTTTTGAAGCTGTTTGCTTTTACAGTCACCTTTTCTGGGGATAATCTAATAACAGCACTATTAAGGAAATTATAAAAACCATGTTTGAAGGATAACTGTCATTGGCAAATTTCGTTTGCTGGCATTTGTTAAGAGGCTGCATTATGGAGTGATTTTCTTATAATAAGCAGTTTTACCAACTGTAATTTAATAAAGGCCAACATCTAAGTAAGCTCCTTTATCCAGATGTAATCTTTATACGCCAGAGAATAGCAATGAACCATGAAAATGACTCAAGTTTTGTGGAGAAGCTAGTGAGCACTACCAGGATGTATTTCTAGAGAGGGACCAATAGCATACTAACTTTATTTTTAAAAGAAAGTGGGGGTGGATATAGCCAAGAGAGAAAATTTAGAATGAAGAGAAATGTATTGCAAGATAAAGAATGGCACACTAGAGAGGAAAGACAGAATTTTTAAATCATCTTTTGCTAGCCACATGGTTACTCTGTTGTTAGTTTATCCCCATCCTGAGTGTTTGTGATTCTAATGTCCTTTTTCAAACTGTCGGCTGGCCTGAGTTTTCCACTGAAAGCGTACCCAAACTATTATTTATGAGGCTTTGGGGGTTGGGGGCCAGGGAATGATTTTCTTTTTGGTGATTTTTGTTCTTTCTTCATTCGTTTCCTTTTTTGGCTGAAGAATGGGCTATTGCTGCTTGACTTGTCATCTTTATGTGCTGTTAATACATGGCTTTTACAAAAGAAGCTATTACCACGTCTGATTTATCTCTTATTGCAAGTGCCCATATAAAAGCATTTGTTTTAACAGGTTTTTGAATCATCAGGTTGACGTTCCTACTGATTATTATACAACCATAGGAAACACCAATAGTATTAATTTTCAAAATAGGAATAAGATTACAAATACTGAAATTAATATATAAAGACATATGTTTTGTTTTGTTTTAAAGAGCTTTCCCCCAAGGCATTTAAAGCTGTTCTTTGCTGAAACATAAACTTGCCCTGTTTTGTTAAAGAGAAGAATGTAGAAACAAAGCACTCGCAATTAACTGATCTAATCAGGATTGGATTCTACATTTTTTAGTTTGCATGTTGCAGACTATTTGGGGGTATTACTTAAATAGACTGTTGATAAGTTAAGTGACTGTAATATTTATTGTTTACTTTAGTAAAGAACCAGGAGCTGGACACTTCTGCTGGGTATCTTCCTTCTGTGCTTAGCAAGATAACCTCAATTCCTGCTGGTTCTGTGGGCATTTGCGGTGCAAAGCGTTTCTTACTGGGTTTGCAAACAAGGGTAATGTGCTCTGTGGGTGTATGTGTGTCTGGGCACAGCCCTGTCCCTCAATCCTATTGCCACCTTCTACTCACTCCCTTTTTCTCATCAAATTTATTTTTTTAATTATATAAATCTTATTAAAAAGTCCAACGAATACCCAGATCCCCTTTTTGTGACATACGGAAACACCAATAACAGTTTAATGTATTAACTTTCCCTGAGGTATTTGCATTTGAACAGGTCACAAAGTCATTGCAAAGATGATAACATTACAGAGCTGATCATATCATTGAACAGCATGTGTAGGGCCAGTCTAGGTCTCTGGTAAATTCGAGGAGTGCCTGGCTGGCTCAGTCTGTGGAGCATGTGTCTCTTGATCGTGGGGTTGTGAGTTCGAGCCCCACATTGGGTATAGAGATTACCTAAAAAAAATTTTAAAAAAGGAATGGTAGGGTGCCTGGGTGGCTCAGTTGGTTAAGCGACTGCCTTCAGCTCAGGTCATGATCCTGGAGTCCCTGGATCAAGCCCTGCATCAGGCTCCCTGCTCAGGAGGGAGTCTACTTCTCCCTTTGACCCTCCCTCCTCTCATGTCTCTCTCTCTCTCTCTCTCTCTCATTCTCTCTCTCAAATAAATAAATAAATAAAATCTTTTAAAAAATAAAAAAATTTTAAAAAGAATGATAAAATAGAATGAAAAGAATGTGAAAACCAATGGTAGTTTAATAGATGTGGTTGATTTAGGGTTCCATTGTGGAAAGTGACTATAGAGGTAGTATGTTAAATCTTAGACTCTTTTTACAGAAAGTTTAATAATTTCAGGAAGCAAAATCTGTGGGTAGTAACATAGATATGATTTGGGCTTAGAAACAACAGTAAATCTATTAAGCTTTAAATGATTATAAATTTTGGGACTAATCAGAAATGTTTTTCCTAATTTTCTTTCTTAACAGACAGTATATATCTCAAAACTTTCATGAAGCTCTCGGCTCAGGAATATTTATTAAATAGTCTCATAGTGTGCGTATTTTAATTCTTATATTCTGTCACAATTTCTTTCTTCAAAACTCTGTCTGGTGATGTTCTCTAAGATATAAGGAGAACCTGGCTGAGAACTTGCTAAGCCAAAAGGAAGACCAGCCTTAGTTAAATCTATAGGATTGGCCCACCTTGGGTGCTCAAGAAACACTTCCAAGTAGGGACTAGGTGTCTTTATTGCTCTGGTTCATGTTTCTTTGCAAAAAGTAAAATTTTAAGAAATAGAGTACAAAGACAAATAGTATCTAGTATTTGCCCATCACTTCATTGGGCAAGTGAACCCTCATAATAACCATAACAGTGATGTTCTTCTTTTTTTTTTTTTAAGATTTTATTTATTTGACAGAGAGAGAGATCGTGAGAGCAGGAACACAAGCAGGGGGAGTGGGAGAGGGAGAAGCAGGCTTCCTGCTGAGCAGGGAGCCCAATATGGGGCTCAATCCCAGGACCCTGGGATCATGACCTGAGCCGAAGGCAGACGCTTAATGACTGAGCCACCCAGGTGCCCCTGTTCTTACTTCTTCTGATAAAACAGAGTCTCAGAGGTTGAGAGGCCTGCCCAGGAACGAGCAGTTTTTTTTTTTAATTTTTATTGTTATGTTAATCACCATACATTACATCATTAGTTTTTGATGTAGTGTTCCATGATTCATTGTTTGTGCATAACACCCAGTGCTCCACACAGAACGTGCCCTCTTTAATACCCATCACCAGGCTAACCCATCCCCCCACCCCCCTCCCCTCTAGAACCCTCAGTTTGTTTTTCAGAGTCCATCGTCTCTCATGGTTCGTCTCCCCCTCCGATTTACTCCCCTTCATTCTTCCCCTCCTATCTTCTTTTTTTTTTCTTAATATATATTGCATTATTTGTTTCAGAGGTACAGATCTGTGATTCATCAGTCTTGTACAATTCACAGCGCTCACCATAGCACATACCCTCCCCAATGTCTATCACCCAGCCACCCCATCCCTCCCACCCCCCACCACTCCAGCAACCCTCAGTTTGTTTCCTGAGATTAAGAATTCCTCATTATCAGTGAGGTCATATGATACATGTCTTTCTCTGATCGATTTATTTCACTCAGCATAACACCCTCCAGCAGGAACGAGCAGTTTTTAAGTGAAAGAACTGCAACTAGAACCCAGGTCTTCAATGTTTTAGTCCGGTGACTTTCTATCATGCCACAGCTGTCTCCTAAGTCACTCAGTCCCCAAATGAAAATGTGGTAAAAGTTACAGAGTGTGAATTAAGGAGAAAGTTGGAATTTGTGAGACCCTAATGATTTATGAAACTGGGTATTAAAAATGGTTCTCAGAAAAGAAAATAGTTCTAAGATCCTGAAGCCACTGATGAATTGATTCATTAATGCTGGACTCCCTTCATCTTAAGTTAAATCCCCCAGGTTGAGTCCTGCAGAATGTCCCAGAACCTGAGATAGGATCTCTCTCAGTGTATAGGAACCAGAAGATAAGGATGAGGCCTGGCCTGGGGTTGAGACAGAGGCGTCAGGGCTTTTGTTTGGGGTGGGATGATCTGGGATGATTTGTTTGGGACCTGGGATGATCTGGTTTCTGGTATTAAAATCATTCAATAGGGACGCCTGGGCGGCTCAGTCAGGTAAGGGTCCGACTCTTGATCTCAGCTCAGGTCTTGATCTCAGGGTTATGAGTTCAAGCCCCACGTTTATATATTTTATAAACATAAAAATATATTTATTATTAAAAATAAAATAAAAAGCAAAAAATCATTCAATAAAAGGAATTGAATTTTTTAGAAGAAAATAATTAGTAGTTTCCTTTACATGTTTATTGGAGATATTTAGATCAATAGCTTAAATTCCCATCAATTAAATCAGACCTCACACACAAGCTCAAAAGAAAACTCGATTGATATCCAGAAGGAAACAAACCAAAAACACCTCATTGTCAAACCAAATGACGTTTTGTATCTAAGAATTATTCAAGCTTCATCAAAAAAAGTATTTTTGGTATTCTGTGCCTGAGTCCCCAAGTATTATGTCAGGGTCAAACCCTTGCTGACTTGGAGTAGAATGTTCGAGATGGTTTAAGATGGTGTTAGTAAAGTGTGTTAGACCAGGATATTCATGCAATTTAGTAACAGAATTTGTATTTTGGTCTGGCTGGACTATGAACATTTTTTTGCAGTTATTATTTGTGTTTCCTACTTCTTAGTTTCGTCCATTCAATAAAGTAAAATGTCACCTTAGCATGTTAATAGCCCTCTCTTAAAATTTGTCTGGTTTTTAGCAAGTAAGAACACCCATATTTATTCATATTTGTCTATACTATCCATTTGAACATGGACATATATGAAGATAAATTTTTCATAGGTATTCTAGAGATAGATCTTTGGGAACATTGAATAAAATATTAGGGAAAGGCATTTTTTTGCAAACTCAAAATTCAACATATATTGATTCCCGGGCTCTCATTAGAAGTTAGCTTTATAACTGACATGATTATTTTCTTCTTTCAAAATTGTTCTGTCAACTGTCTAATTCTGCTTGTATGGACTCAATAACATTACTGACTGGCTTATTTTGGTGCTTAGTGTAACAGTATCATACCTGAGAACGCACTAAAAAATTAACAAGACACTGTAATTAAACTCGAGACCAGCTCTGATAAAAGTTGCCTTTTTCCCAAGTTTCCACCATTGCTGCCACCATAAGATGTATTTATCTTGTGTAAATATACTTAACTGCCATCTGTACATATCATTGTCAATATCGTCAATTAATCTAAGCACCCTAGGATTGGATCACTTCTTTCTTTCATCTACCCCCAAATCACCTAAAAGACATTTCTCTTCCGAGATGACAAACAACCGTTTATTGAATTTATTCAGTCATTCTTATGTTTTATACTTGATTCCAATAAAGTAAGATTTAAGCCTGAGGTGCAGGGCACTCAGGCAAAAAATAAAGAAAGAAAGAAAAGAAAAATATAAATCATTCTGATTGAAGTGTGATAGTGTTGATTTGTAGTATATATCACTTAATCTACAGTTACTGTTCAGGTCAAGTTTTAGGATTCTTTGATCTTTAATATTTTATATTCCCAGTTGCTATCATGACTGGCAAGAGAATGATAATTTTCTTTGCATGTCTTGACTGGTTTCAGAGGCATGTTATCTAATAAGAAAATCTCCTAAGGAATTAAGTCACAGATACAACCATATTTTCATTCACATTCCTGAGTATAGCCTTGCCATCTTTAAATCAGAAAACGTTAAAACATAATGAAGCTACACCTTAAAGTTGAGCTATTTCTTTTCCACCCAGATACATAAGTCCACAGTCATTGACTTTGACTTTCAGAATCCACTTGCTAAATTACTAAGGTTTTATATTATCCTTATAAAAGAGAATGTTTGCATTAGTTACCAGTTGCTTACATTACTTACCATTCTTTCTATCAACTACTTTTCCTTTTAGGAAACTGTTTTAACTGTTTTTATTTAAAGATTTTACATATTTATTTGAGAGATTGAGAGATAGAGAGAGCATGAGCGGGGAGGAGAGGGAGAAGCAGGGAGCTCCACAAGGGGCTCAGCACAGGGCCTGACCCCAGGACCCTGGGATCATGAGCTGAGCCGAAGGCAGATGCTTAACCGACTGAGCTACCCAGGTGCCCCTATTTTTAACTGTTTTTAAATGGTTGGAGGACATTATGGATTTATCAGCACTTTTCATAAATTGTTTACCAGACTCTTCAGGTTTTGCAGATTACTTCATTATGAAACCAGATACAAAAGCTTGCTTATATAAGAAAATAATTAAATAACATTTTTTATAACAAAAGTAATGCATATTCATTTAGAAAGGTTAGGAAATACAGAAAAATACAGAGAAATTAAATTATTTGCAATTCTTGGGGTGCCTGGCTGGCTCAGTTGGTAGAGCATATGACTCTTGATCTCGGGGTCATGAGTTCAAGTCCCACGTTGGGCATAGAGTTTACTTTAAAAAAAAGTATTTGCAATTCTGCTACTACTACTACTGATATTTTATTTTTAAGATTTTATTTATTTGACAGAGAGAGAGACACAGTGCGAGAGGGAACACAAGCAGGGAGAGTGGGAGAGGGAGAAGCAGGCTTCCCGCTGAGCAGGGAGCCCGATGCGGGGCTCGATCCCAGGACCCTGGGATCATGACCTGAGCCAAAGGCAGACGCTTAATGACTGAGCCACCCAGGCGGCTCTAGTACTGATATTTTAATATGCCCTGAAGTCTCTTTCATGTGTGTAGTTATACCTAGGAAAATATAACTTTTAAATGGGTAAGAAATAAAGCACATAGCACATTACCAAGGGGAGGGTTTAGTCTTTGAAGTTAGCATTTTTGCCTTCTTCCCTCATTCCCACATTTAATTATGGTCCTGAGATGAAAGTGGTTCCCTGAAATCACATGGCAAGTTGGCAATGATACTGCTGTTCTTCACTTGGACCTTATTGTGTACCCAGGATTTTAATATATAGAAAGATAAAATGAGACAATAGCAGGTCCTTTTTTTCCTTCTAATACAGAAAGGAATTGCTTTTCCGTTGCCACCCAGAGATAAAAACAGTCTTCACTAAAGCAGGAAACAGGTGATCAAATGTGTGTGGGAAAAATTACTACATGGCCCCTCCAGAAACAAAATACGGTTTTTTTCTTATGTGGCAAAATTTTAGGAAAGTTTTCAGGACTTATTTTCATTGTGATGTTTATAGGATAAGATAGTCTTGTAAGCATAACTGTGTTTTTTTTCATTGGTCTAAGGTATAAGTACCTTGCTTCAAAAATAACCTGAAGAGAAAAAGTCTCTGGATTGCATTTAATGGAGTGGTACTGCTCTTAGTGATGTCTGGGATCTTTAAGTCAAGGGAGAGGTAATTTATAACTCATAAGGGCACATACCTACACAGGGTTTGGTGATCCTGAGACATAATCCTTCTAAATAAATAACTTCTCAAGAGAAAACCTTTAGAAAGAAAAACATTCGTTTTTTTTTCCCCCAAAGAAAATACTTAATTACCATACTTAGCAGGTACCATCCACTTTTTAAATAAAATTGGAAACTTTCCAAGAATATTCTCAGTTAAATAATTGTCTCACATTCTTGCTTCTCCTATTCTTGAGCAGCTGGTCTTACTATTGTAGCATCTTTCTTCTTCTAGATCCCCCATCAGTCCAGATAAGCAACGTATGAATTAACACCTTTGAATCACATTACGTCTCAATTTTGTCAGTTACTGTGGGAGGTTCAGACGCCGTCCTATATTTGTTCATACCCTGACAAGAGTCCTTTAAAGTTTCCAGGCCAATTTGGTATATGCTGTTGTGCAGAGTCTTATATGATCCAGTGGCCCTTGCTGATGGCAATAGCTAAAGGCACAACACTGTCAGTTAACATTCCTCACTTAACGTTACTTGCCCAAGTTTGGGAGTTGTGTCGTGGAGATTTTAATATCTTCTTTTTGTCTCTGTCTTTTCTTCTGGCTTTTCAGCCCTCTTATTTTTAAAATTATAATGTTGGGCACTGAAATCAGACTCTGCTAAGAGGACTTTGGACAATCTTGGTACTTCTCGAAAGTATTGTCAGGTTTGGTGCACATTCTTTTGAACATAATAAGACATGTCCTCTGGTCTTACTTGAAATATTTTGTTGCCATGGATGAAATGGGCTTTAGAACCAGAAACCAACTTGAGTTTAAACCTAGCTCCATCACTTCACTAGCTCTGAGTTGCTTAACCTCTCTATATCTCTAAAGTAGAGATAGTGACTACTGCATAGTGAGGTTATGAAAAATTAAGTGAGGAAACCTATTAAAGTGACTAGTGTACTATCTGGCATGTTGTGAACATGAATAATGTCAGTTTTTGTCTTATTTTACTGATGTAGGAGATAAAATCCTGGATGAGAGAGTGGGTCTGGTCAAGTGGGCCACTCTCTATGTTCTTTCCTTTCCTTTTTTTTTTTTTTTTTTTTTTTAGTGTTTGTGTGTGGGATGGGGTGCAGGGGAAAGGGAGAGAATTTTAAGCAGGCACCGTGCCCAGCTGACAAGGGCCTTGATCTCACAACACTGAGATCATGACCTAAGCCAAAATCAAGAGTTGGATGTTTAACCAACTGAGCCACCCGGGGCGCTCCCACTTTTTGTGTTCTTTCTCAACATGCCTTTTCAGTTTTTAAATAGCACAAGGCCAAGTAGAAGTTCTCAAGTCACCTGGATTTATTGAATATACTTTCAACAAGTTTTTACTGAACATTACGTGCCAAAAACTGAACAAGAGAGATACAGAGCTAAGTACCGGGAAATCCTTATCTCCACTACCCTCCCCCACCGACCCTCCCGCCGCCGCCAAGGAACTCACAGTCTAAGGGGAAAGGTGGATTACTAAACCATTAATGACAAGGTTCAATAGGAACAAAGAAGAATAGTATCTACATACTTTAGGTAGTCAGGGGAAAACTTCCAGAACTGACACTTGAGCTGGGCATGGACTTCCAGGCAGAAGGAACAATATTGACAATATTTACAAAGGCAGGGAGGTAAAAGAAAGCATGCTCTGTTCCAGGAACTGCAAATAGTTTTGAATTAATGGAAAGAAGGTTATCTGTGGAGGTATGACAGGGTGAAGCTGGAGAGAGAGGTAGGAGTCATATTTTAAAGTATTTTCTGTCTTACTAAAGGGTCTGAACTTTAACCAGAGGCAGTGAAGAACCAGTAAAGGGTTTTAAGCTGCAAAATGGAGTTCTCAATGTTTCATTTTAGAAATAAACACTTTACGGGCACCTGAATGGCTCAGGTCATGATCCCAGAGTCCCAGGATTGGGAATGAGCCCTGAGCAGGGCTACCCCCTCAGCGGGGAGTCTGCTTCTCCCTCTGCCCCTCTCCCAGCTTGTGCTCTCTCTCTCTCTCTCTAAAGATAAATAAAATCTTAAAAATAGAGAAATAAACACTTTAGCAGCAGAGTAGAGGATGTGTTCAAGGAAGGTTTGAGATGAGAAAGAAGGAAGGAAAAAAGCAAAGAAGAAAAACTATTTAGGGCATTAGTAGTAAGCTAAGTGAAGCATCACAAGGGCCTGAATGAAGGTAGTAAACGTGGGAATAGAAACAGATAGATAAGGGGAATATTAAAATGGAATGGAAAGCCTTGCAGTAATTTACAGGGGTTGGTAGATGAGTATAAGGAAGGCATTGAAGATGATTTCAGGATTCTGGCATGGAAGCCTGGATGGATGATGGTGCCATTTATCAATATAACAGAAATGATGGAGGAAGTTGGGGTGGCAGGTCCAGGCAGCAGCAGAGATGAGCTTAGTTTGGGGCATATTGCATTCCATATGGCTGGGAAGATGTCCAGTAAGCAGTTGGCTGTGTCCAGATCTGGACAGTAGCGCCAATTGGGGAGGTTGTGGTAATCTTACCCAACTGTTATTAATTTTCCTTTTATTTCCAGTGACTGACATGTATTAAGTGGTCAGTAAATATTTGTTGATGTTACTGTGGCTGCAGCTTTTATCGGTGGTCTCCTCTGTACATGCTTTGAAAAAAAAATCATTGCTCAATCTAGTTTTACTCAACAGTAGGCAACTTAGGGCCAGATGTTGCTGGCCTAAGCAGTGTTCAACTCACAAATGGCTTCTTCATGACAGACCACCACGTATCACTTGAGCAGACTGGTATAAAATTGGCTCTAACTTGATTTTCTTTGGTATTTTCCTGGTTCTAAATCAGCCTTCTCAATTGTGACAAAATTGTTTGGAAAAGCCATGAAGTTTTTCTCCATGTGTGTGGGTTTGGATATGCCATTCACAGTGCTAAAACTAGCATATAGCAATTTAAGAAAATCTATTTGTTTATTACCAGCTGATCTATTTTTGGACAGCTCTAACAGCTTGTCTGACTCAAAAGAAATGGTGAGAAAAGTGCCCTAGAGAGTAATACAGTGTGTAAATAATAACAACTAATTTATTCTAGTAAATAAGGCCCTAGCATATTATAGGTACTCAGAATGTTGGTTGAATTAAGTGACTGTATATGATACTTAAGAATTTACAAAGTGTTGGGCGCCTGGGTGGCTGAGTCGGTTAAGCGACTGCCTTCGGCTCAGGTCATGATCCTGGAGTCCCGGGATCGAGTCCCGCATCGGGCTCCCTGCTTGGCGGGGAGTCTGCTTCTCCCTCTGACCCTCCCCCCTCTCATGTGCGCTCTCTCTCTCTCTCTCTCATTCTCAGTCTCTCAAAATAAATAAATAAATCTTTAAAAAAAAAGAATTTACAAAGTGCTTTCACATATATTATTATTTTTTTTGATCTTCAGAACCCCATGAGTCAAACCAGGTATTATTCTCATTTTAAATATGAGGAAATTCACATGCTCAGCAATAATATTTTATGTATCTCTGATTTGTCTGCAAACAGAGACAGTTTCTGTTGTCCTCTCTTAGTCTCATTTTTCATGCCCTATGTAATCTTCATAATCAGTCCATGAAAGACCTGCCTAATCTGAATTCAGCTTGTACCACTCTGAGATACACTTGAGTTGATGGTTTCAAGATGGCTTAGAAGTAAAGTTGGCCTGATACTCTTGAGTGTGGTGCATCTTGCCTTGCCTTAATAGGGCACTGGTTTATATTCATCACAGTGTAGTTGGCTTACAAGTTAAGGTTAAAAAAATATAATGCATGTCATGTGATTTGAGTACTAACATGTAAGCTGATCCAAGCACGTGTCATTGACTCCAGGAATACCTTTTTAAAAGAGTCATTTTCTGTTAGTAAGTTACTAGGTGGTATGTAATACGGGAAGTTGATCTTACCAAAATTTCAGGCCTGCGTGGCTTTCTGGTGAGCACATGCACATGTTTACTTTTCCTGACATTTGGCTTCAGTCAGCCTGTTGGTTTTTCACATTGCTCATATTCTTTTTTTTTTTTTTTAAAGTTTTATTTATTTATTCATGAGAGACAGAGAGAGAGGCAGAGGGAGAAGCAGGCTCCCAAGGAGCAGGGAGCCCGATGTGGGACTCGATCCCAGGACTCTGGGATCATGACCTGAGCCAAAGGCAGGCGCTTAACCATCTGAGCCACCCAGGCGCCCGCTCATATTCTTTTTTTACTCTTGTGAATTCCTTCTCTTCTACCTTTAGCGCCTTTCTTTAAACTTTGGGATTATGTCCATTCATGGTGATGTTATCTCGTCATCCACATTCTTTTGGAAGTACTTATTTTAGGTCTGTTTTTCCTGTGGTGTGAGGCACTTGGCCCAGGATGGGACTGTTTCCAGAACTTACTTCTTAGGCGTGAAGATAGGTCATTCATCTATGAAGAACTATATCTCGGGGTGCCTGGGTGGCTCAATCGGTTAAGTATCTGCCTTTGGCTCAGGTCATGATCTCAGAGTCCTGGGATTGAGCCAGCCGCATCTCAGTGGGAAATCTGCTTCTCCCTCTGCCCCTCCCCCCTGCTTGTGTGCTCTATCTCAAATAAATAAATAAATAAATAAGTAATCTTTTACAAAATGTATCTCAGCTGCTGGGTCACTTTTATTATGTTTACAAAGAAATACTTCACTATTTGTGGTATTTAATTTCATGACAGTGATTGGATTAAGTTTGTTCTGGATGTATTCGATGTTTTAATGCCTGGAGATTTTAGCTTCTCTATCAGGGGCTGTTATGATGATATTTATGGTTTGGAGGTATGAAACATTTTTCAAACTGATCAGGCTTCTGGAGAATATGTTTCAATTGGCTCATAAATTGCATTGTTCCCTGTGCATAGTAATGAGTTAGGTATTTAGGAATGGCAAAGTAACTCCTTTAAGTATGAAGAGTATGTGTTATACAGGCAAGATCATAGTAACACAGTAACACAAAGTGCTTGGTACTGTGTGAGGTACATCAAAATTATCTCTCAGGTTAACAGGGTTATAGAGATAAGACCAAAATGAGGTTGGAACTGCTTAAGCCACTAATATATTTATCAGTGAAGAGCAGTTGTTCCTTTTGGCTACCTCAGGAGCCAAGATTCTTGGTTTATATTAATACTAATATTTTTGAGACCTCTTAAAAATTATTGTTGATTCTCAAGAGTTCACTGATATTCCCTACTTATTCCTAATCTTCTTGCTTCATTTGTAGAATATAAATGGCATTCGAACAGAGGAGGTGGCTGCCGTGACAAAGGGGCCATCTACCAACCCTGACTCTGAATGGGATGGTCCCAAGCACTCAGTAATTCCTAGTAAGAGCCAAATGACCACCCCGTCGGAGTCTCCACAAAGCTTTGAGTTTGGCTCCCTTTCCATAAGCAGCAAGGAGACAGAAGAGAAGGAGCAGGGGGCAGCTGGCTATCTTGATGTTAAGGAAATGCCAAGAGGCTTCAGTGGGGAATGTATAGGAGTGGAGGAACAGGCCAGTGCCTTAAAGTTCTCAGTATCACCAGCTTCCTCTCAGCTGCAACTTGGTGAAAAAAAGGCAGAGAGTAGTGAAGAACATGTTACACCAGGAGAGCCACTTGGAAAGCAAAATGGATCATTTCATGACTCTCGTGTGGGTAACCAGTTCCCCACCCTCATTCGAAGTTTCCAGGTAGTAACCAATTCAGTGATGCAGGTCTAATGACTCACTGTGGGAGAGGGCCAGAATCTGTTCTGTGGAGGAGGTGGTGGTGGTGGTGAGGGCAGTCACCTCTCTGCTTTTTTGAGAATCACAGAATAAAATCGAAGCCCTTGATTACTACAAATAAATTTATTCAGAGGAATTAACTCCATGGCTAGAAATGCTTTCTCCCCTGAGGACTTAAAACTCTTGGGGGTAAATTCCAGCTGCTTATCTTTATGAAGCTGATGTGAGTGGGTTCCTCTTTTCCTTGCTCAAGTATGGGCTATATAAAGAGGTGAATTTCTGAGACTTCTATGATGAAGAGCCATTAGTGTTTTGGGGCCATGCTCAAAAAATTCAAATATTTTTCGTTAAAAGATACAACTGATTTTTTTTTTTTTTTTTTTGAGATTTCAAACTCCAAACAATTATTTCTGTATTGCGGCCACATAGTATAGCCCACCACTCCCACTGACTCCACTCACAAGGGCTTCCATGCTCACAGGCACTAATCTCCTGTGCTAAGGTGGATGGCCACTTAACTTTATCACAATCAAATGGTAGTTTTAGGGTGATTTATAGTCTTTGGCAAGGTGAGCTGATGGACAAGAAGCCTTTGATATTCCACTAATGTTCATTCTTCGGAAATTCTGAGATTAATCACCAGGTGGTGGTAGAAGTGATGATTTTCTTTCCAGTTTTCCAAATACTGTTCCTTCTCAATAAATCCAAAGTGAATGTCTGACATTGATTTGAAAGAAGTTAATGAATTCCAAGATAAAGTATTCCAATGCCATTGCTATTTCATGTCCCATTTTTAGTTAGTGGAGGAAATGTGACTGATTTTCTTAATTACAATGGCACAGTCACAAGGACAAACAAAAGGGACTGCTATTTGGCAAACAGTTTTATATTCAAATTCTGAAGGTCAGTCTAAAGTGTTTTGTATCACTGATCATAACCGTCTGATCTTATAGCTTTCCATTAAGTATATGAAAATGATTACAGTAATGCTGTTTTTAAATATCCCTCATGATTTGACACCTTGTCAAGGCTACTTGGAATAGTGTCCAAGTCTTGGGCAGAGACTGAATTAGCCCTTTGCTTGATTAGAGCTATCACTTTGATCAGATCAATGTCAGAAGATTAGTTCTCCACAGCCTTTTGAAGACTCTGGTAACTCTGTTTCTTTACTGCTTCACAGCCTCCGCTGGTGAAGACTCAGACCGTCACCATCTCAGATACTGCCAATGCTGTGAAAAGTGAAATCCCAACCAAAGATGTCCCTATTGTTCACACTGAGACCAAGACCATCACTTATGAGGCTGCCCAGGTGGGACATGATGTGCTGTTTCAGAAGCAAAGAGTAGAGTAAACACAATAAATAACCTTCATTCTTTAGTCTCTAATCATTTGCTGCAGGTAATGCTAGGCTTTTCTGGGGTGATTCTTTTTATTTATTTATTTATTTATTTATTTATTTAAAGATTTTATTTATTTGATAGAAGGAGAGAGACAGTGAGAGAGGGAACAAAAGCAGGGGGAGTGGGAGAGGGAGAAGCAGGCCCCCCGCGGAGCAGGAAGCCTGATGAGGGGCTCCAATCCCAGGACCCTGGGATCATGACCTGAGCCTAAGACAGACGCTTAACCAACCGAGCCACCCAGGCGCCCCTGGGGTAATTCTTTTTAGAAGAGGTTACTAATCTAAGGATGTCCCAAAGTACTTCACTAAAAGCAAAGTTGTCTCACATCTGATTGCTTATATCCTCCACCCAATTCAATTAGGGAAGGCTGTCTAGTGTAATGGTTCAGAACATGGGCTTCGGGTCACACAAACCTGAGCTCAGGTTCTGGCTTCTCCACTTACTCCAATTGCTACAAGTAATTGAATGTCTCTGAGCCTTGATTGCTGCCCCCCCATCTAACCCCCCCATCCATGATGTTAGTATCTGCCTCACGATTTTATTTTTAAATTTTTTTAAAAAGATTTTATTTATTTGAGAGAGAGAGAGCATGAGCAGAGGGAGGGGCAGAGGGAGAAGCAGACTCCCTGCTGAGTAGGGAGCCTGACACAGAGCTCAATCCCAGGACCCTGGGATCATGACCTTAGCCAAAGGCAGACACTTTAACTGACTGAGCCACCTAGGCACCCCGCCTCATGATTTTATTATGAAGATTATATAAGATATGACACTGTATGCACTTGACTTGAGCATCATGCCTGAAAGTGTAAATAAGTAACAGCTACAATATAATTTATGGGGTGCCTGGCTGGCTCAGTTGGAGGGGGATGCAACTCTTGATCTTGGGGTTGTGAGTTCAAGCTCCATGTTGGGTGTAGAGATTACTTAAAAATAAAATCTTTAAAAAAATTATTAAAATTTATTACAATTAAATTTAAAATCACACAAGAATTTAAGTATTTAAAATTTTTGTTTAAATAAAAATTTTATTTACTTTTAGTAAAAATCCTCCTCCATTATTGTCAATTTGAATGAGCTAAGACTTGTTTTATGTTGAACTGTTTTTTTCCTTCCTTTTATTCGTAGAAGCCAAAAGTTGGAAAAAGTTTTCCCCCTATAAACTGACAAGCAAATATAAACAGATATTTGTTGAGCATTTATGTATTAGGCCAAAGAGACTAAAATCGGGTGAAGAGTTAGACAATGTGAGATTATATGAAAGGTTAACCATTCCTCTGAGGCTAGCGTAGTCAGGAAAATCCACTCTGAGGAGGCCACATTTGGGCTGAAGCCTGCATGGCAGGAACAAGGCAGCCGTGCGAAACTCTGGCTGAGTGATTTCACCTAAATCCTTACCGCTGATCCTCACACCATGAACTGGAAGACAATATCCCTTTCAGGAAACGGCGTCACTTGCCAATTAAGAGCACGTTCTGCATGGAGCACTGGGTGTTATGAACAAACAATGAATCATGGAACACTGCACCAAAAACTAATGATGTAATATATGGTGATTAACATAACAATAAAAAAATTAAAAAAAAAATAAATAAAGAGCATGTGCTTTACAATTAGAGTATCCTAGCTCAACCACATACTAGCTGGATAACTTTAAACAAATCGCTAATCTCTCTCCCTCTCTGTTTCTTTGGCTGTAAAATGGGGCTGGTATCATCTTCCATTGCAAGATTTGGGGGAGGATTCAGTGAAGTGATGTCTGTAGAGTGTTTGGTGCATTCGTGGATGCTCAGTCACTGTTAGTATGCTTCTCCCATCTCTCTTGGTCTAGAGTGTGGAATTTGGTAAATAATGAGGTTGCTTAAAAGTGTTTTAGCAGTGGTGATAAAGCAGCATCACTGAGGCAGTGATTTTTGGAAAATGATTCCTAAGGCTGTGTGCTGATTTTTTAAAGTAGGGGGATGCCTGGCGACAGGGATATGACTAGAGCAAGTCTGGGGAGCTGCTTATAAAGAACTGAAGTGTAGCGGGAGGAAATGAGAAGAAAGAGCTGTGTCAAGTCAAGAGAGACAGAAGTGAATGAATAGGACTTGGCAGTACAGGGGTTTGAAGAAGGAAGGAATAGGAAATAACTTTAAGATTGTGCGCGTCATTAACCAGAGGATGTAAGAATTACTTTCATATGGTAGGAAACTCTTTAAATTGTTACTGCCATGGAAACAACCTAACTAGCCATCAGTAGGGAACAGGTTAAATAAGTTATGGTATATCCAATTAGTATAATTCTGCGCAGATATTTAAAAAAGCTTCTGATGGGAATAATCTATCTGATAAATTAATAGATAAAAAAGCATGGTGAGGGGCACCTGGGTGGCTCAGTTAGGCGTCCAACTCTTGGTTTCAGCTCAGGTCATGATCTCAGGGTCATGAGATCAAGCCCTGCATCAGGCTCTGCACTCAGAGGGGAGTCTGCTTGAGATTCTTTCCCTCCCTCTTGTTTTGCCCCCTCCTTCTCTCTCGAAAATAAATAAATCCTTAGGAAAAAAAAAGCATGGTGGAATATGGTGTAATAATATGCTGTTTATAGGAGGGAAAGGGGAGGCTTGTATATGAATATATTATCTCCGAATGGGTACTCAAAAAGAAAACCCAAAAAGCAGTGGTGGCCTCTGATGAAGGGACTGGGACTACAGGACTGTGGTCAGGGGTGGGAGGGAGACTGACATTTCACCGTATTCTGTTTTGAAGTGAATTTTGTAGCATATAAATGAAAGTTGTTAGGACCAGGCTGCCCACAAAAGCCCACAAGGTTTGAGAGTAGCCCCTTAAAAAAAGGAAAAGGGAGCAGTCATTGTAAAATATACTCACGTGTAAGAGAAGTGGAGAGGCAGCTTGATGTGCTGGGTAAAGCATGTGGACTTTGGAGTTAGACTTGGATCTCAATTCCAACACTTGCTAGGTTTGTGACCTTTGGCAAGTCATTTAAACTCTTTGAGCCTTAGTTTTCTCTTCTGAAAAATAACTTTATAAGGCTATTAAAAGAAGGCTAATATTTGCCTGGCATATGGTAGGTAATAAAAAATGGTAGCTGTATTATATTGTTACATATCTACCTTTATTTCATTTTAACCAGGCTTGAGACAGTCAACCAAAATACACATGACTTCTTATTCATGCTAGACAGTGGCGCATAGTGGGGAAAGTACTAACTTTGGAATAAAATTTCCTGGGTTCGAACGCGCTCCATCACTTACTGATGTGCGGTCAGGTTAATCACTCTGTGCCTCATTTTCCTCATTTGTAAAATGGGGCTAATAATAGTTCCACCTTATAGGGTTGTTGCAAGGAATAAAGTAATGTGCATTTCAAATTAAGTTGTCACCTCCATGGAAACAACCTAGATGTCCATCAATAGCGAACAAATTAAATAAATTGTGGTACATCCAATTAAGGTAATTCCATACAGCTATGAAAAGCCTCTGATGGGAATAATCAATATGATAACTGGTAAATAAAAAAGCATAATGCAATATGGGTGTAAATGATATCTAGAAAAAATGTGCCTGGCACATAATAAACACCAGATAATTATTTGCTATTGTTGTTATTTATGTACGATAACTATTTCTGCTTCTGTTTTTATCTTGCCAAACAGGTTAGCCCAGGTACCTTTTTTTTTTTTTAATTATTCTACAGTTCCCACACTTTGGGGAATGTGGTGAGAGGAGGTGGGGAGCCGGAACAGGATTTTACTGTTTGTGTCTATGTGCATGTGTGCATGCTTGAGGTAAAGCCCACCTATATACAGGGAAGTGCACAGTTTTTAAGTGTTCCATTTGATTGATTTTTTTTTTAATGATGCCTACTTTTTTTTTAAGATTTTATTTATTTATTTGACAGAGAGAGAGAGAAGGAGAGAGTGAAAGAGAGAGAGAGAGAGCACAAGCAGGGGGAGCGGCAGGCAGAGGGGGAGGGAGAAGCAGGCTCCCCACTGAGCAGGGAGCTCCATGCAGGACTCGATCCCAGGACTCCGGGATCACAACCTGAGCCAAAGGCAGACGCTTAACCAACTGAGCCACCCAGGTGCCCCCATTTGATTGATCTTGACAAATATAAATACCTGTGTCACCAAGACACATTTGGGATACAGAACACTTCCACTGCTCTTGAAACTTTCTTCATAGCCTATTTTAGTTACTCCCTGCGCCTCGAGGCAGCCACTACTTTGATTTCCATAACCATAGCTTAGTTTTGCCTGTTCTTGGACTCCATATAAATGGAAGTGTCCAGTAGTACAACTTTAGTGTCTGAAAATTTTTTTTAGGTTCATCAAAGTTATAAGAATCTGTAGTTTACTGGTTTTTATTGTTGAATAGTATCCCGTTGTATGAGTGTACCACAATTTGTTTATCCTTTCCTTTGTTGATGGACATTTGAGTTGATTCCAGTTTGGAGCAAATGTGAATAAAGCTTCTGGGAACATTCATGTGCAAGTCATTGTGTAGACATATGTTTTCACTTATCTTGGGTAAACACCTAAGAGTGGAATTGCTGGATCATAGGATAAATGGATGTTTAACTTTATAAACAACTGTCAAAGCCACAGCACCATTTTGAGGAAACATTGGTTACAGGGTCAAAGAAAAGAGTCCACACGTGGGAAGAGTGTAAGTCAGAAATCATAACAATGTCTCCTCCATCTTCCACTTCTTCAGAGACAGAAAGCAGGGAGGAAGGGAGTCCCGGAGAGGTAGGAGAATATGATAGAGTCACCCATTTAGTAGAGGTAGAGCTCTTCAAAAAAGTTTAACCCTCCTGGCACATAAATTTATATTCTTATAACAATGTAGAAAGTACTTTTACTTCTACAATCTCTTTAGATCTTCACAACCATGCCACGGTGGGGGCAGAGCTGTGTTACAGTACTGCCTGTTACAAATGAGAAAACTAAAGCTCAGAGATGTCAGAATGACTTGCCCGAGATCCCATCACTAGTTACATCTGAGCTGGGGTCCAAACCTCAGTCTACGGATGAGAAGTTTCTTGCCCTAAGTTCTAGTTCAAACACTGATTAGCTATAGAACCTTGACAAAATTATTTAACTTCTCTGGACCAACTATACAGCGAGGATAATAATAGTACCCACTTCAGATATTGGGAGGTGGAATTGAGGTAACAGTTGCATCCTGTGCTTGGCACATAGTAGGAGTACAATAAATGTTCGTTGAGTTTGAATCTAAGGTAGGTAGGTGGGTCTGGGCCGAAGAAAGCATTAGTGTAAGATTTCAGTATCACAGTCATGCCCCCTCTCTTTGTTTGGTCTAGATTCTTACCTGGAAGGGAACTCAGCCAGAGACTCTTCTTCCTAATTCTCTTCTGCTCCTCCTATCTCCCACCTTCTATATCTCAACGTTTTGCCTCAGTGAAATGTGCTTCTGCTCAGAAAAATGTTGGAGGCCTCTGCTTATAATACAGATTATAAAGAGGGCAGGAAAAGATAGTAATGTAACACTTTTTTTTTTACTGCGGGGTTCTTTTTGAAAAGAATTGCAATCCTCTAAATTTTTTCTGAGCCTGTGTGCAATCCCGGAACCAACCGGTCATTATTTTCTGGACAGCGTGTTGGCTCTGGGCAGCCTGCATCCTCCTAGTCTCCTCCGTTTCCCTCCCAGTCACAGGACTGTCGGCAGCTCTGAGTCCTGCTACCAGCCCAGTGGCTACTGATAACCATCTCTCTTCCTTTTTGCTAGTGTCCTTTCTCAGCCTGATCATAATACATTTGTTTTGGTCATAATATGGCGAGCTCTAGAGAAACAAGAAGTCGCCCCAGCCCTGTTCTCTGTATAGATTAGTTGCATAGCCCAGCATTCTAAATACTTTTAAACCCTCCCTAATCAGGATGGTCCATTTCAGTAATAGTTTTGTTGTCAGAAATGTCATTGAGGTATCATGTAGGTTTCCTCCCATGGTGTTGTCTTAAAGGGACATTTCCTGCCTCCTTGGTTCCAGGCTCCCATCTCAGTCTTCAAAGAAGATAGCCTGAGATTCCCTGGCCCCTTGAGCCCTGGCAAGGACCTTTCCTGGTCCTTTCTGGAAAGTTCTGCCCTATGATTCAGAACCTACCCACGTCTTAGCACACAAGAGCTTATACTTTTCCTGCATTGGGTGATATGTAAAGAGCTTCCAGTTTGTGGAGAGGACAACTTCCACTTACAAGTTTTGAGTCCTTGAGCAAATCATTCGCCTTCTCTGGGCCTGAGTTTTCTTACCTGGGAGTGCTCATCAGTCTCTGCCTTTACTGTTTATTTCACAGGGCTTGTGTGGGCATCAAAAGACAATGTTTTGAAAGCCCTTTGTGAACTCTAAAATGTTGTACACACGTGTGCAGTCATTGCCGTTCCTTTTGGAACTGTGGCTGTAATCCTGCCTCCTCTTCCTGACCTGCTCCTGTCACTGACCCCCGTGCTAGGGAAACTGACCCATCCAGTGTTCTTAGAGGGAGCCTTGCTGCCGGGGGATTGTTTTCTTTATGAAGCGATCACTGTAAGGGAAGCGGGTTTTTGCTTTTGAATGTACAGCTGAAGAGCAAAGCTGCCTCCTGCCACATTTGCCCACAGGGCTTCCTGAGAGGCATGATGATGAGTTGCATTTTTTTCTGCAGACCGACGACAGCAATGGGGACTTGGACCCAGGAGTCTTGCTGACAGCTCAGACCATCACATCTGAGACCACAAGCAGCACAACCACAACTCAGATTACCAAGGTAACAAACCAGTTAGAACTTCCTTCTGGAATTCAGTGGCATGCCAAGCTTGCTGCCTCTCTCTGCAAGAAGGACCCTGGTCTAGAAGCAAGGGTTTTCAGCTCCATCCCTACCGAGCCAAATGAATCCAAGTGTCACAGGGGGAAAGGCTCTGCTGCTTCCCCAGCAGTAAAGCTAGGGGGACCCTGAGGGCACCCTTGCCTAGTTAGTAGTCTCATAAAGTCACCTGTGGCTGTTCTCTTTACACATCCACCTGTCTCTCTGGTCATTCCCCTATCTGGCTGTGGAGGTAAGTTTAAAAAGTCAGTTTAAGGACAGGTGTCATTGGTATTATTGTGCAACCATATTTTCCAAGTAAAAAATTAGAACTCAGGGCCCAACAAAAAGTTTTTATATCACGTCCAGCATCAAGGCCATGGGAACTATAGTTTGCATGGTGAAATATTGGAATTATTAGAATATTGTTTATGGGGGCAAGCAGGAAAAATTATCTAAAATTGGAACTACTCCCTGAAAATCAGAGACAGTCCATGTTTGCTGCAGCACTAGAGGAAAATATATTTGCTTGTAAGTAAGAAACTAGATTTCGGACCAAGCTCTGTTATCAAAACAGAAGACTGGAAGCTAGTTACTTAATGTGTCTAGACCTTGGTTATCCTCATCTGTCAATTAGGGAAACCTACCCACCCTGAGGGGATTACTTGAGGATCTTTTGATATCAATGATATGAAAGTGCTTGAAAATAAAGAGCCCAGTTTCAAGCTGCGTGACATTTTTGGTCATAGTCTTCTGAGTTTCCTCTTGAAAATAATCAAAATGTACAGGAAAAGAGCAGAAAGAAACACCTGTCTGTTTTGTTTACTCACTGAATTTCTGTGATGTTTGGGAGGAAGAAAAAGGGAAAAATAGAGATTTGTGACTTTCCATTTTGCTTATTAAAGATTTTAGCAATCTACGGAAATAGAGGTGTGCTCATTTTAGCAGGTGCAGCCAAGAGTTTGGACAAGTGGGTAAGAAAGCTATTCTAGACAGTACCCAGCAGCAGATGAAATTTTGGAGTAGAGCTTTCAGAATAATCTTTTACTGTTCCCCACCCCCTTCCTTCTTTCCTTTCTTTCTCATGTGACCACCTCTCTTTGGTTTCAGACTGTAAAAGGTGGGATTTCAGAGACCCGGATTGAGAAGAGAATTGTGATCACAGGAGATGCCGATATTGACCATGATCAGGTGGGACTGCTGAGGAGATTCTGGGCATGGAAGAGGTCCCTGGGCAGGAAGATGGCTGGATATAGGAGTTGGCTTTCAGAAGACACCTCTGCCAGCTTCATCCCCAGGGACCCCCTGGGCTACTCTAGCGCCTAAATGAGAAGGATGAAGGGAATCAGACCACGGAGGCCTGTGGGATGGGGGCTGCAGGTGGGGGGAGCGTGAAGTGTAATAGAAAGAACATGGGCCTTAGACTCAAAAGGCTTGGGTTCAAATCCTAGGTCTCCCCATATTCTAGCTCTTAACTTCCTAGGCCTCTGTTTCCCCATCTTTAAGATGGGCGTTATGTCAACTTCCCCTCAAGGTGGTTGTGAGAGTTGTGGGATATGGGATGTATGGTGTGAGGGACATGGTAGGCTCTGGGTGGGTGGAGCCGTTGCTGTTCAGGGGATAGTGTGTACCTCAACCTGTGCTGGAGACAGAAGAAGATAGCAAGACAGAAGGAAGGGGTGATCCTTGTCTGCAGAGGGCTGTAGTGGCAGAGGGGGTGAGGGAAGCAGAGTGAGGTGGACTGCCTGCGAACAGGAGCCTTGACTTCAAGTCTGTCCTACATCTGTCACTAGCTTACTGTGTGACCTTGGGCAAACCACGCTACCTCTGATTCTTTATTGTCTCCTAAAAGAGAGTAGGTTGATCTAGATAATTTCTGGGCCCTTCTGAGCACTCAAATTCTCTGTTTCTATATTAATTAGGTGCTAATTGTGTGCTGCAAGCAATTAGCAAATAATAAGGTCAGGATTAATGCTCCCAGTTCTCTGCTGGATGAGGTTGGAACAGTAAAGCTGCAGAGAAGAGGGGGTGGAGGGACTGCATGCAAATGCTTCTGGAATCATTGACAGCAGTGCTGGAGCAATAATTCCGTGGCCTTTATGCTGATACGTTGAGTGCCTAAAAAAAAAAAAAAAAAAAGGAAGCCTGAGCCACACTGCTGGCGGTTCCCTTGGTAGCAGGGTTGAGACTCCCAGCTGAGAACTCAGGCTCAGGGTCCCGGCAACAAGGCTGAAAAGCCCAAGTGCAGCCTGTTAGCCCCCAGCTAAGTAGATCCTGCTGCGCTACCAGCCTGCACCCACCTACTTGGTCTGGTTGATTTGAGCCCCAACTGTGTGCTCAGTCGGTGCTGGACAGCAAGAGCCGTGGGACCAGAAGGTGTTTGGGTTTAGAGTGAGACAGCCTTGGGTTGACTCTTGATGCCGCAACTTACTGGTTGTGTGCCCTTGAGCAAGTTATTTTACTTCTCTGAGCTGTAGTTTTGCCACCTGTAAAATTAAGATAATCATAGGTTTCTTTCAGGGTGGTTGTGACAAACACACTTGATAGCTCAGAGAGATGCTGCTATGTCCCTCAGTTCTCCTGGGTATGAGGGCTACATGGAAGGGCTAAGAGGTGGCATACTGTGGATGGGTGGAGAGGCACTTAATCAAGAAGTTGTGTGGTGCAGGCTTTCATTGAGAGATCGGTGTAGGCCAGAGTAATCAAAGAGAGGGCTTGGGCTGGGCCTTGACCCACGATTGGTGGGGTGGGCAAAAAGGATCAGGGACAATGACTAGGGGCCTATAGAGGTGGCACTTCTAAGAATGGCTTTCATGGAGTCAAGAGACCAAAAGAGGAATTTCCCTACTAGAAGTAGTTCTTTAGAGCCAGGGTCAACAGTCAGGTGGTCAGATCTAGCTAGAATCCCCATGTCACCATTCCCAAAGGCTCTTCCACCTTGGTGCTGTGAGCTTGAGGCTCAGAGACTTGCTGCACAATGAGAGAAGTGGTGTCATTGCTCTCACTTTCCCTCGGCATCATTTAGCTTTTCTAAAATGATCGAAACTCCTCCAGGTGTTAATACAGGGGCTCCCCAAAACTAAAGGACAGTGTAGTGAAGAAGAAAGCCTTATAGATTTAAGTTAAAATCCCTGCTGCATTACTTACTAGCTGTGAAACATTAACCACTTTATTTACCCACTGAACCTCAGTTTCCTTGTCTATAAAATGGAAACAATGAGGGGCGCCTGGCTGGCTCAGTCGGTGGAGCCCCTGATTCTTCATCTCGGGGTCATGAGTTTGAGCCCCACATTGGGCACAGAGCTTACTTTAAAAAAAAAAAAAATGGAAACAGTGCTACTACCCTAATTCATTTAGTTGTTCTGAAGAGGTGGCTCAGTTGGTTAGGCGTCTGCCTTCAGCTCAGGTCATGATCCCAGGGTCTTGGGATGGAGTCCCGCATCAGGCTCCCTGCTCAGTGAGGAGCCTGCTTCTCCCTCTCCCTTGGCTGCTCCCCCTGCTTGTGCTCTCTCTCTGTCAAATAAGTAAGTAAAATCTTTAAAAATAAAATAAAATGAAAAAATGAAGATTAAGTATATAATAATAATAATGTGCTTAGGCCAGTGCATGGCATGTAATAGGCTGTCCCACTCTTCCTCACTTACTTCCCTCTCTCTTAGCCAAAGAGATCTCTTCCTTTTTGTAGCATGCTTCTTTAGTTCCCTCTTCTGTTCTGAACTTCCCGGTGACCCTACGTTGAACACAGATTTTGCTTTGTCCTTCAGGCTCACTTCTTGAGTGAATCCTCTCAAACCCACCCAGCAGGTACAGCTATCACTCCTGAAGTCCCTTTATGATTGCTGGGCTAACCTGTTTGGCAAGATAAAATATGTCTGCTTAAAGACAACTCTAGCCTTCCCTGTCTCTGTGTTTTCAGTCCAAGAGCCTCTCTCTTCAGGATAGGGGAAGGAAGGCTGTTATCAACTCGCTTAGCCTAAATGCTGCCTTGGTAGTGCAGACAGAAAGATTCAATTTGCCAGAGAAATGATAACCTGAGACCCCTGCCTTCCTTCACCAGTCAGGCTGCTCTCTGCTTCACGGGCATGGTTTCTGTCTTTCTCAGGTCCTTGTACAGGCCATCAAGGAGGCAAAGGAGCAGCACCCAGACATGTCAGTGACCAAGGTGGTCGTCCATCAGGAGACTGAAATCTCTGAGGAATGACCTCAGGTAAGGGCTATTCTTGGTGGGGGGAGGGTGTTCACTGTCCCAGCCTCAGAGAGCCCTGAATAGGAACAGCGCCCAGAGGTGTCCACGCGGGGACTTAACCCAAGTGAAGGCTCTCTGCTGTCACAGGTATCTCTTGAGTCCAAACCTGAGAGGGCCAGAGGAGAACAAAACCAAGAAAAGCAGAACCTAGTGGTCTAGAAATGGGGGCTTGGGGCATAGAGGAGAGAGGGCTGAAGCTCGGAGGCCAGACTCGAAAATTGGAAGCAGGTAGCTGCTTTTGGGGAACCAGGAATCCAGATAAATTTACGCCTAGAAGTAGTTTACAAGTGACTCAAGCCATCAATCGCCAGGGGGCCTGGGCTCCTCAGTAAAACTGCTCAGGGCCTGCTTGGCACCTGGGACTGGGTGGCTGTCTCCCTTTACAGGATTTAAAAAGTTTGCTTTCTTTCCTCTTAGGAACTATCCTACCCCAACTCCCTGCCTGTCTCCCACCCAAGAGAAAACCAGCAAAATGATAAAGAAGCTTACCTGCAATAGTCAAGACATCAGGCTTTCACAATTACTCTAAACCACCAGAAAATTAATTTCGTTTTCTATTTGGAGTTTATACTGAGAGAGTCTTCTAGACATTGCTGATTCTTTTAATACCTTTTTCTATATTGTGATACCAGAAATTGTTCAACTTTTCACTCTATGGACTGTTTTTAAAGAGCTTTTTGTTTTTTTATGCGGTGGTTTGTAACCCCTTCAACCTAGCCTCTCCCCATTTATTTCCAACCCAGATACTGACAGGTCTACAGAATTCTTGAGGAAATCCTCCAGAGACTCTGTCAGCTGTGTTGGGGGCCAAAGCCAGCTTAATGGGGCGTCCCTGCTCCTCCCCTAGTTTTATACCCTTTCGACGTCAGCAGAAACTTCATGAACCAGCCCTTTCTCAGAGCCAACGATGTGACTTTACCATGTGAGGCAGGGCACCTGTCCTGATCCGCAGACCCCAGGGAGACATCCCTGCCCTTCTGTTGAGGGTGGTTTTGGTGAGGCAGAGATCTCTGCTAAGAATGTAGTATTGTTTTTCCTTCTTTCCTCCTGTTCGTTCTTTTTGGAGCTTCTTTAGATCAAAGACGTGAGAAGTTGTTTCAGATATATCTGATACTGTGAATGTTTGAACTGAACAAATCTGTGGCCTTCACCTTCCTGCCCTCCTTCCCCTTTTACCTCATCAGAAGCAGTGGCTCTGCTAAGTTCTCCCCCCACTTCCCATCTCAGGAGACCAAAACTCACACAAAAATAGGCACTTTTGGCTAAAAGCTCTAATGGCACATTTTTTGTAGTGATTTGGGCAAGGAAAGTTGATGAAGTTAAAAAAAAAAAAGAGGTTTTCTAGTTCTGGGAATGTGCACTTCACACAGGGGAATGGCTGAGTTTACCTCAGTCAGATCCCGCTAAAAAGTATTTCCAGGTGACCGACCCTGGGCCTTTTTCTTTAATCGTGGGATGACCAGAAATGTGACTCGGAGAGGAGGCTGTGTTCCTTGACCTTTCTTCTCCTGACCAGTACCTGCCTGCAGACACCCTTCTGGAGCAAGAGAATTGACTTTTAGGGGCCATCCTTCCCACAAAACCCCACGTGACAGGGAGCACAAACACCAGCTCTGCTCATTCCCACTCACCATCTGAGGTCTGTCGGGTGTTGTAGGCTTGATTTTTGTGGTGGTTGTGGGTTTATTTTACTTCTAATTTTTTTTTTTTTTTTGCTTGGTTTTGAAAATGGGACTGACTGATGAGCCCAATTCCACCATTCTTGGTAGATCTGGGGGCATTTTTATTCAGTAGTGCTTCTCTAATCTTCCAGCTGGCTTCCCACAAACACATCTGCCTGGAAGTTCTTAGAATCGTATGGTGGGACAGAGGTGGACTTCATGAGAATAGACGGCAGGTCACATTCAGCAGTCTCTGGGGGCTCAAGAGCCGTGAGCGAGAGAGAAAACTCTAAAACCTCTGCTCCCCACAGTGGGAGCCAGCCACATGTGTCCAAAGACTGGCTGAGTCTTGTTTTAGACAAACTCAGTTGGTTTGAACTGATTTCAGATGTGTGCATTTTGTGCATTTTTCGTTTAGTACTTCTGTGAGCCTGCTACTAACCATGAGGCAGCTCTCTCTGGAGAGGGACAGGAAGAGCTCAGGTGGGGCGCGAGACAGGCCTGGGGGAAAGGATCATCCTGTCTCAGGAGCAGACTTCTGGCCTGTGGGCATAGGGTCGGAAATGGTGGGGCTTGCTTGTTGGTGCCTAAGCCTGGGCCGTGCTGCCAGGAGTGGTAATGAGGTTGGGAATCCAGCTCACATCAAACAGCGTGTGACAGGAGCTTGCTTTCCAGTGGTTGTCCTGCTCAAAGAGCTACCAGCTCCCAAAGCGGACAGCTGTGGAATGAAGAGGGTGGGGGTGAGGAAGCGGGCCCAGCGTGAGCGTCACAAACCGGGCCCCCTGAGTTCTTGCTGTCCACACCGCTGACGGGGGCCTGCACGCCCCCTCGACTCTGTCACCAGCTCACTGTGCTTGTCTCTGCTTCCTTCACTCTAAGTTGGGCCAGAAGATCTCAAATGCCCTTCCAGCGCTGAGAAGCCACAGATTTGGACAAGCTAGGAAGAGGGTGTCCTTCCAAGACTCTTCCCCTGTCCTCCCGCTCTGGGAACAGATGTGGGGGTTTGACAACTGTTTGGATTTTTTTTTCTTCCTGCAGTTGTGTGTGCATTTGTGTGTGTGTGTGTGTGTGTGTGTGTGTGTGAAGAAAAACAGATTCTGTCCAGGTGGAAATGGTGAAGAGGGGAGGAGAGAGCTTCATTTCCAGGGTCAGAGACTTGGCAGCCGTTTTCCTGAAGTGACTCAGACACACCACAGTGACAACTCTCACTGCAATTTTATTTTTATTTCACTTGAGAAGACTTCCTCCAAGCCACACGAGGTCTCTGCCACCCACCCACCCGCCCGCCCACCCGCCAAGCAGGACCTAAAAAGCCAAGGGCCCACAGAACCTGGGTGCAGGGACCTCTCGGAGCCTCCGCGCCTGCCTGCCCAGGCCCACCCATCGCATGTTCTGCAGGCAGCTGAGGGGGAGGGGCCCCAGCCGCCCTGGGAAGTAGAACCAGAGCTAAGGCCTGACTGACACCAAGGAATGCTCCTGGGAAAGATCTGCCCAGGATCTCAGCCCCAGGCTGGTGGTTTTTACAAATCTTTCTGAAATGTATTATTTTGGTGACAAAAATGAAGGAGCTTTGTAAATTTTTTTAAAATTATGAATCATGTCAAGTAGTTGTTTACATTTCTTGACAAAATAGAACTATGGCAGCAGAATCAAATTGGCAAGATCCTTAGATTAAAAAGGCAATAATTAGGTCTGCTGTTTTGGCCTTTTGTAGTAAGAGAAGTGGTGTAGTGTTTAGATACGTGTTTGGTCTTGCTTCTTGTATTGCATTTTTCAATAAACTAAAAAAAACAAAAACAAAAACAGAACTGAATGTGTGAGAATTGATCAACTTTTAAAGTTCTCTTCTCCTACCAGCAGTCTGGGAAAAGTTCCACATGGGTAAGGGAGACTCAAATTTTTGACCCTAGAAAAGACCCTTTTCTAAATTAAGCTACCCACATTGGCCGAAGTGCAGCTTCAACGCTGTATAAAAGGAGAACTGGCAGATGCTTTTTGCCAGTTGGGGGAGATTTTGCAGCACAGGCCATGACGAAGGAGAGAAGGGGGCTTCTCAGACCTGTTCAGGGAGGGGCCGGACCCTCCGGAGGAAGGCTTTGGCAGTAGTGTAGCCCTAGGGGGTGGACCCTGCATGGCTGAGGGGAGAGAGGGGCTGAGATGGTGGGAGTTAATGCCTCAGCCCCCATCCCAGATGGCAGTGGAGGGTCTCAACTCTACCCCATTGCCCATCTCCCCTAACCCCACAACCGGTACTACCGTGGAGGGAGCCTGGCCCAGCCTGTAACATCCCAGCCAACCTACCTTACAAGTCTTAGGGGTCCTTGCCCACCACTTTGGATCTGCCGAGACACCTGCTGTATCTCCCAATCACCCTGACCTGGACCTCCAGCTGCCTCAGGTACCTGTCCAAGGCTAAGGCCACTTTTGGAGGGTTAAAGAGTTCCCGAGGCCGAGTCATGCTAGTCTCCAGACTCCACATGAAAACATTCACTCCAGCTGATTGAACCCTTGTGCAGTTGGCATTTCTCTGCCGACATGCAAGTCAGGATGCCTTAGCAGCTGCTGGGGCCAGAGCATCCATCTCCGGTCTGGGAAGTGACTGATGCATCTACTAGACTTTGGGACTTCTGGTCCTGTTACCACGGTCCATGCTGCAGCCCTCTTAGCAGGCTGTCCCCTGCTCTTCAAACCCGCGCTCCCAAGTTCCCTCCTCCTTCCAACTTGGCATAACCCCCCAGACTGAGGCGGTCCAGCCGTGGCCAGCTCCGGTGAGCACAGTCTCGAGCCGCTGGGGCCCCAAGCAGGAGCTCCCCGAGGCCCAGATCCAGAGACTTGGAATGTTCAATGCAGGAACCAGAGGGCTGCACGGTGATAATCACATGGCCAGTCTGGGTCCGTGGACCCCAGGGTGGGGGCAGCCCCGGGCCCTTCAGCGGGTAACTGTTGAGCAGGGCAGGTAACCCCAAGCGAGGATTAGCAGGCTCTGAACGCAGACTCCGCACTGATGGGACGGGTGAGGTACCCCGACGCGGGGACAGGTCCCAACTTTCTGGCTCTGTGCAGCCCATGGCTCCGGGAGTCCTGGGTCCAGGGCTGGGGAGGAGGGCGCAGTCCCAGCCGGGGCCGTCAGGGGGCCGGAGCGCCTGAGCCCGCAGCACCCCCTGGCGAAGCCGTCGCGTCTCCAGGTCGCGGTTCTCGTAGAGCAGCGTGTTGGCGCAGATGAACACAAACAGGCCGACGCCCATGACCACGGGCCCAAGGAGCCGCAGCCGCTCGTGCGGGCCGTGGCCCCGGCCGGCGCCGCGACCCTCGCGTCGCAGCTCGCTCAGGGGGGGCGCGCTGGCATTGGCAGCGCGCGGCCCTGGGACCCCGGCGCGGTGCGGCCAGTAGCCGGCCACAGCGATGCCCATGCCCACCAGGACCACGAGCGCCCCCAGCGCCGCGAACGCCCCCGACGGCGAGCGCAGCCGCAGCCGTGCCCGCACCCGCAGAGGCTCGGGCGGGGAGCGCGGGCGCCGGCGGCGGCCCAGGCGGCGGCCCAGGCGAGAGACGCGGCCCTCCGGGCTCCTCCGCACCTCCCCGCAGTCTCCAGGGCTCCCGGATGTCATCTCGCCGTCGTCTGGGCGCTCTGCGGAGAGATGAGAGGCAAGGACTGAACCGACGGGCCTTGGGTCAGAGCGCCAGATTGGGAGGCAAGATCCGGCTGCCTCGCCCAGGCCGCTTGGAGATCCCTGGCGGCCACCCCCGGATTTTCCCCGGCCTCGAGGCGGGAGCCGCCCCCGCTCGGGTTTTCCGCAGCGGAGCTCCGAGCCAGGGACGCGCGGCAGAAGCCGGACTTGGCCGGACCCGCGGGCGGAGAGGAGGGAGGGGGGCGCGGACTGCTACCTGGCGCATCCGCAGCTGCGGGGCTCCGGCCGCCTGCACCCTTTTCGCCAGCCCGCCGATCCCGGGTCTCGGGAGGTGTGCGGGCCCCCGGCAGTGGCGTCTCCAGGGTAAGTCCCGCCCGGGATCGACCTCACCCCCGCACGTGGGTGCACCGTAGTAAAGGAGGGAGGGGGCACTCACACCGCCCGGGTCAGCTGGGGTCGCTCGCGGGCCCCGCCTCCCCCCTACTGCGCTTTACATACCGCACCGGAGGAAGGAAAGGGTGTCACTGACTCCAGCCTTTTCCTGCCCGCCCCCTCCTTCAGACCTCCTCAGCCTGCACTGAAGCTGCAGCAGGAGAGACTTGAGCTAGACTCCGGGAAGACCGTTCTGACCAAGACCAGCGGCAGACTTTGCCCAGGATGGCTTTCAACTCCGCGTAGAAGAGGCCTCCCCTCCCCCAGCGGCCGGGCAGTGGCCAGGGCAGGAGGCAGGGGGCTGCAGGTGCTGGGCTGGGGGCCCTGTGGGGAGAACTCCCCCCAGCTCTCCCGTCGGCCCGGGCAAGGCTGTTCCCAGGTTGCAGCGTTTCCAATTCGAGCTCCTCGGGATGAATCATCCCCCTTTCCCGCCGCCTGTCCTCCTTTCCGGCCTCCTCCACCCGAGGCCTCAGTGGCCCGCGTCCCGGACGGAGCAGCACCGCCCCAGCACCTCAGGCCGCCCCAGTTTGGGCCGCCTGGCTTCAGCCCTTCCTGTTCTGGGGCCTAAGAACTGAAGCCGGGCCGGGTGAGGAGTAGCTGGGCTGTGTGTGGTGTGGCCCCCACGGAAGGGAGGTGTACAGTGTAGGAGGAAACGGGGGCCCCAGTCCAGACGCCCTGGACCGCAGGGGGGCAGGGCTAGGACCTCGCTGTCCAGTGGTGCGTCTTCACTCCCCCAGTCTGGTTTCTAAACAGCTTCAGCGCTGGAATGCGTGCCGAGGCCCCAGGAAGGAGGTCTTGCTACCCGACTCACTCCCCATCCGCACCCCGAAGCTCAAGGCACGACACCCCATCTCTGCCTCTGACAGGAGTGCCAAAGGCCCAGGGCCTAGCACGGAGCCGCAAAGTCTACGGCGTCCAAAGCCTGATTGTCACAGATGGAAACTGCGGCCCAGAGAAGGCAGAGCCCCCTGCCGGGGTCACACGAGGAAGGGGCTCCCCGGGACCCGACGCCGGGCCTCCGGACCCTAGCTAACGCTGTGCTCTTCCCGGCACAGCTACGGGAGCGTCCTGGGAGGAGGCAAGGGCCGTTCCCCGGTCGTCTCTGAATGTGGAGCCTTTTCCCCAGCCCGAAACCGCAGAAGTGACCACCGCGCCCCAGGCCAGAACTGGTGCCCCAGCCCCAACTCCGGAAAAGTCGCCCGGAGCCCCCGCGCGTCCCTGCGGGGAGGGAGGCGGAGGAGTGCGGAGAGACGGGCGCACACGTAGAGACCCCGACTCTGGAGGGCGTGAGTCCACGCTGGGACCGCAGGGGGGCAGAAACTTGGAGCCACAGTCGGAAGGTCTCAGGCCGCGGGAAGTTGCTCTGGGCCGGGTCCCTGGCACTCTGGGGTCCCGCCTCCGCCCGCGCCCACACGCCGCCCCGGGGGAAAGGGCGGACCGGGCTCCCGCCCCCCAGGGCCTTTCCGGAGGGAGGGGCCAAACAAAAAGTTGAGGAAAGCGGAGGGCGAACCCGGGGCCCTAGTTTTGCTCACCTGGCGCCGCCGCGCCGGGACGGGTCCTGATCCGAGTCCGCCCGCCGCGGCTCGGGGAACTGCCGCGGTCTCCTCGGAGCCCTGGCCCCCTGGCCCCGCCCCCTCCCCAGGCCCCGCCCGGCCCCGCCTCAGCCCCGCCCCCCGGGAGCCCCGGGGACTGACTGGCTAGCACCCCGCCAGGCCCCACCGCTGGAAGCAGGCAGCAGCTCGGGTCTGAGGGTCGCAGGTAAGCGCTGTGTGCTCGCCTGGTGACTCGGAGGATCCGGGGGCCCGAGTCCCCAGCTTGTGTCGTTCGCAGAGGCCTGGGAGGACCACCTCCTCCCACGTGGGTAAACTGAGACCTGGAGCTGGAGAGCCCTGACCGGCTCCGCAGCGAGCGCGCAGACAGGATTTTCGAAGCCCGCACGCCCTCCCGCGCCTGTCTGAGCCCCTCATTCCAGGCGCCCGGGAGAGGACTCGCGGGGGCGTCTGTGAGAGCCCACTGCTGCCCCGCGCCGTCCGGGTTGCTCCCCGGAGGAGGCGGCCGGGTCCCTGCTCCGCCCGGCCCCCAGCCTTTCCCCTCCATGATCCTCACTGCCTTCACCTGGAAAATGGGCTTAATGGTGTCCGCCTCACAAGAGGCGAAAATCCAGCGTTGGGGGCGGGTACACGACACGGGGCGCAGCCCCGGTAACCCCGCGAGCGCTCAGTGAATAGGAGCCCGCGGCAGGGGTGGAGGCGGCGGGGCTGAGCCGCCTCTCAGAGCTGAGTGAGTCTAACGGAGGGTCACGGGTCCCGCCGGCCTTCCCTCGGAAGATGCGCCCCATCTGGAGTGGGGTGGCGGCGTCGGCCTCCAACGCCGAGGCCCTGGGGGCGCCCCCCGCCGCGGGCCTGACCGGGCCGCCCAGCTCTCGAGCCCCGCCCGCCCCCCGAGGCAGGAATGCGGAGAGGAGCGAGGGGGTCGGCTGGCGGCCCAGTTTCCATGATGCGGGGGGCGGGCTCGGAGGAGGAGGAGGGGTGGCGCGGGCGGCCGGCCAGGCTCCGAGCCGGCCCCCCCCCCTCCCCGGGCCCTCGCAGCGCGGGCCCCTCGGGAGGAATTTCCGGCCTGGAATTGATTATAACCCGTCCCTCCCCCGGCCGTCAAGACCCCCCGGCCCGCGGGGGAGGGGGAGGGGCGGTAATGAGACCCGGCTGTGCGCCCGGGGCGGGGAGGGGGGAGCTCGAGGAAGTCCCCGGCCTGGGCCACCCCACCTCGCAGGGGTCACACGGCGCGGCTAGGCCTCGAACCCAGCTCGGCCGAGGAGACCGGGGGTGGCCTCAGCGCCCCGGGAGCTCCTTGCCCAGCCCTCGGGGACAGGCATCCCTGGGAGCGACCGAGGCCACCCCTGGTGGCGGAGCCTCCTGAGGGACCGACCGTGAGGCTACCGGCCTCCCGCGGAGCGGATGGGGCCGAGCCAGGGGGTCGTGTAGGGTCGGAGAGCCAGGCCGGGGTTGCCTTCCTGCCCCCGCGTGGGGCTGAAAGCTCCTGCGGCCTGAACTCGAGAGAGAAGTCCCTCCGCTCTGCGCCTGGGCTGTGGTTCAGGCTCCACTGAGGCGGTGGCCTCCTTCCTGTCCCCTCCTGCCACCTCCTTTGCTCGAGACCCCCAGTCGACTTCCATTCCCGCACATCGACCCCTCTACGCCCCCCACCCGGCCCTCGGGCACGCCCACCTACCGCTCGCTCGACGCCCCACCCGACGTCGTCTGCGGCCCTGTCCCCCGTGGCTGCTTTTCCTGGGGACACCACCTCGAGGCCAAAGCGCGGACAGTCTCCCGTCTTTGTCCTTGCGACGCCACCGGCCCTGGCCTTTACCGCTTGCTCTGCCTGCCCCTCCCGACTTTTCTTCCTCTGGGCCGCCTCTGCCCTCCCCTGACGTTGGGGCTCCGCGGGGCTGGGCCCACAAGCCCAGCCTCACTTTCAGCAACCAGACACCTCCCCAGAAGGGTCCCTGCTCCGAGCGATCATGGCCCATTCCTACTCCTCCTGTTCCCCGCCCTGTGAAAGACCCCACTGCCCACCAGAGGGCCACGAACACGGCAGGGGGAGGGGGTGTCACCTAGGCTCCTTCCTCTCCCCCATACCCGCCAATCTCCCAAGCCCTGTGCATCCTCTTTGGATCCCCAATTAGCTGCCTTCTCCCCTGGACCTAAACCACCCACTCACTCTGCTTAAAACCCTCAGTGGCTCCCGAGCCCTGTCCGAATGGAGCTTAAAATCCCTTCCCGTCTGCACACACTGGCTCCTGCCCCCCTCCACTCTCCTCCCTCCCCTGGTAGCTGAATTTGTTCTCATCCCCATATTTGTGCTCTGGCCTTGGGGCTTGGCAGGAACTCCCACTCCCCATCATCCCCTTGGTTCCTTCCGGTCCTTCAGACCTTATCTGCACCTCCCCTGGGCCCCCAGGGCTCATCAGCCTCGCCCCTCCCCACCCGGCCATTATACACCCTGCCCCGAGCTCTCCTTTGCTCTGCTCACAGAACTGAAATCCGTGTTTGGGATTTGCGCCTAGATCCTGTGTCCCCTCTGAGGGGAGGACTGGGTCTGTCCTGCCCCTCCCTGAGCCCTGGCCCTCCACTGACCTGTGTCTCCCCCACCCTGGGGGTCCAGCCCAGACAGCAGGAAAGGACTCAGCTCCGAGTCTGTTTCCCCATCTGCACAAAAAGCGGGGACTGATACTTAACCTCCCGGTGCCGTTTTGAAGCTTAGGTGAGAGCACAGATGTTCCGATCTGGCACGAAGTGGCTGCCCACCGAACAGCTGGTCCCTCCTCTGACCCCGGGGTTTGGGGCACAGAAGCCGGTATTTGGGAGTTGGAGAAACCTTCCCTGGGGTCATCTGGAGTGGTAGTGAGAAAAGGGCCGTCTTTCCCTCAACATAAGCCCACTTGATTCTCTCGAGAGCTCTGGGAGGCCTGTGATAGGCCTAGTTTACAGAAGCGGAAAGCGCCTCAGAGAGGCCGCGCAGACACACAGCCAGGCTGCTAAGTGCTCTCCCCCTCCACAGAGGGAGCGCCATGGCAGATGTGTGGGAAGCCAGTGGCCTTAGTACAGGGACATCGGTTCCCTCCTGGATCTGCCTCTGTGTGACCTGGACTCCTTTACTTCTGCACCAGGAGGGGCCTGGGCGAGGTGTCCCCTGAGGCCAAGGTGGTCAGCATTTCCACCCCAAGCTTCTCCCGGGGCGGGGGGGGGGGGGCGGGGGCGGCAGGGAACGGGACACAGGGATCCTGAGGTCCCTGCCTCCTTGAGGCTCCCTGTCCTCTCTGAAAGCCACGATGGGGAGGGAGCAGCTGTCATGTCCTGCCTGTCACAGCCCCACCCGGGGCCACAGAAGAGCCAGGCCCGGGGAACTCATCTTCTCTCATCTCCAGTTTAGGAACAACCCTGCTGGCTGGGTCCAGGCTGCCCCAGATTTCCTGCCTGAGCCCCAGGGGTGTCTAAAACCATCCTTGTCTCTGGGCCGTCCCAGAAGCACTTAGAGGACACAGCTGAATGCCCATGGGGCCCCAGCCCAGCAAGACCACAGCGTCAACTAAGAAGGAGAGGAGAGAGCACAGGGGCTCCAAGACCCAGTTTTGATGCTACTGCTCAATCACTGGGTGAGTCCGGGCACATGACAGGAATCCCTCCGTGCTCCTGCCTCTGGAATGGGTCCTTCACAGGAAGAACTGGTGGGCCGATTCAATAAGAAATGATTGGCAAGTAGAATCCAGAACCCCAGGGCCAATGCCCCATTTTATAGGGGCAGAAACCAATGCCCAGAGAGGCACAGTGATTAGACCAGGGTGACCCAGCCTGTGAATGACAGAGCTGGGCTTAAGGCCCCACAGTTACAAGTCCCCACCCCGGGCTCAGGCTTCAGGGGTTGCTGGGATGGGAACCCCAAGTCCATCCCCCCACCCGTGGAAGCTCTGAGCTGGGCAATGGCTTCCCTGGTATCTCTGTGCCACTGGCAAAGCTCCTGAGAAGAATGAGCTCCCCATCTCCATTGCTCTTCCAAGCCCAGAGAAGAGAAGGAGCACAGCCTGGGTGACACTGGGAAGGCCAAGGAGATGAGACCCTCCT
Source organism: Zalophus californianus (assembly GCF_009762305.2). Taxonomy (NCBI): domain Eukaryota; kingdom Metazoa; phylum Chordata; class Mammalia; order Carnivora; family Otariidae; genus Zalophus; species Zalophus californianus. The sequence goes on from NC_045598.1 coordinate 21,843,411, forward strand.
GGGGGAACAGAGCAAACCCAGCCTCCTGCCTGAGTCCCTAGGGGAGGGATGACGGTAGGAAGTCGCCATCTTGTCAAGCTCCCCCTGGCTACCAGCCCCTTCATACCTGTTACCTTCCTAAGTGTGCAAGACAACCCTGAGAGGGAGGTGACACTATCACCCCTTGTCACCCATGCAATATTACACTACGTCCCACTAGCCCTGCAACCGTGGCCAAGTCAGTTCACCCCTTATGGCTCTGTTTTCTCCTCTGCAAAGCAGGGACAATGGCAGCAGGTGGGCAAAGCCTCTAATGAGGAGGGTGCTCCGCAGGAAACACGGTGGCACTGGAGCTTTTCTGGTCTTCGACTGGCTCTTGTCCATCAGTTTCCTCTCCTATATAATGTGAAAATGAGGCTAGTATCCCTTCAGCCACCTGCTCTGGGGACCAGAGAGGAGCCAGCCCTGGGCCCCATCCAGTTGAGTCAGGGGGTGAAGTGAACAGAGCATCCACCAAAAGGTGAGGAAGTGACAGCCGACTCCATGTGGGGGGCAGGCAGCAGGGAGGACTTCATGGAGGAGGGGGCCTTCCTGCTGGGTCTCAGGGTCAGCAGAGTTACCCAGGCTACAGAGGGGGAGGATATTCCAGGCAGCAGGAATAGCAGGTGGACAGCCTGGAAGCATGGGCGGGGGGCAGGTGCTGGAGAGGGAGCGGGGAATGGGATGAAGGGCTCAGGGCCTGATCACAGGCCTCCTCAAACACCAGGCTTGGGGTGTAGGGCTCAGCCCTCTGGCACTGGGAGCCATGGGAGGTTTTAAAGCAGGGGAGTAGCCTGATCCCTATGTACCTGGGGAAGGACTTCACAAATTGTGAGCGTGGCACCTGTAATAGTTTCTTGAGCACAGAGAGAAGGTGCGGGACATGGAGCCCCAGGCCCACCCAGGGGCAGGTATGGCGCTGGGGAGGCTTGCCCCCTGCAGTTGGGCTCTGGTGGCCCTGGGAAAGAACAGCAGCCCACTGCCTCCCCATTCCCACTGCCTCCTCCTCTGGTTCTGTGCCTGAAGCCGGCTGCTCTGGCCCCCTCCCACCCTGACCCTTCCCAGCTCTCTTGCTTTGCCCCCTCCCCTGGGACCCTCGAGGCAGGAATGAAGGAAGTGATTTTGAGAAGAGCCCAGACTTAGCAGTCCATGACTAAGGCTTGACCTGTGGCCGGGCCACTTACGGGCTGTGTGACCCAGTGAAGATGGTTCTGTCTTCCTGAGCCCTCTTTTCCATGCTCTGTAGAATGGAGAGATGCTGTAAGCCCCCCAATCCCAGAAGCATTGGGAACATGAAGTGGGTGGTTAAGGACCCAGGCTCCTTCCATCTTGTTGCTCTGCCATTCCTGAGGTGTGGCACCCACCTTGTCTTCGTGCTTGAAAATGCTCACTATCCCCCCTCCCTGAGTCTGGGTACCAGCCAGGGAGAATGGGGCTGGGAAAGGGGACTGTGCTCCCCACCCCTTAAAAAGGCACAGCCCCGCATGCGCACGTCCAGAATGCTCCCTTCCCATTGGTCAGAACAAGGTTGTCGGCCACACCCAGCCCCAAGGGAGGCTGGGAAATGCATTGGGAGACAACTAGGAGTGCTTGCTAGATAACCACCGGGGATGGGGCTCCTCCGTTTGGTGACAAATCACACTGGTGATGAGGCAGTGGGGGAGCAGAGGTTGACCCCTCTGGAGCCAGGGAGTCAAGGTGAGAATCCTCCAGGGCAGGTCGGCGAGGGCAAGGGAGCCCGGGAGTTGGCAGCAGGCTGGCCAGCCATCTTCCGCCCTTTGATTGTGCCAAGAGAAGCCAGGGGCTCCCTGGGAGCTCAGTCCATCTACTACCTGTCTGTCACCCGGCCCTGCGGAGAGCAACTCTCAGGCTCTCAGGCTCTCAGGCTATATGGTCGTTTCTCCCACCCCAACACTACAACCCTGGGCCGGTCCCAGTTCTGTCAATATCATGGAGTCAAATGCCAGCTTCCGGATCTTGAATAAAGTACTTTGTAAAGTCAAAGTAAGAAGGCCCACGGAGGGTGAGTGACATGCCCAAGGTCACACAGCTAGATCATGTGTCAGGTCGCCCCGATTCGCCTTTCCCCATCCCCAACTGCAGGACTGCAGTTCCAGGGCTTGGTTCCCAGGCCTGGGGGCGGCGGGAAGTACGCCAGAGACACAGCGCTGGAGCCAGGGCGCCGGTGGGGGTCCTTGCAGAAGCCTGGGCACCGCAAGCAGGCGGGGCTCGGCCGAGGCCGGCGTCGGCGCCACCTGGCGGCGAGGCCCTGCACCTGCGCCCGCGCAGCCCCCGCCCCACCCGCGCGCGTGCCTCCCTTCCCGGTGCCGAGGGCCGCCGCGTTCGCAGCCGAGAAGCCGGGCCGGGTCCCCAGCCGGCGATCCTGGAAGCGCACGTGTGCTCCCCGGGGCCTCATCCGCGGTCACGGGCCTCCGACAGAAAGGACTCGGCCTGGGGAGGCCGGGCTGCGCGGGGAGGGAGGACACAAAGGTCTGTGGCCGAGCCGAACGGGACGAAACCCGGGGCGGGGGGTGGGGAGGGTGGAGTCAGATTTACCCCGCGTAGGAGCCCCTTCCAGGCGCTCCTGGAACACGGGCTCCCGTCCGCAGCACAGGAAACTGAGGCACAGAAACCCCAAATGGTAAGTGACCGAGCTGGGCCGGGCCCAGGACTGCTTGATTTAAACCCAAACTCTGGCCCTGGATTACCTGCCCGGGGCTCAGCAGTGCCCTCCCTCCAACCAAGCTTGCCTAGCCCAGCCCCTAGCTTGGGTATCCAGCCCAGGCCTGTAGAAGTTTGCTTTTTTATCAGACAGGCCACAATCCTGAGATGTTTGCGAGGACTGTCTCACCACTGCAAAGCGGACCAGAGGGCCAGGGAGCTCCTGCCCTCCACTTGGAATGCTGGCGAGGCAGGGAGCAGCCAGACCCCGTGGAGACCGCATCAGCTCATGTTAGGGACCAGGAGACCCAGGAGGTGGCTGGGCTGCAGTGGGCCCCAGCAGGTGCCTCCCTCCCTGTGGCAGGGCTCCAGGCCAGGTCTGTCTGACTCCTGAGCCTCCACACAGAATTGGGAGATAGGGATACGAATTATTGTCCTTGTTTTACAGATGGGAAACTATGACGCAGGGTTAAGTAACTTGTCTGAGGTCACATGCAAGAAGGTAGCAAGGATCCTACCCTGCCTAGAATCTCATGTCCTCCTCTAAGATTGGGACAGTGTGCTGACCTCACAAGGGTGTTATGAGGACCAGGTCACTTGACAGGTGTAAGCCCCCTCCGCCGGGCCTGGTGTGGAGTCGGTGCTGGATCAGTATTAGCTCAGTCACTTGACCTCCTACTGACATTCTGCAGGAACCTCATATCTTTTTCCAGTACAAAGAGATATTCCAGTAAGAAGAAGTAGCCAAAAGGACAAGGAGAAAACGTCCTTGGACGGTCACAGGTCCTGGCAGTTTTTTCACAGGGCCCCCAGCACCTCCAGTCACTAAGCTGAGGTGGCCCTGCGAGGGCTGCCAGGCACCCGCCTCGATGTTGAGTCCAGCACAGATTTCGGGCTTGGAAGAACCACTGATGATGCTCTAAGAGGCTCCTCAAATCTCTTGTCAAGAGAAGCTTGAGAGAAAACATTAGGATGACTGAAGGATCATTGAAAGAACCTACAGTCAACTTAAAAGCAGCTAAAGGACAAAAATAACACCACGTTGTAGTCACTGATGTGTGTGGCCCTGAATTTTTCATCTTTTTCCAGTAATTCGCGTCTTCCCAATGAAGGTGGTTCAGTAAATGATATTTAATATCCAAGCCTTTGTAAGACTTTTCATGGAAATAAATTCCTGAATGGGGAAGGGGACTTCGGAGGCTGGCTTGAGTGGGTGTCCTGTCGGCGTGGGCAGCTCTTGCTGCCCATCCTGTTCTAAATACCGCCTCCCGGGGAAACACCTTTGTGCTAGGGACTCGCTCCTTTGTGTTGTCCCCTCAGGAGGACAGCAGTCGGGAGTCCAAGCCCTGCAGCCTCCAGACTTCCCTCTCCCTTCTGGAGCTTTCTGGCCACAGGTCAGGATCACAGTGGGGCCGCAGGTTCCATATTGAAGGCCAGGTGTAATGCACAATGGGGGTTCTAATGTGCATTTCTGTAGGAACGTCCCCAAGGTTCTGATTAGACTAAGAAACACCCGGGGTTCCTGGAAAGTGGGACTTGAGGATAAATTATTCCATCTCTCTCAGGAAGAAAGAGATTTGGGTTCTGATAGGATCTGATTAAATCCCCACTTGCCTTGGGGTGAGACTGTTGCACTGTGAGTATAATACACCTCCGGGAAAGCGGTGACACCTGACCGCCCCTCTCAGTCAACTGGCAGGAGGCGGCGTCCCCTGTCGCGGCCAGCGCGCGCAGAGGCCCCCGTGTGCGCCGAAAGCACACACAACCTCTAATACTATAGTTTTTTCAAACAGCTACCGTTTAGCGTGGCCTGACTGAAAAGCTTACACACGTGGAATGAGTTTGTGCGCACGTGTGTCGGGCTCTCGGTCTGCGCCGTCCCCGGGCTGCCTCGGGTGGCTGTGACCTGCTCGCTCCACCTGCGGGGTCCTCGGTGCCAGAGACGCGCCGCGGCTTCTCCACGTCACTGGGGGGCAGACTCTGGGGGCGCTTCTCGTTCGGGGCTGTGCCAAAGCCAGCGGCGCAGGGCCTTCCTGTGGGCGCCGCCTGCGCGCTTCTGGCCGGTGCCCCCTTCCCCCGCCCCCCCGGGGCCGGGCTCCTCCCGCGCCTCGCAGCCTCGTGGCGCCCGAAAGCTTCCGCGTGCCGCAACCCGGCCATGTTGCCTCGCCAGGTTTCTCTCCGGGTTCCCGTACCGAGCTTGGAGTGATTTCCGTTTCTTCGGGCGCTAGCGTTGACAGGGAAGCCCTCTGTAACTTGCTGAAGCTTCTCGAAGACTAGCCCGTGTCTGGTTCATCTTTTTTAAATCCTCCTCAAGACGGGATAGCACAGCTGGCGCCGAGGGATCTAGGCTCGGCCCTGCCGCGTCGCCTGGGTTCTTGCCCATTGTCCAGGCAGGTCGTCCCGCTTCCGCCGAGGGGGAGAGGAGGCGCCCGGGCGCCGGGGGGACCGGGAAGCACAGGGTTCGGGGCCCTCATCAGCGCAGCTGCCGCTCTGCCCCCAGAGCTTCCCATTTGCCCTCAGAGGCCCCTGACGCTCCTTCAAGGAGGCCGCTGGGGGGCGGGCTGGGGGCGAGCAGGGATGGGAGTGCCGTGCGGCCGCCTCGGCTCTATCCTGGGGACCGTCCCCAGGGCCCCACCCGACGGGGGCCACCAGCCTTCAGCGCCTAACTCCACGCTTGCGACAAGGACACGGTTTGGACAGACCTCCCTCGGTGAGCGTGTCTTGTGCGGTGGCCCCTGAGCCCTTCCTTCCTCTCGTTGGTTTGGCTCTCCTGGATTTCCGCCTCCCCTCTGGTGGCCTGTAATTAGGGGGTTTGAGTTGTCGTCACCTCCTTTTCTTGCTTAAGAAAACGCAGACTAGGAAGCCGCGGGGTTCAGCTGGTGAGGCCCCGCCGTTCCCACCTGCGCTCGGGGGGCTCCGGTCTGTCTGCCGCTGCAGCTTTTGGGACCTTTGGATAAAGCTGGCTGTGTTCTAACTGGAAACGGGGAAATGACAATTCGATTCCCGAATGCAGCCCTCGGGGCTGTGTTCTCCAAAATCGGGCCATCTCTTTTTGCCGCCCTGCTTGGCCACAGTATTCATTAGACTCTGGAGAAAAATGACCAATGAAGGGATGCATAAATTATAATGTATTTGGAAATATGGGCGTCTTGTTTGCATATTTGTGTGTCCATATATGTTGTAAATGTGAGCTATCTTCTCTACCTCGGGATGGTGTTGCTAAAATTAGTTTGTAAAAGATCTCTATTTAGTTGGTTTAAAGGCAAGTACTTGTAAGGATTGGGCATTCTAAAACTCAAGTTGCCATGATCTGGGAAAATATTTGACATTAAAGCTAATTTAAGGTCGGTGGTTTAATGAAAATGAACAGATTTTTAGAGTTGTCAGCATTAGATGGAGAACTGTTCTGCCGTGTTTACTGCGAGCCGGGCAGGTTCAGGTCACCTCTCCTGCAAAATTTGTTAGGAAAGGGGAAAAAAAACCTTACAACTTTGTCTAATGTCTCAGTTTTATGGGCAATCTACACGTAATTGTTGAACAAATAAGCAGATGTAAATAATTACTAAGCATAGGTTTATGTGCTCGGCTATTACAGAAAAACTAGTACAACAAACTGCTCACGATGACTAGTAGAAACTAAGGTTTTTAGGAGCTAAGAATAAATGTAATCACGACTACTAGAAATAATAAGAGAAAGAGCTCGATGCAAAGAAATGAGATTGGTTATTTAAAGAGGGAAAATGTAGGACGAAATCTGAACGTAAAAAGCATAGCTGTAGAAGGAGAAGGCATCTTTGCCTTCTTTGCCTTCAACAAAGAGAATTTGTTGTGGCTGGGACTGAGGATGAGTTCAGAGATCAGTATGTAAAGCTTGTTAAGGAGTGATCAGCACCCGGGGAAGGGAAATGTGGGGAAGAGCAGGACCAGGTAGATGTGGTGCAGTGAGCCAACATCCACAGAAGCCTCAGCTCATTCTCTGAGGTTCTAAAAGTTAGATTACCCTTCAGAACTGTCGTAAGTTGTGGCAAAGGGCTGGACTTTTATACCCTCCTACTGAACAGTCATTGGATGTGACCACCTGGGAAGAGGGCATGACCTTGACAAGGCAGCTGTCTGCAGTCAAGGCAGTCCCTGATGGCATCTAGCTGCTGAGGATTGCGGGCAGCTTCCCCACAGCTGAGAACCCTTCATTTCTGGTGGGGATTCTGGTCAGCACATCCCAATACTCACACAAACTCAGATCCATGCAATGCCCTGCATGTTCTTGTCTCAGTAAGTATATATCGGGGCACCTGGGTGGCGCAGGTGATTAAGTGTCCGACTCTTGGTTTCGGCTCAGGTCATGATCTCGGGGTCGTGGGACTGAGCCCCAAGTTAAACTTTGCGCTCAGTGCAGAGTCTGCTTCAGATTCTCTCTCTGTCCCTCCTGCTGTGCGCGCTCTCTCTCTAAAATAGGTAAACAAGGGACACCTTGTGGTGGCTCAGTTGGTTAAGCGTCTGCCTTCAGCTCAGGTCATGATCTCAGGGTCCTGGGATCGAGTCCTGCGTCAGGCTCCCTGCTCTGCAGGGAACCTGCTTCTCCCTCTGCCTGCCACCCCCCCGCTTGTGCACGCGCGCGCTCTCTCTCTCTCTGGCAAATAAATAAAATCCTAAAAATAAATAAATCTTAAAAAAATAAGTATATATCAACATAGGAGCTGACAGGGAGAGAAAAAGGAGGAACTGCATAATTTAAAAAAAATTCATCTTATTGGAGTGCCTGCCTGGCTCAGTTGGTGGAGCAGGCAACTCTTGATCTCAGGGTCACGCGTTCAAACCCCACTTTTAATTAAACTAGAGTTTACTTTAAAACAAATAGGGCACCTGAGTGGCTCAGTCGGTTAAGCGTCTGCCGTTGGCTCACTTCATGATCCCGGGGTCCTGGGATCGAGTCCCACATCGAGCTCCCTGCTCGGCAGGGGAGTCTGCTTCTCCCTCTCCCTCTGCGCCCCACCCCCTCCCGTTCGTGCTCTCTCTCTCTCTCAAATAAATCTTTAAAAAACAAAAACAAATCAGGGCACTTGGGTGGCTCAGTCACTTGAGTGTCTGACCTTGATTTCAGCTCGGGTCATGATCTCAGGGTCATGAGATTGAGCCCCACACCAGGCTCTGCACTTGGGATTCTCTCTCTCCTTCTCCCACCGCCCCCCCCAAAACCCAAATAAACAAAATTCATCTCTAATTATTAAAGTGTTAGGTGTCACAAAAATAACCACATTTCCTTGATTGCATTGTAATGAACTCTAACCACATCTTTAACCACAGCCGGGTTTGAGTTTTTGGTCATTTGCGGTTCTACTCTGACACTCTTGCAAATGTCTCAGTTTTAAGAAGATTCATGGAGAGGACTTTGACAAATACGGGGCTCTGATAATTTCTGGAACTAATGGGAAGACTGCATTCAAATAGAATAAGATTTGATAACATGTGACTGGATGATTTGAGGAAGATGAGCTGTCAAAGTCTCAAATGCCAAAGAAGGTTCTCGAAATAATGACAAATGCATGTTCCTTTTGTACACTGGAGGAGGTTTTGTTAGTAAGAGCAAAAGACAGAAAACAAAGGCTTCCGAAGATGGGTGTAAGCTTGGAGCGTTGATGGGGTTCTTATTTAAGACCTTTATGCCCTCCGAGAGATTGAGGCTGAAAACCTGTTTAAACTCTTTGTCAACCTGCTTTGCCCTGTCATTTTTGCTCATGAACCTTTTTTTTTTTAAAGTTTTATTCATTTAAATAATCTCTACACCTAGCGTGGGGCTTGAACCCACAACCCCAAGATCAAGAGTCGCATGCTCTTCTGACTGAGCCCGCCAGGCACCCCTGCTCATGAACTTGTTAAAGCAGGTCCAGCAGTGGCACTCTTTGGGGGAAGCCAAAAATAGGCAGATGACAAAAACAGAATTCCGATTGGAGGAGACTCACATGTCTTTGTAGTTGGAGATGCAGGCTTGGGAAGAGTCTGACCCTACAGGCAGCGTGCAGCATTGCTCCATGAGGCGTGTGTTTGTGGTGAGAACACACCTCTGGCTTGATGGTAACTCTTTCAAAAGCTAGTTTTTCTGGAGATTTTGCTTTGGAAGCTGGTGCCCTTCTACTTGGTGATCAGAGTATTTGTGGAATAGATGAATTTGAGAAGATGGCTAATGAACACGAAGTCTTGTTAGAAGTAATGCAGCAGCAAAGCATTGAGGCTGGTGTGGTTGTGCAGCCTCCCTGCGAGAACTTCCAGGATTGCTGCTCCAAGGCCAATTGGAGGACACGACAATGAAGACAAATGGCTCTGGGGTGCCTGGTGGGCTCAGTCGGTAGAGCATGCAACTCTTGATCTTGGGGTCATGAGTTCGAGCCCCACATTGGGTACAGCATTTGCTCAAAAATTAAACAGCTTCTGAGAATTTAAAAAGGGAGAGAGCCTTGTTGTCCAGATTTGACTTTGTCTTTAGCCTGGTACACTCCAAATGAGAAAGAAGCACAACCACTTTATTGTGATTGTGTGCACATGTGATTGCATTAAGAGCTGGAAAGCAGAGAACCATGGCAGCTCATATGAATCCTCAAGATTCAAACACTTCTGTACTTGAAGTGGTTTCTGATAAAACATCATGAGAAAGATTAAAGGTGGTTCCTGGAGAAACCCAAGATCCAATCCTCACCCATGATTGAGAAAGCACACTGGTTATGCTCGGCAGTACTTCCATCCGAGGCCATCCATGGAAGCTGCTCACATTCCTCAAGATTTTTACCTGGAGCTCTGGAAACAGAGCCAATTGTTAAATGGCCCACCAGTCACTACCAGGCAGCTGGGATCTCTTATTTGTCTAACAGAGGCCCAAGCAAGGTCAGAAGGGAGAGAGGAAGCAACCAAAAAAGATGCTGAGGATTTCAATTTCATCAGCTTCTGCAGATTGCCAAAGAGCAATAAACATTTCAGGATGCTGATTTTGAAAATTTTCTTGGATCACTAAATGACCAAGGTTACTTCTTGCAAAAAGGCCCAAAGGTTTACCACCTTCAAACTGGTAATTTTGCTGAAGGACTACCTGGGACCTCCTGGAGTTATTAAAGAATATGGAAAAAAACAACCCCCAAACTTCTGGAAGATGAGATCCCAAAAGTAGTAATAGGAAAGGTGTTGATTATATATTATTTTAGTGATTCTTGTTTGAAACATTGCTGGTTCTCTGATGTTTGTTCTTCCAGATTTAAGAACATTTTTTTCTCTTAAGCTATCTATGACTTTCAGAAATTTGATAAAATAGTCCTTTGTAAACACACATAAAACATTTATCTTTCGACCCTACTCCATCCCTCCAAGATTCAGAAACTCTCAGTGAGTATTCTTACGTTGGGGGCCAGGACACAGACAAGGACAGGAGCGGGGAGGGGAAATTGACATGTGTTCTGGGCAGGGTTTGAGGTTTTTGAACTTTTTCTACAAGGAACAGAGTGCATGCTGCTACATTTCCTAATCGTGAACTGAAGTGAGCTGGTCACCATGCGGCTACTCCTGGCTCTTGCTGTCCTCCTGGTTTTGGATTCTTCAGTTCAAGGTTGTCCTGTGCAGAGAGCCAGGTACCAGTGGGTTTGCTGCAGTCCTGACAGTAATTCTGCAAACCGCATGGATGAGAAGGGGCCAACATTCAACCTACTTCCTGGTGAATCCAACAGAATCCTTCCTCCAAGGACTGACCCTGCTTCAATGACAAGATCCCAGAACTTGAATGATGTCTTCCCTCTTTCTGAGGGCTATTTTGGATCTGGCTCTGGCTCTGGATCAGGATCTGGAAGTGGCTTCTTAACTGAAACTGAACAGGAATACCAAGCAGTAGATGAAGAGTGTTTTTTATTACAACTTTAGGCCTCTCAAGAGAAATCTGCCATCAGACAATCAGGACTGGGGCCAAGATGGACCAGAAGAGGATTTTATTATATGAAAGAGAGGGTTTCCCATCTTCATGTCAGGCAATACATCCAGTATATTTTATGTACCATAGTTAAATGATTAATTTTAGAACAAAGTTTTATAGAAATTTTAAAACATCTGAAAAAGAAGTTTAGGTTTTATCACCTTTCCCCCTCATGAATTTTTTTTTAAAGATTTTATTTATTTATTTGACAGAGAGATAGCACAAGTAGGGAGAGGGAGAAGCAGGCTCTCTGCTGAGCAGGGAGCTGGACGTGGGGCTCGATCCCAGGACCCCAGGATCATGACCTGAGCCGAAGGCAGATGCTTAACCGACTGAGCCACCCAGGTGCCACCCCCCCATGAATTCTTAAAGCTTCCTTTATCTATCCTATTATCCTGGAAAATACCTGTATTTCCTTTGTATCATATTCAACCAACATCACTATGAAATTAACTAGACTGCCCATGTCTATAAAATTGCTTTAAAGAATAAATTATACTGGCTTTTTAAAAAAGATTTTATTTGTCAGAGAGGGAACACAAGCAGGGGGAGGGGGTGCAGCAGGCAGAGGGAGAAGCAGGCTCCCGGCTGAGCAAGGAGCCCGACATGGGACTCCATCTCAGGACCTTGGGATCATGACCTGAGCCCAACCAACTGAGCCACCCAGGCGCCCCTATACTGTTTTTGTTTTTTTTTTAATTCAGTTCAAGAAGCAAGTTGACAGGGAATACTTCATATCTAAGTCTTCAGAACTGACTCTGATTGTGAATTACAGATATGCCTCTTTTCTTATGAAAAACCCGGATGAAACAGAGTGAAATTTATGGAGTGGGTATTTGACAAGACCAGTGTAAAGTGTATTGCTTAATGTTACCATCAGTTGTGTTTGCAGAGCTGATGGACATTGTTGAGAAGTGTGATTGCTGTTACAGTTAGAAACTGAAGACCCAAATTAAAGCAAAATTGTGCTCTCAGTACTTCCTACTGCTTTGCTTCCCCCCCCCCGATATCTGTGTATTTTCAAATCTTACTGTATTAAAGCAGAACTATAATAATAAGAAAAAGACACAATTGGAAACCTCATACGACCAAGCCACTGGAATGTCGTACTTGAGAGACAAAAGCACAGACTCAGATCTGACCAGACAGCTTTTAGGAGCTAAGGCTGACTTGGGGTGCCTGAGTGGCCTCAGTGGCTCTCCCTCTGTCTCCCGGCTTGTGCTCTCACACTCTCTCTGTCAACTAAATTAAAAAAAAAAAAGGAACTAAGGTTGGCTTTATGGTACCAATGAGCCCCTTGGGAAAACTGGCCTGGTAGCTTGCCTACAGTGTTCCCGGCAGCCTTACCAATGAGTAAGGAAGGTCATTTCCTGGCAGGTGAAGGAACCTCAGGATACTTTGGCACCTTGAGAAGAGAGGATTTCACATGCCTGTCACTCTGTGGGCCACTGAGAAAGATCAGTGGAGATCTTCAAGTTGCAAACCGGGGACATCTATCCAGTTGTTACTGCCTGCCCCCGTTCCATCTGAAGATGTTCCAAGTCAGACCTCTAGAACTTAGAGGCACCGAACCTGGAGAAGCCTGGTGGGTAGATTTTATCATGGTGCCAACACCGACTGGTCGTTTTTGATATTTGCTAGTTGCTGTAGATTCCTGTACAAGTTGGGTTGAAGCTTTTCCATGCATTCCAAGAAGGCCTTAGAAGTTGTCATAAAATAATTCCTACATTTGTATTGCCGCTAACAATTCAGAATGACAAGGGAGTGGCATTTGTGCTGAAAGTCACTAGGTGTCCAGTGTCTTGGGCATTCACTGGAAATTACACACTTCCTGGAAAAATGAACCATCTACTTAAAAGAACTCTGGCAAAAAATTTGCCATGAAACCAACTTGGGAAAAAGCCTTGCTGGTTGCCCTGCTTTGGATAAGAGTGGCCTCTAGAAGTAGGCATGGTTTCAGCCCCTCCAAGATATATATATATAGATATATAATATTCTCTCTATTCTGTACTCTTTTCATGGCTTAGGCATTCCAATGGGGGCTCACGTTAGGGAACTGGATACTCTCAGTCTTTGGGAAATACTCTAAGTTTGCTTCTGGCAGGTTGATGAACACCACAGATGTGTCCTTAACACCTGTCTAAATGCTGGAGACGTGGTGTCCCAAAGACCATAAGAGCTGGCACCTGGAGGACCAACTCTGACCTCATGGAACAGGACCTTTTACGAGGTGCTGTTGACCAGCCATTCTCCAGTGAAACGGAAGAGAATTAAGTGGTGGATTCAGCACCACATTAAGCTGGTTCCCCAAGAATACTCAGGTCCTCAGCACCCTGTCCAGGAGAACATCGAAAGGAATCCTGCTTGGACTGTCGAGCCACTGAAGGACCTGAAACTACTATTTTGGAGAGCTGGTTCCAAGAAATCAGAGAATCATTCTAAATACATAAAGTTTCCATTTGTCAACCCCGATCTAACCCCATTTCAGCAGGAAGGAACTAGAGTGGTTCGTTGTCCCAGTTCCCTCATGAGTGAGGAATGATTAAAAGGCAGTGGGGATTGAAACCGGTGACCAACAGGACTAAGAAGTGCACCTGCAACTTTTTACCCAGGCCTTTTCTGTTGGCCTTAAATACCCCTCACTCTTCTGCTCCAGGAAGGTGGATTTGAGCCTTGCCTCCTGTCTCCTCGTTGGGCTACCTCTCGAATAAACTCTTTTCTTGCTGCACACTCGATGTCTCTGTGATTAGCTTTGCTGTGTATTGGGCAAATGAACTTGAGTTCAGTTACACTAGGGACATGATTGTCCTGTAGCTTGATGATAGGTGGCCTGCAGAGCCTTCTTTTAAAGCATCAGCTTCATTGAGGTGTTATTTATGTCATTAAAATTCACCCATGAAGGAGGGAAGAATAAGGTCAGCCAAAGTCTTCTGACTGGTTACAATAAAATAGGACCATACCTATATTTACTTTTTAGATAACAGCATGTCCACTTATATCCATTTATATATATATATTCACATATACATATATGTATATATACACACATATACATATGTACATACACATACACTTCCCAGCCCTTCTCCTTTTGCACCTGGATGGGGGCCGTCAGACTAAGCTTTGGGCAATATGGCTGGTCCATAAGACCTCTGGCATAATCCTCCCAACTGCCTACCCCCTACCTGCTGGATAGATGCCAAGGCCCAGCACAGCCTTGGAAATCACGTCGGAGATGGCAGAGCCTTGGTCAGCCCCAGTCTCTGCATGATCGTGTGGAGCAGTGACTTCCCCCGCCACCATTCCCATCGCTAACTGAACTTCATATGAGTGAGAAGTAATCCTAACATTGTGTTAAGCTCTGAGATCTCAGGGTTTATCTGTTAGAGTAGCTAGAATTTCCTTAACACATACAAAAGGTGAAACATCTTGAACAGTATTACGTAAAAATATGTAATAAATGTCATCTTTACCATCATCTTCATCATAACCATCTTAATTCACCTACTCTGTGCTCAGACAGACAAATATTTATTTATTTGAAGGGGGAGGGGCAGAGGGAGAGAGGACCCTTGAGCAGACTCCCTGCTGAGCAGGGCGTCCAACGCAGGACTCGATCCCAGCCAGGGCCCTGATATCATGACCTGAGCTGAAACGAAGAGCTGGTCGCCTAACTGAGCCACCCAGGTACCCCTCCATTTATATATTTTTAATAGTTTTCTTTCCCTTTTTCCTCATTATCATATGTAGGCTTTGGTTAAATTTACCATTTTGTATGGGAGTCAGAAAACTTTCTGTAAGGAGACACACAAAAGTATAAATATTCTGCCCCCCCCCACACCAAAATGAGCCACACAGTAAATATTTTAGAATTTGAGAGTTGCTCTGTGTTTCACAACCGAACACCGCTGGGCACTGAGGGTGCGCAGTGCAGCTTATATTTGTATAACTTCCATGTATCATGAAATGTTTTTTCAACCATTTGAAAATGTAGAGTTTATTCTTAGCTCATGGGCCATATGAACATAAGGGAGTAGGCTGGAGTTAGGCACAGGTTTTCGCTGACCTTACTTTAGTCCATAGGCTGTGGAATACGAAGGGCCAACTAAAAGGCCACGTGTGCGTGTGTTCTGGCTGTGGACCTGGTCCTGACGCAGTACTGTTCACTGACGCCTGTGCTCCGTAGGAGGGTTTGCTGTGTTGTGCGGCCGATGGGCTTTGACAAACGCATGCTGTCATATATGCACCAGTGCGGTCTCCTGCATGATAGTTTCACTGCCCTAAAAATACCCCTATGCCCCACGGAGTCCCTCCCTCCCTTTTCCCGAACCCCTGGCAACCACTGATCTTTTCACTGTCTCCACAGTTTTGCCTTTTCCGGAATGTCCTAGAGTTGGGATCTCACTGCCTGTGGACTTTCAATCAGCTTCTTTGACTTAGTGATAACATTTGAGGCTGCTCCCTGTCTTGTAATGGCTTGATAGCTCACTTCTTATCACTGAGTAACGTTCCATTTTATGGTTGCACCACAATTTATCTGTTCTTTCTCCTGTGGAAGGATATCTTGATTGCTTCCAGGTTTTTTTGAAGAAGGCTCCACACCCAACATGAGGCTTGAACTCACAGCCCTGAGATCAAGTGTTGTGTGCTCTGCCGACTGAGCCAGCCAGGCGCCCCTGATTGCTTCTAGTTTTGACAGTTATGAACAGAGCTGCTATAAACATTCATGTGCAGGTTTTTCTGGGGACATACGTTTTCAACTCATTTGGGTAAATACCAAGCAGCATGACTGCTGGCTGATAAGGGTACGTTTTAGCTTTGTGAGAAACTGCCCGAGTGGCTGTACCATTTTGCATTCCTTCCAGCAATGAGTTCCTGTTGTTCCACACCGGCATTTGGTGTTGTCGGCATTTGGTGTTGTCAGCGTTTTGGATCATGGCCATTCTAATAGGCGTGTAGTGGTATCTCATTACTGTTTTACTTTGCATTTCCCTGGTGACAGAAGAGGTGGAGCATCCTTTCATTTGCTTCTTTGCCATCTGTAGGTCTTCTTTGGTGAGGTGTCTGTTCAGATCTTTTGCTAATTTTTTAATTGGGTGTTTGCTTTCTTACTGTTTTAAGAGTTGTGTGTTTTGGATACAAGTCCTGGGTTGGATCTGTGTGTATTTTGCAAATATTTAATTCCAGTTTGTCACTTGTCTTTTCACTCTTTCAGCAGTGCCTTTCACAGAGCAGAAGTTTTTAATTTTAATAAAGTCTAGCTTGCCAATTTTTTTCATGGATTGTGCTATTAGTGTCCTATCTAAAAAGTCATTGCCAAGGGGCACCTGGCTGGCTCATTCAGAAGAGCATGCACCTCTTGATCTTGGGGTGGTGAGTTTGAGCCCCATGTTGGGTATAGAGATTACTTAAATAAGAATAAAACAAAAGTCATTGCCAAATGCAAGGTTACCTAGATTTTCTCCTAGCTTGTAGCAGCTTTCTGTTTTATGTTTAGGTCTGTAATCTATTTTGAGCTAGTTTTTTTGTGTGTGTGAAAGGTGTAAAGATCTATGTCTAGATTCATTTTTGTCCATGTAGATGCCCATTTGTTCCAGCACCATCTGTTGAAAAGGCTGTCCTTTCTGTATTGAATTGCCTTTGCTCCTTTGCCAAATATCAGTTGACTCTATTTGTGTGGGTTTATTTCTAGACTCTCTATTCTGTTCCATTGATCAATTTTATGTTTTTTGTTTGTTTTTGTTTTGTGTTTTTTAGCCAGTACAACTCTGTAGTGATTATGGAATCTTATAGTCAGACTTGAAGTTAGGTTCAGTCCTCTGACTTTGTTCTTCTCCCTCAATACTGCGTTGGCCTTTCTTGCTTACCCCCCACCTCTGCCTTCCATATAAATTTTAAAATCAGTTTGTTGATATCCACAAAATAACTTGCTGGGATTTTGATTGGATTTGCACTGAATCTGTGGCTCACTTGAAAAGAGCTGACATTTTTACAATATTGAGTCTTTCTATCCATGAACATGGAGTATCTCTCCATTTATTTAGATCTTTGATTTCTTCTGCCAGAGATCTTGTACATATTCTGTTAGATTTATATAAATATTCCATTTTGGGGGGTGTGCTAATGTAAATGGTATTTTTTATTTCAAATTGTTTGTTGCAATTTATTTTTTTTTTTTAAAGATGTATTTATTTATTTGAGATGGGGCAGGGAGGGGCAGAGGGAGAGGGAGAGAGAGTCCTAAGCAGACTCTGCTGAGGGTGGAGCCCATCATAGGGCTGGATCTCACAACCCTGAGATCAGGGCCTGAGTGAAACCAAGAGTTGGTTGCTTTATTTTTATTTTTTTTTAAGATTTTATTTATTTGACAGAGAGATAGTGAGAGCAGGAACACAAGCAGGGGAAGTGGGAGAGGGAGAAGCAGGCTTCCCGCCGAGCAGGGAGCCTGATGTGGGGCTCGATCCCAGGACCCTGGGATCACGACCTGAACCGAAGGCAGATGCTTAACGACTGAGCCACCCAGGTGCCCCTGTTTATTTGATTTTTTTTAAAAAAGATTTTATTTGAGAGAGAGTGCATGAGCAGGATGAGGGACAGAGGAAGAGGGAGAAGCAGATTCCCTGGTGATCAGGGAGCCTGATGTGGGGCTCAATCCCAGGACCCCGAGATCATGACCTGAACCAAAGGCAGACACTTAACTGACTGAGCCACTTGGGCACCCCTGCAAATGACTTTTGTATATTAATCTTGTATCCTGAAAACAACTTGCTTTAGTAGCAGGAGTTTTTCTGTCAGTTCTTTAGGATTTTCTACAAAGATGATCATATCTTTTGTGGGAAAAAAAAGTTTTATTTCTTCCTTCTCATCTGTATCTTTTATTTCCTTTTCTTGTCTTAGTGCATTCCTTAGGACTTTCAGTATGATGTTAACTAGGAGTGGTGAGAGGAGGTATCCTTGCCTTGTTGCTGATCCTAGGGGGAAAGCATCTAGCTTCTCACCATTAAGCATGATGTCAACTGGAGGTCTTTTGTAGATTTATCAAGTTGAGGAGGTCCTCTTCTATTCCTAGTTTGCTGTGAGTTTTTTGTCATAAATATATTTTCTTAAGTGCTTTTTCTGCACCTATTGGTATGCTCATGTCATTTTTCTTCTGTAGCCTGTCATGTGATGAATTAATTGAATTTTGAATTAGTCTTGCATACATGGAATAGCTGGTTGTGGTATATAATTCTTCTAATACAACATTGGATTCTATTTGCTGCTATTTTGTTGAGGATTTTTGTATCTATGTTCATGAATCTTGGTCTGTAGTTTTCCTTTCTTGTAATGTTTTTGGTTTTGGTATTGGGATAATGCTGGCCTCATAAAATGAGTTCGGAAGCATTTCCTCAGCATCTATCTTCTAGAAGAAATTAAGAATTGGTATGATTTCTTTCTTAAATGTTTGATAGAATCCCCCAGTGAACCATCTGGGCCTGGTGCTCTCTGCTTTGGAAGGTTATTAATTATTGATTTAATTTCTTAAATAGATATAGGTCTATTCAAATTCTTTCTATGTCAGTTTTGGTAGATTGTGTTTTTCTAGATTATCAGATTTGTGGGGAGAGAGTTCATAATATTCTTTTATTATCCTTTTAATATCCACAGGATTAGTAGTGATGGCCTCTTTCATTTCTGATATTAATAATGTCTTTTTTAATTGGTTAGCCTAGCTAGAAGTTTGTTAATTAAAAAAAATCATTCTGGGGTGCCTGGGTGGCTCAGTCAGTTAAGCGTCTGCCTTCGGCTCAGGTCATGATCCTAGGGTCCTGGGATCGAGCCCCGCATTGGGCTCCCCACTCAGTAGGGAGCCTGCTTCTCTCTCTCCCACTCCCCCTGCTTGTGCTTGCACTTTCTCTGTCCAATAAATAAAATCTTTAAAAAAAGATAATCATTCTTTGATTTCATTGATTTTTTTTCCCTCTACTGATTTCCCGTTTTCAATTTCATTGATTTCTGCTCTAATTTTCATTATTTCTTGTCTTCTGCTTACTTTGGATTACTTTGCTCTTCTTCTAGTTTCCTAAGGCAGAAGCTTAGATTACTGATTTTAGATTTTTTCTTTTCCAGTAGGTTCACGCCCAATGTGGGGCTTGAACCTATAACCCTGAGATCAAGAGTTGTACACTCCACCAACTGAACCAGCTAGGCACCCCTTTCTTTTCTAATAGGTGCATTTAATGCTATAAATGTTCCTATAAGGACTGATTTTGTTGCATCTCACAAATTTTAATTACTTAAAAATATTTCTCTTGAGACTTCTTTGACTCATGTTAGTTAGAAGCGTGTTGTTTAATCTTCAAGTATTTGGTGGGATTTTCCAGCTATCTTTCTGTTGTTGATTTCTAGTTTAGTTTCATTGTGGTCTGAGAGCATACTTAACATGATTTCCTTCTTTTAAATTTGTTTATGGCCCCAAGTGTGATCTATTTTGGTGAATGTTCCATGTAGGCTTGAGAAGAATGTGTATTCTATTGTTAGATGAAATATTTTATAAATGTCCATTAGATTTAGTTCATTGATGACACTGTTCAGTTCAGCTGTGTCCCTACTGATTTGCTGCCTGCTGGATCTGTCACCTACTGAGAGGGATGTTGAAGTCTTCAACTGTGATAGTGGATGTCTTTTTCTCCTTGCAGTTCTAGGAGTTTTTACCCCATGTATTTTGATACTTTTACATCTTCTCAGAGAAGTGACCTCTTTATCATTATGTAATGTCCCTCTTTACCTGATAATTTTCCTTGCTCTGAAGTCTGCTTTGTCTGAAATATAGCTACTCAAGCTTTCTTTTGATTTGTGTTATTGTGATGTATCTTTCTTATTCTTTTACTTTTTTTTTTAAGATTTATTTATTTGAGAGAGAGCAAGCACGTGAGCAGGGGGAGGGGCAAAGGGAGAGAAAGAGAAGCCGACTCCCCACCAAGCACAGAGCCCAATGAGGGTTTTGATCTCAGGACCCCAAGACCATGATCTGAGCTGAAATCAAGAATCAGCTGTTTAACTGACTGAGCCACCCAGGTGCGCTTATCCTTTTACTTTTAATGTTTCTCTATATTTAAAATGGGTTTCTTGTGTACAACATATAGTTGGGTCTTGTTTTTTAATACACTCGAACAGTCCATGTTTTTTAATCATTGATATTTGAAGTGATTATTTTTTCATTATGGGGAGGTTGATTTTTTAAAAATCATTTTAGTTTTCATCATAAGTAAGTGTACCCTTTTAATCCCTTCCAGTATTTTCCCCATTCTAACCCCTCCCCCCACACCTCTGGTAAACAATCAGTTCTCTATAGTTAAGACTCTGTTTCTTCATTTGTCTTTGTTTTTTCCTTTGTTTCTTAAATTCCACCTATGAGTGAGATCATATAATTCTGATTTATTTTGCTTAGCATTATACTCTCTAGCTCTATCCATGTTGTTGCAAATGGCAAGATTTCATCCTTTTGTGGCTGAATAATATTCCTGTGTGTGCGTGTGTGTGTACACACACCACATCTTTATCCATTCATCTATAGATGGATATTTGGGCTGCTGCCATAATTTGGCTATTGTAAATAATGCTGCAATAAACATAGGGGTGCATGTATCCCTTTGAATTAGTGGTTTTGTATTTTTTAGATAAATATCCAGTAGTGCAATTACTGGATCATAGGGTAGGTCTATTGTTATTTTTTTGAGGAACCTCCATACTGTTTTCCAGAGAGGCCGCACCAGTTTGCATCCCCACCAACAGTGCAGGAGGGTTCCTTTTTCTCCATATCCTTACCAACACTTGTTGTTTCTTGTGTTTTTGATTTTAGCTCTTCTGACAGGTGCAAGATGATATCTCATGTAGTTTTGATTTGCATTTCCCTGATGATGAGTGATGTTGAGCATCTTTTCATGTCTTCTGCCCATTTTTAAATTGGATTATTTGGGGTTTAGGGGGTATTGGGTTGGAGCAGTTCTTATATATTTTGGATACTAACCCTTTATCAGATATGTCATTTGCAAATACCTTCTTGCATTCAGTAGGTTGCCTTTTGTTGATCATTTCCTTCGCTGTACAGAAACTTTTTATTTTCTATGTAGTCCCAGTAGTTTATTTTGCTTGCCTCAGGAGACATATCTAGAAAATATGGCTGATGTCAGAGAAATTACTCCCTGTGCTTTTATGATTTTTATGGTTTCAGATCTTACATTTAGGTCTTTAATCCATTTTGAGTGTATTTTTGTGTACAGTGAAATACAGTGGTTGTTTCACTCTTTTACATGTGGCTGTCCAGTTCTCCCAACACCATTTGTTGAAAAGACTGTCTTTTTCCCATTGTATAATTTTTTTGTTGAAGATTAATTGACCATACAATTGTGGGTTTCTTTCTGGGCTTTCTGTTCATTTTCAGGGATCAATGTCTTTCTTTTTAGGCCAGCACCATACTGTTTTACTTACTACTGCTTTGTAATATAACTTGAAATCTGGAATTGTGATACCTCCAGTTTTTTCATTTTCAAGATCGCTTCGGCTATCTGAGGTCTTTTGTGGTTCCATACATATTTTAAGATGGTTTGGTCTAGTTCTGTGAAAAATGCTGTTGGTTATTCTGAAAGGAATTGCATTAAATCTATAGATTGCCTCGGGTATAATAGGCACCTTAACATTATTTGTTCTTCCGACCCATGTGCATGGAAGGTTTTTCCATTTCTTTGCCATTATCTTCAGTTTCTTTCATCAGTGTTTTATAGTTTTCAGAGTACAAGTCTTTTGCCTCTTTGGTTTATTCCTAGATATTTTATTGTTTTTGGTGCAACTGTAAATGGGATTGTTTTCTTAATTTCACTTTCTGTTGCTTATTAGTGTGTAAGAATGTGACAGATTTCTCTACATCTATTTTTTATCCTGTGACTTTACTAAATTCATTTATCAGTTCTTAAAGTTTTTTGGTGGAGTCTTAGGGTCTTCTGTATATAGTATCATGTCATTTATAAGTAGTGAGAGTTTTACTATTTCCTTACCAATTTGGATGCCTTTTATTTATGTTGTCTAATTGCTGTGGCTAGGACTTCCAATACTATGTTGAATAAAAGTAATGAGAGTGGACATTCTTGTCTTGTTCCCAACCTTGGGGAAAAAGCCCTGCTTTTCTACATTTGAGTATGTTGTTGGCCAAGGGGTATTTTTTTGTTTTGGTTGTGGGTTTTTCATATAAGGCCTTTATTATGTTGAGGTGTTTCCTCTAGACCTACTTTGTGGAGGGTTTTTTTTTTTTTTATCATGAATGGATGTTATACTTTGTCAGATGTTTTTTCTGCATCTATTGAAGTCATCATATGGTTTTTATCCTTTCTCTTACTGACAGTCACAAATGGTTTGCAAATATTGAACCAGTTGCATCCTGGGCATAAATCCCACTCAATGGTGGTATATTTTTTCTTAATGTACTGTTGACTTCTGTTTGCTAATATTTTGTTGAGGACTTTTGCATCAATATTCATGAGATATTGGCTTGTAGTTCCTTTTTGGTGTTTATCTGGTTTCTTGAAAAAATGAATTTGGAAGTTTTCTTTCCTCTTGCAGTTTTTGGAATATCCAGGTTGAGAAACATAGGTATCAACTCTTCTTTAAATGTTTGGTAGGATCCAGGGTGCCTGGGTTGCTCAAGTCAGTTAAGTGTCTGCCTTCAGCTCAGGTCATGATCCTAGGGTCCTGGGATCGAGCCCCACATTGGGCTCCCTGCTCAGTGGGGAGCCTGCTTCTCCTTCTGCCACCCCCCGCCCCGCCGCGTGTGCTCTCACTCCCATTCTCAAATAAAATCTTAAGAAAAAAAAAAGTTTGGTAGAATTCGCCTGTGATGAATTACTGATAGTTTATTATCTACCGCATTTGTTACTTTCTATTCCTCACCCTTTTCGTTCTCATTTTTGTCTTCCACTCTTTTCTTGGGTGGGGATGGGCAACAGAAGGAGATAAAGCATGGAAAAGGGAATGTGTGGATTTTGAGCATCCAAAGAGGTGACAGAGGAGTTCGTATTTCTTTGGCTGCCTCCTACTTTGGGGAAATTCCCTATTGAGTGCATTTTTTTGTGGACTTCAATGCACGTTTCCCACTGTAGAAGCTAAAATGTGCCACCGTCCTTCTCTTCACTCCTTGGCATGTAGAATGTGGGATGATGACCTGGGCTTGGACAAATGGGCACCCCCAGGCAAGACTTTGAGTCTTGATCAAATGATGGAGCAATTACAATGTATTCACAGCAGGGGGTCAGTAGCATTGTCCTGCAGCAACTTAAGAAACTGTTCTAGGAAAACAGATTGTCTTGTAGAAACCCTGTGTGACTTGAACATGAGTTCAAATCCTAGCTGTTGTGACTTCAAATATCTTCCTGTAATTATATCAAGTGATTAATTTTTGAACTTCTCTTTCTACTGCCTTGTAAAATTTTATCTAGTTTTGTCACTAGCTGTGTTACATTAGGAAAATCACTTCACCTCTCTCAGCTTTTGTCTTTGCCTTTTAAAAAGGGACCAGGTACTGATGTACATAAAAGCACCTAGCTCATAGTAGACAGAGGTAAGCAAATGAATCAAGGCTTCCTCTTCAGCTTCCCAAGGTCTTTCTTCCCTTGGGCCATGGGTGGGGGGCAGGGAGGTGCAGGCAGTACCCAACTTTACCTTCAAACGTTATTGCTGTCTTCTGGTCCAGAGTTATCTGGAAGAAACAGTACAGCCTAGAACAAGCACTGCATTTCACTTTTCTAAGGGCTGGCAAGAGAGTGCCTTGCAGTGATTTGCCAGTGACCGCTGACTGGCCTGGTATCTGGCCCACAGTGGGCACTCGGTACTGATCCCATCATGACAAGCCCTCTGATCCCAGTGTCCATAAGCAACAGATATTGTTCCATGAGAAGAGGGGCCTTCTCCATCTTTTCATACACTATTCCCAGTGCCCGGCATACACTCAAACAGGAACCTAACATTATTGGGGCTGGGTGGACAGCGTGCTGCAGTCTCTTCACCTGCAACTGAACCTAACAATACTGATCCCAGGGTGGCGTGAGAACAGGATGGAGAATGGATGTGACAGTACTGGTCTCTGGTGTGTGCTTGTAACTCCAACAGATGAGTTTCCATCTTTCTCTTGATCTTTAACTTTTTGTTCAGAATCTAACATAAATGAATTTAAAACTGCTGGGGAAAAACGACTGCCAATCCCTTCTATGTACAAATGGAATTTCTGTCCTTTATACTCTTTGCATGTGCTAATAAATTCATTTGGTTAGAGCTTACGTGCCTTTAACATTTCAGTGAGAACTTCCCAATGTTTATGTAGTTAAATGACAAAAGTTAAATTATACAAACATGACGGAACTATGTTTAGAATATGGATGAACAGGAAAAAGCTTGGAAGGGAATTTGGAAAGAGCTGCTGTTAGACAGTAAAATGAAGTTGAATTTTTAAAAAATTTTAAACTTGTGAAAGGAAAAAAAAAATATGCCCAAAGAAATGTCCCCATCCTTGTAAAATTAGGGAATATTGGATTCTCATCACCTACTGGAGACCAACAGGAGATCTGAGGCAGTGGGAATGCTACTGGTTGGAGCCATCACCTTGTCACGATGGGGGGAAGGCTCCAGGGAGTCTGAGTGAGGCTCCAGTCCCTGAAATTCCACGTTTCCAAAACTGAACTCACCTTTGTCTTCACCATTCCTCAGGTTTCAGGAACACCTTGGATCCCTCTGACAGCTCCTCTCCCCAGGCCACCTACTGAACCCACTTCTGTTCCCTCCTGTCACTCACTGCCTTTTGCTCAGGCCCCACATCCCCTGCAATTCCAGGTGCCCCTTAACACAGGGATTAGGGGCGCTGTCCCCCTTCCAGTCAAAAATCTGCATGTAACTTGACCCTCTCCAAACTTAACTAATAGCCTACTGTTGACTGGAAGTCACTGAGCACATATTATATATGCTCTCTAGACATACTGTATACTGGGGTTCTTACGATACAGCAGCCTAGGGAAAAAAACTTACAGTACTGTATCAGAAAACAGGAATCCATGGACCTGCACAGTTCAAGCCCGTATTGTTCAAGGGTCAAGTGTACAGCGTTCCCCAGACTGCTGCCTTTGGTGCATCCGGTCTGTCAGATCGACCTGGTGGCGCCTAGCTCTACAACCCTTACCCTCCTGTTTAAATATTTCCCATGTTCCCAGTGCTTACAGGACCAACGCCAGATTCTTCCTCCTGGCATTCAAAGCACTGTGACCCAATCCATCTGCCAAATTTGCTTCTCATTCCCTGTTATCACACTCCGCGCTCCCTGGGCATCTTGCCCCACACTTTCCCAACTCCATGGCTCTGTACACGGATTTTTTTTTTTTTTTTAAAGGAATGCCTTCCACCTTCACATCTCTGGAGGTTCAGCCTAAGTGCTGTCTCTTCAGGAGGTCCCTGAACCCAGAGGAAGTTACAACTCCCTCCTCTGAATGCCCACTTTTTACCCTAGTGATGTTTATCATTTGCAACCAGACCACGAGCCCCGGGGGAGGAGGGCAAGAAGTACTCATTTTGTCTTCCCGTACGAGGTCTGGTCTATAGGTGAGAGGACGCTATTTTAAACCAAGGAGCAGCCCCCAGCCCATTCCTAGGCAGCAGTCCATGAAGTGACCTTCTTTCCTCCCAAGCTTGCCACAGCATGTAACGCAAGCCCTCCAGCGCCCCCCCTGCTCTTGTATGCCTCTCAACCCTCCCTCAGGGGTGGACACCAGATTGGAACCACCGTACCTCTCTGGTCCTTTCTTTAGAGCCAGGCCAGGAGTGAACAGAGGGAATCCAACATCGTTTTTCTTCCTGGCTTTTGGTTAGTCCAAATCCTAAGGTGATGAGGTTTGCTACTTCAGCTTCATGGCAAGAAATGCAACAGCCCAGAGGAAAAAGTTCTCTGTTCGAGAAGAACTCATCTGGTGATGCTCTGAGTTCCCGAACTGATCCATTTCTCTCTCCTCAGCTTGGCCGGTAAGCTTCTTGAGAGGAAGGACTGTAAATTCCTAAGAAATCTGCCTTTATTCTGTTGGGTGAGAAAAATCCTTTAGGAATAAAGGCTGGCACCCTACCCACTCACGTCACGGGTGATATCCAGAAACGTGACACTCTGAGCTTTTTATGCTAACAAAAGGAATACCGAGATAGGTCAGGAGATGCAACTTGGATTCAAACACTGTGAAATTTTGTCAAGCAAAAATAGTCTTTATTCAAATTTAATGGAAACAGGGGTCACTATACTTTGCAAGACGGGGAAAAATAAAATTAAAAAAAATTCTTTTCTTTTCTTTTTTAATATAAAACAATATAATCACAATACCAGAATATGGAACTCTACAGTTTATTTCCTATGGGTTACTGCAGGTATCAATTTTCCTCGACTGTGCTATTCACAACTTTGTTAAGTCCAAAAGTATGAAACCAAAGTGGTAGGAAACTTAAGACTTTGCACTTTCACTAAATGGCAAACATCAAAGGGCATCAATTCGAGGGCAAAAATGGCTGAACTCACCGTACCTACCTATGTCAGCATTCCAGCCTGAAAGCCGTCCAGGTACTGAGCTCCCTGCAGGAAGGGCCAGGCTGAGGGCCGCGGCGGTTTGGATATTCTACTGTGGGCCATGAGTAAAGGGGGTTTTCAAAGAGAAGATCGTTTTCAGTCGAGCAGGAAGGCCTGGAGCCAGGAGGCTTTACGGAGAGGAAGCACTTAGATTGAACAACTGTAGACACACCATTAGGGGAGTTAAAAATGTACAGCAGTGACGTCTGTTCTACTTGGATCACTTGTGCTACGGCGACCGAACATGTACAAAAGACTTCTCGGGGAGTTCCAGCTGTGCTCGTAGCCAGTTAGGACCGCGAGTGGGACCTGGATCTAGACCGAGACGGCGATCTGGACGCGGACCTGGATCTGGACTTGGACCGAGAGCGGGTTTTTGAAGCGGACTTTGATCTGGAGCGCGACTCTGACGGAGGGTTGGGTTTGGACTTGGAATTGGACCTCGACCTGGACCGGGTCTCCTGATTGGTGCCGGCATCTGCACTCTCCCCTCGGCCCTCCCTCTGGCCGGCCTCGGCCTTGGCGTGCTCCCGCTCCTTGGACGCCGAGCGGGACCGCGACCTGGACTGCGAGCGCTCGGCGTCCTCCTTCTTCTTCTTCTTGCTGCCGCTGGACTTGCTGTCGCGCTTGCCGCCGCGCTTTCTGCTCCTCTCGCTCTTGCTGCGGCTGCGGCTGCGGCTGCGGCTGCGGCTGCCCTCCCGGCTCCTCTTCCTTCCCTTCCGCTTGTCCTGGCTACGGCTGCGGCTGCGGCTGCGGCTGCGGTGCGGCCCCTCCTCCTGACTGCGGCTCTTCTCCTTGCTCCTGCTTCTGCTCCCGCTTGCCCGCTTCTCCTCCGCTCGCCTCTCCTGACTCCGGCTCCGGCTTCTGCTCTGGCTTTTGTGCCGACTGGGGCTCCGGCTCTTGGGCTTCCCGGCACTGTCGCTGTTCTGGATCTTGTCTCCGGCCTGGTCGTCACTCTTGCTGCGGCGCTTGTCGGCGCTGCGGCTGCGGCTGCGGCTCTTGTCACCCTTGCTGGGGCTCCGGCTCTTCTCCTTCCGGCCGCGGCCGCGGCTCTGGCTGCGGCTGCGGCTCTGGCTGCGGGAACGGGAGCCCGACCTAAGGAGACACAGGCGTCGGGGTCGCACGGGGTTGCACGCGGCCTCACGCTGCCCGCCAGGACAGCCTGGGAAGTGAGGGAAGGGGGAAGGGGGGGGGACCACCACCGGTGCAGGACCGCCCTCTGCACCCCGACTGTGGCCCCAGCTGGAGGGCCTGGGGCGAGGGAAGACGGGTGACACGAGCTCGGCCAGAGCCCCGGGGCTGCCCTGCTCACACCCAGGAAGGCCCACCTGGACCGCGATCTGCTCTTCGAGTGGCTGCTCTTGCTGCTGCCGCTCCGGCTCCTGCTCTTACGAGAATGTCTGCTTCGAGAACGAGACCTGGGGGGAGAGAGCATTCTCTAACACCTGCGGACAAAAGGCTGGCTGAACAGTAAGGCATTTTTTATTGGAAAATAGGTCTGGCACTGGCTGGGTCCAGGCTCAAAGGTGAAAGAGAACCCTCCACACCGTTCCAGGTCCAAGGATCCAGTACCTGCAAACATCCCACCTGCAAGGCTTCCCTGAAACTCAGCACCTCCGATCCTGAACCGCTTTCCCCGTACCCACTCTTCTTGCTGGGCTCCTTCCTTCTTTCGGCCGGTGCCACTGTTACTTACCCAGTTCCTCACACCAGAAACTGTAGCCACCCCAGACTCTCTCCTCTCCCCCTCGTCCTCTTCTACACTAATGATTCTGCCTCTGCCTCTGCCTCTGCCCAAGCCACCACCATCTGTCTTGGTCCCTCAACAGCCTCCTTACTAGCCTTCCTCTGAACACTTCTGCCCTTTACCTACCGATTCACTCACTGTGACCAGAGAGCCATTTAAAAAAAAAAAAAAAAACACACCCAAGCTCTTAAAAAAAAAAAAAAAATCTTTAGAAGGCCAAGACTGTGAACTCTGCTTAGCTCCTACCACAGTAACCAGGACTCCTGGGGAAATGACTGATTCCAAGAGCAGGGCAGGGAATGCATAAGATGGGCCTAGAAAATCTCATCAGGGCAGAAAGAGGGAAACGTGCGAAGATTGCTGAGCACCACCATCTACGAAAGGACTTTTGCCAAATACATTTAACCTGTATCTCCATCACACCTCTCTAGACCTAACTTCCAGTTTAGGGGAAGCAGGGGATAAAGTATAAGTTCACTGATGCCAAGAGGAAACAGAAAATTCAGAATGTGGGATACTACTAAAAAAAAAAAAAAAGTCAATGTCGCTGGGCAGGGAGGAAGAGGGGACTGCTTCAGACCAAAGAGACCTAACACAACCTCTTATAATGCAAAACTAGACTGGATTCTGGTCAGGAAAAAAATGAAGACCTCTGTGGAACCACTGGAGAAATCTGAAAATGGCCCGGACAGAAGATGACTTTATGGAATCGCTGCTGCGGTTCTTAGGTAAGAAAATGTAAATGTGGTCATCCTCATTCATGCAGACACATGCTGAAGTATTTAGGAGTGAAGCATCAGGTCTTCAACTTCCCTTAAAATGCTACAGTAAAGTAAATGTATAGGGTACATGCACAAATATACACACATACAAAGAAAAGAGAGAAGATGGCAAAATCCTAACAACTGAAGCCAGAAGGAGGGTACACGGGTGTTCATGAACTGTTCTTTCAAATCTGATGTTTGAAAATGATCGCAATAAAAAGCTTGAGAAAATACACTGTGAAGCATATTCATCTGAAAACCAAACAAAACCAAGATACTGAAGACACAGGAGCCAACTTTAAGGGCTCCCAATGACCAAAGACAACAATCTGAGCATAAAAAATTGGCTGCAGTGGATGAAACATTAAATACACATCAACGTCTGAGAACTCATTCAAAATGATATTACTATTAAACCACCACCCTCACCCTTACCTCTAGGGCACATTTAAAATTCTGAAAGTTGGGGGCGCCTGGGTGGCTCAACTGGTTGAGCAACTGCCTTCGGCTCAGGTCATGATCCTGGAGTCCCGGGATCGAGTCCTGCATTGGGCTCCCTGCTCAGCAGGGAGTCTGCTTCTCCCTCTGACCCTCTTCCCTCTCGTGCGTGCTATCTCTCATTCTCTCTCAAATAAATAAATAAAATCTTCAAAAAAAAATTCTAAAAGTTGGTAAATAAAGGTGTCAAACTTTTATTTTGCATTTCCTAAATAAATTGTATTTGAGAGCAACAAGAGTGGAAATCATCACTGATAGAATTACAGCCTTTAAATGCAAAAAGAAATGAGGAAGTTAGAAAGTCATCACCTGGCAACAGTGACTGAATGGCTCCAGGGAGGGAGGATCAACAGACGCTAAGACTGTCAGGCAGACTATTGCAGAGCTCCGTGAGGACGGCTCAGGCTCACAGCCCCAGACACACTGATGTGCTCTCCCCCATCATTCGCAGTGGGACATCCAGACACCACACGGGTGATGCAACAGGAGGTATAAAGTACTACTTATGAAGTACACCTGCTAAAATACTGGCCTTACTCTAAACGCCTCAAGATCTAACTATGAGTTTATAGGAAATATGGGAGGTAGGATAAAGGAACATGATAAATATCACCACAAGATGCAATCCGAAAAACCTCCACTAGGAGAAAATCTTCAAAGCAGGCAACTGTGAAGACTAAATGCATATGGAGAATAAAAAAAGGACAAAGGAGGACATACCAGTGACTAAAAAAAGAATTAAGAGACATGCCATCTAATGGCAATGTGCAGACCTAGTTGGGATCCTAATATGAACAAACCAACTGCAAAAATACATATTTGAGACAACTGGGGAAATGTGAATACAAATTTGCTAGCTGTAATACGGCATCATGATTTTAGATTTTAGACATACACACTGGAAGAGTTACAGGTAGAATGACAGGATGCCCAGACTTGCCTAAAAATGAGGCAGTGGGAGTGGTGGGGAGGCAAGACTGGCAAAATAAGTGATACAGCTGGATGGGGGGCAGGCCTAAGGGAATTCAGCACTCACAAAACTATTTTCTCTAATGCTTTATGTATTTGAAATTTTCCTTAAGAAAAAAATTAAAAAACAAAGCCAAACCTGAAAAGCTTAGAAGTCTCTAGTGACTTCCCACTGCTCTTAAATCCTTACCCTGGCCCGTGGCTCGCAGGCTCTGGCCCCTCTCTGCATCATCTCAAGCAGCTCTTGTCCTGCTGCCCTCTGCGAGAAGAAGGGCACTAATCCTCTCTCCGCCTGCCATCTCCAGCTTCTCCTTTAGAGCTCAGCATCTATGACACGTCCTTAGAGAAGCCCCCTGTCAGTTCTCCAAACTAGTGCTATGTGCATGTCCTTTGCCATACACCTATCACAATGGTCATTATTTGCTCAATGCCTGTTTTCTCCACTAGGCTGAGTGTCATGAGGGCATGGACCGTATTTGTCTCGTTCACAAGTGCCTGGCCTAGTGCAGAGCAGTTGCTGAATAAGGAAGTCTCCACTCTTGAGTAGGTGGTTTTTGGGAAAGTAAACCAAGGGACTACTCGCCATGTTTGTCCCCAATAAGGGTATGATTTGGGGTATCAAAGAAAAAATTTGAAAATAGGTCACTGGTAACTGCCTCAGAGAAAGAAGTTCGATTTGTACTCATGCTGTAAGAGTTCAAGAGCTTTACAAATAAATGTTCAGTTCAAAGTTCAGAGTTACCGAACCAGACAAAACCATGTACTAAGAATTCAAGAGGAGAATGGAAATGGATTACCCATCTATGTACTCATGACAGCGAGCACGGACACGCAGACATCAGCGGTACCTTGAGTGGCTCCGGCTCCTGGAATAGGACCGGCGTCGTCGAGAACCCGGCTTGTCTTCAACTAATCTGATTTTTCTGCCATTGACTTCAGTTCCATCTAACTTTTCCAAAGCTCTTTTCATATCAGAGTAAGACACAAATTCAATCACCCCTTCATTTTTGCGTCCCTTGTGAGCATCTGCATAGGTCACTTCTCCTGCCTGACGCATGTAATCCTTAAAAAAAAAAAAAAAAAAAAAAAAATCACTCAATGGGTTATGATACATTTTGCTAAAATGTCTAATGCAATTATCATAATGAAAGTTTTCCCTTTGGGAAGAAAAACTAGTTTTCTTCAGAATGAAGTTTACTCTTTATTTCCATCTACATACCAACCATTTAGTAAAGTTCTTTAAAGCATCAGGTGAGTGGTAGAGACAATAAATATTTATTCCTTTAAATTGTTATGTGTGAATATAAACATTTTTAACTATCATTTTCTAAATTTTATAGTGGCAAGTTTTTTGTTTATAGCAGCATTAGACGTTCATGTTACCATATGAGTAAATGTAAAAGGTCTTTTACATTTCATTATAAATCCTTGTTTAAAAACATGTATAAATATTAACAACTATCTAGGGTTGTATAAAAAAATCCATAAAGGGATTACGAGATCAGCACCTCCGTTTTACTTAAAATTGCTGGTAGGGGCGCCTGGCTGGCTCAGTCTGAAGAATATGTGACTCTTGATCTCAGGGTCATGGGTTTGAGCCCCACGCTGGGTGTAGAGATTACTTAAATAAATAAAACTTTAAAAAAAATGAAATTACTGTTATATCATTTCTTCAAAACAAAGAAAGGCAACAAAACAGTACTGTCAAGCTCTGGCTTCAGAGGTTCAATGACAACCCACGTCCCTTCACTACTCATTCTCTTTGGGGAGTTAATATAATCAAGTGG
The DNA here is from genome assembly GCF_009762305.2 of Zalophus californianus. Taxonomy (NCBI): domain Eukaryota; kingdom Metazoa; phylum Chordata; class Mammalia; order Carnivora; family Otariidae; genus Zalophus; species Zalophus californianus. The sequence continues at coordinate 21,875,416 of NC_045598.1, forward strand.
GAGAATACAACTAATGTGCTGGATAAATACTGAAGTGCTGTACAAGGGGCGCCTGGCTGGCTCTGTTGGAAGAGCACTGGCTCTTGACCTTGGGGTCCTGAGTTTGAGCCCCATGTGGGGTGTAGAGATTAATAATAAACAAATAAACAAAAACTTAAAAAAATAAAGTGGGGTTGTGCCTGGATACCTCAGTCGGTTAAGCATCTGACTCTTGATTTTGGCTCAGGTCATAATGTCAGGGTGAGAGATCGAGGGTCGTGAGATCGAGCCTTGAGATTCTCCCCCCTTCCTTGTGCCCCTTCCCCCTGCCCTAAAATAAACAAATCTTAAAAAAAAATAAAGTGATGTACAGATAAGAGATCAGTTTAGTGTTGAAAAGACCATGACATTTAGATAAATTTAAAACTTAAGGCTTTATAGCTAATTTCCCCGTATGTCTTTGTATGTAGTACATACCTAATAAACCATTTGTGGAATGTATAAATACGCAACAGCAGTTTTTGTTACTACTTTCCTCCGAACGCATGCCATTCAATACCTTCTTTGCTCATTACATCATAAAATGTTTACATGTCTTTTTTTTTTTTTAAGATTTTATTTATTCATTCGAGACACAGGGATAGAGAGAGAGCATGAGCAGGGAGAGAGGCAGAGGGAGAGGGAGAAGCAGGCTCCCCGCTGAGCCAGGAGCCGGATGTGGGGCTCGATCCCAGGACCCTGGGATCATAACCTGAGCTGAAGGCAGACGCTTAACGACTGAGCCACCCAGGCGCCCAAAATGTTTACATGTCTTAACATACAATCTTCACAATTAGTGTGCCCAGCAGTACTTCTGGGGATTTCCCAATTGTTGGGAATTTCAGGTTATATATAGTCTCTTGCTATTATTCATAATCCAGCAAGGGAACATCTTTGCCGAAAATTCCTTCAACTGAATTATTTGCGGGAGTGGGAGTTCTGGGTAAAAAAACAGGGCTTTCATATAATTTATCACCCAAATTTGGACACCTCTGAGACTGAATGAAGATGCTATTAAGTTATGCCAAGACTGGGACTGTCTTGGACAGGTTGAGATGTATGATAACTCTAGTAAAAGGGCTTGAAGAATGTCACTACTTCTGTTTTATACTTCCACACTTCCAAATTACAGCAGCTAACTATTAAAGATTTATTATATGGACAGGCATGATTTAATTAAAGTCTTAACATGAGATAGTTACAATAATTTCCATTTTGCAGAACAGAAAAGTAGAATATACAGACTTCAGAATCTGAATTAATACTACCTACCCCACCTGACAGGTCAAACTACCAATTATCAATGCCTCTGGAGGTGGACTACTATATAAACTTCATCTCAACACCAACATCATTGGGTGTTACAAATTTATACATTTTAAAAACAAACAATAGCCCTTAAATTTACTTTTGCATTTCCTCGATTAGCAGCTAGCATTTATTGTGCTAGGAACTGTTCCTGGGCTTTTTATATTGAATTGCATTCAATTCTCACAATAACTCTGAGTAAAAATGAGTATTAATCCCATTTTTATAGTTGAAAAATATGAGGCACAAGAGGAAAATTAACTAGGTAAAGTAAAATAACTGACAGGTGGCAGAGCGGGGATTCACGGCCGAGAGGTGGGCTCCAGAACCCTGTTCTTAAGTCTGCTCTGACCTACAAGGAAATCTGCTCTATTACTCTCCTTTCCAGAGAGTGAAACTACCGAAGGTACAGAAGTATAAAATCAACTGAAGACAATGGCTAAACTTCATTTTAACCAAAAGTCTGAAAGCCTTTCCCAGTTTCTACCCAAAACATTTAACCCTACACTCTCAGAACACTGGAGCCATTCCTGCAGCAAGCACAGGCCTGCTAGCAGACACTCCAGGAGGGCCGCCTCTACTGCTGACAGCTGCACCAAGTGCTGGAAGAATCGCCGGCTTAGGTCCTACTCCTGCCTCTTGTGCTAAGACCAACGGGCGAACCTTTTCTGGATCTCGTCTTTGTTATTTAAAGACTGTTGGGAGCAAATTTAAAAAGGAGGGAAAAGGATGTAAAATTGCTTTTCATCAATGAGTTAAAACCACATGAATGTAAGATCCCTAACTACTTTTTGCCGAACCTAAATATACTCACTCGTTATGCTACAGAGGACTTGTTTAATGATGGACTAGAGAAGTGAGAGTGCGAAGTGTGACTATCCTCTTCTATGCTTCTACCATCCAGGTTAAGACACTGCTCAAGCCTTTCTTCCCTACTGAGCTTAAAAACAGTTGTCAAAAAATAAGCTGGCATCAGTGCACTGGATGGTCAACACAGCACCTGGACCTTAATCTTTGACCTTAAAACTCTTTCAGGATGAATATTCCATGGAAAAACAACAACAACAACAAAACTTTATGAAAGAACATGAGCCAATCATTTTCAGCAAGGAGGAGCTACAATGGAAGCAGACACAAACGCACATATTACAGCTAATGTCAGCAGGAAACACTGGTGGTGGTAACTTTTTCTTTTGATGGTGAGAAACTATAATGGCATCTCTCTCTACAACACCCCGACACAGTGGAAAATTTAACATAGGTTGTCTTTAGAGTGATGGACCCCTAATGTACAGTAATAGTGAGATTCTGATGTCTTTTGTACTCCTATGGAAGGTTTTAAAATTTGTATTTTTACTTTTCAAGAAGATTTTATTTTTAAGCAATCTCTACACCCAACATGGGGCCTGAACCTACAACCTCGAGATCAAGAGTCACATGTTCTGACTGAGCCCGCCAGGAGCCCCTAGAACCTTTAGAGAATTTCTAAGCTTTGGAAAAGCTTTCAAGCATATAATACCATTACTTTCTGTGTTCGCGTGGGCTGGCATAAAATTCTCTCTTTCCCAAGCATAACTCCTCCCCAACCTTATCCCAGAAGGTTAATGAGGCCCAAACCTTTAGGTCTTGCCAGCTGCACCGACTTGACAAATTCTCCACAATAAGTCTGTATTCTGTACGGGTGGGAGGGCCATATTTATCTCGGCCACTTCTTCTATAACCATATCCACCTTTGGAAGGTTCAAATAGATAACATTACTTCAGTGGAGGAAAAGGAAAAAGTGACACAGCACATATTCCCCTTAAGTGTACCACTTAGCCCCGCCCCACACAGCACAGATATTTTAGTTCAATACCCGCCCCTTAATTCTAAACTAGAATTTTTTTTAAAAAAAGCAATCAACTAAACATGAAATTTAATTTAATTTACAAAATGGTAAGTATATATATTCATTAATATTATATTTAAAATTAACATGCATAAATTAAAACTATTAACAATTTAACAATTTAGAAATAAGTAACCAAATTACTACATCAGTTACTGGTGTTACTCACAGTGATTAAAGTTTTTGTGAATATTTTATACGAAAAAAAGATTTTCAGGCACCTATTTCAGTTTAATCTCATCTGTGTCTAACCCTTGGGATCCTCACCACCCAGGTCTAATGGGGAAAGGTTGCGGTCGTCACATGGCTTCCTGTTTTGGTCAGCCAAGGGCCACAATGGTTCAAAGAGCCACGCATGGAAAGGTAACCCAAGGTCAGCAAATGGAACAGGCAGTCATCTTAGCCTCAAAGGATTCTTTTAATTAAAACATTGAGGTCTTTGTTAAATCTATGTTAAACAATTGCATTACAGAGAAAAAAAAACAACAACACAAACACACATCATTAAACATATTTATAAAGTATTAAAACAAGAACTTTATGTCATTAATTAAATTAAAATTAAACAGTATCAAAGATGTTTATTTGCAATTTTACATTTAAAAAGATACATAATTTATAAAACAAATAGCTTAAATAGCAATACATTTCAGTGTAACATTAATTAATTAATTACTTAAAAAATTAACATTTAACAACAAAGGCATGTATGGCAGATACAAATGCCCTTTTAAATGCTTACTGCGTCCAGAACCGTAACTGCCATCTCGACGTGGGCCGCGGGCATGCTCAACAATTACTCGCTCACCACAAAGGTCTTTGCCATTTAGTTCATAAACAGCATCATCTGCATCACGCAGATCATCAAACTCCACAAACCCATATCTAGAAGAGAGCAAACAAAATCCTGGTTGGCACCATTTTGACATCCAGCTTCACTACCATTAAAGAGAAAGCAATGAGGGTCATGCTTAGCAAAGGTTAGGTGGGTTTTGCAAACTAAGGATCACCTTTCTCTTCCCTTTGGCTGAAACCACTTGCTTTGTGCCAACAGGCACCGCAAGAGGATAGGGAGACTTCTCAAGGTAGACTCCTGTCTTTCTAGTAGGAGGCTGGCTAAATACACAGAGACCATTTCTTTTGTTCCCCAAGTAGTTGGTGGCAGCTGCAGAGACCTCCAGAGGGATGCTTGGTATGAAGGATCAAAATATGTGACTCTATAACATTGAGTATTTGCCCTTTTAAGTCACATAAAAACTCATCTTTTTCCTTTTTTTTTTTTTTTTTAGCTTTAGCCCCAAATGAGAGCTTCAAGAACAACTAGACCTACATCCAGGCACTGCATCTTAACTGTTAAGTCATGTTTGGAATAACATACCAAGTAAAAAACTCACAGTACCTCAAATCTCAGTGAAAGGAAAAAAATTTTTTTGAAGTTCCTGTTCTTCTACCTAAACAAATTAATCACAAATGAATTAACTGTTCTAGAATTATCAGTGAGAAAAAAAAATCAGATCTATTCCGCTCCTCATGATTTTGCAAATTCATTTCCAGGAAGTTTTAGGTAAGCTGGAATTTTCTAAAACCTATATATGACTGTGCAAACTTTATACAGCACTGCTAGGAATTTCCCAACAAAGAGGTTTGCTGTTTTTCACATATCTGAAAGAAAGCTCCCTCCCCCCTGAATCCTATTCATGCCTGTTAAAGAACACAACTTAACAAAACTGAACAGCAAAATGTGTAAGGTATTCATAAATAAGGTTAAACAAACACCCTAAAAACTATGTTATCAATAAACTTTCAGTTTGGTCTAACAACACAGCTGTGAAGTCTACCTTTGTGACCACTGCCTATATTTAAAAACCAAAACCATCTTAATGATCATACCTAATCACAAAGGAAAGTCACAAGCAATGTCTTTAACAAAGCTGCGTACACAGGCAAACACTGACCAGTGTTCCGCTGCGTCTAAACGGACTGGAACTAAAAACAGGTTACAAGGCTTGCCAGGAGTTCATCCAGCCTGACCGACATTATTCCAGTTTCCTTAGCATGTAATGCTGCATTCAGCAACATGTTAAGAGAGAGAAACTCGGAATTGCGGGATTTTCCCTTTACTGAAGAGTTCCTTTCCAACCAGACTCTCCAGAGGTGACAGTGAATGGCTGACAACTTTGGAGGGTTCTTTACACACTGAAATGTCTATGAGTGGCATTCAAACTTCAAGTTACCGAATCTCAACTCCATTAAAAAAAAATGGAACACAGACACATTCAGTTGTTCGATAGGAAACGTTTTGCAGTAACACAATTCAGAAGCCACCCGGCTCAATTTGGGGGCTATGAAACCTAAAACATGGTTTGATGCTTCCAGAGGCTGGAATTGCTGTGCAGTGTAGTAGAGTGATTCTGAACATGTCATATTTGACAAAGCAAGTAAAGCCTCTCCCAATATTGACTTACTATGTTAAAAACTGCTTTACAGTCACTGAGAATCTATCGTTGATAATATACTGCAGCTGCCTTTTCCTTTCCTAAGCAGAGTGGGATAGCAGGAAAGCTGTCCTGTCATTTTGAGCGACCAAACTAAATAAAAAAGCAAATAAAAAAAATCAAATCTTCCTTCTACTTAGGTTTATTTCTTGATAGATCATAAAAACCTCCCCTGCCCCCAAAAGTACCTTCCTTAATTTAGTTGTCAAGACTGGTCACAGGTCTGCTTTGCCCACAGCATCACTGCTCTTGGCCTCCTATGCCTGATGCCAAGTAAAGAGCTATGTGAGAAAACATTCACCCCGGGCGTGATGAAATGCCCCGGTGCCCCTCTAAGAGTGGCATGCTGGCTCAGCATCATTCGCTGCCCCGAACTCATCTAATGTGATGTCCGAAGGGCAACACTGACTCCCAAAGACTGAACAAATCAGACATACCCAAACGGTTTTCTTCAAAATAATCAGGGTTTACAACTATTCGAGGGTCAGGGAATGCAAGACCCTAAGCTCTGCCAATCGTCTGAACTAGAAAGCCCAACTTCTGTTACTAACAGGTGATGTTTCTGTCAGACCTATGTGGTAAAATGCATCCTCCCAGACTCAAAGATCCCCCTGTGCGTGCTCACTGTGTTCCAAGGCTTTCACGCAGAACCTATTCTGACCTTGGAAGGAAAGTAATCACAGTCTGTTAAATGGAGACACAATTATCTAAAAAACAGAAACAAAAACAACTAACGCTCAGACAGACTAATCTTTCTCTGCAGCTGAGGCTGAAGCAAGGCATACCTTGCCAATAAAATTCTTCCCTGACTTGTAGGGACCAATTTGTGTTATTAGAGGAAAATAGCCCTTACAGTCAGTCCTTCCTTAATAATTTCTAAAATTTCTAGTTAAGTAAATTCTAATATTGACTTCTAAGTGGGTCACTTAGTAGACACATGTCTGGGATATCCAAGTCACTTATTAAAAAATCTGGCTACTCTGTGAAAGGCCACAAACTCTAGGAAATTTCATTGTAATTATTATTATTTTTTAGTAAACTCTATGCCCAACCTGGAGCTCGAACTTGTGACCCTGAAATCAAGAGTGGTGTGCTCTACTGATGGAGTCAGCCAGGCCCCCCTATTTGGGAAGTTTTTACGTCAAAGTCCAGTCCAAGGATTAAATCAGGCATGTTGACTGTCACTTCTCTCGGCACGGGCATGCTGGGTGGGTTTGGGAAGATTAAACCAAATATCCTCTTGCATCACAAACCACACCTGATAGGGACTCCTGTTCTGAGAGCAAAGTAAAGACCAGATCAGTGTGGTTGCTTCCACCACCTGTTTATTCTGATCGGCTTCACTGAAAGAATGACTTTGTTTCATTCACTAAGCAGTGAGTGGGTTCCCCAAATAAGGCAGGAAGACTACATAGTAACAATAAAGTGTTACTTAACATTTTATGAAGTAACCTCCATATACTAGACAATGTTGTCTTATATTCACAATACCCAAGAGCCAGGGACTACTATCGCCATTTACGGATGAGGAAACAGAGACATACAGCGTTGAGTAACTTGCCTGATAAAACAGCAGAGCTGGCCTTCCCAACCCGTGCTGGACTCCAGAAGGCAAACTCGTAACTATTCAGCCTGGAGCAGCAAGAACTGGCCTGGGTTCTAGTCCTGGTTGTGCTATCAATCAACTCTGACAAGCAGATTTAAATCATTTTGTTTTCCTCGGTCTTAGTTTATCCGTGAAATAAAGAAGCTATACTACATATCCTTAAGGTTTCTCCTAATGTCAAAAGTATGATACGTAATGTTAAAATGGGAGAATTTCAACTAATCTGGTAGCATCAGAGGAATACCACAGTGACAGATGGACAGGGATAAATTTAATTTTTATCATCTCAAGTTTCTTTTAAAACTATTGTATGGGTCCCAATTCTAATTTTTAAATTTTAAAACTGTCTCAAATTTAGTGCCTTTAAGAAAAGAAAACTCTCCCTGGTAACTAGTATCAGAGGATCTTTCTACATTGATCTTAAAATCCCTTTGTGCTTTGCAGCAAATAACATGGAAACTAATCTCCCAAAAAGTACTCTCCTTTTGAACTCTGTCAAAATAAGGAGGGATATAAAATACACACATGCACGCATACACATTGTATGTTACTGACATGTGTACATTGATGCATACACATCTCTGGCGTGACTGTAAGCCTCACAAACACAACCTAACAGATTTCTTTCCAGCTGCAGACACCCCTCCTCTTCTACTGTGAAAACCCACCCTCTTTCAGTAATTCCAGTATGAGCCTAAAGAAGATGAAGGAATTCAGGAGGATGAATCTAACACAAATTTAAAAATCCCTCCTTGGCAGGGCTTGGCAAAAATAAAACAAAAACCTTCCGATGTGCTTTTTCTTGCTTTCTTCCCAGATGTCACGTCTTTCACCCCCACCCATGCCTATGTGAAAGAACAAAAAGCATGGCCTATTAAATGCACACCATTTTTTAATTAAAAGAAAAACTTCTTTCTTCACCATTCCTCTGCTACTGCCTTTTCCCTAACTCTTTTCCTCTGGGTCACATTTTATCCTGACAGATTTAGCAAAAAACCAAACCAAAACGGGGAATGCCTGTCATTTTCTCCCTAAAAAGGGGGGACTGTGATTCTGAGCACGTATGGACAGGTTTGTGGACAGCATAAACAAAGCCACAATGAGTTGTGTGCGCTGCTCTAAACTTTAGTGCAGGCTCCCAGCACGGCCAGCTCTGGTGGCCCCCTTTCAGCAGCTGCCCTACTGCTCAGGCTATCAGTCAGAACTCGGAAATGCTGGAACCGGAATGACATGGTTTTAAGACTACCCTAAGACTTCCATTTTTAGAAATGTTAATCATACTTTTTCACCCAAGAATTATCATCTGAACCTGTGCTGTTGCTGGGGGAAGGGGCTTTCCCTGATCCTAATAATCTCTATTGATGGTCCCAAATACCACTCTGCATGGCCCGCTGAAGAGGATGTGCCGCCTACCCCGCCTCTTTCAGAATGACTTAGGGTCATCTCTGTCTTCCAGACATCTTCACTAAATAGGGAGACTGGGGAAAAGTTGCTTCTGAAAAATGAGGAGCAGGATTTGCTCTGGAGATATGCTGACCAAGCTAACCGGGCAGGGCAGGACTAAGGGGGTGCTCAGCGCTGGCTGACTGAGGGGGAGTGGACATGAGGAGCAAGGGAAAGCAAGCCTCCATGCGTGTGCCTGCCATCACCCACCAACACTGCTTACCGAGGGGCATGCCTTGGTTGTTCTCTCTATAAGAAAAATGTGCCCCTTTTCACAGTAGATCTCTGCTCACCTTTGTCCTACAACTGTGCCACATGCTTTTCTTTGTATGTGGACATGACAGTCCTCAGCCAACCATCAGCAGGATGTGAGTTTTGTTTTCCCAATGTGGTGAGCCATTCCCACATTCACTCATTTTCCTTGTAAGAACCGAACCTCTCCATGGCTGGTCAGGATTAGGGATGTTGCTGTAGCCAAGGAAAAATTTTCATCTGTTGAAGTTAACCCATGGGGTGGCTTGAACCCTCAAACTAGGGTCAATAGCACTGTTCTTTAAGGGCAGAGCCCTTAAATCTACCCTGAAAGAAATGGCATTCAGTGAAAAGGAATCAAACAGCTCTTTCAAAGTACTCAGTGTTGGTCCTACGCTTTAGTCAACCTGGTCCTATGAGGTGAAAGAAGCCAGGACACGCTGGCAGGACAGTAATAATAGCAGTAACCCTCGCTGTCTGCATAAAACGCTTGGAAAAGTGCAGAAAGACACTTCTGCGACTGTTCTCCACTGCTCAGGTGAGGCCAACTCAGAGAAAAGCCTGCAAGCGAGAACGGCCACTGCCCCAATTCCAGAGGCCTGCAACATTCCAGGGAAGCAGTGGTCAGGCCCTCAAAGCAGAATGAGCCAGTGTCACACTCACTGCTCTGGGTCACTGACTATGGTTGCAATTTGACTTTTCCGGTCAGAGGGCTGTTCACGACCCGCGGCTAGGAGCTCCTACCCCATGAAGTAGGTTCCTGTGGCCCTTTCCTATCCTGAGACAGGAAGGAGGCTGCTCTGGGCATTCTGGCCATCAGGGCGGCCTGGAGAAGGCGGATGACTTACCCGTGCTCCCCGAGTGGCAGGGCTGGGGGGCGGCTTCAGGGCTCACCAGTGCCCAGCCTGGGGCTCTGTTCCCGTCGGCAAACTGGCAGCTCCCGCGCACCAAGAGCTCTCTGAGTAGAGCTAGTGTGGACTCCTGGTCTGTAAGCGCTGGCCACAGCTCAGTCTGCACTTGATCTTTCCCCACCTTCAAAGAAGAAAACCTACCTCATGAGGTCTCTCTCCTGGAGCCCCTGAGCACTAGTCTCCTCCCAGCACTCGGGATCACCCCTGACGAGTCCTCTCTGGCTGCCCGTTCGGCCTGGCCCTAGTTCTCTCATCTGCCGGGCCCCCCAAGGCCGTCTTCTGCCTGTCTGATGGGCTTCCTTAGTTCCACGATATGGCTACTCTTACTTAGGCAACTTGTCTCTTTGGGTGCAGCAGGGAAAGCCAGCTCCTAGATTATTCTTTCGCTCAGAGGTCTAGGATGACTCCTAAAGAGCTTTGTTTCCATCATTCTCCAAACCCGAGTGCCTTGATTACACAAGGCGAAGCAAAACAATCTTCTTCCATAGACTTGAGAATTCTCTCTTTTACGAAGTCTCACACACTTGCCTGACTAATCATCTGAGCACCTTCTTTAGCTTTGGCACTTCTATTCCATTTTATGTTTTACGTGACAATGTTTCTATGGCCTTTCAAGGCCTTGCTCTTTTTTCTTTGTGCGGATTCTCTCATTTGATTATGTGCTCTTTAATAACAAAGACTAATATTTAGTGTAGTGCCTGGCACACAGTAAATAATTTATCCATAATATTCCATTCATTCCTCATATAGTATGTGAAGAATGTACTATTATTATGATTATTCCCATTTCACAAATGAGAAGACAGGCTTGGAGAGGCTAAGCTACTGTTCACTGTGAAGGAGCTCATAAGTGGTGTGGCTGGATCTGAATCCAGATCCATCTGACTCCAGACTCAAGCTCTAAACTACCAGGTTACACTGCCTTTGTAAAGGCAGATGCTTCTTCTCTCGCACAGTCCTGAGTACAACCCTTTTCATTTAACAAATGCTGCTGCTTGACTTGATAATCTAACTTCAGATAAGCCAGGTTGTATTCAAGGTTTTGGTTAAGTGGGGGTAAAGTCTCCAGAGAGAAAAAGAAATTGATCTTGGGGCAAGGTGAGGCACCTCTAAGCTTGGGGTATGTGACAACCAGGTTACTTTCACTCTTGTCTTTTGGTTCCCATTAGCCAGTGTCAGCCATCTGGTCCTTCCGAAAACATGTGTGGGTTCAGAACATAACAGACTAGAAGAATAGAGGAAAAATAAGATTATTCTGTGCAATCCCGATTCTGGAGGTCCCACAACAACCCCTGGAATCTGTCTTTGGTTTTAAGGCTCAGCAAAAATTAGACCAGCATAGAGATGACGGAGAGTCGGGCCTAGAGGTGGTAGATGTGAATGGATATTGACAAAACTATGTATTTAAGAATGCATTTAATTAGTTTTGTAAGGAATGGTGACTGGGACCAAAAAATAGAAGCATGAATGGTATGGAAAAAAAATGGACCAGAAATCAAAGAATACTGTAAGGTTTACAGACTTCCAACTACACCAGGATTGTAGCAGCAACCAGGAAAGTACTTCGCAGATGACAGGCATCTAAGATCTGATTTAATTTTAATTCCGAACTACTATTAACATGACTACTCCAGCCCACCAGAATTCTTTCCTTCTTCAAATTCCTTTGTAATAATTTTCACAACTCTGAGGTTTACTGTTAGCTCACTGATGAAGACACTAAGACTCAGGGCAGGGAAGGAACTTGCCGAGGCTACCCAACACCTGGAGTCCTTTCTAGCCCAAAGTCAACACTATCATGTGCTACTGCCTCCCATACAGTAACGGAAAGATGTGGTCCAAAGAGCAGACACAGTTTGAGAAATGCAAGCTCTAGAAGCACGGAAAATCAGTTTTGTCAAATTATGTGCTGTGGAAGAGAAATGCCCATGTGAATATTAGCACCTTATGACAAATACTAAAAGGTAAGAAATACCATTTCTGCATCTGATAAGTACTGATACAAGTAAGTTGTGAACACTTATTCTCTAAGTTACTTGTGGAGCCAAACCTATCAAAATTACCAAATTTTATAGTTCATCAAAACTTGAGCACCAGTCTAGGAAAACAGAGAAAAGTAACATCATTAAGGGAATGCCAGCCCATCTCTAAAGGAATGCTCACATATTGGGGTGAAGAAAATATAACAGAAACAATCAGTACCCTAAATACGAAGCAATAAAACAAAATTCCTCCAGAATAGCAGGAGGTAGAGAGGAATCTGTATCAAGTTCAAATTTAGTCTTACTTTGTAACCATTCTACAGGCCTATCTGCCAATTCCTTTCAACTATTCAGAACTGTTTCAAAATGAACCTAAGGTTGCTAAGCGATTTCGCTTTCATTAAGCTACCACCATATTTCCACCCTATAAAATGGGACTACACCCAGAAAGCAACATACTCCTGAATAATTTGTGGATCACCATTACAACCATAACCCCCGTCACAACAAAATGTATTTCACTGATATTTTAAACTCATCATGGCTGCTTTCTTCAAAGGGGGTAAGGGGGGAAACAATCACACCTGTGTGCCTTTCCATTTCGTGACACTTATTAACACTAAGAGTAACTGAAGAGATCCCACAAGAAAAGGGGTCAACTATTCCCTGATGACACACTACAGTTCATGAAGACAATCACGCATTTAAAAAATATATGTATATATATAAAAAAAAAACCCTCAAGAGATGAACGTCATATTACCAATTTAGAAAAAAAAAACCTCTTGGGACATAAGATAGGAACACTGTATCTGTTACTCATACCTAAGTGAAATAAAAGTTTATACTCAGGGGACAGCACCACTTGATTCCACACAAAAGCCACAAACAAAACCAGTTTATACTTACCTCTAAAATGGCACTATGAGTGGGTAACAGGTGTTAAAGCCTCTCAGAAGTTATACCTCTGGGACCATCTTGGCTGTTCCCATATCCCTCATAACCACTCCACAGTCCCTGCGTTGCAGTCAGTTTCTTTTCCTTTTCGGTTAAAGATGCCACTTCCTATGCTATTTCTTAGGGGATGCCCTTCCCTTGAAATCAGTCATTTAATTCATTAAGTATTTTAACATTTTCAAATTCTTTTAACATTAACGGATCAACAGCTTCTTGTCATCCACATGAAATAAATTTCTCAGAGTCAGTGCTTCCGGTCTGTGGTTCCTGACTCCCGTGCCTGAGCCTCCTGCTCACCTCTTCCATTCCTGAAGGCCGGATTCAGACCTCCCTCCTCTCCTCCTTTGGTCTCCCCACTTTCTCTAGGTCTTGGAGGTCTCTGTTTACGAATGCCCCCCATTCTGGCATCCAGGCCTAACGACGTGGCTGGGGGACTTGATAGAAGGATTACAAGCGTCCTTCGGGTCCTTCTTCAGGCATCATTTGCAGTTGAGACCTCCAGACTTGCATCTCAACACGCAGGGAAGATCACGGAGGGCATTTCCTCAAAATAGGGGCATGCAAATCCAGAGCACAGCCTGATCCTTCGCCTTCAGGTTAGTCCAAGACCAGACAGCCCTAGCAATAACGCGACAGAGATCACTTAACTGCATCTGCTCGCACAAATCCTACCCCAGTCAGCCAGGACCAAGCTGACACCATCTTACAGCTCTTCAAAGAACAGCCTGAGAGTTTCACTAGAGTTTCTGTGTAGGGCCAGTGTCACAAAAACTACCACCTGTCTCATTGTTGGCAGTAACTTTTTAGCTTGTTGAAGACTCTGTAGAGACTAAAGACCGAACAGGCTGTGGAACCTAACTACCTTCTCATCCTTGCAGGCAAGTGCCAGAGCAACAGGACTGAACCATCTGGAAGGAAAGAGCATGAGAGAGGCTTTGACTGCCACTGCTCCTGCTGTATCTGGTATGGGAATAAGAAAGCGCTTCAGCTTCCAGGGTTGTCAGTAACTCATTCTGTAACCTTCAGCCAGGCACTTAATTGACCCAATGCCTCAGTTTCCCAATCAGTACAAACTAGAGACAACACTTGTTAGTAAAGTGCTCTGGCATATGCAGTTGAAAAATAAATCACCCAAGTACATGCTGTTAATGTTTTTTAAAGTTCTGAAATTTCAGTGTTAGCTTACAAATTTATAAAGACCATCCCCAATAGTATTCTCTTACATACTAGGAGCATCTTTCTTACAGAAGCTCAAAGTACAATTTTCTGTTTAAGTTACTTGGAAGCAACCAGAAAAATATCGGGAACCCATATCATATTTTATCTAGTCTACATCCTATGCTTACCTTTTAAAAGGGACAAATATTTCACATGGCCCTTTTATTCATATGCTCCCTCAATGAGGAAGGGAGGTGCAAGACATTAAACTGAGGAACAGGGGTTTAAAATGACTTGGCTGAATAATTACAGACAATGTTTATTACAGAACCACGGAGTGGAAGTCTCAATCAAGCCAGGGAATTTATGCTAGCAACATTTGGTCAAAATTGCAGCATGGTGTTGTCTCTTGGCACTGATTTTTCAAAATTACAGAAACTTAAAAATTACCCATATCTCAGGAAAAAGAAAAGTAACATTTAAATTTTGGATATAGGCTAAGTTCAAGAGACTGCAGTACAAAAACCAACTTGGTCACATTTGTAATGGTTATACTACTAATAAAGAATGCTACTAAATCCATAGCCCTCTCTCTCATTATTTCTTACTCATTTAAGAAAAAGTTCTTGGTTAAGACACATAAGACCACTTGCACCTGTGAAATTAGCAAAGCTCTGAAACGACACGTATGCCTGATGCTGATGAGGCTGCCATGACAGGTGCCATACACTGCTGGTACAAGAGTAACACTGGTACACAGCTTTTCTCAAAGTTATTTGGCATTATATGCACTGAGTGCCTTGAAGACGTTCTTTCCTGCTGTGACACGTGAATTTTACTACACAGAATCTGTCTTAAGGAATGATAAAAATACAAAGTTTTATGCATGTGATACCCATCACAGCATTATTTTAACAACCAGAATTTAGAGATGACCTAAGAGAAATGGTTGAGTAAATCATGATTCAGCTGTACAATGAATTTCCTGCAGCCGTTAAAATGATGTATGTAAGATCTTTATGTAACAGAAAAAATACACAAGATAAATTAGGTAGAAAAAGTGGGACATAAAATTGCACATTAAGACCTTATGCTAGGGGTGCCTGGGTGGCTCAGTTGGTTAAGCGTCTGCCTTTGGCTCAGGTCGTGATCCCAGGATGGGCTCCTGGCTCAGCGGGGAGTCTGCTTCTCTCTCTCCCTTTGCCTCCCCCCACCCCCTGCCAGTGCTCGTGCACTCTCTGTGGTCACTCTCTATCTAAAATAATAAATAAAATCTTTTAAAAAAGTCCTTATGTTAAGAGGATTTTATATGTATTTTCTAATCAGTCAAAAAGTTTTTAAAAAAAGTTCTTGAATCTGTTATGCCTGGTAGGCTAAACAGATGAGCCTTAATGGCTGCAAGATAACTTCCTCATATGCAATTTTAAACATTCTCATTAAAAATCGTAATATTAAAAAAATTATAATGAAGCCTAGTTGAGAGTTCAGAAAAATATGAACTCTTAAACACAAGAGGTGAAAATATACTCTGTCTAGAGAGTAATGGAAACCAATAGGTAGCAAAAGCCTTAAAGATGTGTATATACTTTGACTCCAAAGGTTCATCCAGGAATCTACCCCAAGATTTACATAAAGGATATTTACCTCAGTGCTATGAAAGCATAAATTAGCAAAAAACCAAAGACAACCTAAATGTCTTGCAACATGGTTTTAATTATGTATAATAAATAACACTGATATGTGGGAATACTATGAACCCATTAAAAATCAAGTTGTCAGAGAACACTTAATGACAAAGGTAAAGACATCAAGCTGTTAGGTAGAAAGAAAAAGGATGTACAGTATGACCCTAAGTCTGCAGAAAAGATGGGGAGGCATAAGAAAAGCATGGGTGTATGAAAAAAGACAGTCTCAAAATGCAGACAGTGTCATCTTTATTTTTTGTCCATAAATACATATGTATTATGTAAAATGGAAAAATTTTACAGTAAGAAAGACATGCTATTTTGAAACACTATAGGAATTAAAAATGGGTCTTTAACTATGTATAAACAATGTTGTTCAAGTGCTTCTTTAAACAAAACTGTTTTAATCTCTTCTTAGATAATCATAAAATTAGTCCAGAACCAAATGCCTTACTTAATAGAAAGATTCAAAGCCTTGGACCTCAAGGGTTCAAATGTGCCATTATTGTTGTGGGCAGAACTGCCTGTGGACAAAAAGGTGGTGGGGTCTTTTTAAAGGGAGAGTGTTTGCCTTTTCTTTGTCATTCCTGGCACTCATTAGTTGTACCATTATCATAAAAATGATAAAGCATTTATCGCTATTCGGTGGTGGGTGAAGATAATCTCCCACAGTTCAATTAACCAGAAACCAATAACCTGGAACATTAAACTAATTATATTTCCGTTATTGCCCCTTTAAAATGAAAAGACAAACTAAACAAAACAAGCTCCTATCAAGGACCAGAGAGAATCCCTGTGTAGGGTCTGGGGGTTGGCAGGTTTTCATCTCAGTATCTAAAATCTAACAATGCTCTACGTGATCAGGGACAAAACCAATAATTTTGACTCACTGAAAGTATTAGCATATTAAAAAAAATTAAGGTCCTTCTACTTGAAGGGATTTTCAAGGAGGGTGAAAATAACTTCCTGCTAATACTTAAGAAGTTGTGTAAATCCAATCAAACAGACAAGAACACCCCCTGACAATTCTGGGTATTCACAATTTCACTGTAATATGAAGCACAGGTGTGAAATATATAGCCAAGTTTCTCTGTAGAGTTTTAATTCATGTCTTTAGCCAACTTAAAAATAAACAAAACAAAATACCCTCAATGATTTGGAGTCCAGCTCCTAGGCAAGTAAAATAATCTTAGGGTATGATAAATTAAATTTATTAACTAAGATATGGAAAAATTAAAATATAAAGATCTATGATTGTAACCACAAGATTTTGTGGCAAGAGAAACTACCATATTAAAAACCTTCTACTGGGGCGCCTAGGTGGCTCAGTCGTTAAGCGTCTGCCTTCGGCTCAGGTCATCATCCCAGGGTCCTGGGATCGAGCCCCACATCTGGCTCCCTGCTCCGGGGGAAGCCTGCTTCTCCCTCTCCCACTCCCCCTGCTTGTGTTCCCTCTCTCGCTGTGTCTCTCTCTGTCAAATAAATAAAATCTTTAAATAAATAAAAACCTTCTACACTTCATATGACTTATTAATAAAAAAGCCCACAGAATTCACAAATAATCAAAGGCAGCAAAAGTTACCAGAGTTGGAAGGCTACAGACGGGTACTGCTAATGCTGCTGTTTCCTTAACCCCTGGTCCCATAGCGGCTCTTGCTGGGGTTAGTGTGGCAGGTATGAATGTAGGAGACCCTACACCTACCACCTGGAGTGGACTACAGGGTCCTGGGAGATCTAAATCATGTTGTGGTCCCAACTGAACAACCTTTTTAGGAATTCTCTAAAATAAAGGCAATCTAGATTAGGGTCCCCTGGAATACTAAAATGGCAGGCAATGAACTACTGCATATACACTTTCTGAAATCCCAAGAGGATCCATAAAATCCTCTCCTGGACACTAAATCTCCTTTGGAGAGCTTACCTACTTTCTCATTTGGTCAACTTCCAATTATACTAGTACTTTATGCCTATTTAATTCTGAACGTATCTACTGTCTACTGATGTATCTCACTTGTACAAGTGTGAAACTCTTGAGCAATTCATCAAAATCCTATCCATCCAAAATCTGCTTTAGTGTTTTGATTACTAATAATTACAGGCCAGGTATGTTCCCCCTGCTTGTGTTCCCTCTCTCGCTCTCTGTCAAATAAATAAATAAAATCTTAAAAAAAAAATGCTTCTCAAGGAGACCTACTATTCTTAGTGTCCAGGGCCATAAGCTTACATGTTACTAAATTACGCCATCTTTTCCTGTTGTACCTCCTCCTTCCTTCCAGACTCCTGCACTTTTGCAATTGAGTCCAGTCAATTCTTGCTTGAAAGCCATCTACACCATTGGTCCTGTGCTCAGCAGTCACTTTTCACTGCAGCGATTACTGAATGCTGCCAGGTGTGCCAGTTTAATTGTCTTACCTGCCTCTGAATCCCTGAAATGACTTCCCATTCCTCATTTCAACCTTCAGTTTCAATCACAGATTTCACACATATCATGATTTAGCAGCAGATCTGCTAAGAGAATAGTTTCCCAGACTCAGAGACTCAGGTATGTAGGGTTCTGTAACGATTTGTCCTTTCTCACCATTTCCCAGATTGCTCAATTACTCCTTACAGAGCCTTTCAATTCCTATCCATGATTTTGGATGCTCACTGTAAAATCTTATAGTTGATGTTTCTGGTTCCTGTCGTTCAATTTCCAAATCCCTCATGAGACTTAACCCAAGCTTGATTGCTCATTATTTCTCAAAAGTGTTCCTTACTGGACCACCTCCTCATCACCGGTTATGACATACATTATTCCCAGACACTTTATTTCAAACCCCACTCCATTCTTCAAAGCCCATTTCAAACACATCTCTTCAAACAAACCAAGTTTTACTTGAGTTTAAAGTGAGAGCAAGCATTTCTTAACTCTAAGTGTACATGTTATAACTGTCAACACTTAATTTACTCAACAGCAGAACTATTTTTCTTTCTTTCCAATCCATTTAGCACAGTAGCAGGCATCTCGTTGGTGGGTTATCAACATATTTGTTTCATTAACCACTTTACCATTAACATCAAAATCATTTCCCGCTATCACTTGAGTAACTTTAGAAAACAGAACTTAACAAATACGCTTCATGTTATCAGACACTAAAGCTGTCTCCTAATGATCACAGTCAAAACCATTTGATTACAGCTACCATTTACAGCTATGAGCCAAACGCTTTACAATTATTATCTCTAATGTTCCTTTTCCTTGCAGGCGAGAAAACTTAAGTCACAGAAGTAACCTGCCCACAGATAATAAGTGGTGAAGCTAGGATTTGACCCAAGCCTGTCTCGCTTCAAAAACCACGCTTTCCCCACAAAATGTACTCTGTCAACTTAGTTGGCCTCTGAAGAAAATTGGGGTTTTCACTTCATCTTTCGTATATGTATCACAGCAACAACAACAATAACCCACTTTGTCTAGTAAATTCCTTAAGAACCAAAAGCTGTTGTACCAAATGAGTAATTTCCTAACCCTTTTACTCTAAATCACTATTCATAAACACTTAAAAAAAAAAAAGATTTTAACTAATCTCTATACCCAACTTGGGGCTTGAACTTACAACCCAGGTGCCAAAAGTTGCATGCTCCACCGATTGAGCCAGCCAGGCGCCCCATAATAAACACTTTTATCAGGACATTTTCCTTAGTAAGAAGGTGATACTTCCTAACGATCACTTTGAAGTGACTTTTAAACCCAATCAACAATATGAATATATGGAAGCTACCAATTTGTCTCAAATGTGCAACTTACACTTAGGTATTTTTCATAACTTCTCCAGTGTTAGTTGCTAGTATTACAATGGAGAGAAACCTGTAGCCGTATTAAACCTGTTGCAAATGTCTTTCATCTTTTTTTTTTTCCAAACAAGCCAAGAGTTCCTCCAACACTCAAGGTTTAGTACCCTAAAATGTTCCCCCTACTCTTTTAATTTTTATACCTATGTCTTTGAAGGCCTACCTAACGTTTCCTGGTTCTCATAGATTTCCCCGTTGAGTATCTTCTCCAAGCCGGACTCATCTCTTTTCCCCGAAATAGCCCCTGCTGGCCTTGCTTTGCTAAAGCAGATCAGGAATACAAGTAACAGACCAAACCCGGGGAGGCAGTAAGTTAGCAATTTCGAGCTGTGAATCTCCGTCTCATTAACTAGTTCCCGCAGATGCTAGCCAGGGTGGCCACGATTCTCTAACAAATTCTACAACGACAAAGCAATTTTTTGGCAAGTTGTAGAACGGAAACCACAGCATGGAAACTCTGTACGAAGTTTGAAAGATAACGAATCAAGACTTTAAATTACCCTTGTAGAGGGAACGGCCAAGGCTTTCAGCGCAAGACGATACTTTCCAAACTGTCACTAGACTACTCACTCAAACCCGAGTCTCCCGCCCAAAAAAGTGTGACACATGCAAGTCAAAAAAGGGCCTCCCTCCGGAGCTCCTGGCCTTGGGAAAGATGCGTGGTGACTGTCTGATCCATTAGACTGGGCAAGAGGTGAAAAGGGAGCAGGAAATCCTGTTTATTTCCAGCAGCCCTAAGAGCGGGAAAGGTCGGTCCCTAGCCGGAGACGAACCAGGCCCCACTGCCGGGGCCCGGGAAGGAAAAACCCAGGCCTCGCCGGCGCCCTGGAGCCGTACCCTCCCGCCCGGAGCCCGAATCCCACTCGGGTTTTCCTTCTCCCCGTCCCACTCAGATCCTCACCATCGCTCCCATTATCCCGCCACCACCCCCACCCGCGCAGGCGCAGTGGGAACCAGGGCCTACCCGCGCCCCCGAGGCGCCGCGACTATGGCGGAGCGGAGCAGGCCGGCAGCAGCTCTACGCCGAACAGGCGTCCCTCTCCCGTCCCCGCGGCCTCCCCACCACCGCTGGGGCCCTGTCCCCACCCGGCCGACCCCTCTACTGCCCTCCTCACCCGTTCTTCAGATCCACCTCCAGGATCTTCCCGTAGCCCTTAAAGAAGCGCTCCACATCGCGCTCCCGGGCCTGGTAACTCAGGCGGCCGATGTACACCCGCGGCATCCCGGCAACAGCAGCGGCGGCTTGGCCCGGCCCCAACCCCCCTTAGGCGGCGGCCGGCGAAGCGAGAGCGCGGCGACGGCGGCGGCGGCGGCAACGGGCGAGCGGCGGGACGGACGCAGCCGAACCCCAGCGACGTACGCGAGCACGCAGCACGAGAGCGCGCGCCTCCCGCCTTCCCCGCCCTCCCCGCAGGCGGAGGGTAACGGGAGGGAGCGCGCGTTCGCTTCCCGCCCGGCCAGGAGTGGGGGCGGGGCTTGCCCCGGGGCGCGCCGGCGTGGGGCGGGGCCAGGTGATCGACAGGCGGTGCTGGCGGCGTGGGGGCAGTCTTCCCCCTCCACCCTCCCTCTGCACGTCCTCTCGCGAGTTCGCTGTGGCAGGGCCGGCGCCGCTTTTGCAGCCGGGTGGCTTCGCTCCTCCCCCCGGAAGTGCCGGCAACTGTCTCCGCCCAGCGAACGTTCCTGCTTTTGTCCTTTGAACCGGGAGTGGTTTCGACTTCTGAGCAGCTTTGGAGTTAAGTCTGGCTTCTAACCGTCTTTGTATCCGTGACCTTGGGCCCATTACGCGCCACCTCTTTAAAACCCGTTTGTCTTCTCTGTATAAGGGGGCCAGAAATCCCAACCTTCCAGATTAGACTGGAGAATTATACATGAGAATAGATACGTCAAACACTTAGTACTGTTCCCAGCACATCGCAAGTGCCCATATGATTTTCGCCTTTTACCAATATTATTTTTAAAAAAATAGGACAAGTTGCTTCAATAGAAGCAGTGTGTAAAGTGGAGAAGGCTGGAGTTTTGGAGCTAGATTAGGCTTGACACTAAATTACTTGGCCAGTTTATTTTCTACTGGAAAATTAGAATAATTTATCCCATTTCGATAGACTAGCTGGGTAACTAAATGGGGTAGTATGTACGGAAGAATATAGTGCTTGGAACAGTATCTGGACCGAGGTAGGAACTCAAATATTGGTTCCCCTCTCACTAACTCAATTTACCTAGAACCACAGAGGAGTTTTGTTTTTATTTTTAAAATTTTATATATTTATTTAAAAAATATTTATTTGAGAGAAAGAGAGGAAGCACAAGCGGGGGAAGGGATAGAGGGAGGAAACAGACTCCCCGCTGAGCAGGGAGCCCAAGGCAGGGCTCCATCCATGACCCGGAGATCATGATTTAAGCAGAAGGCAGACGCTTAACAGAATGAGCCACCCAGGCACCCCTTAAAATTATATTTTGAAAGGATAACTCATTAACTGGTTCAAATGATACCGTCAAAAGTCTTCCCATCTCTGTCCTCTGGCCATCTCGTTTCCCTCCCCAGAGGCAGACAATGTAATCAGTCTCTTAAATGTCCTTTGGGAGGTATTTTACACAAATAAAGCAATAGTAGTGTACTATATGTATGGTTTTGTGCTTACTGTATTTTGAAAGTCATTCCATCAGTACAAAAGGAGCTTTCTCAGGAGAATTTTTGTGGCTTATAAAAGACCATTATACACAGTAATTTATTTAATCAGTGCCCTAGTGAAGGTTACTGAGATAGGTTCAAACTATTTGTTATAACTGCTGCAATGAATAACTTTGTATATACATATATGTAGGATCTATTCCTAGAAGTAGGATAGTTGGCTCAAAGGGTGTGGGCAAGTATAGTTTGGATAGATATTGCTCAATTCTCTTCCATAAGTACCTGTTTCTCCATCTCATCATCAACACCATGTGATCAAATTTTATGATCTTTGTCAATCTGATAGCTGAAAAATGCTATCTTGGGGTAGTTTAATTTGCATTTATCTTGAGTGGAGTGAGCCTCATTTCATTTAGATAAGAGACACATACTTTTATGTGTCTGCTTATATCCTTTGCTCGTTTTAAATTTTTAAAAATAATTATTTGAGAGAAAGAGAGCATGCGTGATGCAGGCATGGAGAGGGAGACAGAATTCTCAAGCAGACTCCCTGCTGAGCGCAGAGCCTGGGCTTGATTCCAGGACCCTGAGCCAAAATTCAGAGTCAGCCACTCAAGTGACTGAGCGACCCAGGTGCCCCCCTCTTTTAGAGTTATTTATTTATTTGAGAGAGAGGGATGCAAGAGCCGATGGGGGGCAGGGTCGGTGAGGGGCAGAGGGAGAGAATCTCAAGCAGACTCCCTGCTGAGTTCAGAGCCCGATGCAGGGCTCAGCTTGATCTCACTACCCCAGATCATGACCTGAGCTGAAACCAAGAGTCAGATGTTTAACTGACTGAGCCACCCAGGCTCCCCCTTTGCCCATTTTCTTATTGATTCATAGGAGTTCACTATATATTAGGGAAATCAGTTGTTAGATGAGTTGCAAATATTTTTTCCCAGTTTGTTGACTTTTGACTTTGCCCAGAGTGTTTTCTGCTATGCAAAAACGTAAGATATTTATGGGGTCAAATTTATCCATCCTTAATTTTTGATTCTGGATTTCGTGTTGTAGTTTTTCTCACTTTGAGGTTTAAAAAGAAAAACACCTCCCATGGTTTATTATTTTTAGGACTTATTTTTATATTGCAATCTTTGATCCATTTGGAATTCAGTAGTATGAGGATAATATTCTTAAGAACTGGTTCTAACCTTGGTTGTCATATAGTCTGATCAACCTGTTACACAGATGGGACTGAAAGCCCTGCATAGGGGAAATGCCTGTCTCTTAAATCCTGCTCCTCCTTCAGTTTCCTAATTCAGGGAGTGGCACCTTCCATCCAAGCAAAGTGCTAAAGTTCAACCTTCAACCGCCACATCTAGTCTGTCCTGTTGATTCTTCCTTCTAAATGTTGCCAAATCCATCCACAGCAGGCCTTGTCATAATCGTTCATATGTCAGGGCTTTTAACTGTGCTGTTCCCTTTGCAATATGGTTGGCTCCTTATTCAGGCCTCAGACCTTCCTTGCCCTCATCTCAAGTATCCCGCCACTGTGATATCACTCTATTGTTTCTTTCACAGCATCTACCCCCATTCTGTAATCGCTTTATTTCTTCACTTATTCATGGTCTTTCTCTTCTACTAGAATGTAAGCTCCCTGGTATCAGGGGCCGTGTTTTTCGGCTCCTGCTGTATCCCTAACACCTATAACAGTGATTTTCACATAGTGGGTGTTCAAAATATTTATTAGGTGAATAAACAAATGATCTCTTACCTGAATTACTTCAATGCCCTCCTGATTCTTTTTCTTGCCTCCCCATGAGACACAGACTCCGGGAAATTTGAACTCTCTTCTGATTGACATGCTAATTATGACTGAACAAAATCAAGGAGTCCAAAGAGGGAGCACAAGGCCAATTGTGGGGCCAAAAAAAATCAGGACTGACTGGTACGGTGACCAGACAGGGTCAGGGGAGCTGGCTTCTCGTGCGAAATCTGCTTGCTGCCTGCCGTGTGACCTTGAGCAACTCACTTAGCCTCTCTTGGTGTCTTCCTCTTCTGTAAAGTTATATTAATTAAAATCTCGATACAGGGAAGTTGTAAAAATCAAATGGAGATATGGGTAAAAGGGCTTATACACTGCAAAGGGTTAGGGGCATAGGGAAAGCTTACTTTTCTTTCAGGCAGTGTGAACGTCTCCTTACCTTTAGGTCAGCTCTGCTGTCTTCCCAGGATTTTCCTGCCTGCAAATGCAGGCAGATGCTGTCCCAGGCCTGAGTCTCTTCTTTACCATTTCCAGCTGCTCTGGCTGGGCCCACTGTCCTACCCAGGGTACAGTGCCTACCAACAAGTATGAGCCTGGTAGGTGCAGCCAAGAGCTTCCTGGCACAAGGACAGGCATGCCTGCCACACACAGATGAATGCAAGAACCTTGTGGGTCTCAAGTCTTTCTCTGAGGAGAGCAGGCTTATTTATCTCATCTCCCAAGACACAAAGCAGTCATCAATATTATGGCAGTGGCTGTAGGTAGTTGCAGGGTGGATGCTTCCAGAAGACACCAAGCGCCAGAGTCACGAAGCCTTGGGGCGTCAGGTGTGCTCGAGCTTTGGTTTAGGAGGTAATGTCTGTTTTCTTTCAGTCTCCTGGAGCCCAAGGTTCCTCCTCCAGCCATTTAAAAAGGATTCTGTTTACTTAGTGGGCCTGAAGAGCTGTCCCCACTCTACAGAGAAATTATTCAGCCTGAAAATGAAAAATAGCCTCCTATACTTGTAAAGTGTGCAAAGAGATGATCCATTTGAACTTCGATTCTTTCTATGGTCTTGTCACAGTCTCCTCTCCTTGCTGGCCTCTGCAATGTTGGTAATCTCCATGTTGGTCTTTGAAGTTTCAGGGGATTTTCCTTATTTGAAATTCAGAAACCTGGGAATTCTGATGTTATCTCTTCTTTTAGTGCCTCCCTTCTCCCAACTGTCCCCTAACCTGCTGCCAAAGGAATTTTTTCCCTCCCCCCAAAGCACAGTTCTCATCTTCTGGCTCAGAAATCTTTTGTTCCCTACTGCCAGTAGGATAAAGTTCAAATTCCTTATTGGGGAATTCTAAACTACCACAATTCACTTTTTCAGCTTTAGCTTGAATGATTTCAATATAAATTAAATCAGAGAATATGTTATCAGTTATAATTAGGTTCAGAGAAAGCCCAAATACTAGGAACCTAAATAACACAGAAGCTTCTTTCTCATGTAAAACAAATCCTGAGGTGGGCAGTTGGGGCATCTGGGTGACCGGGACCCAGGCTTCTTGGATCTTGTCGCTGACCCATTCTTAACATGATCAAAGATGGCTGTGCGAATTCCAGGAATCGGGTCTGTGTCCCAGCCAGGAGGAAGGTGGAAAGGGAAGAAAAAGGTACTGGATGGATGCCAGCTATATTTTAAAGAGGTTCTTAAGAAATTGACACCTACCACCTCTGTTTGCATGACAAGGGACAGACCTGTCTGCTGCAAGGAAGGCAGGAAAACTTTATTCCAGCCTACCATATGCTGACCTAAAAGTTGTCAGCATTCTAAGAAAGAGAATGGATATTTGGGGGAAATGAGAAGATTCTAACATAAATGTCCTGCTTCTATAACTTAGCTTAATCTGGCCCCTTAGTTTATGCTTGTCTCTCTTCCCTGCCTGAGAAAACTATAATCATCCTTTAAAGCACAGCCCAAATGTCATCTCCAGACCCCTAGAGCTACTGTTGTCAGGACATTTTGCACAACCCTCCATGGGGTCTCTAACCATGGTGTTATGAACCTTCCTCCTTCCAGTCTGCCTCCTCTGAGTCTGTACCAGGGGTTGCTCCCTCCCCATGGCTGCAGGCTCATCACTCCCCCTAAGCCCAACATTGTGGACTCCCCCTGAAGAACCTAAACTTAACTGTTCACTCCTGTAGCCTTTGGGCAGCCTCTCCCACCCTCTCAGGCTTTTTTCACTAGCCCATGTTGACCATCTGTACAAGGCAGCTGTCCCACTAATGTCAAGGATAGAGGACAGGGGACAGGAGGGACCTGGGCAGGTTGGGGCTGATCTTGAGCCTAGGTGCAAAAGGTAGCAACTATTATCCAGAAGACACCTGCAGACCTTCCCCAACCCTGGGCTGAAGCTAAGTCCTTTTCTCCAGAGGACACAGAAGTTGCTCCCAAAGGCAAGAGCATTATGCTGTGGGCCTGCGTACATGTTTTCATGCCGCTAAGCCTGAGTGCACTCTGGCCTTCTGAGCCAGTTTTCCCACATCACTCTGCTACTGAAAATCCCTCTGTGCCTCCCCTGCTCTGAAGGTTAAGTGCTGACTTCTCGAATCTTCTTGCTCTGACCTCTGCTCACAGCTCCCACCTCAGTCCTCACACTCTCCCGTCTCAGGCGGCAGAGCCAGGCTTCCAGCCTTCCAAACTCTCACATGTGCTGTTGTTTTTGCTTGGTACACGCTTTCCTGCTTGGCCTTCAAGATTTGCTGTGGGTGACACCTCCTCCATGAAGCCTTCCTTCAAACCCTCAGGCAGAACTGCTATGTCCCCATGGCCCTCTGAACACCTGAGTCAGTGGCCTCATTAGTATACTGGGAAGGTCTGTTCCCTGCTCTGGGCTAAGCAACTAGAGGGCCAGGCCCCCCTCCCCCACCACCAGCATCCCTCGCCTTAGGCACATACTAGGTATCCAGTTAATACATTCCAAAGTCTCTAGTTTTTTGCTCTGGGTGAGTAGCTCATTAGGCAAACACCAAGAAGTCATATAATGTCAAACTCTTTTTGTCTGAATAAAACTATTCATTTTCAGAGCCCACTTTCAAGCTTCATGTCAGGAAGGTTCCCCTGACCGCAGGCCTAGGACAAGACCCTGATCAGTGATGGCCTCATAGCACTTCTCCCACATGTTTAAGCCCACGAATCTCCCACATGTTTAAGCCCAACAACCATGGCAGTTGTTTTGGGACTCTTAGCTTAATGCTGGGTTTCCCAACCCAGGCACTATGGACATTTTGGGCTGGGTAATTCTTTGTTGAGGAAGGCTGTTGTGTGCACCACAGGATGTCTGAGCAGCATCACTGACCTCTACCCACTAGATGCCAATAGCACCCTCTCAATTATGACAAAAAATGTCTCCAGACACTGTCAAACATCCCCTGGGGGTAAAATGACTTCAGGCTGAGAAGCACTGGTGTAACAACCATCTCCCCAGGTAGAACAGGCATTCCATAGGGTGGTCCAGCCAGCTGAGACCCCATTTCCTTGGCTCCTCAGCCTGGCATTCACTCTCCCATGTAGCTGATCCTCCTCCGGCCCCAGACTGAGCCACATACTACACAGAATGAGTCAGACGTTCCTTTTTGCTCCCCTGTGGAGAGCCCGAGGGTGGAGACTGCATCCTACTGGCTTTTGTACCTGCCAGTGCCTACCCTTGCTTTGTTTCAGGGCCGTCAGGAAATCATCACTGGGGGACAAGTAGAGGACAGGCAAGGGGTCTTCTTAGTGCTGGGGAATGGCATGTGTACAATGAGGGTCCTTCTTGACAGGGATGACTTCTGTGGGTTTGTATGTATGTGTTTTTAGGAAGTTCACTTTATTAGATACCCTGGGGCTGGCCCTGGGGCAAGCCTTGGCTGGCTTCACAACCCTCCCAGTCGGAAGTGACAGTGAGGAGAGGGCAGCCTGGGGAAGGCTGAGAGGGCCCTGACGGAGGCGCCAGAAACCAGTCCTGCCGATCCATCTCCCCTCCCACCTCGCTCCGCTCCTCCGCGATTAGCACATGGTGAGAATCTGCTTTGAAGACACGAAGGGCTGCACTGAGGCTTCCAAGGCACGCTGGTAGTCCTGCAGTGGGACCTCGGAGCAGGCGGGGGCTGTGAGCTGGCCCCGGCTGATGAGACCACACAGCGTGACGATCAGCTCCTTGAACTGGGCTGTGGGAAGTTGAGGAAGTCAGACGGGGGCGCAGCGGCAGGTCTCGGCAAGACAGACCACGAGCCACCCCCAGTGGCAGAAGGTGACGCTAAACTCTAGGAAAGCCTCGAGAGCCCAGGCTTGACCAGGGATAGGGAGGCTGTGGAGGCGGCCTGGTCCCTGGTGGGGTAAGGACAGAGGAGCATGGGGGAGTGGCCCCAGGACTGAGGGCCAGGCAGAGTGGTGGCTAAGAGGGCTCAGACCCACAGAACCTGACTGGGGTGTAACCGAGAGTCCTGAATGGTGGGAGCGGCAGGAGTACTTTGAGGCAGGGCAGCTAGAAGAGGCACAAGGAGGGGGTGGGTGTGCTGGCATGCCAGCTGATGTGGAACTGATGAGCTTTGCTCTGGGAAAGAGCTCAGGACTCCGTTAGAACCCCACAAGTTGAGGTCCCCAGCATCCCCTCCCAGGGCCCGTCCCCCTCTATGGTCCAGGAAGATGAGAAGTGGTTTTTCATAGACATCAATTCATGTAACATTCAAATCTAATTATGTCCCCTGTTTAGAACGCTTCGGTGCCTCTTCCCTTGCCTTTAAGATAGAGTCTGAGCTCCTTAAGAAGGGTTGTAAAGCCTTTCATAATCTGGTCACAACCTATCTGTCTAGGTCCCCACTATGATGCGCTTTTGCACAGGCTACTTTTCTGGCCTGAAACACGCCACTGACGCCACCACTTTGCTCCCCTTCACTTGAATGACTCCATGTGTTTTTTCAGTCTCAGCTTGGGGTGGGGGGGTCACACTCTGGGCAGCCAGTCCTCCAGGAGGGGAAGGATGGTGTACTGGCTCAGGTTCTGGAGTCAAAGAGACGAGTTTACATTGTGGCTGCATCACTCCCTACGTGGGGAGACTGGGCAAGCTACCTAACCACTCTGAACCTCAGTTTCCTCCTCAATCAAAGGCCAACAATATCTAGACAACTATGATATTTAAACTGAGACAGAAGTTAAGTAACTTGTCCAGGTCCCATGGCTAGGCTGGGTAAACCTATCCCCAGTGATGGTGGGAGCAGGATTTGAACCCAGGCAGGCTGGCTCCAGAGTTTGTTCTCTGTACCTGGCTGTCTTCCATGGCAGTCTTCCCCAGGGGCAGCCTTGCTCACTGCTGCCACCCCCAGGACCAGCTCCCTCGAGCCCAGTACCTATCTGCTGACTGCAGCTGTGGCTAGAGACTATTTTCCTTTAACCTGTCATGGCACTGGGGAGCCCATCACCCCTCTAGGCCTCAGGATGGCGGTCACTTCTGCAGTAGGCACTGCCCTCTCGTGTGACCCTTGGCAATGGGGTCATCATCCACTCACCTGGACTATGGTCCTTCTTCCACTGGGACAACCAAAAGCCTCGAAGTTTGAGATCCTTAAAAATGAGCTGGCTCTGTGGGTACAAGAAGGATGAACTGGGGCTCAGAGGGCAAGCATTTCAGGCACTGCTTGAGGTACAGACTCCGTCCAAGGACGAGGGCACCTGTGGGTCTGGACAACTATGGTGTCCAGGCCTGTGTCCATGCCTGCTTCCCCCACCAGCTTACCACAGAGGCTATGACGGGCTGCTTGGCCATTCCCCCGTAGGTCACCATGGTTCCCCCAGGCCTGAAGAGTCCAGAGAGAACAGAGTGGGTGCAGGCAGACACAGAGCCCTTCTCAAACCTGCCAGAACACTTCTATTCCAACCCTGGTCCCTGAACCTTGCTCTTAGAATCCTTGGGAAGGTTTTCAAAAACTGCAGACTCTGAGGTCCGACCCAGACCTAAGGAATCAGGAAGCAAGGATCTCTATTCAAGCCAACAGACAAACACCCCTGCCAGATGATATGGATGTTGAGCCAGAGCTGGGAACTCACTGATCGAACCACCCAGTCAGGCTTGGGTGAAGTACTGCAAAGAAGCGTGCTCTGCTGAAAAAAGCCCAAGCCCCGCGAGGTTAGTCCTGGCTACCCTCCACTCCTAGATGTGTGGCCTTGGGCAGTACAGACATTGGTGCAGACCTCTGCTCTTCACCTGTTCACGCTTACTCGAAGGAGCAGTGAGATGAGGTGGCTATACACATAAGGAATGGTATGGCTGGGGTAGAGGACAGTGGACTGCCCTCTCGCTGCAGGAGGGCCCTGGCCAGGCCCTGCTGTCTGACACCCACACCCACCCCAGCAGTTAAACGGGGGGAGAGGCTCCAATAGTTTTTTTAAAAATGAACAAGCTAGGACTTCCCATGCTCGACTTAACCTGTGTTCCCCTCCCCACTCCCTGGCTCTTTTAGGAGTTTGCTGATCAAGGATGATGGCAGGTGAGTGGGGGGTGCTTTGTGAACTACAGAATCGAAGAAGCTGCGGTGTGAGGCAGGTGATTCTGTCTGGGAGGCTTGTGGGTAGTTTGGTTTTAAGCTCCCTTCAGCTGACACCTGGTCCAGAAAGTAGCTCCTGGGGGGATCAAGCCCCCCCCCCCGCCCCCGTACTACACTTGTTCTAACCAGAATGGCTAACGTTCACTAGGTGTTTTCTGGGTGCCGGGCACAGATCTGAGTATTTCCACGTGCATTGGCTTGGTGAAGCCTCCCCATAACCCCAGGAGAGCACTTCTATCACTCTGGCTTTACAATGAGAAAACTGAAGGCCACCACTCAGCTGTGTAACGATTTCTGCATCACCTCAGTGTCCTCGGACTAACCTTCTGACTAATCTGTACGAGGAGACTGAGGCCTGAAGGATTTTTCCTGTATTGTTTAACTTCCCACGGGCCCACAGCTAGTAAGTAGCACAGCTGGGACTTGGCACCTCCAGGGCCTCCTCCTACAGTGAGTGCTGTGGGGATGGCAGGCTGCCCTGGGGCCCCCTGGACTCGGGCGGAGGGGGTGTGCTCAGGACTCCCAGTAACTTGGGGTTAAGCCTGGTTCTCCCACTTCCCAGACCTTGGGGTGAGGTAATTACCCTTTCGGGCCTTGTGTGAATAGGGATGGGAACAGTATCCCAGGCCCGGGTGGTCGTGGGGGATGAGTCAAGCACTCTGCGCAGTCTGGTACACAAGTAAATGCCCCGTGATGGCTATCACAGCTCTCTGACCACATGACCCATCTTCCCATCTAGGCTGTGAATTCTAGAGAGTTCCCTCAGTGTTTCAGCCATCTCTCTACCCTGTAGCTAGCAAGTGCTAGCAAGTATGTGTCAACTAATGTTGTTGAGGGGATTCCTGCTTTAGTTGGAAAGTATCCTTTCAGGCAGCCCTCAGCTCAAGAAGTTCATGTTAACAGAGAAAACAAGGGGAGGACATGTGCTGTTAACATTGTCAACAATGCTTATCCCCCTTGGTTGTGGGATGATAGATAACTTTTGTGTTTAATTTTTCCTTTGTACTTTTTTTTTTAAGATTTTATTTTTTAAGTAATCTCCACACCCCAGGTGGGGCTTGAACTTACAACCCTCAGGTCAAGAGTTGCATGCTCCACCAACTGAGCCTGTCAGGCGCCCCATCTTTTTTACCTTTACGTGCTTTCAAATTGTTTTGTAAGAGCATAATTTTACCTCTAAACTTAGAATCTATTTTTTAAAAACTAGTAAGAAATTTAAAAGCTAACAAGCTAGGACTTTAAGGGACTTCCTAAGATGCCCCCTCGGTTATGAATCCTTGACTACTCCCCTCTCACAGAAAGCTTTCCTTCCGGGGTCCCTTGGAGAAGCAAAGTGGACGGTTCTCGGGGTCATCCGCAGAGGAGGAGCCTGGGAAAGGAGGTGCCAGGCTAATCAGGGCAGGACTGTGGTCCCAGCTTCCTGCTCAGGGTTATGCTGACTTGGCCTTGGCTTGCACTGGCCACTGGGATGTGGTCACGTGACAGTCCTCCCAGCTAAAGGCCTGGAGAGCTCTGACCAACTGGGCCTGCAGGGCTGAGGGACTTACGCTAAGTGTCGCAGCAGCTCTGTGGCGCTTTTCCCGCCAACACAGTTGAGAGCAAGCCGCGGCGGGGGCACGTCCTGGAAAATAAGGAACCTGCAGTGAGGGAGCTGCCGCTGTACAGGGCGGGTGGGGGCTGCGGGGGGCAGGGCGGGTGGAAGCTTGCTACAAACAGTGCCCCCCTGGCCCAAGCGCTGTGTCAGAGGGAGGGGGTGAAGAAAATGGGATGTTCGTGCCTTCAAACTCGGGCCAAGGAGGACCTTTGCTTTATCAACTTAATCCTGTTATCTGTTTTGGTATTTTGTTCAAAACTTGTCTCTGGGAAAGAACAGATGGTGGGCGTCTATGTTCCTTTTTGAAGGACTTCGGGTCCCCCGGGTGCACCTCTTCTCTGCACTTACAACTCAGTTCACGTAGGAGGTATTGATCTCCTGCTTCAGAAACGTTCTTAAGAGGCATGTGCTCTCAAGAGAGTGTGTGTGTTTGGTCACTCCAGGGTTCGGAGGAAGGAGGCTGAGATGTGGTCTGGTCACCTACTGGGTGTGCTGGGGGTGGAGGTTCTGGAAGGTGAAGAGGCTGTGAGTTCAGAGAGCCCTGACTCCACCACTTGTAACTGTCTACCCTTGGTGAAATCCTTGATGTCTTTTGAGTCTTGGTTTTCTCACCTGGAAAAGAGATAGCACCTACTTTGTAGAACTTTTGTGGGGATTAATCAGATACAATATAAGGAGGGTACTTCAGAAATACTTTCTCTTCTCTCCCTGTGCCTCAGGTTCCCTAGGTCCTCTCCCGGCTCGGAGATTCACATTGGCTGTGAGGGCTGAGGCGACGCACTACAAATATTCAAACCTACACATCATCCAGGGTTTTTTGAACTTTGTCTGTCTCTCTTGCCTCCCTCACAGCACCTGGGCCCTTAATGCATGCTGTCCCCTGGCTGAGGGAATGGGCTTTATCCTTCCACAGAGACAAAAAGAGGATTTGGAGAGGAGCTGGGCCAGTCCCAGTCTTTCTAGCAGGTCAGCTTTCTCCAAGGAGATGAGCATGGAATGAAGACACAATGCCCCTCATCCTAGGTACCTTAAAGAAGTTTTTCATCTCATGCTTTCTTAGCTCCTCTTCTGTGAGAACATGCTCAGCCCCTAGACTCTTCAGTCTGTCAGTCAGCTTCTGGAGGTCAGGTCTGGAAACCAAACACAATCCGTGGCCCTTGGTCACACCTACTGGCTTTCTCTACCATAGGCTCGTAAGACGCTTCTGCCACAGCTGTGAGAACACGAGTTTCCCTTTGTGGGAAGCTGGGATTGAGTGTAAGCCAGGCCTTATGTAGGGGCTGGCTACCTGGTTTCATCACACTCCCAACACCTCCAGGCCTCGGTTCCCTCAGTGGTATTATGGGGTGATTTCTACAGCCCTTGCCAGTTCCAAGGTGCGAGAAACCATCTGGCCCAGGGAGACATTTCACGTCCTGCCTTTGTCTACCAAAACAACAAGCTTCATTTCCTTTCCCCCACGCTTTTCAAGGGGCTCTTCAGGGTGTTGTGCAAACACACTCCAGCCCATGAGGGGCTCTGGGCCTCTGTGGCCAAGGCAAACGGTAATTTTTGTTAACACAACTGAAGGGACAGGGAAGGGAAGTGAATGTCAATTCTCCTCCAAAGACTGGACTTCCATGACAGACGTAGCCACATTCATTGACAGTGAGGCTTAAGGCACCTGGATGGTATGATGGAAAGAGCACGAGCCCAGGAGCTAAGTCTGTTACTGACTTACTGTGTCTTCCTTTCTCTGAAACTTGTTTCCTCACTGTAAAACAGAGATGCCAAACCTGCCCCATCTCCTTCACATCCCTAGTTAGAGCCATTCAAAGTGCCACACAGACGCTAGGGGAGAAAGGGCCCTGGGTTCGACAGTTCACAGTAGGGATAACCCAGCTTCAGGCATTCCCAAATATGAACTGGGGCTCTGAGATCATGGGTTATCACAAGAGTCTCAAAAACTCTCAAAAAGTCTTCAGCAAGGGCGGGCCCACCGCCTTCCTGCTCTCCCTTTACATTTGAGATGTCGCTCATCCTACAGCCAGAGGCCGCCTGGGCCTCCCCCTTTCGGGCAGCTTGACAACGGCCCAGTGGTGTGCGTCAGCCGCGGAGGAGGACTGCTTATGCACGGGCGCCCTCTGGTGGAGCCAGGGGCGCCTGCAGGGATCTAGGGGGGATGGTGAGGGGGAGGGCCAGGTCGCGAGCACCGGATCAGGTCTCCCCACACACCTGTCTCGGACCACATTGACGGTCCTCAGGCCCAGGGCCGCGGCGATCTGGATGACTGCTTGCCCCACTCCACTGTTGGACGCATTCTGGATGACACAGTCTCCTGTGAAGCCAGGAAGAAATCCAAGTTAAGCCCCAGAGACCTGTAACAGGTCAAGCACTCCCTGCCTGGGATCCTATTACAGGGCAAGAGAGGGGAGTCCTCCGGCTCAAAATGACCCAGGACCTGGCTGCTGAGCCTTCTCAGACCTGTTACTTACTCTTCTCCCAATGCCCCCCAAAATTCCACAACACCCATGGTGCCTCCCGGGACTTGGCAACTCAGAGTCCACACTGTACATAATTTAGACCCCACTGTGTAAATGATTTTATGTCGTTCATTATCCTCCTGATTTTTATGTCCTCAAATCTCTGCTTAGGTTATTTCCATGGTTTGCAATGTTTCCCTCTTTCTCTCTTCCTTCGTTTTGAAATCCCACATACCCTTTGAAGCACAGCTCAGGCATGGCTTCCTTCCCAACTTCCGTGTGTGTTTCCCCAGTGCTCTGCAGGTGGTGTGCCTGATCTTACACCCGGTTGTGGATAGGTCCATTTCTAGCAAAAGCCTGAAGCCTGGAGCTTCCTGAGGGCACGGCCATGCTTTATTTCCCCTTTGTGCTGCTTAGTACAGGCACACTGCCTTGAAATGGGTTTACAGCTGTGCTGGAGAAACTCGCAGCCCCAGAAACCAGGTCCTACAGGTAGTCTGTGGTGAAAGCCCAGGCCTGGCTTTGGAAGCTGCCAATGGGGGAGGCAGCGTGGCCTGCTGGGGAAAACATGGGCTCTGAAATGAGATGGACCTGGTGTGAGTCCCAGCTCTCTCACTGACTGTAATGGACCGTAACATGGGACAGGTCATGACCTCAGTTTTCTCTCCATGAGACAGGAGTCCTGGGAGTACCAATCAGGATGCTCCTCATTAGTCAGATGCCATTGTGTCCAAGAAGGTGCTCTGTTATCCAGAAATGTGATCTGAAATGCAGGGATCTGGGGCTACAGACAGGGGAGTTCCTGGAAGAAGAATGCCCATTCTCTGTAGCCAGGAGTCAGCACATAGATTGTCACCCATTAGTGGGTTATGAAATCAACCTAGTGGGTTGCAAGAAGCAGAAGCATTTTTTTAAATTAAAATTCCAGCAAATAGAATTAAAAAGAACATAGTGCACCACATGTAGGTAGGGTAAATACTGCTCCATGAAACTTTGGTTTCCATTACATACATACTCACATGTATATGTACTGGATTACAATGTAAACCATAATTCTCACTATGACTCAGTATGACAATTTAGAATAACACTGATCTAGCCCAGGCCACACCTTCCCGGAGGGAGGCAAGTGGAGATGCACCATGGGCACCTGAGGTGGGGTGGTGTCAGAATGCCCTGATGTCCAGCTGCGGTCCAAAGCAGAGGTGGCCTGAGGGGATGAGATGCAGGTGACTACAACGCCTCCTGCACCAGGACTTGGGCAAAGGTCCCTGGTCACCTGCTGGCTTTTTCCACCAAAGGCTCCCAGGACCGCTCTGGCACAGCTGTGAGGAACTGCATTTCTCTTTACGGGAAGCTGGGACTGGTTTTTAGCCTCGAGCAGTAGTGGCTACCTAAGCTAATCGTGCTCCAACATCTCTGCTTCAGTTTCAACACCCGCATGGCAGAGCTAGACTAGGCGGTTTCTCTCGCCCCTGGACATGCACAGTGTGCAGGGTGACTCTCCAACAATGGGGATGAGCCCAGCCTCCTGTCAATGGAAGGTTAATTGTGAGGTGGGTTCCATGAGGGTCTTCAGAGGCCCCCTGCCAGCAAGACTGAGCCCTGCTCGCCCACAGTAGTAACCAGCCTTCCCTGGCTTTTCCCCCTTCCATCTCGCTCTCCCCATCCCCTCACTCCTGCTTCCTGGGATCACCTCCCCTGCGAACTGTTCACCCTCAGTCCTTGTCTCAGGCTCTGCTTTCAGGGAACCCCGAATAGAACACCTGGCTTTGTCATTTCCTTGCTGAGTGATTTCACGTAAGCAATTTCCTTCTCTGGATCTCAGTTTCCTCATTTCTGAACAGGAAGAATAATAAAGTAGTGCGGGGTTACTGTGCTGTGTGCCAGGCACTGTGCTGAGTGTCGCGCTGCAGTGTCTCCATTAATCCTCACAACCCCTTACTCTCCACCTTATGGGTGATGCATCTGATTATCTGAGAGATCAGTTCACAGTGAGAGGTGAAGCTGGGGTTCAGACCCAGGTTTCCTGCCTGAGGCCTCAGCTCTCCACCAATGATACCAACCTCACTGCACTGCTCTGAAGGTTTAATGCATGTACAGGCACTTATGTGAACTGGAAAGTGTCATATGAATGCTGAGTGGAATTACTAAGTTCAGCATTTTACTGAAAACACAGGCACTCTGTCTATCTTGTCTGGCTTTGTATCCCAGAGCTTAGCACAGCTCCATGTTTTTGCTGAACGACAGAATTCCAGCCCAAGCTCTAGGGAATGCGATCCTTCAGCGGTTATCCAGAGTGTTCTCCTCATGAGGTTTCAGCATGTTTTCTAGGAGCCAAGCTAACAAAGCAAAAGCAACCACCACTCACTCACCCAGGTTCAGGGCCTGTCTTCCTCTCAGCCCCTTACTGGTAAGTTCCCATGGTCTCAGGGTCAGGCCTTGGGTCCCCTCCCAGTCAGGAGATCCCAGCCTGCTCCCAGCACCTGTGGGCTCCTACCTGGCTGCAGCTGCTCGAAGTCCATCAACATCCTGTAGGCCGTGCAGGGATTGACACTCAGGGTGGCAGCACTCTGAAGAGGGAGGTCACGCGGAATGCTGATCAGTGCTTCCTCACTGAACACAGCCTCGGTCTGCCAGGTTCCTGAGTCAGGGGATGAGTCCAGGCTAGTGAGACAGGATCCCTCTCTGCACCTGGCCCCACGTCACCCTCCTCAGTAAACGGGCGCCTAAGATGTCAGCCTTCAAGTACCACTTAGAGAAAAAAGATCTTGAAGTCCTTTTGAATCTCTGTGAATCTTCATGATAGTTATGTAAGGTAGATTTTGTTATTCCCACATTAGTTACCATTAGACGTAGCTCATGTTGCCCAGCAGGTGGCTAAGGATCTGAAACTACTGGGCTCTGAGTAACATCATGACATGGGCAAGGGAAGCTGCGAAAGCCCCCATTTTCCTGCTCAGTCCTCCTTTTCCTCATCGAGGGCAGGTTGACTTGGGTAGTATTATGGAAAAAAGCATGAAAGTAGAAGTCAAAGGCCTAGGTTTGGGACCTGGTTTTGCTGGTCTGCTAGTTGAGCAGATTCCTATGTCACTGAGTTTTGGTTACCCTAATATGTAAATGACGCTGGTAAGAAGAGCCTGACTGGCCTCCTCTAAGAGCTGCTGCACAAATCAAATGAAAGAAGGGAAATGACAAACTCCTGTAAACTGGAGAGAAATGATCATTAATCTCCAGCCCACATTCCAGTTGCAGACAAAAGAATTGTAAAACATCAGTGCTGAGAAGGCCCTTAGAGCATCGAGTTTAACCTCCTCATTCAACAGGGCGGGAAACCAAGAAAGTGACTTGCCCTAAGTCTCCTGGCCAATCTGGGCTGCCCCTTCAATCTGCAGATACTTACCGTGCACCTACTGTGAGCCAGATGCCTGAACAGCACCGATGCATTCCTGCCTTTCATGGAGTTTTATTCCAGTGGAGAACACATAAAAACCAGACAAGCAGATACAGTAACTACAAATTATAGAGGCAGAAAATAACACTGGGGAGAATTATTCGAGATAGGGGTCAGGGACAGCTTTTCTGAGGACGTGTGGGCCAAGATTTAAAGGATACAGATACCAGCCACTCAAAGAGTACATCCAGAACATTCTAGCGAGAGGAAAAAGCATACGCAGAGGCTCTGAGGCAGGACAGACAGAAGAAAGACCTGGGAGGATAGAGACTGCAGGGCAGAGAGTGATGGGAAGACAGGCTTGGGCCATGGCTGAAGTGGCTTGGGCTAGAGGAATGTCACCCAGACTTTCACAGTCCTGACCTGGAGTAACCATGAGTTATGGTGTCACTCAGTACATTCGCATATATAAATACATACACATACATGTAACAGAAACCAAAGTTTCATGGAACAATATTTACCCTACTATGTGTGATGCGTGATTCTATTCCGATTTTAGTAAAAAAAAAAAAAAAAAAAAATGCTGTTTGCAACCCCCTAGATCGATTTTGCTAGTGGGTTACAACCTGCCATCTGACAGGTGCTCACCCATGCAGGCAGGATCCTGTATAAAGCAGAGGTGAGGAGGACACAGATTCAAGCCTTGGCTCCACCACGTACTCACTAGGTCAATAGAGAAACTATCTGGAGCCTTGCTGGCTCAGGGTCTGGTGGCTGTGGGTCTCAGGGGTTTTGGCCTATGCCTCCAAAGCTCCGGAGTGTGCTGGGGATTCGAACTGTACCCTGGCACCACATGGTCAGGTATGGAGAGGAGGGGACAGCCTAGGCAACTAGTAATTGTGCTGTAGGAGGGGAGAGACAGTGTGGGCCTCAGGGACCAGGTAGTAGAGACAGGAGGTAGAAACACACTTTGTTAAGGGCTATATCAGTTCCAGAGTAGATCTGTGGCTGAGAAGACAAGACATTGGAAAACTGAAGGGTTCCTTTGGAATCTAGGAGGTACCTGGGCATTCTCTGGGCTCCACCCAGCCTGGTTTTCAAATCTTCATTGCCATCTTCATAATCATGGCCCCCATTCACCTTAGGCAACATGTACCGTCTCTACTCTGCGCCAGACACTTACTACAGGGCCTTCTATGCGTGAAATCAGGGGTGTTTTCTAATTCCCCTTGATGACACCACAATGGAAATCCAGCCTTTGACATGAATTTCTGGGGCTTGGCAGTCCCTAATCCTCTTCTCAAGAGAACCTGGGTGGGATGGGGGTAGCGCCCAAGGTCAGCCCCAAGAGCTTTCAGGGTTTTAAAGTAGAAACTCTTAGACCCTGGAGTGGGGGACCTGTTTTAAAATCCCGGCTCTGCCATTCATGATTTGTGTGGCTTAGAATTATCACTGCACCTTTTCTGACACTCATGTCATAGTGTGAAGATTAAACGCAATGACATTTGTACAGATGATCACTGTGCCTAGTACACAGTAGATGTGGACTGTCCCTTGGTTTTCTTTACTGATCCTAAGTCCCATGTCCTAGTTCTCAGGACTCCTGTTGCTCACTCCTGTGCAACTGGCCCTTAACCATCTCTACCACCCAATGCAGGGGTCGGCAAACTATGCCATGGGCCAAACCTGGTTTACCACCTGTTTTTGTTAAACCAAGTTTTATTGGAACATAGTCATGCTCACTTCTTATGTATTATCCATGGCTGTTTAGGATGGCAGAGCTGAGTAGAGGCAGTGTGGCCTGCAAACCCGAAAATATTTACAATTGGCCCCTTTAAAAAAAAAGTTTGCTGACCCTGATCTCGCGCGTACGGAAATTTAATTTGTCAAAATTCCTGTGTGTCTTCCCTCAGCTGAGCTGCACGAGTGAGTTGGGATATGCCAGGCAGTGACTGTTAGCCGCACTGTAGAGATCAGGACACTGAGGCTCAAAGTAGCTGTGGTTTCAACAAGGTCACCCACGGGGGTGGAATGAGATTCCCAGGCCGATGCTCTTGCTCCCACCCCGTGCTGCCTCGGGAGGGTTTTGAGCATGTCCGATGAGAAAGTCAGTCTGTACATTCTCTGGCCTGGTCTCCCTAGGGACTGGCTGCCTGTGGGGAAATGCTGGCTATGGGCACAGCTCAGCACCATGAAGGATGGTCAAGGTCTGGCCAGTTGAGGACTGCTCTGTTTACTGACTGTCACTCTTACTAACCTGCAGCCTTCACCAGAAGAAAGACCATGTCTGTTCGCTGCCGTGTGCCAGAGCTCTGCACACGGCAGGGGCTCACAAAATGCTTGCTGACTAAATGGAGTCGATGACAGTCCCAGCCATTATAAAATCCTCATGCTCTTTGACTGGCATGCACCTGGTGGGAAAGACTGACCTTTTGTCCAGGGAGAAATCCCGTTCTGGCTGACACCCACCTCCTCCACCTGTGTGATTACCCGTACCCCTGGCAGACGCCCCTCATTCTTCTCTCCAAATCCAGTGACCGACTTCTGTTCCTTTAGCTCCCAACTCTAACCTGTCTTCTCAGGCCCTATGGCACTGCCTTGTTCAGACCCTTCTCATGTGAAGCCTGAACTGTTTAGCCACCTCCTTACTGGCTTCCTGCCTCCAACCTCTGCCTTTCCAGAGCATTCTCTGCACTGCCCACGTCTGGTCCACTCATGCTTCTGAACTCTTCCTCGGGCTCTCTCTGACCCTAGATGTGTGCCCTCCATGACTGGGCCCCCGCCTACCTCTACAGCCTCATCTGGTGTCTCCCTCGGGCCAGTCAGGACCCAGCCACACCCCTGCAGTTCTGACAGTGCCATGCCTTCTCCCACACACGCACCTTTGCACACGCTGCACCCCCTGCCTGGAAGCCCTTCCTCACCTAGCCCACAGGGGGGCTGAGTTCAGGCACCAATTCTTTGGGAAGCCTCTTCTCATGCTTCCAAAGACAGGGGACTCTTGCCTTTGTGTCCACCCTCTCTTTACAGTGCTTACCAGATTGTATTGTGCTAAGTGTTGTTTTTCTGTTCCTGGGTTCCCCATCCCCAGCCAAGAACACTTTGAGGGCAGACACTGTGTCAGACAGGGGCTGGCGCAAAGCACCAGTCCCTCTTGATACAGTGAATCCTGCAGCTGTCTGCTCAGATGGCTGGGCTCCTTCACTGCCAGGGGGGCTGCAGGAGAGGGTGGAGCCATTCTTGGCAACTTTTCTTTTCTTTTGGAGGGGCAGGGGCAGAGGGAGAGAGAGAGGGAGAGAGAGAATCCCAAGCAGGCTCCATTCCCAGCGCAAAGCCCAACACAGGGCTTGATCTCACCACCCCAAGATTGTGACCTGAGCCAAAATCAAGAGTTGGATGCTTAACCGACTGAGCCACCCAGGCGTCCTTCTTGGCAGCTTTTCTGATCTCAGAGAAGAAAAGAGCTTCTAGTAGACTTCTGTTACTGTTTTTTCCTGCCTGGTACCTTTCTTTTACTGTTCCTTCCTAATCTCTGAGGCTGTCAACCACAAAGCCCCATCCTCTGAACCACAGGGGTGGGCAAGAGACTCAGCTGGGGCAACTGGAGTGGCCCAACCCCACACCCCTGGTGGTTTTAGGTCATAAGCATCTTTGCCACAAGCATTTTTGTCATATAATTCATTAGCCATAGGCAATTTTGCCATAAAAAGTTAAAAAAAGTTTGGTTTGACAGTTGTTGGTTTCATCTACTGGTTGACAGTTTGGTTTCATTTCTCCATTGACACATCCCTTCCATTTTATACTGTATAAACCTTAGCCCTCATAATGGTCAATACATTAGCACAGAGTTTTGAGCCCACATTTCCCAGAGAACTTAGGAACATCTATCAACAGAAATGTGACAATATGCCAAAACCAGACAATAGTGCAAAAGGCTTTCACAACATAATACAAAGCCCAGTTACAAACGTGCATCCTAGTATCTGGAAACTGATACCTCTCTTAATCAAGGAAGAAATTTTAGCAAAAAAAAAAAAGCATGATACCGATTCAGGAGATGAATCAACAAGCAAAAACATCGTATGATACTAGGAATAAAAGACTTTGAAGACAAGCGCTTAGGTACCTTTTGTGGATCATGAAATAAAATCAGTATTTGTGCAGTATTGCTATGGATCTACACTATACATTTTGAATATCTTCCAACATTTTGTATTTTGCAATAAAGTCTTTTTTTTGTTACTCATTTTTCATGTTTCATGATGTCCTTTTTAATGAATGTCCTGCTTTTATTTTTCACGATTTTATCTTTTAAAGCAAAGTTGCCTTATGGCCAATTAGTTATGCCACGAAAATGCTTACAGTGAAGATGCTTGTGGTGACAGTGCTGGAAATGACGGGGCTCATGGATCAGCAAAGACCCAGGCAGGGCCGGTCAGAGTCCTGCTAGCAGATGGATATGCCTGTGCTGGGCAGACTGTGTTCATTTGTTTGTTCTTAGGATGACGCAAACCTCAGGATGCTGGTGGCCATCTATGAAAGGTCAGTTTGAATCTCACCTCCACCACTTACTGGCTGGGTGACCTTGGGCAAGTTGCTTAATATTTTACATTTGTCTCGTATCTACCTCCTGTTGTGGGAATAACTGAGTTAATATATACAAAGTGCTTAGAACAGTGCCAGGTGCAAAGGGAGTAGACAATAAATATTTGTTGATGTTATTACAGCACTATGTGGGAAGATTCCATCTGAGAACTAGTGAGAACAAGAGAATGAGCTCTGATATCACTGGGTTCCTGGATCCAGCAGTGCCTGAAGCCTTGCATCTCTTGTACTTCCAAGTTCCAATTAACCCCAACCAATTAACTTCTTCTTCTTCTTTTTTTATAAACCAAGTTTGAATCAACTCTCTGTGATACCCCAGAGAATCCTAATACTGTAGTATAGCGGGAAAAACAGTGGCGACAAGATTTTTGGTGGGCTTTCAGTTTGCTGTTTGAGTTTGAGCTTCAGTCCCTGAGAAGTCCAAAAGGGTAGATACTGTCTTCCCTGCTTCCCTCTGTGGCTGCTGTCAGGATCCTTTGTATAATGTTTGTGCCTCAAAAACTGAAGTGCTAAGGAACAAAACTCATCAATGACTCCTTACTAGATATCAAAGAGAACCCTAACTCCTTAGCTTGGCTTTTGCAGGGCTTCCCCATGTGGCCCCACTACCTTTGTAATCTTGTTCATCATTTAAGCAATCCTCTCCCATGTGCAAATCCTCTGCTGAGGCTACACAGGATTTCTCACCATTTCCCACAGTCACCTGTGTCTTTGCTCATTTCATTTCCTCCAAATGTAACGATTTCTGGCTCATCTCCATCTAACATCATCCATCCATCAAAGGTCCATTCCAAAGAAGCCTCCTCCACAAAGCCCTCATCCTTCCTTAAGACTGTCTCTTTCTCTCTCACATTTGCATTCACACAGAGAGGAGCCAGAAGTGCCCTCTGCTTCCCGTGAACTTCTAACACACCCTTTATTGAGGTTACTAGTTTGGAGATTTCTTCAATTAGATTTTAACCTTCTGGAGGGCAGGGGCTGTCAGGGGCTCTACCCAAATAAGACAGATTCCCACTGTATCTTATAGCAGGGGTTTAGGGATGTAGGGATTCACAGCTCTGATCAACATAGGCCCAAAGAGATGAGAGAGCAGGTCCACCACCTCCAGAGTGGAAGAAACACAATTTCCACTCTCCTGTTCCGCTCCCACTGCTACTGGTAGTGGGTATATGAACTCACTAATAAACCCTGCATTGCTTAGTCACACTGAGCCAATGAGCAAACATTTCCAGTGCAAGTGAAATACAATCTGGAACAAAGACAGGCTGCAGACACCTGGAGAAACTCACCCAAACCGGCACTGGCTGGAATCACCCAGTCTCCTGGCTTCACCCCAGTCACACTGCTGCCCACTGCCACCACCTGTCCAACGCCTTCGTTCCCTCCAACAGCAGGCAGCTTGGGAAGGAGGCCATAATTTCCTAAGGGAGAAGAGCACAAAGGGTCACCCTGTGAAGTCTGGGCAGTGAAAGAGCATGAACTTTGGAGTCAGATCTAAGTGCGATCTGTGCTCTGCCTCTGACCTGCTGTGTAACTAACCAGACTCTCTGAGCCTTAGCTTCTTCATCCGTAAAGGGGATAATATTTTTTAGTGTTCATGGTTATTATGGGGATTAGATAATGTATGAAATGAGCCCACCATATCGCAGGCACTCACAGTGGTTGGTTTACTCCCCACTGCAATCTTTCTAACTCTTGA
This sequence comes from Zalophus californianus, assembly GCF_009762305.2. Lineage (NCBI taxonomy): Eukaryota > Metazoa > Chordata > Mammalia > Carnivora > Otariidae > Zalophus > Zalophus californianus. The sequence continues at coordinate 21,919,627 of NC_045598.1, forward strand.
AAAGCCTCACATTCCAGAGAAGGGAGGCCAGAGAGGACTGGTAGTCTGCAGATGGCTCATCTGGAGAGCAGCTGCTGCTAATCACAGGAATTTCACACCCACACCTGAGGAAGGATGAAAACAAGGTGGCGGCTAAGCAAAAAAGCCAATTAACATAAGCCCCAGAAACCAAGGTTACCTTGGATCATATTTATGTCAGATGGATTGATAGGGGCCGCCAGCATCTTCACATGGACGTCTGATCCACCCACAGCAGCTAGCTCCAGGTTCTTCAGTCTAAGCACAAAGCCAGAGAGAGATGTTAATGTCACCCAGGCTAAACAGGGCATCTTTTGCTCAAATCATCTCCCCAAAGTAGGTCAGGCAGCAACATTTTTGAGCTGCCATTGTGTGCCCAGGGATTAGGGTTGTTAGAAGAGAGAAAGGTGCTATAGGGAATTAGCACAGGCTATGGGTTAACTCATTAACTGCATGTGGAAAACCTCTAGTACCCTCGAAATCCCCTTGCCCATTCTAAGACAGAAGCTAGTAAACCTTCTGCTGGCCTGGATTCGCCTTGTGTTTTCCAAAACTTGCTTATCACAATCACCTGGTGTGCTTACTAATGCAGATTCTCAGGCCCCAGCTCAGACCTACTGAACCAGAATCTCAAGATAAGGGGCAGCCCAAGCAGTTCTTATAGACCACCATAACTGGGACACCCTGGGCTAGCTTATTTGTTCTCCACTTTTTAATTTTATTTACATATCTGTTAGTTGCAGAGCGGGTGAGGGAAATGGAAAGATGTGCTACATAGTTCAGAAAGAACTCCGTGTGTGACTATGATTCACCCCCTGGGGGGATGTCCCTTCTGGGTGAGAATCCTGGTCTGTCAGAAGGGATGCTGGATGGACTACTGAGTCTCAGGTATGAAGCCCCACCACATGATGGCTGTGTCGCCATGGGCAAGTTTCTTCCCAACTCTAGGCCTGTTTCTCCCTTTGTAAAAAGGTGGGTGGTGGTGGTTGTTTGGACTTGCTCACTGCCAAGAGCTTCTCCCATTTCAGGTGGGATTTCTATGTGGTAAGGCTCTGGTCACAATGGGCCCTACACGGTGGGACTAACGCCTTTATGCACTAGAACTTTGGTTAATGGGTTAAACCTGCTAAAGGGCTTTTGAGGGAGCCCCAGTGATAAGGTGTGTGTGTGTGTGTGTGTGTGTGTGTGTGTGTGTGTGTGTGTGTGTGTGTGTATGTGTGTAATAAAAGGAGAGCTTCCAAAAAGTGTGTGTGTAATAAAAGGAGAGCTTCCAAAAAGTGTGTGTGTGTGTGTGTGTGTGTGTGTAATAAAAGGAGAGCTTCCAAAAAGTGTGTGTGTGTGTAATAAAAGGAGAGCTTCCAAAAAGTGTGTGTGTGTGTGTGTGTGTGTGTGTGTGTGTGTGTAATAAAAGGAGAGCTTCCAAAAAATACTGACTGGTATCCTAGACCAGCGGTCCTTGTGACCTTTTAATTACCAGAGACTCCTTTCTTTCTCCACACCAAGACTCCATGTTTGCAGCGTTTCCCTCTGCCCAAATGTACTTGTTAAGTAATAACCCTCTTCAGTTTTAGTTACCAAAGGCACATATAAGTGCCACACAGAGGTTCTTAGCATTAGGCCAGTGTCATTAGGCATTAGTGTCAGTGAACTAAACTGATGTAATTCTATCCACTTCTGGCAGAAATCTGACCTTTTAATTATACCTGAGGCTCCATTTGGGGTAAAAATGTGATTTTCAAGAAACATCTTGTACTCATAGTGGTAACAATGGTGGCAGGTATTTATGAGGTATTTGTCATACATCAGGTCCTGTGCTAAGGGCTTTAAATATATGCTCTGATCTAAGCTGTAACTCTCTTTGAGGTAAGTACTGATAATCCCATTCTGTCAAGTAGGAAATGGAGGCTCCTCGAGATGATGAAACTTGCACAGGGTAAGAGAACTGGTCAGTGGCAGGGCTTCCCTGCTTTCAAAGTCGGCACTCTGATTTACCATGCTCTGCATGAGCATCCTGAAGTTAGTCTGGGAATCCCCCTGATGGCCTCCAAGGACCCCTGGGGATCTCAGGGCCTCAGTCTGGGAGTCCCTGTACTGGATCATGACCAAAGTGAGGGAGGCCATGCCTCATTGCGACTGAGAAACAGCTGCAAAAAACTGAAAAAGAAACACTGTACAGAAAATAGTTAACTCGGAAGGAGTTATGACCAAGCCAGAAAGAATAAAGGGCCCTTCTTGTTTAGGGAACTATTAAGGAATGTATGTATTTATACACAGCTGGAGGAGGGGAGTCCTTGTAATAACAATAATCATAATAACTACTGTTTGAGTGCTTACCACTGAGGCACTCTGAAGTGCTTTCCATGCCAGCTTTCTGCCATTATTCTGATTTTATGGCTGAGGAACAAAGGCACAAAAGAGGTAAATAACTTGTTGAAGGCCATGAGAAGTACTAAGTGGCTGATCTGATTTTAACCTGGTGGTCTGACGCCAGAGAAGCCAGCTGGTAAGGGGCTAAGTGGACCAAGCAGAGAGTGGCAAGCTGAGAACCAGCCTGGAGTGGTGTGCAGGTGTGATCCTTGCTGGACCTTCCTGGGGAGCTGGAGAGGGGTTCACAGCTCCCCAATCTCCCCAGCAGGTGGGGCAGGGAGCCATCAGCCTGACCATGATGTCTCTCTCTGAACGCGTGTGTAAGTCTGCAAGAAAAATCCTGCCCAGAGCAAATGAACTGTAGACTAGCTGCCCCTTCATATTATCTGTACTGCTTTTCTCTGACATTGTGACAAATAATCATACAAGCCGACACAGTCCACGTGCTCAAGCTACTTAAAGACATGCTCTTCCCTCAGCTCAGAGTTTCTTTTCCACAGCTTCTCCACGAAGCAAGAAATTCAATTCACCCTTTAAAATATCTTCTGACCCTCTTGGTCCTAAGAAAACCACTTGCTCCATCTGCAGTGCTCTCGTTACTCAGAAGGGGTGACTATACCATTTAAGACCAACTTATGTTGAGTTTTTCACTGTTTAGTTCATGAAGTCTTTTCATACATTTCTTTCAATTGATCACAACAGGTCTAAGTTCACATTCCTTTTCTAAAACTGCGGGTGAGATGTACGTCAGAATGTCAGCGTTCAGACCGTGTATTATCTACAACCCCCTGTCGGGGTTGGGGCAGCACTCTGTGATCAGACACATTGTTTCTGCAGCAAAATGTATGAATATTCACACTAAGTGGGATGAATAATGACCAAATAAAAACTTCACTGTAGATCAGGTTTTCCCTCCAAACGAGCTGTGAAACAAAAATCAAAACAGAACTGTCAGTTTGTAGAACTTTCTGGATTTTGGAGTTGCAGATTCCAATTTGGATTTGGATCCAGGTCTTTCAGACTCAGTTCAGGGCTCTTTCTACCTAACCTCCAGTTTTATAGTCAGAGTGTGCATGTGTATTGTCTCCTCACTTGGCTATGAGCTCCCAGAAGGCAGAGAACCCTTAGTCTGAACTCAGTGTTTAGCACAGTGCCTGGGACCAAAGCAGTGCTCAAGAATGTGCTCAATTTCCTAATGAAATTACCCAACTCTCCTCCCTACAGAGAAAATGTGGCATAAAAGTGCCAGCCATTTTTAGGCAATCAGGGGAGAGGCTTGAGCCATAGGGATTTAGCTACTAAGGCTTATACTCGGCTCTTCCTGGTTCTGGGCTGTTTAGGAAAAGAACTCTAAAGGACGGGTACAAATAAAAATGGAGATTGTCTTTAAGAGAGTTTGGTCTAAGCAAAACCCATGGCTCTTTTCCTCACAGGAAAGTGCAGATCAGGTTTGCAGTAAATCACACTTTAAAGATCCAGATGACCACGGTCAAGATGGGAATATTGGTGGATCTCAGTTCACAGATGAAGGGAGAAGCATGGGTTTGAATCCTGCCTTGGTCATTTATCAATTAGATAAACCTCAAAATACTCATCTGTGAAATGGGGAGAACACTAGAGTCCAGCTCACAGGATTAAATTAGTTAATGTAAATAAAGCATTTGCTAGAGTACCTGATACACAGTAGCTGCTGAAGAGATGGTAGCTGTTATCAGTGGCAAAATAGCCAAGGAATTCTTTGGAACAATTAGCTGTTGATTCCTTTGAAAAGAATCACTGAATCACTGAAAGGAAGACAGTACCTTTTTGTAAAACTCAAGTAAATTTAACTCAACGAATATTTACTGACAGTCCTACTCGGTGTCAGGTACTCTCTCAAACCAAGGGGTTTAAAGAGAAAACAAATTCGCCTGGGGGCTTGACGTGGTCACTGCAAGACGTGCAGCTCGAGGGACAAAATGCAGGATTGGCAATTGGGCTTTGGAAGAATGGTACCTTAGTTGGGGCTTGAAGGATAGCAATTTACTGGGTGGACTGAGGGAGGAAGACAGGCTTTCTTGCTAGAGAGAATGGCAAAGAATCTGACTTGGTAACTGGCCGGGCAGTAGGTGCAGTCTGGACAGGAGCCACGGGAATGGAGGGGTTTTTATAACCTGCAATCTCTTAAACAAGAAATGCCATTGATGTCACTTGCTGACCAACTCCATGTGGGGGGGAGGCTTAGTCTTTGATGGCTCCCAGGCTTCTGGTGTGGGCAACTGGATGCTGACAGAGGGAGGAAGGAACAGTGGTTTGGGGTGGGGAGGAAGGTGTTATATTTGGAGCTTGAAGCAGGCACCTTGCAGTATGGTATGGGGCAGAGGGCACTCCAGGCTAGACAGAGCTGTGAGCCAGCTGTGTGCAGCTGGAGAACGGGCTGGCAGATCACCTTATTTTGGGTGATCAGGCTGAACAATTAAACGACAACTAATGTTGACAGTTTACTAAGCTCCAGGCATTGTTCTTAACATTTTATATACATGATGCTGTTTAGTGCTCAAAACACCTACCAGGAGGGTGTTATCACCCCAATTACAGATAGGAAATTGAAGCTCAGAAGTAACTTGCCTAAGGTAAGACTGTTAGTTAAGTGGCAAAACTTGATCTTAAGCTTGACTCTGAAGCTCAGACTGTTGAACACTGAGCTGGCCTCCTTTACACTGTTTGTGCTCTTCCCATCCTGAGAGATGGTATTAGGTATTTCCCTGGGGTAAAATACGTTTGAGATATGCTGCCTACTTAATCGCCCTTCCTAAGATTCAGACTGTGCATCGGAGTCACAAAGGCTGGGAGAGGTCATCGGGGAAAAAGCCCATGTGCCTCTGTGTAATCCAGAGCTTCCAGAGTTAACTCAGCTGGGAACACTATTTTCAAGGCACACCGAATACATGCCTGCCCCCAGACAGCAGTTCGAGAAGTACCGCACCGGGCTACGACCTGCTCCCAGTTCTCTTCTTTGTCCTCTGGGTAGCCTAGCTGCTCTGTGCTGGCTGAAATTCAAAGCAGTGGGAGGGAAGGAGAGCAGGGCAGGGATGAGGGTCTAGGAGATGGAAAGCTGAAGCTGCAAACACAGGTGGGTGAGGGCAGGGGCAGCCCTGACACATGCTGCTTGCCCGGCGGGAGGTGTGTTGGTCCAGCTGCATCTCACCAGGGAGACCAGCCCCAGCCTGCCCCGTGGAATGCCATTAACACCACAGACACTGCTGTTCCTGCACATAGTTCTAACGGCGTCGTCAAGGATACCATTCTGCCGAGACAGGAAGGAAAACGGGGGCCAAGTCTGAATTCCAGGAGTTGGACCTCTGGTGTAATGATAGCAATTTCTTCCTTTCTTTTTTTTTTTTTTTAAAAACTCACCAAAGGAACCGGTGGCTGTGTTCTGGAGTGCAAATGAGGCACCCAAACACAGTCTGGCTAGATCTCAAGTCACTTCCCCGGGACTGTTCACGGCCTTCCCCTGTGAGTGTAATGGCGCCATGCAACTCGGAGGGATGCCACTGTCTTCACTCAACAGATCCCAGACTGGATAAGGTCACAATGGCTCCTTTGAGGCCAAGGCTGTACACCTGTGATGCCATATGAACTACAAGGGAGACAAAAGCGGGCAGAAGAAAGAGCCTTTTGAGATGGGGGAAAAAGAGGCCAGTACTCTGGGGACTGGCTCAATTCTATTTGCTATGTAAGGCAGGCACTGGCCAGCTCTGAGAAGATCTCTTTCCCGCCTTCTGCATTTAATTAGCCACCATTTGTACTTATCTTGCATCTTCTACTCAATCACTTCAAATTGATCAATATCATTTTGAGCCGGAAGAATAAGCAGGGAGAGACTGTCATGGGCCACAGAGACTTTCTCACCCTGCTCATTACAGAGAGCCAAGAATGTGTGTCCACCATAGGGCAGTGGGTGAAGGTAACCTACATCCTACGTGGCTCCCTCCAGTCTGTCTGCAATCCCCATGGTCACGAACAAGCTGCGTCCTGTCGTTTGTTGAAATGCTTGCTGTGCTGGGTACATTGTCCGGAGATCTGATTAATAAATTAATAAGCAGGGCACACTGGGAATTGTGGAAGAATGAAGTTCTTTGGCTTGCAGCTTTGTAACAGCTCACCCCCCCAGCAGGGGGCTTCTAAAGGAGTCCTGGGCTCCCAGGGAAAGCTCCTTCCCCGAGCCAAGCTCATACACTCCATGTCTCTCAGTGTGCTAGGCATACCCACTTGCCTCCCTGTGCCTCTTCTGGCTTCCCGGCCTCAAAGTAATCTTGCCCTCTCACCGTTCAGAACTGCTGGCACTTCAGTACAGTCATTTTGAACAGAAAGGAATTAGAGACTTGGAGGAACTTCTGGAAGTTTCTACACAGGGTTGGCAAAGAAACCCTCTCTCTACCTTCTCAATCCCCTACTTTCTCTCAATTAAGATTACCAGTAAGCTTGTAAGCCCTGTAATATTCTGCAGCTGCTGACAGCAGGAAACTTGCCTGAAGGGAGCTGCAGAGTCTGCTCCTTCGTTTGCTGAGACCTAACCTTGTTGATCCAAAGAACAAGACTGGGCCACAGCAGGGAGATTGAGTCCCTGTCTGCAGCTGCTTTTGTCTCTTTGACAGGTACAAAGATGACCATGCATCCTCTGCCTGGCGGGCTGCTAATTACAATACCAACCAGGAGCAAAGGGGGCCCTTGGTGAAATTTTGTATCCAGGACCCCTGATTTCTAGTCGCAGCACTGCTTCCTGGAGTTTGCTAGAACCACCACCGGCAGGCATACAGTCCAATGTCTACTCAGTTTCACAGCTCTCAGAGCTGGACAACTGCTGGATCAAAGGGCATTCAGTCTCATATCCATTCCCGTGGCTGCAGGATTATGTGGAGAAGGATGTCAAGGCCTCACCTTGTCTTGGCAGGAAAAAGTGTCTCTTGGGGAGAATGGGTTAAAGAGATGTACAGATTTTGAGTTACATAGAATACGGAGCTTGATGGTTTGTCATTGCCACAGAAGATGGGGTGGGGGGAGAGACAGCATGTGTGCCCCTCTTTACCACTGCTGACCCTGGTCAACCCCTTCATTTTCTCAAAGAATAACTGAAAAGACTGGAGACTGGAGTGACTTCCTCACTCTAACAATGAGTGGCAGAGTGGGGACCAGAACCCAGGCCAGTGCCCTTGCGGGTGGGTCCCCAAAGACACATCCTGAGCCACAGAGTAACCTGAGCCACAGAGTAACCTCATGGCATCTTTGCTTCCCTTGTCACCCCCTCCAGAGTGGGGAAGTCCTGGAGCCACACCAGAGAACTGCAGCAGCTGCTAGGAGGGCCAGACAAGCATAATAACTTGGGGTTGCACTGGTGGGGGGCGGGCAGCTCTCCTCCCACACTCCATACATAGGGGAAACTCCTGTCTGGTGTACGATACTTCAGAGTATCACCCTCAGGGTTTTGGCCCTCAAGTCATAGTGTGAAGTCCAGAGGGAAGGTAATGTACAGGTGTTACAGGATGTGGAGTCCAGCTTGAGTCTGAATTCTGTGATCTCAAGCTAGTCCCCTCGGAGCCTGATGCAGCTGATACCTCCTTCAAGGATCACGTACTGAGTGCATGGTAGGCCCTCAATAAATACTCGCTAATCAGACACACCAGGTTTTCTCTTCCCTCTGGGCTTTTACATGTGTAGGGGCCTCTGCTTGGAACATTTCTACACTTTTCCTCATATACTGCCCACCTGATCTTCTAGGGGACTCAATCTAGACCTCGTGGCTTCAGAGAAGGCATTCTGACTATTCTGAGGGGTTTAGATACCCCTGTTCTGGGTGTCCACAGCAGTCTAAACATATCCTGACATGGCACTTGTCTCACTGGGCTATGGTCACCCATCTCCTGGACTCAGGTGTGAGTACCTTAAGGGCAAAGACCTCAGATTATTCACCTTTGCATCCCCAGCCTTGCCTTGCACATAGTAGGCCCTCCAAGAATAACTCCTGGCTAACTTACTAAATCAATGAGTTCTGTTCCCTCCTCCTTCAACTAATGACCATAATGAAGGGCTCCAAGAGACAAATGAACAAAATCCAAATTCTCAACTGAGTGCCAAACCAAAATCCTGGTTTTTTTTCCCCAAGCATCACAATTCTGGTTTAAAAACCAAGTCACCTGCATAGAGTTTTGGTTGTAAACACTGACATCAACTGTAAAAAGAAGTCCCCTGAGAGTAAACAGTGTCCTACAGTGAGGACTCACACCCCATACAGCCTGGGTCCTCACTACCTGCTCCCCTAAATCCCATCTGGCTAAGACAGAATGGGTTTGTCCAAGGGTTTCACAGCTTCATTTCATTTTGTGCTGGCAGCAGGCAGGCAAGAAAGCCGTGATGACCAGGATGCTATTTTATCAAAGCTTCAGGATCTTGAAAAGGGGATCAGAAAGATAATAACATTCCTACCATCTTCCCCAGGGTGGGGTTGCCCTTCCTATGGAGGATAAAGATTTGGGCTCACCTGAATGGCTTATAAAGTTCCCCCTTTTTTTTATTAAAAGATTTTATTTATTTATTTGACACAGAGAGAGCCAGCTAGAGAGGGAACACAAGCAGGGGGAGCGGAACAGGGAGAAGCAGGCTTCCCGCCTAGCAGGGAGCCCGATGGGGGGCTAGATCCCAGGACCCTGGGATCATGACCTGAGCCGAAGGCAGACGCTTAATGACTGAGCCACCCAGGCGCCCCTCCCCTTCTCTTCTGACCTATCTTCTTCCCCATTTTATATGCCATCTCATTCTCAAAAAAACATTTGAGATGATTGTCATTGTCTCTTCAGGTCTATATCAAGGACTTTTATTAAAGAAGGGACTTCCTAGTTGTACAATCTTGGGCAAGTGACTTTCAAGCTTAAGCCGCAGTTCCCGTATCTGTAAAATGGGGATAATAATGACCAAACTGGATTTTCTGTGATTTTTAAATTCCATAATATATGTGGAGAACTCAGCCCCATGCCTGCCACATAGTAGGGGCACAGTAAATGAAAACTGTCTTTACCATAAGACCCAGAGAATGGCAAAGTTCTGAAAAGGGACTTTCAGGAACAAAAGAAAAGAGGACACTGGAGTTTCCAGGAACTATCTGATAGAGAATCCAGAACTCTGCACAAGGGGTATGGGCATGGGGACCTCTGAAATTTCTAGAGTTTGTAATTCTCCCAAGTATGTCATTTTCTCCTGCAGTCTTACTTTATTTAGAGCAGTAGTTCAAACCTTTATTTATTTATTTATTTATTTATTTATTTATTTATTTGACAGAGAGAGACACAGCGAGAGAGGGAACACAAGCAGGGGGAGTGGGAGAGGGAGAAGCAGGCTCCCCGCAGAGCAGGAAGCCCGATGTGGGGCTCGATCCCAGGACCCTGGGACCATGACCTGAGCCGAAGGCAGACGCTTAACGACTGAGCCACCCAGGCGCCCCAGTAGTTCAAACCTTTAAATGAAAAAGGCCCAAGTGCTTATTTGGCAAGTTCATTTTGGGGGAAAGAGAAAAAAGCTCTAGGGGATGGGGGAACAAGGCTTAATAGACCAGCTGGAATGTTTGGGGGCCAACAGGAATGAAGAGAAGGACATTCAGAGATCCCTGGAAGTCTCATTCTGAGGAGTTCTGCAACCCCTCAGACCCGAGCAGACCGTTCCTCATTTCCTCCCTGCTTTTCACAGTGCAAGCACCACAAACTCTGCCAGTTTGGGGAACGCTCTGCTCAGGCTCTGAGTGGTTCCATGGCCCTGCCTGGTGTAATCTGACCCACACACCCAGTCACTGGCATATTTAAAGGACACCTGATTCTTTCTGTGACAGCGTGGTTACCCTAAACCTCCAAAGACATGACTACAAAGAAGAGAATCCCAGCCTCTGGCTTCAGTCCATACACGAATAAGTCAAGTTGCCTGAATCTGGGTCAGAAGGGAAAGCCACTCTTCTGGGCCAGAGGGAGAATTACCTCCTGCCTAACAGTCTGTATCCACAAGGGCAGTGGTTCTCAACCCTGGTCAGGGCATCAGAATCACTTGGGGAGTTTTAAAAAACACAGATGTTCAGGGCCATCCTAGACCTACTAAATACCTCAGGGGAGGCGTCTGGGAATATGGAGTAAAAGTGCCATAGGTGACCGCGGTGTGAAGCCAAGGTTGAGGAATACTGCATGAAAGTATCATGTTTTGAACTTCTGGGAAATTACTAGGGTTCCACACAAGGAGACGAGAGCCCTCTTTTTCCCCTAAGTGGCATCTGCTACCAGACCAGTCTGTTCCAGATTCCCTGGCTCTCCAAGAGGAGGGAATGAATCAGGAGGCAACTTCACTCAGCTGCCTAACCTTCCCAGGCCTTTCCAAAGGGTCACATCCTCATCACCACAGAACTCAATAAAAACAAAACACTTCTTATAGAAATTAGATTCATAATTAACATTTTTGGATTACTTGTTTTGTGTCAGTTCCTTTACCAACCAAGTAGAAGCCTGTGAGACAGGCACCACATCATTCCTGTTTGGGGTGCGTTCCTGGAAAATGGTGTTCGCCAGAGATTTACCAACTCATTACAGTACAGTCCTCAAGGATAGGTCTTCCTGACACAGTGATCATTACCTATGATTAACATACAAGTTGAGGGTTACTGACTGATGTGTCTTCTCAGTATTTTCTCATGGTGGATGTGGCTAGGGTGAGTGCATGACCCTGAATTTAACTGAGGCTTATCTCCTCCAGCTGTCAAAACATCTGGCTTGAATTTTTTTTTAAAGGAAAAATATGGAATGCCTCATGAATTTGCGTGTCATCCCTCGCGTGAGCAGGGACCATGCTAATCTCTGTATCATTCTACTTTTAGCATATGTGTTGCTGAAGAGAGCACTCTGGCCTATATTTCAGCCATAAAAATAATTCCACGTTTGCCTATCCTTTGGAAAACAACCAAACCATTTGCTGGGGATCAGAGAGTTGTAAACAAGGGATTGGAGGAGAGTATGCAGGCACTTTTCAGTGGAGAGCATTAGATTGATCACAGCTATTTAGCACTATTAACTATACCTATACTGTGTCCACATTTATAATCATGTAACTGAGGCTCAGAGAACTTCAGTAACCTGCCAAACACACAGAGCTAGGATGGAGTAAGGACTGGACTCCAGGTCTGATTCCCAGACCAGTGCTTCTGCCTTAGCTCCATTACAGTGACCCCACTAGCCCTTCTGAATGGTTATAGTCACTTATGTGCAGATTTATAACGGCTGACAATTCACATACTGTTTTTATCAACCACATGCAAAAATCATGGATTAAGATCCAACAGAATTTTAGGAGAACATATTCATAAAAGTAATGAGGGCTCAGAGGGACTGAGTGACTTGTCTAAGATCAAACAGCTACTAAGAGGTAGAGTCTGTATTTGACCTTAGGTCTGTAAGGCTCCAAAACAGGAACTCTTTTTAACTGGCTAAAGGCACATACATAGTGTGATAAAGAGGAAATCACATGAGATAGGAGTAGAAGCTATGGGTTCCTGTCCCTGTTCTAATCCTTATTAGCAGTATCACTTTGGACAAGTCCTGTCTTGTCTTCTGCAAACTGAAAACAATGGTCTCCCACCTACTTTCTGGGAAGTGAAGATTCAAGTGGACATAAAAGCATTCAGAAAATACTCCCCCCCCCAAAAAAAAATAGTAATAGAGCCTAGGAACTCAGGCAAATCAGTAAGACCTGGGTTTAAATTTCGACTCTGCCACTAACTGGCTGTGTGACCTTGGACAAGTGATTTTATCCCTCTTACACCTCAGTTTTCTCACTGACGAAATGGGGCTAAATCAAGTACCTTCCCCAAAAGTGACGATTAAATGAGAGCATCCATTTGGACACCTCCATTATGTGCCTGACACATAATACCCGGTCAGTAAAAGTCATTGAGGGATAAATGGATAAAGAAAATGTGGTATACACATGTATAATGGCATGTATATATATAAGGTAGTGGAATAATGTCCATAATGTTATATATTAGATAAATAAAATAATGGAATATTATTCAGCCATAATAAAGAATGAAATCTTGCCACTTGAGACAACAGGGATGGATGCTGAGAGCATTATGATACATTAAATAAGTCACAGAAAGACCAATACTGAATGATCTCACTTCCATGTGTAATCTAAACAACAACAACAACAAAAACCAACCTCATTGACACAGAGAACATACTGGTGCTCAGGTGTGTGTGTGCATGCGTGCTTGTCACATAGGCACCAAATGGGTGAAGGGAGTCAAAAGGTACTTCCTGTCATAAAACAAGCAAATCATGGGGCCCTAACGTACAGTTTGGCAATTACAGTTAGTAATACTGTACTGTATGTTTGAGAGTTGCTAAGAGAGTAGATCTCGAAAGTTCTCAAGAGAAAAAAAATTCTGTATCTATGTATGGTGACAGATACTAACTGGACTTAATATGGCAATCATTTCGCAATATATACAAATATCGAGTCATCATGTTGTACACCTAAATCTAATATAGTATTGCATGTCAACTGTACCTCAAAAAAAAAAAGTTAGCCACTATTACCGTCATAATTGTGCCTCTCCGGCCTTCAACTACCTGGAAGGACAGACTTTCTGAGCTACTCAACGCGCCCTGGGCTCAGTTTGGGTCCGGTTATTCCCTGCCTTCTTCCTCTACCCGCTCCCTCCTTTGTCAGACCCCCTTCTTCAAAAGCGCGTCTTAACCCCCTCCAGGAACCCCTGGCCCCTGGCCCCGTTTCGGCGCCGTCTCTTACTCGACGACCTTGGCTGGGTCCCCGTGGTGCCCATAGACCAGCGCCCGGACCCGGGAGGGCTCGGCAGATGCGGAGTAGGGGGCGGCGGCAGACCAGCCGCGGTCCCAAGCGAGGAACAGCTCGCGGCGCAGCCGCAACCCGGCTCGCGCCCCCAGCAGCGCGCCGCAGCCCCACATGCTCCCCCCAGACAGCTCAGAGCCCGGCAGCGCGCCTACGTCATCGGCCCGCGTCCGCGCGTCTGCGCCGCGCCTCCCGCCCCGCCCCGCCCCGTCGCGTGACCACGCCCCTTGCTCTTTTTTAAAAGGCCGTCCCCTTCCGTCGCAGCCCGCTCGGTGGCGCTTCGGGAGACTGCGCGGGGAGGGGCGTGAGATGAGGGGCTGGAAGTACGCGAGGGAGTCGCGGAGACTCCGAGTAGGAGCGGCTGAGACCGGTCTGGATCTCTGTCTACAGTCTGCGATTTGGTGTTTGATTTGGGGGAAGTCATTTACCTTTCCCTGACCTTAGTTTTTTCTTCTCCCCACCGTTTATTGAGCGCTCACTGTGCCAGACCTTTTAAGACATCACCTCATTTATTTCCTGCTCTCCTGTAACAGCACAGGGAGGTAAAGTTTACTTCCCTACCACTGAATAGAGTAGATTTAAGTTGATATGGAGGCAAGAGTACTGGGCTTGGATTTAGGTTCAACTCCTAGTCCTGCTGCGACCTAGCTTGGCCACCTTGGGCTGGTGTCTGAAGCTCCCAGGCTCTTTTCTCATGGGTACAGTGGGGGGACAATATACCTCCTTCAAGATTGTGGTGAGGATTGGATGAAACAATAGAATAATGTCGTGGACAGAAGAGCACGCTGTAAAATGCTAAGTGTGTTCGGATATAAAGGAGGAATCACAAGGAGGGGGGGGCCCTCTCAAAATGCTTACAGTGTAGAAGGGATTTAATAGGACAATGGAAGTGCTTTGTAAGAAGATGTAGCCCAGTAAGACACTGGATCATATTTTTAGTGGAGGTGAGACATGAACATAGCTAAAACCCTAGTTGGTAGAGCAGGACAGAGGGCCCTGTTGGAGTCTGAAGGAGAAAGTTGCTCTGGAAGGAGCTGGGGTAGAGATGGGGGTTCTTGCAAGAGGTGCTGTTGGAGCCTGTCCCACTCAAAATCTTCAGTGTGCATAAACCTGAGGTCCCATCTCAAGCCAACTGAATTAGAATTTGGGGGACAGGTCCAGGAATCTACAATTCCTACAAGCTTTCAAGAATATTCTGATGCAGGTGGCCCAAGAAACAGGCTTAGAAAAACACTGAGCCAGGGCTTTGAAGAATAAAGAAGAGTTCCTTTCTCTCTTTATTCTTTCTTTTCTCTCTCCTTTCTCTCTCTCTCTCCTTTCTCTAGATTTTGTTGACCCAAAGCCTGCCAGCTCAAAGCCTTTCCTCTGAGGAGAAGAAAGCAAAGTGCTCTGACAAAAGCTGCAGGTGGTTGGATTTTGGCAAAACTGGCTTTGAGGCTTGGCTCTGCCATTTTCCCAGCCATTTGATTTTGGACAAGTCACTTGGCCTCTCTGGGTCTCCATTTCCTTATCCTGAAAATGAAGGAGATAATGGTATTTGTTTCAAGGCTGTTGTGAAAATCAAGTGAGCTCTTATTCACTTGAAGCATTTAGCACAATGCTTGGCACATGAAAGCATTTGATAAATGTTATTAGGTTATTGTGATGATTAAATGAGAAATATCATTTGTAAAACATCCAGACTAGGGTCTGGCTCATACTATGTGCTGAAAAATGTTTATACTTGTTCTTATTAGAGAAAGTAGATGTCCCATGATGGGGGAAAGATTCACACACACTTGTATGTGAGTGCCCATGTGCATGTGCACACACACACACACACAATACCCAGTTTTGCTTACCTTCTGTTTTCACAGATCTACTTCTGCTGAAGACTCTCTAGGTGACATTGGGCTGTTGACATTACCTTCTCTACCAAATTGGCTCCTCTGAATATCCTGGACAGCCTGGCTGGAAAGCCTGGAGAATCATCTAGTAGGTCTTCTTCCTGGAGGCTGGACTTAATCCCCCTGTTCATCCCAATAGCTCCCACTTTCAGTCCAGGACATCAACTGTGTCAGCAGCCTTCTTCCTAGCTGAAATCCTCTCCTGTCTCTTTCCCTCCCATTTCCTTCTTTCTCAGTCCTCCAGAATGATTTTTTAAAAATATTTTATTTTTAAGTAAGCTCTACACCTAACGTGGGGCTAGAACTTACAACCTTGAGATCAAGAGTTGCATGCTCTACCGACTAAGCCAGCCAGACACCTCCAGAATGATTTTTTTTAAAACAGAAAGATCAGATTTTGTCTTTTCCTTGCTTAAAGTCCTTCTGTGACTCCCCATTACTTAGATCCAGAAGTCACAGTTCTTTGTAGAACACCATGAACTATTAACATGTTAAACTTAAAACTATAAAACAAAACAAAACAAAATGAAACTGTGATTCTATACTAACTCTATTATTCTCTCGCACAACTGCCCCATGCTAAAAGTGCATGGAGGAAAAGCACCGTAAAACAAAGAAAATTCTATTCAATGTAATTAAGTTATCTTCTTGCAAGTTAGAAAAAGATGGCTATAGTTTTAATTCAGTGGCAGAACCCCTCAGCTTAGCTTGAGGAGCACCCAGGTTTCCTCAGGGGCATTGTTGGAGAACTACTGGTTGAGGGGTTCAAGTCCAGTTTTCATTACCCTCTGCACTCTGCGTCCTACACTGTTTTTATCTCCTGCTGTAAGACTGTGCGTAGCTCATGATCCAACAGCACCTGATACCCACCTTTCTGAGCAATTCCATGTCTTGTGCCTTCATTCAGGTTGCTTCTGCCTGAAGTGCTCTTCCGGCCTTGCCTACCTGGGAAACTCCAGGTTCAGATGTCATTTCTTTGATGTTGTCTTCCAACTCCCCAGGCTGAGTCAACCTTTGCTGCCTTTGTGTTTTCTCTGAATTGGTGTTATGGCCTTTAGGACACAGTCCCTTATTTATTTATGTGTCCACTTCCCCCTCTGGGCAAGAGTGGGTCATGTATGGCGCATCTCCATGACACTAGCACCCAATATGGGGCCTGGCCCAGGGTAGGTGTCATAAATATTCCATGAGTTGAAAGTAATTGAATTTCCTCACGGCCTATCCCTGTCCTTGGTGCTGTCTCCTTTACCCCTAGATTTGGGCAGGTCAGACCAGGCCACTCAAGGCTTCTAGAAGTCTGTGATCTTTTTCAAGTGAAGCGGAATGTTCTCTGTCCATCTGTCCACCTGTTGCTCGTGTTCTCCTTCTCCCTCCATGACAGTCTCTACCCTGTAGTCTTATCCTGCATGAAGAGCAAGAGGGGGTGTGGAGTCGGCCAGGTCTAGGTTTGAATCCTGGGCCCACCATTTACTAGTTTTGTGGGTAAGTGGACAAGTGCCGCATACTTTCTGAGCCTCAGTGTCCACATGCAAGAAAATAGAATCAGTGGTAAACTCCTGTCACGGAGCTCTCACAAGAGTCCTCTGCAAACAGCATCACCCTTGGTTGTTTCTTCTATTCACCAGATTTCTCTCCTTGACTTTCTTGTTCTAGCTGGTCCTTCTTGTCTCTTCCCTCTCCAGCATCTGTCTGTTTCTTCCCCATCACCTTTTTCTGGCTTCTGACTTTCGCCTTGTGATTCTCGCTCTAATTCTCTGCCTCTGGTTCTTGCCTGTCTCCTTGGCCACTTCCCCAGCTCAGCATGTTGCCCATCAGGGCTCATAAGAAAGAGGACCAGAAGCTCAGAAGCCCTCCGCCCTGCCTCCTCCAGGCCCAGGCCAACCTCACTTGTGCCAGCCTGCAGTGGAGGCAGTGCACAGGGAAGGCCTACATAGACCTTGAACTCCTAGGCTCTGGCTGGTGTCACTGCCCACGAGTTAGACCCATCTGCCCCTGGGTCCCTCTGATTCCACAGTCTGTTCTCCACTTGGCTCATCTGAAGTTTTTTTTTTTTTTTTTTAAGTGATTTTACTCTTCTGTTTAATGCTCCAATAGCTTCTTACTACTCTTAGGATTTAATCCAAAGCCCCATAGTGCCCTGCACGCCCCGCAGATCCTGCCGGCCTCTCCAGCTGAATCTGGCTCCCCTTCCTCCCCACTCCATTCCAACCACCCTGGCCTGGCTGTTCCTCAAATGCACCAACTCCTGCTTTTGCCCAGGCTGTCCGCTCTGGCCGCAGTGTCCCTCTCCACGGATTTGCTGGCTCCTCTTACTTCAGGTCCCAGCTCAAATAGTACCACATCCCTTACTCAGGAAATCCCTCTCGTATCTCCTTAACTCAGGATCCCCCCTAATTATTTATCACAACATTCCTTACATTTTCTTTAGACTGCACGTCTTGGATTGTGATGACATATTTTGCATGTTTGCTGTTGGTCTTTTCCCTGAGAGTGTAAACCTCGTGAGGGCAAAGACCATCTCTGTCTGTATTCATTCATTTATCCATTAGGTATTTTTTGAGTATTGACTACACATTAGACACCAAGCTCTGGGATACAAGACAAAATCCTTGCCCTTAGGGAGTCCATGTTCTGGGTGGGTGGGTGAGAAAAAATAATGAATATGTCACATGGTAGGTGCTCTGTTTAAAATCGCAATAATCAGGCGGCTCAGTTGGTTAAGTGTCTGCCTCTGGCTCAGGTCATGATCCCAGGGTCCTGGGATTGAGTCCCCTATCGGGCTCCCTGCTCAGCAGGGAGTCTGCTTCTCCCTCTGCTCATGCTCATTCTCTCTCTCTTGCAAAAATAAATAAAATCTTTAAAAACAAAACAAAACAAAAATAAATAAAACTGCAATAATCTCTTCTCCCCTCACTCTTTCTCCCTCCATTTCTCTGGTATATCTCTGTCCCAAATACCAGAAGCAGTGGTTTATCACTGTCTCATGTAGCAGAGAAGTTGCTTATATGGCTGTTTATTGTTCTTGTTTTCCCACTGGAATGTAAGCTCTATGAGGGTAAGAATTTTTGTTTCATATTTCCACCTTGGCTTATAGGAATTATTGAATAAACGAATCACTATCTGGTATTGTTAATTTGCTCCAGATGGGAGGCAGGTCTCAGCCTCCATTCAAGTTAAGCCAGATGGCTTTGATTCAAATCCTGGTGCCACTACATACTAATGCACAACCTTGGAAAAGTCACCTCTCTGTACCTCAATTTCCTCAACTGTGTAATGGGAATAATAAATAAGAGTGGTGAGGATGAGTCCATGTGGGTAAAGCACATTGAAGGTGTCTGGACACAGTGATGGACAGCGTTTGACATCATTGTACAAGGGCCTGTACTGGATAGAGGCCCAAATATACTTAACCAGAGGTAGACAAGGAGTAAGGAGAATTAGTGATGGAGGCAGACTTTGTGGCATGAAAAGGAATAATTTTCTAAAAGCCAGAATTTTAAGGAGAAATAGATGAATTCACTATCCATAGTTAGAGATTTCAACACTCCTCTGTCAGAAATGGACAGAATCAGCGGGCAGAAAATCAGTAGGGACATAGTTGAACTCAACAACACCATCAATCATAGACATCCATAGACTATGCCATCCAGCAACAGCAGAATACACATTCTTCTCAAGCTCATGTGGGATAGTCACCAAGAGAGACCACATTCTGGGCCATAAAACACATCTTAACTTTAAAAGACTAGAACTCATACAATGCTTGCCCTCAGACCGCAGTGGAATTAAACTAGGAATCAGTAACAGAAAGGTAGCTGGAAAACCCCAGATGCCTTGGAGTTTAAATAACACATGGATCAGGGGCGCCTGGATGGCTCAGTTGGTTGAGTGTCTGACTCTTGGTTTTGGCTCAGGTCATGATTTTAGGGTTGTGAGATCAAGCCCCTCATTAGGCTCTGTGCTCAGTGTGGAGTCTGCTTGGGATTCTCTCCCTTCCTCTCCCTCTGTCCCTCGCCCCTGCAAGTGCACCCTCTCTCTCTCAAATAAGTAAATAAATAAATAAATCTTAAAAAATAACACATAGATCAAAGAAGAAATGTCGAGAAATAAAAAAAACATTTTAAACTTAATGAAAATGAAAACACAACTTATAGAAATTTATGGGATGCAGTAAAAGCAGTGCTTAGAGGGAAATTTATAGCACTGAATGAATATATTAGAAAGGAAGAAAGATCTAAATCAGTTAAGCTTCCACCTTAGGAAACTAGAAAAAGGTGAATGAATTAAATCCAAAGGAAGCAGAAGAAAGAAAAAATTAGAGCAGAAATCAGTTGAATTGAAAACAGGAAATCAGAAGAGAAAAATCATCTCCACCAAAAGCTGGTTCTTTGAAAAGATCAATAAATCAATAAGCCTCTCATCAGGCTAAGAAAAGGAGAGAGGACATAAATTACTAATAGCAGAAATGAAAGAGGGGACATCACTACAGACCCATGGATATTAAAAGGATAATAAAGGAATACTTAGAACAACTTTAAAAGCCAGCGTTTCCAAAGACCCAACCATCTGGTTTTGTTAGGCGATGAGCACTCTGTCCTTGGAGGTATGCATGAATGTGCATTTGGAGGGGTCTAGCTAGGTAGGAGGGGATTCAAGCATCAAAGAGGACAGAGAAGCAGGGCGTCTTTGGGTCTTTTGTCCCCGAGAGCGCTGTGCCAGATCTAAGTGTGAGCAGCGAGCGTACTGGCTTGAGAATGTCGGCGTGGGTGAGTGTAGAGGCCGGTGGGCCTCATGGCCAGGCCGCGGACCCCCTAGAGGGGTGTGCAGGAGTGGGGGAGGGGCGCACCCGGGCAGTCGGAGACCCGACCGGCTGCAGCGCGCGGGGCTGCCAGCAGGGGGCGCCGCAAGACCGCGGAACCCGCGGCCGGGCCTGACGTCAGCGCCCCGCTTGCTTGGGCTCCCGCTCTGGACTCGGCGCCAGTCCCGCTCCGCGCAGCGCCGCTTCGCTCCGGCTCCGGCTCGCCTCGGGCTGGGCTCGGCTCGGGCTCTGGCGGCGGAACTCCCTGCGCCGGGCCCCGGGGCAGGCGGCGGCGCACCATGGTCCGCGCCCAGGCTCTGGTCCTGGCGCTCACCTTCCAGCTCTGCGCGCCTGAGACTGAGACTCCGGCAGGTAAGCGTGCGTCGGTCCGACCAAGCTTGCCCAGGGAGCCCCCGGGGCCGGTGGCGTAGCTCTCAAGAAAGTGTTATTAAGTGTTAGGTGACCGAGCGCTCTGAGCCTGCTCTCTGTGTGTCTGAGTGTTGGATGTGCGATCGGGTGCTCAGGGTGTTGTGTGTTTGCGAGTGTTGTGTGTCCGTGAGTTATGTGTGCATGAAAAGGTGCTGTGTGTGTTGTGTGTCTACGTGTGTTGGGGTGAATGTTGTGTGCATCGAGACATTGGGTGTGCAGTCTTGTGCGCCTGCCAGTGTGTAGTGTTTGTGCGGCCAAGTAGGTTGTGTGTGTGTGTATCTGAGTTTGCTTGTGTGGCCGGAGTTGTATCTGCGAATGTGTTGCATTTGTTTGCATTTTGTATATCGTGGCAGGGAGTGCTGCCTGTTGTGTGTCCGCGAGTGTGCTGTGTGTTTGTGTTATGCGTGTGACCCGGAGTGCTCTGTGGATTCTGCCCGCGTGTGGATCGGGGAACGCGTGTGTGGTGTGTGTGCTTGTGAGGTCCGTGTACGTGTGTGAAGGCGTGGGAACGGGTCCGGAACGTGTGTGTCCGTGCGCTGTGTGCGCGATGTGTACGTGTGGGAGTGTCTGGGGTTGGTGGTGTGCGCCGCCGGGGGTTGTGTGGGTCCGAGTGAATGCCAAGTGTGCCGGGAATGCGTGTGTAGGAGCGTGTCTGGAGCGGATGTGAGTGTGTGAGTGTGTCCGTGAGTGCTGGCTGCGTGTCCAGGAATGTTGCGAGTGTGGTGCGCGCCTGGGCGGTGGCCGAGTGTGTGCCCGGGGCCCGGGGCCGCCCGAGGGGGCGGTGTCAGGATGTGTGTGTGTGTGTGTGTGTGTGTGTGTGTGTGTGCGCGCGCGCGCGCCCCGCGTGTGTGCGTGTGTGGCGCGCGGGCCCGGATCAAGTTGTCGCGGCGGCGCCCCCTCCCCTCCCGGGCCGGGCCGGGCCTGAGGCTCTGGAGGGAGGAAGGGGGCCCCGCGGCCGCCGACTCTGACATGTCGGGCTGTTTGTTGTTTCGCAAGTTCTGTGCGGCGCTGGCGGCCGGCTGCTCCGAGGCGGCGCCGGGGCCGCGGGGCGCCCGGGCGGGTGGCGGGGAGGGCCGGGCGCGGCAGGGGGTCGCCGGGGGCCGCGGGGCGCGCCGGGGCCGGCGGGCGGGCGCTCCTGCGGGGCTCGGCCGTGGCTGCACCCGGCGGGCGGTGGAGGTGGAGTCGGGGCGGGGGGGGGGGCGCGGCGGGCGCTGTGGCCGGGCGGGGCTGCGACGTCCCGGCGCGGGCAGGGCCTGGCCCTCGGCCGCTGGACGGCGTCCCCTCCCGTGGCGGGCGGGAGTCGCCGCCACCACCGGGGTCTCCCGGGACACTCCCTCGGTCGACTCCGCAACTTTGTGCGGCCTCTCTGCCGGCTGGGACCGCCGTGTGTGTGAGTGTGTACGTGTGTCTCCGTGTTTCTGTCTGCTGTGTGATCGCGCTGTGTGTGTGTGTGTGTGTGTGTGTTCGCGCGTCTGAATGTGCGTACCCGGAGCTTGTGTCTGTGTGTCCGTGTGTGCGTGTGTCTGACTCCCCTCCCCCGCCCACATCCTTCCCTGGGGCCTGGGCTGCCAGACTGTGGCCCCCTCCAGCGGAGTTGTGCCCGACCCGTCCCCTGGGGCAGGGGTGGCCCGGTCCCCTCCCGCGGCCTCATCCTCTCAATCCCCACCGTTTGGGTGGCTCCAGCCTGGTACCCAGGGCGCTGAGTAACGGGGAGACGCCCCAAGCAGAGATCAGAGCCAAGGCACGTGCCGGGCCACCTCGGCCCCGGAGAGACTCCTCCTGGCCGCCGGCCTCCGAGAACTGGCCTCCCCGGAGTCGAGTTCGCTGCCCCGCCAACCCTTCGGGCCTCTGAGGGCAGAGCTCCTCCTGCCCCCGCAGTGGCTTCTGCAGTTGGCTGGGAGCTGGGGCCTGGCTTCCTCTCCCCCCTCAACTCCTCCCCCAACAACTTTGCCCCCTCCCCACCCTGAGATCAAACTGGAGGGTTATTATTCACCCCGTCTCCCCCGCCTTGATTCCAAGAACCCTCCTGTGCTTCACCTCTTGCCGGCAGGGGGGAGACTGTCAAGAACTGAGGTTTGGGATGGGAGTGAGACCCTGAGCAAGTTACTTCCATCGTTGGGGGCTTGGTTTCCTCATATGCTTTATAGGCATCATAATAATGGTGCATAGTACTTGGTAGATTGTAAAGTAAGGCTCTATCTGTGAGTGCCAGGGAACAAAAGATGGTTTTGAGGACTGTTACAAAGAGCCCCAGAAAGTGTGATTTGAAGCCAGGGGGGACCTGGGTTCAAATTCTACCTCTGCCACTTGCTGTCCTTGTGACCTTGGGCAAGTCACTTCACTTCTGAAGTTCCTGGCACCCTTGTAGCTATTACCTTTGGGGCTTCATTCATAAATAAATGCTTTGTAGAAGGGGTATGATCAATCCTTGCCCTCAACCTGGGTAAAGTCAGTCCAGCTCCCTAAATGCCTCCTGAGTCCCCTGCCCCACCAAGGGTGGGTGTGTGATGTCTTGCAGTCGTGCAAATCTGGCAATAACGTATTCCTCTGTGTTCTAGCTCATTTTGTCCTTTTGGTTGCTGGGGTTGTGGACAATAGGAATGAGGAAGAGGCTGCCCAGTGGTTTCAGGTTGGGCAATAAAGGCTTGTCTGAGCAGCTGGCCCTTCTCCCTGGGGCTGGGGGAGGAGACTCAGCAGGAGGTGGGGAGAGTGGCCAGGGTGGGGGATGCTGAGCTCCTTGGAGGCCCCCTGCCCAACCCAAGTGTCAGAGAGAGAATTCAGGGCACACACCTGCTTGCTTGAGGCATGCTGCCATCCTTCCATCTGCTAAGCTAGATTTGTGGGGTGCCTTTTCATGCCCGGCTGGCTTAGCTAGAGTTGCTAGGGGTGCCTTGTGCCCCCCTTTCTCCCACAGCCCCCTTCTGTCCTCCAAGCTGTGCTTTCTCCCCAGGACTCTCTAATTCCACCTTTTCTCCTGGTGAACTCCTGTTCTTCCTTCAGGTATCATCTTAGGCATCACCTCCTCCCAGAAGCCTTCCTTGGTTACTGCCCTGTTCTAGCTCCGGAAGGGAGAGTGGGGGTTGATTGGATTTTTTCATAGCATTGTAATTATTGTAATTACAGTTTATTGGTCCTTTCTCCCTTACAGACCATGAGCTCTGTGAGGACATAGACTGGGTATTTAGGTCACTTCTGAATCCTTAGTGTCAGGTACCAGTCCTGGCCCACCGCTGCTGAATAAATGTGGCAAGAAAGAATGAATGAGGTCCAGTGGGTCAAGTTCTGAGCTGGAGAAGCCAGATGGGGGCGCACTGACTCCATTGAAAGTAGAGATTAAAGAATTCAGTTTTCCCTCCAGGAATCTGGAAAATTCTGCTGGGGGGAGTGGGGGTGTTGTGTGTGAAAAGGCCACGTATAGAGTCATCTGGGAGCTGTGAGTTGGGGAGGTTGAGTCCCTGGCGGGGACTGGAGGGAGCGGGCTCCTGCCTGTCATCCCCTCCCCCCAGCTTCCAGCTCTGTCTCCAACCCTGTCCCCTCCCCCCCCCAGCAGCTGGCAGGGCTTGTCCTGCCCCCAGGCTCAGCCTTTGTGTTGGAGGCCTCAGCAGGTGGTGAGAAGCATCGAGTCCCAACCGTCAGTTTGAGCTGAGTGTCCTGGGAGGAGGAAGGGCAGGTCTTGCATCAGGAGGGGGAGACTCCCTCGGTTCTCTGTCCCAGATCTTGGAGTGGGCAGGTGGGATCACACCCTGTGTGCTGACTGTTTGTGAGCTCCAGGGAGGGGAGGAGGGCCGCTCCCTGTAGTGACCCCTGCAGGTGGGGTTATAGGAGGCTGGCTGAGGTGTGTGCAGGTGTGATCCTGGCATCTGGGCAGTCAGAATGGGGTGAGGGGTGTGTGTGTGTGTGTGATTGTAGCCTGGGGTACAGGACATATATGTGGCTTGTCAGGGTGTCTAGCCATCTGGTTACCCTGCATGGCAGGATCTGAATTTGGAATAGGGAGGTGACCAGCTGTTTGGATCCCTGGGGAGCCTGCTGCCAGGGTGTCTTGGTATCTAAGTGTCAAATACCTGGAGTTTGGGTGTAGACCTATTTGGGTGGGTGGCATCTCAGTATCTAGGTGTGGGTGTCCCAGGACCAGGCTATGGGAGGATCAGGGTGTGCCAACCTAAGGATGGCCCTGTGTCTCTGGATCTGGAGGTGGGTGTATCCAGGTTGTCTGGCAGTCCTCAGATTAAGGGGTGTTCAAGTATGGGAGTGTCTCTGTGTTGTGTCCACATGTGGGGCTATCTGAGTACTTGGGTGTCTGGATGTGGGGTTCCCAAGTGTCTGGATATTGGAATGTGGGGGGATCTGTGTCCAGAAACAGGGTGCCCATGCATTAGAGTATCCAGGTGTGTGTGAGTCTGGGTGTGGGGCGCCCTGTGGTCAGGGTTTCTGTCTCCAGGAAAGGGGTGCGCATGTGTTGGGTAGGAAGTGTCCTGGTGACTGTGTACAGCTGTGTACCAGGGCCTCTGCCACTCAGCTTCTGACACCCCCTTCCCTGGGGGTTGCCTCCCGATCTCCCTTCGGACTCCAAGGCCAGGAGCCTCTGAAGAAGGCCCCACTGGTTCTGCTTCTCTAGAATGGTTCTTCTCAGTCTAGAGCTGACTCTCAATAGAACTTCCTACAAATTGAACTTCTCACGACAATGGAAATATTTTCTACCTGCAGTTTCCAATACGGTGGCCACTTATTCACAAGTGGTTATGAAATTTAAATGGGTTAAAATTCATGAAAATACAAACCAATCCCACAGTCACACTTGCCACATCTCAGGTCCTCAAGAATCTCATGTTGCTTAGTGGCTATTGTATTGGTCGGTGCAAGTCGTGGATATTTGTATCAGGGCGGAAAGTCCTATGGACAGGGCCTGATTGGTCCTATGGACAGTGGAAGTGGTCTGACTGAACCATCACTCTGCAGCCACTGAGGAAGGTTTTGTCGAATCCATGGTCCCTTCCTCCCAGCCCATCATTTTGGATTATTGTCTGGATTATTGCAGTAGCCCTCCTTGGTCTCTATTCTGCTGTCCGCTCCCCAGCGCTTCCAGCACCTGTGACCCGAATGGCCTCTTGAGGGCAGACCTGGGATGCTGCCACTCCCTTGCCCCAAGCCCAAGGCTCTCCAGCATCCAGGGGACAAAACTCAAACCCTATATGATGCACCCCCCCACTTTCTCGAACAGCTTCGTGTTTACGCCTCTCCTCCCCTGACCACACTCGTCCTTGTCCACCTTATGCTCCAGCATCACCAGGCCAGTCCTCATCCCAGAACCTGCCAGGACTTTGCACACCCCTCTGCCCTTGCACATGCTGTGCCTTCTGCCCAGAATGCCTCTCCCGCCTTCTCACCTCGTGGGGGCCTGCTGGCTGGCCCAGCCTTAGAGTCCAGCTCTGTCACTCCCCCAGGGATGCTCCCCACTTCCCCACCCCGCTGCACGGCTTTTCCCATTTCTCCTATAAGGCACGTAGGACAGGGCAGCGTGCTGAGTTGTTTTCCATCTTCTTTGCCCACCGGGCCGGAAGCCCCCTGAAGGCTGGGCTGGGTCTTTGTCATTTCTTGTCCCCAGGGCTTTGTATATCGTTGGTGCCCTCTCAGTGTTTGCATTGATGTGAACCCCTGGGTACACAGGGAAGGCTTGGAGCGGGTGGAGGGTGGAGCTGGGCTCTGGAGGGCCGTCACGGATGGGCGCCAGGGTGGACATCTCAGAAGAGGCTGTCGCTGGCTGACTCAGGACGTCTTGGGCAGATTCCCAGGGTGCAGATCCCAGGAGCTAGTGGGGGATCGGAAGGGATGTGGAGAACAGCGACTCAGAATGGTCCCTGAGGTTTTGGAGTAGAGTATAGAAGCTGGGTGGAAGGATTGGGATGGGGAAATTGGGAAAGGGTGTGGTTGGGGATATTTGATGACTACGATCACAGTTGGGGGCAGAGTAACAGCTGAGGGATGGGAGATAATGAGCGATGAAGATATCCATGGAGACTGGGGACAGCTGGGGCCGAGGAGACAGGTGGTGTTGGGGGGACAGCTGAGGGCTGGGGGGCAGATGGAGGATGGAGAGAACCGGAGGGCATGGGGCCGTTGGGGGATAAGGGGTGACAACTGAGGGCACCTGTGTGGCTCAGTCGGTTAAGCATCCAACTCTTGATTTTCGGCTCAGGTCAGGATCTCAGATCATGAGATCAAGCCCCGCGGGGGTCTCCGCACTGGGTGTGGAGCCTGCTTAAGATTCCCTGTCCCTCTCCCTCTGCTGCTCCCCTCCCTTCCCCCGGTCGCACGCATGTGCACTCTTTCTCTCTCTCTCAAAAAAAAAAAAAAAAAAAAAAAGAGGTAACAAGTGGGAGGTGTCAGAAAGCTATGCGGACAAGGCTAGATGGGTCTCAGCTGCGAGAGTGGGGGATACGTTGCTCGGAATGCTTGTATATGTGTGTTTACATGTGTGAACGTGTGCACCCTTGTGGTTGCACATGTGTGTCAATATGTGTTTTACTTCCAGTATGGTTAAGAGCACGGGCTCTGGGTTCTAATCCCAGCTCCACCACCACCAGCTGTGTAACACCTGGGCAAGTTACTTGGCCTTTCTGGGTCTTCAATGTTCTCATCTGTGACATCGGTGTAATTATAGAACGACGCACTGCATGGAGTTGCCATGAGGATGTATTTTATACACATAGGTATGTTGTTAGAACAGGGCCTGCCACCTAGTAAGCACTGTGTAAGTGCTAACAATTATTAAGCCTGTGTGTGTGTGTGTGTGCGGGCATCCTGCGTGCTCAGAAAAGTTTGTTTTTGGCTTCTGATGACGTCCAGGCCCTGGAGGGGGTGGGGGGGCAGCAGTGACCAGCCAGGTTGGTTGGATCTGGCTCGCCTCTCACATCCTCCCTGTTCTTCATCCCACTTCCTGCTCACCCTGTACCAGGGTCTAGTCCAGTAGGTCTCCCTCTCTGTCTCTGCCCTGTCCTGCCCCGCACCACCCTGCCCTGGGCTGGGGGCCAGGGGATGTGCTTTGATTGCCCAAAAGCTTTTCAGCAGAATCAGAATTCATTGTCTGCCAGCCAGCATGCTGGGGCCCTGCTCAGATAGAAATACCTGGACAATGTGCTCAGTTCGGGCTGCCCGTCCCATGGACAGCGATGGCTTCATCCTGTGCCCTTGGAGAGTCACTAGGGTGGAAGATGTTGGGGTTTGGGGGACGGGGTGGAGGGAAGTCCATAGGGCAAACGAGGCCTCAGCCCCCAACCCGTGGGTTAGCCGGCCCAGACTGCCAGCGCTGGAGTCACAGAGTTTTCTAGGAGTCTGGGCGTCCCTGCTGTCCAGTGCATCACAGCACACTTGACCTCCCTGCGGGGCATTGGCTGTGTGCCGCGTCTTTGCCTTATACTCTGAACTGTACTGCATGATGGTGCTGGCCCGCTGCAGGCGTATGCTCTCCGGGGTTCCTGGGCTCAGCACCTCAGGACTGGGCCCCTGATTGCATCCTGGCACTACACTGAATCTTAGCCCTGCCCTGCATGACTGCGCTGGGATTCTGCGTTCCGTTGGCGGTGCAGAGCCTCCAGGGGATCTGTGCGCTCCACCTCTGCCTCGACCCCTTGTCCTGCACGTGTCCATTTGTGTCTTTGCAGCTCTCATCTGTGCTGGATCACTCTACCAGATGTCACTGCTGCATCAGGAAGGTGGACTCTCCCGAGTTTCTGGGTAGAGCCCCTCACACCGGCCCACTGCCTGGAGTCCACACTTGGTTCTCTATGGCCACATTGCATTTTTGCCCCATAGAGCATTTCTGTTCTACGCTGCACTACCTTACTGGGCAGGGTGCCTTGCACGGGGCTTGTGGACTCTCCAGGGATTTGGGGCTAGCTCCTAGCATCCTACCACTGCGCTGTGCCAACAGATGGCATTTGACGGCCACACTGCCTCTCTGCATCACGTGGCGTCTCTGCACTGCACAATTGCAGTGGGGGATCTGACGGTGTTGGGCATGTGGCCTTTCCTGAGTCCCTGGGCACAGCTGCTCTGCGTTCCACCTTTGCACTCTACCCACACAGCACGCCTTTGCCTCATGTGCGCTTCGGTCCCAGTGCTTTACTGCATGGTGCTGGATAGGTGCCCTCTGGCCAAGCCCTTCACATGACACGGCACCGTGGCCACCGCCACGCTGCCCCTTACGGCGTCTCAGCCTTTCTTGGGATTCCCGCTGGGGAGTCTGCTAGTGTCCTTTCCCCAGGTTTCTGTCGGCAGCTGCAGTTGAGCAACATCTTTGCCTCGAGCGGCCGCCCTGCATACACCTCAGCCCCATATTGCACACTGCTCGGGGAGTCTGTACTCACACTGTGGCTTGGAGCCACTTTGCTGAGCTCTGGGACTGGCTTGGGTTTTTGCGGGTAGCACCTCTGCACCGTACCCAGCATTGCATCTGCGCATCTGTGCATGAACCACACAGAGTTACCGCCCTGCACTGCACGTGCTCACGGTTGGGTTGTGTGCACTCTACTGGGTTTTAGGACCCCAGAGCCCTTGCATCGAATTCACGGTTTCGCATGGCATCTTCACTGCGCTCCATTTCTGTGCCACTTTCTACCCCTACCCTGGAGTCTACCCCTACCCTTGAGTCTACACCTACTCCGCTACTGGGGACTATATTGAGCTTGTATTCTGGACTAGGCTTCCCCACACCACACTCTTCTCATCCCAGTGCCTCTGCACTGTTGTGTGCACCTATGTCAGACACATGCTGGCTGTGAGCAGTCGCTGAGCAGCAGCTATGTACCCGGCCCCGCGCTAGTGTCTGGAGAGCAAGAAGAACCAGTAGGGCTCGAACTTGGCGCCCTGGCCTTCCTCCGTGCCCCTATCACGGAGCACCGAGCGCCCACCCAGTGTGCCCCTGGATGCGCAGCCCTGGCGTGCCGTGCCTCTGTGCAGCCCTGGGTCGGGCCCACGACGGATGTGGCACCTCTGCGCTGGTTCCGCCATGCCGCACGGCGGGGGGGGGGGGGGCAGTACCGGGGTCTGTGCACGCCGTGTGCTCTGCTCCCCTGTGGTGTATGACTGCATTCCGCCTCTGTACTGTGCGGAGCTGCTCTACATGGTGCCCCCTCCGCCCCCCCGCATGCCACACCGTGGCGCCACACCACACCGTGGTGCCCCACAGCCCTGTGTCTCCACGGAAGGCAACAAAGGGCGGATTTTCGCACCGCATGGGTTTGTGCATGGCCCTCTGCCTCTCTGCTCGGCTGCACTGTGTTTTGATATCACACTGCAGGGGTCTGTGTACTCTTTGCCCCCTCTACCTCTGCACAGCGCAGCTCCCCATTCAGCCCTTTGCCTCTGTTGGGAGCCGGGCCCGCCCTGTGCCTTCCTCTTCTACCACCAACATGGTGGCCCTACCAAGAACCTTGGGATTTGCAGTGCATAGTGATCAGGGAGATGGCGAGTGGGTCCGGTCTAAGTGTTCCCTGCTGTAGTTGGCTTCCTTCTACCCTCAGTGGAGGTGGAAGGATGTTGGCATTGCTGCTCCCTGTGTTGGCTCCTCGAGGGGGTACCAGCTCAGCTTTTTCTCTCTGTGGTCCTGTCTTGGGTGATTTTCCTGGCTGCAGCCATGCTGAATCCTGGGTGATTAGAAGGTGGTCACCCCTGCCCTTAAGTAATTACTCATCAGTTATCCAGGGCTCTGGAGAGCAGCTCTAGGGAATCTGGGCTGAGGTCTGGATGTATGGATCTGGGCAAGTAAAGCAGTGAAGTGTGTTGGGCCAGGTTGGGTTGGAGTCATGGTGCTTGAGCCTGGGTGGGGTTGGTTGGGGTCAGACTAGTTGGGATCATGGGGCCAAAAAGTCTAACCACTGTTGGCCATCTACTGTGCACAGGGCTTGGGGATGGGGTTCGGAGGCCAGTCTCTGACCCCAGGGATGGAGAAGGTGGGGTTAGGTGGACCTGATATGGGGCTGTAGTTGGGGTGGAGAACGCAGGATAGGGCTGGGTTGGGCAAGAACGTCCAGTGGTGAGGCCAGCTTTGGCTCCAGGGTTGGGCTGGGCTACCTGGCATAGGGATGTGGCTTCAGATGACGAACTAGACCAGGGCTGTCACTGGGGTCTCATTTGGTTTCCCTGGGCCAGCGTTGGGGCTGCGCCTGTGATTGGGTATGATCCCAGCCCCCAGACTTGCAGTCTGGCAGGAGAGGTTTTGTTTCTCCCGGGGCCACCCTTGGGAACTGGATGCTCTACTAACAAACCAAAGAGAACAAAGATCTCATTGCAAACAAACTCTGTTTACCTAGGGTCCTTCTGAAAATACTGGTGGTGGCTGGTAGCCACACTTGGCACAGAGCATCATTCCCTGTGTGGTGGGGAGGAGTCTGGTGCTCACACAGGGGCACACACACACACACACACACACACACACAACTCCCTGCTACCCCACTGCGTATACTTACCTCCCCTGTAGGCACATGCTTATCACTGAGTATGCCCATATACCTCCGCACAGGAATCTACACCTGCACACCCCCAACTTCATAGCACACTGCCTGGGGGACCCACACTCGGAGACCCATGCTCACCCTCACATACGTCTGCCCCATAGTCTCTCTCTGCCCTCACATTCTTCTTGTTCACGGGCATACTCAAATGGAACCAGAATTCTAGAGGTGGAAGTGGCCATAGAGGTCACCTGAGTCCTCATTCTCATTTCATAGGTGAAGAAGCAGAGATTCAGAGAGGGCCAGTCGCCTGCTGCAGGTCACACAGGGAGTTAGAGGCTCAGTGGGAATTAGATCCAGGTCTCCTGCCTCCCAGCTGAGTGCTCACGAGTCCGTACCAGGCTATCACTCTCACAACCATGTACACGCGCACACACACACGTCAACATATGGAAACACACGGACATGGAGATGTGGAGACCCTCGTGCTGGGGAGACGCTCTTCCCACACTGACTCTTTCGGCTGAGGTTGCTTTGCCCCTTACATCGCCCCATCCAGAGCCCCGCCGGATGTGGATAAGCCATCCTCCTGCCTTCCCAAATTGTGGCTGACGGTTGCTGAGGCAACCGCCCGCCAGATTGGGGAGATTAGCTGAGGAATGTAGCTGGGCCAGTTTGAGCTGAGGCTGGGGGAACCGGTGGGGGTCCTGGGTTGATTCAGCCCACCCTCTCTGCGAGGCCAGGGCAGAGATGGGGTACCCATGGCAGGGTCTGGTTTTCTCCCTGGCCCCAGCCTGGCTGAGACCGTGTCCCTGAAGCTTGGAGTAGGCTGGGGGGAAGGGAGTGTGGGGCTGTGTGTGTTCGCGTGTTGTGCATCTCTCTGGGTGTGACTAGAGTGTGTGCTGTTTGCATCTAGGATGGGGACCTGAGGCTCCTTTCCTCAGCAGTTCCTGACATCTGACTGTGGACCCCATAGGGACTTGTCCCACGGAACTCCCTCCTGATCCTGTGCTGCCCTCTGGAGAACCCACTTGCCCTCCTCCTGGCATAGAGGATGTATCCCTGTCTCACCTGAAGCCTGCTCAAACACCTACTCTGGCTTCCCAATTCTAAATGAGGCCAAACTCACCTAGACACATAGGGCCCTCCCTCCCTGGTCTGGCCTCGGCCTTCCTTTCTCTGGCCTTCTCTCCCATTGCTTGGGTCAGTCTGCGCTCCTCTCTATGCTCTGGACTAACTGTGTGTTGATTTCCTCCCCTCCTTTGCTTCTGCTAGGCCCTTTGCCTCAGATACCTTTCTGCCCATATCTTCTGGCCAGAATGATAACCATCCTTCCAGGCCCCGTTCAGATGCACCCACCTCCAGAAAGTCTTTCTCCCAGACCCCCTCTTGTGGTCTTGACCCTTCTCTGCTTTGTCTTATTCCGTCACCCCCACTCAGACTGGGAGGTCCCTGAGGGCAGGGCAGAATCTTAATCATCCTTGTGCCTCTAATAGTGTCAGCCTGGGACCTGCATCGTACTTTCAGTGGACAAATTTCCTGTGAATGGAACTGAATTAACCCATGTGGCCAGCGGAATAGCAGGGACTTATTTTGTCTGGACCTAATCTCCTTGAATAAAGAAAGGTGACTTAAATCCCAGCTTCTGGGACTTAGAGCGTGGCCTTGGGCAAGCCACCTCATCTCTCCGTGTCTCGGCTTCCATTTGTAAAACACGAATAATAATAGTACCTGCCTTATGAATTACTGTGGCGTTTCATGGGCATAAGTGGACATGATGGTAAGTGGCAACAGTCTCATGGTGGTGTTGATGTGTGTGTGTGTACATGTCTGTGGCCCATGTCTGTGTTGATGGAGTCAAGAGGGATTCCCTGCTACCATTCTTGCTCTGAATCCAAAGTCTGATCTAATTCCCCCCAGCCAGGTTGGTGGTCTCCAGCAGGAGCTGGGTCTCTAGAAGGAGCTGGGGCTTGGCTTTGGGGCTGTGGCTCGTGAGCCATCCAGACTGGAGGGGATAGGGTTTTCCTCAGAACCTAGGAGGCCTGATTTTTCCCACCCCAGAGTGACCTGGGGAAGATTGGGGATGGGGCTCTCACTGAGGAGCCTGGACCCAGAGATGTTATCCCCTAAGGGCTGTGGTTGGAATTGGGCCTGGCCCAGAGGCACAGGGCTGAAGATGGACATGGACCAGGGAGAGGGAGTCATTCTGCCTAGGGGGACACTATGGAGGGGAAGTTCAGCCAGGGAGGTTACCTTGGCTGAGATTAGTTGTGGGAGTCAGGGAGTGTCAGGGGACACTCTGGCCAGGGTTAGCTGGTCTGGGGTCTGTCAGGCAATTGGGTGGTCTTCTGGTTGAAGTCAAATGGTCTGGATGATGTTGGGACCGCTATGGCCAGGGATAATCAGCTGGGGGCCACTCTGGCTGAAGTCAGTCTGTCTGGGGGCCACTGACCCAATGCAGTCTGGGAGTTACTTTGGCTAAGGTCACATGGTCTTGAGGGTCCATCTGACTAGGTCAGTCAGTGTGGGAGTCCTGACAGCTCACGTGGCCTGGCTGAGGATGGACGGGGGGAAGCCAAAGAGCTGGCACTCCCACGCTTGCCCCAGGGCCATGGATGAGACATCCTTAGGCAGCTGCCCTGTACTTGAACCTGCCTTGTAAAGGAATAGGAAGGGCTCTAGGCCCTGGGCTTCCCTTTCTGGCAATCCCTCTGCCTTAGGGAGGCGTTGGCCAAGAACCTCGGGAGCAGACTGCAGACTCAGCTCCGGCTGAATGAAGTCAGCTGTCCCCTCCTTCAGGAAGCCCTCCCTGACCATCCCTGCTGGGCTCGGCCTTCCTCTGTGCTGTACTGTGGGTCATTTTCTAGAGGGAGGGTTGAGGCCTTCCCAGCACAGGCTGGGTTAAAACTTCCCTCCCACAGGCCACAGGGCATGCTGCTGACTTGGGATTTTTACACAAAGAGGCAAAGAGCGCAGCCAGGGTCCTGCTCCAGCTCTGGAGAGAGGCTTCTGTTATTTCATCGCATCCACTCAGTGCCAGCCTCATGCCCACATCTCATTGTTTTACACTCTAGTGGGGTGCAGGAAGAGGAACGGAGGACCCCCGCCTGTGGAGAGCCCCCCAAAGTGGAGTCCCGGCCGCAGTGCAGGTGCCCTCCTGGCATGTGGCCCTCAGCCCCCAGTTTCTTTTCCTTCTTTATTTCTTCCTTCCTCTTCCTGATCCTGGGAAGGAGCTCGGTTGTGCTCCTCCTGGTGAAGGAAACACGGGCTCTGGTATCTGGCTGATGCGGGTTCGAGTCCCATTCTGTGGCTTGGGTGGGCTCTAGGGGTGCCTGTGAAGGGCCATTTCCTGAGAACTTGCACGCACGAGGCCTGGTGAGAGGTGGACCCCCACATTGCATCCCCGACAACCCCACGTGCAGAGGTGGAAACTGAGGCTCGGAACAGAAGTGACTTGCCTACGGTCACAAGGGTTGGCAAGTTGCAGAGTCAAGATTGAATCCCAAGTCTGTCTAATGCCGAAGCCTGCTCACGTACCCACCATGTGATACTGTGCACGGAGCCCTTCATCCCCCGGGGCCTCCGTCACATCGTCTGTCAGATGGGGTGGCTGGCAGGTACCTCGCACTGGGCCTGGCCTGACGTGTCCCTGCTTCCTCATCACTTGGCTAGGCCTTTTCTCGGGTCCCCTTGGACTGCCTGTGACGGGGCCACCAGCACCGAGGTTTGGAAGTGGGTGTAGGAACCAGTTTGCAGTTTCTCCCCCCACCAGTGGCGGTCTGACGTTTACTAGGTGCCTGACTCAGGGCTCCGATGAGCTACTGAGAAACATGGACCTCATTACCAGGCAAAGGACTCACATCTGTTTTTACCCCGCCTTCTTCCCTCCCTCCTCTTTTCCTTTCTCCTGTAAATATTGGGTCCGAATCATGGGACGCTGCTTCTCTAGTCATACGTGTGGCCTGTCCATGCAGGATTGTGCTTCTGCCTGTCCCATGCCCACAGGCAGGGACCTGACTTGGGTGACTGGGTGATGAGTGAATCCCCAAAGCTCACCTGTCGGGCAGGAATCACTGGGGTCTCTGCCTTGGGAGATGAGGCCTGAATGAGATGCCACGCCGAGAGCCGGTAGCTAGCGCCATGCAGGGCTTGTGGTAAGCCTGAAATAGTCGGTGGCTGTTGTTGTTATTGTGAAGGAGAGACCATCAGGGCTGGCTTCGTGCGTTCACGAGCCTGCCAGTCCTGAGCTGCGTGCCCTTAAGGCCTTAGTTTCCTCATCTGTAAAATGGGGATAATTCTAGACTTGATCTCACGAGTTTTGAGGCTCAAATGATGGAGTGATAATGTTAAGTAGTTTTCCTGGAGGAGGGTCTTTGATGGGTGGTTGAGCAGTGTGGGGTCCTGGCGAGTCCTGGGGGGTGGGTGGGGTGGGGAGGTCTTGGTGTTCGGTGGAGACAGTAAAAAGAGGGAAAGGGTTGGAGGGGGGAGAGTTTTGTGGGAGGGAGGGAGCAGCGGGGAGAGGCCTAGGAGAGGGAGGGAAGGGGGGTGGGCTTGGGTGGGAGGGAGCAGCGGGGGCACCTGGAGGGGAGCCCCAGGAGCCCTCCTGGCCAGCGACCCTGCCCTAGCTGGGGCTAACCAGGCCCTGCCCTCACAGCCGGCTGCACCTTTGAGGAGGTGAGTGACCCAGCAGTGCCCTGTGACTACAGCCAGGCCCAGTACGACGACTTCCAGTGGGAGCAAGTGCACGTCCACCCTGGCACCCAGTCTCCGGCGGACCTGCCCCACGGTGAGCCTACTCTCCACCAGCATTCCTCTTTCTCTCCTTCCAGTTCTAGCCACCTGTTGTGTGACCTTGGGCACATTCCTTAACCTCTCTGGGTCTCATCTGCTTTTGCATCTGTAATGACATACACGATACTATGAATGTGGGGCTCTGTGGACACTGTCCAGTTGTGTATATTAGGTAGTTTTACCTGTAAAATGGGTGCGGGTTCAAGCAATCAAATACACTTACAGCTGTAAGTTAAAACCCACTTCCCATTACCCCCCTACAGCTTAGCTCGGGGGCCACCCTACTCCATCAGGTCTTCCTTAAGTCCTCCACCTTCAGGGAGGCTCTCTTCTCCCTGAGAGCCTTTGCATCCTTGTCTCCCAGGACTTGAAGATGCTGATGGAGCAGTAACACCGGGGGCTGGGTGTGTATAAAACCTTCCTTCCTCTGTTCCCTTCTTCTTGGAAGTCCTGGATCCTTCCCAGTTTCTACCTTGCTCTGCCCTGTTTCAGGATGAGGCACTTATGGTATCATGAGCACCGGAATGGGAGTCAGGAGTCTAATTACATGGACTGTAGTACTGGCCTCCTACTCTGATGATGGCCTCTAGTGTACTGGTTCCGGAATCATGAAGACTGGGCTTCAAATCCTGGCTTCATCAGCTGTGTGACTTTGGGCAAATCACTTAACTTCTCTGAGCTTCCATTATCTTAACTGTAAAGTGGAGAGCATAGGAATCCATTTCATAGGGTTATTAGATAATGTCTACAAGGTGCGTAACATGGGAGTGGCATGTAAGCGTTCAATTAATGTTTAGCTGCTATCATTGGAGGTATTTGAGGGGGCCCAATTACCAGCACTCCCTTCACTGGGTGCAGAATCAACGGGGCATTCAGAAAAGGATGAGACAGATGGAGGCCAAATTATCAACTTTATTAGCTTGGGTTGGAAGACATAGCATAGTGTGAGAACAAATAGGCTTGCTGAGGGAACCTCAGAATAGACAGCTTCAGGACCTCCTCCCCTTCACCCTGTCATAGTAGTGGGCCAGGCCCTTTGCTACTCAACTCACAGCATGGCTGCAATTGCACCTGCTGTCAAAGGTTTGGGGACGGTCAGCAAAAGTTCTCAGTGGTGAGGCCAAGACTTGAAGCCGCCAGAGGGGCCCTGCACAGCCTGACACAGGCAGCCTTTAGGCTTATCTCCTACCACTCACCTTTGCCTCCTGGAGGCCTCCCTGCCTTCCCCTTCTGTGCCTTTGCTCACACTGTGCCCTCCTCTGGGGCATTCCTCTCTGCCTTTACATAAACGGCCCTCAGCTCCTTGTTTGACCTCTGTGTTAGTAGGTATCAGAGTCTGACCTGTGTGACTGTGATCTGTAAGGTGCCCACCATGGCAGGGACCCTGTGTGGGCTCTGCCTGTCTCTCTCATACCTGCAGAGATAGGGGAGAGAGAAATTTAGTATTTAGTGTGGGCCTTGTGCTGGAACCTGGGGCTGCAGTGGTTGGCAAAAGGGCCATAGTTTCTGCTCTCATGGTGCTCACATTCTAGGGAAGGGAGTTGGGGATGGAGGGAGAAGGAAGGAGGGAGATTCAGAGACAGGAGAAGGGAGAGGCACTGCAACGAAGGGAGAAAATGAAAGAGGAGAGGGATGCAGGGTGAGGACAAAGTCGGAAAAAAGAGAGGAGAGAGAGGGGCGGAGGAAGCCAGAGGAAGAGGCAAGAACAAAGTGTCAGACTGAAAGGGGGAGAGACACACGCAGCTGCTCATAGGGAGAGGAGAGAGGAGGATGGAGGGGTGGGACAGGAGACACTGTTGGGGGCCAGGATGTGCCCCTTTCTGGCTGGGGATGGAGACTCGGGGATTCTTTTTACTACCCTGCCAGGACTGATCCAGGAGCCGCCTTCACAGGCCTCTGGCTCACAGAGAGGAATGAGATCCCTTCCAGTGGGGTCCCTGGGGAGCCCTCCCAGAGCAGGGAGCCTCCTGGTTTGGGATCTGAATGAGTTTGTGTTGGCTGGTAGCCGAGCCTGGGAGAAGCCAGCGCTGGGCGGCTGTGGGTACCCTCTTGGCAGCTGCTGGGGCCTTCTCCCCACAAAAGGGAAGCCATAATCCTCCAGCCAGGTCCTGAGGAGTCCAGCCCGCTCTCACCCTGCCAACCCCCTCCTACTCCCCTGCCCGTGCCCAGCCTGGATCTGGAGCTGGGGAAGGGGAGTGCTGCCTTTCTCCATATTGGAAATTAAGAGAATTGTATCCCAGGCATTTAGACCTAGGGTGGGGGCTGGGAGGGAACTTAAGAGTCCTTTCATTTGGTCTCTGTTCTATATGCTCATTCAGCTTGGGTTCAGACCTGTGTTGGGGACCCAGTGGAGCCCCTGAGGCATCACAGGCTGCTGGGGAGACAGACCTACACTTTATTAATGATCCAAGGGCCAGGAGAGAAGCCTGTAGAGGAACAGGGAGGGAGGGCTTCAGAAAAGGGAGCTTTCGAGGGCCTGTCATGTGCCAGACTCTTGACTCCAAGATGAATGACCTAGTTAGTCCCTGCCTCCAAGGGCAGCTCAGAACATGGGAAAAGTCGTGGGTCAGCACGAGCTTGGACTGTGATTGTAGGTGGTGAGGGGCCATAAAAGGTTTTGAGAGAATCACTTGTGTGTGTTTTTTGCCTCTCCAATTCTCTCCTCTGGGAAACAGATGCAGGGAAGTGAAGGGACTCAACCTAGTGAGTCATAGCTGGGACCAGAACTCAGAACCCTTGACTCCCAGTGGGTCCAAGTGCCTAGAGTCCTTTGTTCCTGCCCTGCTCTGCCCACCTGACCTTGGTCCTCCCCAAGCCTCCTCAGCTCCTGCCTCTTCCTCCTTTCTTTCCAGGCTCCTACTTGATGGTCAATGCTTCCCAGCATGCTCCAGGCCAGAGGGCCCATGTCATCTTCCAGAGCCTGAGCGAGAATGATACCCACTGCGTGCAGTTCAGCTACTTCCTGTATAGCCGGGATGGGCACAGCCCGGGCACCTTGAGCATCTATGTGCGTGTCAATGGGGGTCCCCTGGGCAGTGCCGTCTGGAACATGACTGGATCGCATGGCCGTCAGTGGCACCAGGCTGAGCTGGCTGTCAGCACCTTCTGGCCCAATGAATATCAGGTAGGCTGGGTTTGGTCTGTGGTCAGCCTGTGCTTAGGGGTGGGGGTGGAGAGGTGTCAGCCTGAGCTCAGAGTAAGCTAGTGACCAAGGTTGAAATTAGTCTGTGTTCACATCAGGAGTCAATATGCGGTCAAGGTCAGGGGTCAGTCTGTGGTCAGCATCGGGTGATTCAGTGCCACTGCGGTCCAGATTCAGCATCAGAGATCACTGTCAATAGAAATAGTCTGTGGCTAGAGTCAAGGGTGAGTTGGAACAGTGCTGACCTGGAAACCCCGTCTGGCTGGGAGAAGTTTTCCTGCTTGAGAGCAAGGGTCCAGAACTGGGATGGAACCTCTGGCCTTGACCTTGTTAGCTCTGGCTGCTGACACTCCATCCCACAACTAGCAGGCTTGGTAGGGAAGGTCATTGTGAGTTGGGCTCTGACCTTGACTGGTTGAGGAGCCTGGACTGGAGCAGAGCTAAAGGGGTCCCTTGTGGGCACCCCCCCCAGGTAGGGCTGGAGGGATATGACAGGGACCCTCCCGCCTCCCCCAGGTGCTGTTTGAGGCCCTCACCTCCCCAGACCGCAGGGGCTACATGGGCCTCGATGACGTCCTGCTTCTCAGCTACCCCTGCGGTGAGTCCCAGCCCCCGGGGGTGCAGGGTGAGGGGTGTGGTGGCCGTGGCTCCTGCCTGTGGAGGGCACAGGACCAGCTCACACACAGGCTCTATTCCTCGCAGCGAAGGCCCCGCACTTCTCCCGCCTGGGCGATGTGGAGGTCAATGCTGGCCAGAACGCTTCCTTCCAGTGCATGGCCGCGGGCAGAGCAGTAGAGGCTGAGCGCTTTCTCCTGCAGGTGAGGGGGGCAGGGACCTTATCAGGGTGGGGGAGATTTCTTCTGGGACCTGGGTTTTCCTTGCGGGGTGCTGAGTCGCTCCTGCATTTTCCAGCACCTCTACTCATGCCTCCCTGCCCTCACCTAGGCTCTGCTCTGCCCTCTTGGGTGCTCTTATACCCCCAGGACGGGGCGGGGGGGCTCCAGGATCCCCAGACCACCCTCCATCAGAGGCAGAGCTCTACCACATTCCCTTAATCAGCTTCTTATCCCGCACCTTCCAGCGGCAGAGCTAGTTCCAGGAACCCCATATGGGTCCCCTGTGTACTAGGGACAGCTAAATGGGGCCAGGACATAGACTACTCCCCTCGCCCGGGTCAGAGCGAGATCGTGACCCTCCCTCTCGGGCGCTCCTGACCCTGTCCACCTTACCCCTGAGCAGCGGCAGAGCGGGGCGCTGGTGCCCGCCGCCGCCGTGCGGCACATCAGCCACCGGCGCTTCCTGGCTACCTTCTTGCTGGCCTCCGTGAGCCGCTCAGAGCAGGACCTGTACCGTTGCGTGTCCCAGGCCCCGCGAGGCGCGGGCGTCTCCAACTTCGCGGAGCTCATCGTCAAGGGTCAGCCGGCTTACGCTTGCGTAGGGGGGTGGGTGCTGGGGCTGCCCCCCTCCGAGGGGTGGGGTGGGGTGGGGGGCATGGCCGGATAGAGGGGCGTGGCCTGCGGAAAGGTGGGGCCGGCAGGGTGTGACCGGGGGCGGGGCCTGCGGAAGGGGCAGTTTCTCCGCTGGAAGGAGGTCTGGATCGAGGGGGCGGGGTCTGAGAGGCAGGCGGGCGGGGAGACCCTGTTAGCGTGTGAGCCACGCGAGGCGGGGTCTGGCTCTGGGGAGCTGGGGTTGAGCCGAGCCTCCTGCGGTCAACCCCTGAAGGCTAGAATTTGGGGATTCAGAGGGCAGTGAGGGACAGGGTGTAGGCTTAGGGGTGAGTGTGGGATCAGCCTTTGGAGCGGGTGCCCCTTAGGGCCTGGGGATTTAGTGGGCGCGGGCAAGAAAGTCTAGTTGAGGGTCTGGGGGCTTCATCGGGGTCCTGAGAGGACAGGGAGGGCTACTGGGGATTCGGATGTGCTGCCATCCAGAGTTGGGGGCAGGGTCTCACAGCGCATCTTTCGGCTCCGCCTCTTCCTCACGCCCTCGCAGAGCCCCCCACCCCCATTGCGCCCCCGCAGCTGCTACGCGCGGGGCCCACCTACCTCATCATCCAGCTCAACACCAACTCCATTATCGGCGACGGGCCGATTGTGCGCAAGGAGATTGAGTACCGCATGTCCCGCGGCCCGTGGGCCGAGGTGCACGCCGTCAGCCTGCAGACCTACAAGCTGTGGCACCTTGACCCGGACACGGAGTACGAGATCAGCGTGCTGCTCACGCGCCCGGGTGACGGCGGCACTGGCCGCCCCGGGCCGCCGCTCATCAGCCGCACCAAGTGCGCAGGTGGGTACCTCCTGGCCCAACTCCGTCCCTGGGACACCTGGGTATGGGCTCAGGGCTGCCCAGGGATGGACCAAGGGGGCACATTACGGGAGATAATATGGCCTGCACTTGTGCCTCTAAAACATTATAAAACGTCGTGATTTCCCCCCAATCCTTGTTGTGGTAAAGGTAATGATAGCTAATACTTTGTGCCAGACTCACATATGTGTATAAACACATACGCACACACACAGACGTTGATTTAAATCTCCCAACACTATGATCTCGGTACTCATGTCATACCCATTCTCCAGATGAGGTGTCTGAAGTACAGAGATGTCAAGTGACTGGCACAAGGTCACATAGCTAATAAGTGGCGGAGTTGGCATTGGAATCCTTGACTGGCTGGCTCCAGAATTTGTGTTAATTCTACATTAAAGCATCTAGATAAACGACTATATAGCATAAAATAAAAGTGTGTTTTTAAATTTCAGCTGGATTCTCTTGTGGGGTCTTTTGAGCGTGAGGTCTGCTCTTCTTTGTTCAAAAGGGTATAAGCAGCTGTTAGGAGCTATGGCACTCCTACATCAAAGGACACTCTTGTTTAACCTGAAGAGAAATTGAGAATAGAACAGAACAGATTTCAATGTATTTTCCTAATTGGAATCTTTATTGAGATAATTATAAATTCACATGCAATTGTAAGAAAAACTGCAGGGGGCCAGGCTGGCTCAGTTGGTAGAGTATGTGACTTGTGACCTGGGAGTCGTGATTTCAAGCTGCAAGTTGGGTATAGAGAGTACTTAAAAAAAAAAAAAAAAGAAAGGGAAAGATGCAGAGATTGCCCATGCACTTTACCCTGTTTCCCGCAATGGTAACATTTTGCAAACCTGTAGTATAATATCACAGCCAAGGTATTGACATTTATATAATCCGCAGATCTTCAGAGTTCCCCAATTTCACTTGTCCCCATTTGTGTGTGTGCGTGTGTGCGTGTGTGTATTTAGTGCTATACAGTTTATCACATGTATAGGTTTGCGTGTTTATCATCATAGTCAAGATACTGTTCAGTCAATTTAAGACTCCTTTGTGTGGCTCTTTATATCTATTTTCACCTTCCCTTCCTCCCACCTCAGCTCCTGGTAACCAGTAATCTGCCTGTCATTTCTAAAATTTTGCCATTTCAAAAATGTTATATGAATATGAAATCATATAGTATATAACCTTTTGAAATTGGTTTTTAAAAAATTGGTAATAGGTTTATTGAGATATAATTCACATCTCACAAATTCACTCATTAGAGTGTACAATTCAGTGATTTATAGTATATTCAGAGTTGTGCATCCATCACCACAATCTGTTTTAGAACATTTTCATCACCCCAAAAGGAAAGTTTGTACTCTTTTGCAGTCTACTCCTCCCCACATTTCCTCCTACCACCTCCAGCTCTAGGCAACCATTAATCTACTTCCCGTCTCTGTAGATTTGCCTTTTTCTGGACATTTCATATAAATGGAATCATATGAGGCAGAGTCTTTGTGATCAGCTTCTTTCACTTAGCTCATATTTTCAAGGTTTATCCATGTTGTAGCATGTTTTTTTCTTTTATCTTTTTTTATTGCTGAACAGTATTGCATTGTATGCAGCTGTACCGTTTTTTACATTCCCATCAGCAATGTATGAAGGTTCCGATTTCTCTGCATTCTCACCAACAGAGGTTATTATCTGTGTTTTGATTATAACCCTCATAGTGGGTGTGAAATGGTATCTCAGTGGGTTTTTGACTTCCATTTCACTGATGGTTAATGATATTGAGCAATTTTTCATGTACTTATTGGCCATTTGTATGTCTTCTATGTAGAAATATCTACTCAGAGTTTTTACCCATTTTTAAGTTGGGTTATTTGTCTTTGTATTATTGAATTGTGAGAATTCTTTATATATTATGGATGCTAGACCCTTATCAGATATATTTGCAAACATTTTATTTGATTCTGTGGGTTGTCTCTTAATTTTCTAAAATGGTGTCGTTTGTAGACAATAGTTTTTCATTTTAAGGAAGTCCAATTTGTCTGTTTTTCTTTTGTTGTTTGTGATTTTGATGTCATATTAAGAAACCATTGCCCAATCCAAAGTCACAAAGATTTACCCCTATTTTTTCTAAGACTTTTATAGTTTTAATTTTTACATTTAGGCCCTTGATCCATTTTGAGTTAGTTTTTGCCTATGTTGTGAAGTAGGGGACCAACTCCATTCTTTTGCATGTGGATGTCTGGTTGTCCCAGCACCATTTGTTGAAAAGAGTATTCTTTTCCCATTGAATTGTCTTGGCACTAAGATTGGCTATTTTGCTCAGTATAATTCCCTGGAGACTCATCCAAGTTGTTACAGTACATCAGTCATTTGTTTCTTTTTATTGCTGAGTAGTATTCCATGGTGTGGATACACTGCAGTTTGTTTAACAGGTG
Source organism: Zalophus californianus (assembly GCF_009762305.2). NCBI lineage: Eukaryota > Metazoa > Chordata > Mammalia > Carnivora > Otariidae > Zalophus > Zalophus californianus. Next base: position 21,963,117 of record NC_045598.1, read on the forward strand.
AATGGTTATTCACCTGTTGAGGGACATCCGGACTGGCTCCTATTTTGGGCTATTATAAGTAAAGCTGCTGTGAACATTTGTGTACAGATTTTTGCACGAGCATGAGTTTTCATTTTTCTGGGATAACTGCCCAAGGGTGTGACTGATGAGTTGTATGATAATTGCATATTTAGTTTTATCAGAAACTGCCAGAATGGCTGTATTGTTTTACATTCTCACCAGCAATGTATGAGTGATCCAGTTTTCTTCATCCTTGTCCGCATTTGGAATAGTCATTATTATTTTTTTTTTTTTTACCTATTCTGAGAGGTGTGCCGTGGTATCCCATCTTGGTCTGAATTTGCATTTCCTTAATGCCTAATGTTGAACAACTGTCCATGTGCTATTTGCTGTCTGTCATCCTCTTCGGTGAACTGTTCATGTCTTTGCCCATTTTCTAATTGGATTATTCATTCTTTCCTTCTGAGTTTTGAGAGTTCTTTACACGTTTTCTAGATACTAGTCCATTGTTGGGTATGCAGTGTATAAATATTTCTTCTTGCTTTAGCTCATCTTTTCATACTCTTCACCTGTGCTTTCACAGAGCAACCATTTTTAATTTTGATGAGGGCCAGTTTGTCAACATTTCCTTTTATGAGTTGTGCTTTGGTGTCAAGTTTAAGGCCTCCTTGCCTCGCCTTAGATCTCAAAGATTTTTTCCTGTTTTTTTTTTTTTCTTCCTGAAAGTGTTCTAGTTTTACTCTACATTTGAGTCCAATGATCTGTTTTGAGTTAATTTTTGATTAAGATACAAGGTTTTTATTATTTTTGCCAGTCTATATTCTTAAGTGTTTTTAAAAGCTGATCTGGGGAGCCATCGAAAATCCAGTTGAATGTCCCATTTGAAGAGACCCTGGGTGGGGGGTTGGAGTGTTCCAGTGGGAATTACTTTCTAGGTGAGGAATCTGGGTCAGGTTACTTAACCTCTTGGAACTTTCGTCCGGTTGTTTTAGAGGATGAGAAGAATAGGAATCTTTACCATGCAGGGTTGGTGTTAAGGTTCATTCAACAAATGCTTATTGTTAGGTGTCAGGCACTATTGTAGTTGCTAGGGATATAGAACTGTGGCCACTGTGGCCACAACAATGACCAAGGCCATTGGCTTATGAGGTCCTCCTGCGCTGCAGGAACTCTGCATGGAACTCATATGCTGGCAGGAAAACTCATATGCAGACAGTAAAACAAGTGAGATACATAGTTTGTCAGAAGATGATAAGCTCATAAGCGCTGTGAAGAATAAAGCAGGGCAGGCCGGGGTGGGAGGGGGTGGGAGGGGGTGGGGTGGGTGTGGGGGTAGGAGGATTGTTATTTTTAAAAAGTGCTCAAGGGACCATTTTACTGAGAAGGTGACTTTTGAGCAAGACCTGAAGGGGTGAAGGACTGAGCCGTGCAAGAAGCTGGAGAAATTGCTGGGGGGAAAACAGGGTGACATCACCTACTTTGTTTAAAAGGATGACTCTGGCCCTTTTGCGAAGTATAGATTCTAGGAGGGCGAGGGGCCAAGAAGGGCAGACCAGTGAGGAGGCTGCTGTAACAGGGCGGCTGCGAGGTGTGGAGGCTGTGAAGGTCGAGCTGACTGCATTTGCCGATGGACTGCGTATTGCACAGGCGAGGGGGAAGTAGAGAGAAGTCAGGGATGGCTCCAAGGTGTTTTGCTTGAGCAGCTGGAAGGTTGGAGTTGTCATTTACTGGAAAGAAGCAGACCGCAGAGGGGCAGGTGTGACGGGGTGCCGTAGATCAGGAGTTCTGTGCTGGAAAAGTTGACTTTGAGATGCCTATTAGACGTTCAAGTGGAGATATCCATCAGGCAGATGGATTTACGAGTGGAGCTCAGGGAAGAGGTTCAGGCTGCAGATATAAATTTGAAAGTCAGCAGCATAGACATAGATGGCATTTAAAGCCACGAGACTGGATGAGATCTTTTACCCTGGTGGTTCTCGACTGGGGGTGATTGTGTCTCCCGGGAGACATTTGCAGTGTCTGGAGACATGGGTTATTACAACCGGGGGTGGAGTGATAATGGCATCTGAAGGGTAGAGGAAGCCAGGGAAACGGCCGAATGTCCTACGGTGCACAGACAGCCCCCACAACAGAGAATTATCTAGTCCAGAGTGTCAGGAGTGCCAGGGTTGAGAACCCCAGATTCAGTCCTGAGATTTTGGGGAATAAGTGAACGTGGAAAAGAGAGGAGGTGTGAGGCCTGCACCCTTGGGCCTTCCAGTGTTTCGGGTGAAATGCAAATAATGGCCATAAATGTACCGAATACATGTGAAGATGGGGCCTGACATACAGTAAGCACGCAGCAAATGACAGCTGTTATTGTTACAGTGTTTTTAACTCTTCAAAGCCAGTTCTGCTCTGGTATTCAGAATAAAAGAAATCAGAGCTGGGGGTCCACAGACAATCTCTCTTCTCCTCTCCTGAGTGTACAAATGGGGGAATGAAACCCAGAGAGGGGAAGGCACTTGCCGGGAAAAAATGGTACAGTGGGCCCCGGCCACAGGCTACATGGTGACAGTGATCGCTAACTCCCGTTTCACAGATGAGTAAACTGAGTTTTAAAGAGTTAGTCACTTGCCCAGATCCACCCAGTGAGTCCATAGCAGTCAGAACCAAAGTTTGACTCTCCCGATTTCCAGGGAAGTATTTGAAAACTGCAGCAGCCGCGGGCACAGCAGGTGCCATCATGGGCTGACGTGGCCACGTTGTGCCAGGCACTGCTGAGCACTTCACACAGGCTGGCGAAGACAGAAGCTGGGGCCTGGGACCAGACAGACAAAACCTTAATGACTCCTCCTGCCCGTCCTAACAACATGCTTCTCTTGGTTCGGTGATGTACCTCCCGCCCCCTTCCCCAGCACCCTGCTTAGGCACCTTGGCCAGCGGTGTTGCGGTTGGTCAGTTGTGTTATCCGCTCCCCCTTCTCCCTGAAACTCCCCTCCTGCAAATATGATTTACTGTAAAAACAGTAATATAATGTCAGGAGAAGGCATTTAAAAAAAATCACTCTAAACCTTGCCATCCTTGCCCAGTTTTTCAGTCTTCTTCAAATCTCTGCCCATATGCCTTTGGTACACAGTTTTACACCCTTGTCATTGGGATGTAGAAAGCATTCTGTAGTCTGCTTCCTCTGCTTTGTGGCGTCCCATGTGTGGTGGTGTTTATAATTATGTTTATTGGCTTTTAGAAGTCCAGGGAGTCTCCATATTGCTGAACTATTATGTTTCCAGATCCTTAGTATTACAAGTAAGACTACACTGAAAAATTTCATTCTTACAGTGTTTTTTCTCCCCCCTCTGGGTAATTTCTGGAGGATAGTCAGGAGCGGCTTAAGAAAGGGCTTTGAAATATATTGCTTTAACAAATAGTTGTATAGAATTTGCACTTTGGGGAGCCCATTGGATTTGAAATTTGGAGCACCAGACCCCACTCCAAAGCCCCTTCCAGGAGAAACAGTTGAATGGTTCAGGGTTATTGCATCCTATTAGAATTATTAAAATCAACACATGTTGGTGTAATTTAACAGGTGCTAACTGTGAGCCTCCTTGTTCGTCTCCCCGTCCCCCTCCCCCACGCATCTGACCTTTGATCTCTGAGTGGCCTGCAGCCCTATGGAATTCAGAGGGATGGGGCTTCGAGGTCCCCAAGTTCTGTTTTGCCAGTGTGTGCTGGCAGCTGAAGAGAGTACGTCTGGGTGCCAGATGGTTTTTGGAAACAGAGAGACTCATGAATTCACACCCTTCAATCAACAGATCAGTCTGTAGTCAACAAACTATTTGAGCCCCTGGATTTGCCCAGATTTGATCAGGATTGGGGGGGGGGAAGAGAAGAGGAAAGTGAGCTTTCTTTTCAAAGACCCCTCAATCCAGTGAGGTCGGTGGGGGCTAACACGTCTTTTAGAGTGAGGTACCCAAGTATGAAGGTGGAAATTTCATCCTCCAGGTTAGAGGTTTGTTATTTTGTGCCATACGAACTGGTTTTTACCAAAACCTGAGTAGGTTGTCAGTATTTAAAAATCTGGAGGTTTCACATAAAAACTGAATTTCTGGCTTCTCTTAAAAAAATGGGAGGATCTCGGGGCGCCTGGGTGGCTCAGTTGGTTAAGCGACTGCCTTCAGCTCAGGTCATGATCCCCGAGTCCTGGGATCGAGGCCCGCAACCGGCTCAGCGGGGAGCCTGCTTCTCCCTCTGGCCCTCTCCCCTCTCATGCTGTTTCTCTCTCTTTCTCCCTCTCTCTCTCAAATAAATAAATAAATAAATAAAATCTTTAAAAAAAAAAAAGGGAGGATCTCGGGGTGCCCGGCTGGCTCAGTCGGTGGAGCGTGCAACTCTTGATCTCCAGGTTGTGGGTTCGAGCTTCATGTTGGGTGTAGAGATTACTTTAAAAATAGAATCTTAAAAAAAAAGGGAGGATCCGGCCATCCCCAGTCTATGGTCGTTCACGGGAACATTGCCTGGAGCTGAGTAGCAGCTGTCCCCTTTGGATGGACACTTACCGTCCTGTTTGTCATAGTCCCAGCCCAGCCTGTGTCACCAGTTTACAAGTAATTTCTCATGTCTTTCTCTAAATGCTGCAGGAGGGCAAAGGCGGCAGTGCACGTTGGCCGACCCAGCATGGATGCAAAGGGGCTAGTGTCCCCAGGGGCGGGGATGTGCGCAGAGCTGCCGGGAGCAAATAAAGCACTGGGACTTTGGCTCCCTAGACCCCCTGGGACTGACAATACCCATTGGGCAGCCAGGACCAGAGCCTGGAAGTCAGGGAATAAAGCAAGGATCTCTGAACAAGATGGCAGGGCGAGCGCACATGAAATCCACCCCCATCCACTCCAAACTCCTAAGAATGCGGGTTAAAACAAAACCACACAGAAAAACACGAGGAAAATCTCTGGGGGCCAGGAACAGGTGAGGAAACAAGCGTGATAAGTGGGCTTGCAGCCAGCAGCCCTCGGATTGCAGTGAGCAGTGGGACCAGACCCTCAGCGTTCTTGTCCTGTGGGGATCGGGTCTGCCTTGCTTGTGGGGAGAAGGTAGCCAGACTGTGCAAGAAGTCAAGAGGTGGGCCTTGCTCCTAGCAGGTGCTGACATATTTCTTTGGTGGCCTGATACATGACTGGAGGCTGCCACTTGCCCGTGGCTCAGGGAAAAAAGGAAAGCTCCAGTGGAAATGAACTTTGTATTGTGCTGTACTTGGGCCGGCATTGTACTCCTGAGTCAAGAGCATGGTGTTTCCCTTTGCCTCTTCTTTGTAAAGAGCATCCTGAGCAAATGAATCCTATAGAAATGATAATAGGGTCATACTTAATCATCTCAAGAGGCGAGCAGCAGTGTTTTCTCATCTGCTCACTAAGGCGTGTCCTGAGAGTCTCCAACTGGGGACGCTTTGCAGGTGCTCATGGAACTTGAGGGTAATGAAACTGCATCTCACAGAGTTAGGGTGCAAGAAAGAGAAGATTGTCAGTAATCTTGGCTTCTTCCATCATTTCCTTGATGAGGAAATTGAGGCCCAGAGATTGAAGATCATGCAGCTGGTCAATGCAGATGGAGCACTAGAGGCTGAGCACCTGGGCTCCATCCTGCCTTTGCTTCAGAAGCCTTGGGTTTTTACATTTTATAAGTGGCTTCACAGATTCATCAAGAGGCTGTGAAGCGCAGGAACACGCTCCTCCCTCGTGTTGTGGGAGCTGTCCCTCCTGAGGCATTGGTGTGATTTTGTGGTTGTTGCTGCTGGACACTGACTTCCTCATGGGGAGGCAGGTGGTGGTTAAGAGTCTGGATTTTGGAGCCAGCCTGTCCAAGTTTTCATCCCAGTTTCCCTATGTGACTCTCTGTGTCACTGACTCTGGGCAACTTACTTAGTCTCTCTCTGCCTCCATTTCTATATCTATATGACAGGGCTAGAAATGGCACCTGTCTGTTGGATTACAGAGAGGATTCAATGAAATAATGTATTTTCAAGCCTCCAGAGCAAGGCCTGGCACATGCAAAGCACCCAGTACATATTAACTGCCATTGTTGTTGTTGTTGTTGTTATTATTTTAAGATTTGTTTATCTTTTTGAGAGTGAGAGTGAGAGAGTGAGTGTGTGTAAGGGGGAGGGGCAGAGGGAGAGGGAGAGAGAGAATCTCAAGCAGGGGCTCAATCTCATGACCCTGAGATCACAACCTGAAATCACAAGCTGAAATCAGGAGTCGGACCCTTAACTGACTGAGCCACCCAGGAGCCCCCTGCCATTATTGTTATTGTCCTTCTATAACAGATTGTATTTCCCTTTTTGCTTTGGCAGCCAGGGAACTCACCACCCAGTCTGAACCTTATCTTTAGACCTGCATGGGACCTAATGGCATACATTTCTGTTTCCCTAACATTCTCTGGCATTATTTATTTGGTTGTCATTTCACCCATCGTCCTCATTTCTACATCTTACCGTATTGTATATATTACTATAAGCTGTTTTAGAAGAAGTTAGAATTAATAAATTAAGAAAAATAGAGCATTTGGTCATTTCAGACTGTCCTGATGCCCTCCAGAATGGTCTTGAAATAGGAGGTGAATTGTGTTATTAAAAAAAAAAAAACTATAGCTAACACTTTTGAGGACCTGTTGTGTATCAGCCATTGTCATACGTGCTTTGCACACATTACCTTTAACTTCACAACCAATCCTGTGAAGTAGGGCATATTATCCCATTTTGTGGGGGAGGACACTAAGGCTCGAGGGGCGAAGGGACTCAGCCAGTGGTTGCCAGCAGCAAGGGTCAGAGCTTGGATTCAGATGCGGCCCCGTCTAACTCCAGCGCACACACTTCTACTCCCTGTTCGACGTTCTAGCTGGTCTCTTGAACTCTTGAGGACAAAGGACGAATGATTTCAGCAGCTGACTGATGTTTTCCTATTTCCTCTGCCTTCTGCTCTGTGCTTCCTGGGTTCCCCAGAACCCATGAGGGCCCCCAAAGGCCTGGCTTTTGCTGAGATCCAGGCCCGCCAGCTGACTCTGCAGTGGGAACCTCTGGGCTACAACGTGACACGTTGCCACACGTACGCGGTGTCCCTGTGCTATCATTACATGCTGGGCAGCAGCCACAACCAGACCGTCCGGGAGTGTGTGAAGATGGAGCGGGGTGTCAGCCGCTACACCATCAAGAATCTGCTGCCCTACCGGAATGTTCACGTGCGGCTCATCCTCACTAACCCCGAGGGGCGCAAGGAGGGCAAGGAGGTCACTTTCCAGACAGACGAGGACGGTAAGAGTCCCAGCCCCGGCTCCTGGCGTACTCAGTGCCTCCCACAGGCACCCTATGTGACACTGAAATGTTTTTAAAAAATATTGTATTTATTTTTTTGAAAGAGAAAGTGGGGGGGGGGGCGGTGTGGAGAGTGTGGGGTGGGGGAGGGGCAGAGACAGAGGGAGAGAGTGAATCTCAAGCAGACTCCCCACTCAGTGCAGAGCCCGACTCAGGGCTCGATCTCACGACCCTGAGATCACCACCTGAGCCAAAATCATGAGTTGGACACCCAACTGACTGAGCCACCCAGGCGCCCCCAGGCTGAAATTTTTGTAGGAAGTGTTTTGCTTATGATTAAAACAACTAGGGGTGCCTGGGTGGCTCAGTTGTTAAGCGTCTGCCTTCAGCTCAGGTCATGATCCCAGGGTCCTGGGATCGAGCCCCGCATAGGGCTCCCTGCTCAGCCAGGAGCCTGCTTCTCCCTCTCCCACTCCCCCTGCTTGTGTTCCCCTCTCTCGCTGTGTTTCTGTCAAATAAATAAATAAAAATCTTAAAAAAAAACACAACAACTCTAAGAGCAAAGTAATGATGGCTAATATTTATTCTCTGGAAGACTGGGTTAGATTAGTATATTTCTTCCTTATATGTTTGAAAGAATTCAGCAATGAAGCCATTTGGGCCTGGAGTTTTCTTTGTGGCAATGTTTTTTAATCATGGTTTTACTTTCTAAAATAGGTATCAGAATATTAAGAATTTCTATTCTAGTATCTGGTGTACTGGGCTTTAAGGAATTTGTTGATTTTACCTAAATTGTCACATTTCTTGACATAAAGTTGGTTATAATCTTTTATTATATTTATTTAATTTCTGTAGGATCAATAGCGTATGTCCCCCTTTTCTTTCCTGATTTTGGTAATTTGTATCTTCTTGCTAGGGGTATATACATTTTTAATCTTCCCAAAGGGCTGACTTTTGGTTTAGTTGATTTGCTTTATAGTATATTTATTTTCTATTCTATATTTCCTTTTTTACACTTTCTTTAGATTTGATCAGCCGTTCTTTTAGCTTTTTGAGATGGAAGCTTACTAGATTATTGATTTTTGAGCCTTTCTTCATTTCTTACATATGCATTTAAAGCTATAAATTTCCCTCGGAGCCCTGCTTTAGCTGCATCCCATGAGTTTTGATATGTTCTGTCTTTGTTATTTTTCAGTTCAAAATATTTTCTAATTTCTGTTGTGATTTCTTCTTTGACTTAAGAGTTAGAATTACATTGCCTGATTTTTAAGACTTCCATAATTATCTGTGACTGATAGCTTAATTCTTCTGTGGTCAGAGTACATACTCTAATTTTGGTCTTTTGAAATTTGATCTTTGTTTTATGGCGCAGCATATGGTTAAATTTTGGGAAATGTTCCATGTGTAACTGAAGAAATTGTGTGTTCTGTCATTGTCGGGTGCAACGTTCTACTTATGTCAAAGCAATACTGATTATGCACTTATTACATGTCAAGCTCTATTGGGAATGCTTTTCATATAATCCCCATGACAAGCCTAGGTGGTAGGCGACTATATACTATCCCCATTTTACAGGTGAGGTCACATAGCTAGAAGATAGGTATCTGAACTGGATTTCAAACTTGGCTATCTGTTTCAGAGTTTTCATTCTTCACAGTGGTGCTGTAATCCCAGCACAGGTCCAGAGCCTTCCCCCAGATTCCTGCAGGTCTGCAGGTACTCTAAGCTCCTTGGTTAATAATTTTTCTTGACTCCCTACATGTGGACTTTTCTATTCTGCACAGCAGTGTCCCAGACACAAAATTCAGCTCCTTCCTTGATTTCCACAAAACCCCCCTTACCCATGGCAGTGTGTCTGCCCTAAGCCCCGTGCTGATGCGCTGAGGTTTTGCTGGGGGTGGGAGTGAGGACTGCGGGGGGATTTACCCTGAGGCATTGCAAATGCAGAGAAGGGAAAACTTAACTTTTTTCCTTCTACTTGTCTTAGGTCCATTGGTTGGGGCCCTATAAATTAGCCTGAGAAAAGACATTAACAAGAGAACAACAGATAGGAATTTATTACCATGTGTGTCACACACACACACACACACACACACACACACACACACACACACACACACACACACACACACACACACACACCACTCAGGAGTATTCAGTGATGAGTAGCTCGGAGGAGTGGCTGGAGTTTAACAAAAGAACAATGAATTTGTAGGGAAGCAACGTGATGGGAAAAGGACTTTGAGATTCTAGGAACAGCAGATTATGCGAAGGCAAATATATGGGGAAACCAGTGGTAGGTAAGGGCTAGTTCCGTAAAGTTTACAGAGATTCTTCTGGGCTGCTAAGGGTCTAGCATTGACTCAGTGCTTAACTTCTTTCCTTCCTGGTAGCGAGGGGAGGGGGGCACTTTTACAAATTTATGTCCTGCTTTTAGGCAAATGGAGAGGACAGAGAACTTTTCTTGTATCTGCTTCTTCTTGATTCAGCTCAAAATAATCCTTATGCCAAAGTGGTATATTTTGGGGTGGCCTATTCTACTACCCTTCACAATCTGCCTCAAGTTCAACATCAGACCCCTCCATTGTTAAAGTCTGTTGACCTCTGTCTGCCCCCTCCCCCAGGTACGTTGTGGCTGCTTTACCTGGCTCTGACCGGGCCTTACTTGGGCACTTGGCCTTCTTTCTTTGTCCCTCTCCTCCCGCCCTCCAATAACTGCTCATTACTAAATTTTTAGAATTTTTCGTGGAAACTTTAGTATGATACTTGTAGGAAGTGCACTTACTTGAAGTGGGCAGCTCAGTGAATTCTCACAGACTGGACACACCAGGATGACCCCTACACAGATCAAGAAATAGCATTAGCAGCTCCCCAGAAGCCCCCTTTATGTACTTTCCCACTCTCAACCTCCCGAGAGTAACCGTTATCCCAACCTATAATGCAGTAGATTAATTTTTGCTTGGTCTTGAATCTTCTATCAATGGAGTCATACAGTATGTATTGTTTTTATGACTGGCTTCTTTCTCTTGATTATGCTTGAGAGAGCCGGCCATGTGGTGTGTACAGTTCTAGGGAATTCATTCTTGCTACCGAATAGTCCGTTACGTGAATCCACCACGTTTATTTTTCCTATTTTAAATTGTGCTGCAAAGAAAAATCCTTATAGATTCTTTTTTTGGGGGTGGGGTGTAGATAGACACATTTCTGATCGGTTAATGCCTAGGAGTGGAACAGCTAGGTTATAGGATGTGTGTTCACAATAAGTAGATCTATCCAGACGGTTTCCCCCCAAGTGCTTGTGACAGTTTACACACCCACTAGCAGTGTGTGAAAACTTCGGTCGCTCTGCATCCTCACTAACACTTGGAATTGTCTTTTTCATTTTATCAATTTGGCGGATGGATGGTAGGGTTGCCTTGTGAACTGTTCATTTTAACCCAGAGCACGTTAGCTTCATTGAACACCTTGGGCTCTGCCTTAGGATTTCGGCTTCCCCACAATGGCTTATCAAGGTGTTTTCCCAAAGACTCTACTCTTCCTAGAAGAAATTCCCTGTGACTGCTGTTGAGATGGTACATTAGAACAAAACCAAACAAAACCAGACCTGAAAGGGTTTATGCGAAAATGCAAATGGTGTCTCCCGGTGATGGAATTTAAGTGCCATTAATTTTCTTGATGCTCGTTTTGATTTTCTACACTGAACACAGTTTTTGTGTAATCAGAAATTTTTAGACAAGAAAACATTTCCTACCCATAATCCCGCCACTCTAATGCAATTGTTTCTATTTCTCTGACAAAGGTCTGTATTTTGTGAAAACCACTCAACTGGAACAAAATAGGAACATTCAGACATTCTGGGCTGGATGCCGCCTGCACAGTAATGAAAAATGCCAGCTACCTCCTTTGAGTTCTTAGGAATAGGTAGAATCAAATGAAGTTCCTGATATTTACCTTGGGGCTTTATGTCCATCACTTCGTTTAATTCTGGTGAGGGAGGGGTTGTTTTTCATCCCCATGTCACAGACGAAGAAACTGAGGCTCGGAGAGGGTGTAGTCTGAGCAGACCAGCTAGGAAATAGCAAGGCTGGAATTTGAATTTAGGTGTCTGGTTCCAAAGCTGGCTTTCCCCTGCCCTGTGCCACCTTCCCCTTGCAGTGCCTGGTGGGATTGCGGCCGAGTCCCTGACCTTCACTCCCCTGGAGGACATGATCTTCCTCAAGTGGGAGGAGCCCCAGGAACCCAATGGCCTCATCACTCAGTATGAGGTGGGTTTGGACCGCATTACAGTGGGGGTCCCTGGTGGAAGGTGGGCACACAGCTTGGAGAGGGAGGTGCATTGGGGTGGGGACAGAAGTGATCACTGAGGTTCCTTCCACTGGTCAGGGTCTGTACCCTGTGGGTTATGGGGACAGGGGCCCCAAAAGAAGAGAGGTGAAGGTGCCTAGAGATCTGGGCTAATGGGCATCCACAGTCCCACTGAACCTCTCCCCTTTGCCCAGCCTTCTCCCTAGCTCTCCTGAACTATGATGGGTGGGAGGCTACGGGGCCAGTGATGACCTTCCCCATCTCTGTGCCCGCCTACCTGCCTGTCCTGCCCCCAGGTCAGCTACCAGAGCATTGAGTCATCAGACCCGGTGGTGAATGTGCCGGGCCCACGACGTACTATCTCCAAGCTCCGCAACGAGACCTACCACGTCTTCTCCAACTTGCACCCAGGCACCACCTACCTGTTTTCCGTGCGGGCCCGCACGGGCAAAGGCTTTGGCCAGGCAGCACTCACCGAGATCACCACCAACATCTCAGGTAAGCCCACCTGGCCATGGCCTGACCCCTTTAGAGGTGGCTCACCATCCCAGGGTTCTGTGGGTAGAGGGGGCATGGAAGGGGGTGGGGAGCGTCCCAGAGTTGTTTATAGAGGGCCCCTGCTGAGATGAATGTACCATTTAGGGATTAAGTTCAGGGGTCAGGGAGGATTAAGTCAGAGGGGTCAGGAGACTGTGGAATCTGAGGGCTGAGTACAGGGGTCAGAAGTCAGGGAAGCTCAGGTCAGAGGGAACAAGGCTGAAGGGGAGGAGATCTGAGGACGGGGCAAGGAGGCTAGGGGCCTGACCTTCCTGGTCTAGTGGCCAGGCTCCATGATTATATTCCTGTCCCCTTCCCCAGCTCCCAGCTTTGATTATGCCGACATGCCGTCACCCCTGGGCGAGTCTGAGAACACCATCACCGTTCTGCTGAGGCCGGCACAGGGCCGCGGCGCGCCCATCAGGTGGGAAAGCCTAGATGGAGGGATGGGAGGTCAGGGCCGTAGGGAAGAAGCCCCTCCTCTGACCCAGAGCCACCCACGTGGGCCAGCTCAGCCTCATCCTCCTTCAGTTTCCCACTCAGCGCTCAGAGTGTCTGGAGGAGGATGTTTTGTGATCCTGGGCGGGTGGAAAGCCTGCAGCCCCTCCCCTCTGAAGCCATGGGTGTCTGATGGTGATTTCCATGAGATCTTTGGATAGTGTCCAGCCTGGAGAGGTGTGACTGTCCAGGCCTCGGCTGAGGGTCTTCCCTCAGATATCTTGGAGAAGTGAAACTCTGGGGGCTGTATTTCTTCCCAGCTTTTTCCCCAGAAGGTCCTGGCCAGGGAGACACAGCCTTCTAGAAGGTTGGGGCAGCCAGCCAGACAGGGCCATCTCTGTGAAGTGGCCAAGAGCTTGGCTTCTCCAATTACTTCTCCCTAGAGAAAGCTGGGGCTGCCTCTGCTGGAGAGAAGGTGCTGGAGACAAGATGGTGTGTGTGTGTGTGTGTGTGTGTGTGTGAGATAAAGACACATACTGTATACGTGTGATGTGTGGTGTGGAGGTGTGAGTGTGTGTGCGTGAGAGAGTGTGAGGGTGTTTGTGGGATGTGTGTACATGCCTGCTATCAGCCAGATTCTGTGTTTATGACTTCACCTGCAGGAGTCACTTTATCCTCCTGGCGGCCTTTGGGGGGGGGTGGGGTGCTGTTACCCTTATTTTACACATCGGGAAACAGGCTCAGTGGCCTTAAGTCCCTTGCCCTCAAGGTCACACAGCTGGAAGGTGCTAGAGCTGGGATTGGGAACCCAGGTCTGTCTGCACAGCTTGTACCTTTTGAAGTCACGGAGCCTCCCTGCCCCTCTGGTGCACCCTGTCCTCCCACAAAGCTGTGTGCACTGGGAGAGGGGGACGGCCTGTATTTGGGTGTGGAAAGATCCTGCTAAGCCTCCGAGAAGGTAGTGGGTTGGCCATGTGCTCTTGACACTCCCTCACGTCCTCACACACCTTCTCCTGCTTTACCTCCCTGTATTTGCTACTGCAGAGCCTGTCCGGGCTGCTTCCCAGACTCTCCAGGGAGACCCAGGTCAGCGTCAGGACGTTTGAGGGGCATTTTGCATTTCCAGGAGCCTCAGGGCCCTTGTGTGGCTATGTCTGGGAGCTGGGAAACCCAGCAGTGCCTTCTGCTTTCCTGGTCCTCTTGAGAGATCCTGTGAGACAGCCCATTTAGTGTCCCTCAGGGATGATGATGACAAGGTGGGGGGTGGAACATGGTGAGAGGGGGGAGGCATAGTGGCTGTGTGACCTTGGGCCATGTCCCTTTACCTCTCTGAGTCTCCTTTTCCTTGTCTGCATAATGGGGACCATCCCAGTCAAGATGCTTTGTTCAGTGTTGATTATTATTACCTCCCGGTGGGGCGTGGGGCCAGTGGAGGCCTGACCTTGGCCTGGGAAATGGAGGCTGAGAGGGGCCTGGGCTGGCGTTTGCCGTGCGCTAGTGACAGGGACGAACCTGTGTGGCCCAATCCCAGGGCACTGGGGTGATTCCTGCACAGCTCTGATGTTCGAACAAAACAGCCGGAGAGCCAGCGAAAGGCGTTCCTACTTCCCAGGGTGCAGCCGTCAGAATGGGTGCCACACGCCAAGACGTGACCGAGGCTGTGACTAGAAATATTTGAATTTGTCAGCACTCACCTGTTTACTCTCGGCTTTGTTCCACCGAGGATTTGGAGGAGCTCACAGCAAAAGGCCATTCAGTAAAGTGAGACAAATAAATAGAAACACACAAGTCGGGACCAGGAGACACACATCAGAGGGAAGACAGACGAGGGCACACAAATTAGCTGTCAGGACCCAGAGGTGACAGGCTCCGAGTTGCAGACTCGAGGCTGCCTCCAGGTTGGGAGGGTAGCCGGATGCAGGATTTGTGTGGCCTCGCTTGCTTGCTCAGTGGCTGTCTCCCCCACTGGAGGTCAGTTCCAGGAAGCCTAGATCCCCAAGTGCCTACCGAGCACGGGCCCAGCTTCTGAGCTCAAGCACTTTCTGAATGAATGAATGAACACGATGAGTCTGACTCTCATTCCCGGAGGCCCAAAGGGAGCCACAGGTAACTGGGGCGGAGCCCGAGGCTTCGGGTCCCCAGGTCCTTGGCAGGCACGGGAGCACGGGTTGAGGAGGGTCAGGGTGGGGCTCTAGGGCTTGGTGCCACTGAGAGGGGCCCACATTCTTTCCACCTTCGTCACAGTCCTAACAGCTGACAGGCACTGCCTGCTTCTGAAACTTGCCTCCTTCCTTATATTTAGCTCGTGGAACAGTCCTGTGATCACGCTCGCTTTACAGAGGAGGAAACTGAGGCCCAGGGAGGTTAAGAGAGTTGTCCAGCGAGTAAGAGGCAGAACCAAGATTATTCCCAGGCTGGGCCTGACCCCAGAGCCCGTGCCCTTAGCCACCAGATGGTTCTCCCTGTCCCCTGGCCCTGCGGTCACTGCTCTGTCCCCTCCTTGTCCAGCGTGTACCAGGTGATTGTGGAGGAGGAGCGGCCGCGGAGGCTGCGTCGGGAGCCAGGCAGCCAGGACTGCTTCCCAGTACCCTTGACCTTTGACGCTGCGCTGGCCCGCGGCCTGGTGCACTACTTTGGGGCAGAACTTGCGGCCAGCAGTCTGCCGGAAGCCATGCCCTTCACCGTGGGTGACAACCAGACCTATCGCGGCTTCTGGAACCCACCGCTTGAGCCCAGGAAGGCCTACCTCATCTACTTCCAGGCAACAAGCCACCTGAAGGGGGTGAGGGACTGGCAGGGGTTGTGATGGGGATAGGCTGGGGACCCCTCGGAGGAGCCTTCTGAGCAGCCCCCTAGGAGGCCAGAGACCCTCCCCGGCCCCGCCCCCTCTCCAGAACCCCCACTCTCCTTCCCTGAGCCTCCTGACCTCAGCCTCCTTCTCTTAGAGCATCTCTCCTTCCTGAGCCTTTCCCCCAGACTCTTCTACGTCTAAGCACCCCTCCCTAGTCTATCCCTGCCCTTTCCCTGAGGCCCTAGTGTCTGTCTCAGGCTCCTCTCTCCCCAAGAGTCCATCTCCCGGTCCTGCTTTCCCCAGACCTTGAGGCCCACCACCCACCTCCTCCTGGAAGCCCCACCCTTCTCCAGGCTCCTCCTCTGGGGGCTCTCTCCTCCCCAGGCTCCCCTCTTAACCAGCCCCTTGGCCGCCCCCTTCCCACGCGGTTTCTTTCCCTGCTCCCCCTGAACTCATTCCCCTTTCCTAAGTCATTGCCCTCTTTTCAGGCCCCTCCCTCCCCTCCCTGCTTCCCCCTCAGGCCTTCCTGCCGGGAGGGGTGTCTCTAGTCACAGTGAGCACTGGCTGAGCTCTGACCAGGCCCAAGACAAGCTGCCAAAGGATACCCCTGGGGAGGGTTAGGTCGGGGTTTCGGTGGTGCTGAGACCCGCATCTTTGCCTCCAGGAGACCCGGCTGAATTGCATCCGCATCGCCAGGAAAGGTAAGCCCCCCTGGGTTCCTTCCTGGCCTTCAGCAGTGGATTTCTCCCCTCTGGGCTCTTGGGGGGGGGGTGGGCCCTGAGCTCCCAGAGCTGTGGGAGCAGAGGAGGGTGGTCTGGGTTCCCTTCCTGGTCCCCATTTGTCCTACCTGAAGGGCTCCTTCTTCCAACCTTGGGCAGTAGGACTAACCTCTGTCTCTCTTGTCATGGTCACAGAAGTGGCTTTGGCAGAGGCCTGGTACAGGTCTTTGGAGGGCGAGCCATTATGGTTGGGCCGTGGGGGTGATGGCACTGGGCACTGGCTCTGGATTCTGTATCTGCCCCCTTTGTTGTGGTGGGGGAGAGGTGGGCCCTGCAGTGTAGACAGGGAATGTGGTTGGTCCCCCATCCTGAGATGCCCTCAGCAGGTCCTAAGTACATAATTCTCTCCCCCCATTGCCTCTCAGGAGGGCAGGACGGTGAGTCTGAAGGCCCCAGACATCCTCCATCCCCTGTCCACTGAAGGATGGGAGGATTTGAGAAAGTAGAGAGGAAAGGGGAGCTCTTCCCAATGGGGTCTACGGGGGTGCAGAAGTTGTAAGGATGATGAAGGGGCAGATTGGACTGAAAGGCTGCCTATGAGCTGAGGATGGGGGGTAGTTGTCTTTGTGCACATGTGTTAGTATATTCCTTGGGACTCAGACTCCTCCAGGCAGTGGGTAGGTGGTCCCTATCTCCCCTCTGACCCTTTGTCCCGCTTTATTCTCCCCAGCTGCCTGCAAGGAAAGCAAGCGACCCCTGGAGGTGTCCCAGAGATCGGAGGAGATGGGGCTCATCCTGGGCATCTGTGCGGGGGGACTTGCTGTCCTCATTCTTCTGCTGGGGGCCATCATTATCATCATTCGTAAGGGGTGAGTGAGGCCGGTGCCATGACTCACGCAAGGCTCCCTCACAAGCCTGGTGGGCAGAGAGGAGCAGTGGCTGGGGCCTGGGAGGGCAGCTGTCTGGTGAGTGTGGAAGGTTGCCAACCTGGGCATCCAGCCTGAGGACGGGCCCAAGCCAGGAAGTGGGAAGCCAGAGCCTCTGCAAATGAAGCTGCGCTGGAAGGGCTTGGCTGGAGCTCAGGTCTGGCTGGTGCCAGGTACCACTACCCAGGGAAGGGTGCTCGTACCTGCTGCCAAGGACCTGTGCTGGAAGTGGGCATGGGCTGTTCCAATGGGGAGGGTGTGGAGGTAACCTGACTTCGAATCTCTAGCCCCCTGCAGACCTTTGGCCGACTTGTCTGCCCTGACCCTGGGGTTGTGGTGCTGACCCTGAGCAGTGGGGGTGGTGCTCCCTCCTTTTCACACCAAGGACCCTGAACCATGGTTCTTCCTGGGCCCCATCTTCCCTGGGCTCAGCTTGCCCTGGACCCTGTTACTCTTGATCTTTGTGGAATCCTCCTGGGCCCATGACTCAGAGGAGACCTTGCTCCTCCCATCCCCCAGGCCTTCAAAGTCTGGCGTGCTTCTGAGGGGTGCCTTTCCTAGGGCATTTTGCAGTGGGCAGCATGAGTCCCAGCACCTCTTAGAATCCAGAACTTAGAATTTCAGAATTTCAGAAATCCAGGATTTGGGATTCTAAGAATCTCAGAATTTAGAATTGTAGAGGCTCAGAGCCCAGGAGGTGAGAGCTGCGTGGTAGTTCGAGGACATCTGGTCTAGTGGTTTTCAAATCTTCTTAAAGCAACAGAACCTGTTTTCAGAACAGCAAATAAACCTCCCCTAGGAGGCCCAGTACACGGAGCAGATGAAGGCTGAGCCTCTGGTTGAAGCAGGGGTGGAGGCTTCTGAGACCACTCTGGTTCCCCTCCCCTCCACTTCATTCCCCACCAGGCAGCCCCAGGACACTGGTCCAAGCACCATAATTGAAGGGTGGAGATGTTGAGGCCCCAAGGGGGCATGGACCTGCCCGAGGTCACCCAGGGCGCCCTCTCCCAACCTGGGCTCTGCGCACCTGCTTCTGGGCTGGTGCTGGATCTCAGGGCTGCCAGGAGCAGTTAAGTAGGACCAAGGGGGATGAGGGAGGACTGGCTAGGGCTGCATTTCCTGAGGCCAGGCACCGGCAGAGAGAGACTCTCCCAGAGAGTCCGGGGGTAGGGTTTCCAGGGCATGAAGCTGATTTTTTTCCTTCCCTAGTCCCTACACAGCTTCTTGGGATAAATTAAACTACATCATTTCGTGAATATTACTGTGTGCCCAAGGCTTCACACACACCACCCATTAGAACATTAGTTATTGAGCACCTACTGTGTGCCAGGCACTGTTCTAGCACTCAGGATACATCAGAGAACACTTCCTTCTTGGATCCTGACCCATGAAGCAGGTCTGAGCCCCTTCTCACAAATGAGGAAACTGTAATTGAACGACTTGACCATGTCACTCGGCTGGTAAGTGACAGGGCCTGGCTTGAACCCAGTCCTGACTACAAAACCCGGGCTCCTTAGGGCCGGGGATGTGAAGGGCCTCACCATGTCTAGTGCACAGTAGGTGCCCAGAATTAGCAAGTTTCTGTCCTCTCCTGTGGGGGACCTGGAAGTTAACTCTGAGGTAGGGTGGGGTGGGGAGGGGGGCAGATGGTGAGTGCTGTAGGGGAGTGGTCAGATTTTGGGGGGTTGCAGGTAGTATTTGAGGCCTTAGAAATGAATCCTCAAGGAGAGAGGATTGGCCAAGGGGAGGGTGTCACCCATCTCTGCAGAGCATTGGGCCCAGGAGAGGATGGGTTAGAGATACTGCTGGGGCCTCACTAGGAAACCCTGCACTCTACACAGCTGCTCCCCCATAAACCCTTCCAGGCTACCCTTGAAGCCCTTAGGGTCCCCCTAGACTTCCTTCCTTCCTCTAAAAGCCATTCACTTGCATTCTCTAGCACCCCATTGCATCCCCCTAAATCCTATCCTGGCCTTCAGGGTCCACCATGCTCCTCAGGGCTCCCCTGGTCTGCATTGTGGGGTGTCAGAGCAGGTCTGGCAGCGACGGAGGTGCCCACATTAAATTTCATGGGCAGGTCAGGCGGTTGCTGAGGGAGGGCTGATACCCAGTTGCCACCCTGTGCATCCTTGTCAGAGGAAGGTTGTGGAGAGACAGTGTGTGGGGGGGCCAGGGGGACGGTGGTCAGGCTCCCCATCCTGCCCTGCCCGGGTGGACAGTGAGCCTGGGTGCATCTGCCCTTGGGGAACTCCCCAGGCCGGGTGTAGCCCTTGTTCTGCTTCCAGAATCCCATCCTTCGCCTTCATAGTACTTTCTTCTCCCTGCATTTTTTTTTTACTTAACTTGGAGTGCTTGGCTCAATTGTTTCTCTTCCCTGCTGGACATGAGAGCTCCATGAGGGCAGAGAAATTCTGTCCTGTTGGCTGTGCATCCCCAGGGCCTGGCCCAGTGGAGTGGGGTCCTCCTGAACTCCCCCCCCCCCCGCCCCCGCCGCCAGCTCCCAGCTCAGCAGGTGGAGGGAAGCAGGGAGGAGCTGGGCTGACAGCGGCCCCTTGGGCAGGGTCATTATTAATCTCACTTGTTTGGAGGAGGCTATGGACACTCGCAGAGGTGGAGGACTTTTATTTATTTTCCCTCTTTATTGATTACTTAATTCAATGAAATATTTATTGGGGGATCATTGTGTTCTGGGCTCTGTCCTGGGCCCTGGGAGCCAGCAGTAGGCAAAAGAGACAAGGGTACCACCTTTTGTAGCTGGTGCTGGGGCCTGGCATTAAACCAGAAACAGCACGGATGCGTAATTACAGATTGTGAAAAGAACAGGGTGCCGGGGTGGGGGGCAGAGGGAGGGTACAGGTGACACAATAGAGTTGGCAATTATGGGGGAGTCTTTGTGGAAGGCTCTTGAAAAATCTTGACATTACAGCTGAGACCAGAATGCCATTCCTTCAGCCATCCCTCCTCTTCAGGGCCCCTGTAATCAGCCATGGGCCTGCACCCTCCGCTCTCTCCTGGGATGGATGAGAGGAGACATGCTGTGTGGCCTCCAGCCACTCTCCTGCCCTCACTGGGCCTCACCCTTCCACTCTTCTCTCCCTCCCTTCCCCCAGTCTGCAGAGTCCCTCGTGGAAGGCTATTCCCTGGGGTCGCTGCTGATGGGGTGGTGTGGGGGGCAGGTGAATGGAGGACCCCTGGATGTGCCCGGATGGGGCCTCAGGAGGGAGCTGGCTCTGGGGGTCAGGGTCCTGGGACAGGCGTCTGCACTCTGCCCCTGACCCCCAGAGAGGCCTTGGAGGACCACGACTGTCTGGGACTCAGCTTCCCCCCTGAGAAGTGGGATCAGACCCAAGCCCTGCTTTGGGTGCCCAGAGGGGGCGGCCCGGCTCCTCTGATGGACCCCACACTCAGGGGCAGTCTGGGTCGGGGAGAGCGGGCCTCACCTTTGCCCTGGAGTCCAGCTGGAGCCCTCTCCACCTCCCCCCTACCCCCACCCCCCAGCCAGGGTTCCCTCCCAGGCACAGGTGTATGCAGAGGGCTGACCCCTCAGGGGTAGAGGGGCCTGCAGGTGTGAGCAGCATTGGGACTGAGGGGTGGGGCTGCAGGGGAGAGCAGGGTCACCTGTGAGCACATGAGGGAGGGTGTCTGTGCGTGATTGTGTATCCACATGAGTGTGTCTGTTTATGTGTGAGTGTGCCCTGGGCACAAGTGTGTGTATTTATCTCTGTGTCCATGCCTATGTGACTGTGTGAAAGCTCGGCTTCCCCAGGCCCTTTCCCCACCACCTCCTCCCTCCAGCAGCAGGCTTGGGGAAGGTTCTAGAAGGGGCCTCGGGTCTTGGTTTTCAGCGACTGAGCCCAGCCAGCCCTTGGGACAAGGAAGGTCCTCCTGACCTGTCCAGTCCCTGGCCAGCACCCTCCCCAGCACAGAAAGCACCAGGCCCCTCCCTGCCCACTGGGTGCTGCCCTCGGCCCACCTTGTGGCAGGACCATGGGCCCAACTGTGCTCTTCTCTTTGCATGCTGCCAGGAGGGACCACTATGCCTACTCCTACTACCCGTAAGTAGCCCCGCGCCACCCCCTTGGGCCCTGTGTCGGCCTCCTGGTGTGGAGGGCCTCTCGCGGGTCCCTCTCTGGGGCCCACAGCCGCGCACGTGTGTGTGCGTGTCCGGGGCAGGCCCGTCCCCACCCTGGCAGCTGTCCCCACGGTACACACAGCTCTCGGGCCAGCACAAGCCCCTTCTCCAGCCGGGCGGCCCCAGGCTCTTCAGACCCACCATTTCTGGGCGCTTCCTCTGGGCTCGGACCCCAAGAAGCACGCACTGTCATCCCTCCCGTGTTACTGAGGAGGAGACCGAGGCTCAGAGAGGTGAAGGGACTGGTCAGAGGTCACAGGAAGTGCCAGAGCTGGGGTTACCACCCAGGCCCCATCCGACTGCCTGGTCTCCTGATGGTCCTCCGTGTTCTGCCTCTGTCTTCTCTGACTCTGCAAGCCTTCCAGAACAGTCCCTGCACCCGTGCCTGTTCTCCCTCCTAGCAGAGCAGGCTCAGGGGGCCCCAGGACAGCCCAGAGGACGGGGGTCTCTCACCTCCTCCTCCTGGACCCTCTCCTTGCATCCACATCACCCAGGGTCGCACCAGCTTTTCCAGCAACCACACCCCGTCGGCTCAGGGGGAGCCTCCAGCTGGGCTTTTCCAGAAATCGCGGACAAGACGGTTGTCCCGCCCTCTCTACTTGTGCAGTGAATGTTTGACCCTAGACGCAGAACCTTTCCAAGTGTCCGATGGCCCTCCCTCTGCTGACTCTCACCCTGATCAGCTGCGGCCGGCAGTGTTCGCCGTCCCTCTGGCTTCTGGCTTCTGTGGAGCTGGGTGCTTGGTGTGTGTAGTTCTTCCCCGTGAACCGAGAGGCCTGGGCAGGGAACAGAGCCCTGGGGCACACCACTGGAGACTGCCTTCTAGGCACAGCTTGACTGCTGTCCTCTGTCCACGGCCCTCTGTCTGTCCTCCCTCTGATGCTGGTGTCTGCCCGTCCCGCCCTCTCTCTCTGTCCCCTTCGCCATCTCCCTCCTTGTCAGGGTCCCTTCACTGTCTCTCCTCTCCCCACCCGCTTAGCTCCCTGATTCCCTTGCCCCCTCCTCACCTCTCTCCCCTTCCCTCCTTCCCCCTCCACTTCTCTCTTGTGTTGATGGTCAAGATCACAGTCACAGAGGCTTCTCCTCACCTGCCCCCAAGGGGGTCCTCGGCTCTGCCCTGGGCCATGGTGAGGGTGATGCCCAGAGCTTGGTGGTTGGGGTCACCCAGTCTTCCCCTGCCCCAGACAGCTCGTGAACTAGGACAGAGTGATTAGAATTTGCCTGTCTGGGAAGATCCCTTCCTTAGCCTCTTTATCTCCACCGATGGTCAAGGTTCCTGAGCCCTCTTAACCTGGAAGTCCTCTCTTGGGTCTACCCCACATCTTGCATGCTGTAGGGCCCATCAGGGTGAATGGCTGTCTTATCTTGAGCCTTCCCTGTGACTGGGCCCCTGACTCCACTGCAGTCTCAAGACAGGTCCCAAGTCATTCCCTTTTTCCCTTTTGCCCAGCCCCTCGGTCATGGAGCTACACCCCTGCTCTTCCTCCCATGTCCCTCTGAGTCCTCTGGAGTCACAGACTGCCATCCTCATCTATAGAGCTGGGCTGGAGGCCTGGGCTGTGCAGGGCCCTTGTCTAGGGTCCTATCACCAGGCCTCTCAGGAGGGACTGGGCCTCTTGCTTTCTCCCTCTGCTGCTTCCAGTGGCTGGATGGACTGGTGGGCCGTGGCAGGAATATGGGCCCTGTATGGATCTCTGTACCTGTCTAACGTGGCCCATGGTGGGACCATCCTGGGGGTTCTGGGGATAGGAAGAAGCCAGTCGGAGTTCATTCCCTGCCCGGAGGAAGACTCCTGAGTACTGGCTGAGCAGCAGCCAGACTCTCTGCCATGAAGGAGGAGCATAGTGCACCCCCATTGTGGGGAAAAGGGATTCTCAGGGCACATGTTCGGTGAGGATGGGGGGAAAGGAGGATGGCTCTGCGGGCGTGCTGGGGCTGGAGCTGGGGCAGTCATCTTCCTAGTTTGGATGAGGTGATTGCTGTGACACCAGAATAGTTCCAGAGTGACTATCCTTCCCATTTCCTGAGCCCTCCAGGCCAGTGACAGGGGCCAGGTCCCAGCCCGAGGCTGCTGGGCTTCATCCCTTGTTCTCAGCAAGGGTCCCCAGGACAGGGACTCTGCCTAGTCCCTTGTGGGGAGGCAGCGGCTCTGGGTTTGCCAAGCAAAGGATAGAGGCAGAGCCCTCTTGGTATCTAGAGACGCTTCTAGAATGTCCCCTGGCCTCAAGGCCCCCTGACTGTTGGGCCTCCCCATCCACCTCTGGGCGTTGTCCGGCCCAGCTCAGCACCTATGTGTGTCTGTTGTCAACCCCTCCCTGCAGGAAGCCAGTGAACATGACCAAAGCCACTGCCAATTACCGTCAGGAGAAGACCCACATGATGAGTGCTGTGGACCGGAGCTTCACGGACCAGAGCACCCTGCAGGAGGATGAGCGGCTGGGCCTCTCCTTCATGGACACGCACGGCTATAACCCCCGAGGTGAGTGCCTGGCCCTCCCGCCCTTCCCCGTGGCTCTGGGATTCCACACCTGAGCCAGGAGGACCGAGCCCCTTCGATGGGTTCTGTAACACCCCAAATCCAAAACGAAGCGTCTGTCGTGCTCCCGCTGGGTACCAGCACTGGGTAATGCATAGGAGGCACGGGTATTCCGTCTGCACTGGGCGAGCTTTAGGAAAATGGAGGACTTAGACACAGACTCATAGGGGAGGCATGCGAGGTCACCTGTTGATTGTGGGAAGTGTTCCGGGGACTTTGAGAAAGGAGTGACGCTGCATGATCAGAGGGGACCAGAGCAGTCTTGAGCCTGCTGAGCACCTGCTGTGGGAGAGGCAGGGGACCAGTGGCTAAGAAGGATGGTTCTGGAGTCAGACAGACCTGGGTTTGCATCTCGCATCCCCTTAGCTGTGTGACCTGGGGCAAGCTGCTTAACCTCTCTGGATGTCTGCTTCCTCATGTACAAAATGGGGCCAGTGATCATCTCTGCTGGTAGATCTACTGGAAGACGAGTTTGGCTATTATTTGTACATCTTATAGTTAGTGCTGTGCCCAGCATGCAGGAAGAATACGGTGGATGAGCCGTATGTGCTTGGAGCTTGTCATAAATCACTTCCTCATGCATCTTTTTATTCTATTTAGTGTTGATTTGTACAAAAGAAAATAGGTAATGTTTCTGGAAGTCATGCAGCAATAATACAACAAACACGGCTGAGCCACACTGGTGAATTAGGACACTGTCTGGGTGTCCCTCCCTAAGAATATGCCCCACACCCCTCTTACACATAAACACACAACCCCCCTGAAATTTGTGTCTATAATTTCCTTACCCTTTGGGGAGTAGTTTTACCATGTGTACATGCAGCCCCAAACAGCGCATTATGTAACTTTGCTCGTTTTTTGAGCTTGTTACAAATGCAATCACACTGTTTCTCAACTCAGCGTTGTGTTTCTCATATTTGCCCAGGTGGATGTTTCGCTGTAGTTTGTATAGTTTTCCATTCTATGAATGTATTGCAATTGATTTCTCCCTTCTGCCATCCAGCGACATCTGATTTGCTTCCAGTTTTCTGGTTATTACAAACGAGGCTGCTCTGAATGTTCTTAAATGGATCTCCAGATGCATCTGCACGGGAGATCTGAGACATAGAACAGCCGGATTGCAGAGCGTGTGCTTGCTCCCCTTGGGGAGACGGTGCCGAGCCGTGTCCCAGAGTGGCTTTGCCTGCGCTCACGGCCAGCAGCAGCGAGCGAGGGCTTCTGCGGCTCCACGGCAAGCTCAGAATTTGCCAGGCTTCTTCACTTTTGCCAAACTAGTTTGTATAAAATGGTAATTCTCTATAGTCTTAATTTGCATTTCTCTGATTACTAATGAGGTTGAGCATATTTTCAAATCATTATTGGCCATTCATCGTTCTTCTTCCATGAAATGCCTGTTCATGCCTTTTACCTAATTTTCTATTAGGTTTTCTGTTGCTTTCTTAGTGGTTTTTAGGAGTTCTTTATATATTTAGGATGATAATCACTTTTCACTTATGAATTGCAAATATCTTCTCTCAATTTGTGGCTCATCTTCGCAGGTTATTTATAGTGTCTTTGGAGGAACAAGTTTTTATTTTAATTTAGTCAAGTTCATCAGTCTTTTCCTTTCTGATTTCTACTTTTTGTGTTTTTTTCCAAGAATGCTCGCTTCCTTTGCAGGGTCATAAAATATTTTTTACTTTTTTCTAAACCTTTTTATATTTTTGCATTGCACATTTCAATCTTTACCCTTCTGTGATTGATTTTCGTGTGTCATAGGGATGAAGGATTTTCTTTTTTTATATTTTCTTTTATTTATTTTTCTGTAGTAACTCATGTCCCAGCTTCTGTTACAGTTTGTATTTTCACCACTGACTGTAAAGCCACCCTCATCAGGGATCATGCTTCCATGTATTTGTGGATTGTTTTTTGGCTCCTTGTTCTCTTTGATCGGCCACTTTGGTGATTCCTGTGTCTGTTGATACCTGATTGCCTCATTACTAGAGTTATGTAAGTCTTGTATCTGGTACATCAAGTTCTCCCGGCTTTGCTCCTCATCAGGAATGTCTTGGCTACATTTTTCTTAATCTCTTTCTCATACATTTCATTATATTTATTTAGAGAGGGATTGTGTGCAAGCAGGGCGAAGGAGGGGGTAGATGGACAGGAAAAGAGAGAATCTTTTTTTTAAGATTTTATGGTTTTGAGAGAGAGGAAGAGAGAATGAGTATGAGTGGGGTAAGGGGCAGAGGGAGAAGCAGGCTCCCTGCGGAGCAGGGAGCCTGATGTGGGGCTCGATCCCAGGACCCTGGGATCATGACCTGAGCTGAAGGCAGATGTTCAACCAACTGAGCCACCCAGGTGCCCCGGGAAAGAGAGAATCTTAATCTCTACGCTCTGCATGGAGCCTGATGTGGGGCTCGATCTCATAACCCTGAGAACTGAAATCAGGAGTTGGATGCTTAACTGAGCCATCCAGGCGCCTGTCTCTCTCATACGTTTCAGAATCATCTTTTTAAGTTACTTGGAAAACTTTGTTGGGTGGATTTGTATTAAATGTTCAGATCAATTTGGGGAGAACTGACATCTTATGAAATTGTCTTTACATCCGTGGAAGGGATATATATCACCCTATGTATTTAGGTCTTGAGTGTCTTTCGGTAATTTTTTCCATAAAACTTTGCACATCTTTTGTTAGATGGACCCTCAGGTCCCTTGTATTTTTGATTTCCATTGCAAATGGTACATTGTGTTGGTGTGTGTGGTAAAATACACGTAACGTAGAATTTACCATCTTAACTGTTAAGTGTGCAGTTCGGGGGTATTAAAGACATGCATGATGTGCGACCATCACCTTCAGCCAACCCCATAGCTCTGTTCATCTTGTGAAACTGAAACTCTGTTCCCATGAAGCAGTAGCCCCCCATTCCTGCCTCTTCCTGGCCCCTGGCAACCCCCATTCTACTTGCTGTGTCTGTGAATTTGACTACTCTAATTATCTCGTATACATGGAATCATAGAGCATTTGTCCTTTTGTGACTGGCTTGTATCACTTAGCTGAATGTTTTCAAGCTTCTTTCATCTTCGAGCATCTTTCAAAATTTTCTTCCTTTTTAAGGCTGATGAATATTCCATGACATGTATGTACCACGTTTTGCTTATTCATTCATCCACCCATGGACGCTTAGGTTGCTTCCATGTTTTAGTTATCGTGAAGAAGGCTGCTATGCACATGGGTGTACACATATCTGTTTAAGACCCTGATTCAGTTCTTTTGGGTACATATCCAGAGGAATGGCTGCATCATATGGTAATTCTATTTTTAATTTTCTGAGCAACCACCATACTGTTTTCCATAGTGGCTGTACCGTCTGGCTTTCCTTCCAACCGTGCATAGGGGCTCCACATCCTTATAACACTGGTTATTTTCTGGGTTTTTTTTTTTTTTTTTTTTTTGATAGTAGCCATTCCAGTGGGTGTGAGGTAGTATCTCACTGAAGTTTGGATCTACATTTCTCTAATGATGAATGATGTCACGTTGTGTGTGTGTGCTATTTGTGTATCGTATTTGCAGAAATATCTATTCAGGCCCTTTGCCCATTTTTGAATTGTTTTTTTTGTGTTTGTTTGTTTTTTTTTTGCTGTAGAGTTTTAGGAGTTCTCTCTGTACTCTAGATATTAACCCCTTATCGGATATATGATTTGCAAATATTTTTTCCTCTTCGGTGGTTTGCCTTTTTACTTTGTGGATTGTGTCTTTCGATGCACAAAATTTAAAAAATTTTCATGAGGTCCAGTTTGTCTATTTTTATCTCTTATTGTCTGTGCTTTTGGTGTCGTAGCCAAGAAATCATTTGTCAAATCCAATGTCATGAGGTTTTTGCCTTTTCTTCTAACAGTTTTTTTTTTATCTTTTTAAAACAATTATTATCTTTTTATAGAGACAGAGAGCACATGAGTGGGGTGGAGGAGGGGCAGTGGGAGAGGGAGAGAGAATCTCAAGCAGGCTCCATGCTCCGTGCAGAGACCGATATGGGGCTCGAGCTCATGACCCTGAGATCATGATCTGAACCAAAATCAAGAGTTGGATGGACACTCAACCAACTGAGCCACCCAGGTGGCCCTCTTCAAAGAGTTTTATAGTGTTAGGTCTTACATTGAGGTCTTTGATCTAGTTTGTGTTAACTTCTGTATATGGTGTGAGGTAAGGGTCCAACTCCACTTTTTTCTGCATGTGGATGTCCAGTTTCCCAACACAAATGGTACACTTTTAAAATATAACATTTCTAATTGTTGCTCATATAGAGAAACATAGTTGATTTTTTATGTATATATATTGATCTTATATCCCTAGTCCTTGATACCCTTACTTACTAATTTTCATTTATCTGTAGAATCTTTCAGGTTTTCTGAGTATGATCGGAGGATCTGTAAATACAAACAATTCTGTTTCTTCTGTCTCACTTCCCTTCCTTTTTTTTCTTGTCTTTCTGAGTGGCACTGGATGGGACCTCCAGCACTGGATTGGATGGAAGTGGTAATAGCAGGAATCCTTGTCTTGTTTTCTTGGATTTAAAAAGAACGCTTCTGACATTAAACACTGAGAATGAAGTTTGCTACAGTTTTTGGTAGAAATGTTTTATCAGGTTAAAATTCTTTTCAGTTTTTGGTTTGCTAAGAGGTTTTATTTATATGAGCATTAAACTTACCAAATGCTTTTTCTGCAGCATTTTATATATATAAATACGTATATATATATATATACACACACACACTCACATATATATGTGTATATATATGTGCATATGTATATATAGTTGTTAATGAGGGGAGTGACATTTTCAGATTTTCTAAAGTTAAAATAACCTTCAATGCCTGGGGTAAAATCAGCTTGGTCATGATGCATTATATTTTTTATGTCTTTTTGGATTTCAGTATAGGTATAATATTGTTCAAGATTTCAAAGCTATATTCAAGAGTGGGATTGGCCCATGATTTTCTCTTTTTTGTCCTATCCTTGTCTGGTTTTTGGTATCAAGATTCTATTAGTCTTGTAAAATGCACTGAGGTTTCTTCTCTTTTTTCTTTATTATGAAAGATTGGAATAACTGACACCTTGAGAGTTTGGTGGAATTCACCTATAAAACAATCTCTTCCTGTTGTTTTCTTCATGGAAAAATTTTAAACTTTTAATTCAATTTATTTAAAGGAGTAGAGGACTATTGAGACTTTCTATTTTTTTTTCAAGCCACTTGTAGTAAGTTATTATTTGTCTAGGAATTTGTCCGTTTCATTTAGGTTTTAAAATTCACTGACATGCCCTTATTTATCATGTTGTCTTTGTGGTCTTCCTCATTAAATTTTCACCCCCCCGCCCAGCACGGTAGCCATTATCAACTCATCTTACAAATGAGGAAGCAGAGAGGAAACAGAGAGGCTCAGAGAGGGGAAGTCACTTGTCAAACAGGCAGAAAGTGGCAGAGCCAGGATTTAAATGCAGGTCTTTCTGAGTTGCAAAGAGCTGCCTCGAGTGAGGCATGGGCAGGATTTGGACAGGCAGAGATGGGAAAGGAAGGGCATGCTCGGGTGAGGGAGCACACGGAGATGTATGATTGGGCGGGAAACTCCAGCGGTCGGTGGGGAGAGTGGGAGGTGGGGGCAGTGTGGGCCCCTGCCTTGCTGCTGAGTCCTCTGGAGAGACCCAGAGAGGCAGGATCCCCGGGCTCTGCCCCCAGCCCCCTCGCTGACAGCTGGGGAGACCTGGCCAAGGGAAGTCAGCCCCAGGCTAATTGCCATGGGGATGGTGGAAGCAATTAGTGCTGTAGGAGTTTTGAGAAGAAGTGCCTTTGGGCAGAGCTGGTCAGGGTTTGGGCTGGGCTGGACAAGATGTGGCTGCTGGTGAGGCGTAACCATGGGCACGGCGCAGGCTATGGTGGAGGTGTGGTCAGGAGACTGGGGCCGTGGGTCCGCCCCTTTTCTCTCCCCACGCCCTACGCCCCAGCCTCCACTTCCTTCGTTGCTTTCCAAACAGAGGAACCTCGATTTGGGTGGTGGGGAACAGAAAGCCAAGGTGACTTGGCTGCATCCTCAGTCTTTTACAACGGGGACTTACCACGCTGAGTAAATGGTGGCAGGCTGGCCGTGAGGAAGGTGGCTGGGATGTTCCCAGCATGTGGGAATGGGTCCCCCACTGTGTCTGAAATCCAGCCTGTGAAAACCCTCAATCCTTTCTGAGCCCTGTCCATCTGGAGCTCTTGACCTCTGTTGGTGCCAGTGGGTTCTGCCCGCCGAATGGTTTGTCATATAAGTGCTAGGTTCTTTTCCTCACCACACACTCTCCTTTATCAGGAAGAAAAAGACAGGGAAAGTGGGGTAGACAACAGGGCCCCAGAGTCGGATGGGCCTGGGTTTGAATCCTGGTGCTGCTGCTTAATGACTAAGTAACTCACCCCTTGTGGGTCTTGGTTTCCTCATTTGGATAGGGCATGACAATAATGCTTAAATCATAGGAATAGTCTAAGGATTACGTGACTTAAGGATCATGCCAGGCATATGAAAGTACTCGATATGTAAGATAGTATTAGCTATTATTACAAGCTATGTTTCTTTAAAGTTATTTCCTAATTGCACTAGGGAAGGAAAAGTCTGGAGTGCTCCTAGATCATATAACTGGGAGCCTGTCTTCGTCTGAGGTGGGTGGGAATCGGGTAAAGGGCCCATCTTTTCATTTTCAGGTGGGGAAACTGAGGCCCAGAGAGGTCCAGTGACTTGACTCAGAATTTGAATTTGGGTCTGACTCCAGACCCAGTGTTTTTTCCCTCTGGGCCTCAGCCCTCCCTCCCCAAACCTCAGCTCTCTGGTGGTTACTTGCAGATGTCCCACAATCACGATGGAGCTGGGGAGAGCCTGGAAGAATCCCCGGGTGGCAGTCTTGAAGCTGAGGGCTGGCACTCACCTTCTTTCCTCTCTTCCTCCAAGCTGGTCCTTGGGGTGGGGGTGGGGTAGGGGGGAGAGTGTGTGTCTCACATCTCTCACATCGCACAAGGAGAGTAGAGACCTGTCTTCTCTGGGCTCAGGAAGTAGAAGAGCCTCTTGGCAATGTCACTGCTCATCACCCTGTTATCTTCTGGTGGTCTTTGTTTCGTTTTTTGTTTTGTTAAAGATTTTATTTACTTGAGAGAGAGAGAGAGAGAGAGACAGCGCTAGAGAGATAGAGCATGGGGGGTGGCGGGGGTGGGGCAGAGGGAGAGGGAGAAGCAGACTCCCCACCGAGCAGGGATCCCGACGCGGGGCTCCATCCCAGGACCCCAGGACCATGACCCGAGCCGAAGGCAGACACTTAACCAACTGAGCCACCCAGGCGCCCCTTCTGGTGGTCTTTGTATAACATCTTATATCCCTCTTGGGCTCAGGCAGAAGCCCAAGATTTGGCTTTGGCTTCCCATCAGGAGCCCGACCAGGTGGGATTTTTTGCTTGTCTTCAGCCATTGTAAGCTGATTCTGTGTGTACCTGTGAGGCTGCATCAGGACTGACCCTTCAGGTCATCAGGGATGGGCTGTTGGACTCCCCACACCC
The DNA here is from genome assembly GCF_009762305.2 of Zalophus californianus. Lineage (NCBI taxonomy): Eukaryota > Metazoa > Chordata > Mammalia > Carnivora > Otariidae > Zalophus > Zalophus californianus. Next base: position 21,994,335 of record NC_045598.1, read on the forward strand.
TCCTTTGTCCCTTTCTCCACCTGGAGAGCCCTCCAGGGAGCTGTCGGCATGGCTTCCATGAAAAGCACTAGGACCTCTCTGTCTCCCAGTGTGTCGAATCAGCAGATATCCTTTGTCTTGAAATCTTTGCCCTTGTGTATTTATTGTAGATGCTCTTCAGAATTGTCGGGTCCTGAACCAGGATCCTGCAGTGGAGAAGGACCAGGCTGACCCTCTGGTCAGCCAACTGCCCTGGCTTTCTGGGACTAGTTATGTCCACAGCCCCATTTGCAAGTGCTTGATACGTGCCGGGCACTGGGCTGGGTGCTTTATATGCATTATCTTATTTAATATTTATATCATCATATGGGAGAGTAACAGTTTTTGTCTTCACTTGATACATGAAGAGGGAGGTTTAGGGAGAGTAAGTAACATCCCCAGGGTCCCATGAAGAGCTGGGATTTGATCTCAGGCCTGTCTGACTCCAGGGCCTGTGTCTTAATCACCACAATCATCCCTGTGTTCCCCTGAGGATGTTTCCTGAAACAAACAAAAAAAGCTCTCCTTGTTGAGAGATGGTGGTGAAACATCGCTGTTTCTACTCATCTCTTGGAGATTGAAAATGCACACTAATTTGTAGGAAGCCCTGGGAGATCTTATAGGGGGAAAAACATACTTCTTTTGGTTTCAACCAGAATTTCACAGATTCCTTTAAAACAGAGAACCCCTCCTCATCCCCCTTCTCTTCTCCCTTTTAATGGAGTAGCACTTAGTCATTTGCCGTGATCTGTGTTTTCTGGAATGCACTTTTGCAACCACTGCATTAGGCAAGCCTCTCTTTGGGCCTCAGTTTCTCCATCTGAAGAATTAAAGGCTTGGGGTATCTAACCACAGTGGTGTAACTGGCACATGACTTGCCCTCCAGCTGCAAGTAACTTGAAAATCTGGAGCAAATGTGAAGGATTTGTCTTCAGACATTGGGTGAATGGTAGCTCAGGACTGATTCCCCAGAGAAGAGAAGCAGATGAGGTGGGCTGCATCATCACACTGCCTGTCTGCCTGGAGGCGGTTTTTAAACCGTGGCACAGGGAACCCAAGCAGGGTACAGAAGTCCCCCTGGTTTGAAGAGCCAGGGCTTGGAGTCTGGGGGAGTTGAGCAGCCAGGAGTCTGTCCTGATGTTGTGAATTCATTTTGTCTGTCAGCCATGAGTAGGAGTCAGAGGCCAGGTACCGGAGAAGGTTCCCTAAGAAGGCTGATTCCGGCTAAGATCTGAAGGTTGGTTAGGAGTGCACCAGGCAAAAGCAGAAGGAGAAGGGTGTTGGAGGTGGTGGGAAGGGAGGGGGCTGGCACCTGGGCCCCACTGGGGGTTTCCCCACCTGCCCCTGCCAGCTGGGACCTGGGCAGAGAAGAGCTGTGAGAAATGTGAAGGGCTGGTCTTGACTGAGCCCCTGCATCGTACCCAGGACAGGACGAGAGAAATGGGTGTTCAGTGTATGAGGGCGAGTGTCCAGGACCAGTGTGACTGAGTGGGGCACTTTGCCCCGTCCCAGGGCCTGATCTGGGGGACCAGGGTGGGATGTCCTTGGGGATGCTGACCAGAAGAGCAGGGAGCAGGTGGGCCTGGAGGGAGGGGATAGTTTTCCGTGTGTGTGTGTGTGTGTGTGTGTGTGTGTGTGTGTGTGTGTGTGTGTGTGTGTCACTGGGAACCTCTGACCTGATCCCCAATTGGCTGAGGCTGCCGCACAGGCTGACAATGGAAATGCTTGCACAGGAGAAATGCTGCTATTCAGGTGCCTCCCGTTAATCTGTGGAGGGGGTGGTGGCAGCAGCTAATTTCGGGATTTGCTTGTCTTTGAATGGGGGTAATTACTAGGAGTTGCCAATTGCTCCAGATTGTTCTCTGGAAAGGGAGGGGCTCTCTTGTGCTCTGCTGAGCGCTGCCCCCTGCAGGCAGTGCGGTGAAGTCACAGAGGGGTGGTCCAGGCTGGGGAGCGACAGGATGGAGTCAGGGGACCCCAGGATTGCAGCAGGGCCAGAAGGGCTGGGCCGGAAGGGCCCCCAGAGAGCACGTGGCCCAACCTGCTCATGTTACAGATGGAAAAACAGATGCAGAAGGGAAGGGACTCGCCCAGGGGCGCACCGGGTGGGCCCAGCCAGGCTGCTTGGCCCCGGGGAACAACCTCCATGTTGGCCATGCACCCCTCCCCCACCCCGAGTCCGTCTGGGATGCTGTGTGCGTCAGGAACCCCCTTTCCTCTCTCTGACTGCAGGAGACCAGCGCAGTGCCGGGGTCACTGAGGCCAGCAGCTTGCTGGGGGGCTCACCGCGGCGTCCCTGTGGCCGGAAGGGCTCCCCATATCACACGGGCCAGCTGCATCCTGCGGTGCGTGTGGCCGACCTCCTGCAGCACATCAACCAGATGAAGACGGCCGAGGGCTATGGCTTCAAGCAGGAGTACGAGGTGCGGGGCCCCGGTCCAGCCAGGACCCCTCGCCAGGGCCTCGCCGGGCTCCTGCATGCTGTGGACCCTGACCCTGGGCAACCCTCAGCCTCACCCTGGATGGACCTTTGCTCTGACAGACCCTAACTCAACCTAATTTTTTTTTTTTACCTTGACCCCAATCACAGACTGACCTGGTTTCTCACACTCCTCCTGATCCTGACTTGAAATCTGACCTTCAGTCTTCTCTCAGTCTCCATCTAGACCCTGATCATGATCCCCATCTTCTCCCTAATATGACTCTGGCCACCATGACGGACCCTGACCTCTAACCTAACACCCAGTCTTGACTTGGACCCTGACTCTCATCCTAAATTCCATTGGATCTCTGATTCGAATCTCATCCTCCCTCCATCTGAACTCTGACACCACCTTATTCTAATCTTAATTTGACCTTCACTTTTACCTTCTTCCCAACTCAAACCTGGATTTACCCTAAACCTGACCCTCCTTCTGAAGTGTCTGTGAACTCTGACCCGACGCCCCCCCACCGGCTGCTTTTCTCTCTTCCTCCCCCTCACACTGCTTGGTTTTGAACTTAGTCCCTTGCTGATAAAGGGATATATGGTGACTTGATCTCAGGCTCCAAGTTGAACCCTGAGTTTGGCCCTTATCTGTGGTCCCACTCCCATCCTGTTAGGGGATGGGGTCTTATGAGGGGAGGGGTCTCCTTGCCCCGCTGACTACCCCTTTACTTTCCCTTCTGGCAGAGCTTCTTTGAAGGCTGGGATGCCACAAAGAAGAAAGACAAGGTCAAGGGCAGCCGGCAAGAGCCTGCGCCTGCCTGTGAGTCCTGGGGAAAGGCCTGGGTCTGGGGCCATGGGTGGGAGGGAACTGGCTGGGGGTGAAGAACAGCCGGAGTGACCACTACTGAGGGCCTCCCACACGCCAAGCCATGTGCTGATTATCACACCTATTATTTTACTTACTTCTCTCAATAACCCAGTGGTGTGGGACATATAACCCCCAGTTTACAGGTAAGGAAACTGAGGCTTGGGAGGTTAAGCTCCCTGCTCAAGGTCACACAGCTGATACTCACCTGAGTAGCAAATGATCTTGGGCCTCCTTTGGTGCCGCAGCCCAGGTTCTAACCCCTGGCCTGTCTTGCCCCCTCTGGTGCTGAGAGCCTCCTGGTCAGCCCTGAGCCTCGAGATTCCCTGGCTCTCCTGCCTGAGCCGTACCTCTGGCCTTCTGGAAGCTTCCCCTCATTGCCCTAGCTCTGCGCTCCTCAGCTCAGTCCCTGCCCACCCCATGGCCCCCCGCTTTGTGTTTCCAGATGATCGACACCGAGTGAAACTGCCCCCGATGATGGGAGGCCCCGATGCCGACTACATTAACGCCAACTACATAGACGTGAGTGCCTCGCCTTCATCTCTGCGGGCCCGGCCCCGCCTGCTCCAGGCACAGTGCCCAGGCAGGCCAGCGACCTGGCAGGGAATATGCGGGGGTTCATAGCGCCCCCACCTCCTGCAGTCAGTGCCAGGGAGCTCAGAGGAGGGGAGGGCAGACGAAAGCCATCAGGAAAACTTCCTGCAGGGCGGACAGAGGAGGGGCTTCCGTGAAGCAGAAAGAAGGGGAGTGGGCAGACAGCTAGGCCTGGAGTGGAGGAAGGAGCCCCTCTCACTGAGGGACCGAGAGGCTTGGAGCTGGGATTCGAATGACTCATAGGAAGGCTGCAGGCAGGCAGGGGCTGGACTTCGAAGGCCTCAGGTGGCAGGCGGAGGAGGTGGGGCTTTTCCCTAGGGGTCCGGGCGGGAGTTGCTGCAAGTGTTTGGACTGTGAGCAGAGCGGCACTTGAAGAATAACAACTCATGTTTATCGAGCAGGTACTGTGTGCCAAGCGCTGTGCTAAGCACTTTATATCAAAGATTTCATTTTACATAATCCCTAAAATCATGCTACGAGGTAGTTAGTATCGCGACCTCACTTTGCAGGTGAGGAGACAGACTCTGAGAGGTGGAGCTACTCGTCCGAGGTCACAGAGCTAGTGAGTGGGCAAAAAGGGGCTCAGATCTCAGCCTGTCTGTGTCTCCCAAGCCTTTGCTGCTAACCACAAGGCTCTCCTGCCATGCGGTGCAGCAGCTGGGCCCGGATGGACCAGAGCAAGGGGCTAGGGACAGGGCAGGCATCCAGGAGGCCCGGGCTCAGGTGTGAAGAGGTGATGAATCTGCTCCCCAGGTGTGGACAAGGGCAAGATGGGGCAGGGCCCAGGGACCCAGGGCAGACTCTCCCACCCTGACAGCAAGCCAGGTTCGGGAGAGAATCATTTGTTTGTTTATCAGATCTATTTTGAGCATCTACCATGTGCCAGGCGTCATGGTGGGCAACAGAGATAGAGCAGTGAACAACATAGGCACCATCCCTGCTTTCCTTGAATGTATGGCTTCTAGTCGGGGAGACACACAAACATATCTACAAGTAAAGTCATTTCAGATGAGCTGGGAAAGCACAGGCCAGACACAAGGAATGATTTTCCCAGTGTCACACAGCAAGTTAGTGGTACGCCAGGGCTAGCCTTGGCGGGCTGCATGGAGGTGGGGGCTTGAGCCGGCTCTGGGTGGCTGGAGAGGAAAGGGTGGGAATAGGGAGCAGCAGGAGTGAGGGAGGAGGAAGGTCAGCGGCATAGTCAGTGGCGTGGGAGACCTCTCCCTCTTCTTCACCTCCTGGGGGCCAGAAAATATGCTACCCCATATTTCCCAGAATTCCTTGCCTTATCCCTCACCTCCCATGCTCTCCCTTGACTGGGGTACGGGCTGGGCCTGGCCTCTCAGACTCGGGCGACTTCGATGACGGGGGCCTCTTCTGGGTCTCCTCAGTGTCCCGGTTGGCTCCCCCACGGGCCCCCCGCCGGCTCACACCACTCCCCGCTCTCCGGCCCAGCCCGGCGCCCGTCTCTGCGCTGCCTCCCCTCCTCACATCGCCCATCCTGGCCACTCCTGTGCTCCGTCCACCTCCATCTGCCTCTGGCCTAATATCTGTCTCTTTTGCTTTGTACTGTTCCCTCACTGGCATCATTAAGATTCGGATAAACCGTGAAGTAAGTATCTCTCTCCCCGTCTCCTCCCTCGCCTGCCTTCTCACCCAGCTGTACCTCAGACTCTCTCATGGCCTCTGGCTGCCTTTCTCTCTCTGTCTCTGTGCTCCTTCTCTTCCGCTCGTGTGCCCAACGCCAACTGTCCACTTCAGCGGCCTGGCCGGGGGCCGCCTGGGGCTGCAGATCCGACACTACCTCCCTCGTAAACCATTCCGTCCCCTCCTCCACTGCCCTGAGATGGGGCATCAGGGTTGGGGGGCTTCCACAGGCCCCCTTCACTGGCCGCCACCTTCTGTCACCTTTGTGCCCCAGCTCCCCACGCCCAGTGAGTCTCACTAGCTGTACCTTCTGTGGGGCCCTGGGAGGGCCGGGAGGGGGGGAGGCTGCTCTGTGGGTGCCCCATCGCTGCTGCTGGGGGGGTCAGGGTCTTGAAGGAAGCGAGGACGGCCCCGCCAGTCCCCTTAAAACTAGTTTCTCTGGTGTTCAAGTCCCCTTGTGGTCAGTTTGCTTGAAACTCAACCCTAATTACTTTGCCCTCAATTTAGCCCTCCTTTGAACGTTTTATTTTAGGGGAGCAGTTTGGGTATTTTATCTCTAAAAATTGTGCCATCTCTGGGCCTTCTAGGAATATTTTTAAAAAGTCCTATTCATCCAGTGATGCTTTAATTTGGTTTTTTTTTTTTAAAGATTTTATTTATTTATTTGACAGAGAGATAGAGAGCACAAGTAGGCAGAGTGGCAGGCAGAGGGAGAGGGAGAAGCAGGCTCTCCGCCGAGGAGGGAGCCGGACATGGGGCTCGATCCCAGGACCCTGGGATCATGACCTGAGCCGAAGGCAGCCGCTTAACCGACTGAGCCACCCAGGCGCCCCTAATTTGGTTTTTAATACACATTTGACCTTCGAGCAGCCTGAGTTTGAACTGCACTGTTCCCTTTCTTGTGGATTTTTTTTTAAATAAATAAATTATTTTTTATTTTATTAAATTTATTTTTTACTTATATTTTATGTTTATATTTTTATTTGTATTTTATTTATTTTTTACTTATAAATTATAAATGTATTTTCTCTTCCTTATGATTTTATTAATATTTTTTTCCTCTAGCTCACTTTGTTATGAGAATACAATATATAATACCATATAATATACAAAATATGTGTTACTTGACTGTTCATATTCTCAGTAAGGCTTCCAGCCAACCAGGCTATTAGTAGTTAAGTTTTGGGGGAGCCAAAAGTTATGCGTGGATTTTCAACTTCCCCAGGAGGTCAGCGCCCCAAACCCCCATGTTGTTCAAGGGTGAACTGAATATTATTTTTATAATATTTGATGCCTGATGGATGGGATTGTTCGCTATTTTGTGGGTATCTTTCTATCTCCTTTAAAAAATACTTCTTGTTTTTTAAAGATTGCAAAAATACAGTTCATTATCAAACTTTCAGACAATGCAGAAATATACACATTTCTGTATGTACGAAATGAAAGGTCCCCACAGTCACAGCTGCTGGAGATGACCAGTTATCCCAGATATGTTCCCAGATATCACCCCCCCTTATTGTGAGTGTGCTTCAACAGTTTGTAAAGTTCCCAAATTTAAATGGAATAATAGGCCCATGAAATGGGTGGATATACTCAGTGGTGGCGCCCCCATGAGGAGGCGATGAATACAGGTACATTTCTTTATGTCAGTCTCCGTACAACGCACTTGGTTCCTCCTCAACACTCTTCAGTGGCCATAGAAGACTTGGCTTTAATCCATCTTCAAATGCCAGTTAACAAGAGTATCATTGGCTGGGCGCCTGGCTCTGTGCCAACATGTTAGGCACATCATTTCATCTTTCCCATACTCTGAGCAGTAGGGACCGACATTTGGCAGGTGAGATGACCGAGCCTTAGGAAATTTCAGTGACTTGCTCATGGCTGCGTGGAGCTGGGGCACAAGCCCCATGTGAGCCCTTGACGCTCATACTAGACTCTGGTTCTCTCCCTGTGGGGGAGCACCAGGAGGCCCTGGGGTGCTTGTCCATGATGCAAGTGGTCAGTCCCCCAGCGCCACCCAGGCAGAGGCTCCAGGCAGGTGTGGGGATGTGCCCAGAACATGGTGATGCCTGGGAGGTGAGGACCAGTGTGCTCTCAGATGCTCTAAAGTGGGTGTGCTCGAGGTAATCGATCTGCTTGCCTTCCTTTCACACCTGATCATTTTCCATTTTCCATTGTAGTGTTCTCTAATTGTGCAGGAATGCACCTATGCATGAAGACTTTAATATGCAGATAGGGAGGGTGATCTGTTAAAAACTCGTTTCGCTGTGGACTGTATTTGCTGACTAGCTTGGGTGCTGGCACTGGGCCAGGCACCGGAGAGAGAGGGCTAGATGAATCCAAAGAGACGCTTGCTCTCATGTGGGATTCTCAGGCCAGCTGGTTCTAGGTGGAGGAGCCTGTTTCCCGCTTGACCAGCACTGGAGGTGGGAGGGCTGCCCTGGCCTCGCCTTTGCTGGGCCTTCCCCTGGGACCCCATTTGCCCAGCAGCTCAGCTGAGGACCTGAGACAGAGACAGTGGCTGGGGGTTAGGCCAGCTCGGAGCAGTTCTGCCAGTGAGGGCCCAGTGGCTCTGGGATGCTCTTCACTGTTGGTAACTGGAACTGGGTTTTGGGCACGGTGTGCGGGTATACAGCAGAATCTCTGAGCTGTGTGTGTCTCACTGTTACCCCTACATTGCAGAAGGGAGCAGAGCAGAGGCTCGGGAGGCTGAGAGTCTGGCCACTCCAGTGTGTTTTCAGGTCCAGCACTGGTCCCCCCGGGAGCTGGTTGGAAAGGCGCAATCCTGGGCCCCATGCCAGACCTTCTGAGTCTGATCTCCCTTTTAACAAGATCCCTAGGAGCTGCGGATGTACGTTAAAGACCGAGGAGTGCCCTTTTATAATGTGGCCGGAGTCACTTAGCTGCTCTGTAGAGCTGCGATAGGAACCCACATCAACCTGACTCCCCAGCGCAGATTCTTAACCCCTGGAGTAAACCACCCTCTGCCCGAGGAATTCTTGACAGCCATACTGTTGGAATCTTCGGGGCTACTCTTTGAACTTGAAAGTAGTAGCAGTAATAATAGGTACCATTGACCAAGTGCCAACTCTGTGCTGGCCGTGGCGACAGACCCTTGACGGTATGTTACTTTGTTGACTCCTCACAACAGCCCAAGGAGGTAAATACCGTAATCGTTCCCATTTTGTAGATGTAGATGTAGATGTGAAAATCGAGGCCTAGAGAAATAAAGGGCTCTGCCTGTGGGCTCATGGCTAGCGAGAGGTAGAGCTGGGACTTGAACCCTGGCAGTCTGACCGAGGCGTGGGGAGCTGGGTTGTGGGCGTGAACTTGATTGTTTTCTCTTGTGTCAGTGCTGCTGCACATTTACCTCTCCCGTGGTGCCCGCAGGGGTGCCCTGGGTGCCAGTGTGCGGGCAGGATGGCAGGACTGGCTGTGGCCCCAGGGTGGGAGTTGGGGCTGGCTGGGTCCCCTTTGCAGCCTGAGGGCTCTGGGGATGGAGGATGAAGTAGCTCTTGCCCTCTCTTTTGTGGGAGATCATGTAGGTAAAGTGCTTAGCACAGTATGTGATCATAATAGGGATCATAATTGAGATCATAATCTCAAAAATGATTATTATTTAAAAACCATTTTATCTGAGGGCCATGAGTAACCCATGTGTTCGCTTGCTTCCGACCTGAAGCCTTCATCTGGGCCCCTGGGTCCCTCAAGCTCTGGGTGACATGTAGTGGGGAGGGGGCACTGCCCCCCTGGTTGCCCCACGGGGGCTGGGATGGCTGATGAGACCCAGCCTGGGGTCCGGGGACCCCCTGGTAACCTGGGCAGGATCACCGTGGACTTTATTTGTATCCACACAGCCGGGCGATAAGCTGACTGTGGCTAATCCCCCCAGTTTATGGGTGGGGAGACCCTTTAGGTCCATATAGGAGTTGTGTCCTCTGTGGAGTCACACAGCAAAGATGGGTTTGGACCCAAGACACTGGTGTCCCAGCTGCTCTTCCATCCTTACTGGGAGGACAGGTCCCCCCTCCCCTGGTGCGGAGGCCCCAGGGAAGAGGGCGGGCAGGTGGCCGTGAGTGAGCGTGCTGCACGTGGGAGGGGGGCAGAGGATGTGAGATCGGAGGGAGTGAGGGGCCGCTCCTGGGGTCTCACTGCAGCCTCTTCTCCTGTTCCAGGGTTACCACAGGTCAAACCACTTCATAGCCACTCAAGGTACCTGCACCTGTGCCCGCGCCCGTGCGCTGAATGCCGTCTGCCCTGCTGCCTTCCCTCTGGCCTGCTCGGCTCCCTGTCTGCCTCCCTGCTGTCTCTCTGCCTGAGTCCCACTGTCTGGCTGCGGCTTCTGGCCGCCAGTCTCTGCCCCTCTTTGTGTTCGTGTCTCCCCGATGTGCTCAGTGCATCTGTAGTTCCCTCGGCCGTCTGTCTCTGAGGTGGTGCATGCAGAAGGATAGGCAAGCTCAGTCCTGCCCAAGTGTGGATGGTGCCTCTGGCTCTGGGGGCTGCCTGGGTCCCTCTGGCTGTCTTTGCCCCCAACTGTTCATTTGTCCATTCCTCTGGGAGACTTGGGCTGTAGACTGAGGATCTAGCCCTCCGGCTCTACCTCCTGGGTTTCACTCAGGATGATTGGGGTCTCCGGCCAGCCAGGCCCTCTCTGATCCTGCCCACCCCTGGGGCCCTCCAGGCACGAGTTGGCATTGGGTGGGGTGTGCGCAGGGTGAGCATGACGCCTTCACTGGGGCTTAGGAGCCTCCTGGCCTGGGGTGGGGGTGCTGGGCAGCAGGTGCACTGGCCCTGGGTGGAGACCTTGCCTCAGGGACGAGCACCCTCTGCGCCCCAGGGCCGAAGCCCGAGATGGTCTACGACTTCTGGCGCATGGTGTGGCAGGAGCACTGTTCCAGCATTGTCATGATCACCAAGCTGGTGGAGGTGGGCAGGGTAAGCAGGGCCTTGGGGTGAGGGGGTAAGGCGGGCCGGGGGGGCAGCAAAGAGCCCACTGAGCCCCCTGTGGGGATCCCAGGTGAAATGCTCGCGGTACTGGCCGGAGGACTCAGACATGTACGGGGACATCAAGATCACGCTGGTGAAGACGGAGACTCTCGCTGAGTATGTCGTGCGCACCTTCGCCCTGGAGCGGGTGAGTCTCCTGTCACCTTGGTCCCTGCAGGGGTGCCTGAGGAGGCGGGGCAGTGTCCACCTCCCCACCTCCCAGGGCAGGAGCAGGAGGGGCGAGGAGGGCTCTGCTGTCCTCCCCAGCAAGGCAGGCGCTCCGTCACTGCAGGGAGCGCTGTGGGGGCACCGCACGGGGACCGCCTTGGCCGGCGACCCCAGGACGACGTCGAGAAGGTAGAGTTGAAGGCAGTGGCTGGTGGTGCCCGTCCTGCTCGGTGCTGGGCATCGTGCGGAGCCCGTGTTGGTTAAGCCCCGGGAAGTGCCGGGATTAGGTGTTTCCGTTAGTCCCGTTGTACAAATAAAGAAAGTGAGGTGGAGGGGCGGTGCCACGCACGAGGCCACATGGCCGGTGACTGGCCGAGTCCTCCTGTCTGTGATCCTCTGTAAAAATCCTCAAAGGAGACACTTGCCCCCTCTAGGCTAAGACCAGAGAGTCGCAGTGACATGTCGGGTCGCACAGCCCCGTGCAGGCAGAGGTGGGGGCCCCGTTCCTGTATAGTGTCTGTCTCGTCTAACCTCGGACCCACAGTTCCTCCTCTTTGGGCCCTGGTTTTCTTGCTGCTCCCATGAGTCAGTAATACCCACACCTCGGTTCATGATTGGGGTTAACTGATTGAGATCCGGCGGTGAGCAACCGGCAGGTGACTAAGGAAAGCCAGCAGTGACTCTGTCTCGCCAGAGAGGCTACTCTGCCCGGCACGAGGTCCGCCAGTTCCACTTCACCGCCTGGCCGGAGCACGGCGTCCCCTACCACGCCACAGGGCTGCTGGCCTTCATCCGGCGCGTGAAGGCCTCTACCCCGCCTGATGCTGGGCCCGTTGTCATCCACTGCAGGTGAGGCCTTGATCCCAAGGACAAGATGACTGGGCGTGGGGTTGGTTCCGGGTCCCTGAAGGAGAGGAGCCTTGGGTTCATCCTACTCACAGACAGAGGACAGGAGAGACTGATTCCCAGGGGCCCTTCGAACCGTGGCTCTGAGGTTGGCGCCCTGGTGTGCTGCCCGAGAACTGTGGAGGCCCTGGGCCTAGAGGCTGAGGAGGCCCTGGAGGCAGAGGGGGAGAGGGGTTGGCGAGGCACCAGGCCGGTTGGGTTCCATTTGCTTCTGTTCAGCCAGTGCCCATTGCACACCTGCGTGCCGGGCTTGGCCCAGGTGCTGGGAAGGACTTTGCCTTCTCTTCTCTGAATCCTGCAGGCTTTCCTCACTGTGGGGCCTCCATGCCCTGTGCAGCTCCTGAGCATCACCCCTTCTCTTCCAAGTCCTGCCTTGGTTGGCTCCTGTGGGCCCCCCTCCCCCGTTTGCCCTTCGTCTGCTCTGCTTCCTCTCCGGCTCTACAGCTTTCTCTTGCCTCTGAAGGGCCCTGTCCTGTTCCTGCCCCCACTCTCCTCTTGGGGAGCTTCCCCTCTGACCCTGGGGTCTCACTGACTCCCCTGGGCCCACAAGTCCTCGGCCTCTGTATCTGGTCCTGGCTCCTCTGCTTGGATTCCTCTCAGCTTCCCAAATGCCACATGGCAGACCCCCTACCTCCCTTGCCGGCCCCCCTCACACCACTTCTCAGGTTTCTTTAGGCTTCTTTAAGATGCTGTCTTTATTTTTTATTTTTTAATAGAGATTTTATTTATTTGTTTGAAAGCGAGAGAGAGCATGAGCAGCAGAGGCAGAGGGAGAAGCAGGCTCCCCACTGAGCAGGGAACCTGATGCGGAGCTCGATCCCAGGACCCCGGGATCATGACCTGAGCTGAAGCAGATGCACCACTGACTGAGCCACCCAGGCACTCCTAAGATACTGTCTTTAAAATAAGATTTCATTGAGGTATAACGTACTTAAAGCAAAGTGCACACATAGAACTTTATCCATTTTCATAAATTAAACACACCTGTGAAATAACCAGCACTGTTCAGATCAAGAAATAGAACATTAACAGCATTCAGAAGCACCCTTGAGCCCCCTTCCAGTCTGTACCCACCTCCTTGCTCCCAGAGCAGCCTCTATCCTGACTTCTAAAGCGTGAATTCATTTTGTGTGTTTTTGAACTTTGTATAAATGGAATCGCATAGAGTGTGCTCTTTGGTGTGTGACTTCTTCCCCTCCACCTTATGTTTATAGGATTCATCCATACTATATCCTGTCCCGCTGGATGAGTCAACCACAATGTGTTTATCCATTCTGCTATTGATAGGTATTTGGGTTGTGTCATTTTGAGCTATTATGGTTAGAGCTGCTAAGAACGTTCTAAGGCATGTGTGTGGGCCAGCGTACGCGTGTGTTTCTGGGGGGTGTGTACGTAGGGGTGGAAGTTCTGCCAGGCAAACATTCAGCTTTGGTAGATACTGCCAGTCTCCCAGAGTGGTCGTACTGGTTTCAGCCGCCGGCAGGGGCGGCAGGAGACCCGCTACTACGTGTTCTTGCCAGTGCTTTGACACCACCATTTTCAAGCTTGAAATCTTGGAGTCATTTTTGTCCTCTCTCTGCCCCCTGACTCTGCTCACCCTGGGGCTGAGCCTGAGCATCCCAGGGATGGGTCCGACACAGCCCGGCTTTGGATGAGCTCCCAGTCCGGTCCGGGAGACAGCCACATGTGGCCGGAAGAGTGTTTTGACAAGAGCCTGCCGGGATTCCTCTGGGAGCTCAGAAGAATGGCATCTGCTGGGAGGGTTGGGGAGGCTCCCCTGAGTGCATGAGCAGGTATGAGTGTGTGGGGCTTTGAAGGCTGTGTGGATTTGGGGCTACCCAGGAGGCAAGAACATTCTTAGATTAAGCTCTGGGCATCACCTTTGTCCTCTGCCCATCTCAGTTGCTACCCTTGCTCTCCTCTTCTTCCCGAGGCCCGTCCCCGGCTTGGTCTTGCATCACATTTCCACAGCTCCTGCTGCAGACTTCTCCCCGGCTCCTCCTCGCCACTGGGGTGGGGTGTCTCTCTGTCCCCCAGCCCGTGTGTGGTGTAGACATGGCCAGGCACCCCAGGCCCCCTCTTCCCTTCTTCCTGGCCCCGGGCTCCCTCCCCAGGCTCTGACGGGGCCCTTGGCTGCTCTCTCCCCAGTGCGGGCACTGGCCGCACAGGCTGCTACATTGTTCTGGATGTGATGCTGGACATGGCGGAGTGTGAGGGCGTCGTGGACATTTACAACTGCGTGAAGACCCTCTGCTCCCGGCGCGTCAACATGATCCAGACAGAGGTAGGGGACGCAGCCCTCCCTCCCTGCCCGCTCTGGGACTTGGGTCCCTCATGGAGGAACTCAAAGCTGGCGGAATGTGTCAGAGGGGTGTCCTTAGAGCTGAGATCCCTGAGCTTGGTCTGCCAACTCTGAGGGTCTCCCCAAAGTCAGCTCCACTGTGTTCAGTTGGATGAGGTCAAACAGCCAAGGGGCCAAGGTCATAGGTTTTGCAGGTAAGATCTACTGGTGTTTGTACCCTCATTAGATGTGTGACCCTGGGCTCTCCCTTCACCTTCAGAGCTTCTTACAGGGTATTAGAGGGATGAAACATGAGGTAAGTGAACATATCTGTGAAGGCTGTTTCAGGTAGGGTTGGGCCAACCTGTACCAATACCTAGGTGGACTCTAGCATCCCTGCCTCAACTTTGAGCTTGCTTCCTGCTGCCATCTCCCCCAAATCTCTAGGTTCTAGTCCCCTCCTGGTTCCTCACATTCTCTCCTCCTATTCCAGGAGCAGTACATCTTCATTCACGATGCAATCCTGGAGGCCTGCCTGTGTGGGGAGACCACCATCCCTGTCAGCGAGTTCAAGGCCACCTACAAGGAGATGATCCGCATTGATCCTCAGAGTAATTCCTCCCAGCTGCGGGAAGAGTTCCAGGTGGGGCAGGAGTGTATATGTCTAGGTGTGTGTGTGTGTGTGTGTGTGTGTGATTGTGAGAGTGTGTGTGTTTGTGTGTGTGTATTGGGAATTTCTCAGTGCTATAGGAGTCATTGAGAGCCAAGAAAGAGGGACAGAGTAGGGCTACTGGGAAGGACTTGGAGACAGTGGAGGAGGTGGTCCCTCCAAGTGGCTGAGAGCCTATGCTTTGAATCAAGGAAGCCCAGGTTCAAGTTCTGGCTCAGTGAAGAGCTGTGAGTAGCCTTGAGCACTCACATTACCTCCCCAAGCTTCGGTTTTTCTTACCCAGGAAAGAAAGTCAATATTGCCCTCGCAGTGTTTGTATTCATCAGGATTCTTTTGGTCGCAAGTGACAAAAATCCAGCTCAATGACTCTTGAAACTGAAAAGTCCAAGGATGGTGCAGCTTCAGTTATGGCTGGATCCAGGGGCTTAAATGATGATTCCAGGACATAGTCTCTGTCCATTTTTGGTTCTGCTGTTCTCTGTTTTCGGCATCTTTCTCAGACCCATACCCTGGCCCCCAGCAGTGCCAGGCTCATGTCATCCCTACTGTCAGGAGACTGGAAAAAGGACTCCCTACAGCCCCAGTGGAAGTCCTAGACCAGATTTCTCCTGTGCCATCCCTGAGCCAGTCCCTGGGGTCAGAGAGTAGGAACACATGGACTGGCCCAGACCTGGTTCTGAGGTTGGACCCACTGTCCGCATGTCACATGACAGAGATGGGGGAAGGCTGGTTCTCCAGAGAAGTCCCAGAGTGGTCTGTGGGCAGGCAGAGGCCCCAGATGTCCTCTACACTCCAGGTTCCTGCCAGGGTTCAGCGGGCTGGCCCCTTCTAGACGCCTGACGCTGGAGAGCCTGCACAGACGGTCTCATAGGAAATGCCACCTCTGCTTCTTGGAGCCCTGTTAGGGATCATGAGAGACTGGGGTTCACTGTTAGGGATCCTCAAGGACAAGAGAAAGAAGCGCAGACACCATGGATCAGGCTGTCGGAGGCATGGGGTGGAGGAGATAACCCAGAGTCCCAGGCTTGCTGTGTGACAGGTGCCCTGTACTTGCGTTCTCTTCCGACAGGGCTGACCGCCTCCGCCAGGTCCCCATAGTCCGCTTTGTGGAAGATGTGGGGCTTTAGGGCTTGTCTGCCTGAAAGCACCTGATCCTCACTGTGTCTTTTATGTAGGGAGCCTTGCATCTGCCGGGCGCAGTGCTCGGACCTTGGCAGTATCTCGCTCAAGCCTCCCAATAGCCCCTTGAGGCAGGCGTATTATTATCCCACCTTCCAGTTGAGAACAATAATGCTGAGAGATACAGTAGCTTGTCTAAGGTTACACAGGGAGCGGGGAGGCAGACTAGATCTCCAGAGCTCTGTTCAGAGCCTGTGTGGTCTGGAGACTGGGAGCCAGCCTGGGGTCCCTGTCCTCGCCCCCTTCTCTCTGGACCTCAGTTCTCCATCCATGAAATGGGGTTAACAGCCCAGCTCAGTGTCCTTCATGGGGCCAGGAGGAGGCCCAGCGAACACTGGAGGTCCACACTCACCCCTCCCCCCGACCCCATTGCTCCCTCCACTCCCTGTAGACGCTGAACTCGGTCACACCGCCCCTGGATGTGGAAGAGTGCAGCATCGCCCTGCTGCCCCGGAACCGGGACAGGAACCGCAGCATGGATGTCCTGCCGCCTGACCGTTGCCTGCCCTTCCTCATCTCCGCCGACGGGGACCCTAACAACTACATCAATGCGGCCCTGACGGACGTGAGGGCTTGGGCAACCCTGGGCTCGGGGACCCCCTCAGCCAGCAGTACCTGGGACGGCTCAGGAGCCAGGGGGGCAGAGCCGAGGGGGGAAGCTGGGGGCACTCTGCAGGTGGACCGGGAGCAGAGTCAGCACCTGTCACTGGTCTGGGGCCCTGGGCTGGGCTCTCAGACCCTCCCTCCATGGAGTTGGAAGGGACTTAGAGATGTGTTTATTCACAGATATTTATTGAACACCTACAATGTGCCGGGCACAGGCCATACCCCCCATACCCCCAAATCTCTACAAACCTTGTATGTGGGTGATGGGTTGGGGCAGTCAGTACACAAAGATACAGTGGCATGTGAGATGCTGGTAATTTCTACAGAAAGCTACCAGGCAGGAGAACTATATAATGTGGGCTTTGGAGTGTGTGTATATAGCTATTTTTGATGAGGTGGTAAGGAAGGCCCCTTTGAGGAGGCGACTGTCAAAGAGCAGAAAGAAGTGAGGGGGAGAACTGTGTAAACATTTGGAAATTTGTTCTAGGCAACAGGAATAGCAGGTGCTAAGGCCCTGAGGCAGGGAGCAGGCTTGGCCAGCCTCTGACTACCCTGCCCATGTTCCCATCACCACACATTTAGGAACGTTTCGTATTTCGTTCCAGGGGCCATGGGCTTGGACACCAGGGGCCTTGGGGTGGAGGGGGGCTCACCCTAACAACTCAGGCCTCAGTGTGCCAGCCAAGCTCTGAAATGGACCCCCAGAGGCAGCCTGGCCCCGAGGGGAGCGCTGTCCATCTCAGGGTGGGCAGAGCGGGAGGACGGCCTGTGGCGGGGGGCTCTAGCCCTGTCGGGTGGTGAGCGGGCCTCGCTGAGTCCTGGCTTCCCTGCAGAGCTACACACGGAGTGCGGCCTTCATCGTGACCTTGCACCCACTGCAGAGCACCACGCCTGACTTCTGGCGGCTCGTCTACGACTACGGGTGCACCTCCATTGTCATGCTCAACCAGCTGCACCAGTCCAACACTGCCTGGGTGAGGCCTCCGCTGCCCAGGGCCTCATGTGCTCCAGGACATGTCCCCAAAGCCCAGGGTTGGATCCCAGCTGTGACTTTAGATGGGTCCCACTCCCTCCCAGAGCCTTGCTTTCCTCATCTGTAGAATGCAGCTGTCAGATTGGAGGGAAATAGCTGCTTTTTATTGAGCACCTGCTGTATGCCCAGGACTCTGCTTTGCACTTACGGGCTTTGGGTGAAAAGATTAAGACCCAGGGAGCTGGGAAGTGGCAGAGCTGTGCCCCTCCCCCAGGCTGCCTTCTTCCAGAGCCTGTGGGTGGACTCGACTGCCCACCGTGGGGGCCTTTGAGATTGAGCAAAACTCCAGCCTCCTTATTTTCTGACTGATCTTGGGTAAGTTCATTTGCCTCTTTGAGCCTCAGTTTCTTTCCTGCCCAGCACACAGCAGGTGCTAAGTGCGTGGCAGGGATGAAGACAATGAAATTGCGGCTGAAGTGGGTCTAGACCCTGGCTTGGTGACCTCCGCCTGGGGGCTGCCCCGGTTTCCTTTTGGGGTCCCCAAAGCTGTCACTGCCAGGAAGTGCAGATGTTCAGCCTTCCAGCCCCGCATGGTCATACCCTCTAGGTATGGGTCTCTCTGCACTTCCGTGTCCTAGGCGGCCAGGAAGAGTTGCTGTAAAATGAGCCTGACAGTCTCTGAAAGGCTGAGAAGACTTGCTAACGGGGCTCTTTATGAGGCAGGCATGTGGTCTACATGACCGAGGACTGCAGCGTGATAGGCTCTTGTCCCTGGCACGGATCTGGGGGGGAGTCTCATGTGGGAAGAACCTGCCCTTGCTAAGGTGAAGGGGAAGGACCTAGAGGGAGGCTCACACAGATGTCATTCAGCCACCTTTCTCCACTGGCCACTCCCTGCCAGGCCTGCAGTACGCAGTGAGGAGACGGAGGAAGCAACATACCGCCCCTCTCAGATCTCGTGGTCCAGGGGGATGCAGGGTGCAAACCCCTGACAGTGGCAGCACACAGGGAAGGGGCTGTCATGGAGCTGACACTGGTTTCCCTGCAGAGAAGCCTGGGGATAACGTATCAGGGAAGGCTTCTGGAGGAGGCAGTATCTAAGCTGAGCTATGTAGGGAGGGTAGAGCTGACCAGGTGAAGACAGGGGGAATGGGTGATCCATGGAGAGGGAGCAGGATGTGCAAAGGCCCGAACACAAGGAGTGGCTGGGACCCCAGGCAAAATGAGGAAGGTAGTGCCCTCTTTGTGGGCAGAGAGGGAAGCAGATGGAGCATGGAGTCATCTGGGAGGAGCTTGGGGACTGTTTCACAAATGGAGAAACGGGGCCCAGAGGAGGGAAGAGCCTCGCCTGGACTTCAGGCAGAGCTGAGGGTAGAAGCTGGGGCTCTGGACCTACTGGCCTGGAGGACGTGTGTGTGTGTGTGTGTGTGTGTGTGTGTGTGTGTGTGTGTGTGTGTGTGTGTGTAGGGGAGACACTCCCTTCATCCCTCTGCTGTCTCCAGTCTGGCTGCACGTGGGACCCTGACTCCATGGTAGGGTCCTAGGGCAAGAGTGGGGGTTCTGAGCTGTGTTGCAGCTTCAGGGACACCCCACCTGTGTGAGCTGATGCTGGAGAGCAAGGCAGTGAGAGAGAAGGCTGGGAGGGAGCAGTGATGGGGTGGGCAGGGGTGGTCTGAGGCCTATCCCTGGAAGAAGGCGGCCTCATGCAGGGGGGGGTGTGTGCGTGTGTGTGTGCGTGTGTGCGTGTGTGTGTGTGTGTGTGTGTGCGAGCGTGTATGTGAGCGTGTTAGGTGTGGCTGTGGAGCTGCTCAGTCAGGACTGTCCGTGCACCTATGAAGGGTTTGTCTCTGCTGACCTGAGCGGGTCAGGCAGAAGATGTTGGGGCAGGTGTGCACTGCCCTCGGATGGGTGAGTGGCAGAAGCTGGGGAGACTCTGCAGGTGGACTGGGAGTGAGTGGTTCAGGATGTGTGGGAGCCCCAGAGCCAGGGTGGAGGTTCGGGGTGGGCAGGAGCGGCAGCTGCCCCCGCCTGGCTCGGCTCAGCGCTCCCCTCTGTGTCTGTGTGCCTAGCCCTGCCTGCAGTACTGGCCAGAGCCGGGCCGGCAGCAGTACGGCCTCATGGAGGTGGAGTTTGTGTCGGGCTCCGTGGATGAAGACTTGGTGGCCCGTGTCTTCCGGGTGCAGAACATCTCTCGGGTGAGTGACCTGGGCGCCCTATGGTGAGAACCTGGGTGGTGGCTGGTGGGCAACCTCACGAGACCCCCTTGAGGTCACCCCAGGGCTCATGTTCCCTCCCCCCCGCCCTTGGCTGGCGCTTGTGCCCTCAGCTGCAGGAGGGGCACCTGCTGGTGCGGCATTTCCAGTTCCTGCGCTGGTCTGCGTACCGGGACACGCCTGACTCCAAGAAGGCCTTCCTGCACCTGCTGGCTGAGGTGGACAAGTGGCAGGCGGAGAGTGGGGACGGGCGCACTGTTGTGCACTGCCTGTGAGTGTGGGCCCTGCTGGCGTGGGGGAGGGGCCGGGAGACACGGGGCTGAGGGGGGAACCCAGGCTGAGAGAAGGCCTCAAGGCTGCCACTAAAACCCCCAGGGCTTCCGGATGGCCCCATCTTCCCTGGAGGAACCCAGTCTGTTTCCAGGGTGTGGACTCAACCCTGGGCAACTGCCCAGCACCCTCTGTGTGATGTCTGACTTTGCCAATTTAATTAGAGTCCTGTCAGAATTGTTTACTCTGTGAGACAGTAGCACTCTTTAAGCCAAAAGAATTCCAGTCTTTGTTCGTGCATGCACGCATGCAACTTTTGTCATTCGTCCCTTCACATGCCCTGTTCATAAATTCATGTATTCACTCCTGTCTGGATGCAGTCGCTCCTTTGACCCCCACTTTCTCATGCTCTCAGTGCTTACCGACCCTTCCAGTGCCAGCCTAGGCATTCCGGGGACAGGGATAGGGAGCTGAGTTAGGCAGGGCCTGGCCCTCAGAGGCCTTTGGTTCTAGTGGGAGAGACCCCTCAAATGGGGGCTGAGGGCCTAGCCCATCCCCCATCTCCCCAGGGGAACCCCACATCCCGATGTTGCAGGGAACAGAGGAGGGAAAGGAACAGGGGATAGGAAGCGTCTCTGTGTGTTTGGCTGCTGGTTTGCCTTGAAGTGTGGGTGTGTACGTGTGTGTTTTCACCATGTGTCTGTGCTGCTGGGGGTGACTGGTGCTCACAATGTTCATTTTACATCCTGCTCTCTGGGGTTTGCTTGCTGCTCTGCTGCCCTCCTCTGTCTCCGTCTTCGTCTCCGTGCTGCCCTCCTCTGTCTCCGTCTTCGTCTCCGTGGCTTCCTTTCCCTCAGAACCTGCTGTCTTTCTCCTGGAGGCTGCCTCCCTAGTTACCTACAGGCTTTGGATGCCAGTCTTAGCGTCTGAGCTCCCAGACCCCACCCTCCTGGGTTCCCTAAGCCCCGCCCTTCTGAGCTCCCAGACCCCTCCCTCCTGGGGTTCCCTAAGCCCCGCCCCTTGCCTTTCGGGGGTTCCCTGGCCCCTCCCTTCTGGGATACCCTGGTTCCGCCCCTCTTCTCTGGGCTC
The DNA here is from genome assembly GCF_009762305.2 of Zalophus californianus. Lineage (NCBI taxonomy): Eukaryota > Metazoa > Chordata > Mammalia > Carnivora > Otariidae > Zalophus > Zalophus californianus. The sequence continues at coordinate 22,015,228 of NC_045598.1, forward strand.
CCAGGCGCTGACCCTCCTCTCTTTTGGTTCCCTGGTCCTGCCAGTCACTTTGGTGTTCTGGCCCCAGGCCTCCCCCTCTTGAGCCCCACCCCAAACCCTCTGTGTCTCATTTAGAAATGGGGGCGGCCGCAGTGGCACTTTCTGCGCCTGTGCCACAGTCCTGGAGATGATCCGCTGTCACAACCTGGTGGATGTTTTCTTTGCTGCCAAAACGCTTAGGAACTACAAGCCCAATATGGTGGAAACCCTGGTGAGAGGCCCTGTCCCTCTGCCCAACCACTTCCAACTTCCCAGTGCATGCCCGGCCAGGTCCCTTCACACCACTGTCCTCTACCTGGTTCCTCCCATTGGGCTTTGGGTTCTGATCCGGTGGTGCCAAGACAGTTAAACCCATTTGTCCCTTCCCCCCAAAGATGGGCCAGGGCTCATGCTTGCCCTCTGGCTCCTCATTCTCCCCTTCCCCAGTACCAGAGAGGGACCAGGCTCATGATTCCTCTCTCTCTCTCCCCAGGATCAGTACCACTTTTGCTATGATGTGGCGCTGGAGTACCTGGAGGGTCTGGAGTCAAGATAGCGGGGCCCCTGGCCTGGGGCACGCATTGTGCACTCAGGGCCAGGCCCAGCGCGGACGAGGAAGACCTGGGCCCTGACTCTGCTCCACTACAGCTCCTGCGGGGAAAGCACTAGAGTGGGCCCTGGGCCATCTTGGTGCCCCCCCCGCTGTGGGCAGGGCCTCTCATCGTGTCCGATGATGGGCAAGCTGTGGGCCACAGAGGAGCTTAGCGGCTGCAGCCCAGCCCCCCTCCACAGGGTCCTGCAAGTCTGCACTGTGAGTCTGGCACTGCCTGGTGGAGTGACAGGGGCTCAGGGCTACCAGCTTGGGAGGACCCAGGCTCAAGCTCCTTGACTCCAGGCTCAAGCCCCAGACTCTGTCCCAGCCCTTGGCAGAGATGAGTGAGCCCCTGCAGAGCCTCTGGCTGGCCAAGGTTTCCACCCAGCGTGGCTTCCTCTTGATACAGATAGAGGGTGCATTGGGGCTTGGCATCTGGAATCCCACCTGGCCTGGCCCCTGAGGGTCCTGGGGAGACTGGGCACATCAGACTGGTCCTCCCCAGAGGGGACTATGGTCCCCTCCTCCACCCTGCTGCCCCCTCCCCCCCCCAGGCCCGGGGATATTTTGCTTATGGTCCCTCCCACTATTACTTCTTTGATGTGTGCTCTGAGCTTCCTTGAACCCGGATCTGCCCTTCCCTTGCCCTGTTCTCCGTGGGGGCCCCTTCCCTGCCTGACCCAATGTCTGCAGAATGAAGGTACCTCAGCCCTTCTTCCTGTACCTTTCAGGCCTCACTGGTGGGTCCTGCTCAGCCTAGGCCAGTGACAATCTGCAAGGTTGAACAATAGCCCTTGGGGTTGAGGTCTCTGTGGCTCCTGGTCAGGCTGCCCCCTGGGGACAGGACCTTACTAGATCGGGGTGCTTGCAACTTCTACAGTTCAGAGGAAGAACATGTATTTTAGGTTGGAGGAACAATTCTTTTCTGTTAATTTTATGATTTTTTTGATGGGTGGGTGGGAAAATCTCTTTAAAATGGGGCAGGCCACACCCCCATTCCGTGCCTCAATTTCCCCATCTGTAAACTGTAGATATGACTACTGACCTACCTCACAGGGGGCTGTGGGGAGGCATAAGCTGATGTTTGTAAAGCGCTTTGTAAATAAATGTGCTCTCTGAATGCCACAGAGCAGCCTTGTGTGTGTGTGACCAGCCTGAGTGGGGCCTGCTCGCCTGCCCCCAGGTTCCTAGTGCAGTGGGAGGGCTCTGGGCTGGGAGGCGGAGGCCGGGGTCCAGTTAGGCCTTGGTTTTTCCATTCATAAAATGGTCAGGTATGGACCAGAGCATCGTTCAGGGGCCTTCTTGCAGGGGCAGGTTCTAGAGAACTCTGTCTGTTGCTGCCTCCACCCAGGCCTCTGAGGCAGCTTCTCAGGTAGTGGGCTTCATCCTGAGACCCCTAAAGGTCCACAGAGTTGCCTCTCACCCCTCAGGGGCCTGGATCTGGGTTGAGCTCTTTTGGGGACAGCATGGGAGGCTCAGGCTTTGGGATCAGGTGGATGGGCCTCACCAGCTGTGAGACCCTGGGTAAGTCAGCTCCCTCTCTGTAAAATGGAGTAAGACCCTGGTAGGATCAGAAGAGGACATGATTTAAGTGTCTTGCATGGTAGCAGGCATGCTGAAAGGGCGCTGTTTACAAACACACAACAGAGACACACCCTGTCTATGATGGTCATCCCAGCCATTCCCAGCCTCGGGCTTCTGCTAGGGGTGGAGTGGAGGAGCGGGCTAGCTGGTAGGGATCCTAGTCACTCCTGGCTCTGTCATAAACTTGTGTCATCTTGGGCAAGACAAATCGTGTTTCTGGGCCTCCGTTTCTTCATATGGAAACTGGCTCCTTGCTGTACTGATTCTGTTCTCACACTGGCTGACTCCTGTGCCACAGTTTCTCCATTGGCAAGAGAATACAACCCATTCCAATGACTTAGGATCTAACATCTTTTAATCTGAATTAAGAATTTATTATGATCCCACTTATCTAGGATATATGAGCGCCCCCCCCCCCCCCCCGCCACACACACTCAGTCTGAATTGACTACTAAGCCTCACCTAATGGTCACAAGTGTATGTGAGATCCTGGCCAAGCAATAGAATGTGACTTCCTTTGACCAGTAGAAGATGGCAGAAGTGATGTCAAGTGAGTTCTGGATCTTAAGCCTCAAGGGGCAATGCAGCTTTTGCTTTTGTCCTCTTGGAACTCTGCCATGTAATGAAGCCTATCTAGCCTGCTGGAAGATTTGAGGGCCCATGGAAGAACCAGAAGAACACAACCCATGAAAGGCCAATACCAACTACCAGACCTGTGAATGGGGCCATCTTGGGCCTTCCAGCCTGGCAGGCCTCTCAGGTGAGTATAGCCGCATGATTGAGCTTAGCAGAAGCTGCCCAACCAACCCCAGAACTAGAAGAGATAATAAATTGTTCTTTTTTTTAAGCCAAAGTTTTAGGATTGTTTGTTATGCAGCAAAAGCTAGCTGATACATGTATGTTCTGGGCCATGTGGTTGCAGCTCTACTCTTTGACCCATTGAGTACTGAGATCCTAAAGGGTGGGAAGTGTTTCTGCATTCATCCTATTGTATGCATTGCCCAGCCAAGGGCTTGTCTTTGTAGCCGGTGCTCTAGAAATGTTGGCATGAGAGAGGGAAGGATGGAGAGAGTGTGGGTCTGTTTGATCATTGGCCTTACATGGCTTTTCAGAGGAACTGGGAAGGCAGGCCGTGTATTAGGAGGAAGGCCAGCTCCAGAATGAACCAAGGTCCCACCCCCAGCTCTGCATAGCCCCCAGCTGGTGACCTTGCACCTGTTCAGAACCACCCCTGGCTCAATTTCCTAATCTAGAAAATCAACATAACGATACCTACTTGCAGGAAGTCTAGAGATAAAATGTTTAAAAGAACTAGAATAGTCCATGGTGATCTGACTGGCCCTCAGTCCATGCCATCACATGATACTGAAGTCCCCAGCTAATAAACATGGCCTGCATGACCTTTCATTCAACACCCTTACCTCCTTCTTAATCCATACAACGGCTCTTTGAAGTAGGGATACTGCCCCTTCATTCCGGGGACAAGGAAACAGAGGCCTGGGAAGGCACTGCACTCACTCAGGGTCACAGCCATTGTACGGCTGAGCTGGGGCTCCAGCTTGACCCCACTTTAGGCTGACCCCAAAGCCTGGGCCTCTCACTGCTCTGCTCCATGGCCGGTCTGGGTGGTGGTGAAGGCCGGAGGGTCCCTTGGTGCAAAACCAAATGAATGACCTGTGGCCGGGGCACTGATTTTCAAATCTGAAATGTGTCATTGGGGGTGGCCTCTCGCACAAGGCAGCCAGTGGCACGAGAAGACGGATGGCCCAGCCTGGCTCTGCGTGGGGCCAAGGGCCTTGCACGTGTGGGGTAGAAGCCCCCACCCACCAGATCCCTGCAAAAAGGGTTTCTAGAAGTGCAGACCGGCCGGCTGTCTCCTCGGGCCGGAAGCTGAATTTGCTTCTTGTGTCATCATAAATCGGGCCGTCAGAGCCGAGGCCATTAGTGCTTCTCACGACCTCTGCGGCCGCCCCTGATTGGGAGGGGCTGCATGGCCTGGGCACCGGGGAGACCGAGCCACGGTCTGATGGCTATGAGAGCCGCCTGCACGGCCCTCACTGACTGCGGCCCGTCTCGGGGCCCCGCCCACCTCCCCTGGCTGGCCTCGGATGGCCGGGAGCCCAGCAGACACGGCGGGGCCGAGGGCCTGGCCGGAGTCCTGGTGTCCGTGCCGGGGCAGAAGCTGCTTTGCCATGCGGCGCAGACGGCAGCGAGTCTGGCGTCCGCGGCCTGGGCCCGAGGACCTCCTCCTCGCGGGGCGCGGAGGCCGTCCTCACCTTCCGCGGGCCTCCGTGCCTCATCTGAGCCGTGGGAGGAGAAAAAGCCATGGGCCGTGGTGCTCCCAGGGCCAGGGAGGCCGGGAGATGTGGACGGGGGGCAGGGAGCCACGGTTTCCACAGGTGTGGGCCGGGCTACACCCCGGGGGTGGAGGACAAGGGCTGTGGACGGGGTGGGGTCGCAGAGCGCGGCTTTATGTGGCGCTCACCAGGCCCGGGGCACGTGGCCAAGAGCTCCGTGTGGATTGTCACGGCTCAGCTTCCAACGAAGCCGGTGAGGTAGGTACTGTCATCCCCATTTTACAGATGGAGAGATCGAGGCTCAGGGAGCCTGTGACCTGCCCAAAGTCACAGAGCCACCAGGTGTCACACAAACTGCGGTAGCCACAGCGACCATTTGGAACGAGTAAGCCAGATCACTCAGCCTCCAGTGACCTACTGCTCTGTGAGTAAAGGCTGAGCGCCTGGCTGTGACCTCGAGGCCCTGCCCGACGTGGCCTCGGCCCTGCCTCTGCCCGCGTCCCTCCTGCCCGCTCTTTGCTCGCTCTGGCCTCATTTCTTCTCATCCACCCGAGCTCTTTGTCTGGATGCCCTTCGCCACTCTCTGCTCGGCTGGTCCTTCTGGGTGTCCAGGTCCAGCTCAGACCGCGCGTCCTCGAGAGGCCCTCCTTGAATGCACTGAGGTGGCCTCCCACCCCACTGTCCCTGTCACACTCAGGGCCCTGCCCCGTGTAGGCCCCTGGTGGCCTTCTTGTGTGGGTGACTAGCTGGCTCTTCGTGGGTTGGTCATTCACCACCCTGACAAATCCGAACCTGAGCCACATCAGCTACTTTCATTTTATCTTGTGTGTGAATCAGTCTGCCTTCCTCACACTAAGCCTGGCTCAACCACTGAGAGGTGCAGACTGGCTTGTGGAGGCCGTCAAACAGCCTCCCAGGCTTAGGGGCAGACACCTAGTAGGTCTGCAGAAAATGCTGTTGAACGAGTGTTTAAGCATCTGTTGAATCTGCAGATGGTGGGCCTGGCCTGAGTCAGCAGGAGCCACTGAGTTGAGAAAGCCTCTTGGAGAAAAATGAAATGCATTTCAGCTCACTTCCTACTTATTCCCAGAGGTGGGAAGAGGGAACCTGCCCAGGAATTTTATTTTCTGTTCATTTGAAAGCCGAACAATGGGGCTTTCTCGAGCTGTGTGTATTTTATGTGATTGCATTCTCTTTCTGAAGACAGCTGAGGGCAGATTTCTCTCTCCAGGGCTCCAGTCCCTGCCTGCTCCCCTCCCCCCAGGACACGCAGAGAAGCCTCTGCTCCTCTAGCTGCTTTCCTTAACAAACGCTTTGCTCCCTTGCCTTGCCCCCATGGTGAGTACTGATTTATTGTCTCTGAGCTCCAAATGCGCCCTTCTTTGCCCTGCTTTGTGATACTGGAGCTGGACCCTGTAAACAGTTGTCTTTTGTCAGCTGGAGCAATGCTAGACTTTGTCAGTAGAGGGTGCTAGAGGGACACTGTAAGATGATTACTTGCCTTCCAAGTTCTGGTCCTCCTTCCTTAAAAAAAAAAAAAAAAAAAAAAAACAGAAACCAAAAAATACTCAGCATAGGAGCCAAGACCTTAGTGGCCCTTGTGGCCCAGCTCCGGATGTACCCTCAGGCCCCACTCTCCATTTCTATAGACCAGTGCTAGTCCACACACTCTGGCAAGTTTCTTAGCTACTTAGAGGCTGAATGTTCTTGTGGTCACCACTCCCTCACTAAAAAGGTCTGAATGTCAGTCTTGGGGGAGACCTTCTCCTCAGCCTTTAGTTCATTTGTTATTCACGCTCCCTCAGCCTAGTCATAGCTGCTTCCCTCCTCCCCCTCCCAGAACATTCTTTCTTCTGGATGCTTCTTTCTTGCAGCTTTGGGGGTCCCTTAGATTTTACTTAACTACCTATTGCTAGTTAACAATTATTTCTGTTAAAACTTCCATGTGGAAGTTATGGGTTATGAATTCTGTCTCCTGACGGGGTCATAATTGATATAGAATTTGAAGTAGGGGTAGTCCCAGGAAGCAGACTCTCAAAGGTAGGATTTTGCTTGGTTTGGTCGTGCCCTTGGCCTTGAGCACGGTGCTGAGCTCCTTGTCAGTTGGACGTGGGATGCTAGTAATCCACGGCATAGTGGCATCATAATTATATTATCACCTGCGATGGGTTTTGGTGGAATGCCAACTGAAGCAAGTGTCTTGGGAGCCCAGGTGACTACTGCACCTGACCATCACATCATTAATTATGACTGCAAGGACTGTGGCGGGGGATGGATTCTTGAATGTACTGGAGCACTTACTAGAAAGAAAATGATAAGTTTGGGTCATTTAATTCTTAGCTCAAATCATGGTTTGAGAACCACAGAACTTCCATGGCATCCTTGAAAGAATCTCTTATTTCATGTAGCCACAGGTCTGATATTGCTGAAAATCAAACATAAATTTTAAAGGTGTGGGTCACAGAATTTAAACATCAGTTAAGTTTACAGCATCACCAATCTGTTCACATGAGAGTTTGGGCACAAATTAGGAAAGAATGGGATCCTGAAACTTGAGATAGAGACATCTGGTTGGACTCAGATGAAATGGAGAATCACTCTGAACCTCCTTTTATCAGTGGAAAGAATTTTCCCTCTTGTATCTGAGGAGACTAGTTTTCTTTTGTTTGAAAACCCTGTGATAACTTTCCATGGGGCAGATGCCTTGAAGGAGATGAACATTCTCCTCAAGACATGCCACAAGCACCCTTTGTTGCTGTTAGATCCATAACAAAGGTCAAATCTTAACATGTTCCAAGAGGTCAGGTATGCACTATGATCCAGGAGGAGATAGTTTATGCAATAGAAGAATGGCAAGATTTTTGCTAATGGCAAGATTTGACATAATATTGGGAATATATATGGAAGTTGATTCTAAGGGTGGAACATAATACTAAATCATTTTGAATTCATGGATGTGGATTTGGGATTTAATGTGTTAGATTGTGCACCTGAAGGTGGATCCAACAGTTTACTTGGTTGGTTGACTGAAACTTGGATCTGAAGGTGGCTTTTGTTTAATGAATGGAGATATCTGCCAGAGCTTCTGTGGAATAATGTGGAAGGAACCCAAAGGCTTAAGCATAGTGTATGTTGGAGTGGATTTATCATGTGTGACCTGCACAGCCACCCCCAAACTATGTTCCATGAAAATTCCCAGAAGACACTTTCCTAACTAAGGTATTGAGAAATATATTAGAGAGATGAGAACCTACATCCTTAACATATTCTGTAAATGTCCAGCTTTGTAGCCCAGGTATTGTCAGCAGCATGTTGTTATTAAGATGGGCTCCCTGATTTTACGGGGATGATAGGATCCTGGAGTGGTAGAGGCTAAGTGTCAGTACTCAGTAGCCAAAGACAAGAAGAATGCATTTATCATGAAGGGCAGCAGGGATGTACTAGCAATCAGAATGCCTTGGCCCATAAGGATCTTTAGTGGTGACTAATTGATCAGTGTGTTTCTAGGAAGGAAATAGATGGGTAGCCTACTAGAGTATTGCTTGATATATATAGCAGAAAAACCAACCCACCAACCCACCAACCCACCAACCCACCAACCAACCAACCAAACTCTGGGACTGGTGGTCAAGACCTGAGTTGAATCACCATGTTGGAGAGTTGTGGCCTCTCTTCAGTTTCCAAATCTAAGCCAATTCTCAGATCAGAGCCTCTTGATTGAAGAGGAGGCCAGGCCCCCTGAAGATGTTTCCTGCAGCAGTGCTATAAGTATGTACCACAAATTCTTCTTCCAAGCCTTCACTGAAAGGACCCATGGCTATTTACTAGAGTGACCGCACTTGGGAAAAGAAGGTACCCAGGCCTTTGGAGATTACTAGACACTGCTCTGAATTTATGATACTTCTTGGAGGTGCAAAATAACACTGTGGCCTACCAGTCAAAGTGATGACTTAGGTATTCAGGTGATAGATATTTAGACCAAGTGTATGCAGTGGGTCATTCCCCCCTAGTTTCTGAACACATAATTGAAATAGACATACTTGGCAACCTGAAGAATTCCCACTTGGCATCTCTGGCTCATGAAGTGAAGACAATTATGGAAGGAAGCACTAAATGGAGGTTCCTGAAACTTCTTCTGTCTACCATGATAGTAAACCAGAAGCACTTCCCTATCTGTGGGGACATTTCAGATATTGATGAAGGCTGCAATATCCAGAAGTGATGATCCCTATCCCATTCTCATTTAGCTTGCCTCTTCGGCCTGTGCAGAGGTTGGATGGGCTTTGGGGAATGGCTAGATTACCATAAGTCTCATGTGGTGGTGACTCCAGTTGCAGTTGCTGTCCCAGATATGGTGTCCTTTGTGAAGCAACTTAGTATAGCACTTGGTATGTGGCCATTGACCTAGCTACTGCCATTTCCTCCACACCAACTGAGAAGGATCACCAAAAACAGTTTACCTGGAAGGACTAAAAGTATACCAACAGAGTCTTGATTCAGAGCTAAATCCATTCTCTTCCTTTCTGCCATTATATAGTCCACAGATAATGTGATCATCTTGACATTCACACTGGTGTACTCCACTGATGACAAGCTGATTGCATCTGATCAATAGGAAGTTGCAACTACAACACATGTGAACAAGGAAGTGGGAAATACATCCCAGAAAATCTCAGAGATCTCAGTGAAGTTTCTGAGGGTTCAAAGGTATGGAATGTGTTGAGATATCCCCTCCAAGGTGAAAGTCAAGTTGTTGTACCTTATATTACCTACCTTGATAAAAGAAGGACAACACTTGGTAGGCTTTTTGGATTTTGGAAGAAACTTCGCATTTGTGTGTGCTACTTTGACCCATTGGCAAAATCCCCATAAGACTGTCAATTTTGAGTGGGGACCATAGCACAAGAAGTCTCTGCAGCAAATAAAGGCTTCAGTATACTCCTTCTACCACTTGGTCCTTATAATCCAGTAGATCCAATGATTCTCAAAGGTTTCATAGCAAATAGGATTGTTGTATAGAGTCTCAGACAAGATCCCAAAGGGGTACCACAGTGGAGACCTCTAGGATTTTAGAGTAAATATATTCCTTCTTATGCAGATAATGCTTCCTCCCCCCCCCCACCCTCCGAGAAATAGCTTCTAGCTTGCTACTGGACTATGGTAGAGACTGAATGCCTAACTATAGGACACCAGGTACCATGCAGCCTGAGATTTTCACTTAGGAGTCCCTTGACACCACTAGCCATAAATTTAGCTTTGTGCAGCAACAGTCTATCATCAGGTGGGAGTGGTATAAAAGAAACCACGCTTGGGCAAGTCTGGAAGGTATGAGTAAATTGTATGAGCCAGTGATTCACACTACTGCTTCACTGCCTTCTATTTCTCAAATCATGCATATGGCTTCATGAAGAGTTCCTTATGACCAGGTGACTGAGGAATAAAAACTCAAGCCTGGTTTACAGATGGTGCTCCATGATATGCTAGTACTACCCAAAACAGAAGACTGCAGCATTACAACCCCATCAGGGGTGACCCTGAAGGACAATGGTAAAGAAAAATCTTTTCAGTGGGCAAAACTTTAAAGCAGTATATTTGGTTGTCCATTTTGGAATTAGAAATGGCCAGAAGTGTGGATCAATGCTTATTTATGAGCAGTTATTAATGGGATGGTTTGGCTAGATTGTTAGAGACTTGAAGTAAATATAATTAGAAGACTGGTGACAAGGAATTCTGGGGAAAGGTATGTGGATGGACTCTTCAGAATGGGCATAGACTGTGAAGATTTGTGTTCCATGTGAATGTGCACTAAAGGGAATCAACTGCAGTGCAGGCTTTGAATAATCAGGTGAACAATATGACATGCTTTGTGGTTATGAGTTAGCCTCTTTACTCAGCTGTCCCTGTGTTTACCCAATGGGTTCATGGATAAAGTGGCCATAGTGGCAAAGATGGAGGATATTCATAGGCTCAGTAACATGAATTTCTCCTTACCAAGAGCTTTCTTCACCGCTGGGTGCTCAATCTTCCAACAGAAAAGATCAACATGAGTGTACAATATGGTTACATTCCCTGGATGGACCAGACATCTATCTAGTGGCAGGTTGATTTTATTGTACCTTTTCCATCATGTAGGGGACAGAGATTCTTCCTTTATGGGATAGAATCATCTTCTGAGTATGGATTAGCTATTACTACCTGTAATGCTTTTGTCCATACCACCATCTGTGTATTTACAGGATGCCTCACCCACCATTATGATATTCTACCCAGAATAGTCTCTTCTCAAGGAACTAATTTCATAACAAAACAAGTGCAGCAGTGGGCTCATTGCTATGGAATTAACTGTTTTTTGTTTTTTTTTTTTAACCACATAACTCATTATCTGAAAATGGATGGCTATTTTAAGGTGGAAAGGCTTATTGTGCCAGTTGGAAGACAAACCCATATATTAGTAATATATGCTTTGAGTCAGACACCATTGTATAGTGCTGTTTCCCTCATTATTAGAATACATGGGTCTAGTAATCAAGGTGTGGAAATGGGAGTGGCTCTGTGTCAGTCAAGGTCCAATCAGGAGACAGAAACCACATCAAATCAAATAGAGGGGAATAAAAGAGAACTCTCAAACATACCGCTAATTGAAGGAGAGTATGAAAGAAATGAAACATGTAAGGGAGGCGGGGACCCTCCCACCTGACTGAGCTATAGAACATTGGAGAGCGTGTGGGTGCAGCCTATTGGCTGGCAGAAAAGTTCACTAGGTTGTTCAGGCCAGAGATGGTCAAGGTTAGTGGGCAGAGAACTGCTGAGGAGCTGATTAAATTCAGAAGATGCTCATGGGGGTTGCTGTTGAACTTTCTGGGAAGCCAGCTGGAGTACTGGCTTCAAGAACTTTCTCACCGAGTTGAGGGGAGGGCAGGGAATAGGGGACATCATGGAAAAGATGCTTGGAAGTGAGCCAGGGTTCCCAACAATCTTGCCTTTGGGAAGCTAGCTGTGGGGATACTGCTGATATCACTAGGAATGTGCTCCACTGAGTGCCCTACAAACACCTAGTGCTGCAGGAGCCAGAAGCAAAGTATGCTGGAATCAGCTAGAGTGTCCACCAGTGCCACCTACTGACAAAGATTAACATCATGCTTGCAAGGGAAAAAAGTTCTGGTACCACAAGCGTGGACTTGGAGCTGAGAAGCAAGAGATGACACCTGGCACAAGCCCCTCTCACTATTGTTCTTAATCACCCACTTGCAGAATTTCTGCTTCTTGTCTCAGCAAATTTGAGCTCTGCTGGCATGGAAACCTTTGTTCCCAAGGGGGAGCATATGAGAGGACACAGTGATGGTTCCAATGAATGGAAGGATGAGACTACCATCTAGTCATTTAAGGCCCTTGTGTCACTGGACAAACATTGAAGCTATAAAAAGGGTTACTCTACTGGATGGAATGACTGATTGTGATTGCCCAGAGGACTTCATCTGGAACTTAGGATTCTCTGGGACACCTCTTAGTTCTTCCATATCCAATTGTAAAGGCTAGTGGAAAACTTTAGCAACCCAGCAAAGCAGGATAGTTGATGACTCATGTGATTCAGGAGTAAAGGTTTGGCTCACTCATCCTGGTAAAAAAAAAAAAAAACCCAACTAGCTGAGGCTCTGGCTGAGGGTGGGGGAAATGTGGAATGGGGAGTGGAAGAAGGAAACCACAGATAGAAATAATGGCTTTGTGACCAATTACAAAAGTGAGGACTATTGTAGGTTTGCATATTTTCTCTGTTATGTTCTTTAATTTATATTTATATGTTGACCATTTTCTTCTCTCTCCTTTCCATTTTTATTTATATACAGGTTATTCGAGGTTAACTTTATAAACAAGATAGCCTGACTGTACTGAATTTGAGGAGTCATTCACATAGCCAGCGATGGATACAATGATGTTGGAACTATGTATCTCATTTTGAGGCAAGTGCAAGAGCTTCTTTATTTGTACAAAGGACAACTGTGTCTTGTTGGGTGGAAACAGAGTTGCTGTGTTGCGAATGGAAGTTCAAAAGTGTGTAGAAGGTGTATGTGGAAGCTGATTAGCCAAAGGCAGGGACTGTGGCAACTATCACTTTATTGTCTCTCAGCTCTGAGTCTACCCTTCTTTGCCCTGCTTAGTGATACTGGAGCTGGACCCTACAAACATTTCTTCTTCACCAGCTGGTGCAATGTTAATATCTGTCAACAGAGGGCACTGGAGGGATACTGCAAGGTGACAGGATTGGAAGGCACATTTCTTTCTGGTGTTGGACCTCCTATTTTCTTTTATTCGGTGTGGGAGCTGTCCAGCGACATTCAGCCTAGCAGCCGTCAGGGACCAGCTCCACTGTACCCTCCTCAGGCTATGCTCTCCTCACCTAGCAGGCATTCTTACAGACCAGCTTCAGCCACCACCTCAGGCACGGCTAGGGGTTGTAAGTTTCCCCTACATTTGCTAATCCTGTGTTTTTTAGAGTCCTCTTTTACTCCCTTTAGTAATTAACCCCCTTTTATTAATGATCACTTCTTTACATTAAGTTTTCCACGTTCAACTTACTGGTGTGCTCTCTGTTTCCTGAATGGACCCTGACTTAGTACTCTCCATCCTGATGTCTGGTCTCCTTTATAGCCTCCATCTCTGTCCTTGGAAGATTTGGTCTCCCTCTTGTTCTTCTCATCTTGACCTTTCTCTTCACCTCTGCTCTTTCAGATCCATCTTGGGAACAGTCCAGTTACTGTCCAAAGACAAGGATGTGGCTCCTCTCAGAGTGTCTTGCAAAAAGGTGGGATTTCACAAAGCTTGTAGAGTGGAAAGAGCCTGCACCTTGGGAGCAGGGTGCCTGGATTGTAGACCCAGCTCAGCCACTGATCCATGTATTTTACAGGTGGGAAAATGGAAGAGAAGTTGTGATAAATAACTACTCACATCCAAGCTGCTCTAATCAGCTGTCAAAGGTCCCCTCTGCCTTAGTTCTCATTCTTTTATGTGATGTTCATGAGACCCCTTTTTCTCCTGGGTTGGCTAGATAGGTCTACTTCTTACAATTATTCCAATTAATACAGTGGTTCTCAACCTGGAGCAGTTTTGCTTCTCTGGGCTCATTCAGGTTGTCATAATGGGTGTGTCTGTGTGCTACTGGCATTTAGTGGGTAGAGGCCAGGGATGCTGCTGAATATCCTATACTGCACAGGACAGCTCCCCCAATAGGGAATTATCTGGCTCCAGATATCAGCAGTACTGAGGTTGAGCAGTCCTGAATTGATAGGTTTAGAGAAGGGAAGTGACTTGCCCAGGGTTACACAGAAAGTGAGCAGCAGAGCTTGGATGACAGCCCAGGTCCCTTAACTCTGATCTGGGGTCTTTTCAACTCTTACACTCATTCATTCTTCTCCCTGGTGCAAGGGTAGGAAAAGAGAGAGGAAACCAATGAGGCTTCCTGTCCCCAGAAATAGTGTGCCTGCAGGCGGATGGCATTCTCCTCTTGCCACCCCTGCCCTGCCAAACCCCAGCCATTTCCCAATGCAACCATCTGCTTTCTCAACTCCTGCTCTGAGCTGCTGGGAAGCTGTTGAGAACACCGCGCTCAGTGAGTCCTGACAACACTGCCAAGGAGTAAGTGCCAACGTAAGCTGGCTTCACCATCGTCCATCCTTCCTCTGACCTTCCCACAGTCTGCTCCCTTTCTCCTCACCTTCAAGGACTATTCAAGTCCTCCACCCTCCCCAAGCCCTCTCCCACCAACCATCAACTCCTTCGCTCTCAATAGGTAACTGACTCCCCTGAGTACTCCCTTTTCTCCTACAGTTAAACCTATTGTCAACCAGCTCAGGAACAGAATTCTTCTCTCCTGGTGGAAAGCCAATTTCTTCCTCTCCTCTGGATCCATTTCTTTCTGCCTGTGCAGGGGGCTGTCCCTAACGAGTACCCTTGCTCCCTTTCTCTCTCTCAATCTCTCTTCCACTTGTCAGCTCCTCCAACTCTACCACCTAAGCTTTCCCTGCATAAAGACTGCTCAAATCTCCCCCCTAATTAATTCTAAAATAAATTCTTTTCTCAAAATCCTTGGGCCCTTTGAGCCACTTTCCTTTCTTTCCCTGTCATCCATACACTGTTCCAGCCGCCTGGATTAGCCACTCCCCATGCCCACTCCAGCTAGAAAACTCCTACTCACTTTTCAACCCAGCTCAAATGTCAGCTTTTCTAAGATGCCACAGCAGATGCTTTAATGTCCTACCCCATCTGCCCTCAACTTTCTGAGTTTTCCTATAACTACAGACAACTCGGGGCATGCTGACAGCTCCCCGCCCCCCAAATGCCTGCATTTCTTTTCTTCTTTCTCTAGCATCTGGAGAACTTGCTTTTCTGTGTGACCATGTGTGTAGTAGGTCCCACCTAGAAGTACAGGGGACAGGAGGAGTTAATGCCCTGAATCAGGGGATAAATGCCCTTTTCCCTCATCCAGGAGGATGGTTCTGAATCATCTTCCACATGGTCCTCAGAGCATCCCCGGCAGGACTGAGTCCCAGTTGCCCATTGCTGTGACTCACTCATTGATCCATGTATTGTTGGCTTTTCTCTCTCCCCCGCTCAGTCTCTCTAGGCCCTCACCTGGGCTCACCTCCCAAATAAACTATAGGCACTAGAGCACTCGTCTCGGGGTCTGCTTTTGGGCACCCACCCTCAGGTGCATGCCTGCCCTACCTGTTCTACACCTGTCCCACCTGCCCCACACCTGCCCTACCTGCCCCACACCTGCCCCACCTGCCCCACACCTGCCCCACCTGCCCCACACCTGCCCCACTTGCCCCACACCTGCCCCACACCTGCCCCACTTGCCCCACACCTTTCCCAAGTACCTCACACCTGTCCCACCTGCCCCACACCTGCCCCACACCTGCCCCACTTGCCCCACACCTTTCCCAAGTACCTCACACCTGTCCCACCTGCCCCACACCTGCCCCACACCTGCCCCACTTGCCCCACACCTGCCCCACACCTGCCCCACTTGCCCCACACCTTTCCCAAGTACCTCACACCTGTCCCACCTGCCCCACACCTGCCCCACACCTGCCCCACACCTGCCAAGCGGGAGTTCATGCTCCTTCCTCCTGCCCCCTGGTGTCTATTATTGTAATTGAGGCAGAGTCTGTCTTTTGTGTCAGACTGTGAATCCCTTGAAGGTAAAATCCAGGTCTTATTCACCTCTGTATCCCCTTCACCTGGCACATTCCTCGGCCCATGCCTGGCCAACAAGTGTTTGTTGAGTGAGTGTGTGAGAAAGTGAATGGACGAACAACAGCTATCTCCAGGGCGCCCACACGGGGTGACAGGCCCTGCAGAGCTAGCCATCCCATCAATATGGCCCTCTCAGCCAGGCTCTCCTCTCCCAACAGGGGGCCAATCCCTGCCCCCTCCCCTTACTCCGAGGCCCCTCATCGGCTGTCCTCATCCATTCTGTCCTCCCTAACACAGTGGGCTCCCAGGACCCCTCCTGCCAGGAAAAGTCCCCAGACAGGGAAGTGGGCCTCTCGAGGGGAGATCCCGCCTCCAGTTAAATAAAGGTTACCGGAACCGAGTGAAATCGTGTGACATAATTCAATGCCACCTTCCAGCAGATGTCGCTTTGGAGGGTTAGATTTGTCCCAGCTGGACTCGGGGGCTCATTCAGAAGCACTCGGAGCACCCACCTGCTGCTTCCGATGCGAGCAGCCCCAGGAAATGATAATTTCCACAAATCAACTTATTCAGCCCAAGCGCACAGAACCAAGTTTCCAGCAGGAAGAATTAAAGTCATGGCCGGGGAAGTGAAGCAGTTGGGGTCAAGTCAAGCAGTTGTGTCGACCGCGTCCAGCTTTGAAACCCCTGGGGGAACGGGATGTTCAGGGCGCGTCCAGAACGCCAGCGACGCAAACTCGGCTCCCTGGTTCTGTGAGCGGTTTCACGGACGAGAAAACCAAGGCCTATGGGGGCAAAGGAGGGGCTGCCCAAGGTCACAGAGCCTGAGACTGTGGCGGACCTGGATCAGAATCCGGACAAATCTGCCCCCACCCCTCCAGCTTCTCGGAAGAGCACGCAGGCTGGGAACCGTGCCGAAGCTAAAAACAAAACCAAACAAAAAATAACCCACATCCCAGGCTGACTCACAGGTCACGCCTGCCATTCTGTGTAGGCAGCAGCCTGGGAACAAGGGGCCCTGGGATCGGGGGCTGGTTCTGCCACGCACTTGCTGGTCACTGCTCTCTGGTTTCAGCTTCCTTATCTGTAAATGAGAAGACGAAGGCTCTCTAGAGTCCTTTGGCTTCAAAAATCTCTCTGAGCCTCTTTTCCCATTTAAGAAGCCTAATGCTCTCCTTCTCAGGATTTCCTGAGGGTCACGTGAGGCCCAAAGATACTCCTTGGTACAACAGTGTGGAAATTACCCCACAAACAGCGTTGTCATCACTCACACCTCTGCAGTGAGGTGATGCTCAGGGTTGCCCTGCGTGCACATCTGAGTGAAGGGAAAACCAGTGTGTCATCTCCTAGCCAAGTGACTTTGGAGCCAGGGGAGGGGTCCCGGGTAGGTTTAAGTCTAGAGACCCTGAACTTCTTCCCCAGAAGGGAGAGTGTCTCTGAAGCCATAGCTCCCTTTCAGTCCCAGCAAGTGACATGGAATGTCAGCTCTCGGGCTGCCTGTCCAAGGGGACCTTGGCTGAGCTAGGCTGTGGCTAAGAGCTGAGGGAAGGAATGGGAGAGAGAGGTGATTTACAAGGGGATGGAGAGGGAGAAAAGGAAGAGGAAGACAAAGAAGAGGAGAAGGAACATCTGGAGGGGGATGGCTATCTTCATTCTGTGGTGCACAATGCAAGAAGAAAGTGTGGGCTCTAGAATCAGAAAGACCTGAGAACAAAGGCTAGCTCCACCACTCAGTGCAGGGGGTGGGGAGGGGGACTTTGGGCTAATCATTCAACTGTTCGAAACTTCAGTTTCCACATCTCAAAAATGGGGATGAGAATAGTGTCTCTTTCTTTAGAATAATCTTGTCAAAGTGCTTAGCACCATGCCTGGCCCAGAGTAAGTTCTCTATACAAAGTAGATAAAGTGGCAGCAGAAGCAGGGCAAGTAGCTGTAAATCTGTAAATTAGTGTGTTTTTCAGGGAGGAACTGGAGAATCCCTCCCACTGACTGGATACAGGAAGACAAGAGGGCTTGTTCATGCAGAAGAGTAGGTGGGTTTTTCCAAGGTGAGAGAAGCCTGGAGAGGCATGGAAACTTGGATTACACAAAGGAACGCAGTTAACAAATTTTTATTACGTTGATTATGGTAGAAATTATTCTTATCTGGCTAACAGTAATGTTAGTAAGGACAACAATTCACATGCTGCTGTGGCTAAGTTGATTATATTAATAAGGCATACTTCAGGGGTGCCTGGGTGGCTCAGTTGGTTAAGCATCCTACTCTTGATCTCAGTGCAGGTCTTGATCTCAGGGTCGTGAGTTCAAGCTTCACTTTGAGCTCCACGCTGGGTGTGGGGCCTACTTAAAAAAATAATAAGACAAGCTTCATGTCACTAGATCAATTGTAAAGAAATGTCAATGGAGAACCATGATCAAATGACTGTCATGTATATAAGCAATGGGTGTGATATCAGAGAGATGGGAGAGGGAGTGATGGGGCACTGACTGTGTGCAGCCACCCTGGGGCACTCACTGGGGTTGGCAACTGATATCACATGGGGCACAGCAGGTGAAATAACATCTCCCAAACTCCTCAGTGAGCAAGTGGAGCCCAGACTCCAACCCAGCTGTCTAAAGCTGAAGCTCTGACCAGCCATCAAAATTGGCCAACGCCATGTCTTCAGACTGGACCTTACCAGACCTCTCTGGCCCAGCAGGATTGGGAGACAGAGCAGCCATAAACTGAGGAGTTTCATGACTGGGATGAAGAAATCTTCCCTGCAGCCCTGAGGGGCTGGACAGGAAGTATAACCACGGACCATGTCTGCAAGGCCAGATGGATGGATGAGCCAAGCTATGGGCTTTCCAGCTCTCTGGGATTATGAAATCCTTGCAGGATTTCCTCTCAGTAACCCTCAGGAGGGCACAGCCCCTCCACATGGATGCCAGAGCTTTCTCTTCTTAGCAGATTTGCCCAGGTGGCTATGACCACAGAGCTGTGGGTGGAGATGGAAGAACTTAGGATGCATACATTTTTGAACTGGGATAAAATGCCAGCTTAATATTTGTTCTAGAGTTTCCCTCTTCAGTAATTGAATTATGAGATGATAGCTTTTTAAATATGAGAGATATATTATCACCCACAGAATCTATTGCATGCATAGACACACACACACACACACACACACACACTCTCTCTCTCTCTCTCTCTCACGAAGGGAGGCTTTTTGTTTTAAAGATTGTACTTATTTATTTTTGAGAGAGAGAAAGAGCGCGTACAAGTGGGGGGAGAGGCAGAGGGAGAAGCAGGCTTCCCGCAGAGCAGGGAGCCCAATGAGAGACTCAATCCCAGGATCCCGGGATCATGACCTGAGCTAAAGGCAGATGCTTAACTGACTGAGCCAACCAGGCGCCCACGAAGGGAGGCTTTTGAGGCTGTTTTCCTTCTCCAAGGACTCTGAATGGTTTTTAAGAAGCAGAAAGTCTCAAACTCAAGAAAATGCTTTTTCTGGAATCTGTGAATGTCATACATAGTAATCGTAATCTTGTTCCTCCAGCATCCCTCACTACCCTCTAGCCCTATCTTGCCCTGAGGATTCTGTCTCCTGAACTGAAGAGGAAATAATAAGGAATATTTACTCCTGGCTCTTAGGGGTGCTTAGGGTCTTCTCTGAGCCTACCTCTTTCATACCTTTCCAAGAGATGGAGACAGAATGGAAACATTAAGGTCTGAACTCACCTGTTGAGATGGTTTTATCCTGTTTCAGCACCACGGACAGAGCACCTCCACTCTTGGAGAAGCCTCAAGTTTGATTTTGACAAGTTTAGGAAGGGAAGGAAAAATAAAATAAGATGAAAACAGAGAGGGAGGCAAACCATTAGAGACTCTTAACTCTAGGAAACTGAGGATTGATGGCGGGGAGATGGGTGGGGGGATGGGGTAATTGAGTGATGGGCATTAAGGAAGGCACTTGATGTAATGAGCATGTTATATGTGTTATATGCAACTGATAACTAACTAAATTCTACCCCTGAAACTTATAATATGGTATATGTCAATTAAATTGAATTTAAATAAAAAATTTTTTA
The DNA here is from genome assembly GCF_009762305.2 of Zalophus californianus. Lineage (NCBI taxonomy): Eukaryota > Metazoa > Chordata > Mammalia > Carnivora > Otariidae > Zalophus > Zalophus californianus. The sequence goes on from NC_045598.1 coordinate 22,034,983, forward strand.
AAAAGGAAGGAGAAATGGGGAGCTTCCTGCTAACGGCGTCAGGACATGGGGACACCCAAGTTACCTAAAGATCTGCATCCAGACAGTGCTTCATCTAGACCCTGGCCACAAGTTCACAGGTTCTTTGAATTCTCCAATTTAATATTTCAAATCCATGCATATTTTTTCTTCTATCATATATCTATGATTGTTTCAACATGAAATACAAAATAATGGACATTTTCCATGTTTTTGGAGTAAAATTGGCACAGAGGAAGGATGCTCTATGACTATCATATGGCTTCTTCACTGCTGGGCACACTGCACCCTTTGGGGTGTGTGTGTGTGCGTGTGTGTGTGTGGTGGGGTACACTTCCTACATCTCACACAAGAACTACACACCACATACACACATCCCACACATACATAGGATCCTTTTGAGCCCCTGATTCACTCTTCAGTGCCCTCAGGTTGTAGCATATCTCCATGGGAGAAGGTGAGTCCCTCTGCCTGCCTTCCCTGATCCTGTCTGCAAATGCAGACATGTGTCCTGCACTCTGAGATGCAGCCCATGCCAGCCAGCATGGCAGGGCAGTGGCTTTGCTGTTTTTAAGGAATAAACCTGGGCTGGACCCCATTGATTTATTTTATTCTTTGAGTCTTATGTCCAAGCATGGGCTCTTCATCATTGCTTGTGATGAGCCGACTGAGGACAGCATGACTGTCCAGATCAGCTGCGGTTGGAAAGTAAAGAGTTGAGCTTTGGGGGCATTTTTATTTCTTACCCTGCAGTGTAATTGTGGTTTAGTGAGCCTTCAACAGCACTAGAGATTCTGTGTGAGATGATGCCTCCACCATGCACCCCGAATGCTAAGTCTTTTCCTGCTACTCTAACTTGGGGCTAGGGTCTTCAGGAGGCTCTCTTGGGGTGGACAGAGGAATAGCAGCTGGTCCCTGTCAGCATCACACATGGTCCTGACCATGGGAAGTTAGTGCAGGAAGGTACAGTTCCTGCACTGATCGGTCAACAGCCCCATTGACACTTGTTCTGTCCTCTGTTCTGGGACTCAGGGCTGGCTTGGTCATCACCCCTCCCTGGGGGAGCTCAGTCTAGGGGCTGGTGGATGGATCACCAATGGAAGACCAGAAAGGTGCATGATTCCACTGGGCCTTACAGTCAGACAGGGGGCTGGGTTCGGATAGAACCCAGGACCTCTTATGCTGGGCTGTCCGCCCAGGACTTGCATCCAGGTGTCACGCCAGTGTCAGGAGATGTTTCCTGGGGAAAGACCTTCCCTCATGATAAGAACTGTACATGGAGGCGGAATCCACAGGAAAGGGATTTGGCCAACCCCGCGCCATCCAGGTCCAGGCACCGCTAGCCGCTCCTTTTCCAGTTCCATCCAGTGCTCTCCCCCAGAAATGCCCTGCACCAGTGAGGAACTTTTTACTCAAAAAGAACAACAAATGGGCTGAGCAAATGGGAATTTGCTGGCCCAGCTGAGGACAGCAGGGGTGGGTCTACCGAGACCCCATTTCTCCGACATTCTCGCCTCTCTGCCCTCCTCCCCATGTCACCTTCACCCCTGGCCTCCAACACCTCCCTCCCTGGAGCCAGAAGAAGAGTGCAGGTGTATCTGGGAGCTAGCCACCTTGAAGGAGAGGGGAGGGTCCCGTTCCCAGAGACCCTGGCAAACATCTGGCCTTTCATTGGCCTGAGCTGGACCACGTGCCCTTTCCTGAACCAATCAGGCACCGGCAGGATGGGCGTAGGCTGACTCCTTAAGCCAATCAGGCCCCACCCCTGGGGCTGGGGGGGTGGGTTATCCAGACCACGTGACTGAGAGGGACACAAGGCCCCTTCGCAAAGGAGAGTCTGGTGGGCTTGGTGGGAGGAGGTGAGGGGGAAGCAGGGGAGGCAGCAAGGCGCTGGGACAGGGACCACCCCCTGAAATGAAAGTAGCATCCAATCAATGAGAAGCCCTCACTGCCACTCCAGTCCCACCTGCCATGTCCTACCTTATGTCCAAGCCCGCTGAGTGGCATGTAGTCCCCGTACCCCGCCATACTGGCTCATGACCCCATTCATTTGCCCTGGGTGTGCCCTCCCCCTGGGATTCTCAACCACCCGCCACCCGCCCTTCATCCGTTAGATTGCAGCTCAAGCTCCACCTTTTGAAACTATGAAATGGGTCACCTCTGCTGGGGGCTCCCACCACCATCATTCACTGCCCCATTACGGTCAGGGTTCCTATGGTCCTCCACCCCAGCCCTCATACACAGAGTTTGCCAGTTTCTTGAAGGTGTTGAAATAAATTTCCACTCTAAGATGGAGCTGTTCCAGACCAGGGTGCCAGGTCAGCAAACAGAAACTCAGAAAACTTTCAAGTGCCTGTAAGTGCTTTCCTTGACCAGAAATGCAGTATGTTCAGTCAGCCAAGCCTTAAATGCCAAGCCATCTCTGGGCTATACATTCATTTTCTTTTTCCTTATTCATTTTCTATTTTTTTCTTTTTCTTATTCCTTAATCTTGATCCTATAAAAGCTTCCTGCCTTCTGCCCTATTTTGCAGTTCTTTGGACCCTTGGGAACAGAGACTGTCTGCTTCATGAAGTGTTAAATAAAGTTTGTATCACCTAAATTGTCTTTTTATAATCATTTTTTAACAAAGGTAAAACATTGGACAAGTCTTAATTAATCCCTTTATTTCCAGCCTCTAGGTACTGCCTGGTTTAGACCAAGAAGTCAATAAATATTTATTGAATTAATGAAAATAAGTCTGTGTTGAAGACATGACTTCTGTGCAGTTGTTTGCATTTTAATAAAGGACAAAGCCTCAAGCCATAGAAATGAAGCTCCAATGGTAGAATTTCAGGCACCAGTAAACTGGGGACAGAAACTTCCTCTATTGTTTAGCGCCTGGAGGAGGAACGGCAGGTGGAATTTTCCATTCACGGCTTTCCAGTGCAAAAACAATCACGTGGTCTTCTGAAAACCTAAGTGTGTCATGGAAACAAATGTGTTTCCCTTTGGCCTTCAGGTGGGAGGAAACTTCTCTAGTCCTGTCAGGTTTTCTGCCCTGGTTCTGGTTGACAGAACGTTCCTTCCTGATGTTTTTGTGAATTGTGAAAGTGATGCCTTGATTGACCCTCATCAGCTCTCTGACCCCACAGCCCTCTGACCCCACAGCCACCAGAGCCCTGCTCTGCCTGGGAGGGGAAACCCATTGCGAAGCTCAGACATTTCCATGTCAAGCCCACGGACCTGGCTGCTTCTTCTAAGCTGACCTGGGGCCTGTCCTGACCACTGGGTCCTGCCCTGGTCCTCTGGCCAAGCCCCCCAGTGCCCCAGCTGTATGCACCAACAGCCTCTCTATTCTCAAGCCAGTCTCTTCCAGCCCACTCACCACTCTGCCCCAGAGTGATCCTCAGTAGCACAAAACTGGTTGGGTCCCCCCACCCCTCTTCGCCTGAGAAACCCTTCCCAGGCTTTACAGGGTTCTTAAGTCTTGATCCAAACTCCTTAGCTCTGCACCAGCCACACAGAGCATGGGCATTAGCCTCGTACACACCAGGCAACATCCCCTTTTCTGTAAAGCCCATGACCCTTAGTTACTGATCCCCTGGTCTGTCTCCCCCACTAAACCTCAAATGTCTCTAGGTCAAAAGCCAAGTCTGATTTTTCTGTATTCCCAGTGTGGGTTTGGGGCAGGAATGAATGAATGAATGACCTTACTACTGTTAAGATAGCCACAGCAACAATTACAGGTCTTATTTCTGGAGTGTACACGATATCCTAGGCACTGCGCTAGGCAATTTGTCTACACTTATTCACCATAGCTTCACACCCCCTTCTGAGTCCTGCATGATTATTAGGTCAATTTTACAGATGAGACACTTGGAGCTCAGGGATATCTGGCTCCAACTTCTTTATTTAATGAGGATCTACTATGCACCAGGTACTGTCCTGTGGCCTGGAGATACAGCAGGGAAAAGAACAGGCTAAGTCCTCACCTTGTGGAGCTCCTATTGTAGTGTATGGGGTGGGGAGGGGACAGACAATAAGAAAATACATATGTAAATCATGTCAGGGCTGATAAGTGCTATACAAAAAAATAAAGCAGGATCAGTGGGTGTATTAGTTTGCTCAGGCTGCCATAACACGATACCATGGTGGAGGCTGAAGCAACAGAAATTTTTCTCACAGTTCTGGAGGCTAGAAATCCCAGATCAAAGTGCTGGCAGATTTGGTTTCTTTGAGGCCTCTCTCCTTGGCTTGCAGAGGACCACCATCTTGCTGTGTCCTCAAAAGGACTTTTCTCTGTATGTACATACCCTGGTGTCTCTTTGTGTCCTAATCTCCTCTTCTTAAAAGGACACTGGTCAGATTGGGTTAGGGCCATCTAACAGCCTCGTTTTAATTTTCCTGCCTCTTAGGAGGCACTATCTCCAAATATAGTCACATTCTGAGGTACTGGGGGTTAGGGTTTCAACACATGAATTTTAAGGGGACAAATTCAGGGGGTCAGAGAGTGATCGGCTGGGGTGGGTAATACTGGGAGGATGTCTAAGCTGAGACCTGAATGAAATGAAGGGAAGAATGTAGTTAAAGCAGTGGGAAGCAGAAGCAGAGGGAACAGCGAGTGCAAAGGTCCTGAGGCTGGGAGGAGATCACTGTGGTTGTTGCTTTGTGAGTTGGGCAGAGAGGGGGATAAAATCAGAGGGGCAGTGATTCTCCATGGGTAGTGCCTCACCGTCTTGCCCTAATGCTCTTCTTTTTGGCCAGTTCATTAAGCAGCATCTGTCCAGTCCTGGGCTCTGCACGTGGGGTGTCCTCGGTCACTCTGAACCCACTGCCTGGCTGGGAAAGGCCCAGATTCCAGCACCATGATCACCACTTACTGAGCATGAAATGAAGGTGCCAGAAACTATGCGGCTTCCCCAGCACCACCTGCTGCAGCCATCACAGCAACCCCCTGAGGGAGGCAGTGTGAGGACGACCCTGTATTACAGATGAGGTGTCGGGAGGTCCAGCGAGGTTAGGCTGCCTGACCAAGGCATCCAGCTGGTGAGTGGGAGATGGGATTTGAACCCATGTCCATGGGGCTCCAGAGCGCCAATCCTAATGCCTACCGTCCTCAGCTCTCAGTCTCCCGGGTGCTGTCTGCCACCACCATCTGCCACGCTTGGGAGAGTCACTTCCCTTCTCTGCACCTCTGAGGCCCAGAGAGGTTCAGGAGCTCACCCAAGGCCACACAGCTGGGAAGGACGGAGCTGGGGCCATAACGCCCCAAATCCCCACCCTCATCTCCAGCATCTCTCCCTCCCTCCATGCCTCCTGCCACCAGTTTCTGGCAGTTCCTAGAACATGTCTGCTCCTTCAGGTCTGATCCACCTTGGAGCTGCTCCTCCTTCCTAGAACATTCTTTTCTTCTCCCTTCCTGCCCCTCCCCCAGTCCACTCCCCACAGTGCAGACAAAAGAGCTTTAAAAGCTTGTCAGTGGCATCACAACCCACTTAAATCTCTCCCACGGTCCCTACTGCCCTGGGATAAGCCACTAGACTTTGGCACAGCCACGGGTTCCCCCCGACTGGGTCATTGTCCGTTTCCCTTCCCTCCTGCCATGCTAGTGGCGTCTGCTCCTGGGATGCTCCAAGCTCCTTCCTGCCTCAGTTTCCTCTGCACTGGGAAAGCTCTTCTGCTTCCTTTTCGCCTGCCTGGCTCCTGATGCTTCTGGTTTTAGTTCAAATGGTTCCTCAGGGGAACCTCCCTGGACCCCCAAATCGTGTTCTTTTTCTTCTCCTCTCTCATGTTTTCTCATTCTCTCCCTTCATAATAAGCATCCTGACTTTATGTTCAGTTGTTTCTTTATGTCTCCCTCCTCCCCTCGACTATAGGCTCTCTGAGGACAGGGAACAGCCCCTGGTGTTCAAAGCAGAACAGGGATGCTGGGTAAATATATGGGCTGAGTGAGGGAATGGATGAACCAATTTGAAGGTCCTCAGTCTCCTGAATGAGACCAAGATTGGGGAGTGAGCCCCCCAGGAGGACCTGACAGGCACCTTCTCCTCCAACTGCTGGTGTCCCCCTTGGTGAGTGGGGCAGTCAGCAGGGATGTGGTCACCATGGCAACATATTTAGCAGCCCATCTCTCCAGTCAGGTTTATATCTACTTCCACCTGGTTCCACTCATCACTTCTCCCAGGACAATCCTAACATTGTGACATATTCAGAAGCCTGGAGATGCCAGGATATCCACACGCCACTGAATGTCAGGCAAGAGTCCCCCTCCCTCCATGCCTCTAAAGGCTGCCACCCAGTGGGAGGCCGTTTTGTCCTTCCTGTGGAGGGTAGGATGTGCCCTCTGCGGGGGTAGGTGGGGAGACCACCCCCCCCGGAAGTCCTAGGTCTTTGGGAACCTGGAGGCACCACCAAGGCCAGCCCACCTGCCTGTTAATAGGAGCCCATAGCAGGCTCAACACATGATTGGCCGAACAGATGAATTCATCTAATTGGTCCTGCTGACTGGGGATCCTTACTGGACGGTCCAGCTGAGTGGAGGTCCTGCTGACTGGTTCTTCTTGCGATTTGCTTCCTTGATGAATACTTTTCTCCGCAGTGTTGGGGTATTCTAAGGCATCCGCCTTCGTGTTGTTTATTCACTCTGCCCCCAGTTGCAGGAGGCAGCCCAGAGCCTCAGAGAACACCTGGGGCATCGCCTCTCACAGGGCCTTGGGGAGTGTGGGGCCAGTGAGGACTGTCATAAGGTGTGGAGTCCTTCAGTCCTCTCTTCTGCTTCCACCCAGACAGCCCAGGGGCAGATTCCTGCTTGCTTGAGTTTTCCACTCCGTGTGTCTTCTAAGCCTTTTGATCTAGCCCCACCCTGCCTTTTCTGACCCCACGGACCTGCCTCACGTTCTGCGTGGGGCTCCAATCACACCAGGGAGACAGACCCTTGTTCTCCCAGGGGCCTATGAGGTAAAGGAGGCATCAGGTCATCCAGAGGACTTCCGAGATGTTTCTCCAGGTCCTCTGCCTCTCTTTTATTAACACAATCTCCTCATTTGACATATGGACCATGGGAGAGAGATAGGCCTTCTTTCTCTGGGATTGAAAGCTATCAGGATCATCTAAACCGGGAGTAGCTGGTGCCCATGTTCCCCACAGTGAGGAGAAAGCCAGCCCGTGAAGGGTGTCAACAGAAGGACGCAGAGCCAAGGGAAGGGAGGAAAAAGATAGAGCCCTGGGAGGACAGTTTGAGCCTCTGCCTCCAGCCATCCCCGAAGCCAGGTCCACCCACTTGATTTCCCGGTTATGCGGGCCAACAAATCACTATACCTTTCCTTTAACTATTTGTGTTCTGCTCCTTGCAGTAAAAGGTTCTGCCTACAACAAGCTGCAACCAAGGGGCAGAACCAAACTCCAGAAGGGAAGCCAGGCCAGGAACCGAGAAGCCGGGAAGCCTCAGAGCTGAGCCGCCCGTAACGTGGGTAGTGTCCCCTGTGAGGACAGCTGAATGTCAGCAGGGGTGGAGTTAGAGATGCCATGTGCCCTCTGCCCTGATGTGACGGGGACCAGGTAGATTCTGGGGCCCGTGAGCTGAGGCCAAGTAATTATTACTTCACAGGCCAGGAAACTGAGCTCTGAAAAGGGGAAGTGATTTTCCTGAAGTCACATATAGCTAGTGTGGTGAGAGTCAGGAGCAGAGTCAGGATGTGTCTGACTCTAAAACTCAAGGCTCTCATCATTGCTTTCAACTGCTGGAGTCAGAGACTCTGAGAATAATCTCAGAATTCGTGCTCATCTGATAGAAGAGCGTCGCAAGATGGCAAAATCTACCCCCCCATCACCCGTGGGTCCAGGGCACACACCCTGGGTTTCCCCCCTACCCCTCTGGCTGGTCCTTCTTAGTCTCTTCAGCTGGATCCTTCCCACCTTCCTGTCCTCTCAATAACGGAGAGCCCAGGGCTCTGCTTTACCCTTTCCTCCTCTCCATCCATGTTTCCCCCAAAGGGGGACCACCCAGTCCCGTAGAAACACCACCTACACATTGACAACTCCCAAAATGGCCCCTCTCCCCGGACGCGGCTCACACACAAACTGCCGACTGTACTTCTCCGCTTGGATGCCTGATAGGCCTCAACCTTCAGCCCCCACCCCCCTCCCCCCAAAGCTTTATTGAGATGTGATTGACATATAACATCATGTAAGCTTAAGGTGTACAATGTGATGATTTGATACACCATATATATTTCAAAATGATTACCACAATGAGGTTCGTTAACACATCTATCACCTCACATAATTACAGGGTTTGTTTTTTTTTTGCCTGCACAGTGAGAATATTTAAGATCTATTCTCTCAACTTCCAAGCGTATAATTAACTATAGTCACCAGGTGGTACATTAGATCCCCAGAACTTACTCATCCTCTAAGTAGAAGTCTGTACACTTTGACCAACATCTCTCCATTCCTGCACCCCCAACCCCTGGAAACCACAGTTCTACTCTGTTTCGTGTGTTTGGTTTTTTGTTGCTGTTGTTTGTTTGTTTTTAGATTCTACACATAAATGAGATCATACAGTATTTGTCTGACTTATTTCACTTAGCATAATGTCCTCAAGGTTCATCCATATTGTTGCAAATGGCAGGATTTCATTTTTTAAAATTTTTATAGCTGAATAATATTCATTATATATCATGTGATATAGATACACTGCATTTTCTTTATCCATTCATCCATACATGGACACTTAGGTGGTTTTTGTGTCTTGGCTATTGTGAAGAATGCTGCTGTGAACATGGGGATGCAGATAGCTCTTAAAGATCGTGATTTTATTTCCTTCAGACATGCACCCAGAGGTAGGATGGCTGGATCATAGGGTAGCTCTATTTTTGAGTTGTTGGGGAAACTCCATCCTGTTTTCTTTTCTTTTTTTTTTCAAGATTTATTTACATATTTTAGAGAGAGAGTACGGGTGGGGGGAGGGACAGAGGAGAGAGAGGGAGAGCGGCAGACTCCCCGCTGAGCATGGAGCCCAGGCAGGGCTCGATCTCATGACCCTGAGATCATGACCTGAGCTAAAACCAAAAGTTGGATGCTTAACCAACTGAGCCACCCAGATGCCCCTCCATCCCGTTTTCAATGATGGCCGAACCAATTTACATTCCCACCTGTAGTGTACTAGGGCTCCTGTTTCTCCTAGTCCTTAGGCCTGTCAACCTAGGGTGTCTGCCCAGAACTGCCCAGAACTGCACACCACACCACTTCTGCTCTACTCTGCTTTCCCCTTCCATCTTTCCAGCCCTGCCTCCAGGCGTGGGCCCCTCCTCCCCCAGCCGGACCAGGAAGTATGAGGGAGCAGGTGCTCAGACCCTGCGCATTGGCTGTGTGTGCAGCCTTAGTGTCTGTGGGATTGAGAACAGGGTTTGCAAAGAGCTGCCCATTAGGCTGATAGAGCTACCATCTATTTCTTTTGGCCCTAGTGGGTTTTTTTTCTTTAACAACAAAAAAATTTATTTTAAAGGAGATTTTCATCTGCAGAACATTGCAAAGATGGTCCGAAGAGTTTCCATAAACCCCACATCTAGTTTCCCCTATTATTGGTTTTGAAAATATGCAGTTTTGGGGCACCTGGGTGACTCAGTTGGTTAAGCGTTGGACTCTTGATTTAGGCTCAGGTCAAGATCTCTGGGTCGTGAGATTAAGCCCTGCATCGGGCTCCATGCTCAGCGAGGTTGCTTGAGATTCTCTTTTTCCCTGTCCCTCTGCCCCTCCCCCTGCTCGCCCACACACTCTCTCTCTAAAATAAATAAATCTTTAAAAAATGTGCCAGTTTTTAAAGATGAAGTTATTCAACAACAACAATTTAAAAAAAAGAAAGAAAAAGAATCTAGATATCTGTTATGTCCTGAAAACTCAGGAGATTCGGCCACATTGGACTCAGAACAGTCTATAGATGTGATGGGGGTTGGGGCCCCCCCAGACCCTCCCAGGCTGTCCTACTCACACGGTGCGTGTGTTTGCACTTACATCTGGCTCGGGTCACTCACACACGTTCCCTGCCTGGCCTCTGTGGGCATTCAAGATAGGGACCCTGGGTTAAAAGTGATAGCAGTTTAAGATTCTCGAATTGCTGAGCCATGGAATTGTAGAATTCACAGTCTTAGACACTTAGAATTACAGAATCTTCATGTCTCTGCCTTTGTTCAGTGACTACTTCTGCATGTCCCCTTTGTGCCAGGCTCTGTGCCTCGTGTTGAGAGGGTTCTTAGCTGTCAGGATGAGAATGGGTTGTCTTAGAGCAGGAGTGGAGGTCAGAAGAACAAAAAGAGGTGGCTCTTTATAGCTGGGCAGGCCCCTTGGGCGGAGTGAGGACCCCCAGCCTGCCCAGGCTTCATGCACTCTCCTCCCAGTGCTGGCAGATAGGGTCCCATGTCCAGACAGGGCAACACACCAGGAGCCTGGGTCTGTAACCATGGGGAAAGAGCTCGCACCTTGCCTCTTCTTGCAGGAAGGAAAGTGCACGCATGTGTGCATATGTGTCTGTGTGCATACGTGTGTGTGTGTGTGTGTGTGTGTGTGTGTGTGTGTGTGTGTGTGTGTTGACCCTCAGCGGGGAAGTCTTGGCTCTTTGTAGCCACCTGAAGGTCATGAGGACCCCAGTGCTCTTTTTCTGGCTGCTTTCAGCTCCATGGTTCTCCCCAGCACAGGTCAAGGAAATAATGTAGGAATAATGCTTAAACATTGAGAATACGAATAACCAAGGACGTCATTTGCTGAGTAGTCAGTACGTGCCAGACACCGACCCATTTGTTCTCGGGATTCTCAAAAGAGCTCGGCAAGATCGCCACTTCCCATTTTATAAATGAAGAAACCAAGCCTCTGAGCAGCTAAATACCTTGCTCGGGATCTCCCAAAGGTCAAGGGCTGGAGCAGGGATTCAAGCTGCACAACACCTTGACTACCGAGCCTGACTTCTCTCCTCTATGCCGCTCTCTGACCCTCTTGCGGTTCTGCAAATTGAGGCTAATTGTAGTGTTTAGCTCACTGTCTTGCGAGACGGAAATAAGATGATACACACAAAGCATTTATCACAGTGCGTGGCACATAGTAGGCGTTCAATAAGCAGTAGTTGAATCCTCTTCTCCCTCCCACGTGACCGTTTTTCTGCTCACGTCTGTTGCCCGAGGAACACGTGGGAGGCCGAGGTCCAGAGCGATCAAGGATGTGCTCAGTTCACTGAGGATGAGTGGCTGAGACAGGCCCTTCTGGATCCAGAGTCTGTGTGGTCTGTGACATCAGCACCTGAGCCCGGTGACAAGGTCTGAATCCGGGGCTCAGCACCCCCAGGTGATTGGGAGGGAAACTGGAGAACGTTGGAAGCAGACGTGCTTGCTTTCACGGGGCTCTCCATTCCAGTAAGGCTGCTCTGCCCAGGGAAACACTCACCCCATGGCTTAGCGGGCTCATGGTGGAAACCCAGGCATCTGGCAGGTGCTGGCTGCCAACCAGCCAGAAACTGCCCTCCTTCCCCCAGAGATGCTGCGTGTGCTCCCCGAGGTGACATAGGCACTCCCTCTAACTCAGGCACAGACAGAGACGGAGTGCCCTGAGCTGGGTCTCAGAGAGTGAGTAATGGCCATGCCCAGTGGATGCTCTAAAGGAAAGCATAAGACCCGACTTCCATGAGAGAGTGTAGGCCACAAGCAAATGACAGCGATGCGGGCCGTCGCTGGGGGAGCAGATGATGAGATGCCCTGGTAGTGATCAGACAGAGGCATCGTTTGCAGCCTTGGTCTGTGCCCAATGGCGGGGGCTGGTGGGTAGCTTAGGTGTGGTAGGTCAACACCTGCACAGCTTGAACTGTATTTCTTCCCATGGTGGGAATGCCAGGAGAGACGTGGTGGTGGTGAGAGGTAGAGGAGCATGGACAGCTTTGATGGCCATGGACGGTGGGATGGCAAGCTGTTGGTGGATGGTGAGCAGGGGAATGGCTCGTTCTGATGGTGTGTGGGAAGATGTGGCTTTAATCTGGACAATGGGCAGGAGGGGTGAGCATCTCAAAATAGCCACTCTTGTCACTGACCCCAGCCCTGACTTGGCTCAGAGCAGTCCAGGGCACAGGGCCAGAGGAGGCTGGGTGATGGGCTTAGGGGAGGCCCAGGTGAAGTCTGCAGGGCCTGCAGAGGCTGGACGTGCCAATATGGGGGCCTAGAGGAGAAATCAGGGTGCCACGGGAGGGCCAAGAGTTGGCTACTAGTTGACAGAGTGGGGGAAGTAACTAGAGTCTGAAGGGCTGAAAAAACAGATCTGAGCATTCATATTCGGAGTCAGTACATTTGACTCAGGCCGGCTGGGGGTGTTGTGTAGGGCCTTGACCTTGGAGGGACTTTTCCCCTCCCTGCTTTTCCAGTTATGTCTCCCTTGCTGATCCAACGAGCCCTGCTTCTGTCTCTTCCCCAAGATGCTCCAGGCTTCCTCACTTCCTGGCTGTTCCGCCTGTGGCTTCTTCCACCTGGAATGTCCCTCCCTCCCCTATGACCCGAGTCCTATGACCTCTGCCTGTCAGAATCCTTAGCTTCCTTCCAAGTTCAGCTCATGTGACCTTCCCCTCAAGCCTGCCCAGCCCCCCAAAGCTGTACATTGCCTCTCCCTCTTCTGCCCCCGAGCGTGGGTAGAGAGGGCGTGGCTGTGGAGCTACGTGGGTGGAGTTTGCCCCCAGCTTCAGCCTGCCTGGCTGGGTGACCTTGGGTTGGTCTGTTTTTTCATTTGTGGGGTAGGGGAGGTGACAGCCACTGACCAGACTCTAGCCACGTAACTGTGGCCCAAGGGTGGCTCTGGGGCCCCTAAACAGACCAGGCTGGACCACTGACCGCTGACAAAATCCAAAGGCAGAGAGACAGCGGTGGTGGGACAAGAAAGGGACTTATTTCAGTGAGGCTGACACCGGGAAGACGGGACTAGTGTCCCAAAGACTGTCTCCGAAGTGCTAAAAATACCTCCAGGCTTATATTAGGAGAAGGGTGACAGAGGCCAGTGGGTCCGGGCAGGTGGACAGTAGTGGAGAGGAAACTGCTTTTGACATAATGTGGCTTAAAAGGAGGAGCCACGTGTTGCCAAATGGTTTTGTTTTTGGTTTTGTTTTTTTGTTTTTGTTTTTTTTTAGTAGGCTCGATGCCCAGTGCGGGGCTTGAACTCACAACCCCAAGACCAAGACCTGAGCTGAGATCAAGGGTTTGATGCTCAACCAACTGAGCCACCCAGGTGCCCCTTGCCAAATAGTTTTTAATGAGCCTCTTATATATAGGGACAGCTTGTTTGTTCGTAAAGGCATAATGGAAGAATACTGAAGTTTTTTTGCTCTTGTCATTAATCAGTTTGAAGATAATACTGTTTTCCATGAGATTTTTATGTGAACAGAGAATCCATTTCCACAGAGAGCTAGACCTACCCTGTCAAAGCTGGATGAGGTGGGAGAGAGAAGGTGTCAGGGGCAGGAGATGGGCAGCCACAAACCTCCCATGTGAAATTCTGGAGGGGACATCTGGGGTGAAGGATAATTGTGGGAATAACAACCCTTCTGTGGATGCAGGGCTTTATTGCTTAAAAGGCCCCTGTAGACCTCCCAGCTTGGGGTGACACCTACTTCGTCTGATGCAGTCTTTGATCCCTGTGCCGGGGACTTTATGAGGATTTTCTGTCTTCGCCTTGATTTGGAAGCAGGTGCTGTTATTATCTTCATTTTGCAGATGAGGAAACTGAGGCCTGGGGAAGAGGAGGGGCTCTCCCAGGGTCCCATAGACAGGGGGCACTGGAGCACGACACGAGTGTGATGGTGGGGCCCACGTTCCTGGGCTGGGGTGTCTGGACCCTGGGAGGGGTGGGCAGGAGGGAGCCCCGTCTACCTGGGACCTTCATACTCCAGGCTCTAGGCCAGGCACGGTGCATGTTTCAGGCTGTGTCACTCCCCTCTGTGGCCCTGGGAGCCGTGTCACTCTCCCGGGCTCAGAGCAGTGAGACACCACCCCGGAGAAGTGTGTGTGCAGCAGGGGCCATCCCCACTGCTCAGTCCACACCTGAGCTTGTCCCTGCAGAGGAGTGGTCCCTGGGGGGCGGCGTCATGCCCCTGCCCCTCTGTCCCTTATGTGAGCCGCGAGCCGTCAGACACCCCTCCTCCTGTGCTGCTGTCTCGCCCTCCTCCCGGGCTTGCACTGCCTCACAGCACCTGCTGACCCCACCACTGTCATGCAGGGTCACGGCGAGGTCTGAGAGGGACCCCTTGCTGGGGCTGATGGAGAGGGGCCAGCACAGGGAACACTGAGCCTTCAACAGGGTCCTCCTGAGAAGGCACACCCCATGGGAGTGGCCAACACCGCCTCTTAGGAGTGAGACCTGAGTGAGCTACGATGTTGTCAGAGGCTGATGTCCTGGTGGGACCGAGGTGTCAGAGGTGTCCTTTGCTCTCTGTGGGCAGCCTGGGATTTGGTCCAGCTCAGGCCCTGACTTGTTGTGTGGCTGTCTATCAGCTTCTGCTCCCTGTTCTGACGTGTGTGGTGTTGTCCCCACCGTCAGCAATTCCCCAACACCAGCCGGATGTCCTGCAACTCAGCTTTATCTGGAGATGGCGTCAGATTGGACAGGTTCAGGGCTTAGTCTGACAACACTCCTCCCTGCCCCCCCACCTCAGATGCCGATCTCAAGTACAGGTTGTTTCCTGAGCTTCTGGCCAAACTGCTGTAGATCAGAGCGTCCCGCGACCCCCTCCTCAGGTGCAATTAATTTGCTAGATTGGCTCGCAGAACTCATCAGAAACATCGTACTTACTGGAGTGCTGGCTTATTATAAGGGGATATAACTCAGGGACAGCCGGATGGAAGAGATGCAGAGAGCAAGGTATGTGGGAAGGACACGGATTTTCCAGGCCCTGTCCCCAAATCTCAAGGTGTTCCACCAACCTGGAAGCTCTCCAGATCCTGTTCTTCTGGGTTTTTATGGCTGCTTCATGATCTAGGCATATTTGATTAAATCATTGGCGACTGACTCAGCCTTCAGCCCCTCTTTCCACGCAGAGGTCAGGAGGGTGGGACTGACCGTGCCAGCCCTCTCATCACATGGTTGGCTCTCCTGGCTACCAGCCCCCAACCTTAGATGTGTTCCCAAAGTCACCTGTAGCATAACAAAAGTCACATTTACCTTTCTCTTCGCTTGTGCAATTCCAGGAGTTTTAGGAGTTCTGTGCCAGGAATGGGGCTGAAGACCAAATATATATTCATTATAAGTCAAAATATCCCACAGCTATCGCCACGGTGATGATGTGTAAAACACCACCTGAAGCACGGTCGCTTACAGCGTCAGGCGGTTGTCTGTCCTATCCGTGGGTCTGGGGACTCGCTGGAGCAGCCTGTCCCAGGGCATGAGTTGGATGTGCCTTGGGTGGGGTTCTGGTCTGCTGCATGTGTCTCTCATCCTCTGTGGATCAGTGGCTGCTGAGATGTGCTCTTCTTTTCCAAAATGGCACAAACACAAGAGGGTAAGCAGAAACACAGGACGCCTTCTTAAGGGCTTGGCTCAGAGTCGGCAATGTCATGTCCCCTCGCGTTGTCTTGGCTTGAACAAGCCACGTGGCCAAGTTTTACATCAGCGGTGGGGTGGGGGAGGCAGTGGTGGTGGAGAACTGCACTCTGCCTCAGGAACGAGGTCTGCGAATATTTGCTGAAAAGAATCCAATGGTTCAAGAGGTGTTGGGCAAATCACTCCCATCTTTAGACCTGGGAATTCTTATATCTACTTACGGGGCTGGCTCTTTTCAGGAGCTTTCTCATCCCCAACTCTCTGTGATTCTCTGACTCCGAGTCAGTGTGGTTTCATTCCATCTCCTCAATCCAGAACAATGCCCAGACTTCTGAGGGGCCATGGAGCCCAACAGTGACCTGGGGTTGGGCCCCTCGTGCAGTTGGCACCACCTTCTACTGTCCCCTGTTCACAGTCTGATCCTGAGCCTTTTGCTCAGCACCTCCTTGCTCTCTTCAGTCCCACCTGCTCCTGTTCCCTGAACCACCCCCTGACTCATGGCCGAGGTCACTTCTTGAACCCAGATCTGGTCCAGCCTTCCTAGCCCCAAATCCCTTTCATCTTTGCGACTCCACCCTCCCCTTCACCCCCAGAAAAATCCCAGCCCTGTCTGACCCAGAGCCCAGGATCCCTCTCTTCCAGGCCCCCAGAGCAGTGGTGTTCATTTTAGTCTCCGCAAAAAAGGACATTAAAACTCAGCCACGATGTCTCAGGACAGTGGGGATTTGCCTCCCTCCCCACCAGCAGATTCTTCATTTTGTGAGAATGGCAGCCTGCTTCCCAGCAAGTATGTTCAGCTCCGGCTGCATTTAATTCACTTGCCACCGTCAGTTCCCCGTCAGTGCTGGGACTCCTGCTCTATCCCTGTTGCTGCAAACTGTTTTCAGTTCCAGCAAAGTGGCTCTCCGGCTTTGCAAAAAGTCAGAGTCTCTGGCCCTGGAGGAACAGCTTTCCACCTTCTTTCCATCCCTCCTGCCAGACACTGAGTTCTCATCGTCAGGGCCACAAAGGGAGGTGGGACGGGGCCTTGGATGTGATAGAAAGGTCTCTCCCTGCGGCCGCAGATGCCTCTGTGATGATGAACCGGCACCGTGAGCCCACTCTCTGCGTTCATGGGTAAACGCACCCCCTACATTCACCCAGGAAGGAGCCGTGTGATCCTCATCGCTTCTCGGTCTTTTGGCTAAGATCAAGTGAAGGAGTCATGTGATCCTCACCGTACTGACATTGATGGTAGCTCATGATCAGGGAGCCCTTCCTGTGGGCCGGTTGCTGAGCTGGGCTCTTTCCAGGCACTATCTCTTAAGGCCTCACCAGAACTCTCTAACGGAGGCACTATTACTGTCCCGCTCAGGGAAGAAACTTGGCCAAGATCACACAACTAGTTAGCAGCGGGGCAGGGAATTACCCCCAGGGCTGTATAATATGGGTGCTTCTAACTATGTGTACAGAGCTAAACCAGACCCCAAATATTCCCTCATGCCCTCCCACCAAAGCGCACCCCAACAGGTATCATGAAAAGACTCCTTGCTTCGCTGATGGGCAACATTCCTGTGTGCAGGGATGAAAACCTCCTGGGCTCAGGGAGATGAATGCCCCCACGTGCACAGTGAAGCTTTCCTGTGCACACAATTGATGTTGCTGCCTGCACTCTGGATCCAGCCCAGCCTGACAGCCTCTTGTTGGGCTCAGTGGTGAACCCACTTTCAGGGACCCATAAACAACTTCCAGGAATACTGGACTCCCAGGCCCTGGAGGTTCATTGGTGACCCACTAACTAATGAAGTGTCCTCCATGTGCCCACCCCCACCCCCACCATGATGGCGATCTGTGAGCCCCAGAGGGGTCTACAAACCCCGGCTCCCTCCTTCCCTTAACCTCATTTGCCCGGTTACAACCCCCCTCATGCCCACCACTTGGCCGGAAAGCCAGCCTCCCTCGGAGACAGAGGAAGATAATTAACTGCAATCGTTCCGGCTTAATCAGCTCCAGCGTGGGGAGGGCTGTCGTGATGCAAGGAGCCTGGTTTCGGGATGTGGATTACGTGCTCCCAGCGCTTCATCACCCTCTGTTACTGTCTTATCTTTATTCATTCTGGGAAATGAAATTAGCACGGTCTTTCTAATCTTGTTCTCCAGAGGAATTAAACAACAGCCACAAAGAGAGAACTGGCCAGAATGTGGGATATTTGAGCACTTTTGAGCACCTGTGTCTTAAAGGCCCACTGCCCTGGAAAATACCAGGCAAGCAGAGATCTCCTGGGGATGGACTTTAGTGCATTCAGGGTAAGAGATTGGCTTCTTCCTTAGACCAGACATGGATGAGAGTCAGCAATCCCAGGTCTAGTATAGCATTCTGTGCCTCGGTTGTCCCACCAATAAAATGGGCCCCATCCTAGTGCTGGTAGGAGGAACGTAGGCTTAGGTTCTGGAATTTTGAGTGATAGCTGGTGTCATCCTTGCAGAGAGCTTTGTAATTCCATTTTGTATTTCCATGGCAGGATGAAAGATGTAGAGAGAAGAAAGCAAGTCAGCTGGAGGTTTTTTAAGATGCGAACCTGGGATGACCTCTGAGGCAACTCCTAGCCCTGCGATCAGAAGACCCTCCGCTCCAGGCATTGCCAAACCCATTCTGCACCTGTGGGACTTGTTAAAAATACAGATTCTGTGACACTAGAATGTAACTAAGAGGGTGGCCTGGGATCTGCATTTCCCAAAAGCTTTCAGGAGAGAGCTGATAAAGGTGGTCTATAAATCAGAGTTTGGGACTCACTGCTTTCATCCTAATGTTGCTGACATTTTGGAGGGTCCCCAGCATAGCTGGTACTCATCCCTATCCAGTTCTCCTCCCCTTTCTGGGCACGTGGAAGTCTTCCCAGCTTCCCCTGCAGTTAGGCACACCACACAGCTGTTTATGGCTGGTGAACGGTGAGTAGAAGTGATGTGTGTCACAGCAGTGAAGAGTCCCTGCAAGATTTTCTGGCTCTTTCTTCTTTGTCAGAGATCATGGAGGCAACGTGTTGAGATGGTTGAGACATAGGCTCCAAGCGCCTGGACCAGTGTAGGTCAACACATGGGAGACTGTGGTGCTGGCATCACCTGGCCCTCAGTGCAGTTTGTGAGAGATAAAGAGAGAGTAACTCCTAGCCAGGGCGATTTGGAGATGTTTGTTACTAAGCATCATTCTAGCCTGTCCTGACAAATACAGACCACTTTGAGAATCTGATCAAAATTATGGATTTTCTCCTTAGGAAAATGTACACTTGTATAATCATAAGATTTGGGCTACCTTTCCAGGGTCCCGTTTTTGCCCTCAGCTCTAGAAATGATTGACTCAAGTCCCTGCCCATGGCACACTCTGTGACCTGATTTGTGACCATGGTGGCCTTCCCCTCCTATCCCTCCTGCTTTCCCCTGCTCCCCTTCACTGGTGGCCTTTGGCAGCTTCAGGTTCTCTCTTCCTCATGCAGAACAATCCAGCTCCCTGCTCCTGCCCCACCTGTGTGGGTCCAAACCCAGCCAGCTGGTCAGGAGAATGGAGCACCTGGTTTATCAGCATCTACCCTCTGTAGGTGGCACGTGGGAACATAATCAGCATTATAGAATTTGGAATTATCTGTGTCTGTATTTGTAGTGTTAAGTTTGACTGAATTTCAGGGGGTTTTGGTCTCCTGAACGTCACCCTCTCATTCTCAAGCCATAGGTTAACAACACCAGCTCTTACAAGGCCAGACGATTCCCGGGGCTCCGGGGAAATGCACCAGGACCTCCCACAGGCCTCATGCAGGATGCAGAGAGGATTTCAAAGTCACAGGCTGGGTGTCACCTTCAAGCCCCCAGGCCTGACGGGACCCCCTTACCCACCCCGGTGGCATCTAAAAGCCCAAAGCTTGGGCTTTTCACGATGCCCTCCGCCTGCTTCTCCAGCAGACACTGACACTTGCAGTCCGGGAACTTCAGCTGTTAGAAAAACACCGACCTCCTGTGAGTATTGCACTAGGTGGTCCTTCCGTGCCCAACACATGTCCTACACTCAGGCCAAACGGAGGGGTCTCTACCCTGGAGACAATCCCTGCCTCTCTGCCTTGGTGCGTGCCATTCTCCCTGCCAAAGAGTGCCCATTCTCCTCCGCCCATCTCTGTCTCTCACTTCTAAGTACACCCTGTGCCCCAAGGCCTGGTGCCAGTGCCCCCAGAGTCTGCCCTGATGCAGCTGGGATGACCTCTCCCTTCCCAGGCCCACGGACCCCTGTTGGCTGGGCCTCACTTCCTGCCTCTATCTCTGTATTTTGCAGGCTTTCCCAATGCGGGAAGGCCAGTGTTTATTGAGCATGTACTATTTGCCAGATGCTGTGTCAGGCGTTTTACCAGCACCCATTTCTGATTTTCTCATCAACCTGTGAGGTAGGCATGATTATCCCCATTTCACAGAGGTGGACACTGAGGCTTAGAGAGGTTGGGTGACTCACCACAGCCATGCAGCCAGGAAGGGGCATCTGAGCAGGGGGTAGGGGTGCCTGCCTCCCAGGTGGGGGGCTCCCTGGGGCTGAGGGGCGCCTGGTGGAGGCCCGCTGAGGGCTTGCAGGTTGTGCCCACCTTCAGCCCCCACGGCTCAGAAGTCAGTGGGGAGAACCAAGTGGCTCTGAGGCCTGGGCTGGGTGAGCAGAGGCGGGCAGGTGTCTCTCCTTCCATCGGTGCGTCGGGTTCAAGAGGAAGCAACCTCTGTCCAGTGCAGACGACGCCTTAACACGCTCTTCGTCAGGGCCGCTGGGGGGGAAGGCAGACTGCGGCTGGAGGGCTGGGCCCCGGAGAATTCTCCTCTCCCCCCGCTGACATGTGGGGCTCCTCTGAGCCGGGTCAGCAGGTGATGGAGGAAAGTGGGGTGGGGTGGGGGGAGAGGGGTGTGAACCCCAGACTCTGCGGCTCTCTCGTGGCCTTTCCTGTCCCTTGGGTGTGTGTGTCTCTAACTCTCTCTCTCCGAGCCTCTGTCCCTTTCTGAATTTCAGCCCCTCTCACAATGGCTCTCTTCATGCACCTGTCTACCCAGGTCTTTGCACATGTGTGTGATTTTGTATCTTTCGGTCTGTTTCTGTATTTTTCTGTCTTTATCTCCTTCTGGATATTTCTGGTTCTTTGTTTTTCCTTCTCTGTATGAATTTGCCTTTCCCTTCTTTTTCTTTCCTCTCTCCCCTTTCTTTCATCTCATCTCCATGCCCCATCTCTCACCGTGCGCGTGTCTCTCTGTCCCTCTGTAAGTGTGTGTGTGCTTGTGTGTGTGTGCATCTGGTGGCTGTGTGTTCACAAAGGCTGTCTCGATGTCTTAGTCTCCATTTCTCAAACTCACTCACTCCCCCCCGACCCCGTATTTGCTGCTGATACCAACACGGGCATCTGGGAGACTCAGATCTGGGGGCCCCAAGTTCTGAGGAAGGATAAATCATTTTCTGGCAGGCAGGCAGCTCCCAGCTGATCCTCAGGGATGGGACATGTTGCAAATCCGAGGGAGACCCTAAATCATCTCGCCCATTGTAGCAGGAGGAACACTGGACCCAGAGCCAGAGGACCAAGGCACAGTCCTGCCTCTTTAACTTCCTGTGTGACCTTGGGTGAGTCACTCAACCTCTCTGACCCTCTGTCTCCTCATTAGTAAAACCCAGGGCTGCTGCAAAGATGAAACAATTTAATTGCTGTGGAACTGGAAGCCCAGAGCACAGTGTGGGGGTGCAGTAAACAGGGCAGGAGGCAAGACGCAAAGGCCACCGAATGTGGCCAAAGGCCTTTGGGTGGCCGCTGGATGGAGTAGCTGCTGGTGGTCCTGGAGGAGCTGCGGAGGCTTCCAGAAGATGGTACAGAGTCAGCGGGTGCTGGCAAGGAGGGCAGCCGGAGGTTGAAGCCTCTCCCTTGGGCCGGCAGCCCAGTCCTGCCAGTGCCCTCCCCTGGAAAGGCCACCTCCACGGAGGTAGAGCTTAGGGCTGGCAGAGGGACCAAGCCCCTTGAATCCTGTCATTGGGAGGGAACTGGAAAGCCCATTATCCTACCCACACCCTGCGTGTGGGGCTGGGACAGACAATACCACCTCTCAGACAGGCAGGCTCATTCACTTCACAAGCATTTCCTGAGCCCTGATGTGTGCCGGGGCTGGCGATGTGGCAGGGTAGCTCAGCCTAGAAGGGGAGCCCAAGGTGATTCAAACACACACAGGGTACGTGGGTGACTGCACACCATGATGGAGGAGTAGGTATGATGAGCACACGGAACCGTGGGTCTGACCTCACCTGGAAGTCAAGGTGAGCTTCCCTGAGGAGGTGATGTTGGAGATGAGAGCGTGAAGGATGAGAAGGTGCTGAGCTCTTCTGAGCTGGGGAAGAGAATTCTGTCCTCGCTATTTTATGCTGTGTAACAAACTACCACAGAACTTAGTGGCTTAAAACAGCCATTTTATTTTGCTTGCCATTTTGTGGGTCAGGAATTTGAGAGGCTCAGCTGGGCCACTTGGTGTCCACTGGGCAGGAGGATCCCTTCCAAGATGGCCTCTTCCCCCACCTGGCTGGCATTCTGGTGCTCTTGGCTCTCTTCCTCTCTCCCACGGCACCTTCTCCTCCAGAACTTCTCCACATGCCTGGGCTTCCTCCCAGGATGGTGGCATCCTGCTAGGAGGGAGTTCTCACATGGAGGCTCAGGGCTCTAAGAGACCAGCATAGAAGCTGCCAGACTCCTCACAGGCGAGGCTTTAAACTGGCACGACGTCAACTCGGCCATGCTTCACGGTTGATGCACGGGCAGGCCACTCCACGTTCAAGGGGAGGGAGCATAGGGCCCCCTCCTTGCTGGAAGGACATCTGAAGCAGAGAATAATACAGTGTGTGTGTATAAACCTGAACATTTGAATGGACTGTGATAATTACTATAAAGGAGCACAGACCAGGGAATTCTTCTGGACATTGGGATGGGGAAACAGAGGGAGAACTCAGTGAGAGAATGTGGTGGGGCCCAGGAGTAAGGTAGGCAATCCGAGCAGACTTCTTGGAGGAGACTCAAGCTGGCTCTTGACATTTACATGGCATATGGAGATAAGCACAAGAGCATTCTCAGCCCAGGAAACAGGCTGAACAAAGGGCTGGCAGTGGGAAAGCCCCATGAGGGATCAAGGGGCCACTGTCACTTGGAGCACGGGTGGCCAGGAGGGGATTGATGTGAGCTGTGGCTGGTGGGGGCTGGTGGGGCAAAGCTCTCTTAACCACAAATGCCAGGTTAAGACTTTGCAGTGGGAGCCCTGGAGTCTTGAAGCAGAGGAAGGTCAGCACTGAGCAAGACAAACGACGAGCGGGTGGGGGGGAGGGGTTGGTCACCTCAGGCAGGGGACCTGGACCATGTCATTAGGCAAGGACAGAGACGAGATGGGAGCCTGAGCCGGGGTGGGGGCAGCTGAACGTGGAGGAGGGGCAGACAATAATAATACTATAGCTACCATTAGTCGAGAATTTCCACCACTCCCACACTTTATCCTACATTACTTTTTTTAAGATTTTATTTATTTATTTGACAGACCCAGTGAGAGAGGGAACACAAGCAGGGGGAGAGGGAGAGGGAGAAGCAGGCTCCCCGCTGAGCAGGGAGCCCGATGCGGGGCTTGATCCCAGGACCCTGGGACCATGACCTGAGCCGAAAGCAGACACTTAACGAACTGAACCACCCAGGCGCCCCTATCCTACATTATTATACTTAATCCTTACAACCACTCCATGAGGTAGGTAGCATTGCTCTCCACAATGGGCAGGCATATTTCTGAGGCTCAGAGAGGTAAAGAAACGTGTCTGAGATCACCCAGAAAGCAGCAGAGCTGAGATTCTCAAGACTGGGTCTGCTACTATCCAGCGCCTGTGCTTCGGGTCTCTGTGCTATGCTGGAAGAATGATTGTGTGTATGGGGCTGGGGCGGGGGGGACAGGAGAGAAAAAGACAGACCTGGTACCGGTACCACGGTTTCTACTCTGATTACTGGGAGGGAGGCTGGATGTTTCACAAGATCTGAGGACCCAGGAACCGTGACCTCAGGTGGGCAGTTTCCTGGAGTGGGGGTGGGGTAAGCATCTGGGGAGCTGGCTTTGGATGAGTGGAGTTGAGGGACATGTGGCATATGGGGGAGGGGAAGGGGGAAGGATCCACAAGGCAGCTGTAAAATGGGAGAGTGCCAATTGGGAGGGGTGGGATGGGGATCAGAGAGGGCAAGCAGCTTGCCCAAGGTCACAGAGTAAGTGAGGAGCAAAACTGAGCCTGATCCTGAGTTCCAACTCCAGGGAGGGACTCCCGACAGTACCTTGTGACATCTCCAGTTGTTAAAAGCACAGGTTCTGGAGTCCAAACAGAGCTATGCGCAAATTCCAGCTCCATCACTGAGCCCCTGGACCACTTACTCTGCCTTTCTGAGCCCCAGTTTTCCATCTGTCCTGAAATATTACCTTTGTCACAGGAATACAGTGAAAATTAAATGAGGATAGTGCTGAGAACAGCTCCTGGCACATTGTCAACATCTACTCGGAATTGGGCGCTCTTGCTAACTCCCTTACTTTACTCTCATTATCACAGCATTGAGGGTAAACACCTAGACTTGAGACAGATTGGTCGGAATCCCAACACCATTGCTTACCAACCACATGACCTTGGGCAGGTTACTTAACCTCTCTATGCCTCAGTTTTCTCATCTACAAAATGGGGATAATATTGATACTGACTTTTTAGAGTTGTTGGGAAGAGTGAATGCATTAATGTTTGTAGAGTGCTTCAAACACGGCCTGGTACATGCGTGTCACCGCCTGATACAGTCACCCTCGCTGCTGTCTGCATAACTGTAGTCACTGTCACTGTCCTCACCATCACCACCACCATCTCCATGATCATCATCATCATCCTCACCGCCATCATCATCACCGTCCCCCACCATCATCATACCATCATCATCATCTTCATCCTCATTCTTACCACCACCACCACTAGCAGCAACCCCACCATCACCGTCCCTGCCACCAAGTCATATCTGTGAAGGGGATGTCCTTCATCCATTCAATAAATCTTTGTGGCGTACCTACTAGGTGCTTTGAAAAGTTTGAACTACCATCCCCATTCCAGCTATTTTGTGTGTTTATATATGTTCAGGCGACTTCACGTTGCCTTCCTGTGCGGTGAGTCCGTGACTCCAGCTCCCATCCCACAGCTGAGGGCCATCCCTCCCCTCTGTGATCTGCGGGAGTGGGATTCCTGCTCCGAGAGCCGACCCAGCCTCCCGGGCACAGAGTCCTTAGTGCTGTTCAGGAACCACAGGCCTGAGGACTCATTAAATTCTTTACTCCAGTCTCTGTATTTCAAGAGGCCTTGGGAAAATCCTACTTCATAAATGAAACATCAAAATGTTTATAAGAAATTAACACCTGAAAGCAGTCCCGGTTTTCTGGATGAGCTGATGGAGGTGTTGGATGGACCCTGATTCCTCTGGATGCTTCCCTCAGGCCCCACTGGGCACAGCCCACGCTCCTTCCGATAAAACTTTCCCTGCGAGTAGGGGATGTAGGAGCCACCTTTTACTGAGCACCTGCTGTGAGGGCTCGCTGAGTCCCCCGGGCCTAGCTGTGATCCGTCTCTGTTTACTGGAGAGCTGTCGAGTCACAGAAGAGTTGGGGTGGGTGGTAGGGACAGAGCACAGAGGGCCTGGGGAGGAGGAAGGGCCCCAGGCAAAGGGAGTCACACAGCTAATTTTCCTTCTTTGTCTCTTTCCCCGTTTCTCTCTCTTCTCTGTCATTTTTCCTCCTGTTTCTGACTCTCTGTCCCCCTCTCTCTCCCCCTCCCTGCCGGCCTCCTTTCCTCTCTCTTTCTCCTCCCCACTGGCTTCTGGCCTCTCTCCCAGCTCCTTCCCACTGCCTGGGCTCCGGGCCTTTCTCTGGGCAGTGGCTGGGCTTTGGTGTCGGGGTGTCGGGGTGTCGGTTTCACTCCGGCCCAGGCACAGAAGCCAAATGTGAGCCCCTTAATGAGGGAAGAGGGGACTCAGAGCAGGACCCAGCAGGAGGGGCTGGGCCTGAGCCTGGAGGGAAGGTTTGATTTTCAAAGCTTAGGCTTGCTGAATGTTTTACTTTTAGAGGTTTTCTTGTTTCCTTTCCCTGGCTGGTACCTCCCTCCCTTCCCAAGTCACTTAAAAGACATTTCATCAAGAGCAAAGAGAAAAGACATTGCATAAAGGCCAGAAAGAAAAGACATTCCATCGAGAGCAAAGAGGTGATGGAACAGTTGTGAGTCTGGCAGTAAATGGGAACAATGCTCTGAGGCTCCAAGGCGAGTGGTGAATTGAGCGAGGGCACAAGTGCAGTGCACCCATAAGTGCTCGACTCTCCCCTGTTCCCCAGCCCCTCGTCTTCTCCCCCGCCAGCCCCCCGCCTCCCCGATCCTTTGACAGCTCTGAAATCAGCTCTGCATGTTTTGATTTTTTAGGACAGTGCTAATTTGTGAAGCAAGTTGGAGAGGTCCCTTGGGACCAGCCAGGCACAGGGAAGGAAGCCAGTCCCAGCCACGGTCACTTGCAGAAGGTGGTGGTGACCAGCCCTGGGGTCATGACCCTCCTAAGGATGACAGGCAAGATAAAGAGCTGACCTCTGACTCCCTGGGCTCAGCCAGAGCTGCTTCCAGCCTCCTGGAGGATGATCAAACTCCTGAACTTTCTCTTACCCAGACAGCCCTGGCCACACCCTTTGCCGAGAGCAGGAAATTTCTGAATCCCTCAGTGATTTTCCTTCTCAGAGTGAGACAGAGCAGGGACTGGACTCGGGTCCCCTCAACCCTGACCACAGAGTCCAGCATTTTTGGCTGCCTCCCTAAGGGAAAAAAAAAAAAAAAAAAGCTAAAACTCTATGCCTTTGAGTGGCGGGAATGAGGGGGCAGGAGGCTTCTTCACAGGAGGGGCTGGCAGAGCAAGACTGGTGAGGACCAACCAGTCTGTGCCAAGATGGACCCCAGTGCTGACCTTTCACCCACTTTCCCCCTCATTATGCTACTAAAAATTGTGTGCCTGGGGTGGAGATTTAATTGCCAATTAGACATGCAACACAGGCAGGAGCATGACCTTTAAGTGCTCAGGTGCTGATACATCCCGCCTCTACATGCTTACACGTCACCCTTTCCCCACTCAAGCGTCTTTCAGAAACTCTCCGACCTCTCCGCGGGGGATCAGCTTGACAATTCTTTCTCTTGTGCTATCTCCCTTGTGCCAGAGCATAAGCCCCAATAAGGCCTTGCCCAAACCACCCATTTGACCTCCTGTCAACTTCTATTGCTTGAGAGCCCCAGGGCCTGGTTCGGTCACAAGGGGTCATGGAATCTTCAGGCTGCTCCTGGTCCGCCCCACCCCCCCGCAAAAGCAGAACCCACTTTTACACCTGTGGATGAGCCCAGTACCCACTGCAGCAGGCTTGGTGGCTCCCCGAGGGCTGAGTGTGGCTCATTCTCCCTAGGGATGGCCCCTTGGAGGCTCTGGGGTCTGCACAGAAGGGGCCAATGGGGACAGTCCTCGCCCTCCAGTGGAACTCTCTGCTAACCCCAGCCTCCCCAGAGCCTTCCTCTGGGGTCTCACTGGGCAAGTCCATCAAAAGTCCTGGAAATTGGGCCTAATAAGACTTGTCACATGGGTCATTATTGTAAGCAGAAAGAGTTAGAGATCCCCAGAAAAAGAAAGACAGATGGAGCTTTCTTGACATAAGAAAAGTCATCTCGGGCCCGGGGACATCCTGTGAAAGCAGGTAAGAACAAACAGCCACTCTGGGGCCAGGAGGCAGCCTCATCATATCAGGGACGACAAATCAATGGTAAAACTCCCAGTGCTGGTTCAAAAGTGAAGACTGACCTGCTGCACATTTGTGGTGAGTTATCTTTGTAGGATCTAAACCCCCATCTGAGCACTCAGATCTTAGACCAGCTAAAGCCAGAGAATTCATGGTGCTGACCCTTGTCACCCTCGTGACATCGACCTGGGCTCTGTCACCTTAAGGTGACTCCTGCCCCAATTCCACACTGCATTCCCCATTGCGCAAGCCCCTTCATGAGTACGTGTACATCCTTAGCTTCAAACTTCCCCAGCTTTGTTGTTTGTGGAGGCACTGCTTTGGGAAATATTCCCGGTGTTCTCTATTACTTGTTGCAAGTAAAACCCTTCCTTCTCCTGTTGTTTTTGGCTTGGGTGTGTCTTTTGGCTCCACACCCATCAAGAGGTGAACCCACTTTCGTGTAACAGTATTGAGCATTCAAGGGCCAGTGTGTCTAGTCCAGTGCTGGCTTAGCCATTACCAGCTCTGTGACCTTGGACAAGTTACTTAGCTTCTCTGTGCCTCAGCTTCCACATCTGCAAAGTGGGGATAATAGTTTCTCAGAGGCTTGCTGAGAGCAGTAGATGAATTCCCGCCTGTGAATTTCTTAATGCAGTGACTAGTACTTAGGTGGTAAGTGTTCATTAATCAATAGAGTAGTAGTTGCTATTATTTGGTGCTGCTTTTTCTTTTCAATTTTTAAAGAATTGTGGTAACATACTAAAGGGGAACAGAATGTGCCATCCCCAAATGTGCCACTTTGGCGTACTGATTATTTTGAATTAAAGTTACTTAAGAAACAGCTGGTGTAAGAAGGACTCTCTGACCTCCTCTGTCCCCATGAAAGCAGGAAATAAATCTTGCATGTGAAAGGTGCCCTCGCTGTACCAGGAGGGCATGGGGGGCATCCTTTTCACCAGAGATAGGGAATTTAAGGCAGAGAAGGCTGTGTAAACAAAACTTGTTCCTCCCTCACTAATCTGCTACCCAAGCCCAAACCCCTTTGTCTGGTCCATGCTTCACAAAATTATTGTTTCTTTGTCTAAAAGGTATAAAAACTGCCTGCTTTGGTCATTTCTTTGTGTCTCATATTTTTATAGGTTCCTATACATATGAAATTAAATATGTTTTTCTTTTGTTAATCTGTCTTATGTTAATTTGGTTGTTAGACCAGTCAAGGGAAGAACCTAGAAGGGAGGAAGAGGAAAGTTTTCCTCCCCTACAATACATACAACATTTGCCGTCTTGACCATTTTTAAATGTACAGTTCAGTGGTGTTAAATACATTCTTAATGTTCTGCAGCCATCACCACCACCATCTGGTAAACCATTAAACAAAAACTCGATCCCCATTACACAGCATCTCCCCATGTCTCCTCCCTCCAGCCCCTGGCAACCCCAATCCTACTTTCTGTCTTTATGACTATGGCTACTCTAAGTACTTCATCTAAGTGGAACCATTCAGCATTCGTCTTTGTGTGGATGGCTTACTTCACTTAGCATGTCTTCAAGGTCCATCCGTGTTGTGGCATATGTCAGAATTTCCTTCCCTTTAAGGCCAAATAATATCCCAGTATGTGTATACCCCACATCTTGCTTATCCATTCATCCGTCAATGGATGTTTGGCTTGCTTCCGTGTTTTAGCTCTTGCAAACAATGCTGCTCTGAACATGGGTGTGCAGATATCTCTTCCAGACCCCGCTTTTGGTTCTTTTGTGTTACTCCTTTTTGGAGCACAGTTTGCAGGATGGCAGCTATGGGAAGGAGTAGTTAGAGCCTCTGGTTTTCATCTTTAACACAGCTAAGTTTAAGGCTTGGAGCAGGAGAGGACATTGCCATCTGGAGGGAGAGACTCCGTTCTCTGCATCCGACTGAGACACACTGAAATATCTCCGTTGGCATCTGGGGAGCAGGAATGAGGATGGCGCCATATGGGGGCCCCCAGAGAGAAGAGAAGGAAGAGGAGGGTGATCTGCAGCAGCAGGGGTGAGGCAGCAGGCAGCTGGGCAGAGAAGCCCCATCCAAGCCCCCCACACCTTCTTCCCATGGAGTGGACCAACCTGGTCTCCGAACCTGGGACACTGGAAAGAACACGGTGTCCAGCTTGTCCCTCTTCGACAGATGAGGCCCTCGGATGGTGTGGGGTTTTTCCACATCACCAAGAAATGAACTCAATTCTGGCACTGCATCTCCTACCCCTCTCCCCTCCCTGGACGTTGGCGGGGGGGGGGAAAGGGACTGAAAGTTCTAATCCTCTAATCACAAGATTGCTTCTTCTGGCAACCAGCCCTGTCCTTGGGTTAACCTAGGGGCTTTCTTGAAAGTCAACTCATCAACATAACAAAAGACACCCTGGTTGCTTTCAACACCGGAAATTCCAAAGGTTTTTGCAGCACTGTGCCTGAAACAATGGATAGATACCAAAAATATATTTCTTATCAATCACAATATCTCAGGCCCTAGAGAGGAAGACCCTTGTCCAAGGTTGCACAGCAAATGGCTGGCCAGGGCTGACCCCAGGGCTCCTCAGAGGCCTTCAGCCCAGGAGCCTGTGGGTGGAGCCTCCTTCCAAGCTGGGCCCTTCTTACCACAGCTGGATCACCCCCAGTGACAAGGAGGCTGAAGCCCAGAGAGGGCCTGGCTGGCCTCAGGTGGCACAGCATGGAAGCGGCAGTACAGGGACTTAAGGCAAAGACTCTTGTCTCCAAGCCCAAGCCAGCATCCCTGACCTGATCCTCTCATTTAAAACCTCACCTAGAGCTTTGCAGCAAAAGCCAATTTTATTACAGCTTTTGTGTCTTGCGCAAACCGTGCCCACACACCTACCGTCTTGTAATTATTCTCATATTCTCTTTGTCTCCAGGGCCTCAAGACTCCTCCAGACTCGCACAGCCTCTCCTCCCACTGCCAAGCTCCCCGTGTTGGCCTCAGTGTGGCTCGGACTGCCTGCGATATTTATTTCCTAATAAAAAGACAGCCTGGGTGGCCCAAGGGAGATTAAGACAGAGATATACTATGAGACTATTAAGCATAAAACCACAGGTTAAATCAGCATCAGACAGGAGGAGGGGGGAAGGGGGGAGAGGAGGAAGGACAGGAGCTGCAGGAAATGCTAGCCGAGGGGGTGCATGTTGGCGCAGGTGAGCCGTGTTACTGTTGCCGCCTGGCTTCTGCCCAGAGAAGGCCGAGGGGCGCTTGGGCCTGATTCTGGCCCTTCTCGCTGTGGGAGTCCAGGCGCATCCCTTCTACTCTCCGCACCTGTCTCTCCATGTATCCAAGGCAGAGCCAGTGGCTGTGTCCTAGGGTGGCCTCAGGCAGGTCACTTCTCCAAAGCCAGCTTTCTCCCCACGGGGATAATTGTAACAAAGGTAATGATGCTGATGATGCTGATGATGTTGATGATGACGATGGTGATGATGTGAGGACCGACATTTCCTGGGGGCTGACCGACACTTCAGTACACATAGAAAAACACCACTTGCTTTAGGACTTCCGCACGTGCTGGCTTGTTGATTCTCATCTCCGTCTCACACAGGAGGTGGATTTCCCAGGGAGGCTGGGCAGCATCTCGGAGAGCAGATGCCTGGCGAGTTGGCTTGGCCCTACCGCAGGCAGTTTCCTGCTTCCGCAGCCTGTGGGACCCCAGCAGACTTCTCCACCCCACCGTCCAGCCGCACCCTCTCCGATGAGGTCTGAATCTCAGCCCGGGGGCCAGCGGCTCTTTCAAATTGTTTACTCCTTGAGTGTGTGTTGTCTCAACTCCATATATGAACGATTTCTGTTTAATTTAGACATCTCTTTACTTCTTAGCAGTTCATCCCATGACCAGCCAGTCATTCTTTATGTTAACCTTTCCTGCTAAAACTACCCTGTGATCCTATTTTCTGTCTAGATCCTGGCTGATAGAGAATTGGTCCCGGAACTGGTCCCAGGATAGAGGCCAGCAAAGATGGTATTTTCTTTTTAACAGCCTTTCAAAATCTAGAAACCATTTTTGGCTTGTGGGTCGTGCAAAGACAGGCCACGGGCCAGACTTGGCCCACAGGTCCCAGCTTGCCAATTCCCTGTACTAGAGTGACTGTCTGTTAGAGAAGAGAGCAGACCCGAACCTTTTAGAGATTACCGGATACCAGCTATGAACGGATGCAAAATTCTGGGGACCCAACACGCCACCATGGTCCACCATGGTGGGGCTCTACCATGGCCAGGTGATAGATGGAGTATTATTGCATGTTCATCTCTCAGTGAGCCACGTCCATTATTTCCCTAGTTCTGAAAGTATAATTGGAGTAGGCGTAAATGGCAGCTGGTAGAATTCCCACTTGGGCTCTCTGGCCCGGCAAGGGCGAAGGAGAAATCCCTGGAACCTCCCCTCCCTAGAAAGGTGATGAGCCCAATGTGATAATGATTCCTTTTAAGTGTATATTTGTGTATGTGTGGTGGTGGTGGTGGTGGTGGGGGATTATAAGGATTAATGCCACCATCAAAACTTGAGAGAAACAAGGGTGCATCTAAATGGACGTGCTAACCAATCTGATTAACTTCTCCAGAAGTTAGATGGATCTCAGAGAATGACTGGATTATTGTGAACAGTTGGGTGGTTACTCCAATTGCAGCTGTTTTTCCAGAGATATTTTTCTCGCTGGAGCAAATCAATATGGCCCCTGGCAACTGGACCTTGCTGGTGACTTTTTCTCTAAGCCAATTTTGTAGGGACCGCCAGAGGCAGTTTTCTCTGACCTGGCAGGGCCGACTGTATACCATCAGGATCTTACCGAAGAGGCATGGCAAGTCTCCTGCTCGTAATCACTCATAATGTAGTTTTGGCCGCCTTGACAAGCCACAAAACGTCACCCTGGTCCAATTCCACCCAACAACAGGGTCATCCATGAAGCTGCCAGTTTTGAGTGGGAACCTAGGAAGCGAAGTCTGCAGTGATTCCAGGCTGAGTGCAAACCGCTCTATCCCTTCGGCTTTAGGATACAACAGAGCCAATGATACAGGATCTGCGGCCCAAGGGATGCTGTTTGGAGACCGTGGCCAGCACCAGCTGGAGAACTGATGGAGGAGGCAGTTAGCTAGACAGGAACTGGAGGCAAGGGCAGTGATAAATACGTTACACGTTAGAAGCCTGGGGGCACAACATCCTGGCCTTGTGGCTTCCAAGACCCTGGGGCTAACAGACCAAGAGCCCCAGGTACAGAACATGGGCTCTCCTCTCCCACCTCTGCCCCAGGGTCACCCCTACATTCATTCTAATGCCTTGGCACTGCAGTTTCAGCCCCACCCCCATGGGGAAGGCTGCCATGACAGTTCCGGTACAAACCTTGTAGGGTCAAAAACTCTCCCTCCCAACCTGTGGGAGGAGGCGCCCAAATGATTGGAAGCAGCCTTCTTTGGACACCATCCTGTCCGTGACCAAGACATGCCCCCACCTCACACACATAAAAAGAAAGGACCTGTACGTAGCCTCAGGGCAGGTGCCACCTCTGGGCTGCCCGCTCTCCCTTCTTGAGAGTGTACTGTCCTTAATGAACTGCTTTGTGCTCACTACTTGTCTTCTGGCTGTCTTTATGCCGGCGTACATCTTTCGTGGGGAATCCAAGAACCGAGACCTCCATTCACACCACGCAGCCTCTCCCACCTCTGACAGAACCACAGTGCCGGTCTCTGGGACTCTGTAGGAGAGCTATGCCTAGTGCTTGAGGAGGTGTCTCCTGGTCCCCTCCGGTGTGGCACTACCCTGTGGGTGCAGATGCGAAGGGCAGAGTCAGGGAGCTCGTGCTCTTGGGGCCCTGCAGCCTCGTCTGTAGGGGGTGCTGTGTTCTGGATGGATGGAGGGGGGTTTGAGGCCCAGCTCTGTCACTCGCTACCACGTGCGTGTCCTTATGCGAGTTACTTCATCTTTGTGCCCACATGTCGTCATCTGGCGTGGGCCTCAGATCTCTACGGGGTAGGGCTGTTTTGAGGATTGTCATTATCGTTATTATTATTTTTTCTAAGTAGGCTCCACTCCCAGGGTGGAGCCCAATGTGGGGCTTGAACTCAGAACCCTGAGATCAAGACCTGAGCTGAGATCAAGAGTTGGATGCTTAACCGATTGAGCCGCCCAGGCGCCCCTGAGGATTGTCATTATTCAGCTTCGCTCTGTGCAGACACTATTCTAAATTCTCTGTTTGTATTCACTCAGTGTTCTTTGCAAAGGCTTTATGAGGCGGTACTATTATTATCCCCATTTTCAGCTGGGGGCTCTGGACATAGAGCGGTTAGGTAACTTCCCTTGGGTTCAAGCTAGGAGGGAGTGGAAGAGCTGGTCCTGGAGTCTGGACTGGATGGATCTAGAATCTTTGATCTTAAGCACTGGATATAAAACGCCCACAGAACTGAGTGTGGGGCCCTGAGCCAGTGTTTCTCCGAGGGTGGGCTGCACACACTTGACCTGCTGGAAGTACCTAGGTGAGGGGGTATGCCCTCTGTAAAATACAGGCTCCCTGACCTTACCCTCATCTCTCCTAAGCCAAGTCTTTGGGTGGGGACTGGGAATATGCCTTTTATTTTTTTATCTATTTATTTTAAAGATTTTATTTATTTATTTGAGAGAGAGGGAGAGAGAGAGAGAGCACCTGAGTGGGGAGCAGGGGCAGAGGGAGAGGGAGAAGCAGGCTCCCCGTTGAGCAGGGAGCCCGATGTGGGGCTCCATCCCAGGACCCTGGGATCATGACCTGAGTCGAAGGCAGACACTTAACCGACTGAGCCACCCGGACGTCCCTGGGAATGTATATTTTAAATAGACGCACCCATCTCAGGTGATTCTTTGGCAACCTAAAGACTGAGCCAGAGACTAAGTGTGTCATGTAATCAATTACACATTTTTGGCTGAAAAGCTGGCGTTCAGGGCTCTGGAATAAGCCCTGCGGCAAGTACGTTGCAGAACCTTAGGTCACGCAGGTTGCCTTGCCTCAGTTTTGCTGTCTGTATAATGGGTGCCCCAGCCCCTAGGCTGCCCACCCTCAGGACACATGCGAGCAGGACAGTGACAACAAGGCAGCCACTGGGGTCACTCTGGTCCAGGGGCAGCTCTGCTGCTGTCACCCGACCCACAGTGTCACGTCTGCTTTGGGCCTCAGTTTCCTTATCCTTAAAATGGAGCTATTGCGATGATAATCTCTACCCCGCTCCGGTTATGGGAAGGTTTCATGAGGCAGCCGGTTCAAGAACACAGGTAACACAAATCTCCCGTCCCTCCATAAAATATAAACTGCTATGCCCTTCCTCCTCTCTAGTTTCTAAAGTCTCCAGGGACACCTGAAACCCACAGGTGACTCTCATTCCTTGTGCTAGCACTGATCGGGATGGGATCTTTCTCTCTCTCCCCAGGTCAAGGAGAGCAGGATGGAAAGCCCAAATAACCGTCCAGGTGCAGCCAAGGGAGGCACCTCTGAAGAGAAGCTGCGACCTGATGTCATTAGGGCCCCCCAGCTGCTGAGTGAGCTGCACTTAGCTTCGTCTTCATCCTGTGTCCCTCAGTGAAGTGCAAGCGCAAACCCCGTCCCTTTCCCTCCCCACCCCGCCCCATCCCGCTGCAGCCAGGCCCCCCATCCTGAGGACCAGGAGCCCGAGGGTCTGTGTTCCCACTTTTCCTGCTCACTGGCCCTGGAGAAGGGGTGGAGACAGAGTTCACTAAGAGTGCCAGAACCCCCGCTCTGCTCTCTGGGCTGGTAACAAGAGAGATGACTGAGGTGGGTTGCCTCAGTTTCCCCAAGATGGTCTTTGGAAGGGCAAAGAGGGAACAGCTCAGAAAGGGCATGGTTGGATGCACCCCGCAGGCTTTCTGACTGACCAGCTGTCCTGGAGACCACCCATCCCAGCCCTGCCATCTTCAGGCTCCACATCATCAATGCTTTTGGGAACAAAGGGCCCCACACACCCCTCCCTGCTCCCCACTCTCCGCTGGAACAGGCCTGACACAGCCAGACTCTGGGCTCTCTGCCCACCAGTGAGGGCTGAATCTGAGAGGTCATCCCGAGAGGAGGGAGGCCCCTGGGCTTTGGAGCAAGGCACCCTGAACTCAAGCCCTGGGCTGCTCCCGGGTTCGGATGAGGGGTGGGGCTCCGGGGCACCTCGGGCCTGGGGAAGCCAGAGCTCTTGTCTCAAAGCTACATTCACCTTTGGTAATACTTTATATAAGAAGGCTTGGGGAGTGATGATGGAGATTATTGGGGGCATTTGGAGCCTTACATCAGGCCTTGGTGGCCCCTGGTTGGGATCTCGACTCTGCCTCATCCCAACTGTACAACCTCAGCCCTGTTACTTCGCCTCTCTGATCCTTAACTGCCTTATCTGCCAAATGGGTCTAGTGACACCTCCTTCTCAGGGCTGTTGGAGGGTGCAATGAGATCATGTCTGTCAAGGGCCCAGGCCAAGGGGGGTCACCAGAGGCTGACCAGTCACGGCCACTGTGGCCTTGGCTGCAGCCACCTCCAGCTCCACCCAGCGTCCTCTGGATAGGAACGGTGGAGTTTATGTACAAAGGGGCTAGCAGCATGGTTGTGAAGATGCAGGTGACACCTGCCTTTCTGGAAAGTTCCTGACCTGGGTTCTAACCGGTCCTGACATCCACCCAGTGATGAATGTCCATCACACCTGTTTATGATTACCTGGTGGGGGACGAGCACCTGGCCTTGGTGGGGGAAAACACAAACCGCAGAGCAGGCTTTTAACTAGTATTGTTTGCTTTGAGATGATTCGGAGAGTAGGGCACGTCTCTTGTGGAAAACACCGAAAAATCCAAAGAAGAAAGTAGCAGTTACTCATAACCCCATTCCTCAGAGATGATCACTGTTCCTCTTATGGCATATTTCAAGTTTCCTTTTATGTATATTACTATAAATCATATTACATTTCTGTCTGTCTGGTATCCCAGCCGATGAAAACGGCTTTGAAGGTTTTCACCAAATCTGGGGGCTTCATTTGGACGGTCTGACTTAAAAGCAATGAGATCTTCTCAAAATTCACTGGTGGGGGCTGAGAGGGACCCCTCAGAGATGTTACCAGCTACCAAGTGGTGCAATTGAAACTGGATGCATTGGGATGCGGGGGACGCTCCACACGAGCCCCTCCTCCCGTCCCCCTGTCATGTGTCACAGGGGCAGGTGTGCTGATCTGGGGTCAGCTGTTTCTCACCTGGGCAGCTCCACACACAGAGGGGCAGCAGGGAGATACTCATCCAGCCACAGTTGGTTCTTCTCCGGAATGCTGCTGGTTATTCACCAGCAGCTGCCAACGCGTGTGTGTGTGCGTGCACGTGAGCGTGAGTATGTATGTGTGCGTGCGTGTGTGTATGTGCACGTGCGCGTGAGTGTGTATGTGTGTGCGTGTGTGTATGTGCGCGTGTGCATGAGTGCGTATGTGTGCGTGCGCGTGCGTGCGTATGCGTGCGTGTATGTGTGCGCACGCGCGTGTGTGTAACTGGTGTCAGTCTTCATGTACAACTTGAAATCCTTTCCCCGTCACTTTTTTTCATAAGCAGCTGCCTATGTTCTTCATGTGTGCAGGAAATGAGGTCGGCGTCCAGGTGCTGACCACCAGCAGGAGGGTCGAGAGCCCCCAGGGGGTGAATGAACACATGTCCCCCACACCGCATGCCAGGCTCTGTCCCAAACACGGGTGCTGCTGTCCTCATCCCTACTCTACAGGTGGGGATACTGAGGTACAGAGCGGTTAAACAGCTTTTCCAAGGCACACAGCCAGGGAGTAGCAGAGCTGGGATTTGAACCCAGGCTACCTGGCCACAGCCACTGCCTAGATGCTGTATGGCTACTGCATATCAGGAACTTCTTGATAAACATCCTTTTATTCTTTCAGACTTACTAGGAAAGAAACAGTGGGTGAAGAACATAAAAATCCTAACACGCCCAGCACCTGGTTACTTTATAAATCAGGAGGGGACAGGGGAAGACTTTGACAAAAGAACCCTTGAAGCAGGTGCTATGGTTGCCAACCCCATCTTACAGAAGGGGAGACTGAGGCTCAGAGAGGTTGATCACTGCCTGACTCATTTCAACAGATGATTCTGGAACGAGTGGACGGCTACATGCAAGAAGTAAATGTCTCTCTAAACGTCACACTTTATACAAAACTAACTCAAGGTGAATCATAGATCTCAATGTAAAAGGTACAATGAAACTTTTAAAAGACAACGTGGGAGAAAATGTTCATGACTTGGGTTTAGAGTTTACACGTGACACCAAAAGTGTGATCCACAAAACAAAAGGTTGATGAATGAACTTCCTCAAAATGAAAAACTTTTGCCCTGCAAAAAGCACTGGTAAAAGGATGAAAAGACAAGGCCAAAGATGGGAGGAAAATATCTGAAATCACATATTCAACAGAAGACTCATAACTAGAATATATAAAGAGCTCTCAAAATCTAATAGGAAGAAAACACAATTAGAAAATGAACAGGAGACTTGACTAGACACCTGAGAGGAGATACAGGGGCAATACAAGCACATGAAGAGATATTCCACACCCTTAGCCATCAGGGAAATGCAAACTAAAGTCACAGTGAGATTCCACTATGTAACATTAGAATGCCTAGAATAAAAATACTGACAGCGACAAGCGCACACGAGGATGTGGAACAACCGGCAAGATGTAGGAACGACTCTCATACTCTTTCTGGCGGGAATGCAAAAGGGTGTAGCCACTCTGGAAGACATTTTGGTAGTTTCCTATAACATCAAACACATACTTATCATTGGCTCCAGCAACCCCATGCTTGTATGTGAGCGTTTGTCACAGCCCTACTCATAATCATCGACCATGGAAACAACTAAAATGTCCTTTAACTCAAATGTTTGTTTGGATAAACAAATACAGGTATATCCACACAATGGAATACTGCTCAGCAACAAAGAGGAATGCACTATTCATTCATGCAACAACCAGGATGAATCATAAAGGGAAATTATGCTGTGGGAAAGAGCCAGTTTCAAAACCTTACCTACAGCATGATTTCCTTTATATGATATTTTAAAAGATTTATTTGTCTGTTTGAGAGGGGGGTGCAGGAGCAGAGGGAGAGGGAAAGAGAAACTCACGCAGACTCCACGCTGGAGCTCGATCTCATGACCCCTGAGCTTACGACCTGAGCCGAAACCAGGAGTTGGACACCCATCTGACTGTGCCACCCAGGCACCTCATAGGACATTCTTGAAAAGACGAAACTAGAGTGAGAGAGAACAGATCAGTAGTTGTTGAGGTTTGGGACCACGGAAGGACTTCCCTGGGGTTATGGGATGGTTTTGTATCCCCATTGTGGGGGTGGTCACACAAATTTATGCATGTGCTCCAATTCATAGAACTGGGTGCCAAAAAAGTCAAGTTTACTGTATAATATAAGATAAATACTCATCTGAGAATACTAAGGTAGTGAGGGGCATAGCCATGACTCGAATGCAGGTCCAGCTGGCTCCGAGCCCAAACATGTAACTACTGCACCACATGACCCCTCAGGCCCCAGCCCCCGTCTTGCCCAGTTCTGGAACTGTCCAGTCCTGGGGTGGCAGCTGTGAGCTAGCACAGAGATCAGGGCAGTGACAGTAGATGGAGTGAAGGTCAAGTCTTGACAAGTCTGCCTTGTTTTCCTGGTGATTGGGGTCCTACCTTTAGCACAGAGTCTGAGTCCTCTCAGCCAATGTCAGCAGTGGTGAAGACGCTCCAGAGAAGGCCCAGGACTCTGTGCCCGGCTCCCGTGTGTCCTGAAGCTGGCCCAGCATGCCCACAGCCCCTGCCAGCCCGAAGCTCGGGTGGTCCTTTAAAACTCTAGCCGGTGGTCGGAAGGATAAATCGGCAGAGCCTTCGGAGGGCAGTTTGATTCCACGTATCAAGAACCTTAGAAATATGCCCACCCATTGGCCCAGAAATTCAAGTCCATTTGGTGGGTTTATCCTGTGGACACAGGGAAGGTGGGCCCAAATGTGGCCACACGGGGATTTGCTCGTGGTTTATAAACATTTACCAGTCACGGACAAGAGAGGCCTGCCAGACAGGACAGGGGACATTTCCAGGGCAGAGCCCACACCTACTGGAGGGCCCGGCACACAGTAGGTCTTTAATCAAAATTGCAGGAGAAGAGACCAGTTAAGGAGAGTGTGTAAAGCTGTGTATTGTGAAGTGGGGAGGACAGGTTTCAAAACAATACTTACCATATAAATCCCCTTTTATGTTAAAAAAATAGATAATAGACATTTTCATACACAGGAAAAAGGCAGGATAGGTCCCCAAATGTGGATGTCACAGGAGCCATCCCCAGGTAGTAAGGTCACGAGAGAATGTCACTCTCTTTTCTTTATTCCATTCTATAGAGACTGAGTTATTTTTACTGTTTATAGTTAATACTTGTTGAACTTTTTTACATCGTTCTAAGCATGCTAAGTCATTTAACCTTCTCAACGGCCTTTTAAGGTGGGTACTATTGTTATCATACCATTTTATGGATCAGGAAATGGAGGCCAAAGAATGCCCCAGAATGCCCCCAGGTCTCTGCCCAGCTGTCACCTCCTCAGGGAGGCTGTGAAAGTCCCTATGTCCCCATCATCACTCCCCCCTTCATGTGCCTTCAGAGCGCACTGTGTCACCTAGCATCCCATGAATCACGGACATAATCTGTCTCTCCGCCGAGACCCACGAGGCTTGTTCTGCTCTGGACCATGTCCCCAGGGCCAGGATGGGGCCTGGCTCAGAGTAGATGCTCAGTGACTATTTGAATGAATAAACAAGGGAACCAGAAACGTTCTCGGCAGTGTCTCCTATGACTCTCTCCCCAACCCTGCCACATACTATCATCAGCCCCATTTCACAGGTAAGAAAAGTGAGACCAGGGAATTAACCTGCCTTGCCCAAGATCACCTTTATACACCGTGTGCTGGAGGCAGGATTCGCCTCTCAAATCAGGGCTCCTTCCCTTCCTGTTCTAACTCAGGGCCACCCCCCACAAGAGGGGACGCCATGAGCAGGAGGGCAGATGAAGCATCCTCAATGGGCAGGGAGTGCCCCCGCAGAGCCACAGCGAGGGTCCCACTTAGCTGGCCAAGCAGGGCCAAGGGGAGCCCGACAGGAAGGAGTTAAACTCTCACTTTGGGGAAGGCGGGGCAGGTAAGGAGTTGGGCCTGTCCCGCTGGCTCTGTGTTGCTGGATAAATGGCTTCATATCTCGGAGCCTCAGTTTCCCTATCCATAAAATGGGAACCTTCCCAGGACTGTCGTAGTAGGTAAGAGAACATATGTGAATGAGTCTGGCAGGTAGGAGCTCCTCAGTCAATCTGAGTTTCCGTCCCCTCCAGCAAGAGAAAAACAGAAGGTTTATGCCCAGTGTGAGCAGAAGCTGGAGGGTGCAGCTTTGTGCCTGCTCAAAGGAATAAGACATTGCCTCTTGTATCCAATTTGCAGAGGGGGAAATCGAGGCCAGTGTAATGATTTGCCTAATGGCGCAGGGGACAGAGGGCAGGCAGGGCAAGAAGAGGGTCTATGCCTCCTGACCTCCCATCCGGGGTCCTACCACTCTTCCGAGGCAGGAAAAAGAGAAAGGGAGGCAAATGACCCAAGGTATTTCCCGTCATTTCTGGGCCTTCAGGTTTCCATGGGCGCGGGGGGTGCATAGATCAGGGTTTCCCTGGTGCCTGGCTGGCCCCAACAGTCTGGGGGTCTGAAGCTAGGTGATCGACCCGCTGCCCTTGGCTGGTTGTCATGCACGGACCAGTGCCAAGTGAGGGGGATGCCAGGAGTGGGGGGCAGTCCTTCACCCCATATTGCCGTTCAGGGCGAGAGAGGACCCCACAGGGGAGCAGAGTGTTTCTACTGCCCTTCTGGCCCTGTCCCTGCCCTGACCTGGACCCACGCCCCACTCCTCACCTCCTAGCCCGGACCTTGCTCAGACCCAGCACCTCCCTGAGCTCACCACCACCATCAGCTATGCGCCTGTTCTCAGCTTGGTTCGGCATGCTCCCGCTCCTTCCCCTGGGGGCACTCTGAAATTCCACCTCCAGTTCAAGACTCTCCTCCCAATGGTATCACCAACCCTAAAACTACCCACTCCCCAGCTCTCTGCTACCCCCTGCAGCTGCAAACTCCATCCACCACTGAGCCCCAGCGGCAACTGAGAAAGGTGACACCCACTTCTGGGCTGAGCTCAGGCCCCTGGTTCTCAGGACTGTCGTGGTGCTGGCGGGTGACTCATGGGGACTAGGTCGGTGATCATTCATTCATTCAACAAGCATTTACTGAGCACCTCTGATGTGCCAGGCACCATTGTAGGTGCAGGTGACGCATCAAAGAAGCCACAGCAAAGGCTTTGTCGCCCTGGAGTTTACATTTGTGTGTGTGTGTGTGTGTGTGTGTGTGTGTTACAGACAACAAACAGTTAACAAGTAAATGATACTATATGTTCAAAGAGCAAGATAAGGGGGAGGGTTGGAAGAGCTGGGGGAGGGGCTGCAGTTTGAAGTGGGGTGGTCAGGGCGGGCCGCTGAGGAGGCTGGGGGGCAGACTCGCAGGAAGAGAGGGAGTGCTTTTGGCTACGTAGGGATTGCTGGCTGCAACGTGGACCCAGGCCTCCAGCTCCTCTCAGCTGAAGGATGCACTTGTCCTGTCCGCCCTCCTCACCCCCCGCGTGGCTCCTCTCCAGTCCATTCTCCTCACAGCAGCCAGAGTGAAGATTTGACACGAATCTGCTCAGGTGTCACTTTGTTGATTAAAACCTCCCATGATCCTTCACTGCCCTTAGAACAAAGTCCAGAGTCTTGATAAATTACTACCTGGAGCCTCCTATTGTCTGGCCCTGCCTCAACTCGGTTTGCTGCCATTCAAAGTGCGGAGCTCAGCCTCCTCCAGGAAGTTCTCCTTGCCTTTCCACCCACCCTCCCTCCCGCCCCGCCAGTTTGGAGTGTTCCCACATAGGCCTGTGCTCCCCCCAGTACAGCACTTAGTCCTGGGTGGTAACTGCTCTTTGAGGGTCTGACTGCTCCCTGGTCAGTGGATCCACGAGGAAGGGGTTCTGTTTGCCCATTCATCCTCAGATTCTTGGCCCCGAGTGCGGGACTGGGCACACAGTAGGAGCACAATAAGCCCCTGCTGACTGCGGAGGTGACTGGATGGTCAGAGGGACTGGTGGGGGAAGAAACACAGAGCGAACCCGTTCATCATCCCTTCCCTGGGGACACGTAGAAGGCCTCTGTGGGCAGGCGAGAGAATCCAGAAACTCATCTGATTTAATTTCACGATTGTTTAGGTCTTTTTTCTTCCTTGACAACTATGGATTGGGAGATAATCTGAAAATCAATCTTTCTCTCTCCCTCCAAGTTCACCCAGGCGCCCTGCTTGGCTCCGCTGACAGTGTCCATGGGAGCCGATGGACCGTTCCTGCCATCCTGTCGGGGGTGACAGGTGCTTTTTAGGAGAGTGGAGCAGGGTGTCTGCTTCCTCCACTGGCGTGGAGCTCCTGCCGGGAGCTGGGGAAGGCCCGGCTATGGCTTGGGGAGAGCAACCAGGAGCTCCAGAGGGACTCAGTGGGAGGACATGGAAGGTGACGTGCCTTTGTCCTTGTGGTCACGTTGATGTCCCCCCAGGATACTGGTGGGTCCTTCAGGGACTATTCTCTGTATCCCAATGTACTGGGAGTCTCCATGCCACCCGTGGATACATTTATGGGCTGGTGAGGGTACCCTGGATGCAGTAGGCGGTTCCACATAACGCAGAGTGAGGGCAGAATCCAGGTTGGAACTCACATTGAGAATTTTCTGGCCTGGATACTTGCGACTCACTACTGAGTCCTGTTCGTTTTCAGCCCAAATCGTGGAGTGCCGGGGTCAGAGGCTCTAACGGCTGGGGTGGGTGAAGGCAGGCCAGGTAATGGGCAGAGGAGGAAGCCGTGGGCAGCAGGGGAGGGCAGCTTCCAGAGAACCAGAGTGAACATGATGATAGCCCTCGCTGGGGGCCGTATGTACTTGATGTGTGTCAAACTCATCTATTGCTTGCTGCGACCCTCGAGGTAGGCACTAGGGAAACACCCATCATCCAGATGATGCGACTGGGGCCTTGGGCTGTATGTCCCTTGCCCAAGGCCACTCAGACCTCTGGGTCCAAAGCCTGAGCTATTCTCCAAGATGGGCTTGGCTCCCGGTAATGGTTGCCATCTGGGACTTTGGAATGCAGTGTCCCGATTTCCTGCTTTTTCAAGAAAAATCAGAGGTTTCTTTTTTCTATGAAATTTCCAGATTTTTATCACACTGTAGATGTCAAACAAATTCCATCTGGGAGCAGGATTCTGTTTGAGGCTGCTTCTGGTCAAGTGGAAAGAGACCCAGATTTCTACACAGAGAGAGGGCCAAGATTGGGAGGCAAACACGCGAAGCTCAAGTTTATACACAGACCTCCCTTCTTAGAGCCTCAGTTTCCCCACATGTGGCGCTTGTCTCAAGGAGTTGCTCTGAGCTAAGGGAGCGGGATCATGGTCTGCACATGACAGGTGCTGGACCGTATCCATACCGTGTCACGTTGGCATCTTGGTCGGTTCCCTGGCTGTGCCTGTTCTGGGCCTGCCACGCCCAGAGCCCGCGCTGGGCCCCTCTGCCCTTGGCGCTGAGATTCTGTTCCTGCCCCCAGTGCTGCGGGACCTGCCTCAGACTCGGCCCCCCGGGCCCCCACCGGGTGAGCTCACCTGGCTGTGAAGCTCTGTCCAGAACTGCCGCAGCCTGAATCTGCCTCCAGGAATGACCATGATGACAGCGGTCACGGTCAGAAGGGAAATAAGGGGTGACGTAGGCAGAGCGGTCACTCCGCCAGGCACCGTGGTCAGTGTCCTTCTGGCCCATCTCACTCGCTCTTCACCGTACATGTCTATTACGGTCCCTGTTTCAGAGCTGATGCCACCCAAGCTCAGAGAGGTCGTGGCTGCCCACGGTCACACAGCCTGGAGGTGGCTGAGCAGGGCCTGGGGAGGTGGCCGGGTCCCCTACCTCACGCCCCTCCCCCATGGGCTCCTGGAGAACAGAGCCCATACCCAACCACCTCTGGTCGACACCAGCACCAGCAAAGCCACTGGGGCACAAGGCAAGGACCGGGGGCCGAGGGAGGGTGGCCTCCATGCTCTGGACTCCATGGACTCAGGATTACTGGATGGGGCATGAGGAGACCGGATTCCGGCCCACATTCGGCTGCCACTTCTCTGGGTGACTGAGCAGGTCACCCCCACCCCTTCAGGCTCAGTTTCCCCATCTAGAAAATGGAGGTCTTAGAGTCCAGGCTATGTTCC
This sequence comes from Zalophus californianus, assembly GCF_009762305.2. Lineage (NCBI taxonomy): Eukaryota > Metazoa > Chordata > Mammalia > Carnivora > Otariidae > Zalophus > Zalophus californianus. The sequence goes on from NC_045598.1 coordinate 22,079,683, forward strand.
TTGGTTTTCTAGGTTGAATATTCGGGTCTCTGCCCCTGGTGCTGGCAGGTGACACCCCGACACTCCCCTTTCCCCCTAAGCCTAATCCTCCTGAGCCAACTCGCACCCCGCCCCCCGCCCCTGGCACATTCTCCCCCCATTCCCAGAAGGGAATGGTAGGGTATCTGGTATGTACTTTGGGGAGGCTCCTCTCTGAGGATCTGCACCATGAGAGAGGAGCACAAATAAGCAGATACAAACCCTACCTTATCCCTATGGCAAATACAAAATACTTTTTATTAAAACCAAGATAGAGATATCATGGAGTCACATGCATTTTTAAGATAAATGCCTGAGTTCAAAGGACTTTCCTCTTGCCCCTGATTCACTGGGCTCTGCCCCCACCTCTCGACCTCACCCCCTGGGCTTTCCGCATGGAAAAGATCTTTGGAAGCACAGGGGCAGGGCCTCACCCCCGTCTCTACCCCTCAGCAGCTGTGCAGGCTTGGGCAACTTGTGGCGCCTCCCTGAGCATCTGTTCCTCCAACTGTTAAATGGGCAGAGGTGTGCTGGGTGGATAGGAACGGGGCCCCGGTTCTTTCGGCATGTAGTTAGGCATCATCCTGAGTAATTGTTAGTCTAAGTTAAATGCTTGGGATGAAAGGAGAGAGGAGTTTATTTCAGGAGGCAGGAGCCTGGGCAGAAAGAGGGAAGTGATGGAGGTGGGTAGGGATGTGTGCATGATGCTCTTTCCCTTCCCGTCTCCGGGACAGGGTTCCGATCCCCTGGGCAGAGGGGTGAGGACCAGAACCTGGCTGTGTCAGGAGACGCTGCGTGAGGCCCAGCACCCAAGCACTGCTGTGTAGGGTCCCGGGTCACATCCAGGGCGGAAATGGGACCTTCTCCCCAGAGCAGGCCACAGACCCAGCCCCGCCTGGGCCTTCTGGGGTCACTGGCTCTCCGACAGGGAGAGCCCTGGACACCGGCGGCAGGGGTAGCAGGCCCCACTGAAGGCCTGGAGGGGTCGGCGGTCCACAAAGAGGGCAGTGTGGACGGCTGAGGGTGGACGGAGGTCTGAGCGTGTGTCCCCCACCGCTGGACGCTCACAGGTAACGGGAGAGACCCGAGCAGGGAGTGAGGTTCTGGGCTCATCAGGTGGGTGAAGGGATGTCATCTGACGTTAGCCAGGCCCCTTTATGTCTTGCTGTGAGACATTCTGATTCCAGGAGAGTAATCTCCCCTTCGCAGAGCTGCTGGCTCTGAGGGACGCGGTGCGCCGAGGGATGCTAACAGGTGTTTTCTGTAATCAGATCAAATGTATAACTGTATTAGTCAGTTTTTTTGCTACATAATTAGCCATGTCAAACTCAAACTCATTATAATAGCAAACATATTTTTCTTGCTCATGGCAGGTGAGGGAGCTCTTCTTCAGGGAGGGAGTGGGCTCTGGGTCTGTCGTCAGGTCTCTCCTTGAGTCAGCAGCTCCCCTGGGCATGCTCTTCCATGACCAATGACAAGATCATAAGAGGAACACTCAATGACTCTGTTTTAAATATCACTTTGTCTACACATTTGTTTAAATTTTCATACAGTAAAATCCACCTTTTTGTGGTGCACGGGTTTCTGAGTTGTAATCCCTGCCGCGTTCATGTCACTACCACCATGATCAGGAGGGGACACTCCCATCACCCCCACATTCCCTTGTGCACCCCTTCATGGTCACACTCTTGCCCCAGCTCTAAGCCTGCCAGCCACTGGCTTGCTGTCCGTGCCTACATCTGTGCCTTTTCCAGAATGTCATTCACATGGAGACATACAGCAGGAAGCCCTTTGAGTCTGGCTTCTTTCCCTCGGCATAGTCTGACATGTATCCATGGTGAGTGTGTGTCCGTGGTTCCGTCCTCCTGAGCACTGTTCCAATGACTGGTTGTACCGGCTTTTCTATCCACTCACCTGTTGAAGGACATTCGGGTTGTTTCCAGTTCGGGGCAATTGTAAATCATGGTGCTGTAAACATTCATAGAATGTTTTTGTATGAAGCCAAGTTTTTACTTCGCCAGCGTAAATACCTAGGAATAGCATTGCTGGGTCACATGCTAAGTGTACGTTCAGCTTCAGAAGAAACTGCATAGCTGTTTTTCCCCTTTGCATTCCAGCCACTTTGCATTCCATCTACTTCGCATTCCAACTCAAATTGTATGGGAGGTCCTGTTCTCTACATGCTTGTCAGCACTCAATAGTACCAAGATTTAAAAAATGATCAGCCATTCTAATAGATGGGTGGTGCTACTCTATTGTGGTTTTAGTATACATTTCCCTAATGACACTACAATAAGGGACTAAGATGTTGTGTATCTTGTCATGCGCTTCTTTTCCATTCCTACGCCTTCCTTGGAGAAGCATCTGTTCAAATCTTTTGCCTGTTTTTTTCTTTGGGTTGTTTGTTTTCACACTGTTGTGTTTGGAGAGTTCTTCATCTGTTCTGATGACGAGTTCTCTTACCCATGTCTTTCATGGAGCAAAAGTTTTTCATCCAGATGATGTCCAATTTATCAACTTTTTCTTTGATGGACTGTGCTTTTGATGTTACATCTAAGAACTCTGCCTAATTCAAGATTTTCTCTTATGTCTTCTAAAGTTTATAGGTTTACATTTTACATGTAAGTCTATGATGCGTTTTGAGTTAATTTTTATGTAAAGCGTGAGGTACCTTTTAAAGGTTTTTGTTTTTTTGCACATGATGTCCAATTGTTCCAGCATCATTTATTAAAAAGATGATCATTTATCCATTGGATTGGCTTTGCACTTTTGTCAAAAAATCAGTTGACCATATTTGTGTGGGTATTTTTTGGACTCTCTATTCTGTTCCATTGATCTGATTGTTTATCCTCTCACCAAGAGCACAGTGTTGATTACTGTACTTTTATAGTAAGTTTTAAAATCAGCAAGGTTGGATCCTTAAGAATTTTGTTCTTATTTTACAACATTGTTTTGACTACTTCAGTTCCTTTGTCTTTTCATGTAAATTTTAGAATTGACTTGTCTATATCTGACAAAATATTATGTTACAATTCTGATTGTAGTTGTGGTAAATCTATAGATTAATTTGGAGAGAATCGACATGTTGACAGTAGGGTGCCTTCCCATTCATGAGTATAATAGGTCTCTCCATTTAGTTAAGTCTTCTTTGATTTCTTTCACTGTTTTTTTTTTTTTTTTTTTTTTGGTGGGGGGCTAGTTTTCAGCATGTAGATCCTGTATATACTCTGTTGTATTTATACTGAAGTATTTTTAGTTTTTTGGAGTTTTTGTAAATTTTATCTTTTACTGTTTTTAAAATTTTGATTTCTAGCTGTTCATGGTAACTTGTAGAGATTTGTGTATGTTGACTTTAATCCTATGGTTTTCACAGAACTTGTTAGTTCTAAGAGGCAGTTTTTATAGATTCTTTGGGATTTTCTACATAGCCAATGTCACCTGTGATAGGGATAATTTTATTTCTTTTTTAAAGCTTTATTGAGGTATAATTGGCAAACAGAAATTGTGTAAATTTAAGTCTACTGCCTGAAGTTTTGATATATGTATACATTGTGAAATTATGCAACTTATGTGTCTTTCCTTTTTCTTATTGCATTGGCTAGGGCTTTTGGTTTGTTGCTGAATAAGACCAGTGAGGGTGGACGACCCTGCCTCATTCCCTACCTTAGCAGAAATGCCATCAATGTTTGACCATCAAGTATGATGTTAATTTGTATTTTCTGTCAATGCCCTTTTATCAGGTTAGGGAAGGTCCTTTTTATTCCTAGTTTGCCAACAGTTTTTCTTTCTAAACATGAGCAGATATTGAATTTTATGAAATGACTTTTCTGCATTGATTGATATGATCATATTGCTTTTTCTTCTTTAGTCTGTTGATATAGTGGGTTACATGAATTGATTCTCAAATTTCAGTCAGTCTTACATGCCTGGAATAAAAAATAACTGGACATGATGTATTATTTTTATTATATATGTTTGGATTTGAATTGTTGAGGATTTTTTGCATCTATATTCTCAAGGAATATTAATCTTCTGTTTTCTTATATGGTCGTTATCTGGTTCTGTTATTGTAGAAATGCTGACCTCATAAAGGATGTTGGGAAGCATTCCCTCCTATTCTATGTTGTGGAAAATATTGTGTAGAAGTGGTATTATTATGTCCCTAAACATTGGTAGAATTTGCTAGTGAAACCATCGGTGCCTGGAATTTTCCTTTTTGGAAGATTTTCTGACTACAAATTTCATTTCTTAATAGATATAGAGCTACTCAGGTTGTTGATTTCCTCTTGAGTGAGCTTTGGTAATTTGTATCTTTTAAGAAATTGTCCATTTCATCTATGGGCATAGAGTTGTTCGTAGTATTTGTTTATTCCAATAGTGAAGCCTCTGCTTTCATTTATTATCAGTAATTTGTGTCTTGTCCCCTTTTTCCTAAAATTGCCCTTTGGTTATTTTTCTCCCCATTTTTCTTATTGTATAGTACACATAACATAATATTTACCCTCTTAACCATTTTAAAATGTACATCAGTGGAATTAAATATATTTACAATGTTGTGGAACCGTCCCCACCACCCACCTCTGTAACTGTTTTCATCTTGTAAAACTCCGCACATTACATAATAATTGCTCATTTCTCCCTCTCCCTGGCCCCTGGCAACCAGCATTTTACTTTCTGTCTCTACGATGTCAACTACTCTAAGTGCCTCATGTAAGTGGATTGACAGTATTTGACTCTTTGTGACTGGTTTATCTCGCTTAGCTTAAGTCCTCAGGGTCCATCCATGCTGTAGATATGTCAGAATTTTCTTCCCTTTTAAGGCCAGTATAATTTGGTTCTTTTTATAGCTTCTATTTCTCTGCTGAGAATTTCTATCTTTCCATTTGTTTTAAGATTATTTTCCCTTATTTCATGGAACATTGTTACCATAGCCGTTTTAAAAAGTTGATCATTTCAACATATCTGTCGTCTTGGAGTTGGCATACACTGATAGCCTTTTCTCTTGCAAGTTGTTGAGATTTTCCTGACTCATTGTATGTTGAGTAATTTTGGATTATATCTTGGGCATTTTGAAACTTTGGGTTCTTCTGAAATTTTGTGGAGAATTTCTTTTTTCCTTTGCGTAGTCAGCTTGGTAAGGTCTGGGCCACAAGCGTTCATCCATCTTCTGTGGACTGTGGTTTCAGTTTCAGTTAAATTTTCAAAGACTTTGCAGTCCTATTAGAATATTCCCCATGCGTGTCTCTGGGACTCGCACCACTGTGATTCAGTTCTCAAAGCCTTTAGTACCATGTAGTTTTGGGCCAGTGTCATACATGCACAGCTTGGGGATGTGTCTAGGACTTCATACACAGCTTTATTGAATGGCTCAAGCTCCCCTTTCCCTCTGCTTTTCTCCCATAATCTCTGACTCCCAGGAGTTCTCTTCCTTCTTAAGGCCTCAATTTGGAACTGCCATTCTCACTGCCACCCATGTTCCATCAGCCAAAGCAAGTCATACAGGCAAGCTGGCAAACACATTCTACCCGTTCCAGTGCTCTGCAAGGCCACATGGCTGAGGCAGAAGGAGTGAAGTGTTGGAAACAAACATCCAACCTACCATTGTAACACTGCAGACTCAGAATCACAGAACCCCCACACCTCAGATAGCTCCAGCTGGATCAGCCCAAGTCCTCCAGATTACTGGTGTCACCCTCTCCTTTAGTGTCTTGAAAATTGGCCGGAGCCCCATCCCATGCCCTGTGCAAGGTCCAGGGGACTCACTAAGAGGTCCACAAATTCCCCAGGGCTTAGGGTCTCCTGATTGCTGCTGCTTCTGGTTTCCTTTTCCTGCTAAATTTGATCTATCTCTTTCCTATGTCCATTCTCCTCTCCACTTCCACTCCGCACTAAGCTTAGAGCTCATGTTTGCATAATCAAAAACCCTTGCTTTGCTTGACTGAACAAAAAGCATCATTCTGAGCTTCTCTTTAGCATCATAAAATACTTGTGTGTGTTTTTTCCTTCTTCCTTAACTCAATAACACTCTGAAGCACAGTAGACTATTTGTCTGGGTAAAGGAATAAACCAGAGGGAAAAAGTATAAAGATTTATCCCACACCAGTACCTTTCTGGAGTCGTGGTGTTGGGGGAGATTTTTCTTTCTTGCCTGCTCTTATTAGCATAGTAGGGGCATGACAGATGCTGTGGTGAGGAAACCAATTTATTGTTGTTTAACTCAGGCTTTCCAAAACTTACGTGGTCATAGGACACCTTCGTCATGGAGCATCTATTAGCACCTGAAAGCTCACGCTGTGGGGAGAGCCACAGAGAATGGAGGCTGGTTGTGAGGACTAACCGAAGGAAGGTGAGCCCAGTCGATGTTTATTGGTTACTAGTTGATGGTGGTTCTCCTTTCTCTCCAGAGACCACTCCCTGGTCACCCTGAAAAATCTCCAAATGGGGACACTTCTGAGAGTGAGAGGAAGTTCTTTTAGTGATGATACCAGGGAAATAGGCATAAACCGTACTGTCCTGGGCGAAGTGGGGCATAGGGTGACCCTACCCACTTGTTTCTTAGCCATTGGTGGCTGCTCCAAAGTCCAGATCACAAATGAGCTATGAGTTCTCTGTGGGCCTCGGTTTCCCCACCTGTGAAGCTCAGTTCGGTTCAGTTATGTTTTCATTTCTTCAACTACTCAACAAATAGATAACAAAGCTGCCCAAGGTGCTGGCATTGTGTCAGGGCTTGGTGAGCCAACTGTGGCATGGGACACTTCCCATCTTCAAGGACATCGCCATATAGAAGGAGAGGCAGGTGATGGGACCATTCAGGGATCATGTTCTGTGCTTCACTTGACTTTTAACCCCCAATCCACAAGCAGAGAGCAATCTAGAAGGGCTTTTTTTAGTGGTGGATATTGAACTGTAACAGAAAGAGGATCCCACAGCACCTGGAGGCTTCAAGCTGCACTGGTTTGAAAACTTCCGGGCTGGAGTCCTAGGGAGTTGGTGGAGACAAGGCCACTTCTTTCTCTTGTCAGGGGTGCTAATCACGATTCACTTGCTACTCTGGGGAATGATTACCTGTCAAGTTTCATTTGAGCCCTTGGTCTCCTGGAGACTCTCCCACCCTCTACCAGACTGTCTTGATGGCTGCTGAGGAGCTGCTCCCCAGCAAGTGAGAGGGAGGAAAATTACCTTCTACTGCACCTCACTACCTCTTTGGACTGGCAGTCACAGCAACAGCTTGTGTTCTGCCAAGCCTGATAACAGAACTGTCATGGTCCGTGGACAGCCTGGCCCTGGGAGGTAAGCAGTGAGAATTCCAGGAAATTGTGGAGATTGCCTGCAATTTGGACCACCTCAAATTAGATTGCCTTGCTGAGTGGTTTCAGATTCTGCAAATTGCTTCCTGAGCAGGCCTTGTTACTTTGCTTCCCTTGGCTTCAAGTCTTAGAGCTTTCCTCAAAGACCTTTACTGTTAGAGACAACTGGATTTGAGCCTGAATCCCTGTGCTTGACCAAGCCCAACTGGATTTGAGCTTGAATCCCTGTGACTGGATAAGTTACTTTATGGGAACAATATTTCATGGGGATAATAATTGTGTTAGGACCCTTTTTACGGGAAAGGAATGCGAAAGAGGGAATATAGGTTTATTAAGCGAAAAGTCTTGGGAGAATTTCAGGTATGGCTGAATCCAGGTGATCAGAGGAGGTCTTCAGGAATCCTTCTCTCCCTGTAACATGTTTTTCTCCTTCTCACTTCTCTACTACACAGCTTCTTTCTTCTTGGAGGCCCCCAGAAGTTCCAACAGAAGAAACAGCTTCACTAGCCCAGTAATTCCAGAAAAAGTCTCCGGATAGAATTTCACTGGTCAGTTCTGAGTCATGTGCCCATCCTTTAGCCAGTTACTATGGCCAGAGGTTATGTGCAATATTTCCAATTACTAATCGGCCAGGCCAAGGTTATGAGCCCATCTTCTGGAACCCAAAGCACTGAGGACCTAGGAGGTGGTGGTGGTGGCTCCTTAAAGAAAAACGGAGGTGATCGGACTCTAGTAAACAAGGTGGGGGTTTCAAGCAGGTAAAAATAGTCTCTTGAGCAGGGGTAGGACTGAAAATATTTACCAAGCAGTACAGCAGGGGCACTGACCAATCAGGTTGGAGGTGGCCAAAGCCCCAGAGGCCCCTGTTGGCTGGACAGTGAAGAGGTGGGAGGGTACTGGGAGAGGGGCTGGTGCAGTATGGAAATGCCCGGAGCTCAGGTTGGCAAACCATACCAACCAATAAGGATGCATTTTTGTGTTCTGCTATTCCAGTGAGTCTTGGTGAACATGCCTGCTGGCTGCTGCCCTGTCTAGACCACTCACCTGTTTTCCTGGGTCGATGTCTGCACTTGGTTTTAGCCGTGTCCCCAGGCTTAACTGTGCACGCTTTCTCTTTAGATCTTTATTAATGAGTGTGTTCAGAACAGCCTGGCCCCACAGGCCACCAGCCTGGTAGATGGGCATTAGTGTGATGCCAGAGGGCCGCGAGCACTGGGCCCAGCCTTTCCTTGTTCTCCTGAGCAGTGTCTGTGCTGGGGTTGTGTTCAATAACCTCAGGCCTCAGGCTTTCTTCTCTGTATCAACCTCAACATCGCTGTGGCTGTTTGAATTCAGGCCTGATCACTTCTCTGGTTCTTGGAGAGGAACACACCAGCTACATGGTTTGAGACCGGGCACTGCCCTTTCTGTGGCTCACTTTTTGCTTCTGACATGTGAGGATAACAAGAACTAACCCCACCCCTCACCCCACCATCGCCAACACCCTCGTCCTTCACATATGTTATTGACATAATGAATGTGAGAACACAGCACAATCAGGGGCCGTTGTTGAGATGAGTAGCCCGAACCGGCCACCATTCTGGGTCCCTGCCAGGTCCATGACTCTGAACCTTTTGCTTTTCTGGCTCCAGAAGCCTCCTGGGAGGGTGGCCCTGGTCGCTCAGAAACATGAATCCCCCTGCACCCTGTCAGGGGACATGATGTAGGGGCCGTGTCTCCTAGTTTGTTTGCCATCACGTTTGATGCAGGCTCCAAGCCGAGACCCTTGGTCACTGTCATCGAACACCCTACACAGAGTCAGTCCCCGGATCCTTCCCACTAGTGAGGCTCTTCTTGGGGACTTCAGCCTTCACTTTAATCTCGTTTCTCTTTCCCTTCCTGTCACATCCTGGAGAAAGGAGGTGTTCAAGTTGTCTGTCAGCTGGAGGACATGCTAAGCCTTGCTAAGGGGAAATTCTCTAAGGGGCTGTTTTTCTGGTTTGGCCCTTGACTGGTCCTGTGGGACTGTCCCCATCCACTGGACTGTGTGTGACATTGCCTGCAGGAGCTCCTAGACTCATGGCTTTAGGATGTCGATTGGCTGTTTCCTTGAGAACATTCCTTCTTATCAGCCTTTGAGAAGAGAGCTGTTGACATTGTACAGGTGATTTAAGACTAAATGTAACTTGAATGATCTTAGTGGAGCCCGTGGCCAAGACACTATTCACCAAATAGCCCGTGTACTGCCCTACATTTCCCAGCCTCCTGTGTGGTTGAGGTCATACCACGTGACTCATTCTGACCAATGGACTGCAAGCAGAAGTAACAGGTGTCACTGAGGGACAAAGAGCTAATGTGACTCCTCCATCTCTCTCTTCCCACTCAGGGAACCTCAGGGCCCACCTGTTTCAGACACCGTAGTTGATGGAGAAGAGCCAAAGACCCGCGTCAGACTGTGCTGTGAGTGAGAAGGAAGTTTTTACTGTGTTAAGCCATTGAGATTTTGGGGTGTGTCTGTGGCAGTGGCCAGCATTCATTATCGTGACGGATGGAAGCTCTGGACAAGCTCCATGGGCAAGGTCTTGTCTTTTTCACCCCAGTGGCACCAGCACATAAGGAAGATGTAGATGCTGCTAAAGAATTCTCTGATGAATGACTGAATGAAGTCTCTGAATTTCTGATGTTTCCTCACTAGGCAACAAGTAAAAATCCTTTATTGAGGTCTGCCTCCAAGGAAGGTCTCTGTTATCTTTCTTCTTGCCTGGCTCAAGTTCCATGTGTCCTGACTTCTGAGAATCCCTGCTGCTTCTGGTCATACTACTCTGTTTTCCTGATGTAACTTCCCTATAACAGAGGCCTTTCTAGCATTTGCCTTAAATCTGAGTCTTTGTCAACAGCAGTTCCGAGGAACACATTTGTCCCTTGTGATGTATCTGTCACTAACTGCTGGCTTGGGGGCTTCCCATACCAATTACCCCAGTAGTTTGATCTAAGGCCAGTATAGAAATTTGACACATTGATGTGAGTCCAGAGATGGTGCCAAGCAAATACTCTATAGCTAGCCTCAACCCAGTAGGTGTGACCAGTGTCTTTGGGTCATTCTTCACTAGATGATGGTCATGTGCTTCTAAATCTATCACCAGGCTCATGTTTTGGGTCTCCACATTAACCTCCTAGACTAGCCAGTAGAGGACTCTATCTAAAGTCAAGTGACCCACCCCTCTGTTGCTGAAGAACAGTGTAGTGGCTAAGAACACTTAGGGTTCCAGAACCTGAGTGCCCTGGTTCAAATCCCTGTTCCACCACTTAATGGTTGTGTGCCTTTGATAATTTACCTACCCTCTCTCTGCCTCAGTTTCCACAACTGCTAACGGGGAAACTTGGACTGGAAAGAAGACCCCTCCCAACTCTAAATAACGAAATCATAGCATGACCACGCACCGAGCATTGCTCTGTGCTAGACATGGCTGTCACCAGCTCACAGAGGAGGAAACGGGGAGCCAGGGGCTTAGAAAAGTTAACTCACTGGTACAAACCCCTGAGAGATGTGAGTCAGGAAATGGACCTAGATATGACCCACCGCTCTCGATCTTCACCGTCCCCCATAGTGACCACAATAGGCTCTCTACCTTGCTGGCTTGGTCCCTGGCCTTCTGGGGGTGACTCACTTGCTGTCAACTTGCTCTGACATCAGAAAGTGTGCTTCTTCCCTTTGAATTCCGTTCTACCCCCTGGAAGATTTTCCCAACGGTCCTTGTTTTATCCTCTGGAGCTGCACAGTGAGCTTAATCTGCTCAGTAACTGCAAAATAAATTTAATAAACTCCATTAAAGTGTGTAATCTCATAGACAGGGTGAAAAATTTCTGTGCTTCAGACTTTTTTCCCTAATTACTAGCACCATGGAAATTGCAGGGATTAGAGACTTGGCTGGAGACAGGGATGGATTGTGTCACCAAGAAAGTACAGAAGAACTGAAACCCCTGCACAATAAGGTAGACTGGGATTTGCATGAAATTAGGAAGCAGGTCCATGCCCATTAACTCCATGGGGACAGACAAACAAACCCTTCTGGGGTTTGTTTAGGAAACCAGGAGGAAGGTGGAAGTAGGGGTGAAGGCCAAGTATGGTGATTTGGTGGCAGCTTCTTTGTAACAAACTGATTCTATACATCTCAGAGTTCATCTGGGTGAATCCCATTTTCCAGGTCAAACAACATTTCTTCTCCTTCAGCATCCCTTTCCTACTACCTTCCACCCCCAGGAAGGAAGAGACTTGCCTGACATCACATAGCTGCTCCACGGGAACCCAGGACCAGAATCCAGGCTTTCTGATGCTATGTCCAAGTGGCCTTCCCATTCCGTGGATTAATCCTGGTCCTTATCAGCTTTGGTGAAAAAAATGTGGGCAACCAGACTGTCATAGGGTCACCAAAAAAAATGTTGTGTTGTCAAAAGAAGATCCTTCTTTTCAGGTGCTGTGTGATCCTTGAGAAGCAGTGGGGAGGGCATGATGAGGCAGGCCTGGCTCCTCGAAGTTCTTGTCTCATCATCCAGCATGCACATGGTGGCATACATATCACCACACCCCATTCACAGACTGACAACAGACTGGATTAATTTCAGCACTGTTCCCACCAAGGGTGGACCTTGCAATCTCATTCAATACTGGAGTTAATTCGTGAGATGAAAACTATTTGCCATACCTAGTCTTTATAAGCTCCATCAACCAAGAGAAAAAGTAGGCAATTTGTGACTTTTAATTTTTTCCTAAAACCCACCATGGAGTATAAGCCGTGGCTGTTAGTGTGGAAAAGTGCCACGATAGACTCATTGTAAGAATGGCCACAATCCTCCCCATGTCTGGTGATCAAGTCCTTTGCAATATGACTTTGCAGCTCTTTTCATTAAGTGGTGGAATTTGTTTCCTGCCTCTTACCTCCCATACCTGGGCTGGCTTTGTGACTTCCTTTGTCCAATAGAACAGGATGGAAATGATAGTATGACAGTGCAGAGCCTGGGCCCCAAGAGACCCTGCATTCTTCTACCTGATCCCTTGGAATGCTCCCACTGCTATGGGAATAAGCTTGGGCTAGCCTGATGGAAGATGAGGGACCCTGTGGTGTAATCACCCCCATCACCACAGATGGCAGCCAGATAACTGTCATTCATTTGAATAAGGCCATCAAAGATTAGCCAACTCCAGCTGACCTGCCAGATGACCACAGACAGGTGAGTAAGTCCAAGTGAGATGAACCAAGCCTGTCCAGACCGAAAGAATCCCCCAGCTACGTTGAATACTCATGAACTAAATAAGTGCGTATTGTTTTAAGATGCTAGGTTTCGGAGTTTTTTTTTTGTTTCTTTTTTTTAAATGCATCCATGAGTAATACAGCTAATGTATTCCCTTCAATCATTTTTTTTAAAAAGATTTATTTATTTATTTATTTTAGGGGAGGAGGGGCAGAGGGAGAGAATATCAAGTAGACTCCCCACTGAGCATGGAGCCCAATGTGGGGCTCCATCCCATGACCCATGAGATCATGACCTGAGCTGAAACCAAGATTTGGACGCTCAACTGACTGAGCCACTGAGGTGCCCCCACTTCAATAATTTTATGTGATAATAAGGGTCCCGATTTTATAAATGGAAAAGTTGAGACACAGAGAAGTAAAGACTCACTTGAGGTCACTTTGCTTAGGTCACAGAGCTAATATTCAACCGAGGTCTTTCTGACTTTTCTGTCAATTTTTAATGTGGCTGAAGAATCTCTATTATGGGAATGGCAACTAGGTTTTATTTCACTTGGTAATGTAGTGTTGAAAAGATGTAGGGGAACAAAAAAGAGTACTGTGGTTGATTAGTGATGTCTGCCTTCAGTGGTGAATTAGGAGAAGCATAGTGAGTGCTACACATTTACCATGTAGGTCTTGAGTCTACCAAAACCTAAAGTATGAGAGAATTTTGGCTAACATATCAGGATTTGTCACTGAGGCAGAGCAGGGTGACTGTGAGCACCACATGTTCTTACTTAAAATGACCATGTGCACTGGTTTTATGCTCGAGCCCTGGGTCCTCTAGCTATCAGTCCTGCTGCCATCTCTATCCAGCCCAGAGTGACACAGCATTGCTCACCTCTTAGGGCTGGTGTCAGGATTGAGAGAGAGAATGGATGAGAAAACATTTAATTTCCAGGTAGAAATGATGGCATAAGGACATTTGAATCCCCTCTCTTGAAATTGATGACAGGCACCAGCAACAAATGGTAGATAGGGGAAGTTGTTTTTTTCCCTGAATTTTTATTGAAATCAGAAATTACCACAGCCCCAAACCACAAACCCTGAAGCCTTTCTGCCCTAATACTGTGAAATCTAGACCAACACACAGAGGAAACTGAGAATCCATGCAAACATCCCCAGTATGTTTTGTGGACTGGATAAGTTAAGGCTTTATGGGACACATCCCAAAGGAAGTATTCCAGACCTGAGAACTTTATCCAGAAATCCCTGGCTTAGAGCACTGAGATGCAGACACAGCCTCTCCAGGGGCTTTGCTGGGGTCACACTGACTGCTGGGCGTCAAACGCCAAGCTGTGTTCCCACAACACAGACTACTATGAGGGAGAGTCTAAGACAACAAACCCAAAGGGAAGCTGCAGTCTTCCTGAGGCTGTCCTCCCACCCCTTTCCCATGCTACCCTTCCACAAAAAGCTGGTCCCATCCACAATAAGCTAAGAAGAAACCAACACAGGAACTGCACATGGATGCTGCAGAAAAGGAGAAAGGGAACATAAGCAAGGGCAGATGAGAAAATACATCACAAGAGGAATTGCCCAAAGAAATGGGGAAAAATACTTTTTTCTTTAATTTCAAAGGACATAGTGTCTCTTTAAAAAGACTCAAATAAGAAATAAGAGGATTGAAAGAAGTGATTATAAAATACCATCATGAGATGAAAATCAAGCTGACTGTTGTTCTTAGGAATGAAACAGAGAGACAGAGAGAGAAAACAAACAGAAGAGATTGAAACCACATTAGAAACACCAACAAATCCAATGAGTATTGCTAAAGCTACCATAAGGAACATTGCGGATAAGCTAGAGAAAGTGATACAACATTACATAGAAAAAAAGAACTTTTTTTGGTCAAAGATTAGAATGATGAGAGGCATAAAAGACAAATAAAGGTTACCCAACAGGTCAACCTTGTCTGAGACAAATGGTATAAAAATATTCAAAGGCATACTAAAACAAAAGCCTTGATATAAAGATATGAATTTCCATATCTAAAGTGCACACATTCTTGCAAGAAAAATTACCAAAAAAATATCAGCTGAGAAAAGTCTGAATGAAATCACTGGGCTTTGAAAAGATTCATTTGGTTGTCCAGGTAAAAAAGTTGAAATCACAACATAGGAGAAAATCAGGCTGGCACAAATATCTCCATGGTAATGCTAGAAGACAGTGGAAAAATGTCTGCGAAGTTCCAAGGGAAAGAAAGTACAACGCTGAATTTTATACCCAGCCAAGTTGTCTTTCAAGTGAAAAGGCAACAGAGACATTCACAAGTGTGCAGAGCTCAGGAAACAACATTCATGAATCTTTGGGGGAAAAAAGTTCTATTAACAGAAATTTGAAATGAAAAAAGAACAAAGGAAAAGTAAAGGTAGGGTTAAAAGTTAAGATAAAAAAGAAGAAAGGAAGGACTAGGGGTGAGAATGGATTCTCGTTAAATGCAGAGCTCACTCTAAGTTGCCATGATAATTATGCTTCCAGAACAGCATGAAATGTTATGAACCCTGACAAGGTAATAACAATGTTTAAGGAACAGTGTAAGTGTACTAATTTCCTAACCTTATTACCAAGGAGTCAATACATTCAGTCTAAAATTAAAACATAATAATAAAAACAGTTTTTTAAAAGCATGACCACAACATCTTAATATTTTATAAGCTTTCTTCTTAACTATATTTTTTAAGGAAAAAAAAAACTTGTGAAGCAACATTTATCTGAAGTTAATATTTTATTTCACTGTAATTTTTAATCCTTCTGTTAAAGTAAAATTACTTCCAGTACTTTTTAATTAAAAATAGCACGTACAATTTCATTTTTCCTCCTCTTTCCTTCTATGCTACATATGGGTGTGGAGAGGTGCCTAGAATGAGATTCACCAAATATTGAACTTTTTCCTGGTAATATTCAGCATGGCTTGAATATTTTACCCTATACATTTGCCATTTTTTATAAAACTAAAATTCATTTTTACAAAATTAAAATTCATAACTTTTAGATTATTTCAGTGGTATCATTCGGATCTCAGATCGTGTCTTGCTCAATGAACTCCAGTCTGGATTTTGACAAAAGTAGGGTGCTGGGGGCTATCTTTGCAAAAAATACAGGATGATATCAGAGGGTTTAGGGAGGAAAAGCTATGATGGGACCTCTGGGATGAGTAGCAAATGTTGTTTAGAGGAATGGGGCAGGGCACCGTGCTGCCTGAACACCTCCATCTTTGCCATCCAGGTGTGGGACAAGGGACGGGACTCACAGACTCCAACTTAGCTGTCATTCACTACACGTCCTTTCGGGTCTGGACTATTAATTACAGATGGAAACTGGGCTCCTTACATCCAACTTGGCTCCTTCCAGTTCATTCCTTTGTAAGCCAGTTGTATCAGCTAGCCCCTACCTGCTGAAAGCCTTCCCTGGGCTCCTCTTGCTCTCAGTCCATCAGAGAGGTTAGGTGACTTGCCTCAGGTCACACAGCTAGTAACTGGAAGACAAGGAATTTGAACCTGGCCAGTCTGGCTCCAGAGGCTGTGGGTTTACTTATCAAAGGCCAAGATCCCCAGCCTGTCTCCCACCCCCGCCCCCCCCATCTGTCTGACGGCCTCCAACTCTTCTTACGCTGGAGAGGGCTGGGCTGGGGGAGCTTCACCCAGGAAGAGATAAATGGATTTTGTGTCTCTCCTCCAGCCCCTCTCTTCCTCACCACCCTGTCCCCAGCTTTCCTAGTGAAATAAGGAGCAATTGCAAGTAGGAGCCTGGCCTGGGAGACAGGAATTTGAGTCCCAGTCCTGTGACCTCTAGTAAGGCCTGCTCTGTAAAACAGGATTGCTCTAGCGCATGAATCCCTTGACTTGTTCCTTCACTTGCATATTAAATACATCTTTATCAAACACCCACTAGGCCCTGCGGTGGGCGCTGGAGATTCATTGGTAAACAGAGACCCTGTCCTCCCAGGGAGACAGGGAGCCAGACCCCAGGGGCCTGGATGGAGAATGATGGGTGCACTCTGGGGGCTGACTCCGGTTCAGGGGAGACATCAAAGATGGGAGGAGGCCAGTGGCAGGGAGAGCTGGGGAAGGGCATTCCAGACTGCGGGCAGACGAGGGGCCGTGGCAAGTTTTATCCCAAGTGCTGCTAGAGGCCCCCAGAGCATTTTGAGCAGGGAGGGATGTTATCTGATCTACTTTTTCAGACATTGCCCTGGCCGCCTGCTGGAGGAGGGAGGTGGGAGGCCGGAGAGGAAGCTGGAGCCTGGGTGGGAGGTGCTGAGGTGCTGCAGGGCCAGGCAGGTTCTAATGCACCCCATGCCTTCTGGTGTGTTCCCTGGCACATCCAAGCCAGGAAGCCCGGCTCCTGGGCCCTCCTCCCTCCCATGCCATGGCAGATGGAAGTCGGGGCTGCCTTGCACTGAGAAGCAGGGATGTGGGGAGCCCTGGGGAGAAACACATTTCCCCCAGCACTCCTAGGATCACCTCCTCAACACCCAAATCTTTTTCACAGACAGAGGGGTGCAAGACGGCTAGTCTGATGAAAATCTTTGCATTGCACTAGCCCCTGACCTCAGCTTTGCCGCCCCTGCCCTAGATGGAGAAGGAGGACGGGGTGGAGTGTGGGGTGAACGTGCCAGAAAGCTGCCTTCCCAGGCTCTCCGTTTCCTGCTCCAAGCCCCAACGCCTTGTCCTGGCACTCAGAGCCTTGAGTAACCAGGCCTAAACCTTCCTGCTCTGCTTCTCATCCCACAGTGCTGGCTCCCACAACTGAACTGGCTGCAGAAACCTCAAACACTCCCCATGCCGCTGCTCCGCCTCTCCGCCCAGGCCCTCCCCTGTCCCTGCTGCATGGGTTCAGTACAGACTTCTCCCCATTCTCCATCCCCATACCACCCCTCCCCCCCCCCCCCCCCCCCCGCCGAGAGGCAAGTAAAAGGTCTCCCCCTTGCACAGATGAGAAATGACCTCCCAGAGGCAATGGATGTGACTCACCCAGCGTCTCACAGCGCCGGAGCCCAGATGCATGCCAGACCAGCCTGCAGCTCACCCAGCCTTGACCATGGGGGCGTGTCGGCTCCCAGGACCTGCGACCAGAACAGGATGCTCAGCCCCACAAGAGCTTATGGCAAACACAGTCCCCGCATGGTTCCTGGCATTTCAGAGCAGTTTCCCGCCCAGCAGCTTGTTCATTTGTTCTTCATCCAAATCCTGTAAGATGCGTCAGGCAGGGAAGATTATGTTCACGTGTCAGATGAAGAAACTGAGGCCCAGGGAGGGGCAGCGACTTGACTGGAGCCAGTGAGAGGGTCTAGTGGTGGAGGCAGGACTGGAGGCCTGTCCTCAGAGCTCATGAGCACTGGAGAGAAGCTGAAGGAAGGGACACAGGCTCAGGGGTGAATCAGGGAGGGCTTCCTGAAAGAGGTAGGCTCAGCAGCTGGCTTAAGAGGACCGAAAGGGTGAGGTTTGGTGAGAAAGGAGGCTAGAGCCGAGGGCTAAGATGAGCTCAGGTACAAAGGCCAAGAGAAAAGAACGCTGTTTTCCATCTGGACTGTGCAGAATATTCGAGAGCAGGGAGGGGGCCAAGGTTTTAGACAACGTCTGAGACCTGAGATGACTCATCTGTCCTGGGGCACGTTCTCTCTACAAATAGGTTACTCATGGACCCTTATGTAGCACCCACTGTGGGCCTGGCACCACCGAACAGCTCTGTAAATACTAGCTGACCGACTAGTTAGGTAGGGAATCTTATTAGTGCCCATTTTACAGGGGAGGGGAATAAGGTACAGCGAGGTTAAGTCACGGGACCCAGGTCCCACTGCTCTGAGCAGTGGGGCCAGGGTCTCTGGGGGCTTCAGTGCCTAAGGTCGTAGCCTCAGGATGCCACAGCACTGTTCCATGCAACAGACAGCCCCATCACCCTCCTCCCACCTAACAAGCCCCTGGGAGGTCCTGTAGTGACAGCAGGAAGATTCTACCCAGCGGCTGTGTGTGGTCAGCCAGGGGTGTCCATCATCAGCTCAGCTGTACTTGGACACCCGAGTCAGGGCGCAGTAGAGCCGTCTGGGGAGACTGAGGACTGAGCACGTGGAGATGGGTTCAAGTGCTGGCTTAGCTCTCTGAGGGCTGTGTGATCCTGGGCAGGCCACTTAACCTCTCTGGGCTGCCTTTTCCTCCTGGGCTCTGACGCAATGAGAAGGTTCAGATGGATAAGAATACATTTTACAAACCCGAGAGGTGGGGGAGACCATCGTGAGCCTGTGGGTATCCTTGTCACCACCAGGGCCGCCTCCTGTTTTCTAGCAATCCTGCGACCCAGCAAGAAGCTCTTCTTCCCTCCCCCGACACCATTTTTCTTGAACCAAATCCCCCAGCAGGGGAGTAAGTGAAAGCTATGACTGACTTGTCTTAATCAATATCCCTCCCACTGTTTGCCAATCCCCCCTGTAGACTGAGCAAGGAAAGTCCATTCGTGCCTCTGGGAGCCCCAAGCCTGGTCAGGCCTTCAGGTTCCTTAGAATCCCAGCATGTCGGAGCTGGACTCTAGGGGGCCATCAGGCTCGGCCCTTTCACGCAGATGGGGAAACAGGCCTGACAGTAAATAACAACAACAACAATAATATTAGTAATAATAAGTGTCTGTGTCAATACTTTCAGTTGCAGGTGATAAGAAGAAAATCCACATCAAACTGACTTCAGCACATAGGGGAGGTATTGACATAGGTGACTGAAAAATCGAAGAGAGGGGCGTTTCAGGAATGGCTTGATCAGGAAGGAGCTGAGACAATGTCACTGGATCTGAGTCTCTCTCACTCTTTGCTTTGGTTCTGTTTCACTGGCTCCATCCTCAGATACCATGTGCTGGCAAGAGGTTGCCAGCAGGCTTTTTGTCCCCTCAGGTTCAATTCCAGAGGCAAAGAGCATACACCTCAGCCCCAGCTTTCCCAACCAGTGTTTCATTGTACCTTGTTGGCTCTTACTGGGCTCTGTGACCATCCCTGAGCCAATAACCACAGCTAGGTTAACGTCATGCTGTGACTAGCTGGCGCTATGCCTGGGACCCGGACAGCATCTGCCACAGTGTATGATTGACAGAGTGGAAGGGAGCCTTCTCCCTCGTTCCCGCTTCACCCATCTCTGCCTTCCTGGCCACCCCCAGCCCACAAAGGAGGAGGAGCTCTGATCTAGTTTATCATGGCCATGGTTACTGGGGGCCAGGGTCTCTGTGCTCTAAGGCCGGAGCCCACACAGGCTTTCTCCTATGCTTTCTGCCACCGACATGCCGTCGGTGATGTAGGAAACAAAGGAAAAGAACAAATTAAATTTCCTTACTTCTTACAGCCCCCTGACAAGTCCTTGAAACAGGCAGAGCGACATTCCTCTAGGAACTCAGCTGCTTCCATGTTAATACTTTGCTAAAGGCTAAAGGCGATCTTAGCTTAACATTACCCTGACCTCCAGGATCCCAGAAGCCGTCTTTAACATACAAAAATTCCTTTGGAAACTTCCTTTATCTCTATCCCCCAAGATACATGTTGGCAATCATCCCCCAAGCATATGGCTCACCGATATATACGTCTGAAGGGTCGCATGACTAAGGTTTGACTAGACAGTAATGACTGACCTTTCCCTAACAATAGCTAGCCCCCTCGAGGTCCTGGAAACCTTGTTTCCAAAATACCTGGGAGGCTTGTGCTGTCCCTGACCCCCTCCCCACTTGAAAGCATATAATCAGTCACCTGTCACAACACCAGTGCAGCCCTTTCTGCCCAGGGGTCCTGTCGCCGGGCTTTAATAAAAACACCTTTTTGCACCTAAGACATCTCAAGAATTCTTTTCTTGGCCATAGGCTCCGAACCCCAACATTTTCTGCATTGTGAGCACATGTAGGCAGGACCTGCCTCTTCTTTTCCGCTTTGTCCAAAAAACCACTGGGTGGGTAAGTTAGGCCAGAGATGACTAGAGCTCGGCCCTATGGCTCTCTCCTTCCCTTCTTGAAATTCTTTCCTCCCTGTGGTCAGCCAGATGTGAACCATCTCAAAATTCATATACAACTGGAGTAGGAGGCCCCATCTCAGCTTTGAGCCTAAGCCAGAAAATTCTATCCATGAGTGTAGAAGGAGCCCCAGTGACCTTGGCCGGGTCGAAGCCCCCCCTTTGCTCCTCCTGCCTGGGCTGTCCCGCTGCAGGCGGCCGGAAGTCCTCAAGGGCAAGGTGACCCTGCGAGGGCCCCTCCCCGTGCTGGGCGCCCTCCCGCGCCCCCCTCTCCTCTGTTCTCCATTCCAGAGGTTCCTGGAGGCCTGGAGGGAGGAGCGCAGGGGAAATCGCTGCTATGCTTTTCTCCTTTGCCTTCTGCCCCCTCATCCTGTCCTCAGCCAGACCGCAGGCCAGGGCTCGGGGCTCCTAACTTCAAAGTCCTCTTCATGTTTCTAGGCCAGAATTTTATTGCTTTTGGCCAAGGGCCACTCAACATTTACAGAGCACAGCATGGGCCCCACACAAGCTTAGAGTCAGTTACGGGTTCGGACCGGCGATCGTGGGTCCCAGTTAGTGGCTCTGTCGGAAACGACTTTCACCCGAGCTCTCGTCCGGTGCCAGGACCCCAGGTGCAGACACGTCCGTGGGGCCGTTGGACGTGACCTCTCGTTCCCAGGTGTGCTCCCGGCGGAGCCCCGCAGTCACTGCCCCAGAGCTGGTGGCGGCTCCGGGCCCGCAGAGCAGGTGGTACCGGGGGCGGCGCTGGGGGGCGGGAGGTCGGAGCCACGGCCTGCTGGTGGGGCGCCAGGATCCAGACCTCTCCTGCCTCGGCTTCCTCATCCACGGCGTGGGCGGGTAGCAATACCCAGGGGGCTGTTGTGACAGTTGGGGGAGGGGAGGCAGAGGAAGTCTGCGTGCCTGGCACAAAGCCAGCTTTCAGGGATTGCAGACTCAGGCGTTCCAGACCTTTCCATCAGACCTGTCTCCTGGTAGTGGACAGTGTGGAGGCAAATAGGACAGTTGACTTTGTCTCTCACTGAACTGTAAACCCAGAGCCTGAAGTGAGATCTGGGAGCGACAATGGGAGGAAGAGGCTCCAGGTGGGCTCTGACTGCCGGGGCTCCCACCGTCTGCTGGGGGTGCAGTCCCGTGGCTGGACCGGGGCCTGGCATGGATGCGGGAGGTGGATGGGCGGGTGACTCACTGCGGGGTCAGCTGACTTACAGACACACGGGGTCGGGGGGCTTCTGGATTCCTTCCTGCTGCTGCAGGACTGAAGGTCCCGGCCTGGGGGCTCGAAGCCTGGCCCCCCAGTCCCTCCTGGGCAGCTGGTATGAGACCTGGCAGGGCCTCCCCACCCAGCGCCCCCCAGAGGCTTCACCTGTCTATGCCCTCAGGCCTGGGGGTTGGGGTTCCTGGGGGAGGGACGGGGTGATGGGGCTGGAGCCAAGGGCAGAGACTGGACAGGTCCTTCTGCCCTGAGCCCCATCTGGCACCCTATGGAAGGGCGGTGGCGGGTTGGACCCAGCGCTGCTGGGGGGATGGCGTGGGGCAGTGTGGGCCGGAGGTCAGCCCGGGCCTGGCACAGATGGGGAGGGTCTGGGGGGAGGTGGGCAAGGAGTCAGCAAACTCAGACAGTGGTTTCCAGGCACTAGAGAGAGTCAGACTCACCCAGGGAGGAGGCTGAGTACAGATCCCCTGCTCCGGGTCCTAGTTCTGGGGTCTGGGGAAGGTCCTGGGGGTCAGCATGTTAACAAGCCCCTTCCCCATTCAGGAGGCGGTCAGCCACACTTTGGGGGGCCCCAGGTGTCATCTCAGGCCTAGGGCTGGAATTGGAGGACACAGAGTGGCCAAGGGCCAAGGCAGGTGACCGGTGAAGGTGTGGAAGTCTCACAGAGTGGGAAGAAGAGGGCTTTATTGGAAAGCAGATAGGACAGCATGGGTATTCAAGACTCTGGGGACACGTGGGACCTGCCTCTGGGTAGTGTCTGTCCCTCAGAATTTGCATGGACTCCAGGGTGCAGGTTTTCACGGCTGCAGTCCTATGTTGTTTGTCCCCCTGCCTCTGGAGGTGGTGGTCTTTGGCTTTGACCGGTAGAAAATGGCAGCAGGGATGCTCTGTTGGCTTCTGGGAGCGGGCCAGACACAACCGGCAGCTCCGCCGTCCAGTCGGGGGGACGTCCAATTGCAGGGGCAGTGGAACTGGTGCGACTGTCTGGCCTTGAGGAAGCCAAGATGCCACGGGGACAGAGATGCCCACTGACCCCCACGGTGGGAGCCGAGCCAGCCCAGGTGGCATGCATGTGAGGGACATCACAACTCCGGCAGGTGTGATCGGGGGAGGGACCCAGGAGCCAGCCAACAACCAGACCTGAGGCCCATTGTGCCATTGCCGTGATAGTCCTGCGGGCCACCCTGCTAAGGCCTGTCCTTGGGGAGCAGACACACACTGTCCTCCATGTGCCAAAGTCCTAACTCGGAAAATGATGAGCAAAGTATAATATAATGGTGGCCATTTACAGCCACCAGGTTTTAGAGTGGCTGGTTCCACAGTGGTAGGGAATCGGAACACCTGTCCGAGTCTTGGGCTCCATCCGTAGAATGGGGTAGTAATACAGCAGGCTGGTCAGAGGCAGACTCTGGCATGTCTGGAGGATACCCAGGTTCAAGGTTCAGCTCTGGCATGCTGCAGCCATGTGGCTTTGGTCAAGGGACTTAAGTCATGTGTAAAATGGGAGCGGATCATAGTACCTTCCCCACAGGGCTTTGTGAAGATTAAGGGATCAGTCCATTAGAAGGGCTTATTACGGTGCCAGCACATAGCTCTGACTAATAGACGCCAACTCTGCTCATTACCTCGTTCTTACCATAGGACTAGCAGAGCCTATGAGAGCACCTGGCAAGCTTTTGAGCACCTGTGCTGTCATTATTAAGGATGTGGTCACTGATTGAGCACCTACTATGTGCCAGGCACTGTTCCAGGAGCTTGGGGCACATCAGGAACAAAACAGACCCAGATCTGTGTGACAGGCACAGGGGGCTGGAGGAAAGGGATTGAAAGCTGTTGAAGTCCCCTCCACAGTTATGTGACTTTGCAGACCAGAGAAAAACAAGGCAGAGGGGACATGGGAGAGTTTCCGAGCTCAGCTCCTCTGGGGTCTTGGGGAGAATTTGCTTCTCCTAGCAGACATCCTGTGCTCGAGCGAGACAGACCAGATGCCCAGGCACCCTCTGACCCCTCTAGGAGGTGAGCAAGCACCGGCCAGCCCACCCCAGGCAGTGTCCTCGAAAATAAACCTAGTTTCCTGGTGAGCCAAATGAAAAGCATATTGCTTGGAAAGTGCTGTTCAAACAGAATTACCTGAACCTTTTACCATCAGAGCTGGTGTCAGACGGTAGACATCTGGCGAAGGTGTCAATGATCGTAATTAATTAGGCCTTCCCCCGATTCCCGACAGGATGGTCTGTCAGCAGGAGCCACCTGCCTGGTCTGCAGGAATGGGGATGGGGATGAACCCACCCCACGCACCTGGACTCCCCCTCTGCAGGTGGGCACTCGGGGCGCTCGGGCTCCCCCCACAGCCTGGGGGGCGGGCAGCTCCATCCAGGGAGACAGTGCTCACCCCAAACACCCTTTGTTGCGGGTTTCTGAGACTTTGAGACAGCAGGTGGCCGGGAAGCCCCTACGGGTTCAGAGGGAAGGAAGCAAAGTGCGTGGTGAGAGCCATGAAGACGTCACAGCTCTTGTGTCCTGGGACACTTCGGAGAGCGAGGGGCTCAGCCAATAACGACATTCACCCGCCCCCGGCTCCTGGGCACGTTGGCTCCTCCACTTTCTGTCTCAGCTCAGTGGCCCCCCCCACCCCGGGCCCCTCCTGACCTCTGCCTGAGGTCGTGGCCCCTTCGGTCACGCAGTGACCCCCACACTGTTCCACGTCCCCGTCCTGTCCACGGGGCTCTTCTCTTCTCCGTCAGAGTCCTCCCCCCACGCTCCTCACCAGCTGGCCTGTCACGGAACTGGTCAGTCGTTGGTGTGTCTGTCACCTCTCCCCATGACCGCGCGGGCCGTGAGGAGGGGCTGGGTGTCTTCTGTCCCCTGCCTGCCCCTCCTGTGCCTCGAGCGGCGGAGCCCAGAGTAGCTGCTCATCAGATGACGGGAGGGCGGAAGGATGGGAGGAGGGGAGGAGGGGAGGGAGGGAGGGCTGGAGGATGGGGGGTGGTGGGCGGGTGAATGAATTAATGAAAGTTACTGAATGGAGGAACTGGGATGGGAGTTACATCTCCTCTCTAGGGGTTTTGCTGAGGTGACAGCTCCTAGGGGAATCTTTGGGGAGTGGGGAGCTGGGTCCTGGGGCTGAGCTATTCAGTCTGGGAGGCAGACTGGGGGACAGGCAGGCAGAGTCCCCAGGAGGGTGGCGGGGAGGGCAGGGGAAGTGCTTGAAATCACTGTGTTCAGCCACCAGCAGTGCTTGGTGGGGGGAAGATGAAGGACGCAGCATGACTCAGAGAACGGGACCCTGGTCCAGCTCCAGCACCAAGCAGCTGTAGGTCCTCGGGCCTGTGACCTCCCCTCCCTGGGCCTGTTCACGTGTAAACACAGAAGAGCCCACTCCAGGGAGGCAAGAGAGGAGGTGGTACTTGGAGCCAGTGCTGGGGCTCCAGGAGGTGGAAGGGGCTCCCTTTGGCTGTCCCCAGAATGCAGGGCTGATTACAGGGCTCAGCCCACCCAGTAGGCCCTATGGAATCCTTCTGGTGACTTGGGCCATTAACTCCTTCTGCATCAGCTGGTCACTTAGTAGCGCTGGATGTGGGCAAATGGGGTCAAGAGGCAGTGCCAACAGGAGCCAGGAGTCGGGGTCTGCTCACTGCCTGGGCTGGGCTGTGTGTGTGTCAATGCCCTTTGGAAAACTCACTTTCTCTAAGGAGCTTCTTGATCTGTTTGCTCCACTCATGGGACCAACATATACTCCCATCGTTTTCTATGTTCTAGGCACTGTGCTGGGTGCTGGATTACCGTGGAGAGTGAAGCAGACAGCACTGATACCCTCCTGGAGGTCAGAATCCAGCAGCGGATGGATGTGAATGAAACAATCACCCAAGTAGATCATTGCCCACCAGGGAATAGAGAGGATGTAGTGAGAGGGGTCACAGAAAGGAGGGAACAAGAAGAGATTTCCCTGGGGAGGTGATGGCTGAGCTGGGACCTGAAAGATGTGAAGACATTAGCAAGGCTACAAGGAGGGAGGAGCATTCCAGGCAGAGGGAAGTGCATGTACAAAGGCCCTGAGGGGGGGCGGAGTGTGTCTGAGGGCCTGAGAGTTGCCAGTGTGGCCTCTTGCCCATCATTTGGTGATGATACTAATAAAGAAGCTGCTATTCCTCGATCCCCTGTGCTGTCAGGCACCGTTTTAGGCATTTGCATCTACAGTCTTGAATATCACAACCATTCATTGCACCTCTGCTGTCTGAGCATCTCCCGTTGAAAACTCTCCCAAGAACCTCTCCCCTTCCACCACCCTCAGGGTAGAATCTACATACCTCAGACTGGTGCTTAAGGTCCCTCTAGGTCCAGCCCCTGCAGCCCCTCTAGCACCATGGAGGGGAGCCCCCTCCATCCCCCTACCCTGCCCCCACACACCACCTAATGTTCAGCTTCACTCAACCCGTTATTCTCCAAACAATCCTGCCCTTTGTATCGTCTGTTCCCTCTACCAGAAATGCCCTTCCATGACCTCAATGCTAAGCAAACTCCTACTCATCCCTCAGAGCCCAGTGAGGTTTTAGGTTCTCTTTGAAGCCCTCATCAGCAGCCCCATGTCATTACATGCTTGACGGTGAGGAGTGCAAGCACTGAGGCTATGCCCACTTCAGCATCAGAGCCCAGCCTGCTAACAGGAGGGATTTAACGTTCATTCATTCATTCATTCATTCATGCAGAAGTCTGCCCCAAGCATCTGCGACATTCCAGGTCCTGTTTTTGGAGCTTCAGCTGCAGCATTGAGTGAGTCAGACAGAATCCCTTCACTGAAGAGTCTATTAAACAAATAAACCACAAATAAATACGTAATTATCATTTGTGTTAAGTGCTCTGAAGGAAAGGAAATAGACACCTCAAGAAAGAATCTTAGGGGGTAGAAACTAGTTTGGATTGGGGGTGATGGTCAGAGAGGGTTATCTGAGGTGATGACATCTAATTTGGTGTCAGGAAGGAAGGGGACCCTTCAGGTGGGAGGACCATCTGAGGGGGTCAGAGCCCGGTCCCCCCGGGTCCCAGTGGCTGCAGAGGGCGGGGACCTGACCTGAGAGCAGAGGGAAGCACAGAAGTGCTCCGAGTCAGGAAATGACGGGGCAACATTTGCACTTGGAGACCATGACTCTGCCCGTGGATGGGGCATGACTGGGGGGCAGCTGTGGAAGTGGGGAGACGGGTGAGGAGACTGTGGTCGGGGTTGGGGCGATGGAGGACGGGGGGAAACATGTCAACGCAGCTGTTGGCTGGGCTCATATCAGTGGTCACGACGGAGGGGGCGATGGTGAAGGTTGGGCCTAAAACAGTGCCTGACCGAGCAGGGGATGGAGGAATAGCGGCTTCTTTATTAAAAGCATCACCAAATGATGGTGAAGAAGCCCCACGCCCCCATCCCTCCACGACCCTTGTCAGCCCAGGTCCTGCGATCATCTGGGGTCCCCGCCCTCATGCCTGCAGGAGCCCCGGCCCCACGGGTGGCCTGGATAATTCCAAGCCCTGGACCATCCCCACATCATGCCCCCTCTCAGCCATGCGGCCCCCAGCCGGGTCGGGCTGGAGGCGGGTCAGGAAGGAGCAGGCCTGGGGGATGAGGGGCGGGCGTCCCCTGACTCTGCCCTGATGGGGAAGGTCACCTTGGGCAATACTCTTTTCCCAGACTGCCCGCAGGAGACCGGCTGCAAGAGGGCAGGGGGGTCCGGGTCAGGTGACCCCAGGGAGGCTCTGCGCGGCAGCCTGTGTCCCCCCTGCGGGGCCTCGGTGAGGAGCAAAGTGTTAATGTCTGAGCTGCTCTGACGGCTGCTGGAGCCCATCTGCCCCTCCCCACCCGTGATTAATTCAGTTTGGTAAAGTGGTATTTACACTGGAAATTTAATCGTCATTTCTGATGGTAAAGGAATTGAAAAATGAAAGTGTCAGTCGATGCATGAGGGTGGGTGATGGACTGGAAGCGGGGCCGCCCACCTGGCCTCCCTATTGGATGATTTACAGGCCCCAGAAATTAGCCAAGTTGTGATCCCCCCACAACTGCAGGATCAGGAACCAGGGGAGATGGGGTGAGAGGGTTGGGGGCAAGGGGACGTGAGACACGAAACGAGGAGAGGAGAGAGATTCCAGCGTGGAGGTGGGGGTGGCATCCTGTGTCACCCAGCCCAGGTCACAGAGGAAAAGATGGGCCTGGAGAGGGGCAGGGGCCCGTCCATGATGACACAGGATGCTGGGGGCACAGTGGGGCTGTGGTCCAGGCTCCCTCTTCCCTCCACCAGGCTAGGGGACATGGGAGTTTGACCTCCCAGGAGAGGGATGCTCTTGTCAGCTCTGCCCCAGGGTCCACTCATCTGGGGAGGGTAGCCTCTATCTGCCCCTAGGCTGTTCCTCTTCCTCAGGATGGGGTGGGGTGTCTACCTATGAGGGGGCCACCTTACTGATGGTCTCTGTAGATACAATGTGAGCTCATGCCTCTGTGAGTCTGCAGGGGCTGGGGGCTCCCTACCAGGAGAGCTCTTGACCCTAATCAGAACTAGGACTCCCCCATTTGACTGAATGTTGGGGCAGGACTGAAGGCAGGACTCTCCCTCACTAGACGGGGGACTCAGTCTTCCTCCAAGGTGGTGGCATCTAAAAACAGATATATGTCTCCTCCCTAGACTAGGGTCTCCTAAAGTCAGGATGGCTCCTCTCCCTACCAGCCTGAGGCCTCCCCCATTGGACATCCTCTCCTCAGCCCTCTTCACAGGACTGAGGTGGGCAGAGTCTGTGGAAGTCCCAGTGGATAGGCTGGCTCTGTGGAGGGGGTGTAGGCAGGAAGCTGGAAATGGAGGGGAGGCCACATGCTGACTCTCAAACCCTTTGGATACCAGGGAAGGTCTTTGTCAGTAAGACTACGGCTCAGGGATCATGTAGACAGGCCCCCACTGTGTCGTCCAGCCTAGGACAGATCAGGCAGGGCCAGGACCGTCCCTGACCATGCTTAAACCTCTTCTTCTGGATAACTGTGGAACAGGGAGAGCCCAGCCCTGGAGGCAGGAGGTCTCAGTTCCAGTCCAGCTCACTCATCCATCCATCCATCCATCCATGCATTCATCCATTCAACAAATGTCTGGTGAGTACCGATTAAGTGCCTGGCCCCATGCAGGGTGCTGGGGATGCAGCAGGGCACAACACAGACAAGGTCCCTGCCCCATGGAGCTTGCAGCCTTGTGGGGGAGATGGATCAGAACGCACCAGTGAAGGAATAATTTCCAAAAGTGGTAGATGCTGTGACAGAGATAAAGCAGGATGATGGGGTGAAGAGTTCCTGGACTGGGGTCCTTCCGCCAGGGGGTCTGGGAAGGCTTTGACTCCAGGCTGAGGTCTGTGGATGAGATGGTCATCCCAGGCATTGGGATAGTGAATATGAAATCCTTGGCACCATCTAGGGGTGTCCCAAAGTGATGGGCGCTGAGCCACGGTACCCGAGGGACTGTGGGACAGGAAGAGGCTGTAGGACGTGGCTGGAGACAGCTGTTGGCTCACACACAACCCCATGGCCATGGTGAGGGTTCTGGGGTTTATTCCGGGAGCAGCGGGAGCCCCTGGAGGGTTTTGAGCAGGAAAGTGATGGTTGTGTATGTTTTTAAAGGTGACACTCGCTGCTGTGGGTAATGGAGTGTGGAGGGGCAAGAAGGAGCAGGGGCCCCTGGCTGGAGCCACCACAGGTGTCCAGGAGAGAGCTGATGGCAGGACCAGGGTGCGGGCAGCACAGGTGGAAAGAAGCAGATGAAAGGCAGCCACATGATGGTGGTTGAATTGATGGAACTTGGTGATGGCTTTGGTGGTGGGAAAAGGGGAGAGTCAAGAATGACTGTCAGATGCTCAGACTGATTTGACCAGGTAGATGGAGGTGCCATTTGTAGGTACAGCAAAGGCTTGGAGCAGGTGGGTTTGAAGGAGAGGAAATTCTCTTTTGGATATGCTAAGTTTGAGCTGCCTCTTGGGTGCACAACTGGGGATATTGAATACTTGACACTTGTACTGTGCACCAAAATTTCCTTTTTTCCTCCCAGACCTGTGGTGGATTGCACTTCTCTGCCCACCTGAATTTGGATCAAGCAAGTAACTTGTTTCTCAGTGAAGTGTGAGTGGCAGATGTGCAGACTGAAGCTTAAGAATCTAGCCACGATTTCCCTTGCTTCTTTTCCTCTCTGCCCAAACGACCAGACCCACCAGACCCATTCAGACCCACCAGCCTGAAGCTTGGAGAGAGAATAATGTGGATCAGAGGGCCCAGCCAACAAGAAGGGCAGGTAGCATGAGTGAGGAAGAAGGACCTGAGATTTGGGGGGATGTCCGTTACACAGCAGAGCCTCACCTAACCTGACTGATACAAAGCTCAGAGTCTGGAACTCAGAGAAGCTGGGGGTCATCAGTCATTGATTTAAAACTCCTCCAGATTAGAAGACACTGTGAGAGAGAGAGAGAGAGAGAGAGAGAGGGGAGACACATGGCCCTTGTGGTCTCTGCCTCATGCCACATCTGGTCCAACAGGTTCTCGACCTTCTCCCCAGACTCGGGCTCCACCTCAACATCCCCTCAAAAGCTCAAACTCCCAGGCTGATTCTCCAACTCTCATCCAACTTTGCTACCTCCCTCCCCTGTCAGTTTGTCCTCTCAGATCTCTGTGTGAGTGTCCCTCCTCCCCACACCCACTGCCACAGTCCCAGACATGCCAGCCCCAGGTGGAGCCGGTGCTGCTAGACTCAAGCCTGCGCTCCGTCACTTTATTGATGTGTGACTCTCAGGGACTAACCTAACCTCTCTGAGCTTCAGGTTCTGAAAAGTGGAATCATCAATGGGACAGTTTTGAAGATTCAGTAAGATGGAGCATATAAAGTTTCTGGGATCCACAAGTGTTCAATACATGGTCACTCGTGTGACATCATTGTTCTGTGGTCACACCTTGTCACTACCCTCCTGACACTGTTCCAGGCTCTTGGCCAGTCTCCCTGCCTCTAGTCTCATCATCTCCAATAGCGCTTCCATGCCGCTTCCTGAGACAGCTCCCTAAAGCAAGCTCTGACTGTGTCACTATCTTGCTCAAGAACCACCCAGGGCTCCCCATTGCCTACATAATCCAATCCTTTAGAAGCCCCGCTTCCTAGTCCTCTTCCCCACACAGCAGCAAACTGATCTGTTTGTTCTCCCTTAAACAAGTCTTCAAGTCTTCTAATCCCTGTCAGAGTGGTCTGAAGAGCCCTGGCTGGACAGAGAACCAGAGTTCTGGTCTCTGCTTTCAGCTGAGTTATAGTGGGAAGTTTCTGGCCCTCTCTGGGCCTCATTTTCCCCATATGAAAAACGGAAAGGAGAGTGGGGGCTGAATTCAATCATCTAAAATGCTTCATTCTAAAGCAAACATCCCAACCTCTGGGAGCCAGGGCCTGCCCACCCCCACCCCCACCCTGGCCCCCCACCCTGTCCTGTTGGGGGCTGGGCAGCGGGAGGGGAGGCAGCCAGGAAGAGGAAGCTCAGCCCTCAGCCGCTGGGCCACGGGGCTCAGAGATGCTGCAGAGATGCTGCCCACAGGTGGCAGGGACCCTAAAGGTCTGAGTAATTCGACCTCTGGGACGTGGGTGGGGCTGGAGAGCAGATTACACTGAAAGGTGCTTCTTGTTTCTGGGGTTCAGGGTGTGGGGCCCCGGAGGAGCTGGATGGAGCTTGAGCCTGGGCATGTGGGTGGGATCCTGTGACAGGAACTTGGTGGGTGGGCTGCACTGGGGTCAGGAGAGGTCAGCAGAGGTGGGTGGGGAGTGACGGGGACAGTGGCATTCACTGAGTTTGTCAGCTTGGGGACCATCCTCCTCGTGGGACACGTGAGGGAATGGAAGCTAAGAGGAGGGGAGGGACCCACCGCAGGTCATGCTGGAAAGTCCCATGATGGAATCAGCACCCTGGATGGGGAGGGGGTCCCTGCCCTCTTCACGTTCTCTCTACGCTCCAACACTAGAGGGAAGGGGTGCTCAGGGTCCACCCCGAGTAAGTAGTCAGTGGAGGGGCCCTGGGAGAGTAGTGGGTTCCTGGTCTCTGACAGACCTAGGCTCATGTTACTCCTAGGCCACTAAGTGGCTTGTGGCCCTGGACCAGTCACTCAGCTGCTCTGAGCCTCAGTTTCCTCCTCTGTAAAATGGGGGCAGTGGCAGCTTGTTGGGAGGATGGAGGCCGAGGCAGGCACAGGTGTTTAGTGCACAGTAGGTGCTCAGGGATGGCTGTGCCTTCCCATCCCCCCCTGGAGACTGAGGCTCTGGCCGAGCCCAGCTGGTGCCTCATGGTCCCCTCAATGGGGTCCTAAGCTCCCACTGGGGGATGCTGGGGGCAAGAGAGGCTGGGCTGCAAACCACCATAGTCCACCAGTCACCTCTTGGGAGGATGGACAGGTCTCTCTAGAGAGGGCTGCTGGGCCTCCAGCCAAGGCAAGCCTGTTGCCTGGACCCTAGGACCTGAGTCCTCATCACCCACGGTCATGCCCTGTCACCTGTGCGGTCACCACACTGTCCCTGCACCCTGCCTAAAATACAACTAACCCTCCCTGAGCACTCATCCTCTGCACCCTGGTTGTTTACCTCCCCTCTACTCCCTGCTTTTCCTCATCTCCAACAGGGTGCACTCACCCTCTGCACCCTGAGCTCATGGCCCATCGCACTTAATTCTTTTCTTTATTTTTTAAGTAGGCTCCACTCCTAGCATGAAGCTCAATGTGGGGCTTGAACTCCTGACCTGAGCTGAGAGCAAGAGTCGGATGCTTAACTGACTGAGCCACACAGGTGGCCCTCGAGCTTAATTCTGATAGTTAATAGTCCGATGTGGGAGGAACCGGCTCTGTGCCCTGTTGGAGATGAGGAAAAGCGGGGAGTAGAGGGGAGGTAAACAACCAGGGGCAGGCACATGGGCCCACCTGCCTCCAGGGCCCCGGCTGTCACCCCCGGCAGAGACCTGCACCTGCCTCGCCACCCGCTCCCCAGGTACCTTCAGCTGACCCCGCCTCCATGCCCTGCCCCCAGGGAGGTGCCCCGTGCCCCCCGTGGGCGCCCCATCAGTGCCCGTGCACACAAGCACGTGCTTGCACACACGCTCGTGCGCGCTCACACATGCATGAGCCCTCCTCTCCTGCCAGAGGTGTCTCCATGTCCACATTCACACCCACTTACCCCAGACTCCTTCCTGCATGAAATCCCCTCGGGAACCTCCTCCCCCGTTTCTGGGTATGTTATGAAACCCGCCATCAGATTTAAAGATGAAGAGAGAGAGAGAGGCAGAGGAGCCAAATTCCATTTCACTTATCAGTGCCAACAAAGCAATATTTCAAGTGATAATTATAATAATTAAAAAATCTGTTGTTGGTGGTGGGGAGGAAGGTGCTGCCCGCACAGCCAGCTGCGGCTGGATCCGGCAGAATGTTCTGATAATAAGATCCAGTTCCAGACCTCCTCAAGTCTCAAGATAAGACTGCGGGACATTCTGGTGCTACTGGACAGGGTGACAGAGAGTTCAGGAAGGGGAAGCTGTGGGTCATTCTTCCAGTGGGACCCGCATGACCAGACAACCTCCCCTGTATGGCCTGAGAGCCCGTGTCTGGGCCCAAGGAGGCAAGGGGACCCAGGCCGCTCAGCCTCCACCCTGAGCCGATGCTTGCCGTGGGACCTGGCTGGCCCTGCATAGGGGGCGTCCTCACTGGGTTGTGGGTCTGGAAATCCACCCGTGGGTCCCCTGGCAGGGGTGAGTCCCGGGTCTGCCCTGCTGTCAGCCTGGCCTGGGCTCTGCCCGTGACCCACCCTGTGACTCTGGGTGGGTCACCCTCCCACTCTGCACGGCCCCGGCTCTTGGCCGCCTACAGACCCTTTCCCGGCCAGTGCCTCCCCACGGCCACCTGCCAACCCGCACGATGGGAGCTCGGAGAGAGCAGAGCCTCTTCTCCACTGCCCACCTCCCTGTCTTCAGCTCCCAGAACAAGGCCTGGCACCCAGGAGGCCCCCCCAGAAACGCGTGTTTAAGGACCACAGGGCTGTGTCCATGAGCAGGACAAATCCATGAGGTGGGCAAGGATATCCCCATTCAACAGAGGAGGAAACTGAGGCTCAGAGACGTGAAAGACTTGCCCAAGGTCACAGGGCTGGTGGGGAGATAGGGAGAGGAGGGGAGGGTCGTGGTGGGTCGGGGGGAGCAGCTTGGGTCCTGGGGAGACACAGCCAGAGAGGTCCTGCATTTAGACAATAAAGCCAATGTTTTACCAGGGTCCAGCCGTTCCGGGGAGACAAGCCAGCACGTGTGAGGTCCCAGGGCTGGTGGCCTTGGGGGAAGGGGGTTGGGCAGGGAGGGCAGGGAGGGAGCAGCCTCTTTCGCACAAAGGCTCCGCCTCCTCCAATCAGCTGGGCTCTCAGGGGCGGGGACGCCAGGGCCTGGCCAATCACCAGGAGGCTGGGAGCAGAGGCAGGTGGGGTGTGCCCCTGAGGGCCCTTCCTGGCCGGCGCTTCCGTCCTGGACCTCCGGCAGTCCTCCCAGCAGCCCCACATCCAGGACAGGAATGGTCATCCCCACTGTGCGGATGAGACAGCTGAGGCCCAGAGAGGCCATGTGACTTGCCCAAGGTCACACAGTCGGTCAGGCCCGGAAGCAGAACCCACCCAGGCTCTGACTCCCAGCCCAGGGTGTGGAGTCCTGCCCCTCTGGCTTCCTTCCTGCTGCCCTGGCCCAGGACCCCCGCTGGGCACACCGACCCCTGGGCCTGTCCCCAGAGGCCACCAGCCCCCTCTTCCCAATCGCCCCCACCCAGGGCTTAGCTCGGAGATGCTGCCGACCCCAAGGCCCCTGCCCAGCCTCATCCCTGAGCCCAGACCCTTTGCTCCAGCTGCCCCCGACACGGGGTCAGGGACCCACAGAAAGTTGGGCCTGGCAGGAGCCCCGGAAGCATCTGGCCCATCCCCCTGGGGGCACAGGTGGGGGCCATGGTCCCTCAGTGGCCATGCTGTGCCTCTCCCCTCCAGCCCAGAAGCCCCCCAGGGCCTGACTGGGGCTCTGCTCTTCTCCCTGCATTTCTCCCCTGCTTCCTGCCTCACTTCCCAGAAACAGATGCTGCAAATCCAGGTCTAAGGCTTGACTTACAAACTTGCTGTGGAGGGAGGGTGGTTCCTGCACCTTGTGATTTGCTCTGCCGGGAAATGTTCGCTTCTCAGGACGGATCTTGGCCCCCTCCTCACTGAAGGCTGGGATTTACTGAGGCTTCTCTTTCCCGGGAGGTGGCCCTGTGGCTTTGGTGAGGCAGCAGAGGTAGAGGGGCCGAGGGGAGCCCCACACAGTGAGGAGCAAACCGAGATTGTGGTTGGGAGGGGGAAGATGGATTAGGGTTCCCCGGGGCCCTGTCTTTCCATGGTCAAGCTGTGTGTCTTGGGCAGGTCACTTAAGCTCTCTGGGCCTCAATTTTCTTATCTGCAGAATGGGCATAATCACATAGTAGGGTTGGTGACAACATCTGTCCCCAAGGTGATGAGGTTTGGATGAGGTGGTGTATATAAATGCCTGGCACATAGTAGGTGCTCATAGAAGTTGAATTCTCCCCTCTGGCCCATTTGAGGTCTCCCTTTCCCTGCCTAGATCACCTCCTCTGGGTCTCCCATCTAGATGTCCTCAAAGATCCCCCAACACCAAAACTCTGCCCTCAGAGAGAGCAGGCCCTGTCAGTTTGGCAGGTTCTGCCTCTTTGTGGCTCAGAACAGAGAAGGACATGGTCCTATTGGCAGGACTGCAGTGGCCCCGTGCCAGGGTGCCAGGCACAGATGGTTCGAATGTCCTGGGATTATTAGCAGTGCGGCTGTTTCCATGCTAATGAATTAACAAATCTTGTCTGGAGAGGGCCCTTGGCAGAGTAAGGGGCCTCTGGGGCCCAAAGTTCCACTGATCTAAGGGGTCGGCAGAATTCTTTAGCCAGTCTGAATTCTAAGCAGGAAGAAGGGGGTGGTGGCACTGGCCTCATTAGGGCCGAGGATCCAGGGTCTGATGGGACCAGGGTTGGACCCCTGGAGGGGGTGGGTGGGAAGGCAGCTCCACTCACTCTGAAGGGATCTCCAGGGATCCCCACAACAACGCTTCCATTCTCAAAGTTGCTATTGCAGCCTGCGGGGTACAGTATCGGGAGTGCGGGGCTGTAATGAGAGTAGGGATCATCCCTCCACACTCGGGTGTGCAGAGTAAGTAATGTGAGTACAGACGTTATCTGACATACAGTAGGTTCTCCCCTGGACCTACCAGCACAGCCGTGATGAGGGTGCAACCATATCCCACTCCATGGAAGGGGGGCCGGTGTGGACTCAGGAGTCCAACCGCTGGCTTCAACCCCCACCTGGCCTGAACCCGGGCTGAGATTTCAGGAAGGTGTCTCATCGTTCCCTGCCTCAGTTTCTTCATCTGTAAAATAGGATAATAATATACCTTCCTCATAGTGTCATTGTGAGGAATAAATGGGATAGTTTGGGTTAAGTGCTTAGGACAGAGCTGAGCACAAATCAGCACCAGGTCAGGTGTCTGGTTGCTGTGTTGACGATGGTCACCATCTAGCCTTGTCACCATCCAGCACGCGCACACACACACACACATACACACACACCTCTCCCTCAACCACATGACTTAGGGGGCCCAGGACTCTTTCAGGTTCATCCCACTGACAAAGTACAAGGAGGCCCGTCCCTATCCAGGCCAGGGCACCCATTCCCATAGCAGTGTGGGTGTCCGCAGGGGTGTGGTGAGGCCGGTTCTCCCCGCCCCATCTCTCCTCGAGCTGCCTCATCTTTTCACTGAATTTGGACTGACACCTAAGTGTATCCAGCATGGCTTTTAAAAGTTTTGAACCAGGGGCGCCTGGGTGGCTCAGTCATTAAACATGTGCTTTCAGCTCAGGTCATGGTCCCAGGGTCCTGGGATCAAGCCCCATGTAGGGCTCCCTGCTCTGCGGGAAGCCTGCTTCTCCCTCTCCCACTCCCCCTGCTTGTGTTCCTTCTCTCACAGTCTCTCTCTCTGTCAAATAAATAAATAAATAAATAAAATCTTAAAAAAATTTTTTTTGAACCAGTTGTTAATAGCTAACAATTTGAAGATTATTATTGAGTTATAAGAGTTATATATAATCTTTATCAGATTATGATTTACAAATATTCTCTCCCAGAAGTGGCTTGTCTTTTTATTCTCTTACCAGTCTCTTTTGAAAAGCAGAAGTGCATAATGTTGATGGTCAACTTATCAATTAGGTCTTTGATAGATCTTGCTTTTGATGTTACATCTAAAAAATATTTTGCCTAAGCCAAGATCGTGGAAGTTTTCTCCTATGTTTTCTTGTGGAAGTTTTATAGTTTTGAGTTTTACATTTAGGTCTATGATCCACTTAAAGTTAATTTTTATGTATGGTTTGAGATATGGATTGAAGTTCATTTTTTTGTGTGTGGACACTGAGTTGTTTCAGTACCGTTTGATGAAAAGACTATCCATTCTCCACTGAACTGCCTTTGCTCTTTTGTCAAAAATCAATTGTCTTTATATGTCTGTGGGTCTATTTCTGGGCTTTTTAATTCTGTTCCACTGATCTATTTTTTATTTCTTTTTATGCCAACACCACATTGTCCTAATTATTGTAGTTTTATGATAAGTCTTGACATCATGCAGTGTTAATCCTCTAACTTTGTTCTTTTTTTTTCAAGGTTGTTTTAGTTATTGTAGATCCTTTTTGTTTCCCTATGAATTTGAAAATCAATTTGTCAATTTCTCCAAAAAAGCCTATAGCTTTCTTCATAATTCTGGTGCTTAGTTTTGTGGAGCTCCTTTGATCTGTGGGATTATAGTTCTCATTAAATTTGGAAAATTTTCTGCTATTATTGTTTCAAATATTTTGCCTCCCTCCACCCTCCTTTGGGGATCTAATTCTATGTGTACATTAGAGAGTTTGAATTTGTTCTACAACTCACCGCTGCTCTGTTCATTTCAAAAAAATTCTTTTTTTTCTCTGCTTCAGTGTGAACAGTTTCTACCACTATGGTGTCAAGTTCATTAATCTTTTCTTCTGCAATTTCTAATCTGCTATCAATTCCATCCAGTGTATATTTCATTTCACACATTATAGTTTTCACCTCTCAATGTTCCACTTGATCTTTTTAATATCTTCCATGTCTCTACTTCATTTTGCAAACATATGGAATTCAATTATAATAACTTTTAAAGTCCTTGTCTGCGAATTCTATTATCTGTGTCACTTCTGAGTTGGTTCTGATTGATTCATTTATCTCCTCATTATGGGTTACATTTCCCCACTTCTTTGAATGCCTGCTAATTTTTATTTGAATCTAAGGCATCATGAATCTACCTTGCTGGATGCTGGATAGTTTTGTATTTCTATAAAATTTCTCAAGCTATATTTTGGGATGTTGTTACTCATTAACAGTTTGATCTTTTCAGGTCTTACTTTTAAAGAATTAAAAGCAAGGAGGAACTGATGTAGTCTTTAATCTAGGGCTATTTACTGCCCACTGTCTAGGCAAAGACCCTTCTGTGTACTTTACTCAAATCCCTGTGAACCATAAGGTTTTCTAGTCTGGCTAGTGGGAACAGACACAATTTCCAGTTTACCCCTCATTCTTTTAGGTGGTTCTCTCCCCAGTGTTTGACAGTTTCCTGAAATGGGGGTGTTCATCAGTACTCAGCTGAATATTTGAGAGGGACCCTATGCATTTCTTCAGAGTTCCTTCTGTTTTCCTCTCTCTCCTCTTGCCACTCTGTCCTATGAACTCTGTCTTGTTTGTTTTTCCTGTTTTCTCAGCTCTGTCTCTTCAACTTTGCTCCACCTGGTTCCTCCTCTTCCATCAATGGCCTAGAATTCTCTCTAGGTGGGAAGGTGGGGACTCCTTGGTCTCACCATGTTGTGCCCCATCTCTTGGGGATCACTGTCCTCCATTGTCTAATGTTCACCGTTTTGGTCTTGGTACTTTACTGCTGAGCCTCAGTTTACTTAACCACAAAAGGGGAATAATAACAATAATTACCACCCCCCCAACCAGGCTGTGAGGATTAAATGAATAACCTACTAAATCACTAAGCCCAATGCCTATATTCACTAAGTGCTCAATAGATGGTGGCTGCCATTATCACCACTACAACTGCTACTGTTCAATACCAGTGACTGAGGAAACGCAGAATGGGCAAATCTACCAGGAATTCAGAAATGCTTTCCATGGATTTCTCCATCACTATAATGGCAGTAGCACACAGTACAATAAAATAGTGGTTTGTTGTGTGCTAAGCCAAGTATTCCATGTACATGCAGCGCTTGGTGCTGTTAGGTGCTAGTTACACAACAGATGGGTTTGAGGACACCTTGCAATAACCACCCCCAGGAGTTCAATAACTACACTTTGACCTGGATCAAGTCAAAGCCAAGGGGGATCTCTGACCTTAGTTATGGTAGTGTTGCAATAACAGGAGTTTGGGAGTCTCCTGGGTCCAGCTTAGTCTCCTCCCCTGCATCCCTCCCCCACTCTGCCCTGCAAGCAGGTGAGTCCTTCCTGAATTCAGAGCTGGGCCCTCCTCTCCTCAACCCATTCCCAAGTCTTAAGCACTCGTGGCTGAGGTTTGTGGGTTTTTTCCCCTCCCCAGTGAATATGTAATTGTCTCATAGGATGAGCCAAGATGAGACAAGGGTTGCAGTAAAACCGGTACATTACATTCCTCTACACAGTTGCTTAATGAACACATGGCTGCCCACCCTCCTCGTAGGCCCCAGAGCCAAATGCAAATGAAACACACTCCACAGTATTATTTAATTAGCTGGGGGCACAATGGGGAGAGGGGGGAGAAAGTATAGGACAAAGACAGAGGAAGGGGAGAGCTTGAGGGTGTGGGAAACAGGTGTAGGGGAGGGGCAGAGAGGATGAAGGAAGGCAGGAAAGAGGGAGGAGGGTGAGGGAAGGAAAGGAGTAAGCCTAGAAGGGGGAAGAGGCAAGATGGGATCTGGGTTTGGATTTAACTCTCCAAATCCCTCTGTAGGGAGGAGAACGTTGGTTGGGCTCATGATTCCCACGGGAAAGGTGAGGACACCAGAGTTCTCCTATGTACTACACACTGTGTTAGGTGATGGACAATTCAGACAGGATCCAAAAATGGACAAGGCAGATCATGTCTCTGCCTCTGTGGGGTTCACATTCTAGTGGATTAAACAGTAAATGATACTGTTATCTTCACATCAAGAATACATGTAAGGACTGTTGAGCTTGTGATTATTTGCATGATTATGTTTAGAAGAAGGACTGTGGCAGAGTAATTAAGGGAGTGGGCACTGAAGAACAAATGGCCAGATTTGCATCCCAGCCCTGTCACATTCGTGAGACTGTGGGAACTTGAGCAAGTTACTTAACCTCTCTGGGCCTCAGTTTCCTCTTTCTAAAATGGAGATTAAGGTATGTATTACATAGGGAAGTTGAGAGGATTAAATTAGGTAATGTGTCTAATAGAAAGTGCTTGGTGCCTAGTAAGTAATGGCAGATTCACCTTGACTGAACTTTGGACTGGTTCCTCTAAACCCTCTTCTCACCAGACCTTGATCTTGAGCTTGCATATTCATCCTCACCAAGTTCAATTTTAGCAAGAATCCTGCTAGGTCAGTTTCGAGAGAATCTCTCACCCTTGATATCCGATCAGTAAGAATCTTACTCAGTCAGAGTAGCGAAAATTCCCCTAAGTTTGGTGTTTCCACTGACACCCTCACCCAGCTCCTTGGCTATATAAATCCCTACCTGTCCTTATTGTCTTTGGAATTGTGCTCAGTTCTATACTGAAGTCTCTTTTTCCCTATTGCAGTAGTTTCTGAATAAAATCTGTCTGTACCACTTTAGCGTCTGGGTCTCACTTCAGTCATGGGAAGATGACCTAAATAAACCAGGCCAATGAAAACCATATAGGAACTTTTGCTTATCAGGAGAGATGCTAAACTAATGTCATGTAATCCTAATGCTAACAGTTCTCATTTCTCACTTACAGTGGAATGCATGACTGTGAATGACAGCAATGCAGAAGGTAGAAAGACAATGTCCTGATGACATCATTCAAGTTCCTGGATCCAGCTATTCCTGAAGCCATCAACTCCTACAACTTTCAGGAAAATGCGCCAATTAATTTCTCTTTTTTATTAGTTTGCTGAAGCCAGGCTGAGTTGAGTTTTGAATTGGGTTTTTGTTACTTACAAAGAATCCCGTATATACTGCACAACTTCCTGACAAAGGAAAAATCATGTGAGAAGCCTCAGAGGAGAGAAGGATCATGGTCTATTCAAGAAATCCAAAGAACGCCAGTGGGACTGAAGTGTGGTATCTGTGGGGGGAGTGGTGAATATGGGCATATCATAGCTCAGGGTGCCAAGAAACCTGAGCATACACTGAGGAAAGTGGAAAGGAACAATGTAGAGGCTAAAAACATTAGTAAGAACTTCTAATTCTTTAAAACTGGTGTACCCCATGACCTGTTCCAAAGGCCTCACTTCTCATTTATGCCTCACGCTCAACTTTTTATCCACTTGGGAAGTCCTGAATCAAAGACCTGGGGACCATTACAACTGGACAGTTATGGAACATAAATACTTCTTAGTCCAGGATCTTTATTTTGTTTTATTTTAAATAATTGACCAAATAATGAAAAAATACATTGTTATGGTAAAAAAAAAGTCTTATAATACAGATGAAGAAAATGGCCTCATTTTAAAGAATGGGAATGGAATCCAAGAATCCCCATCTTGCACAGAAAGATCTCAGGATAATAGTGACACATTTCTTTTATCACCACCTATGTCCAGCCACAATGTGAAGCTTTACTTTCATTATTTTTTATTTATTCTTCACTACAACCCTATGAAGTACCAATA
Organism: Zalophus californianus; assembly: GCF_009762305.2. NCBI lineage: Eukaryota > Metazoa > Chordata > Mammalia > Carnivora > Otariidae > Zalophus > Zalophus californianus. The sequence goes on from NC_045598.1 coordinate 22,121,397, forward strand.
TTATCCTTGTTTGACAGATAAGGCAGCCATGGCTCAGAGAAGTTAAGATAATTGTCCAAGATAATGTAATTAGCAAGGGGCAGGCCATGATATGATTTCAGGCAGTCTGGATCTAGAGCCCATCCCCTCGCTCTTGGTAACAATCCAGATAATTCCATCTAAAAGACCGGCAAGTGATCCCAGGAATCAAGAGAAAAGCCCCATCTAGCTGCCCTGGGAGGTGTCCGTGGTTCTGAAACCTACGTGGAAACTAACAGATACAGGAATCTTCTTCACCTTCTTCTGTTCGCGCTCCTGACCTCCACCCACCTTCTCTTGCCCTCCAACTCATCCCCTACTGTCCAGAATGTTCAGGCTATTCTTGATTACACCCACTTGGTTTAACTTGGTATTCATTCCTTTTCTTATAAGCTGCCCCAGCTGAACCTTAGGCGAGTAGTATTCCCAAGCCACAACACTTTTTGCTTTTTTCTCTTGGTCAAATCTGTGTTTATCCTTGGGCATTAGGGAGGAAAACATAGTTCCTGCCCTTAAGGAGCCATAAGCAATCTAGGGATATAATGTATATAAGATATACATTAAGTAAGGCCTAAACATCCTAGGATGGCAGACATAACCCTACAGGGTCTCCTTTAACAAGACCTTTTGTCTCTATGACTACTTTCCACCTATAGTCTCTGAGCACAGTATGCATCTCCTACCACTGGACCTTTCCACATACTGCTGTTTGACTGGCATAGCTTCCCACATGCTTGCTGGGCTCAGGTGCCACTTCCTCCAGAGAGCCTGCTGTCATCCCTGCCACCATCACCACCTCCACCAGACTAAGTAGTTTATCCTAAGCTTTTGAGGCTTTTGAAGGTGAAACTAACAACAATGGGGACATTAAAAAGCAGTAAAATATGGTGGAATTCCATGCCGGCACTCCAGTCCTTTAGCTCCAATCTGGTGAAGAGAAGGAGCCCTAGGCTGAGAATGAGGAAAACTAGGAACTTCCCTGGGATTTCCCAAATATACTGTGTGACCATGGGAAAATGTACTCTCTCTGGGCTTCACGCATTTCCTTTGGAACATGAAGGAGTTAAGGCTAAATGGTTCAAGAATTCACTCTTTCCACAAACATGCCTAGAGTGTCTACCATGAGTCAGGAGCAGGGTCAGATCCAGTGTAAGGATGGACTGGATACAGAGGAGAATCAGCCTTGAGGAGAGGATAGGCATGGGTGGCATCACAGGATCCAGAGAGGCCTGGAGAGCTCAGAGGAAGGAGGGCCCTGCCAAAGCCGAGGGCGCTAGGGAGGCTTCTTGTGGAAAAGAGAATTTGAGTGGGGCACTGAAGAATTTAAGATGGTATTGGATGCAGAGAGCATTTTAGTATAAAAGTTCTAGTTCTAGTGCTCTAGGGTCTGTGATTCTGGACCATGGGTTCTGTAATTCTGGATTCCATGGCTCTGGATTCGGTGACTCTAGTTTCTAAATTTCTGGGTTTAGAATTCTGTGCATCTGTGATCTCTACTTCTAGGTTCTGTGGTTCTAGATTTTACAACCTGTAGCTCTGGGGTCTAGGATTCTACAGTATTGGTTCTGGGTTACATAATTCTAGATTCTAGGTTCTGGGCTTTATGGTTCTGAGTACTGTCATGGTTATTCTTCTTTAAACCCAAAAACACATGTTGGGGAAGAGGAGGTCCTGACATCCTTCCAGCTCCTCTGAAGAATGTGGTCTCCCTCTCCCCACCAACAGACAACTGGCCAAGCGAAGCCCCCCTCCCCACCCCGTTCTACAGTCCTCCTCCCAGTTTTTTGCTCCTAATAAGGTTTCCCATGTAGATTGGGGGACAGGTTGAGAAAGTTGTGGATGGAAGGGACAGTCTACCTGACCCAGCAGGGCTAAAAATAATTATTTCCAGGCTCTGCCCTTCCCTAAGTGATGGACGGCCTGGACAGTAAAGAGGTCTCTCAGTAAAGAGGTCCCAAGTCCTGAAGTAACCTGAGGGCTTACTCCTTAGTGAAGAAGAAGGAGGGAGTGTGATTTAAGGGACCCTTAAAGGCAATGGACACTGTCAGGGAGTTACCCTTTCGGATAAGCATTGCCCTACCCTGGTATCATCCCTCAGGCTGCTTTCCCCAGCTTCTTCTGATGAAGGCCACTGGTACTGTTGCCTACCTTCTTCGTTCTGTCTGAGACAAGCCCAATAGAGACAGGAGGCAGTAAAGTTAATGCAACTCCTCCCCCAACACACACACACACACACACGCGCGCGCGCGCGCGCGCACACTTGTGATGTAACTAACCATCTCTCTCCGGCTCCTAAGAATTGTGGGTTCTCTTGAGGGAGGGTCTGTTGAAGTAGAATATAAGAATACTTTGAAGCTCAAGGACAGATGTGTCATTTGTCTCAGGATGAGTGTGTATGAACATGACTGGGTGTGTGGGAGAGGCCTGACCTGAGGTGTGACTGGGGTTGTCCCCAAAGGTGCTGGGTGGTGGTCTTGAGATGGTACAGCTCTTCCAGAGTATGTGGGGGACTGTCTCAGCAGGTCTACCATGCCCCCTGCCAATCTGGTGGTAGTCTCACTCTCTCTTTCTGGGCTGGTGCCCCCACCTCAGGGAACTCTCTGCCAGAGGGATTTGGGACAGAGAGCTCACTCTTTTTTATTTGGTTTTTAGTGGTGGAACCAAAAAAATTACATTTAAACTGTTTGCAGGGAGGTAATTTTTCCTAATCACTCACCCTGCTGCGCACATCTCCAGAACTTGATTACTTCTAATTAGATTAATTAGATGGAGAATAATTTATTTTCTCTGGGAGTATGAATGGAACAGCCCCAATGTCCCAGAGCCCACAGTGGGGACGGCTCAGATAAGATGTCTGTCCTCTGAGTGGTGGAGGGACTTGCCCAAGGTCACACCATAAGCAAGTTGAACCCTGGTCTGTCTGATTCTGGAACCCTAACTCTTAACCGTCACACTGTTGGTCTCACCTGGACCATCTGCCCTTTTCTTCCCCCCGGGTGTGGGATGAGTGGGCTGTACCCTCTCCAGCATCGAGGGACCCAGGGAGGCGTCAGGAGCTGGGGTCAGGGTGTGGTTCCCTGTGCTGGCCTCCTGGACAAATCCTTCCTCACATCCCTCTCTGATGGTGGGTCCTGTCTATGCCCTAAATCACTGGGTCCCTTTCACCATACACAAGGATGGGGAAAGATCCTAGGAAACCAGAGAAGGCAAAATAGTAGGGCAATTGCGAGAGTGCTGTGGAGTTGCTGGCCAAGGAACGGAGAGACGCTGGGAGGCACCTGGCCTTTGCCCCGACTCACCCTGGGCACCTGTGATCTGCCTCTAGGCATGTTGGTCACCACTTGAGCCATGTGAGCCTCTGCCCGCAGAGCTTGGCAGGCTACCCCACACCGCTGTAGCTGAGGCCACTTGGCCCCACATGCAGGCTCAATGTCCAAGCCCTGGATAGGCCCTGACCAGTAGCAGGAGAGGGTTGGGGGCAGCTGCACCCCTGCAGCTCAGCACCAAGTCCTGGACTCGGGGCTTTGTCCTCCATGCCGGGCACATTACACACGCTGTCACTGATCTCCCCCCTGTAGCTTTCCCTGGGTCCTGCAAATGCTCACTGAAACCCACTCTGTGTGGCCCTGCTGAGACAAGCACCCACATGCCCTGAAAGAGTGTTGCTATCTGGAGACCACACTCTCACCCTCAGGGACCGACATGGTCCTGCCTCTTGCACACAGAGTCACGCTCATGTGTATCCACACCCCGACACCAGTGCACCATCTTTGTTCGTGACCTGCACACGTGTATCTTGACACTGTCACATACACACAACTTAATACAGTCACATGCACATATCTAATAAAGCCTGAATACACACCCAGAGGGCAGGCATGTGTGCACGCACACACACGCACGCACACACCATCTCCCACAGATTGCACTGACACTCAGGAGCCCTGTGTGCTAATCCCAGCACCGCCCAGGTGTATAAATTTCTGGGCACCTGCACTTTCCCTATCTGAACAGGAGAGTTAGATTCCGTTTCTTTGGGACCCTTCTGGGTGTGGCATCCTGGGGTTTAATTTTCTCTTTCATCTCTCTCTCTCTCTGACCCAGGGGCAGCACAGAGTGGGGTCACAAGCCATCAGTCATGATTAGCCTTCATCAACAACCTGGCAACTCACCTTGGGAGCCCCAGGACAGAGCTTGAGATGGAGTCCGGGCCTGTGGACACAGAGCTTTACTGCCCCTGCACGCCCGCACACAGCCGCGCAAGCACGCTCTGCTCTCACGCTGGGACACATCTGCGGGAAAAGTCATTACCAGCTCCCAGTGATGGGATTTATCATCCAGAGCCAGTCCTGGGGCCAGGCCTGGCCCTCCCACCACCTGGGATCAGTGACCACCATCTGTTCCTTTAATATTTCTCTGACAAATTCGCTGGTGAGGGGGACCAGCCCGGGGAGGCAAGAGAAAAGAAGATCTGGAACCAGAAGCCTAAAGACAGGTAAGTCATGTCCTGCAGCTACAGACAGGCCCTGGAGACGGTTTGGAGAAGGGGGACAGGCAAGTATACAGCCAGGGGGCCTGGAGTCCCTGGTGGATCACTGGCGAGCCCACAGAGGGGTGACAGTGAGAAGCAGGCTGGCTTTCATGCCCTGAGAGTGAGCACCCCCCTAAAAGTTTGCACTCCCCCCCGGTGCCTCACTCTCCCAGCCGTGGTCCTTCCAAGGGACCCTGCCTTGCTGTTCCATGTTCCTCCCTTCTCTGCACAGCTGTGGCCACCTGGGCCCCACTTATATGAACAGACAGCTCCAGGTTCCAGGACCAACCCTGCCCCCACTGAGGGGGTTTAAGGAGTTCTGGACATTTTTCCAAAAAGGACATCAACATGGTCAACAGGTGATGCTCAACAGAAGATGCTCAACATCAGTTACCGTTGGTGAAGGAAAGGAAAATCAAAACCACAGTGAGATCACACCTCATACCTGTCAGGGTGGCTAGTAGCAAAAAGATAAGAAATAACAAATGTTGGCAAGGATATGGAGAAAAGGGAGCCCTCGAGTACTGTTGGTGGGAATGCAAATCAGTCCAACCACTATGGAAAACAATATGGAGTTTTCTCAAAAAAATTAAAAATAGATCTACCATGCATATGATCCAGCAATTCCACTTCTGGGAATGTACCCAAAGGGAATGAAAACAGGAATTCGATGAGATGTATGCGCCCCCAGGCTTATTGCAGCATTATCCACAATAGCCTAGATATGGAAGCAGCCCAAATGCCCATCGGTGGATGAATGGCTAAAAAGGATGTGGTACATATGCACAATGGAATATTAATCAACCCCGAGAAAGGAGGTTATTCTGCCCCTTGCGGCCGTGTGGGTGGACCTTGAGCACATTATGCTAAGTGAGATAAGCCAGATAGAGAAAGACAAGTACTGAATGATATCACTTATATTTGAAATCTAAAAAAAAAAATCAAATGTGAAAACAAGAACAAGAACAGGGAGTGAAATGGTGGTTCCTAGGGGATGGGGGTGGGGGTACAGTGTTGATGGTTATGGTTACAAAATTGTAATGAGTTACTAAAATAGCCAGAGATTTCATGTACAGTTTTTTGAACACAGACAGCAATACTGTATTGTAAGTATGCAGTGTGATAAATATCATTACAATGGCAACCATATTACAATATACAAATGTGTCAAAGTAACAAGATGTACACCTTAAATTTATACAATATTACATGTCAAATTTATCCAATTAAAAAATGCAAACCAAAAAAAAAGACCAACTTGATTCATGTAGTCTTTCATGTCACTTGGAATATGATAGTGGAATTCTATATGTATTAGTTGACCAAATGAAGGAAGGAATGAATGGATAACAAATGAATAAAAAACAATTAATTAATAATTTAAAAAGAGAGTTCTGGGGGCAGGTAATGGGGTGGGGGTGGAGTCTGGCCTGGGTTTGTGTCCCAGCCACTGACTCACTGTGGGAACTGAGCCTCCTCTCCTGTCTCTGGGCCTGGGTCCTCATCCTCCCAACAGTGAGAGGAGCCTGCCCGGACCCCACGTGGGCTGACCGGGCCGGGGACATCTGCAGGTGGCCAGTGGGTGTTTATTCTCATCCCCTCTGTGGCCCCCACAGTGCCTGCTTCCACCCCAGCACCCCGTAAATATCGATTAACCTGGAGAGAGAATGAGACAGGCTGATGTTTCGGTCTCGACCTCACAGCACAAAATCTAAAACTGGGTTGGGCAGTGAAACAACTAGAAGGCCAGCTGGGTGGAACCATGAAGCGTTTGGCTATGAGACATCAGGGAAGACTTCCTGGAGGAGGCAGGCCTTGGGCTGTGTAGGATTTGGATAGAGGAGGGGTAGGCAGGCGAGGAGGGGAGACTGTGCAAAAGCAGGAAGGTGGGAGGTGAGGGGTCATTGGTGAGGCCTCTCTCTCATGTTGTGAGGCTGGCCCTGGGCAGCGTGTGTATGTGTGTGTGTGTGTGTGTGTGTGTGTGTGTGTGTGTGTGGTGGGGGGAGTCCCAGCACAGTGCTGGGCTCCCAGGGGATGCCGGGTAACAGGGGCTCCCTCCCCTCTGTCAGCCCACCCCCTCACCTGCTCTCCTCTGTCCCCAGGGCTGGCCTCCCCACTGTCACATGCTCCCCAGGGGGGAGCAGGCTTCAGCGCAGGGACCCGGGGGATACAGACATGTCAGTCCTCTCTGGGAAGACCACCAGGCTCTACGTGCCCTGAAACACAGACCCTGGAACCTCGGAGCTGGGAGGCCCATCCAGCCCCTCCACCCTGTAGGAACCCAGCACACAGGGGTTCAGGGAGTAGCCCACAGTCACCAGCCCCCAGGGTGGGTCCCCCAGTGTTCTGCTCTCTGCCCAGTCTCGGGGAGGGTCCTCTGTCTACAAACACCCGAGCGGAGAGCCTCAAGGATTCCTCTTCTCCCTTGTCCTCCCTCTGCCCTCACGCCCACCCACTCACTTCCCGGCTGAGAAGAGCGGGAAACGAGACCCTGGGGTTCCTGAGAGGCCAGGCCAATGATCTGTGGCCCCATCGGCAGAGGCCTGGGCCTGCGCCTGGGAAAGGAAGGGTTAAGCCCCAAGCAGCCCTTCCTCGTTGGTGTTTAACTTGCAGTTTCTAAAGGCCATCAGGAGCTCCAGAGAGCAAACGGCTTCTCTCTTAAAGACACTGCAGCCGATTAAAGAGGGGCCCATCTCTCAGCTGACATAGAAAGAGGCCATCCATTAGCCAGGATGGCCCTGGGCTGGCAGCCGGAGTAACTTTCCCGGAGACCTGCCTGAGTGGAGGAGGGGTCCTCTCATCCCCGCCATCAAAATCCTGCCTAGTCCCTCTGACACTCACTCCAGGAGAGGCTAGTCTGGAAGACATTGAGACAGGCAGAGGCTCAGCTCAACACGAGAGAGAGCTCCCAGTCCCAGTGGAGCACAAGTTGACAGCCATCTGCCTTCTTCTACCTTTTCCCTTTTTGTTCCCCTTCTCTGCTTTCTGTCACTGTGGTTTACATTTTCCAGACTTTTATATAACTAGAATTATAGAGCATGTACTCTTTTGTCTAGTTTCTTTCATTCAGTCTAATTATTTTTAGCTTCATCCATTGTTGGTACGTGAATAAATAGTTCACTCCTTTTTATTGCTGAGTAGTAATCCATTATACGAATAGACCACAGTTTGTTAATCTCTTCACTTGGTGTTGGGCATTTGGGTTGTTTCCAGCTTTTTGATGTTAACAAATGAATTCTCTATGAACATTTGTGTACGAGTCTTCGAGTGAACTCATGTTTTCATCTTTCTTGGGTAAATACCTAGGAATGGAATGGTGGGTCATGCGGAAGGAGATATGTTTAACTTTTTAAGAAAATGCCGACCTGGTTTCCAGAGCACTTGCACCATTTCCCGTCTCCGCCTGCAGTGTGTGGACCTGTGGTTCTCCACATCCCTGGTCTGTGACGATCACCATGCCACGTGTGCGGTGGCATCTCACTGTGGCTTCCATCTGTGTTTCCACGCTTGGAATTGCCATCCATATCTGTTCAAGTCTTTTGCCCACTTGAAAAATCAGGTTGTTTACTTTCCTGTTATTGAGTTTAGAGAGCTCTTTATATATTCTGGAAACAAGTCCTTTGTCAGATATATAATTTGCACATCTTTTTCTCCTAGTTTGTGGCTTGTCTTTTCAACCTCTTACCAGTGTCTTTTCATGCTCAAAAGTTTTTAAATTTAATGCGGCTGCCATCCAAACTTGCTGTCCACTACGATAACTACGGCATCTGCCATTGTGGGGTCCTGGCATCCCCATAGCAGCCTGTTCTGGAACAGGCCCTTCCCAGAATGTTAAATCCAGTGTCACAGAGCAGTCCCCCTACATCAACACGTTGCCCCGTCCAGCCTTGAATTCTGCCCTTCTTGATCCAGCACCGCCACAATCCGTTTCCAGGCCACTTCCCTGGTTCTTCCGGGTCCTCGTACCCAAGTCTTGCTGCTCCTGGGTATATAATCTCTCTTCTCCCCTGGCTGGCCTGGTACTTCAGCAGATAGATTATGCTCAGATTTGAGCCTGGTTATGGGTTTGATGGCCCAAGGGGAGGCAGGTGGCCAAAGGGGAGGTAGGGGCCAATCCTGAAGAAGAGGAGGGGTCAGGTACCTCCTCACCTGAGGCCTCGCATGGTCTTTTAGTGAGGGGGCTTTCATCTTCCAACAAGGCAGAATAGGTCACTTTGCAGGCCCAGCGAGTACAGGGGAGTCTGGGTTCTCAAGTCCATCCATCCAGATATCCTCACCCAAAGTCTCGAGGTGTCTGAGGCCCTTCTCATCCCTGTGCTCACAGATAGGCCCTGGCCTACCAGAGCCCTGACTTTGGCACAGAAGACTTTCCTGGGCAGAGTGTTTGTCCTTCTTGGAAGCTTGGCCACTCCTACAATGACATCCTTTGCCTGGTCTCTGGCGACAGACTTGGAGTCTCTTCTAGGTTGCCAAGTAGGTTTTCCGATGAACATTTTGCCTCAAATTGCAGACTAATAAATCTGAGTCTATAGTTCTCAGTCTTCATCTATCAGTGGTACTTAACAACAGCCGACAGTTCTAATTTCCTTCTCATCCCTTTCCTTCCCACACTTCTCGGTGCCAGAGACCTTGCCCCCAGCCAGCACACCCCCTCCACCTGCACGCCGTTCCTGACAGGGGGATGTCTTAATGGCGGCACCTCTACCACAGGTCAGGGGCCATTGCTACTTCGTTTGTCACCAACGATGGGGGCCTCACTGACACCTCCACAGTTTCATCTTAGAGTCTGCTTCCGAGGACCATTCCTACTACCAATTAGCTCGCATTGGGTTCCCTAGAAGCAGAGCCTGAGATGAGGATTCTTGAGAGAGTGGCTTCCTGGGAGGAGGGGAGTGAGAGGAGAATTCTGGGACAGGGGAAAGAGCTAAGCAAAGATGTGGCCTCTGGAGCCCGGCCAGCTGGCTTTGGGAGCCTGCCCGCTCAATATCAGAATAGCCCTGAGGACCTTGGGCTCTCGGTCTGGGCAGGTGTATTAGTCAGACTTTTCAGAGAAACAGAATTGATAGGCTATGTATACGTATGTAGAAAGAAATTTATTATAAAGAATTGGCTCATGCAATTATGGAAGCTGGTCAGTTCAAAATCTGCCGTGGGGACCAGCAGCCTGGACAGGCAGTCTGGCGGAGAATTCCCTCTTGCTGGGGGAGGACAGTCTTTTCATTCCATTCAGGCCTTCAACTGATTGGGTGAGGCCCACCCATAGTTTGGAGGGCAATCTGCTTGCTCAAAGTGTACTGCTTTAAAATTAATCTCACCCAAATCACCCTCCAAGCTGACACATAAAATGACCCATCCCAGGAGGAGGATATTGTGGGGCAGGAGCCTTACAAGCAGGAGAAGGAAGGTCAGCCCAGGACAGGGGCTAGAGAATCGCCCAAGAGGACCTGGTGCCTGGCCAAGGAATGGGTGAGATGTAAAAGAACTGTGAGCACGGGGATGAGAAGGGCCTCAGACACGAGTTAGGAGGGATAATGTGCCCTGGGGAGAAGGCAAGTGTCCAGGCGCTAGACTTACAACTGTGAGGTAGTAAATGAGTGTTGTTTCCACAGCTCAGGGGTCTGGGTGCTGGTTAGCTGTACCCTCTGCTTAGGGTCTCAAAGGACTCGAATGGGGAAGAATCTGGTTTCACACTTCCCCATTCTGCCCATCGCTGTCCTGCCCTCTGTCCGGCCCTCTGTCCGGTCCTCTGCAACCCTCTGCTCTACCCATCCCCTGCTTCTGCTGCTCTGGAGAGATCCGGCGCTGTCTGGGTTTGGCTTCCTCCAAAAGTGCAGGTGGCTGAGGTAGAAGGTGATCCCAGGAGGCACAGTGAGGAGGGGCCAGGGGCCAGGAGGGAGAAAAGCCCCAAAGGCTGAATCAGAGAGCAGCGCGCTGTGGGCCCAGTTCCGCTGGGGAATCCTCTGAGGAAGTGTGTGGGATTGTGCCTCAGACTTGTCCCTCAGAGGGAAGCTGGGTATTTATCTACTCACTTCCATCCCTCACTGGCTGAGGGGTGCCCCTGGGATGTGAAGGCCCTGACATTTCCAGGCTGCCCCGCATGTGACTGGTCAAGCGCCTGACACTGGAGAAACCCCCAAGCACTGGGGAACCCCCCAGGTGGAGAAACAGAACCACCCACTACTGTTTATCTGCTGCAGGTGAATGCAGAGCTGGCTCAGGGGATGGGGGCAGGGTATCCCAGGCACTGAGGCTCCCCCACCCCCACCCTGGGACTAACACCTTTCTAAGAAAGGCCCCCAGGCTGTACCCGCCCCCAACAGCCTGTGCAGGCATCGCGGGCTCCCGCTGTAAACAGCCAGACCCTAGCTCCACCGCAACCAGCAAAGCAACCCTAACTTCACGCTAAATGCTTAATTTGAGGCAAATTAAACTTAATGGGACTAGAGTAATTATGTTGACTTTTTAAAGTACTTAGAGATAAATACCTGATTAGATATTTCAGAATACAAACTTTTCCATTGTGTTTCCTTAGAGAAACAGGGGAGGGGGGCTGAGGCTGGAGTCAGAGAGCTGATGCCCAAGGAGGGGAGGAGGGCCTCAGAAACCCATTTGAGGAAGTTCTTAGACCCACATGGGGAGTGGAACCCAGGTCAGCCTCTGGGAGCGCAATTTGACCAAACAAATCAAAAGCCTTAAAAAGACTCACGTACAAATACCCAGTTATAAAATAAATAAGTCATGGGTGTATATTGCATAGCCTGGGGAATATAATATAGCCAATAATATCGAATTAACTTTGTATGGTGACAGATGCTACCTAGACTTATCATGGTGATCATTTTCCAATGTATGTAAATGTTGAATCACTATGTTGTACACCTGAAGCAATATGATACCGTATTTCAATTTTACTTTAATAAAAAAGAAGGAAAAATACCCATACCTATTGCCCCGATAAGTCCACAAATCTATTATAAGGAAATAATCAGATGGAGGCAAAGATCTATGCGAAGAATTAGTCATCCAGCATCATTTCTAACAGACACATTCAGATGGAACCCATCTAGACACCTAACAATGGGGGATTAGCTCTATTAGCATCTGTTAGAACAACCCCATGATGGAATATAATTGTAGGCATTAAAAACACGACAGTCAAAAAAGTAATTCACGCTGAGAAGATACTGATAAAAAAGGGGTGAGAGGGAAAAAAAACAACATATAGATAATCTGGATATAATGTACTTTCTAAATATACACAGAGAAAAAGAAATCCCGGGAGGAAGTGTGCAAGAATACCAACAGTTTTGAATCAATTTTTAATGTAAAGGAAAAGCACCCTCCGGTAGGCTCTGCTCTCAATCCTTTGCGACAGCACTGCTTCGCTTCCGACACCGGATGTGAGGGTTCTTCCCACACCCAGCAATTCTTTACCACCAACCAGCTGGGCGTCTTAAAATTTAACTCAATTCTGACACTACCTACCTGGAGATATCATCAGATCTTACAGGTTAAAGGCTCAATCCCAGAAGCCTGCCCCCCACTCCCCAACCACTCCCTCCACTTCAGATGCTAGTCCCAAATTCAGGTGGTCCCGTGTTTCTGATGACGGTCTATAAATCAGGGGTTCCCACAACCCCTTCTGTGGGTTTGATTAATTTGCCAGAGTGGCTTACAGAACTCAGGAAACACAGTTTACTTATTCGATTACCGGTTTATTACAAAGGATATTAAAGGATATGAAGAGCCAGATGAAGAGATAACACAGGGCGAAGTCTGTTAGGGTCTCAAGCACATTAACTTCCCATCTCAGGGAGTTCAGTGGGTACCACCCTCCCAGCACTTGGCTACATTACTGTTTGCCAACCCGGAAGCTCTCAGAACCCTGTTAATTCCAGGATTTTTATCCTGGGTCCATTATGCAGGCAGGGTTTATTAAATTATTGGTTATTAGTGATCAAATCAATCTCTAGACCCTCTCCCCTCCCAGGAGGTTGGAGGTGGGACTGAAAGTTCCAACCCTCTAATTTTGTGGTCGGTTCCCTTGGCAACCAGCCCCTATCCTGAGGGGCTTTCCAAAAGTCACCTCATTAACATAAACTCTGGTGTGGTTGAAAGGGGCTTGCTATGAATAACAAAAGACACCCATTTCACCTTTATGCTCTGGAGCTATTTCAGGAACTGGGAATGAAACTAAATATTGTAACAAAAGGTGCCCCTTTGGCTCTTATATAGGAAATGACAAGGGCTTTAGAAACTCTGTGCCTGGAACAGCGGATGAATAACAAATACATATTTTTTTTTATAATAAACCACAATATCACACTGGATGATGGGATTAAGAGGGATTTTGGGGTTTTTTTTCCTATTTAAAAAAATTGTTCTGCAATGAACATCTATTGCTGTTTTATTATTTTTAACTATTTTAAAAAGCAGATTTGAGTGAGAAGGCATTCTTTCCTCCTCCCACTTAGGGGATTTCTGGAGGAAGTTCTATCATTGGAACTCTAACCTCAGGCTTTCTCTGTATTTAAATCTCCTGGTTGCTGGTTGTGGGAGGAGGTGCTGGTCCTCTGCCCAGAATCCAGTCTTCCCTTCTTTATTAGTAACAAGAGGCCAGTGCTGTTGTGGGTGGCTTTGCCCTGCAGATAGGGGTGACCAATGAAATATGAGTGGAGGTAGTGGATGCAGCTTCCAGGAAAATTCTTTGATGGGAGTTTTTTTCACCTGGAAGGAGTCCCTTTCCCCTTCTCCCCACGTAATGCATCTCTCAAGGGCTGGAACACCAGCAGCCAACATGTAACCTTGAGGTAACCTTCAGAATAAAGTCATGTGCCACTACGGATGGTGGAGCAAAAACAGAGGGAAACTGGGAATTTGACAACTTTGTGTATATACTGTGAAACTGAATAAAAGAAATCTTTTTAAAAATGGAGCTGGTGATGAGGGAACAGAAGGCAAGCTGAGGACAAAGCAGAAGTTGACACCCCACAACCCCCCCGCCCATGGGCTATATGTGACATTCCTCAGGCACTCCTGGCTGCCCTAAAGGAAAAACAAATTGTTAACTTATAGAGTCTCCCTCAGTTTACAAATGTCTTAGCGATCTACAAGAACAAAGCATTCCTATCATCAATAACCTAGCTTCCAGAAGGAAATGTAGATACAATTAAATGTCTTTATAACCTGCAGCCCATCGACAGATACTTGAAGTGGGTAGAGTGTAATGTTCCTCCAGGGAGTTCCCAACTATCTTCATGTTAATGCCTTACTAGAGGGGTAAACAACCTTGACACCTGCAAGGCCTCCGGTATCCTGTGAGTCTTCTTTAGCATATGAAAGTTCTTTTGGAAACCTCCCTTTTTCCTCACCTCCCCCAACCCCATAGTACATAATCAGCCACCCCTCACAACCCCAGGGGCAGCAACTCTTTCTGCCCACAGGTTCTGGCCCCTTGCTTCAATAAACCACCATTTTGCACCAAAGACACCTCAAGAATTCTTCCTTGGGCCGTCGGCTCCGGACTCCACCCCACTGAACCTCACGTATATTCCAAAACCTCATCACTGGGAAGCCCTGAAGGGAAAGCTCTCACACCACACCACTAGTCCTTAATTGCAGACTCCAAGGGGGAAGAGAAGTATCTTGCATTCCCAACGGGAAGAAGCCTACTTTACTACCCCAGCAGGAGGAAGGAAGAATTTCTCTTTGCCCAGCAACAAGCTCAGCCAATAAGAAAATACCACATCTTAGCCAATGAGAAACTGTCACCGCCCTGAACTCTTGTTTTCCTCCAATGGGCTGTCAGTCAAAGCAGCCCCTCCCAACTTACTCTTTTAGTCTGTAAAGTGCGGGTCCTCTGCTTTGAGCTCCTGTTCTCCAAGTTTGCATGTCCTGGATTGCAATTCTCCTGCTATTTCTCAATAAACTGAATAAAAATAAATTTTCTTGGTAAAATAACTGGCTGTTTTACTTTTAAGGTTGACATTACCATAGCAGCCCTGGACTTCCTGCACCCACACTTCTCTTATTTGAGTGAAAAATAAAATTTTTTTTAAAGATTTTATTTATTTATTTGAGAGGGAGAGAATGAGAGACAGAGAGCACAAGAGGGAAGAGGGTCAGAGGGAGAAGCAGACTCCCTGCTGAGCAGGGAGCCCGATGTGGGACTCGATCCCGGGACTCCAGGATCATGACCTGAGCCGAAGGCAGTCGCTTAACCAACTGAGCCACCCAGGCGCCCGAAAAATAAATTTTTAATTGGTTTAAGACCTTATTTTCTGGATCCTTGTTTCTAGCAGCTGAATGCATTTTCTAACACTGGGCCAGTGTCAAGGTTGGCCGAGATAAGGTAAAACCCCCGATAATACACAGGAACTTTAATAGAATTGGTAAGAAAGTAGCAACTTCTCTTAGCGCAAGGGAGAGCAGGACAAGCCTAAGATGAACTGAGAAAAGCCCTGTAAATAAAAGATTTCTATAAAATAAGAGTTAGCTGGATGGGAGCTTGCTTTTGTAGCCAGGCTGTGTACTTACAAATGTGGCACATGGCATGAGAGGTTTGTCAGGACAATGGGGCCAAGAAGATTGCTCCCAATTATCTTCTAGAACACAAGTGTTGATAGTTTATTAACTTGGGTCTAATCAGGAGGTAGAAACCACATGGTGATTTAGGCAGGGCAAGTGTAATATAAAACATGATTAAACTATAATAAAGAGTAACTGTAAGATAAAGGAAACTCTATGTGGTCCCCTAGGACTGAGGAAGAGTACCCAAGAAAGGTCAATGTTGGAAGAGTTCTGGCTCTTCAAGGATGGTTTAGACCTCAGAGAAAAGATGGAGTCATAGATCACTGGATGGCAGAGACTTTCAGTGGTTTGCCCAGGTCAGAGCTGGTCTGCAATCCCCAGGCAAGCAGGAAGCAACCCTCTGCTGCTGCAAGCTGCAGCTGGTGGCTGGGCATGAAGGCATGCAGAGGGAATCTGGGTGCTGGTGTTGGTGGGGGAGGGTCACCAGAGGGTGATCACCAGGCTAGGGTGGGGCTGCAAGGTCACCAGAGAATGCATGTTTGGGGCCATGGCTGGGGCCAGGTATGGCCAGATGTCCTCAGATCCATCCTGCTGACTAACTGTGAGGCTGCTGGAAGTAGTGGGAGAAGCCCCTACCTCCTGCATTGTTCCTCCAGCACTTTCTACTGAGAGAGCTTAATATTATGCTCACTGTAAAGGAGAAATACCTAAAGGAATTCAACCTACTATTTAGGTCATGTGCTGAAGAGTGAACTTGGAGCTGAGAGGCAATCGACTGATAACTGGCACAATAGTTCCACTTTATTAAAGTAGAAAGGATGAGACTAGAAATCAGGATGCCTGGACTTCACCTGTGACCTTAAGCTAATCCCTTTTCCTCCTGGGCTTCGGTTTCCCATGTGCTAAATGAGAGGAGTTGGGTGAGAGGGTGTCTGTTTCCTTCTGATCTAAGGACCCCTGACTATGACTGTGTGGTCAGTTGTGGTATGTGGGAGGCCTGGAAATGTTGACAGAAGTAAGAGCCTCCTCCAAGCTGACCATCCATTGCCTCCCTGAGTCCCATAGCTACCCAGAACATGGGCAGCACAGTGTCAACCCCCCGCTGGGTCAGGGCTTCCCTGTGCAGATGCTGCTCCTGGGGGCATGAAAGTCTCCAAACCACTGTCTCTAGCACTGTCTCTGTCTAACCCTCCTATGGCAGGAGAATCAACAGAGGCGTGGTGATGTCAATGGAAGGAGTGAGCTACCTTGTACTTCATTTTCTCATCAAATTTTAGTATTTGAAGAGAACTTAGTGGCCTTCTAGTTCTATCCCCTGCTTGGTGCTGGGATTCCTTCCACACAACCATTGCCAACCATAAGAATAATTTTACTGTGATTAATGCTGGTAAATCATCATCATCATCACCATTCTCCTTCTCATCACCCCCATCATCTCCATCACCACCACCACCATCATCACCAGCATCATCTCCATCACCATTATCATCATCACCAACATCACCACCATCTTCATCATCATCATCAGCATCATCATCACATCACCATCACCACCACCATCATCACCATCACCACCACATCATCATCATCACCATCAGCAACATCATCACCATTCTCCTTCTCATCGCCACCATCATTTCTACCACCACCATCATCACCATCACCATCATCATCACCACCATCATCATTACCATCATCATCACCACCATCATCATCACATCACCATCATCACCCATCCACCACCATCATCACCATCACCATCATCATCACCACCATCATCATTACCATCATCATCACCACCATCATCATCACATCACCATCATCACCCATCCACCACCATCATCATCATCACCATTACCATCACCACCATCATCATTGCCACTTATTAA
The DNA here is from genome assembly GCF_009762305.2 of Zalophus californianus. Taxonomy (NCBI): domain Eukaryota; kingdom Metazoa; phylum Chordata; class Mammalia; order Carnivora; family Otariidae; genus Zalophus; species Zalophus californianus. The sequence continues at coordinate 22,138,365 of NC_045598.1, forward strand.
GTACCTTATATGTGCCAGGTACAGTGCTGGGTACTTCACATATCTATTGAAGAATCCAAGGAGAGAGGTATTGGTTCTAATTTATAGATGAGGAAACTGAAAGTCAGAAAGGTAAAGTAGCCCAAGGCAGCACAGATAATAAGCAGAAAAGGGAGGATGGTCCGAATTCAGATTTGTCTGACTCTGAAAGCTGACCTCTATCCATTCCACCTCCTAGCTCTGAGAGCTGACCTCTGCTGTGCACCTCTAGTGTGGGAAGCTGCCAGGAAGCCACTTGGTCTTCAGCCAGTGCCAACAGCTGTCCCATGGCCTCAGCCATTGGTCCTGGTTCTGACCTTCTTGGGGCTGCAGGGTGTGCCCAACTTCAAGTCCACATGACAGCCTTTCTGAAGTTGGAGGTGGGCTCTCGTATCCAGCCAGGCCTCCTCGTTTTCAGGATGAACATTCTGTTCCTTCAATAACTCCATGTGTGAATGACCACTTACTTCCCATGCCCTGCTTGGCCTCCACCCTAGTCCTCCTGAACTTCTGTGATCCTCCCTCCCCAACAGCTTCTGTGCCCCCCAGCAGCTACAGTGATCTGAAAGCACAAATCAGATCTCACTGCTCTCCTGCTCAAAGCTGCCATGAATTCCCTCAATGCAGAAAATAAAACCCAACTTCCCCATGGCCTGCAGACCCTAAATGGTCTTCTTTCCACTGACTCCTCATACCTGTCTCCCCCTGTCTCCCCCCACCTGCTCCACTCTAGCACACGGACCTCTCCGTTGTCCTCACACCCACCACAGTCACTTCTATTTCAGGCCTCTGCATCTGCTGCTCACTATGACTGGTTCATCCTCCTGACAATTCTCACAACAGTCATTCCCTCACTCTATTCAGGTGTCTGCTTAAATATCACCTCCTCAGAGAGGCCTTCCCTGACCACTGACTCTAGGGCAGCCCTCTCATCTCTAGTCTCTTTCCATGCTCATCACTTTCTGATATGTAGTTGTTTGATTATTATATGTCTTCCCTCCTGGAACGCAAGCTCCAGGAATGCAGGGATTTTGTCCATCTTTTTTCCCTCTGTATCTTCAAGCACTTAGAAGAGGGCTTAATACTTAGTAGGATTCTAACAAATACTTCTTAAATTAATTAATTGATCAATCAATATGACCTTGCTCCCATGCCCTTCTCAGCTTGGAGATCCTGCCTTTAAGCCGTGTTCAGCTTATCCATGAACCTCTTGTGTGACTCTGATGGTACAAGGGTCTGAGCCTCCCGGTTGAACCAGATTCTCTCTTCCCTTTGTCTAGATTCCATATCTCTATTTACATGGCCTAAGAAAACAGCAGGGTATGCACAGAGGTGTGTTGCCTTTAGAGTTAGATAGAATGAGGTTCAAATCTCAGCTCTGCCGCTTACTGGCTCTTCATTACTTAGCCTTTCTGAGGGTACGTTTTCTTTAGTGTAAAATGGTACTAATAATACCAACCATGTGAACTTGCAAGGAGAGAGAGAGAAGATATGAATGCCTAGTACAGAGGAAGCATGTGGGAGCTATAAGCTATTACTATGTTGTTGTTACTACTACGTTGACTAGGTTTGGGCCCTCCCTCCATCTCCCAGGAAAGGCCTTGGTTGAGACTGGACTGGAAGAGGCCAGTGTGTATGGGGAGAGCAGTGAAGGGGCAGGTGACACAAGAGACGTGTCACTTCATGGGCTCACACTGAGCCCTTTCTTTGTCAGTCTCATCTCAAGGCCTGTCTCCCTCCCCTGCTGATTTATTTTGCGCTGCATGTTTAATTCACTAGTACATACTAAATCCGATCGTGTGAGCCTCAGTCTACAGCTCTGGCCTGTGGGGATGTTTTTTCCTACCTTGGTCCAACATGCTTGCTTTCCTTCCAAGAGCCTGTCATCTGCAAAACTGAAGAGCCCCTCCCCCCCCCCGGGGGGGTGACTGCAAATGATGCTGTGGGCCTCTTGCTTCCTGGTGGACTGAAGGCTCCTGACAGGAGGGAACTATAGCTAACACTGCAGTGGATGCTCTCCCTGAGGGGCACACCAGGATCGAAGTGATGTGTCAATGGCATGAGTTGGGGGTAGTGCTGTCCCCAGACTTCGTAATTCAGATTAAAGGATGTTGGGCTAGGAAGTCACTGGAATAGGTTGCATCCTCTGGCCAATGGAGAGACTGAGGCACAGAGAGTCAGCAGGGGTGCAAATAGAGTCAGTACAAATTACAGTCGGTTTTCATGTGGAGAAACTGAGGCCCAGAGGCAGGAAGTGTCTTACCTCGGCACACAGCAAGTTTGTGAGAGAGCCAGGAATGACTGGGGTCCCTACTAGCCAGGCCACTCCTCCTTCCACCTCTCCCCTTGTGGGAGCCCGAGGCGGGGAATGGGCTGGGCTCGGGCCTCTGGGTCATCCCAGCCGGGCTGTGTCATCTCTGCTGCTGTTTGTAAATGGAGAACTTTCGGCAGGCCTGGCGCCAGGCAGGGCACTTCACCACGATCTCATCTGATCCTACCAGGGTCATCCCCATTTTATAGATGGGAACCGAGGCCCAGAGAGGGAGATGACTTACCCAGAGTCCCATAGCTGGGGGGCTGAGAGCCCCATCACCCCTTCTCCTGCCTGACGGCTTTTCATAGCGAGGCCAGCTGCTGACATCCCACCACATGCCTGCCTGATTATTACCCACCCCCGATGTAAGGTCTAGGAAAGCAGGGCTCTCTGCCTGTGTTGTCCACTTCAGTATCCCCAGTGCCCAGTGTATGACAGGGGCTCAATAATATATTCAAATAAAGGAATGAATCTTTTGAATTCCTTTCAACTCCATTCCTTTCATCCTCCATGAGAGGATCAGAGGCCCCAACCCTGGCTCCCCAGACATTGATGGGCACTGACTCTGCTCCCCGCTCCAGACCTTGACCTGCCAGGTAGGCTGGTAGCTGGCCTTCTCCCCATCTGTGCTCCAGCTCCAAGTCTCCTCCTGGTGTCCTGCCTTGCTCCACCTGTGCCCTGTCTCCCTCTCCTGATGCTCTTCTAAAACCCAGTTCCCTGACCTGACCCCAAAGGCTGGCAGAAGCTCTTGGAGCCTTGGCACTTGTCTTGCTTCTTCTGACCTTGACCCTGATTTATACCCTGACCAAACATGAACTTGCCCTTTGTAATCCTGCAAGGGGAAGGGCAGAGAAAGGGGGGGAATCCCTCCCCAGTCCACCAGCCCCCCTCCCTGGGACTTCTTGAATGCTCAGATATGGCCTGACTAGCTGCTCCTCGAGGCCAGTCCCAGCCACACTCTAAAACTCAGGCCCGGGTACCTGCTGGGGCTCTCTGCAGACTCAACCACTCCAAACAGACCCCAGTAGTCCCTCCTTGTTAAGTTCAGCGTGGTCTGAGCTTCAGGGCCTTCTGGTTCCTGGGCCGATCCCAAGTGGCTGGGATCAGGTGTCAAGGACCCCAGGGGGGGGGGGCTGTCTCAGCAGCTTCTCTACCCAGCACCAGGGAGCCCTAACATGACCCCCCCAGCTCAGAGACTCACAGGGCTGGAAGTACCTCCAGAGAGCCTCCTCTCTAGGCCCCCAAGTGTACAGATGGGCACACAGAGGAGGAGCACTGGCCTTGATGCTACAAATAGAGGAGCCCTGGACGGGAGAGGACCATCCCACAGGCCTGGTGCCCAGGAAGGTGGGCAGGGGCACAGAGGGGACCCTCGCAGAGTCTACAGCCCTCCACGCTCAGTCCCTGAGATTTTCCCGGATGGGGTTTGGGGGTTCCTAGGGTGTGGTTTGCCTGCAGCCCTCCCATCTGCCAGGGCCATGTTGATGTAGATGTTGGGGTCCCCACTGGCGGAGCTAAGGAAGGGTTGGCAGTGGTCAGGTGGCAGGACATCGACGCCGTGTCCTTGTTGTCTGTGTCCGTGTCCAGGACATCGAGCAGCCATGCCGCTCTTCCACATCCAGCACTGGCATGACCGAGTTCAGTGGAGCTCCAACCCTGGGTCCCCCTGCCGAGCCCCCTGCTGACTGCCTTCTGCCTGCTCCTCCAGGCTCCAGGCCCTCCGTCAGGACTCTCGGGCATGGGCCTCCAAGCCGGTTTCTTCCTCTTGGCATCCCAGGCTTCACAGAAGCCCTGCAAAGAAGAAAAGTGGTGGCCAACCCCTCCTCTGGGATCAAGCGGGCAGGCTGGAGGGCTGAGTCACGGTGAAGGCTGGGTCACGGCCAGCCCTGGGGCTTGAGGTCAATGACTGCATTTCCCTTTAATCATCAAGGAAGTGGGGTTCAAAACCAAAGTAGAGGGTTAGAGAGGGAAGTGATGGGGTTGGGAAGAAGGTCAAGTTCAGAGAAATTATCAGAGAAGGATCAGGTTTAGGATTAGAGTAAAAATCAGGGAAGTATTAGGATGAGGTTTCAGGTCAAAATCCAGAAGTTACAGTCAGGGTCACACTAGGATTGGTATAATTAGGGGTCATGGTCGACATTCTCATGGAGACTGGATTGAGATCCAAGGTCCAAGTTCAAAACAGCCTAAGCCTGAGAGTCAGAGTCCAGGTCAGATTGGGTTGGGGTTGAGGGTTCAGGGTGAAGGCCAAAAGGAATTAGCTGATCAGAGTAGGGGTGAGGTCAGACCAGGGTCAGGGTCCACAGCATGCAGGAGCCCGGCGAGGCCCTGGCGAGGGGTCCTGGCTGGACCGGGGCCCCGCACCTCGTACTCCTGCTTAAAGCCATAGCCCTCGGCCGTCTTCATCTGGTTGATGTGCTGCAGGAGGTCGGCCACACGCACCGCAGGATGCAGCTGGCCCTTGTGATATGGGGAGCCCTTCCGGCCACAGGGATGCCGCGGTGAGCCCCCCAGCAAGCTGCTGGCCTCAGTGACCCCGGCACTGCGCTGGTCTCCTGCAGTCAGAGAGAGGAAAGGGGGTTCCTGACGCACACAGCGTCCCAGACGGACTCGGGGTGGGGGAGGGGTGCATGGCCAACATGGAGGTTGTTCCCCGGGGCCAAGCAGCCTGGCTGGGCCCACCCGGTGCGCCCCTGGGCGAGTCCCTTCCCTTCTGCATCTGTTTTTCCATCTGTAACATGAGCAGGTTGGGCCACGTGCTCTCTGGGGGCCCTTCCGGCCCAGCCCTTCTGGCCCTGCTGCAATCCTGGGGTCCCCTGACTCCATCCTGTCGCTCCCCAGCCTGGACCACCCCTCTGTGACTTCACCGCACTGCCTGCAGGGGGCAGCGCTCAGCAGAGCCCAAGAGAGCCCCCCCCTTTCCAGAGAACAATCTGGAGCAATTGGCAACTCCTAGTAATTACCCCCATTCAAAGACAAGCAAATCCCGAAATTAGCTGCTGCCACCACCCCCTCCACAGATTAACGGGAGGCACCTGAATAGCAGCATTTCTCCTGTGCAAGCATTTCCATTGTCAGCCTGTGCGGCAGCCTCAGCCAATTGGGGAACAGGTCAGAGGTTCCCAGTGACACACACACACACACACACACACACACACACACACACACACACACACGGGGAAAACTATCCCCTCCCTCCAGGCCCACCTGCTCCCTGCTCTTCTGGTCAGCATCCCCAAGGACATCCCACCCTGGTCCCCCAGATCAGGCCCTGGGACGGGGCAAAGTGCCCCACTCAGTCACACCAGCCTCTGGACACTCACTCATGCAATCGCAGGACTCAGCTTACGTTGTTTTTCTTCTCAGGAATCACAGTCCTGAGCTGCCTGTTGTCCAAGGCCTGAAAACAGTTTTTCATATATTTTATGCTGTTTTTAGTTGCTTACAGTGGGAAGGAAGGAAGCCACCTGTTACCCCATCATGACCAGAAGCCCCACTGAGGTCGGAAAGAAGTGACTTGCCCAATACAGTGTCTCAGAGTTTCTTCCAGAGAACATTAGTTATACGAGATGATGAGGGGGTGGTCTATCTACAAAAGAAACAAAATGAATACACGTTCTGTTTACAAAAAATGAATTTGGAAAATTCTGCTTTAAACAAAATTAAACAGGTCTGTTCCCTGCAGGACATTTCAGGACTTTGAACACACTAATGCCCATCGTGAATCTCCATGAGGAGAATCAAAGTAGCCACACTTCCCAAATTTCTTTTATCAGGGAGGGTTTTTTTTTGGTTTCACAAAACATCTCTAGAGAAACCGTGTGATGCGGTGATGAAGAGGGGAGACTCTGGATTAAGACCTGCTTGAGTTTGAATCCCAGTTCTGCCCCTTCCTGGCTGTGTGTTCTTAGGAAGGTTACTAGACCTCTCCAGACACAGTTTTCACACGTGCCAGATGAGGAGAAAATCATTACTATCCAATAGAGGTATTGTGATCATTAAATGAGACGAGGCATGAGAAATGCCCAGTCCATTGTTGGCACATGGTGAATGCCCATAGACAGCCCACAGAATTCACTGTAGTCAGATCTCCCCTGAGTCCCCAAAGCTGGGGGCAGCTTCTTGAGGAAAGAAGAAGCCAATAAGAGTGGGGCTTGCCCTGACTTTCATCTGCCTTTATAGGGAGAGTTTGGCCCAGGATGTGAAAAGTGGCATTGGCGGAGAGAGGCGGTTTAGCCGACACATAAAATGTGTGCTCAAATTTCAAGAGACAATTGTCTCCTGCTCGGAGAACTCTCAGGAGCTCCCAAAGCGGGGCTGGGGTGATAAAGGATTACACATGCTCTTTCTGGAAGCTGAGCTGACAGCTCAAGGGAGAGCTCTCCAGGTGGAGGAGGAGGTGCGAGGGCTCCAGGAAGGTTCTGGCAGCTCTCGGCGGCTCAGCAAGTGGACCAGCATGAGCTCAGTGCTGCTGAGCAAGAGCAAACAGCATCACCTGGTCGGGGCAATGTCAGGAGGCCAGAGCAAAGCTGGGCAGCCTCAGAGCTGAGTCCAAAGACAACACAAGCCGGCAGAGACAAATACAAATGCAAATACAGACAGCGGCCTGGCGAGGACCCTGGATGCTGCTGCTGCCCTTGACCCTGTGCACCCTGAGCCCAGGAAGACGGGCTCTCCCTGAGCAACAGATAGAGAAGAGGCAGCAGCACCAGGACTCACACCCCTGCCCCGTGGACTCTGGGGTCCTGAGGTCCATCGGGTTTCCCTTGTTGTCCCGCTCCCTGAGAGAGGAGCACTTGTGGAAATGAAAGAAATGGGCACTTGGCAAACCATCTGGGTGGAATTCACTGGTACCCGCCAGAGTCAAGAGTTCAGGATGGATGGGGCCCAGGAGAACCCAGAGGGCTTTTCCAGGCAGTGCTTTGGAGTCAGGCTTAAATTCCAGCAGTGTGGGAAGTTCCCAGCAAGCTCCCTCCCACCAGCCTGCCACGACTTGCCTCCTAGGATACATTGATTTTATAAATAAATAAACTTTTTATTTTGCAATAGATTTAGGTTTACAGAAAAGTTGCGGATAGTACAAAGAGTTCCCATTACTTCTGACCCAATTTTCCATTATTTTTTTTAAATTTTTTATTGTTATGTTAATCACCATATATTACATCATTTGTTTTGGTGTAGTGTTCCATGATTCATTGTTTGTTCATAACACCCAGTGCTCCATGCAGAACGTGCCCTCTTTAATACCCATCACCAGGCTAACCCATCCCCCCACCCTCCTCCCCTCTAGAACCCTCAGTTTGTTTTTCAGAGTCCATCATCTCTCCTGGTTCGTCTCCCCCTCTGACTTACTCCCCTTCATTCTTCCTCTCCTGCTATCTTCTTCTTTTTCTTTTTTCTTAAAATATGTTGCGTTATTTGTTTCAGAAGTACAGATCTGTGATTCAACAGTCTTACACAATTCACAGCGCTCACCGTAGCACATACCCTCCCCAATGTCTATCACCCAGCCACCCCCTCCCTCCCACCCCCGACCACTCCAGCAACCCTCAATTTGTTCCTGAGATTAAGAATTCCTCATATCAGTGAGGTCATATGATACATGTCTTTCTCTGATTGATTTATTTCACTAAGCATAACACCCTCCAGTTCCATCCACGTCGTTGCAAATGGCAAGATCTCATTCCTTTTGATGGCTGCATAATATTCCATTGTGTATACAGTGTAAGATGTACCACATCTTCTTTATCCATTCATCTGTCGATGGACATCTTGGCTCTTTCCACAGTTTGGCTATTGTGGACATTGCTGCTATAAACATTGGGGTGCACGTACCCCTTCGGGTCCCTACATTTGTATCTTTGGGGCCAATTTTCCATTATTAATGTCTTCCAAATGGTATATTTGTTACAAATAATGAACCAATACTGATACATTATTATTAACTAAAGTCTATGCTTTATTGGGATTTCCTTCGTTTTTACCTAGTGTCCTTTCTACTGTTCCAGGATCCCATAGATGATACCATATTACATTTCATCACCATGGCTACTTGTGTTCTCTTGGTTGTGACATTCCTCATTTTTAAAAAAGATTTTATTTATTCATTTGAGAGAGAGAGAGTGAGCGAAAGAGAGCGCAAGCTGGGGGAGGGGCAGAGGGAGAAACAGACTCCCTGCTGAGCAGGGATCCTGACGACGACGACGACGTGGGACTCCATCCCAGGACCCTGGGATCATGACCTGAGCTGAAGGCAGACGCTTAACCCACTGAGCCACTCAGGTGCCCGTGACATTCCTCATTTTGATGAACTTAATGGTTTTGAAGATTACTGGTCAGATAATTTGTAGGATGTCTCTCAAGGGGGATTGTGAAAAGTTGAGACATAATTCACATACCATAAGATGTGTACCTCTTTTTTTTTGTGAACACCCTCTTTTTTTTTTTAAGATTATTTATTTATTTATTTGACAGAGAGAGAAATAGTGAGAGCAGGAACACAAGCTGGGGGACTGGGAGAGGGAGAAGCGGGCTTCCTGCCGAGCAGGGAGCCCGATGCGGGGCTCGATCCCAGGACCCTGGGATCATGACCTGAGCCAAAGGCAGATGCTTAATGACTGAGCCACCCAGGCGCCCCAAGATCCACCTTCTTAAAGTGTACAATTCAGGGGTTTTCAATATATTCACAGATTGTGAAACCGTCGCCACTAAGCAAGAGCAAGAGCACTGAGCAAGAGCAAACAGCATCACCTGGTCAGGGCAGTGTCAGGAGGCCAGAGCAAAGCTGGGCAGCCTCAGAGCTGAGTCCAAAGACAACACAAGCCGGCAGAGACAAATGCAAATGCAAATACAGACAGCGGCCTGGCGAGGACCCTGGATGCTGCTGACCATTTTCATCACCCCAGGAAGAAACCCGGTACCCATCAGCCATCACTCCCCATTCCCTCCTTCCCCAGCCCCTGGCAACCACTAAGTTACTTTCTGTTTCTAAGGATTTGCCCATTCTGGACATTTTTATATAAAATTGTCATGCGACATATTGTCTTTTGTGACTGACTTCTTTCTTTCAGCATCATGGTGCCAATGTATAATACTTCATTTTTAAAAATTGTTAATTGTGGTAAAATATATGTAGTATGAAATTTATCTTAGCCATTTTTACCTGTATGGTTCAGTAGTGTTAAGTGTATTCATATTCTTGTGCAACTGATACCCAGAACTTTTTCACCCTGCAAAACTGAAATTCTGTACCCCTCAAACCACAACCCCCCATTGCCCCTCCCCCAGACCCTGGCAACCACCATTCTGTTTTCTATGTCTACGGGTTTGGTTACTCTAGATATCTCTTGCAGAAATTGAATCATACAGAATCTGTCTTTGTGGTGACTGGACTATTTTATTTAGTATAATGTCCTCAAGGTTTATCCATGTTGTATCATCTTTTAGAATTTTCTTCCTTTTTAAGGCTGAATAATATTCCATTCTGTGTATAGACCACAGTTTGTTTATCCACTCATCTGTTAGGGGATATATGGATTGCTTCTACCTCTTGGCTATTATGAATAACGCTGCTCTGAACATGGGTCTACAGATATTTCTTTGAGATCCTGCCTTCAATTCTTTTTGGTAAGTATCTAGAAGCCAAATTGCTGGATCATATGATGGTTCTATCTTTAATTTTTTGAGGAACTGCCATACCGTTTTCTATAACGGCTGCACCATTTTATATCCCTACCAACAGAGCAAAGGGGTTCCAATTCCTCCACATTCTTGCCAATACTTGTTACTTTTTGTTTGTTTATTTGTTTTGTTTTGTAGTGGCCATCCTAATGGATGTGAAGACTTCATTCCTTTTTATGGCTAAATAATATTCTATTGAATAAATATATCACACTTTCTTTATTCACCACTTGATGGACACTTGGGTTGTTTCTCTTTTTGGCTATTATGAATAATACTAATATAAACATTTGTGCATAAGTTTTGCTTGAATATATGTTTTCAAACTTCTTGTTTAATTTTTTGAGGAACTGTCAAAACATTTTCAAAAGTGGCTACACCATTTAACATTCCCACAGCAATGTATGAGAATTCTAATTTCTTTACATCCTTACCAATGCTTGTTATTTTTCATTTTTTTTTTAACTATCCCAGTGGGTGAGGTGGTGTTTCATTGTGCTTTTGTTTTGCATTTTTCCCATGGCTAACGATGTTGATCATCTTTTCATGTGCTTATTGGCCATTTGTGTATCTTCTTTGGAGAAATATCTATTCAAATCCTTTGTCCATTTGGAAATTGGATTGTCTTTTTATTGTTGAGTTGTGAGAGTTCTTTATATATTCTGGATACTAGGCCCTTATATGTGTGATTTGCAAATATTTCCTCCCATTCTGTGGGTTGTCTTTTCATTTTCTTGAGAATGTCCTTTGAATCATAAAAGCTTTTAATTCTGATGAAGTCAAATTTATCTATTTTTTTTTCCTTTGGCTGCTTGTGCTTTAGGTGTCTAATCTAAGAAACCTTTGCCTAAGCCAAGGTCACAGAGATTTACACCTGTGTTTTCTTCTAAGACTTCTGTAGTTTTAGCTCTTACATTTAGAACTTGGGTCCATTTTGAGTTAGTTTTCTATATGGTGTGAGGTAGGAGTCTCTTTGGGGTTCCTGGACCCAATTCCAACACTGGGGGCCTTCTTTCACACCAAAAAACAGTTCTCAGGACACCAGCTGGGTGTCCCACATTTCAAGTCATTCCAACAGTATCTACATGGGCAGAGCATCAGATCCCACAGGTTAAGTGCTCACTCCCACAAGACTGCCTGCCCCTTTCAGACTCCAGTTGCAAGCCCAGGTTGTTACCTGTACTTCTGACCCACCAGTAATAGATCAGAGGTTCCCTGACCTCCTCCGTGAATTAATTAATTAACTTGCTGGAGTGGCTCACAGAACTCAGAGAAAGATTTTACTTATGAGATTACCAATTTATTTTGAAAGGATGGAACGCAGGAAAAGCTGCATAGGGCAAGGTAGGGGAAAGGACACAGAAGGTCCATGCCCTCTCCAGGAGCACCACTCTACCCACATTTCTATGTGTTTGCCAACTTGGAAGCTCTCTGAACCCTGTCCTTTTTGGGTTTTTATGAAGGTTTCATTACATAGTCATGATTGATTATAAATTAATTGGCATTGGTGACTGATTCAACCTCAAGCCCCTCTCCCCTCCCTGTAGGTCAGGGAGTGGGACTGAAAGTTCTAACCCTTTGGTCACATGGTTGGTTCTCCCGGCTTTCAGGTCCCATCCCTAGGTGGGTCCAAAGGTCACCTCATTAACATAACAAAAGGCACCTTTATCACTTGGGAAATTCCCAGGATTTCTGGAGCTGTGTGCCAGGAACTGTGGATGAAGACCAGATGTATATGAGAAATATATTTTGGTCATCTAAGTGACCAAATACATATTTCTTATAAATAGCAACATTGCAGGGTCCAAATTCATCCTTTTGCCAGTGGATATCCAGTTGTCCCAGAATCATTTGTTGAACATCAATGGGGTTTTGTCTGATTTTTTTCTTATGATTATACTAGGGTTTTGGTTTTTTGGGCAGAAGATCACAGAGGTCAAGTTCCATTCTCATGACATCGTGTCAAGGGCGCATGCCATCAACATGGCTTATCATTGACAATATTAACCTTGATCACCTGGCTAAGGTAGTGTTTGCCAGATTTCTCCACTATGAAGTCACTCTTCTCTCCTTTTCATATTGTACTCTTTGGAAGGAAGTCATTATGTGTAGCCTATACTTCAGGAGGAGTTAAGCTCCACCTCCTTGAGGGCTAAGCATCTAACCTAAATTCTTTTGAATTCTTCTGCATGGGAGATTTGCCTCTTCTCCCCCATTTATTGATTTAATTCAATCATTTATTTAAATCAGTATGGACTCATAGGTATTTGTTTTATACTTGGGGTTATAATCTGATACTACTTTACTTACTTTGTTGCTCAGCTGTTTCCAGCTTTGGCCATTGGCTCTTGTGTCCCTTTGACATTTTCCCATCATTTTGTATGTTTATGTGTTTAGCACCTCCTGCTTATTTCTGGCTTTACAAGGTGCTCCAGGCTCATCTTGTATATTTCCCAACCTAGTCCTAGAATCAGCCATTCCTCCAAGGATCCTGGGTTCTTTTTGTTGAAAAATGGTATTAGAATCCAAATCTGGGTGCTAAGTGTGCTTGGGAAGCCCATTTTTAATGACTTGCATACTGAGGAAGTGTCAAGATTAATGTCGCTTTCTGATGTAAACCATAGGGTTAGGTTCCTCAGAGAAGAAGGGACAGCAGTGGTGTCTGGATCACAGACCGTGCTGAACACAGCTTGAATTCCCAGCCACACCATCTTTGACCGTGTTCTGCATCCTGTATTAGTTCTAAACGCATACTTTTTCTCCTTGTTACTGGTCATATTTTTCTGCTTCTTTGCAAGTCTGGTAATTTTTGATTAGATGACAAACATTGTATGTTTTACCTGGTTGGAGGCCAGATATTTTTGTATTCCTGTAAATATTCTTGAGCATTGTCCTGGGACATAAGTTACTTGAAAATGGCCTGATCCTGCTGGGTCTTGCTTTTCATATTTGTTAGGTGGGACCAGAGCAATGCCCAGGAGAGGTTTAATTATTCCTCACTTCTTTCATGACTCTATATGAGTCTGTGTCTAAATCCTCCATTTTCCTTCTACCCTCAGTACAGAGGTAATACCTGTGCTTTCTCTGTATTTCAAATGCCAGTACTGGGCCCCAGCAGGAGCACAGCCACTGTTTCAGAACTCATCTGTTATGGAGAGGGCCATGGGAGGGCTTGACCCCATTCACTCAGGAGGCTGGGGGAAGGGAACTCAGGGCCAGGAGGAAGGGGCTAGAGGGCTGGAGTGGGGAGGCAGGGGGACAGCTCCACGATCAGAGGCTGAGCAACAGGCAAAGGGGAAGTGACTTGGGACCCCAGATGGACTGCTGTAGAGCCAGGGGCCCAACCCCAGGGAAAGCTCAAGATGAGAGAGCTGCTCCCCTGCTCAGCCCTACAGCATGCAGGATGTGGGATAGACCTGAGAGAGGACTTCCAGGTTATGTGGGCTCAGGGTCACTGATCATCCATAGGGACATGGAAGCTAATGAGTTGATTTTCCCAGACAGGCAAACTCCATCCAGCCTGTTCTGGGCTTAAGAGCTGTCTGGCGCAGGGGAAGAATAGGGTGACCCCTGGACATTACCCTCACTGTGGTCCAGGGCAGAGCTGAGAACCCCTTTGTGGGCAGATTAAAAGCCTCTGTGACTGTGATCTTGACCATCAACACAAGAGAGAAGTGGAGGGGGAAGGAGGGAAGGGGAGAGAGGTGAGGAGGGGGCAAGGGAATCAGGGAGCTAAGGGGGGCGGGGAGGGACAGTGAAGGGACCCTGACAAGGAGGGAGATGGCGAAGGGGACAGAGAGAGAGGGCGGGACGGGCAGACACCAGCAACCAGAGGGAGGACAGACAGAGGGCCGTGGACAGAGGACGGCAGTCAAGCTGTGCCTAGAAGGCAGTCTCCAGTGGTGTGCCCCAGGGCTCTGTTCCCTGCCCAGGCCTCTCGGTTCACGGGGAAGAACTACACACACCAAGCACCCAGCTCCACAGAAGCCAGAAGCCAGAGGGACGGCGAACACTGCCGGCCGCAGCTGATCAGGGTGAGAGTCAGCAGAGGGAGGGCCATCGGACACTTGGAAAGGTTCTGCGTCTAGGGTCAAACATTCACTGCACAAGTAGAGAGGGCGGGACAACCGTCTTGTCCGCGATTTCTGGAAAAGCCCAGCTGGAGGCTCCCCCTGAGCCGACGGGGTGTGGTTGCTGGAAAAGCTGGTGCGACCCTGGGTGATGTGGATGCAAGGAGAGGGTCCAGGAGGAGGAGGTGAGAGACCCCCGTCCTCTGGGCTGTCCTGGGGCCCCCTGAGCCTGCTCTGCTAGGAGGGAGAACAGGCACGGGTGCAGGGACTGTTCTGGAAGGCTTGCAGAGTCAGAGAAGACAGAGGCAGAACACGGAGGACCATCAGGAGACCAGGCAGTCGGATGGGGCCTGGGTGGTAACCCCAGCTCTGGCACTTCCTGTGACCTCTGACCAGTCCCTTCACCTCTCTGAGCCTCGGTCTCCTCCTCAGTAACACGGGAGGGATGACAGTGCGTGCTTCTTGGGGTCCGAGCCCAGAGGAAGCGCCCAGAAATGGTGGGTCTGAAGAGCCTGGGGCCGCCCGGCTGGAGAAGGGGCTTGTGCTGGCCTGAGAGCTGTGTGTACCGTGGGGACAGCTGCCAGGGTGGGGACGGGCCTGCCCCGGACACGCACACACACGTGCGCGGCTGTGGGCCCCAGAGAGGGACCCGCGAGAGGCCCTCCACACCAGGAGGCCGACACAGGGCCCAAGGGGCTGGCGCGGGGCTACTTACGGGTAGTAGGAGTAGGCATAGTGGTCCCTCCTGGCAGCATGCAAAGAGAAGAGCACAGTTGGGCCCGTGGTCCTGCCACAAGGTGGGCCGAGGGCAGCACCCAGTGGGCAGGGAGGGGCCTGGTGCTTTCTGTGCTGGGGAGGGTGCTGGCCAGGGACTGGACAGGTCAGGAGGACCTTCCTTGTCCCAAGGGCTGGCTGGGCTCAGTCGCTGAAAACCAAGACCCGAGGCCCCTTCTAGAACCTTCCCCAAGCCTGCTGCTAGAGGGAGGAGGTGGTGGGGAAAGGGCCTGGGGAAGCCGAGCTTTCACACAGTCACACAGGCATGGACACAGAGAGAAATACACACACTTGTGCCCAGGGCACACTCACACATAAACAGACACACTCATGTGGATACACAATCACGCACAGACACCCTCCCTCATGTGCTCACAGGTGACCCTGCTCTCCCCTGCAGCCCCACCCCTCAGTCCCAATGCTGCTCACACCTGCAGGCCCCTCTACCCCTGAGGGGTCAGCCCTCTGCATACACCTGTGCCTGGGAGGGAACCCTGGCTGGGGGGTGGGGGTAGGGGGGAGGTGGAGAGGGCTCCAGCTGGACTCCAGGGCAAAGGTGAGGCCCGCTCTCCCCCACCCAGACTGCCCTTGAGTGTGGGGTCCATCAGAGGAGCCGGGCCGCCCCCTGTGGGCACCCAAAGCAGGGCTTGGGTCTGATCCCACTTCGCAGGTGGGGAAGCTGAGTCCCAGACAGTCGTGGTCCTCCAAGGCCTCTCTGGGGGTCAGGGGCAGAGTGCAGACGCCTGTCCCAGGACCCTGACCCCCAGAGCCAGCTCCCTCCTGAGGCCCCATCCGGGCACATCCAGGGGTCCTCCATTCACCTGCCCCCCACACCACCCCATCAGCAGCGACCCCAGGGAATAGCCTTCCACGAGGGACTCTGCAGACTGGGGGAAGGGAGGGAGAGAAGAGTGGAAGGGTGAGGCCCAGTGAGGGCAGGAGAGTGGCTGGAGGCCACACAGCATGTCTCCTCTCATCCATCCCAGGAGAGAGCGGAGGGTGCAGGCCCTGTGGCTGGTCACCGGGGCTGGGGCAGGGACCAGGGGGGCTGAGGAGGGCAGCATGTGGAGGTGAGCTGGGCATGAGTTTGGAGATAGGCACACCTGGGTCAACAGTGGTCTGTCTCTCACTATATACAAGTTATTTTTATAAAAGATAAACCCGGGTCCTATCTCTCTTCTCTTGACTAAAACCCTTCACTGGATACCAGGAGATCTTACAATAAAGTCCATAGTCCTTAATATAGCTCACGAGGCCCTGGGTGGTGTTACCACTACCTAATTCTGGGACTGCCTGGTGTGGGGAGGCCTGCAGGGGAGAAGAGCAGGGTCTCTGGGAATCCTTCTGGAAGGGCTTGGCAGGACTTTCTTCCATCCCTTGGAAGTACCCCTGGGGTAAATGGCTGAGGGCTCCCAATGTCACCCCTGAGCCCCGGGTCTTAGTTCTGGAGCAAGCATGGCCAGGGCTCCTTCAGAGGCTCTTGCTTTTGAGCTAAAGAACAACAGAAGAGCTTAGAAATGGGATGGAAGGGATTGACCTTGTGCTCTTTTCCCCCAGGTCACCAGGATGCTCGGAGGCTGGAGTCTGCAACTCGGAGCCTGTCACCTCCGGGTCCTGACGGCTGATTTGTGTGCCCTCGTCTGCCTTCCCTCTGATGTGTGTCTCCCGGTCCCGACTTGTGTGTTTCTATTTATTCTTCTCACTTTACTGAATAGCCTTTTGCTGTGAGCTCCTCCAAATCCTTGGTAGAACAAAGCCGAGAGTAAACAGGTGAGTGCTGACAATTTCAAATATTTCTAGTCACAGCCTCGGTCACGTCTTGGCGTGTGGCACCCATTCTGACGGCTGCACCCTGGGAAGTAGGAACGCCTTTCGCTGGCTCTCCGGCTGTTTTGTTCGAACACCAGAGCTGCGCGGGAATCACCCCAGTGCCCTGGGATTGGGCCACACAGGTTCGTCCCTGTCACTAGCGCACGGCAAACGCCGGCCCAGGCCCCTCTCAGCCTCCATTTCCCAGGCCAAGGTCAGGCCTCCACTGGCCCCACGCCCCACGGGGAGGTGATAACAATCAACATGAGCTATGAACAAAGCATCTGGATCTGGCCTGATCCCCATTTTGCTTAAGGAAAGGGAGGCTCAGAGAGGTGAAGGGACATGTCCAAGGGCACACAGCAGGGTCCTTTGGAGACTGGAACTCTGAGCTCTTCTGTTGATGTCGTGCACTTCCCCCTGCCAAGGCCTCTCTTTGGTCCTTACTGTGTCACGGGCTCCTGCTCAGGACTCGCAGAGTGGTCAGAGAAAGGAGAAGGTGTCATTGGGTTTCCTGACTCCTCCCTTTCCTGGGTGCCCCCCAATCTCACACGCATGCCCACACATTGCCGCCCCACCCCCCCGCACATGCCCCACGCACATATAGACCACATTCGTCTGCATATACCCTCCCCCACACACCTGGGCTCTCCCACCCCCCGACCCCGGTCTCCAGCACCTTCTACCTGGCAGAGGCACAGCCGTCAGCTCCCTTAGGAGGTAAAGGAGGGGAGGACGAGCCATGTTCTTAGTCATGCTAGAAAGACGGTCTTCTCTAGCCACCTGTCCTAGCCTTCAAGAAAGCCCATCCCAGTGTCTCTCTGAGCAGGACCCTCCAGAGAGAAGCTGGGAATAAGGGAGCCGTCCATCTCTGTAGGATGTCTGAGGGGGGGTCCTCTGGATGGGCCTGGCTACTCACCTTTCCTGGCTGGACATTCTCTACTGATGATCATGCCAGTCACCATCAGATACCTGTGGCCTCAGGGGAGGGGGTGGCAGGGATTTCTGCCTGCCCAGGATCACAGAAGTCCTCCTTCAGACACTGTGAGCCCTGGGTGGGAGGCTGAGAGAGGGCAAGGCCAGCTGGCCTGGGTCAGAGAGAGGGCCTCTTCCTTCCTGCCTCTGAAGGGCTCACCGGGGCCCTGTGCAGGCCTCAGCAGCATCTTCAACTCCACACTCTGGCCCTTTATTGACCCCAGAGCTCCTGGGGGGGATGATGTAAGAGGGGGGAGGGTGCCATCAGCCGGGGCCCCGGTAAGGCTCAGGCATTTCCCTAGAAGACCTCATCTGGAACAGGGTCTGAGGGCAAGAAAATGGAGCTGTGTGACTTTAGGCAAGTACCTTGACCTCTCTGTGCCTTGGTTTCTTTGTCTATAAAATGGGATAATAACAGTGCCCCCCCCACTCGTAGGGTTGTTGCAAGTGCCCCGTACTGCAGGTCACGGTCCCAGCACACAGGAGGACCTCAGTAAATGCGGGCCGCAGGGCTTAGGGCCCGGCTTGCAGCCTCCAGCTGTCTGACCCTGAGGAGGTCACTGCCCCTCCCCGCGCCCCTGTCCACGGCCTAAAACGAGGACCATTCTAACAGCAGCACGGCACCACAGGTCCCTGTGGAGATCGCATGGGATCGTGAGTGATTAAAAACAGCCCAGGATGTCTGCTGCCGATCCGCGCACCCCGAGGTCAGCATGAAGCCCCGAGCACGTGTTTGTTACCGGCCGGGCTCACGGCTGCCCCTCCCGCCCCACCCCGTCCAGTGTCGGTCGCTCAGGCATCCCCCCCCACCCCGGCCCCTCCAGCTACCTGCTAATGAGCCACAGGCTTCGGTAATGAGGCTGCTTCATCATGGAATGTGCTGGAACAGCCTTGGAGGGAGAGGGGCCAGGTCAGGGAGGAAGGAGGAGATGGGGTGCCTGGCTCCCTGTTGGCCTGGCCGGCTCCAGAGTCTGCCACAGACTCAGTGTTCTCAGTCTAGAGCAATCATGAAAGGAGAGAGAGGAGCACCCCCTCCCAACCCTTATTGTGAAAGTCCCCTTGCCCGTGAAATGCAGGGAAGCAAGGACCTGAAGATGAGTCCAGGCCCCACCCCAGAAGCTGCTCACTGGTCTCCCCAACTTTCAGACTGACCTCTCCCCAGGGAATCCCTGTCTTGCCCCAGAGTGACCCTGAAATCCCCCTCACATGTCCCTGTGTCTTTTTCTGGACCCTCTGGGGTCTACAATGGTCCTGCTGCTCCTCTCTGGGGTCCAGGGCGAGCCACACCCTCCTCACCACCAGGCCTTTGCACACGCTGTTCCTCTGTCTCCGCTTCCCGCCTTGGGCTCCCGCTGCCCCCCAAGCTGCTCCAGTCCGGCTCTGCTCTCTGCTATAAGGACAGTTCTCTCCTCCATCCCCAGCGCGGGACTGGGAGCCCCTCAGGGCTCTGTGTCCAGCTCAGTCACCATTGACTCCCCAGAAGGAGGGGTGCTGCCTGACACCTTAGCCAGCATTTATTGAGCGCTGACTGTGTGCCAGGGACCCTGCTCAGCCCTTAACAGGCATATGTCAGTTAACCTTCAAGGTCATCGTCAGGGACATACTGGAGACAAGATAGCACTGAGGCTGCGAGCACAGACTTGAAGGCCAAGCCTGTTGGATTTGAACCCAGCTCTGCATTTGCTGATTGAATAAATGTTAATGGAGTTATGTCAGCTCTCTGTCCCCTGGTTTCCTTGGGTAAGATGGAGTGAATAATGACAGCACCTGCCTCTGGGGATTTAGAGACTGAATATATTTAAAGGGCTTCAAACAATGCCTGGCATGGTGTAAAGTGCTGGCTGTTAGTATTGTCCACGTTTTACAGATGAAGAAACCAAGAGCAAAGCAAAGTCCTTTGCCCGAGATCTCAGCAGTGAGGTGGTATAGTTAAAACGTGAATCTAAGATTTCCTGGCCCCCAAGTACTCTCCTTAACTAAGCCTCAGGATTTTTGCCCTAGTGAGCCTCAGTTTCCCCATCTATAAGTTACAGGGGGTGGGGAG
This sequence comes from Zalophus californianus, assembly GCF_009762305.2. NCBI lineage: Eukaryota > Metazoa > Chordata > Mammalia > Carnivora > Otariidae > Zalophus > Zalophus californianus. The sequence goes on from NC_045598.1 coordinate 22,158,049, forward strand.
GGTGGTAACTAGGGTTCCAGTGTAAAACTCTTTGCCTCCCTGATTCTCACTGGAGATTCCAGAGTTGGAGCAAGCCTCAAAAGCCAGGGGCTCCCTTGTACTTTGCAGCCAGATCTCATTACAGGCTCGGGAGGACATGCCAGGTATCTGGTCGGCAGGGGCTGAGGTGAGGTGGGCTGGATTTAGCAGGTGAGACTCTGGGGGAGATACTTCCACAGACACCCCCAGTATTACAGTGCACTTGGGCTCCAAGTGGAACCTGCCACAACAAGTCACAGGTAGAAGGTTCAGGAACACCATCTGCTTCTGTAGGAACCAGCTGACAGCATTCCCTTTAGACCTGGAGCTGCCTACTCTCTGCAGAGGCCTTGGGAGGGGTGAAAGCTCTGAGCAGAGAGGGCTAGAAACTATTTTCTGATGCTTTATACACCCTGTCCCATTTTTACCCCTACACCCTTCTGCAGATAGAGTCATTCATTCCCAAATCCAGCCACCCCTTAACCTCCTCTCTTAACCTAACTCAGCCCTCTACCCCTCACACGATGCCATCTTTCATCCAGTGTTTCAGTAGTCTTTGCACTGGGCACCTATTGCAGTCCCTGCAGATCATAGTAGATAGAGGAGAACTCCCTAAGACCCAATTCAGATTGTACCCTTATCAATCCACTGAATTCTTTAATGTCTTCTCCTCACCCTCCTCCACTGGCCTATGAAGACCTAAGTGATCTATTTTCTTGCTTCCCTCCACAGTCACTGGCCTCCTTGCTGCTCCAGAAATTCATCAAACCCATACCCACAACAGGGCTGTGTCACTTGATGCTCCCTATGCCAAGGAGGCTCACAGCTTCACCTGCTCAGCTCTGTTGTTGTGTCTTTCTGGTCTCAGCTTAAATGTCACCACCTCAGAGTGGCCTTTCCTGAACTTCTATCTAAAGGAGTCCCTGTGCCCCAATCCCTGTGCTCTTAGTGCTCCTCATCACTTCCTTTTCAGTCTCTGTGCTATTTATGGAGGACACAGCCGTGAACAGGACCTGTCCCTGTCCTCAGACACTTGTGACTCTATTGATAAGGTAAAAGGATTAGAACTGATAATAGTTGAGGATTCTCTCTCTCTCTCTCTCACATACACACATACACACAAATATACAAATGCATCTGATGGTGCCACACAGGAAGCACATAGGTTGCCATGGAAATATGTAATGAGTTGGGGGGCCTGACCTATTGTGGATTAGGGAGGGTTTCTGTTTCTATCTAAGAGTAACATTTAAAAGTCTAAAGGATGGGACTTCTGTTTCCTCCAAGTGAGAGTATCCTCAGTCCTCCCAGGTCTTTCCATTTAGAACTAAAAAAACCCTGAACGTAATGCAACACCAAGCACAGGAAGACCCCAAAAGACAGAAAGAAGATACACTGCATAGGGACCTCAGAGGCCGGGGAACGATGTGGCAGTGAATTCCCTAGGTTTTCTTATTGCCTTCCCTATAACCTAGCAGAGTCCTGCTAAAGCTTCCAACCCAGAACCACTAACAGATACAGACTAAAACAGCTCCGAGAAAAACCTGTCACTGTAGCCAAAAGACGAGGAAAAGGGTGGCCTAATAACAGAAAAACTTTTTGTCAAAATCTGCCTTCCTCCAGCCAAAAAGCAACAGAACACCTTTTCTCCTCCTACTCCCCTTGCCCTGCATTTTCAGGGAGCTAATGTTCCATTCCACTCCACCCTCACCATGTGTAAGCAGGCATGGATGTTCTGGTTCCGCTGCCAGGATAGTTGTAGCAAGAGTCAGATGGGTGTAGGTATGAACTAAGCCTCCACTCCCACCTGGCGTCAATGAGACTTTCTTGGTGATAGTAGGTGGGGCTATTCGCATTTGATGTTCCCATCTAATATCCAACTGGTATTTGCAGGCCCTAGAGAGAAACTGAGTCTCTACCCTAACCTGTCATCGGTGAGGCAGAATGAAGTGGTAAGAAGCAGGGCGAATTGGCACTCTGCTTTCCTCTATCTCACCCTCGGTGTCAACAGGGCCCAGTGGGGGAAGCTCAGCTCTGCTTCTACCCTGCAGCCACAACGTGGCGTGAGTCAGCCCTCAGCTTCCTCCAGCCCTGTGTCAGTAGGGCACAGTGGGAAGCTGAGCCTAATGTCCCCATTCAGAAGAAACAAGGCAGTAGGGCGAGTGCCCTATTTTTGCAGGCATGCCAGGAGGGGGGGCGGAGCTGAGCACACACACCCATCTGGCCTCTTGCTACAACTGCTAGGAAAAAAAAAGAAGAAAAAAAAGATTAAATAGACTTCAGAGTCTTATAAAATGTTCAGGATACAATAAAAGAAGAATCACTCATCATACCAAGAACCAGGGAAATCACAACCTGCCTGAGAGAGATAATAAGTGGCAACACTAAGATGAATCAAGTGTTGGAATGATCTGACAAGTACTTTAAAGCAGCCATCATAAGAATGATTCCATAAGCAATTATAAAATCTCTGGAAACAAATAAAAAAAACATGTCAGCAAAAAATAGAACTTATAAAAAATAACCAAATGGAAATTATAGTACTAAAATATACAATCACCAAATAAAGAAAGAAAAGAAAACTCAGAGGATGACTCAACGGTAGAGTGGACATGGTAGATGACAGAATCCATGAACTCAAGTGTAGTTCAATAGAATTTACTCAGTCTGAACAAGAGAGAGAAAACAGACTGAAAAAAATGAACAGAATTTCAGACACCCATGGGACAATAGCAAAAGAACTAACAATGATAGCACTGGAGTCTCAGGAGGAGAGGAGAGAGAGGGACTGAAAATGTATTTGAAGAAACAATAGCTAAAAACACCTAAACTTAGTAAAAGACATATACCTACAGATTCAGAAGCCGAGCAAACCCCAAATAGGATAAACCCAAAGAAACTGATGCAAAGCTGATGCCAGGTCACATCATAATTAAATGCTCAAAAACTAAAGACAATGAAAAATCTTGGAAGTAGCCGGAAAGAAACTTCATGTTACTCATAAGGTACATCAGTCTGAATGTCAGTGGGTGACTCTCTTGAAATTGTGGAGGCTCCAATTAAGTGGCACAACAGTTTCCAAGTACTGAGGAAAAAGAACCGTCAACCATGAATTCTATATCTGGTGAAAATATTCTTTGAGAATTAAGGGGAAAATAAAGTATTTTTTTTCTTTAATTTTTTGCCAGCAAATGTATCCTTAGAGAATGGCTAAAAGAAGTAAAGGAAATGATAACAGAAGGCTTGGAGCTTCAGAAAGGAACGAACACTATCAGAATGGGTAGGGGTACATAGAATAGATAATCTTTTTTTCTTATGAGTTTAAAAACTCATATTTGGTGGTGGAAAGAAAAATTGAAAACCATCAAATGTGGCATCCAGTGCATGCAAAGGAAGTATTTAAGACTAGCTTAAAGTGTGGAGGGATCTAAATGGAAGTAAGGTGTCTATATTTAATTTGAGTGTAAATGTCAATACCAGTAGAGTGCAATAAATTATGTATGTATATTATAATATCTAAAGCAAAATTAAGAAAACTATACAAAGTGATATTCAGAGACACTATAAACAAATCAATATGGAATCCAGAAAATATGTTTAGGTAACCCACAGGAATGTAAGAAGAGAGAACAGAGGAATGAGAAGCAAAACAAACAAAATAAAAATGGCAGATATAAGCCCTAACATATCAATAATTGATGTAAATTGTTTAAACACATCAATGAAAAGACAGAGATTGGCAGAGTAGACCAAAAACAAAACAAAACAAAACAGACCAAGCAAAAAACCAAGAGAACACATGATCCAACAATGTGTTGTACACAAGTAACTGACTTGAAATACAACAACGTAGATAGGGTGAAATTAAAAGAATGGAAAAGATAATTAAAAAGCGGGATGGACCATGGTAATGTCAGATACAGTAGTCTTCAGAGAAAAGAACATTAGTAGAAAGAAAGAGGGATATTACATAATAATTAAAGGGTCAATCCACCAAGAAGACATAACAATTTTAAATATGTATGTACCAAATAATAGAACCTCAAAATACATGAAACAAAACTGATAAAGTTGAAAGGAGAAATAGACAAATCCAAGATGATAGCTGGGAAACATGAAGACCCCACTCTCAGAATCAAAAATCAGCAAAGACATAGAAGAACAGAACAACACTCTCAAGAGGCTCTAACTGACCGCTACAGAACACTTCATCCAAAACACGCATTTATTTTCAAGTGCCCATGGAACGTTCTGATAGACTATATCCTGTGCCATAAATAACAATAATCAAAACAAAGAAGTCAGTGGATGAGTTTAATAGCTAAACAGGGGAGAAAGAGAAAGAAGCCAACCTACTCGAAGACAGAACAACAGAAATTGCCCAATCTGAAACAGCAAAGACAAAATTTGGAGGGAAAAAAAAAAAGAAAACAAAGCCTCAGGGACTAATAGGACTATAACTAAAAATCTAACATTTGTGTCATCAGAAACCCAGAAGGAGAAGGGAAGGGAAGATTTGAAAAACTCAAAGAAACAATAGCTGAAAACTCCCCAGATTTGGCAAAAGACAGAAACCTATGGATTCAAGAAGCTGAGTGAATCTGAAATAAGAAAATCCAAAGAAATACACACCAAGACATCATCATCAAACTTCTAAAAATTAAAAAACAGAGAAAGTATCTTAAAACCAGTGAGAGAGAACCGACACCTTATCTATAGGGTTAAATATTAGGATGACAGGTTATTTCTCATCAGAAATCGCAGAGGCTACAAGAAAGTGGCACACAATATTTACATGCTGAAAGAAAAGAATCCTATCTTTGGTGAAAATATCCTTCCTGAATGAAGAGGAAACCAAGACATTTTCAAATGAAGGAAAACTAAGATAACTTGTCGGAAGATCTGCCCTAAAAGAATGGCTAAAAAATTCTCTAAATGGAAAGGAAACATAAAAGGAGAATTCTCGAGGGGTACCTGGGTGACTCAGTCGGTTAAGGGTCTCACTCTTGATTTCAGCTCAGGTCATGATCTCAGGGTTGGGAGACTCTGGAGTGAGGCTCCGAACTCAGCAAGGAATCTGCTTGACATTATCTCTCTCAATCGGCTTGAGATTCTCTCTCTCTCTCTCTCTCTCTGTTCAAGCTCTCTCTCTGGGAAAAAAAAAGGAGGATTCTCAAAACATCAGGAAGAAGAAAGAACATAAGCAAAAATATGAGTAAATACACTAGACTTTTTTTCCCCCCCCTTAAGTTTTCTAAATTGTGTTTTATGGTTGAAACAAACACTGTAACTCTGGTGTGGTTCTAAACGTACGTAGAAGAGATAGTTAAAACATTTATATTATAAATGGGGGAGAGTAAAGGGAGGTAAGCTTTCTCCATTCCACTCAAAGTGGTAAAGTGATGAGGTCAGTAGAGGGGATAAGTTATGTAGATACAATGCAACACCCAGAGCAAACAGGAAAGGAACTATACAGAGATCCACTCCAAAACAATACAGATCAATAAAAATTGAAGTCTAAAAATATTCAATAATAGACAGGAAGGCAGGAGAAAGAAATAAGGGATATCGGTCTAGCGTCTTCTTTTTGTGTGCTGTCTGATTTTTGGTTCAGGGTAGAGGAGTGGCTGGTTGAAAGTAACACAAGTTTCTTCAACTGAACAACATGGAGGAGCAACAGACCCCACCTCCTCGGGATGGCTCTGAGGCTTAAGGTAAATGCATGGGGAAAAAAAGGCATTAACACCTGGCACACGGAGTATATACTTTGCCTTTGATAAATGATCACTATAATTTTGGTTTAATAACATGATCTCTCTTTCTCATTCAAGGTCACCCTCGACTGTAGTCTGAATCAATCTTTTTTTTTTTGTAGTTTTAAAATTTATGTTCCAAAATTGATCTGAAACAGCTTATAGTTATCCCTCTGATGAAATATATACATGCCTGTGGACATCAGGATGATGGGGGGGGATGAGTACCTACTAGTTAAATAAATGATGTCATTAGATCTGTCTCCATCCTTTGCCCTGGTTTCTGCCAGGATGGCCTCACATTCTGGCAGGCCCTCTCCTCGAGCTGGTTCCACAGCGGAGACCATGCTCACACCATATTGTCTCCAAGTTCACAGAAATCCCAGAATTCAGCCTCATGAGCTTGGATTGGGTCATACGCTCATTTCTGAACCAATCTCTGTGGATGGGGGATGCACCACTCTGATTGGCCAGGCCTGAAGTTCTGTTCCCCCTTCCATCTGGGGATAGAGTGATTTCTGCAGGACCCCCAGGAACTGGAAGCCTGCCCAGAGGCAAGTTGCTTTCTAACCAATATTTTTGTTTCCTTGATTTTTATCTGGATAAAGCATGAAGCTAACAAATATGTTCTTCTCTCTTTCTTTAGGTCCCAAGAAGCTCTTTGCTGCACAGTGCATTGGTGACCAGATTTCAGTAAAGGGTCTATCTTTGCAGCTACAGTTCACTGATGGATTTACAAGGGAGGGAAGGTGGCTAAGTCTTGCTAGAGGCTGCTTTTGCATGTCTCCTCTTTTAATTGCATGGTTATGTCCTGGCCCAAAGCTCTGTGAAACATCAGGGGCCGGGGGCGGGGATCCCAACACCCATCTGTTCCAGATGCAGATGCAACTGATGTGAGGAAAGACAGGTGTGGGGAGGGGCAGCTCGGAGAGGAGGACACGCCTCCCTCCTCTTTGGAGCTGCAGGCTGGCTGGGAGCCTCCATCCCCAGAGCCCAGTCGCTCTGCTCACCGGACACACTATCTGGGGATTTGGGTCAGGGCAGCAGGCTTGATCCTCTATTGAGCTACTGTTTCTCGGGCCCCTACTATGGGCTAGGGGCTCTACGTGGATTTTCTAACTTAAACTTCACAGTGATTGTACTACCCAGACCCATTGTAAAGACAGAGGGGAACTAAGTCTTACAGATGTGTGCAGGGCACTGGGCTACATATGGGGAGCAGGGAAGATTTGCAGGTGCGTCAAATGGTGACTCAGAGACGTGCAGGATTTGCCAAGGCATTTGAGTTGGTGCTGGCATTGGAAGGCAGGCTTGTTATCTCCAAATTTCCTGCTGTTTTCCCTCCCTCTCCACTGCCGTCTCGTAGCAAATTCTGGGCCTCAGTTTCCCTGCCTGTGAAATGGGCCCCAAGAGACAGGACAGGATGAGTGTGAAGGCTGCCTTAGGCTTTGGGGTGGTGTTTTTCGAAGAGGACGGTCCTGGAATGGCAGGTGTGGGCCTGGTGTGGAGAGGTCTGGAACCAGGGGCTCTGTGGTCCAGGGACCAGGGGCATCCAGTTCTGGTACCAGGAGTAAGGCTCAGGCCTGGTCAGAGAGCTGGCTTTGTCCCTGTCACTTGGCCCCTTTAGCCCCTCCTCCAAAAGCCTCCCAGGGAGGCAGTGACCTCTCATGGGGCAAACCATGGGTCTGCGATCTCCCCAGGAAAGGCCATCTTCCCTCCTCCAGCTGGGTCACCCTCTGCATCCCTGACTCTGGCCTGTCTGAGGCCCTATCTGCTTGTCCTGGCCTGGCTATGTTCAGAGGCTTTGCCGACCAAGGGCATAGCCTGGCGCTGACTGTTGGGAGTGGGCTGGGGGCGGGGCAGGAGCACCCAAGGGGAATCATCCCCTCCCCTTCCTCTCTTGTTCTTATTTACAAATGGCTGAGTCCTTTGTCCGCAAATCAGAATATAAGTGCTTCTGAGCCAAAAAGAGCTACAGCATGGTGGAAGAAGGAAGATATGAAACACCCAGGCAGAGGTGTCTGAGGGGCCCCCAAACAGGTGCCATGAAGAGAACATGGAATCCACAATCCAAAGAGCTGGAGGCCCCGGGCTGTCGCTGACATGCTGTGTGACTTGGGGCACGTGACTGCCCCTCTGGTCTCGGTTTGCTCACCAAGGACGTGGGGAGAACATTCCCACCTGGGGCAGACTGGAATGAGACACCAGGAGGGGGTGAGGGGTGGTTGGGGCTTCAGACGGAAACCCCATCTGTGCTGGGGTTTGGGCCTGGGTACCCCTTCAGCCGCAGGTCTCCCACCAGGGCTTCAAGGAGGAGACAGCACCCCCTCCAGACCAAGAACTGTCCTCTCCTCCCTCATGGCAAACCTCCCCACAGGTCAGAAGATGTCCCCCCCATCGCCCCCTCAGGTTCGCAGGGCCTGAAGTGGCTCCTTCTGTCTGGCCCCCCTGTAAAGTGGGAGTGGCTGTCCTACTCAGCGGCGGAGGCCGGGAGCGTGGGGTCGGCAGGGGCACGGTGTAGAGAGCATTTGAGGGTGGGCCGGGGCAGGTGGGAGGATGCGCCAGCACCCCAGATCGGGGTGGAGAACAGTGGGGGCTGGGTGGCACTCGGGAGGGCGCCAGTTGTCCCGGAGGCCCCGTGTGCCTGGGCCTTGGTGCTGCCCTGGCCCCTGGCTCTGTGCAGGCGTGGGATTTCAGGCTCTGGGAAGGTCAAGGTTGGAGAAGACCCTGGCAGTCCTCTAGCTGCTCCCTGTCCAGGGGCTCCCTAGTGTAGCCTCTGCTCCCCCGCAACCCCCTGGGACTCCCAGACCCTGGCTCAGGGATCCTAAGTCTTCAAATGGGTGGGGGCTTGGAACCTGCATTTCAAGGAGACCTGGGGGTTCCAAGAGGCCTTCCTGCTTCTGCCCAGGCCTGGGTGCGAGCCCTGCTCCAGCACCCAGCACAGGAGATGCTGGGCGAGCCCCTCCCCTTCTCCAAGCCCCCCCGTCTGTCTGTGGGTGGGGGCAACCTCCTGCTCCCAGGCTCTGACTGAAGGCTCGGTGACAGGCTGCAGCGGGACGCACCTCGGCCTGTGCTCGGCACACAGTGGGCCCTTCAGCGGTGTAAACGTCCCTGAAACTCCAGTGTCAGCATCAGCCCTGAGGTGCCCCCTGGGAGAGTGTGACTGCAGGTGAATTATTTCCCAGTTTGAACTCAACTCTGCTTCCCAGCTCTGCTCAGTATCCAGGCCCAGTATCTACTGGTGTCTGGCCTAAAACAGGTACTCAGTAAACATCCTTGGTGAGTAAATGAATTAATAATATCTGGGACCACACATAGCATATCTGCCCCTTTGCTCCCCACAGACCATCTGCTGAACCAATAGTAAATAATATTCGATACCCCCCAAATTGTGATCGCTGACCCATATTGAGTGCTTCCCATGTGCTAAGCATTGTTATCCTTCACAATAGCACCCCCTCCAGACCTTGGGGACATAGGTTCTAGTCTCTCCCATTTTACGGATGGGGAAAAATGAGGCTCAGGGAGGAGGGAGGAGATTGCAGGGTAAGAGGAGGAGCTGGGACTTGAACCCAGACCCGTCTGCCCCACATAGGCCCCCGTGCTTCTCTGTCTGCCGGTGCTGCATTTGGACTTCCTCTTGTGTGGGCCCAGAGCAGACAGCCCGCCTCAGAGCTCTCCCCCCACCCACACAGCCCCCACTCCAGCCTGGAGGCTTTTCTGTCTGTTCCTCAACCCATCACAGTTGCCTTGTCTGGCTGGGGATGTGACTGCCTTTCTGGAAGGTTCTGTTCCCTTTTTTGTTGTTGTTGTTGCCAGATTTTCCTTTGCAGTCTCCTGTCTTCATTTTTGGCAGGACCCTTTGCACATGAACAGAAGGCACCTCCTGGCTTCTCTCCCTGGGGTGGTGCAGAGCTGGGAATTCTGCTTTTGGGTGCCTGGGGCTTCCTTTGGAAGAGAGGAGGGGCAGGTGGTGAGCACCCCCCATATGCACCCTATTCTCAGGGGACCTCTGGGCCCATCACAGCCTTCCCTACGGGGCCTCCCCTCAAGGGGCCCGTGGTCAGCCAGGCCCCCTCCGGCTGCCATGGTGTTTCCTTTGCCAAGGCTCAGGCTGGGGCGACAGGCGGGGTGCAGTCTCCCCAGGAGAAAGAGAACCGCCTCTGTGCTGGGCTGCGCTGGGAGAGGCCAGGCCATGTCCACCCGCCCAGATGCCACCCCCTCCCCGCTCCTCCCGGCCTCTCTGGAGGCAGGCCTGGCACCTCCCAGGGAGGGGGACCGGCTCCCACTGAGTTGGAGGTGACTGCGGGTCGCGCATGGAGAAACTATATTTTATATTCCACCACCAGTCATGTGTTTATTTTAATGAGTATCAGAAAAAAAAGCCCACACGCAATTAATGCATGAACCCCTTGATTTCATGGATTTTACGGCTCAGGGTGAGGCACACTGAAAAGGGAGCCTATTTTGAGTCGATCTGAAGGAACTTAAGTCCACGCGGTGCAGGTGGAGGCGGAGCTGGGAAGAACCCAGCAGGCCCAGAGAAACCACCTGAGTTGGGGGGCACCAAAGAGGCCCGTGAGCCCCGTGTGAGATCCGTGGGGGCTGGCCTGGCTCTGCCTGTGGCTAAGGGACCTTGGGCAGGCCACTGCTCCCCCTCGAGCCTCCCTCGGCTCCTCCGTCACGTGGGCTGGGCAGCAGCGGTGCGCGGGGGGGGGGGGGCGGGGGGGAGGGTGAGGTGGGGTGAGAAAGGTGGGGGGCTGGCCCCAGCCTGGCACGGGGTCAGCGCCCCCCTCTGGTGGTGGCGGGTGCTTTTACTATTGTTAGCATCAGTGTCCCTATTCACCAGGGGCTCATTCTGGGTGTGGGGACCGATGGCTTTCATGGGGGAAGAGAGCTTGTCACCCAATCCTCAGCCCAGCCCCACGCCAGCAGCCCCACCAGGGGCGCCCTCCTCATGCTTCCCAGCTCCGGGCCAGGCAGGCCTGGGTGTGTGTCCAGCTGGGCCCCACCGGCTAGGGGGCGACACAGCTTCCTGGAGCTGCCATGTCCCTGACTGTAGGCTGATAATACTCACCTCACAGGGGTGTGGCTGTGGGAAGCAACAAGAAAAGGCAGGTCAAGTCCCCAGAACAGTAGGGCTTCATCCCATGAGAAAAGTTGTCTTCCCATGGGGCAAAGATCTGCTGGTCAGGCAGGGACAATTTGGTAAAATCTGGGGAAGCATTTGAATCAGTTCTGAGTGTTAAATGTGTTGTACCTGACATGCTCATCCAGCCACCCATTCATCCATCCATTTATTCATCCATCATCCACCCATCATCCATCCACCTATCCATCCATCATTCATCCATCCATCGATCCATCCATTTATCCATCCATCATCCACCCATCCATCGATCCAACCATTTATTCATCCATCATCCATTTATCTATTCATCCTTCCATCTGGTAATTGGCATTTGAGCACCTATTATATGTCAAGTGCCATGGTGCAGACAGTGCTGAACAAAACAGCCAAGGTCTTACCTTCATGGTGATTTAGTTGAGCAGAGAAACGTGTTGAGCACACATTACTATGAAGTGTGAAGACATCTATGGAGGGGGAGCACAGGCTGTTGTGGGTGTCCCTGGCAAGAGTAGGGAAGCCTGCTGGAAGCAGGGGCATCTGAGCAGGGACCTGCTGGGTCAGGAGGAGTCCAACAGAAAAAGGGGGGTGGATAGATGGGGAGTGTCCAGATGGAGAGTAGCCCCCACAAGGTCAGTGTCTCAGGGCTATAGGGGCTCCCCACCAGCTCCCCTCCAGGGAGGCTCCTGGGACCCAGGGAAGGGAGTGGCTGGTCCTTGTCCCCATGGCCAAGTCTGCCAGGTGCTGAGCTCCGGGTTCCCTCTGCCACAGGTACCCGGGGACCCCAGCCTTCCTGCAGAGGTCTGGTGGGTGGGGAGTGGCCCCTGGGCCGTCCTGGAGGACTGAGTGCGAATCCAGCCTCCTCCAGAATTCCAGCCTTGCCAGCCTAGTCTCCACTTCTCCCCTCCCTGGATCCAGTTTCTTTCCAGAGAAACCCAGCTGAACCCGCAGGACAGTCGTTGCTCAGAGCCCACCGAGAGCGTCCCAGATTGACAGTGAATCTGGGAGAGACTCCGTGATGGAGCAGGGCGTGTGCATTGGGAACAAAGAACAGAACTGAAATGCAAGAGGGCTCCTGCCTTCCCCTCCCCAGGCGGCTTGTACTGAGGGAGACGCACCAGAAAATTCCACTTAGCAAAGGCTGCGTCCCCCTCACGTGCCTCATAATTAGCACAGGAGGAAAACGACCCCAGAACAGCAATGTTCATCAGGGAGCACGTCTGCTGAGGGGTTGGCCCCACGGGCTTCAGGACCCATCTCACCCCCTCGGCGTGCAGGGACCTGGGGGGCGGTGAGCCCGGTGAGGAGATGGGGCGCACAGGCTCAGGGGCTCCCGGGGACCCACATCGAGCGCTGAGAGGAGCTCGCGGATCAGCGGCCCTGCGTCCTCCCTCTGCAGATGCTGACTCGTGCAGGCCGAGGTCATGGAAGCTTCCTGGATCTTCAGATCAGCCTGTCGTTTTGTGGCACCTGTGACGCACAGGATCTGGGAATTAGAGCGGCTTTCATAGACTCAAAGATGCTTCCAGAAAACCTTTGAATCACAGAATGTGAGCATCTGGTCCCTTTCACAGAATCCTAGAATTCTAGAATCACGGAAGCATTCGTGGACTCACGGGCCTGACAACCCGAGAACTAAGGAATCTCTGGAGGACACGTGGCCCCCACCCACCGCCTGTGGGGTCCTCGGAATCACAGACTCGGCCCAGAGAAACGTGGAGCAGAAACAGACATCCTGGGATCAGAATCTCAGCACAGAGAGCGACGCTGGTTTTACTCCCCCCTTCCTTATCCAGGGAGCTCTCTCCTCACTGCCTTGTAGTAACTTGAACTCTCGTAGGGACGGGGAGCTCACCGCCCGACAGGGGAAACTGCCCTGCTGTTGGGCACATCTGCTGATACTGAACCTACATGTACCCCAGGTGACCCACCCATCCCCCTGCACACCTCCCCCCTCCCCCCTCCACTTCCCCGCCATCCTGCCCCCATGAAGAGCTAAATATGAAAACTAGTGAACCTGACATCGTGGCACAAGCTATTTGTCCCAGTCAAACATGGGGACCAGATTGGGCCTCGGGCCTCGGGCTGTCTTCCTCCAGGGCAGAGACAGACCCCCGGCCATGGGGACACTTAACCCACCGCAGTTCACCAAGGCAGAGAGAGAAAGAGGATGAGAACAACTGAGAGGAAGGAGAGTGGAGATACTTAGTAATGCCCCGTGATGGGGTCGGGGGGGGGAGCTGTGTCCCTGCTCAAGGCTGGGGACGGTGCCCAGAGCCAGGGGTGGGGGGACAGGGCTGTTCTGTGGGTTGGCCAACTTGGTCCGAGTTATCCCAGCCCTGCCACTGACCACTGGGTGACTTGGAATAAGTAACTCAATGTTCCCCATCTGTAAAATGGGCTAATGAAGCCCACACTGCGATTGGCGCAGGGCTGCAGTGGGACTCACTGAGAGTTGTCGCCCCTCGGCATGGCCCTTGGCACGTGGCAGGAGGGAAAATATGTTAGCTCCCTCCCTCCCTCCATCGGTGCCTTGGCCGTGGGTGATGAGCAGGATTTCTCCAGAAGCAGAACATGTGGAAAGGCATTCCCAGTGAAGGGCTCAGACTGTGCAAAGCCTGGAAGCCTTGAGCATGTCAGGAGGGTTTGGGGAGTAGTACCTAGCGTTCTCGGGGTGTCGAGATGTGGGGGTCAAGCTGCAGGCGTGGTCTGGCGGCCATGGGGCCTTGGATGTCACCGTCCAGGAAGGTGGAGCGAGGGTGCTGGGAGCCATGGCAGGCGGAGGTGGCTTCCTGCAAAGACACGCCGCCTTGGCCTGGGGACAGAGGGCGGCTCCAGCCTCAGGCAGGGGCAGGAAAGTCGGACCAACGAAAACATGTTAGAAACAATCATCAGAAAGCATAGGATCCGCTCCCAGCCAACACCCAGCCTTAACCACATGGAATGAATTGGTGATGAAACCCAGCACTAGGACATTGGAGCAATTTAGAAGGATCTGGAAAGGTTTGATTCTGACATAACGAGCTGGATTTGATTAAGTCACATGTCCGCTGGGGACTCAAGGAGGCCAAGTCTCCTGAGGAGCCTGGGCTGAGGCACCCGCCCACGGCAGATCTGAGAAAGCAGCAGAGGCACAAGGTGGCGGCCAAGTGTCTGGGCTGCCCCCATGAGCTGTGTGACTTGGGGCAAATACTCAACCTCTCTGGGCCCCACATCCTCCCGCAAGCGGTGAAGTGGCTCCTGGAGCTGTCCCCCAGGCCCCGGACCTGCCTGCCTCCACCCTGCTCACTCAGGGACCAGGCACCGGTGGCTGAAGCCTGTGCGGCAGGTCGGAGCGGCCCATCCCGAGGGGCGCCTGCTGCCCTCCAGGAGTTGCTGTGAGCCGGGCGGCCTCCTGCCCTCGCTCCGCCCGGGGAAGTCCTGTCACTCCTGGAGAGTGTGTCTGAGCTCCACGAGCTCTGGGCTGGGAGAAGGTGCGGCCTCTGGGGCCTTGGCAGAGAACAGAGGCCGCCGTCCATCCTGCCCCTCAGGGCCCTGGTTCTGGGTGTCAGAACTCGGGACACAGGTGAAGGCAGAGAGGTGCAGAGGGGACAGATAAACATGGACTCGTGTCTGTCCTCGTGAGTCCCTCCTTCTGGCCGGAGAGCAGGCAGAGGAGGGCGTTGGGGCTGGGCTCAGGCTGGGCTCAGGCTAGTGGGCTCTGCTGCCCCCGGGGGCAATAACGGGGATCATTTCAGAACCCCTTCTCTGTTCCTGCCCTCCCAGGGCATCCTACGGTAAACATCGGCTGGTGGCACTAATTAATCAATGGGTTTTTGTTTTGTTTTTTGTTGTTTTGGCCCGTGTTTCAGGCCTCTGGTACCAAGGTTGAACCCAGAGCCTGGTGGGCGTCCATCTGGATTGGGCTGATTTCTCTGCTCACCTTTCCTGTTGTGATCCCCCCGCCTTCCCGGGGAGCAGGAGAGTCGGGTCAGGAGCTGGGGAGCCAGCAGGCCAAGTTCAAATCCCCGCCTCCTCTTACTGAAGCGGGGGCTGACTGGGGGGGACCCTCACCTCTCAGTGGCCCGGTCTGCGCCGCTGGGACGGGGATGCCCTTGCAGGGCTGACATGCAGGGCTCAGGGGCCCACTGAGGCAGGGGCTCCATGAACAGAACTCCCAGGCCGTGGGAAGCAGTCCTGCTCCGAGGCACCACTCTGCTCCACAGCCCCGGGTGAGCAGGTGCTTCTGGAAAGGAGAGCGCCGTGATTTCCTCTAATGAATGGTACCTGCTCCGTAATTGGGGCCTCGCCTCCTCTTCTGGTCCCATATTCTGTGTTTTATGTGCGACCTTCGCCAAATGCAGCCATTTCTCTCTGGGTGTAGGTGAATTAGGAAAAAAATGATTGGAATTTAAACATCCTGAAAGATATATTCTGTGTAATAATGGAACAACCCCACAGAAACCACACACATTACATTGGGAGCAGGCGGGCAGGGGTGGGCTGGAGGCCCCGCTGGGGCCTTGGAGGGAAGGGTGGGGCTGGGGTTCAGAGGCTGAAGGATAAAGGACTCACTCAGCAGCTCTGAACTGGTTGCAGCTTACAGTTTGCCTGCCTTTGAGGGGGAGGCGGGCTTACATTTACTGAGCGCCTACTTGGTGCAGGGCTGTGCCCATGCTGGACCCATCAGCCCTTACTCTGTCCCCCGGGTGGTCACTGCTGCTCCCACTTTTCTGGAGGGGAGTTTGGGGCCCTGAGGGATGAACTGCCTTGCCTATGGTCACTCAGCTCATTGGTGGCAGGAGGGGAGGTGAGCCCAGGCCTGGCTGACCCAAGTCCCTGTTCTTTCTCTGGCCCCGTGCAGGAGGGACACAGGGATCTGTGCCTCCGGGAAGCTGGGACTCCAGACATTGGTGGTGGGATTTGTCACTGGCCCAAATGGGGCTGAATCTGAGTTCAATTCAGCTGAACCATGAGCATTTCCTGTGAAGCAGAGGATGGGCCCTTGGAGGAGGGTCTGAGAAAGGCAGGTCCTGGGCCCCTGGGAATGTCCAGCTCATCTGGTGCAAATAAGCAGCTGGGGAAAGAGGCACAAGGACATTTTGGGGAAGCCCAAGGCCTCCCCGAAGAAGGTTGTGGAGATTGCAGATGACGCGGAAGGACATCCGGGGGGGAAGCCAGCTGGGAGGTGGGAATCCAGGTGGGGGGTGAAGACCAGGAAGTGAGAATCCAGGTGGGGGGGCAAAGGCCAAGGGGTGAGAATCCAGGGTGGGGCAAAGGTCGGGAGGTGGGAATCCGGGGGAGGGGGGTGAAGGCTAGGAGGTGGGAATCGGGGGGGGGGGCGAAAGCTGGGAGGTGGGAATCCAGGTGGGGGGCGAAGACCGGGAGATGGGAATCCAGGTGGGGGGCGAAGGCCAGGAGGTGGAAATCCAGGTGGAGGGCCAAGGCCGGGAGGTGGGAATCTGGGGGGCGGAGGCGAAGGCCGGGAGGTGGGAATCCAGGTAGGGGGCGAAGGCTGGGAGGTGGGAATCCACCGAAAGATGGCTTCATCGAACACACCTTCATTGCTGCTGCCCTGCCCTGCTATTTTAGGTTCTGGGGATACAAGGAAGACTTAGCGATTCCTGCTTGAGTTGCTCACCATCCACTTGGGGAGACAACTGGGGATATAGATCATCACAGAAGTGGAGAGATAGGGGCTCCCCTGTTTCTTGGCTGTGTGGCCTCAGGCAAGTAGCACCACCTCTCTGAGCCTGTTTCCTCATCTGTACAGCAGAGATGACAATGATCTCTACCTCACAGGGTGGTGGTGAGGATAAAGTGAGATGGCCCAGGTAACGGGTGAGGACAGAGCCTGGCACGTGTTCAGGGCTCAGAGCAGGTTCTCTACTCTGGGGCAGAGCTGAAGGAGTGATTAGTTCTGTCTGGAAAAGCTTTCACCAAGGAGATGAATTCTGGGCTTTGAAGGATGCATAGGAGTTCCTCAGAGGGAGGAGGAGATACAGCTGGAGCAAAGCCCTGGCAGGGTGGGGGTGGGTGAGGGTGCTGGGAGCCCCGTGAGGACCCGCTTTGTCTGGAGCTTCCTGGAGGGCAGGGATGGGAGAGGTGGTGGGTGGTAAAGCTGCTGAGTAGGGAGTCATGATGGTTCAAGGCAGCCGTCAGCAGGAGCTACAGCAGGTCCTAGAGCAGTGTTGCCTGTGACGTGGAGGACAGCTGTCCTGCCTGGCGACCCCCGATGTTGCGTGGGGGCAGGGGAGGAGCGGGGCAGGGGTCTGTGCTTCAGGACTCATGAGTAATCCTGGCGCACTGGGCTCCGGGAGGGCGGGAGGTCAGGGCCCTGCACACAGTAGGGCTCATTGAGGGTGGCCCTCTTCCCTGTCCAAGCTCCTCACTTCACTGATGGGGAAACTGAGGCCCAGAGAGGGCAAGTGGCCTCCCCAGGGACACACGGCAGGTCTTGCTCGGGGTCTCCAGGCGCTGCCTTTGCCTTGGGGGGTAAGAGAGGAAGGGGAAGGGGCAGCCTAGGGAGGGGGGACATGGGTCTGGGGGTCAGTCAGTGTGACAATGAATTTAAGGCACTTCCTCCCCGGGGGAGGGAGTGAAAGCTGCTCAGTAGCAGAAGGAGAAGGAAGTCACCCCTAAATTCTCTGTCTTGTTACTTCAGCCCAGATGGGGTGAGGAGGGAGTGGGGAGGGGCTTTGTCGCCTTCTGCGAGCCCAGGTCGCTGTCTCAGGGAGAGACACGTGAGGCTGCTGGGGTCTGTTCTCTGCAGGGCAAGCACGGCATCCAGCAGCTGGCGGGGCCAGGCAGCCGGAAGGCTCGGGCTCGGCTGGCCCTCCTGCTTCCAGGCACTGGCCTCAGACCCTCGGACCGCTCTCGAAGGAGGTGGGCTCTCATCATGTCCCCACTCAATGAAGGAACAGCCCCGAGATGCTCAGTGACCTGCCCAGTGCCTCCCAGCCAAGGAGCTCCAGGGCCCGGGTTTGGCTCCAGAGTCTCAGTTCTTAGCCTCCTCCCTGAGGGGCCATGGCCTCCTTCCTTCCCACATCTTCCCCTCCATGGGTGACTCTCCCCCAGCTGGAGCAGCCTGGCCGAAGTTCCCTGAACAAACCTCACCTCTCTGGCCACTGGGAACTTGGTAATGATCATTCTCTCCAGCGCCCTCCGCCCTCCTCTTCCTCCTCCCCCACCCCCCATCCTCTCCTTCGTTCTCAGCGTAGGTTTATCTGCTGCCCACCCCCAAGCCCCAGTGCCGGCAGACTGGGTGGGGGCCCCCCTTGGACTCGCTTGGACGGTGCTGCCCCATCAGGTCCCACTGCATGGTCATCGTCTGGTCCCCATGGGCCTGGGGGCCTGGGGGGCCGAGACAGTGTCTCTGTCCCCATGGTGGGGCACAGGGCCTGGCACAGGGCCCGCCTCCGTCAGCTCTCAGAGAGATGCTCTGTGCCCCGCTCTGCCCCCTCACTGGCTGTGGGGCTTGGATGTCTCCCGACCACTCGGAGCCTCGGTGTCCTCATCTGTGGAAGGGGACGACAATCCTCATCTCCCAGGATTGCTGGCGGTATGACATGAAAGCACTGGGCACCGTGACACCCGCCTCTCCCTGCCTCCCGCCTCGCTTCTTTCCCACCTCGCCTCTGCAGGGCTCCCGCCACCCGCTGTCCCCACCTTCAGAGCACCTGAGCGGGGAGCTTCGTCAGGCCTCCCATCTCCCGACCTGAGCTGTGTGTCTGATGAGCGCCTCCCGTGGGCTAGAAGTTACCTAACAGAAACCCAGCCTCTCTGCCCAGGGGAAGTGTGTAGGCGCCTGGCTTCTCCCAGCGGGGCTGCCTGCAGAAGTTGTGGGCTCGGTGAAAAATGAGTATATGGGGCTCTTGTTCAAAGCGCTGGGGGAAAACAGTGCCATTAAACACAAAAATATAAAGCTTTTTCCTTTCTGCCGCAGTCTCTCCCTCATCTTCTGTGGTGGATTTTATTTCCTATTTAACGTGGCTCTAAGTAAAGAAAAATTAGAATTTAAAATTATTAGCATGAACTTTACCGTTCATCTTTATATTGTGCAATGCCAGTTTTAAATGCAAAGAGCATCTAATTCGCATACGGAGTCACAGGAATGGCACAATTTGCTTTTCATAGCGCATGCACGTGGATGTATATCATTCTTTCGGGAAGAGTAAGAGCCACACAAAACCAGCTTCACAGCCTTTATTTCGCTTCCTGCCGCGTGTCCACGCTCCCAACACTCTCCTCGTCCACTCACTGGTGAGCCAGGAGGGACTGAAAGGAGGGGAACCACGAGTTGTTTCATTTTTTCCTTTCCTCCGGCACCATTTCCAGGATGAGTGGTTGGCTAATACCGGGCAGTGACACAGGTAAGGAAAGGATCTGGTAAGTTTCCTTGATCGTGTATGTTTCTTAGACTATCACTGACTCCTTTCTGCACTTGCAGAACATCCTGGTTCAGATGGGAAGGAGCCTGGCCTTTCGGGGCTGTCAGTACCCCCACTTACTCGGCTGTAGACGTGACACTCTGGCCTCAGACTCACTCTGAGTCTTGCTGAACTCACACACCTGGCTGGTCAGCTGGGGTTCTGAGCCCACGGGGCACCGCGGTCGCCCTGTCCGAGGGGGTGGAGAAAAACGCACTGCACATATGCTCTCTGCTCTCAAGCCTGTGCTCCGCTGTCCCCTTGGATTCCACTTACAAAACACAAGTTAAAGATACAATTATTAGGAATTTCAAGATAGTGATCACAGAGGATTAAAGCAAGTGTACAGGGCCCTGCGTGACTGCCCAGGTGCCTGGACACCTGTCTCCCATGATGGGTGTTTTCGAAAGTGTTTCTGTTCTTCGGTGCCCAGCTCCTTTGCTGAATCTGCGTCTGTTTCCCTGTGATTTTTTCACTTGAGTCCAGGGAGTGAATGACTATATCCTAGCTGAAGGTTCTGCAGGTACTAAATGTCAAAGCAAGAATTCAAAGCCATTAACTAATGTTCTACTTTGCGCTGGATTCTATAATCCCCTCAGTTTGGTAAAGCCCAACGTCACCTAAGGGCACAGAAGAGACGGGCATGGATGCAGAGATGCCAGCCACCCCTAGCTTCCTTACCTGCACGATCCCCTGCAGCCCCACCAGGCGGGGAGGGAGCGGGCCTTAACCCACTTGGTGGAGGAAGAAACTGAGTCCCAGAGATGAGGCCACCAGCCAGGGAGGGGCTGAAGGGCCCAGCCCTGGACTTTGGGCCAGCCTCAGGAGCCAGGCCGGCCATACTTGGGGGTGGGAAAGTGGCCCCGGGCTGGCAAGCGCAGGTGGAGAAGAGAGAAATGTGAAGTGACATCTCTGCTCCCGTGTCTGCTCTCCATATCCCGGGCCATTGTGGGGGCTGTGACTTCTGCTGCAGACACAGCATCTTCCAAACCCAGTCTAGGTTTAGATGCGGCCGGGCTACTTGGGCGGGGTGACTTCATTCCATTCCACCAAGAACTTAGTGAGAAATAGCACCAAGCCCCACTGCCCATCTGCTGCCTTCTGACCAGATCTGTCTCCTTCTCTCCTCTGGACCACATTACTCCCCTGAGGACTATAGCAGCTTTTCCCTGGGCCTGCCTGTTCTGGCCTCATTTACTGATTCTTCCCAAAGTACCCTCCACTCAGGCCACGGGATCCTCTCTCATCACGTCTGGGTTGGAGGAGACCTTTTGAACTCAGTGTGATGGGAGGTGGCAGGGAAAGAAAATTAGGGGAGGTTTAAGATTTGAACAGTCTTGCAAACTTGGCAGAATTGATCCAGATGCCTCTCCCTACCCTCAACATCCAGTTGTCCTGGTACTGGGGGGCCAGGCTGGCCCCAGCCTGTCCTGGGGTCTCCCTAACCCTGGTACAAAGCTCACCCTCTGGTCTCTCAGCTTGGTGATCCTCCCTTCCTCTGAATTCTTGCTTTGCTTGATGGGGTATCAGCTAATCCATGGGCTGGCCTCCCAGCATCTCCCATGCTGAAGCTCCTTAAAAGGAAATCCACAGCCTGGAATCATTCCTGTATTGCAGAGAGCAGGGAAATGTTAATCACTAGAGCCTTCCTTGTCTTCTTGCGGCCCCCCCATCTCTGAGCTCTGTGATAAAGGAAGTAGGTCCTGGGCAAAGGAAGGCCACAGCATTCTGAGACGCCTTTCCCTGGCCTGGGAGAGGACAAGTAGCGAGGGAGGATGAGGGAAGGAAAACAGGAGAGAAAGAGAGGGGAAAAAAGAAAAAACAGAGAAAACAGATATTCTTTGTCTGTTTCGGCTTTGGAAGCACAGGGCTTTAAGGGCATGCAGCCAGTCCCCGGGGTGACCACTGGGGGGGGGGGGGGGCGGGAGGTGGCAGTGGGTGGCTGTGAGTGAGACCAATAAAACCTGCAGAATTGGAGTTTTGGTTTCATATCTCTGATGCCTGTACACATTATATTTTCCATGCTGCTTGGCTGCGGCAAAAACATACTGATTTGTTAAAAGAAAAAGATCAAATGTGCTGCTGGGCTCTTCATGTCCTGGGTACAAATCTGGATAGGTGGAGTGCAGTGGATTTTTGTGCAAACCGCCCCAGACCCATCTCTGGGTGCTCCCTCCTGCCCTCTGCCCCTGCTGCACCCCTGCTTGGACACTCCGGACTGATTCCTGAGCTGAGTCTGGCTCAATGCAGCCCTATTTCCTGGACATTCTTTTTTGTTCTTCCTCTGGCCATGGGCTCAATTGCCAGGAGGTCAGTCCCGCCCGGCTCATGCCAGTTCCTGGCCATGGGGGGCCAGGACAGAGCAGGTGGTGTAGATCCCTGGCTGTAGAATCACACAGATTTGGGTTTGAATTCCTGTTCCTCCACAGATTCACTTGTCGAAGCCTGGCTTACTCAGCTGTAACTCAGGGATCAGAACGCCTGTGCCTGCCCCGAGGTTGTTAAAATCATCAAGGAAAATGATCGTAATAGCTACCTTTCCTGAGGGATGACACGTACCAGGTGCTTGGCTCATTTCAACCTCTTCAGACCCGACGAGGTATGCGTAACACAGTGTATGGCACATAGTAGGTGCTCAACATGCGGTGCCCCCCGCTCTCCCCATCTGTCTCCCAGAGCATCAGCTCTAGGGGGCCCCCATCAACATTAATCACAAAGAGGAACTTGTGTGGCTGAGCTTTAGCGGCCCTGTAGTGTTAACGACCAGCTGTCTCCCCCATTCCCTCCATCCAGGGTGATAGGCAATGTTGGTTCACCTTGAAGTTTTGCAGGGTACCATCGTTGGGAAATTGTGGTGCTGGGCTTTTGGGTACAACAGCCCCCGAAGACCAGGTTTTGGAAAAATGTATCACTGGCAACCCACATTATGAGAAGTGTTAAAGGGAGTCCCTTGGGCAGAGGAAAATAATACCACCTGGAAATAGGGATCTACACAAACAATGGCGATCACTGGGGATGGTTACTGCATGGGGAAATCATTACAGACTTTCTTCTTATTATTTAAATCTCTTTAAAAGATAATCGACTGGTTCCACATGGGGAAGAAAGGTCCAGCATAGGGAATATGTCGATGGTATTGTAATAGTGCTCTAGGTGACACACGGTAGCTACACTTGTGGTGAGCTCAGCATCACATACAGACTTGTCGAAGTCAAATCGCCATGTTGTACACCTAAAACCAACGTAAACTTGTGTCGGCTTTACTTCAGTTAAGAAAAAAAGATGGCTCAAAATAATAGAGAAACAGTCAGTTACTAATATATATGATACCAGGACTTGAGCTGTGTTTGGGAGTCTGAGCACAGAAATCCAGAATTTAGCTCACGTAGAATTTATAGATCCCTCAGTACTTCCAAACCAAAAGAGTCAATGAATACTAACTAAATAGTGATTAAAGAAGATGATCGACTGCTTCTTAAGCAAGAGTAATGACAATGTATTGTGGGCTTGATGACATATAGAAATGTGAAGTGTGGTGGAAAAAACAGCAGAGATGCCAGTGAAAGAGACGAGAAAGTGTACCATCATAGGGTCCTCTCGCTGTACGTGAAGTAGCACGATCTCACTTGAAAGTAGACCGCAGTAAGCTAAATCCGTATACTATAAGCCCTCGAGTGGTCAACTCATCAAGGAGACAGAGAGTCCTAAGCTTTTTTGCACCTAATGACAGAGTTTCAAAATACAGGAAGCAAAAACTAAAAGTGACCTGTGTCACGCAGGCCAAAGGTGGACAGAGCAGCAACCTGCATTTCTGTGGAGCCAACAGCCTGTCCTGCCGCCAGTCGCCTGGGGGTGTCTCCTCTCCACAACTATGGAGCCTCCCTGAACTAGCTGATGCCCCTTCTGACCAAAGCAACAGCAAGAGAACCATGCAACTCTTGAAGAGGAACCCACTTTGCTAGACTCCCAATTTTTCTCCCTATTCTTCTCTTGACTTCAGTCCCTGCAGCATCTCATCACTGACTCCAGCGACTTAGTGTGCCAGCTGGGCTCTGGCAGAACCAGCAGCAAAATGTCAGGGAGCCCAGGTCTCAGTGCCTTTTGCTTAAGTTTGTATCTGCACAATTTCATGTGGCTGGAGCCCCGGCCACTGCGCAGTTGGAGAAATTTCAAAACAATGTTAAATCACAAGGCATGTGTGAGCAGTAAGAGAACACTTGTCACCCACATCCTAGCCCTTGCCAGGGAAGGAATATCTTAGCCTGTCTAGCTCTGCTCTGAGGACCTGGCTCATTTCATGCCCACTTTTCCACAATTATTGTTGGAGGATTGAAAGCAATTTTCTTGAGATGACAGTGGAGATGGGCAGGAGCATTCAGCAGAAGTCAAAGCCAACAATATCTGGCGCGATGGCCCAAGGATCCCCACTTCAGGGTGAGATAGGGACATAGAACCCAGAAGAAGGGACACATCACAAGCAACTGCTGGGCTGGGGTTATTCCTTTACCGCATCTTAGTTTTGATTAGTATGTCTTTTTTTTTAATTTAGAAAATAACACAGGCATATTGTAAACATTCACACAGTATAAAAGTGTATAAAGTCTAAAAGTGAGGGACTTTGCTTCTGGCTGAGGTGGAGTAATAGGGATGGATCTTTCCTGCCACCTAAAAGAACCAAAAGATATATAAAACAACAGTTTACAAAATCCTGGACCTCAGGCAATGAAGGACAGTGATCTCTGAGAGATGGGAGACAAATGAGCTAAGCCCTATGATTGCACTAGTTTACAATTGGGAAAATTTTCAGCTGTGTGTAGTGCAGGGGAGGGGAGACCAGGCAGAGTTCAGTGGACTCCCTGAGTTAAGAAGGTGGAGTTGGAAGTCGGGGGAGACCAATGTGGCTAGGATTCATAGGACAGAGCTTGAGAGAGGAGAGTCAAAGATCTATCCTCTTGAGTCTTCAACTGAGTTGTAATCAAGACAAATATGTGAAGAATCTGCCTGTGGCTTGGGGCAAATGTCCTCCAGATAACAGTGCCACACCCTCTCCAAGGGCTGAGAATAGTATCTGCTATTGCTATTCCTAGATTAGAAAGCCTCATGGCTTACATGGCACTAAGTAGGATGGGGAATAATTATCCCCAGACTGAACATTCCCCTGGGCCTGCCTAACAAAGCTTAAGCAAGACTTGAAAGGATCAAACTACAAAGTAGCTTAGCTGCATCCCAGAACAAAGCAGAAAACTATGCAGAGGAATACATAAATGTCCAGCGCCCAGGAAGATACAACTCATGGTGTCTGGCACCCAGTCAAAAATTACCTGGCATGCAGACAAGCAGGAAAATATGTTCCATAATGAGGAGAAAACCCAACCCACTGAAACTGATCCATGATTGACACAGATCAGTAAAAATATAGAAGACTAGAACAATGCTATTAACTAACTTAATTGAATTGACATTTATGGAACAATTCACCCAACAAGAGCAGAATATATGTTCTCAAGTACACATGGAATATTCACCAAGATATACCATATCTGGGGCCATAAAACAGATCTTTACAAATTAAAACAAACAAACAAACAAACAAACCAGACCTTATACAAAGTATGTTCTCTGGTTTCAATGGAATTAAAGTAGAAATCAGTAACAGAAAGATTTCTAGAAAATCCCCAAATATTTGGAAATTAAGCACCACTTAAATAACCCATAGATCAAAAGGGGGAAATCTTAAGGAAAATTAAAAATTATTTTTAACTAAATGAGAATGAAAATAGAACATAGAGAAATGTGTGGGATGCAGCTAAGGCAGCACTTAGGAGACAAATTTATAGCACTAAAAAATCTATCATCTATCTATCTATCTATCTATTTATCTATCATCTATCTATCTATATCAGAAAAGAAGAAAGCTCTAAAAATAACCTTCAGAAATTAGAGAAAGAAGAACAAATTAAACTAAAGCAAGCAGAAGGAAGGAAATAACAATTGAAGCATAAATCAATGAAATTGAAAATAGGTAATTAACAGAGAGAATCAATGAAACCAAAAGCTGATTCTTGGAAAGATAAAAAAAATGGTGAATTTCTAGTTAAGCCAATGAGAAAGAAAGAGAGAGAGAGAGAGAGAGAGACAGCGAGAGAGTGAGGGAGTGAGAGAGAGAGGGAGAGAAAACACAAATCACCCATATTGGGAGTATGGAGGCTCCAGACATTATAATAAGGGAATACTGTGAATAACTATGCACACAGATTTGTTAGATGGAATGGGCACAGAAGACCAAAACTCACTCAAGAAGGACACAGAAGACCAAAACTCACTCAAGAAGAAATAGATAACTTGAGTAATCCTACATCCATTATAGCAATATAAATGTAACTCATCATATTAAAAAATTAAAAAAGATTATTTCAATAGCAATGAACAAACAGAAAATTTAAATTAAAATATCTTATTTATAATGGCATAAAAATACAAAATACATAGGGATAAATCTAGCAAAAGATTTATATAAATCAGACAAGGTTACACCACTCAGCAATAAAAAGGCATGAACTCTTGATACATTTATCAACATGGCTAAATCACCAAATAATTATGTTGAGTGGAAGGAGTAGACAAAAAAGCACACATATTGTGTGAATTCATTTATGGTAAATTCTAGGAAATGTGAACTAATCTATAGGGACAGAAAGCAAACCAGTGTTTGCTTGGGCTGGGGACCAGGAGGGATGGATTACCAAGGGGCAAGAGGAAGCTATTGGAGGTGATGGATATGCTCATTATCTTGATTGTGGCGATGGTTTCATGGGTGTGTATGTATATCAAAACTTATGCAATTTTACACTTTAAATATGTTCAGTTGTTTGCATTTCAGTTACACTTCAATATAAGTATACTTTCTATTACATCACTTTGCTTTTACAAAAGACCTACATTCACACCTGTTTTCAATGACCAAAAGAAATCCAAGAGGGTTTTCACTTTTGTGAGAAAAGGTGAAAAGTAAATTAGCATTTAGCATTTATTTTGCAGCGAGCAGCGTTCACCCTGAGCAGGGAGAGTGGTCCTGCCAAACTCCTTCCGCTGGAGCTACACTCAGCATCTCAGCATCAAGCTGCCATAGCTTTGAACTGTGTCTAGGAGCATCTGTGCTTTATCTTCATTTATTTTGGGCACCTGTCAGTGAGATGTGTCCTAAGGTATCAGAAAAGCTTAAGAGGGGTTATTTTTGGGGTATGGGAATGCTCAAAATAATAAATGAACAGTAATTGCTTCTTCGATTTACACCATTTGGGCTTAGGGATGGCTTCATTGTAACGCTCTACTTTTGGATAGCAGGGGAAAACTGTATTCTACATATTCTTTCTTTACAAAAATGGGATCACACCATACACACTTTATTCAAGTTGCTTTTTCATTTAAGAATATCTTCCCACATGGCCCTGCTCCATTCCTTCACTGGCTGCCTGGTGTTCTGTTGCCATAGGCACCATCATTTATCCAGTGAGTTCCCTATAGATGAATATTTAGGTTGTTTTTGGCTTTTCTGCTATTATAAAAATGTTGCAATGAGTGTATCCTGACATTTCCCTCATTCACTTAAAATGATTTTTAATTACACAAGGGCTGCATGCAGACATTCTCATTATTCCACATTCAAGAATTCAGATAACGGGAAAGTGCCTCTGTTCTATCCTTCATAATCACCTCCATTTGTCAAACTCCTCCCCATAGTGCATGTTACCAGTGTGGTGTGTAATCTGCACAGACCCTTTTAATATGCATTTCTGCACATATAATTGTATGTTGAGCTGTGCATGTTTTTAAAAGCATAAAAGCTATCATACTATATATGGTGTTTTGTATCTTTCTTTTTATCATTTGAAATCACTGACATCTTTCCAAAAAGATGAGCTACCTCATTCTTTTTCACAAGGCACGTGTCATGTTCAATTGCTTGGATCCCTTCCCTCTCTCCTTCCCTTCCCTCCTAAATCATTCCCCACCAGATATTCGGATGGTTTCCATTTTTTTTTTCTCTCCGTAAAATTTATTGCAACAAACATCCTTGTGTGTGCCTCACTGTGTGCACATGGGACTTTTTTCTCTAGCATCAGTACGTGGAATTGCTGGGTTAAGGGGTTTGCCAGGCCAGGTCTTGTCTGAGGGCCCAGGAGGCTGGGGAAGATGTGGATTGTGGGTCCCAGGTGGCTGTTCGTGCAAACAGCCAGCAGGAGACAAGATGCGAGGGGACCTTCTTTTTATCCAATAGTTTGCTGTATGTGGCCAAGATCTTGGACAGCTCCTTGTGACACAGAGCTCCTGGGCCTGTTGCCATTTGGGCAGAATGATCAGAACAGCCCTGTGGGTCACTTCTGGGGCCAGCTCCATACACTATTTGCCTCCCTCTCTCTTCCTCCGGGCACTGACATTTGGACTGACCGGTTATTTGAAGGATTTCAGTCTACCTTACTAGTGAGTCCTAGGAAAGGTCTGGAGGAGATGTGTAAATCGCTCAACAAACAACTTTCTGAAACCTCCTCCATGCCAGAGTGATTGGGCCCTGCCCTCCTCCACCAGGAGTCACGTCCAGTGGGGGAGACACACCTGTACCAGCTGCTCAGGGCTGTGATCGTGGTAGGTGCGGGATGCTGCGGGGACACACAAGAGGGCCTTCTGACAGAGCCTGAAAGTGGTCAGGGGAGGTTCCTGGCAGAGGGGGAGGTGGGGCTGAGTCTGAAAGGGTGAGTACAGATTAACTAGGTGGAACAGACTTTGAGAGTGTGTGTGGGGTGAGTAGGCTGTTAACTTTTTTGTCCCCCCTCTCCTCTCCCAGCAAGAGCCCCTTCCTCCCTTTGTGAGAACTTCCCATCAGCCCCAGGTGATTCTGAGAACTCTCAATTCCTTAGCCTCACCTCACCCTGTGCAGGGATGGACATGTGACCCAGGCTCGGCGAATCAGAGCATTGCACTCTGGGCCCCAGTGATTGGCTCAGAGTTGGGCCAATCAGAGCCCTCTCTGGGACTTTCTGTGGCAGCTCAAGGGAGAGCTCTCCTCTCTGAGGTCCTGGAGCTGAAAGTAGATGCTTGGGCCAGCTCCCCAGTTCTTATGGGTCACGTCTGGGTCTGGAGAGAGCCACTGAATGTGTGGACCAAAGCAGAAACAAGCAGCGATGAAAGATGGGTGGAGGAAGAATCCTGACAGGCTCCCAGACGCCAGTTCCTGCGGCCTTCTTCTGTTTCGAGAGCTCCCTCGTCCGTTCTCCGGCCCCCGGGGCCTGTCCAGAAGATTCCCAACCTTCTAGAGGGTGGCAAGGGCTATCCCCGCCACCACTCCATAGATGCTGCAAGTAGACTTGAGACTTAGTGGGTCAGAGCAAGACCATGTGTTACTTAGTCCACACAGCCGACAGCAGGACCATTAGCATAGCTGCGCCGATCGCCCTGAACCCAGCCCTACAGGGTGAAGTGATGGGCCCATGGTCGGGGGGGGGGGGGGGCTGTGCCCTCAGTGGATTACGGGAGAGCTGGGGAGCTCACGGCTAAGATTTCGGCACTTTTTGAGCATGGAGCAAACATTGTAACAGGCACTAAACAAGCCAGTCTCCTTCCCACAAAGAGCAAGCAGCTACAGAGTGTGCCTCCTGACAGGTACCATGGCCACTCCTTGGCATGCAGATGGAGACCCATGTTTGCAGTCCATTGGGTTGTGGTGGCAGGATTGCTGTGCCCAATCCAGCAATTGATCCCCCAGCGCTGCTGGCCACCTGGGCTGACCAGGCCTGATCTGACACCTTGTTCTATCCTGTGTCTTGTAAGTATGGCATCCACATGGGTTTATAAATGTCCCGTTGGGCTGTGGCAATTGCTTTGCAGAGCTCATGGTTCTGCAGAAGGGTGTCTCATCTCTCCGTCACCCACAACCTGCGGACTGGACCAGATACCTAGGCCATTAGCTAGAGCCCAAACGGTGGTGAAAATATAACAGGTCTGGTCTTTAGGAGTAGTGTCAAAGACAAGGGTGATGGCTTTCAGTCAGGGCTTCCAGAGTTGTTAGGGCCGGACAGTTGCCCAGTGGAACCATTAGCTGATGGTTTGGCTGAGCGGTGGGTAAACCAAACCCAAGCATCCCGAGGGACTTCCTGGGACCAGAACTGGGATCTCCAGGTGGCCGAAGGGTGCCCCTGTGGCTGACTGAGGAGAGGTACAGTGGCCCCTAAAGATGTGGTTCCACCTTTTCATATTAGGGGGACACACCTGTGGGGCCACACTTGCTTCCCTCTTTAATAAAGCCAATACTGCGGTTCCTTTCCAGCGTTGCGGTCAGTGCCTGAGGGGGTCCGACCCAAGATAGGAATATCTGGGTGAAGTGTGACCCGAAGGGGCTGCCTATGGTGTTTAGTCTCCACAGGTGCCCCAGAGGGGACCAGAAGCGCTTTCTCAAGCAGAGTGTAGTGGGGTGTCCGGGTCAGGGAGGCGGGGCTTCCAAATCCCCCCGGGAGCGCCCCCAGGCGGGGACCTCCTCCCTCTGCCAGAGACTCCAATCAGCCCAAGCGGACTTAGGTGAAGGAGGGGCCTTGGGTTGGCAGGTCTTGGCCGAGCTGCTGAGACGTCAGATCCTGCTGCCTGGAGCACCACCTGCTGATCCCCGCTACTTTCCACAGGTTTTCTGGTCAGTCTACACGTAAGGCTCAACAAAATACCTAAGGAGGCCCATGTTGTCTCCAGTACCTGAACAATTTCGTGTTGGGATTCCTCTTTGGAAGCTGGGCGTGGGGTCGGGGAGATGGAGTCCGGTTGGGTGCTTGGTGAACTAGGCGAGGAACTTTGCCATTATGGTCTCAGGGATCCGTCTTGGAGCCACAGCCTGTGTGGTCCCAGAATTTGACTTGAATGGTGGGTTCCTGTAATCAAGTTTAACCCCTCTTTGTACAGATGAGAAATCCAAGGCTCAGAGAGATCAGTAACTTGCCTAAGATTGCACACCGAGTGAATAATGGGGTTGAGATTTGGACCCAGGTGCATGAGATTGGACCCAGGTGCATGAGATTCCAGTGTCCTGGCCTTTCCCCTGTCCTGCACGGTTGTCTGTCTTTCCCCAGGAGAGGATCTTACCCTGTCTCAGGCCCATCTGTGTGCTTAATTTTGCTCTATCTGTGGCCCGGTCCCCATGACTTGTGGGTGTGGGTGGCTGCTGGGCCCTGGCTCTGTGCTTGCACTCCCCACAACTGCTGTTTATCCATCAACACGGTCTGGGAAGGCCGGGGAGCCAGGTCCTGAATCGTACAGGGCTAGAGGATGCTTTCTCTGTAATTCAGTTGCTGACCTGGGCCCTGGAATGCGGGAGTGGATGTCTATACATGTCTCCCTGAAACTTCTTTTTTCTCACCCCCTCCAGCCCTGCACCAGGCCTATGAGTGCGCCCCTGAACCATTATAGCAACCTCCTGACTACCTCCCCTCCGCCTCAGCACCTCGGGGCTCTCCCGGATTCCCCTCTGTGGAACTGACCCCTTTTCCATCCTCAACCATGTGGTTTGGGTGGGATTGGCCCATTCACAGCCTCAGGGTGGGCCCTGATTAGCTGGAGTCAGTTAGCCATCGGCTACAGTTATTGGCTTGGTTGGGAACTAATCAAATCAGAATCAGTGAGATGTGGAGATGTTTTCTCTGGCATCAGGGAGAAAAACAGGTTTTTCCATTCAGCTGCCCAAGGAGATTCTTCCCTTCAAGTGGTGTGACACATGGAGGTGAGACTTGGAAAGTGTGGGGTATTGGAGGTGGGAATGGGTAGGGTGGGAGTGGGGGGAGGGAAGGGGGTGCTACCATGCAGAGCCTACAGATGAGACTGCTGTCACAGAAGGCAGAGCAGGGAGATGAAGAGCACCTGGGTCTCTGGTGACATTGTTTGAGCTGCTGGATCAAGCCATACCTGAAGCCAATTTTATGAGTCTGGGCCTCCGTAGGAAACATGATTGGGAAAGTGGAAGGAAGTGAAAGTGGATCTGGATGGAGATGAGGGAGATATCTGGGCTTTGCTCTGGCCCTCTCTGGCCTTCTCAGTTACTTGAGCCAATGCATTCCCTTGACTCTTCAAGGCAGGGTG
The DNA here is from genome assembly GCF_009762305.2 of Zalophus californianus. Lineage (NCBI taxonomy): Eukaryota > Metazoa > Chordata > Mammalia > Carnivora > Otariidae > Zalophus > Zalophus californianus. Next base: position 22,189,467 of record NC_045598.1, read on the forward strand.
AGGGGGACTTTGCTTGCCACCTTGAGGACTGCTGCTACGTATACCAAACAGGGTCCCACTTCCATGCCTTTGCTCATTCCCTCAGCCTGGATCATCATCCCTTGCCCCTGGAAATCTGATCTCCCTGACCTCTCCCAACCCTCTCCTTTAAGTCCTGATCCAGAAGCCAAGGACAGGAAGGCCGCAGAGCACAATTAAAACCTGTCGGACAGACCCAGGTCCACCCCCTCTTCCACCACCTACCCTACTGCGAGTCCTTGGGCTGGTTACCTACCCTCTCTGAGCTTCAGCACCCATCAGATTCCAACTTATCACCGCGACCTTCACCCTACCTTAGGTGTGCTGGGAGCTTTCCAGACTTACCTTTGCCTCTAGTGTGCCGTGTATCTTTGGGCGGGTCTCTCTTTCTCTCTGGGCCTCAGTTTCCCTATCTGTAAATCTAGGGGTTTATAGTCAGTGGTTTCCAAGGCACCCTTCCCCCTATCCTGTCCTCTGGATTTTCTTTGATTCTCTGACTCTCGGTTTCTCAGTTCAACAGACAGACAACACCGTGGTTCTGTCTCCCTCGGCAGAGGGGAGGCTACCGTGGGAGCGGCTTGGCGGCGTTGAGAAGCCTGGCATGTCCACTGCTTGTATTTAATTACTTCGGCAACTGTTTACTGCCTCTTCGATTTCCTGAGCAAACAGCCCCGTTATCTGGGGTAATTTACTGATGCCAGCTTTGGTTGTGAGGAGTGGAAACTTCGAGACGTGACCCCACTTCAGCCATCAGCCCTGGGCGTGCTACAAAGCCGAGCCCTCTGAGAGGGGCTGAGGGATGCTGAGGGCAGAGTGTCAGCCTTCCCTCATGCCCTGGGACTCAGGACTCTTTGCCTGGTCCCTGGGGCCTGCCACCCTGCTAGCCTTCGTAGGGCCTCCTAAGTCGGTAGCCCGAGGCTCTGATGCCTCGTGGTTAGAGCAGAGACTCTGGAGCCCAGAGGGACCTGGGTTCAAGTCCCTGCTCTTCTGCTTGACCTCTATTGTGTCGTTGGGTAAGCTCCTGTGCTCTGTGCCTCAGTTTCCTCCTCTTTCCTCAGGAGGATTGGAGCTTTCCCACTTCTCTCTCCTCAAGGCACCTGCCCCCATCCCTTTCCACATAGTGTGGCAGGGGCTCCCATGGTCTTGCTTGACCTTGTCCCCTCCCCTGGCCACTGTGAGTTAGTCTACATTTGGCCCCGACCCAAGCAGGGCCGATCCTGGTCCCCCAGCTCAGAGACCTTCAAGATAGAGTTAAGACTGACTCGGCTCCCCATTCCACATGGTGGTCGATTCCAGGGGTGGGGGCTGTGGAGGAGGGGGCTACCTCACCCCACTGGGCAGCTTCCAGTGGGGCCACAGGCATCCCCTTTCCTGACCTGCTGCAGCCCCACACCATCCCTCAGCTTGTCATTCTGTTTTTATCTCCCTTGCCATCTTCCTTCTGGGTTTCCCCTGGAAACTGGATGCCACCCACCTCCATGATGTAGCCCCACTTGGCACCCTCAGCCAGACAGCCAAACCTCCTTGCCACCCACACCTCCCCAGGTGCTCCAGGGCCCACTCTGTGCAGGTACAAAACTGCACCCATTGCAGAAGGCCGTGGGGCTGGGAATACTGTAGACCCAACTCGAGGGAGGGAGGTGTGTGAGCCCTGCTCCCTGACACCAGGGAGCTCTGTGGTCACCATGGACAGAGAGCAGTTGCCTGCTCTCTTCTTGGGGACACAGTGGTGTCCCTTGGGACTGAATAAGCCCCTTGGGGGTTGTAGACTCACCCTTGAACCTCTCTCTCCACATGGGAACACACAGTCTCTTCCCACTGGCCTGCCGAGGGCTTCCTCAATGGGGGGAGATGGTAAAATATGGCCACGTGTCCTCCCATCCATTGTGTGGGTAACTATGTCATTGGTTCCATCAAGAGATGGACTCTCCTCCCACAAGAGCCAAACTATGGATAGAGCCAAGATGTCCATCGACAGATGAATGGATAAAGAAGACGTGATATATATACACACACACAATGGAATATTATGCAGCCACCAAAAGGAATGAGATCTTGCCGTTTGCAACGACGTGGATGGAACTGGAGGGTGTTATGCTGAGTGAAATAAGTCAATCAGAGAAAGACAAGTATCATATGACCTCACTGATAAGAGGAATTCTTAATCTCAGGAAACAAACTGAGGGTTGCTGGAGTGGTGGGGGGTGGGAGGGATGGGGTGGCTGGGTGATAGACATTGGGGAGGGTGCGTGCTATGGTGAGAGTTGTGAATTGTGTAAGACTGATGAATCACAGGCCTGTACCTCTGTAACAAATAATACATTATATGTTAAAGAAGAAGAAGAAGAAGAAGAAGATAGTAGGAAGGGAAAAATGAAGGGGGGTCATCGGAGGGGGACACAAGCCATGAGAGATGATGGACTCTGAGAAACAAACTGAGGGTTCTAGAGAGGAGGGGGTGGGGGGATGGGTTAGCCTGGTGATGGGTATTAAAGAGGGCACGTACTGAATGGAGCACTGGGTGTTGTATGCAAACAATGAATCATGGAACACTACATCAAAAACTAATGATGTAATGTATGGTGACTAACATAACATAATAAAATAAAATTTAAAAAAAGGAAAAAAATAAATAACATATACAAATAAAAAAAAAAGAGATGGACTCTCCTCACCTTGAATCTGTGCAAGGGTGTGGCTGGCTTTCACCCTCAAATGCAGAGGAAGGATGTTCTGTGCCTCCTGAGAGTTGGCTTCAGGGCTCTGCAGCCTCTTGGAACGCTATCCTGAGACCTCCACGCAAGGAAGCTGGAGGCTGAGTGGGCATGTGGGCAGCTCAGGCACCCGGGCCAACTTCCGACCACGAGCCAAGTGAGTGAGGCCAGGCTGTGAAACCAGCCAAGAAACCACCTAGCCAACCGCTGGATTGTAAGAAATAATACGTTGTCATTGTTTTTACGGTTTAAGTGTTTACAGTTTGGGGTGCTTTGTTACACAGCAAAGCCTAGCTGAAGTGCTCAGCATTGATGGTCTCTTCCAGGAGAAGAAAGTCAACTGCATGAGAACTTCAAGGGGGAGGCTCAGAGGCAGACCACTTTGAATGGTGTTTGGTGCCCCAGGTTGGTAGTCTGGTTATCCACTGCTGCATAACAAACCACTCAAAAGTTAGTGGCCGGAAGTAACAACCAGAGCTTATGAATCCGGAATTTGGACAAGATGCTGCAGGGATGGCTCAAGCCCTGTTGCACCATGTCTGGGGCCTCAGCGGGGGAGGTTGGAATGGCTGGTGGTGACCTGAACAGCTGGGTGTTGACAGCATCTGGAGGATTGTTCACATACGTATCTGAGGGCTGAGCTGGGGTGGGTTTGGAGGCTGGACTCAGCTGCGATTGTTGGCTGGAGCCTTTCCCTGCAGATTGGGCTTTTTCACAACGTGGCAGCTTCAGGGGCAGTGGGACTTCTCCCCCAGCTGCTTTTAGCAGCTAGCCCCGGAGATCATGTGGTTTCCATCATACATGATTGTGCACAAAAGAGTCGTGGGAAGAGAAATCAAAGCATGTATAATGTTTTTTCAAATCGCCACGGTCGGTGATGGACAATATTGTTGTCACACAAAGCTGCTCAGAGATTATCCCTGAATTCCAGGTGCCATATCTGGATCTGACCCACCCAAAGCCATCAGTCGATTCACTCAGCAAACACACATGGCCTATTTTCTTCTGTTCTAGAACCCAAGATGACGGCAGGCGACTAGAGCCGTGGCAATACTCACAGGAATTGTCACCTCGTTTCTGGGGACACAGGACTGTCAATGCTCTACCCCCACGTGGATGTCTTCTCTTCTCTAAACACAGCAAGAGCAGCTTAGGGAGAGGATGCTCAGGCATGGTCCCCACCCTCAGCCTGGTCTCGGTGCAAGCTGGTGAGCTTGCACCTCGGTGCACCTTTCCGAGCTGATCTACTTTCTCCCCCTCGATAGAGAGACTTGCAGCTGGAATGGGCCCCTGAGTAGGAGGAGAGGGAGATACCCAGCTCCGGGTCCCCACTGTCATCTGCTCTCTTTGTCCCCCTGCTGTCCCCCCCACCCCCAGACCCTGGATAGAAGCCTTGTCTGACTCAAGGAGGGTGTCTTTTGGGGGCATGTCCTTAGGTAGCGCCCATCCTGGCCTAGAAAAGTCCTGTGGATTAAGAGCTTTTACATGTAAGGTGGATTTAGCAACTGGGTTTCCAATTGATTTCCAGGGGGAAAGGAGGATGGATTTTCAGCTTCTAAACCACGTTTGCAGCCTTGCGGCAGATCTGCAGGAGAAAGTGGGCAGGAAGTTATTGATGTGACCTCTGACCCTGGGGAGGGAAAGATAATGAGTTTATCATAAATCTGTCTTCACAGGGTTTATTGCTGGCCACTTAGAGATGTGGCTTGATGCAGACACACAACTCTCCAAGTGTCAGAGAAGAGGAACCCAGGTATAAGCCCCAGGAAACGAGCTTCACTTGCTGCCTCCCTTCCAGGGCTCTCTGAGAACTGGCTCTACCTTAAGCCCTCTGGCTTTGCAAAGGATTGAGGACTGCAAAATTTGGGCGACTTCAGAACTCAGGGGTGATCTCCGGGGATCTTCCCTCCCCACAGACCCCAGCTGGCACCCGTCCTGCAGCCCCCTCCCCCAGGTGGGTCCTGGGTCCCCTGAAGGCTCCGAACAAGGAAGGGAGGAGGGAACCACCTTCTCTGTGGGTTTGGGAATTCAGACTCAGGCCCTGGGTCTGAATTCCATGGGCTGCTTCCACCTGCTGGCTGCGGGACCTCGGGTCAGCTCCATGCACACCCTGGGCCTCAGTTTCCTCGCCTGTGAAACAGGAGGCTGTGGGATGAGATGAGATGCCACGTGGGGGTGGGATGTGTGGAAGGGTCCTGGGGTGACGGATCCCAGGTAGAGAGCTGACTCCGATGGCCATTGTCTGTGTGATCCTGGGTGTGTGCCTTAGCCCCTCTGAGCCTCAGTTTGCTCCTCCGTGAAGTGGGAATAGAGTGATGGCCAATGCTTCATACTGTGTGGGGCATGTGGTCAGTCATCTGGGTGCTTACCGACCCCCTTCTCCCGGGTGGCCGGTACGGCCAGGGCAGAAGCTGCGGGTCTGGCCCCGTGCGGGCTTGGGTGGGTGGAGGGGCTCCGTGCTGATGAAGCTGGCGGATAAAGCATCTCCCCCCTACCCCTTCCCTGCCCCTGGAGAAGTTACAACACTTCAGAAGTTACAACACTCTGAATCCTGGTCCAGCCACTGGCTGTGAGGACATAAGAGGTCATGTCCCCTCTGTGTGCCTCGGCTTCCTCACCTGTAAAATGGGAAGGCTGATAAGGTGTCAGACACGGCTGAGGGACTTTTACAGGCCAGGCTCTGTTCTACATGCTTTGCAATAATCCCACAAGGGAGATATCATCGTTAGTCCTGGTTTACAGGTGAGGAAACAGGCTCAGACAGGGGCAATAACTTGTTCAAGGCCAACTAGGAAGTGGCGGAGGCAGGATTCGAACACTGGGATTCTGGCTCTGGAGCTCACACTCCTGCCTGCTGCTCGGGGCTCTGAGAATTGATGAAGGAGGTGCGAGGTTTTGCCAACTTTAGAAAGCTTCAGAAATGCCAGATGAGGTCACCTTCTACGGGAAAGAGAATTTGAATCTAACATCTGCTATGTGCTCTGTAAACTGTTAATCTCACATTTTGCCGAGACCACTTGATATATGCGGGGAGATGGGTTGAGGTCAGAGTTGGGGTGACTGGGGCTTGGAGTAATCAGGGCAGACTTCCTGGAGGAGGTGGAGAGGTGGGCAGGACAGACCGGCCTGTGGTCCGGAGAAGGTGTTGGGGAGGCTGAGCTCAGGGAGCACGGCGAGGGCAGGGCCAGGCCGAGGTCCAGCCCCAGGGCTCACTAGGATGAAGCCGGGCTTCTGGCATCACTTACATGGCTAGAAAATGCTCAGGGCTGGCCTCAGGCTCTGAGGTTCCCTCAGCATGGTTTGCTAGCAGATTAGCTGGTTTCTGCCTCTTTTGTTAAGTTGCCTATTTCCTCATAATTCAATGTCATCGTTTTATCCCTCGGTGTCTTCTATCCTATAATCAGGGGTGAGTTGTGGATTTTTTCTTCCGCATTTACTTAGTTATATTGACTTGTCCTTCCTCATTATTCAGCTAGTAATTTTTTTCATGACTGTCCATTGATTTCTACATTGAGATATTTCCTGATGCCCTTGTTAATGCGAATCCGGATTCACACGTGCTGGCGTCAGGGTTGGAGTGTTTTCAGTTTGGACCTGTTTCATTGTAAAAACAACCTCAGTACCTCACGGGGGCCATCTGTGTGCACTCTCATGGGGCCCTCACTGAGGTCATCTGAGAAGCCCAGGGGTCCAGGCAGGTGGCAGATTCTCCCCAAACACCAGCTCCTCCCCGGCCTTGAGTGGACAGTCCTCACCGGGGGTAGAGAGCACATAGACTGACCAGGGCCAGTCGATATTGCCCGAAAGTGAGTCTCTCTGCTTCTTTCATGTGACGTCATTGTCAGCAAGCATTTATTGAGCACCACTGGGTGCCAGGCCCTGTGCTAAGCCCTGGACCCAGAGAATGTTCTTCGGAATATGAATTGGTCATTTCCCTCCTGTCCAAACTCCTGAGCTGAGGACACTCAGGCTTCTCCTTGATCCCAAGATCAACTGCAGACTCCTCCCTAAAGCCTGTGTCATCCAGCTCCTGTCCATTCCCTGCCCCGGCTGCCTCCCCTCTCCCCTGCTCTCTGCTACTTCTCTCTAGGCCCCTTCCTGCCACAGGACGTTTGTATGTGCAGTTCTTACCACATGGAATATCTTTTCCTATCCTTTCTTCACTTGGCTGGTCCCTCTTATCTTTGGGTCTCAGCCCAAATGTGACCCTCTAACCCTACCTGCTGACTTGGTTTCCCTCCCCTGAGCACCTCTCCCCAAGCCCTGGTTTTTTCCCTTGTCCCCCTCAGCACCATCTGTAATTCTTTTCCGTGGGGTGTTCACTGGTACCAATTGTCACCCACACGAGTCTGTGAGCTCTGGGAGGGCAGGGGCTGTGTGGGTCCTGCTCTCTGGGGCATTCTCAGTGCCCAGTGCATGCCTGGCACAGACTCCATCTTCTGAAGGGTTCTTTGTTGAACAATGAGGAAACAGAGAGGAGTAAGGAGCCCAGAGGCTCTCGGGTGATCTGCACATCGGAACAGAACATGCCTGCCTGGCCTAGGTCTGGGTGAGTCACAACTGAGGGAGTTGGCCTCTCGGATGCTGGCAGGACCCTCCCACCCCTATGACTGGGGAGGTGTCAAGTGGCCTGTCCCACAGGGACTGGCATCCATGGGTGGGGGGCGTCTGGAGGCTGGGGAGCGCAGGTCTCCCCCCTCCTCACAGTCATGTGCACCTTCTTGGGTGACACGGTTCCAGCAGTGACATTAGTCAGGAAGCGTGGGCTGGGCTCCAGCCACAGCATCCCCAACACAAGAGGAGGTCCCTCTCTCGGTGCTGACACGCTCAGGGTGGGTCGCTGGTGCTCACCAGTGTCACTCTGGGCCGACACAGGGTTCTTTGACCACCTCAGCCCACTGGGTGCTTGGCTCTTAAAGTTCCCTCCAAGTGACAGACATCACCTCTCACATCTCCTTGGCCAGAGCAGGTCACAGGCCCCGTCTACCTTCAAAGGTGTGTGGGGGGGAAGGAGCCCCACCATGAATCAGAAACCAGGGCAGGGCCTTGCGTCTCAGCCCTGGGGTGCCTGCCCAGGGCTGAGCATGACGGGGGAGAAAACAAATGACCTTCAGTCAGTTCAGTTCAGCACGTGCTTCATGCCCCTCCTGTGCCCGGGTCTGGGGGCCCAGAGATGACAATGACACAGCCCCCAGGGGTGGGTCAGATGCACAGAAGAGTCACCAGCCCAGCATGCGGCGGGCAAAACTTTGTCCCTGTCCTCCTGCCCAGGGCAGTGACTCTGGGGGTCCACACGCCCTAACTCGGCGCCTGGCCCTCCATGAGCCAGCTCCCAGCTCCCCACCCTGTCCCTCCAGGCCAGACTGAGCTGCTTCTGGGTCCTGAGTCCACCATCCCCTCGCTCTCGCCTCTGAGCCTTTGTAACGACTGTTCCTTCTCCCTGCACATGGCACGAAGGGGCCCAGACCCTCCAGCCTGAAAGCTGGCCCTGCCATTTACTGGATGATGATCAGGTGCCTCAGTTTCCTCATCTGTAAGATGGGGATAGTGGTAGTATCTACCTCACACTCGCGGGGGTAATTGTGAGGATTTAATGAGTAATACAAATAAGTCCTTAGAACAGGGCCCAGGACACAGCAGACAGACAATCAGCCACAAGCTTGGCGGTCCCTCCCCCGACCTGGTTGACATCTTCTTCCCCCCCCAACAGGAAAGCATCCGGCATCCCTGCATCCTCGAGCACACCTCAGGGCCCAGCACAGACACCCCAGCTGCCCCCAAAGGCCACCTGAGCCTGATGCCCCCTTCCTGGGTCATGTGCCTCCGGCAGCGTCATAAGGAGCCAGCAACAGACAAAAGCAAAACGCCCGAGGTGAGCAGGTGCCCAGCTCCAAGCCCTGCACAACCCTTGGGTGGTTGGAGGGGGAGAAGGCCAAGGCTTTCCCGCTCCCAGAGCTCCCCGTCCCTGCTGGTCGGGGTCTGCAGCTCATCACCCCTGTTTGTGCCCCATGTTTGTGACATTTTTCTCTCTTGGCTGGCTAGCAGGAGCATCTAATGGGCTGTTTGGGGCGATATCAGAGCGTTTCGATATGGCCTAAAAAGTAAACCTTCACACCTTGAGCAATTCCAAAGAAGTCAGTATGTTTGAGGCAGAAACCCTCACTGTGTCTCCTAGAGATCTTGGCCCGTCCTGACCCGGGGAAGGGGAGGGGACAAGGGTCTCGCTGGACCATGTGCTTGGCGATGAGAAGCGGGGATTGTACATTTGGACCCTGGGCCTATCTAATTGGCTACCCTCAGATGCCTGGCTTTGCAAGTGTCAACATAGAGTAGGTTTAAGTACTCAGCTACTTGACCTCGCTGGACCGCAGTGAGGAGCCTTGGAGCTGAAATTCAGGCATAAATCCCTGCTCAGCTGTTTACTAGTTGTGGGAATGGTTGCTGGCAATTCCTGAAATTAGTAAATGGCTGCTGGTGTCTGCCCCGTGGGGGACCAGGTTCTGGGCTGGGCCCGGGGCACCAGGGTGGGTAAGACAAGGTCCCTGTCTTCACGGAGCTCACAGTCCGGTGAGGAGAGGGGATGCGACAGAGGAAGGAGTGGCCCTGACCCAGCCGGGCCAGTCAGGAGAAACTTCCCAGAATCCAGGACCATAATGTCCTGTTGCACAGGCTGTGCACTACACAACTCACCCCTGTATGATGACATGAATGGCTCTCCCTGGAGTTGGGCAGTCAGCAGCCCTGCCAGAAGGTATTGCCTGATCTGTGTTTTGAAGGATGGAGAGCCGGTATAGAATCAGAACAACACACATACACTGAGTGCTTCCTCTGGCCAGGCACTGCCTGCACCATCTCATTTCATTCTGATGCAGGACTGTTGGTCCCATGTCTCAGTGAGGATGCCAGAGTCACTGAGGCTGAGCTATTTGTCTGAGGTGACAGAGTAAGGAGTTGCTGAATTTGAACTTGGGCTGGGCTGGGCAGTGACTCTTGCAGAGAAGCTAAAATCCGGCCTCTGGCTTGGAGCAGAAGCAGCGTAGCTCCTGTGCAGAGACCCTGGCCCAGATGGGGCTGGAGGTACTGGTCAGGGGGAGGCTGGTGTGGCAGCCCTTGACCGGATGTGCATGGGCGTGCACACACACACACACACACCGAGCAGGCATGGGGGAGGGGGGTGGTCTCTTCCCAGCTTCTCGGCCTGGTGCACCCTCCCATGGGTTTCCAAATTCTAGCATAGGTAGAATCAGTGGTCAGGAAACTGGAGGCTCCAGGAACCCTTCTTTCTCTGAGACCCTCTTTCTTTTAGGGAGAAAGCTCTGGAAGGGAGGAGGGCTGTCTTGTTCATCAGGCACCTTTTGCCTAGATTTACCAATGGACCTGCTGAGGGGGCACACCTCCCAGGTGCTGTGTCTGGGGTCTCCCCCTGCCCCGGGCTGGGTCCAGTGTGATCCCCTCTTGCTCTTCTCTCCACCTCCTCCCCACTTCTGTGACCTCAGAAAGTGTCAGGCTTCTCCCACAGCAAGCGGGGGCAGCTCTGGGAGGGCGGCAGGGCCTCCTGACTTGTGCAATGCCAGAGATGGGGACGCAGGGCTGGTGGGTGGGGTGGCCACCGGGCCCTGGGGTCAGTGCTGGGAGGGCCTCGGTGCGGAGCAGCTGCTTTCGTCTCAGGCTGGCTTGCTTCTTTCTCAGTCATTCCAGTTTCAGGATCTTCTTGTTCTTGTCTGTGTTTTTATTCTCTCTTCTTTCATTGTGCTTTCTCTCTGGGTAATCAGAGACTCGCAGGCAGCTAACTACGATGTGTACATTCCAATGAAATGAAACAAAATATAATTGAACATGTTTCTTTCATGTCTGAGCAGCAGATTAATCTCCCTGACACATTCCTGTTTCCCTTCTTTTGCTTTTCTCTGAGATTTTGCCTCCCCTCCCTTGCATCTCAGGGATTTGAGTGGCCATGCGGCACCTGATCAATGCAGACACCCAGAAGAACCTCACTGTACAGCCCATGATCCCGTGATCCATAGATCACCCTGGGGCCGAGGAGAGGGAACTGTCAGCAGCTGTGTGGGCTTCAGAGGGGTCTCTGCTGATGCTGGGGACGGCCAGGGGGCCATGAGTGGGACCAGGAGTGTCTCCTGTGGGTGAAGAGACTCTCTTAGAGACACTCTTGCAGACAGTCTTGGTGCATCTTTCTTTGTTGCCCTAGAACCAAGCCTGGATGTTTGTGATCATGACTTTCAGCCAAAGCAACCGTCATGGGTCCCCAGTGATGGCAGGATCAGCAGGGACGCTCTGGACATGGCTGTGAAGTGTGGGCTCAGCCCAGGAGGACTGTGAGAGGTTCTCCTGCCTCAGTTTACTTGCTGCATGACCTTGGGCGAGTGTCCCAACCTCCGGAGCCTCACGTCTGCATCTGGAGTATGGGCTCATGTCAGTGCACAGGACAAGGTGGCGGGAGGACTTACTGAAGCAATGCTGGAGTGGTCAGCACTGTGCCTGGCACACGGTGGGCCCCAAATAAATGGGGGCTGGTACTGCATCCCTCCCTCCCTCCCCCCTCCTTCCCTTCCTCCTTCTCTTCCTCCCCCCATCCCCCATTCGTCCAGCCCACTTTGCGAGCTGCTGTGTGCCAGGCTGCATGCCAGGCATTGGGGAGAGAAGAAAACCTCCAGTCATCTCCAGTGGCTCAGGGTCTGGCGGTGACACTGAAACAACCCCTGTCAGGGGACAGAAGCTGGGTTTTCCGGGGATGGAGGAGGGACGAGCAGAGGGGGCACCAAAGGGAACCAGAGAGGGCCTCCTGGAGGAGGTGACCCTTGAGCTGAGCCTTGAAGGGGGCTTGAGTTTCAGGGGAGGGGAGGAGAGGGGACAGCACGGCACAGGCAGCGGAGCCGGAAGCGTGTGGTGGGCTGGGGACAAGGCGCTGTTCTGGGGGCTCCAGCCTTGAACCCCACAGATGACACTCCCTGGCCCGGAGCTCACAGCCCGTGGGGGGCACAGAGGTTCACCAAACACCCGGCAAGCTGCCCTGTGACCAGTGTGCTGAGGACGAGCTTCCCAGGTCTCCACCTTGTCAGGAAGGTGAAGGAGGGCTTCCCTGAGGAGGGGACACCTGCACTGAGATCTGAGGGATGAGGAGCGGAAGCTCTGGGAAGATGAGGAGGAGGTGGGCTCCAGGCCGTGGGGACAGCACGTGCAAATGTCCTGTGGTGGGAGGGAGGGTGGTGGTGCATTCAGGGCCTGAATGGTGGTCCCTGAGGCCGGGGGAAGGTGTGATGATGGGAAAAGAGGAAGCAGGTGAGGCCCGAGGAGAGGTGCTGGGCCAGGTGGGCCATGGGGGAGCTGTTCTGTTTATCTTCGAAGCACCGGGGAGCTCCTAAAGGGTATGAGGGAAGCACGGGCAGATTTCCTTGGAGAAACCACTCTCTTTGGCCAGTGGTCAGGAGAAGACAGAGGAGTTGGGGAGGAGGCTGCAGAAAGGTCCAGGTGGCAGGTGCTAGGTGAGAAGAGGCGGTGGACTTGGAGAGAGCCTGGACCACAGCGACTGGGGGTGGGCTTGTTGCAGGGTTCAGGGAGGCAGTGGGAGGGTTGAGGATGACCCCCAGGGCTCCTGGAGGAAGGCGAAGGCTCCGGGGCAGTTAGAACCCAGGAGCCAGGTCTGGCAGAAGGTCGTGGTCACAGAGGTGCAGCCTTCCTCGCCTTTCCAGGTGTAAGAGGTTCCTTCCTGCCTTTTTTCCCCCTTGTCTTTTCCACCCCTCCCTACACAACACTCTTCCCATCACCACCCCCAACACAATTATGTGTTGTCCACTGATCAGATCTTTTAAAGGCCCAGAGAAGGAGCTTGGTTTCCCGAGGTCACACAGCAAGATGGTTGGATAGGGATCCCAGAGCAAGTGCCTCCTCACCACGCAGTGTTGCCCTGAAATGACTGCTGAGGGGCTGAGGTCACTGTTCTTCCAGGCTCTGTCAGAGAGCCACATTCAAGAGCTGGACCACCCCTGGAATCAGAAATAAAAGGGCAATCGTGTTTATGGTTTAGATTTTTTTTTTAGATGGTTCAGAGAGAAGTTGATAAATGGAATCTTTGTTTTTTTTAATATTTTGCTATTTTATATTCTCTAACGCACAGATTCCCTGTGTCCTGTGGCGGCCAGAGGTTCCATGGAAACCGCTCCCGCAGGGCTGAGGGCACCTGTCTGGAGGTGTCCCCGGGCTGCCCTGAAGGGCTGGTGGGGGGAGCTACAGCAGCATAGGGCTCCTTGCCTCGCCCTCTGGAGTCAGCCCTGGGACTCGCCCTCCAGTTGGGGCAGGGGTGAGCTCCCCGTCCCTACAGGTCCCCAGAACCTGGGCAACGCTTTGCGGGAACCGAGGCTTGGAGCGTGGGACTGGGGCTGTGACCAGGACTCAGCTCTGTGCCCCTCCCCACCCGCCCTTCATAGACTTGGGGGTGGGGGTTAAGGAACGAGCGGTTACCACGTGAGTGGGGGCCTTCAGGGTCCGATTCAACCCCTCCATTGCCTGTTCCGGCCCCATCTCATCCCAAGACTGAGGCTGCGTTTTCCCATTTCACGGAGGAAGCTGAGGCTCTGAGAGGTTCAGTGAGGCAGGAAGCGGCAGGGACGGCATCTTGAACCAGGCCCGCCTGTTTCTTTCTCCAAAGCTCGACTGTCGCCAAGAGAATAAAACTGCTCGGAAGTGAGCGCTCCCCTCGTGCCAGGCTCGGAGCACAGCGTTTCCCGTGCTGACCCCCAGCTCGCCCGGACCAGGGCCTCCACCACTTCTCAGATGAGGAACCTGAGGCTCAGAGAGGTTAAGCTATTTACCTGAGGACACACAGCTGATGAACCCTGGAGCTGGGGTTCGATCCCAGGTCTGTCACTGCAGTCTGTGCTGTAACCACTGCACCGTACTGCCTTCCCCCCAAAGTTCTTCTTGGGGTCCCCCCAGCTCCTCTGCCCTGACCTTTAGACCAGCTAGGAAAGGTCCTGACCCCCAGGGTTCATTAGCATAAGAAATGGGTTATAAAATTCTAGAGGGTGAGGAGTACTTTATTTACTTTCATCTCTTCTGTCCCTTAAGAATTACTGAATGAGTGAGTGAGTGAATGAATGAATACAGTTTCTCTGCAGCCTGGTAGGAGGGTGATCAGGCAGGTGGGAGGTGATCAGGCAGGTAATTGACAAGAGGAGGGTGCTCAGATCTCTCTGAGGGGAAGGAGAAGTTCAAGGGCATAATCTTGGAGGAGGATTTAAAATTGATCTTGGTGCAGCTCATACAAATCTGTGTGTCAGGCCCGTAAATTGCCTGTTTAATGGGCCTGGAGATGCCACAGCGGGGAGGCAGGGGTGGGGGCAGGGCTCAGGCCCCACTTGGAACAACCAGCTGCCAGGGTGATGCTGAAAGTGCATGTGTGTTTCATGCGGGGTGTTGATCAGGCAGGCAGAATGGGGGTGCAGAGTCACTGTCCAGCTCCAAATATACCCTCTGGCATGAGATGGGGGGAGCTCGGGCTGCAGAACCCCAGGAGGCTCTGACTGGAAGCACAGGTCAGTCCCAGGGCTGTTAGTGTTAGGGGCTCTCCTCTGTGGGCTCCCCCGGGGTGACTCTGAGCCCAAGGGCAGAGGAGGGAGGCCTCTGCCTGCCTGCTGACTGCCACCCCCCAGGACCTTTTCCAGACTCCACAAATATCAGATGTCAGTGGAAAGAAAATGACTCTCAGTTTTGCCAAAAGTCCAACTCTGGAAGAAACACAATTATGTCAAGTGGTTAAACAGAATTCTCATGGCGGCCTGTGTTTTGTTTCATGCTTTGATCTTGTCTGGTCACAAAACGAATTCTGCCAAACCCCTTGAAGTCAGTTGTCAAAGTAAAGCATTTTGGCGGAGACAAATCTCTTTCTCTGATGGCAAAATTCATTTGAAATGATCCTTTAACCACTGCAAAACCTGGAGCTGAAATTTTCAAGCCTGTTCACCCCGCAAGTTGGTTCCTCGTTTTCCCGCGGCCTGCTCTTCCGGTGCCTCGGCCTCGGCCTCTTACAGAATAACGCACCAGAGAAGCGCGGCTGGCGTCATGGTAACCATGGGTTTCTCAGGACAGGTTTAGGGGGACAATGACAGAGCACGAAGCCTGCCTCTCGGCGTCTGCCTGGGGAGAGAGGCGCTCGCCGTCAGAGGTCAGCAGCCCAGGGGAGGCCTGTGCGCGGGGTCGGCGGGGGGATTCACGGACCTGGCGGCTGTGGTCTGTGCAGCGGGGCGGAGAGGCAGGGGGCGTCCGGGAGGATGGCCGTGCCCCACCCCTGCTGGAGCCGGACACTGCTGCTTTTCCTCTACTCCCCGCTCTCCACCCTGCCCCTCTTCCATTCCTCACCTCCTCCCACTATTTCAGATCTGAATCCTGCAATTGGGCCCAGCACTTCACAGCTGGCAAAGCATTTTCAGATCCATTTTGCTCATCCATCTATTCATTTGTTTGTTCGTTCATCCATTTGTGCGTCTGCTCCTCATTTACTTGTTACTCAGCATGTGGGATTGGGCTGACCATGTGCCATGCCCTAATAGTCCCCAGGGCAGGGGAGGTCCAGAGTCAGCGGGACACAACTTCTGCCCTCTAAGAGTTCAAGGGTGGGTAAGGGGAGTGAAGCGGTAGATAATAGCTGGGTGCCTGGCATATAGTGGGGTGCCACGTCAGTTTGGATATCTTGAGCCCCAAGTAATAAAAAAACCTCAACAACAGTGGCTCAAGCCATTGAGATATGAAATGACCTCCCATGAGCAGATGTCTGTACAGTTGGTCAGAAGGTTAGAGATGTCAACAAAGACCCAGACAATTTCTCCCTCTTCTATGGCCATTATCCTTGGCCATGCTGGTCCAGGGTGTGATATGGGGGACAGAAGTATAGACAAATAGCTGTGACTCTGAGTGTGGGGGGTGGGTTTTGAGAGACATGAGCTGGGCACATAGTAGGAGCTTCCATCAGTTAGGAAGTGTTGAATATCAAGTAACAGAAATCCAACAACCATGGCTCAAACAACTGAGACATGTAATGATCATGAGCAAAAAGATATCTGGAGAGAGGCAGTTCCAGGGTTGGTCACATACTCAGTGATGTCAACAAACCAGGGTCTTTTCCTCCTTCCTGTTTATCATCCTCAGCTATGTTGGCCTTTTACCTTAGCTTCTTGCCTCATGGTAGCAAGACAGCTGCCACAGCTCCAAACATCATCTCACAGGCCAGCATTCAAGTCTAGAGGAGGGGAGTAGAGTGAGGCAGGAAAATATTTCCCAGGAGCTCTCCCTCCACCAGCAGATTTTCCCTCACACCTCAATGACCGGATCTGGGTCACAGCCCCACTCCTAAAGCCATGTCTGGATTTTAGGGGGTCGGTGTGCCGGGCATGGCTTCACCCCTGGGCTGAGGAGGCCCACCGGGTCTGTTGCTGCAGAAGGACCCCAGGGCTCTGCGAGGGAAGGAAGGAGCGGCGGGCTGCGGGGTGGGCGGCCGCCCGTGTCCACCACCTGCTCCTCAGCGCTGGGACGGAGGGTCCCGGGTGGGGTGGGGTCGGGGCTGGTGGCCAAGCCCAGCCCTGGGGGCCGAAAGCCCTGCACTGAGCCACGGGCCGTGGGATCAGGTCCATAGCACAGCCTCCTCCCCTGTGGAGTGGGGACCACGACAGCACCTGCTGAGGGCGGTCGTGCAGGGGCCAAGGTCGTGCGTGGAGGCACCTGGTGGGAGGGGGTGTTAACAACTGTTAGCTGTGGCCGCGACGAGCCCCGTCTGAGAAGTGGGCCCGTGGTGCCTCCTCTGTGACCGTCCCAGGGGTGACAGAGCAGAAGAGGAGTTCACACGCGTGAGCGCTTCCTCCGTGTGCTGGGCGCCCCTCACTTGTGCTCGCTCACTGACTCCTCCCAGCCACCCGGTGACGAGCCGCCCCGTCCCCATTTTACAGCTGGGGCGCAGGACGGTGACCCCAGGTCAAGTGCGGGCAAACAGATGCCAGCCACGGTGCTCTGAGCCACTGCAGGGCCTGGCGGGGGCCGGCACAGGCAGGTGCACAGGTGATCCCTCCCGGCCCTGCTGTCTGTCACCTGGTCCCAAGCTGGTGGCTGCGCCTGATCTACCTTCTTACCCCAATTTCTGTCCCTCGGGAGCTCAGGGCCCCAGAACCTGCCAGGGGGAGATTTGTCCACCATCCTGACTGCCCCTCCCCTCCAGGACGATGAATGGACACCTTCTAGTGTCCGAATGGAGCGTCTGAATGGATGAATGGTCCACCCCAGTGTTGGGGGGGCACACAGTCTTCAGGCTGGTGTCACCACAACTTGGTCGTAAGTTGGCAACTTGCATTCTTGGGGAACAATATGCACTTATGCAGAACATAAGCATATGCTAATGGGGGTAATTATACTCCATATTTATAGATTTACCAAAATATGTAAAACCCCTTCTGACAATCATACACCTACAGGCACATCATGATTTAATAACCGCACAGAAGGCTCTTGGCCGGCATCGCAGCGTAAGCTGGGGCACCTGGTGTGGGACGAAACATGCAGCCCAGGCCTGTTGGGGGGCCTTGCTGTCTCCACCGGCGGCCCCCACTCAGACCTGCACCCATCGCTGCCCTTCCAGCCTTCCTGGTCCTCCCAGCTTCCCAGAGAGACAGAGTCTGTGGGGGATGGGCCTGGGAGAGACCCTGAGGATCACTGAGAGTGACAGCCCCCTTTTCCAGATGGGGAAACTGAGGCCCATTCACTTAGTCATTGTCCCACCCAACAGTGTGCAGGGTGCCTAACAGGCCCCAGGCTCTGTTCTAGGTGCAGGGGATTCAGCTGCTGTGTGTGTGGGGGGGACACTGAGGACAATGTGGGGGGTGATGAGCACCGGGGGGGGCACAGAGGACAATGCCGGGGGGGGATGAGCACGGGGGGGGGGCACAGAGGACAATGCCGGGGGGTGATGAGCACCGGGGGGGGCACAGAGGACAATGCCGGGGGGGGATGAGCATCATGAGGAGACCTCACGTGGGTGGGGGAGAGTGTGACAGGAGGGGGACATGAGGGTCCGGGAAGCAGGTGACATTGAGGGAAGCGCTGAAGGAGGTGAGCCAGAGCCAGGCACCCCGGGATATGTGTGCAGAGGCTTGTGGGGTGGGGGACCGAGCCTGCCCAGGGAGGACGTCCTTGTGCCCACTCTTGGGTTCAGCCAACGTTTATGGTCCTGTGCGGGGTACCATGTTGAGGGTGAGGGGAGCACAGAAAAGCAAGGGAGGGTCCCTCTCCAGGGCCTCTTCAGGGGTGGTCAGGGCGCCGAAGTGGGGGAGTCCCAGGAGCCGAGAGACGCAGAGGCAGTGCAGGGTGGACCCCGGCTGGCCTGGGTTTGGTCCTGGCACTGACACTTCCTTCTTTAGCTCCCCAGCCTCGCTTTCCCATTTGTACAATGAGTGGGTGAGGGTGTGTGGCATCAGGCCTTTTCTTTTCTTTTTTAAATTTTATTTTATTATGTTAATCATCATTCATTGTATCATTAGTTTTTGATGTGATGTTCCATGATTTATTGTTTGCATATAACACCCAGTGCTCCATTCCATATGTGCCTTCTTTAATACCCATCACCAGGCTAACCCATCCCCCAACCCCCTCCCCTCTAGAACCCTCAGTGTGTTTCTCAGAGTCCATCGTCTCTCATGGTTTGTGTCCCCCTCCGATGACCCCCCTTCATTTTTCCCTTCCTACTATCTTCTTCTTTTTTTTTTAAACATATAACGTATTATTTGTTTCAGAGGTACAGATCTGTGATTCAACAGTCTTACACAATTCACAGCGCTTACCATAGCACATACCCTCCCCAATGTCCATCACCCAGCCACCCCATCCCTCCCACCCCCCCACTACTCCAGCAACCCTCAGTTTGTTTCCTGAGATTAAGAATTCCTCATATCAGTGAGGTCATATGATACATGTCTTTCTCTGATTGACTTATTTCGCTTAGCATAATACCCTCCAGTTCCATCCACGTTGTTGCAAATGGCAAGATTTCGGTTTTTTTGATGGCTGCATAATATTCCATTGTGTATATATACCACATCTTCTTTATCCATTCATCTGTCGATGGACATCTTGGCTCTTTCCACAGTTTGGCTATTGTGGACTTTGCTGCTATAAACATTGGGATGCATGTACCCCTTCTGATCACTACATTTGTATCTTTGGGGTAAATACCCAGTAGTGCAATTGCTGGGTCATAGGGTAGCTCTATTTTCAACTTTTTGAGGAACCTCCATTCTGTTTTCCAGAGTGGCTGCGCCAGCTTGCATTCCCACCAACAGTGTGGGAGGGTTCCCCTTTCTCCACATCCCCGCCAACATCTGTCGTTTCCTGACTTGTTAATTTTAGCCATTCTGACTGGTGTGAGGTGGTATCTCATTGAGGTTTTTGATTTGGATTTCCCTGATGCCGAGCGATGCTGAACACTTTTTCATGTGTCCGTTGGCCATTTGGATGTCTTCTTTGGAAAAATGTCTGTTCATGTCTTCTGCCCATTTCTTGATTGGATCATTTGTTCTTTGGGTGTTGAGTTTGATAAGTTCTTTATAGATTTTGGATACTAGCCCTTTATCTGATATGTCATTTGCAAATATCTTCTCCCATTCTGTCGGTTGTCTTTTGGTTTTGTTGATTATTTCCTTTGCTGTGCAAAAACTTTTTATCTTGATTTTATCTCTTCAATAACACCATTTGTTGAAGAGACTGTCTTTTTTCCATTGGACATTCTTTCCTGCTTTGTCGAAGATAGTTGACCATAGAGTTGAGGGTCCACTTCTGGGCTCTCTATTCTGTTCCATTGATCTATGTGTCTGTTTTTGTGCCAGTACCATAGTGTCTTGATGATGACAGCTTTGTAATAGAGCTTGAAGAATTGTGATGCCACCAGCTTTGCTATTCTTTTTCAACATTCCTCTGGCTATTCGGGGTCTTTTCTGGTTCCATACAAATTTTGGATTATTTGTTCCATTTCTTTGAAAAAAGTGGATGGTATTTTGATGGGGATTGCATTAAATGTGTAGATTGCTCTAGGTAGCATTGACATCTTCACAATAATTTTTATTCCAACCCATGAGCATGGAACGTTTTTCCATTTCTTTGTGTCTTCCTCAATTTCTTTCATGAGTATTTTATAGTTTTCTGAGTACAGATTCTTTACCTCTTTGGTTAGATTTATTCTTAGGTATCTTATGGTTTTGGGTGCAATTGTAAATGGGATTGACTCCTTAATTTCTCTCTCTTCTGTCTTGTTGTTGGTGTATAGGAATGCCACTGATTTCTGTGCATTGATTTTATATCCTGCTACTTGACTGAATTCCTATATGAGTTCTAGCAGTTTTGGGGTGGAATCTTTTGGGTTTTCCACATACAGTATCATATCATCTGCAAAGAGTGAGAGTTTGACTTCTTCTTTGCTAATTCAGATGCCTTTGATTTCTTTTTGTTGTCTGATTGCTGAGGCTAGGACTTCTAGTACTATGTTGAATAGCAGTGGTGAGAGTGGACATCCCTGCCGCGTTCCTGACCTTAGGGGAAACGCTCTCAGTTTTTCCCCATTGAGAATGATATTCACTGTGGGTTTTTCATAGATGGCTTTTACGATATTGAGGTGTGTACCCTTTATCCCTACACTCTGAAGAGTTTTAATCAAGAAAGGGGCATCAGGCCTTTTCTAAAGCAGGTGATTCAAGTGGGTAGACCAAGATAAGATCCCTGGTCTGGGTGATCTTGGACCTCTTCCAATCCTGAGTGTATAGGTCATCAATACTTAGATGATAGAAAGATCTGAATCCTGATCTCTTCAGAGGCTCCTTTCCTTAGCCCCTTGCCCCTCTCAAACAGTACTGACCTGTGATTTTATATTTTGATTTATATTTTATTTACTTATTTATTATTTATTTGTTTATATTATATTATATATTATATAAACACATATATATGTTTATATTTTGATTCCAAATCCCAGTAGTGGAGGTTCAGTCCCTAGGCATGGTGGAAGGAAGCAGTGTGTGGCTCACTGGTTAGGTGGCTTTGGCTGACCCTGGTTTCCAGTCTGGGTTCCACTGCTTCCTTGCTGTGGGATCTCGGGAAAGATGCTCAATAGAGCGAGAACTGGGACTTGGGAGCAGACTGCCTGGGTTCAAGGCTCAGCTCCACTACTTCTGAGCTGTGTGAGCTTGAATGAATTTCTTTTTTCTTTTTAAGATTTTATTTATTTATTTGAGAGAGAGAGAATGAGAGATAGAGAGCACGAGAGGGAAGAGGGTCAGTGGGAGGAGCAGACTCCCTGCTGAGCAGGGAGCCCGATGCGGGACTCGATCCCAGGACTCCAGGATCATGACTTGAGCCAAAAGCAGTTGCTTAACCAACTGAGCCACCCAGGTGCCCTTGAATGAATTTCTAAACCTCTCTGAACTTCTGTATCTTCATCTGTAAAATGGCGGGATAGCGATAGTACCTCCTTTGTAGGATTGTTGAAGCAATTAAATAGATTAATGCATGCAAAGTGTTGAGCACAGTGCCTGGCACTCAGCATTAGCTCTTATCATTCCAGGCCCCAAGGGAGTGTGGGCGCTCAGCGGCCCCTGAAGATCTCCCTTCCCGAGACCACTGCGCTGACAGCTGAGAAACCCAGGCCAGGAGACATTAGATTAAACGTTTGGGAACAAGACCGTCTACGGCCGTGCTAAATTATGCAGGGCGGACAGTTAGAGAACAAGAGGCTCTATAATAAGGGGCCCATAGGGCGGGACAGAGACTCCGTGCGCAGGAGCCAGAGGTGAGGGAGAGGCGCCCGCTGCCCGGGGCAGGTGTTCTCCTCAATGAGGCTCATCTTCCCCCTTAATACAGTCCTGCACGCTCACTGGGAGGCAGGAGTCTTTTGCTAAGTGCCAAATGGTAAATATGAGAGCACTGAAGTCACCAGATGCCCCGCCTCCCAGGGACAGTGGCCCGGAAATTACTGATGTCTTTCTTTATTCTTTGTTTCTCCTCATACGCTGTTTTCACGTCGCTGTCAGGAGGAGCTAGGGTACCAGGCAAGAGCAGAGAACCCTCCAGAAACAGTGAAGCTCTCTTCTAACTCCTGTTATAGGTCTGCTGGGGTCAACGGGGAGGGCTCTGCCCCTGTAGACACCTGGGGACCGGGCTGATGGGGTGCCATGTCCTAGGGGGTCAGCAGGTCCTCCTGCTTCTCAGTCACGGGGACAGGGAAGAACGGACGGGGAGAACCGAGCTCTGACCCTTAGATGCTCCCTCCTGGAAGGTTCACTCCCCACCTCCATTCATGCTTCTCTGCCAAGGCAGATCTCACGGGCACCCCGACATGCGGGCGATGGGGAACGTGTGGTTCTCCCGCAGGGGGGCCCAGAAAGACAACTGGGTCTCAGCAAACCCCGGCCTTGTCCTCCGCACACTGCACCCACAGATTTGGGTGCTTCTCTCTTTTTTTAAACAGATTTTTATTTATTTATTTGGCAGAGCGAGACAGCACAAGGAGGCAGAGCAGCAGAAGGAGAGGGAGAAACAGGTTCCCTGCCAAGCAGGGAGCCCCACGCAGGGCTCAGTCCCAGGACGCCGGGATCATGACCTGAGCCAAAGGCAGACGCTTAACGACTGAGCCACCCAGGCAGCCCCTTGGGTGCTTCTCACCTGACACTCTGGTCCGACCAGTTCTCTGTCTCATAGAGTCCATTTGATTAATGTTCCATAATTTATTTAACTAATCTCCTTTGTATGTAATTTGAATTATTTCATTTTTTACTATTATAAATAATGCCACGATAAATAGTTTCATTCTTTAATCTTCTTCTGAATTTCTATTTTATTAGAAAAGCCTCCTATAAGGAAGGACATACTGAGTGAAATAGCATGAAGTTTTAAGAACTAAAAATGGCTAATATTTAGGGAGTGAATAGTCCTCGAGTTCTGCTTGCTTGGCCCTCACGTGACCCCAGATCTGGAAGCTTCTCCAGCTCTGCAGGCTCCCACCTTGGTCCCGCCACCATCGTGCTTGCTCCCTGCCTCCGCCCTGGCCCTTCTCCCTTCTGTCTCTTCCCAGCAACCAGGTGACCCTGTGAGACTCAGGGCGGAGCCATCCCTGCCCTTCTCCATGCCCCCAGACCCCTGCCTCACTCCGCACAGTCCATGCTGATGGTGCCCCTGGCCTTGCCTCTCTGTCCCCAGCCCCTCTCAGCACAAGGCAGCGGATGGAGGTTTAAAAACACCATCTGAACACACTTTGGTCTTCCCATGGCACTTAGGATCGAGTCCCAGATTCCTCATGCAGTCTCCAAAGCCCAAGGAAGTCTGGCTCTGCTGACCTCTGAAACCCCCATTCAAGGTGGTCCAGTGACATTGGTCTTTTGTCTGCCACCCAGACATCCGAGCCCTAGCACCTGTTTCTGCCCGGAGCATCTCCTTTGCATCCCATCAGGAAGGCAAGAGGCCCCTGAGGGGCGAGGGATGGAATGACAGGGCGTGGGCTAGTGTGGGAAAACCCGTGTGTGCCGGGGGGTGGTGAACAGCTCTGCTCCCAGCTGTCTGGACAATCCAGATGGATCCAGAAGCCCCAGCCCTCCGTGGACAAGGCCGGGCAAGCGCTAGTTAGAGGGTGATGGGGAGCAAAGCAGTCACGAGTCCTCTTTCCTGGTGTGGCCAGTGGAGTCACAGGAACAGCCCTCACAGCAGCTCTGCTGGCTAAGGGGGGGGGGGGAGCATTTCCACCCTGGGGTCAGAAAGGTCACTGTCCTCGGCACAGGCTATGATGTGGACAGGCCACTTGCCTCTTGGACCTCTGAACCCCTGCTGTAGAATCGGGCTGGGATGCCCTCTTACCCACTCTTTAGGATACAGGTCTCTGAGGTGCCCTCCCTCATCCAGGGCAAGAGGAGACTGCGGGCAGGGCTGGGGCAGGGCAGAGGCGGGGCCGGGGGGGGCCGGGGCAGGACCGGGCACAAGCCTTTCCTCTCTCACGTGCCCCACCACTCCCTGGTGGCATCTGTGGGAGACGGCAAGGGGGTCAGACACTTCCCAGGGGTGGAGGAAAAGGTTCATACCAACTTCCCAGACGCCCATCAAATGGGGTTCAGCGTTGTGACCCGTGTGAAAACGTTAGATTGGAAATTCAAGCACAAGCAGGACAAACAGTCTGCCCCCTTCCTGAGGAGACTGAGCAGGGGCGGGAGGGTTGAGCGGGGGCATGGATGTGGAGGGTCAGATGTGAGCAGTCTTCCCGCATCTGCAGGGCCCATATGTGAATCTCGGCCCGCAGTGTGGATTGAAGATTCTTCTGAATGTGTCTGGTTTGACATTGAACAGTCTCTGACTTCTCTTGGTGTTGGCCCCGTTTTCACCAGGTGGGGGCTGTGAGGGCTGAGGACCCCGGAGCTGGATGGAGGAAACAAAGAAAAAAATTCCCATCACAGGAGATGGTGATGGATCACAGTCAGGAATGGATTCTGCCTTCAGCGCAGGTTAGCCCCGTTTGCCCCACAGACAGGCACAGACTCCTGCTCTGGCTCCTTGGCCAAGTAAAGAGTCTCCTGTAAGTTTCACGAAACATTCCCCTCACCCCAAGCCTGGTAGAAGACCCCTCCACACACAATTTCTCTTTGCCTGAGCTAGACTGCCTGGTCTTCTGTTACTTGCAAAGAGCCCTGATTCAGACACCAAGGAAACCTATTTATTTTTAAAACTGCTTTAAAAAAAGCTTTCCTTTCCAACAATGACTGTCTCTCACTCATAGAGGCCTCGTCAAGTATGAAGAACGAGGCATTTGCAAACCTATATGAAAATTAAACCCGCAATCTGGGCACACACTTGTTTGACAAGTGATAATTAACTGCTGACAATATAATTTCAGTTTGGATGCAAATGTGTTTTTCATTAAAAAGTAATCAAAGAAGAAGATATATGAATGGCCAATAAGCACAAGAAAAGATGCTCCACATCGTTAGTCATCAAGGAAATGCAAATTAAAGCCACAATGAGATGCCATTACACACCCACTAGAATGGCTAAAATTAAAAAAGACAAAAAAAAAAACAAAAAACAAAAAAAAAACTGAAAGTAACAAGTATTGGTGAGGATGTGGAAGAACCCCAAGCTCATGGTTCCCCGGTGGGAATGCAGAATGTTAGCATGACTATGGGAAACAGTGTGGCGGGCTCTTAAAAAGTTAACTTGTATCTACCATGTGATCCAGGCTTTCCATTCACCCGAGACTCTGGAGACTCTGGTTTGACTTATAGGGACTCAGCAGGTCTGCGGAAAAAGATGTTTGGACTAGGTGTGCCCACTAGTCTTTGCGGGGATGGGACCCTGGGGACCCTGGGATTATGTGTGCCTGGGACTTCTGTGCCCTGTGGACCTGGGGGCAGCCTGCAGAAGGTGGCTCAGCCAACCCATCTTTTGCTAAGGGACCAACATCCTCCTCTGGGTGTGCCCAGCCCTGAATGCGCCCGGAGCCCACAGGTGGGGTGCTTGACACTGACTCCAGCTTCAGGGAAGGAGACAGATGTCTCATCTCTGTGGCCTTACTCCCAGGTCCTGCAGGGGTCATATCCTGTCTCCCCATTTTGCAGAAGAGCTGGGGCTCAGAGACAGGAAGTCACTTCTTCAAGGCCACTCAGGAGGTGAGGGGCACAGCGGGGAGAGATGTGAGCTTTGACCTGTCTGATTTCCATGTCCGTGCTGCTCACCCCACCTCCCTCCCTTTCCTCCAATCGATGCAATGCTGTGCCTCAGTTTGCCCATGTGTAAAATGGGAATACTAGTGGCACTAACCTCACGAGCTTGTTGTGAGGATTAAATAAGTCAATACACCGAACAGTGCCTGGTTCATGGAAATCTCATAAACCATGTTAGTTATGATACTTATCATTACTTAATTCAGGCAATAAAAATATCATTATGCCACCTTCATTTTTTTACCCCAGTGAGAGCAGTAGGCTCTTCCCCTTTGGTCAGGTCTCTCTCCCGCCCTCCCCTGGGAGTTCCGTCCTGATATCCCTCATCCATTTACAAGGGAGACATGGAAAGGCCCCCGTGAGGACAGGGCCAAGATTTGTTTCCTGACCCTTGAAAGGGCAGACTCCTTGGGGACAGACCTCTGAGAAGCCAAGGTTCCTATACCATTAGCATCCCTGGAAACCTCCCATCACTTAATTATTGAAGACTCTGCCTTACTTGTGGGAAGGGCATTTCCAATGTCCACGGCCAGTTTGGTAAAAGGAAAACTGATCTCATTTCAAAGGGCCCACCCTCTTTCTCTTCTTTTTATAATTACTTCCTCTGAGGTCAATTTGTGATGATCAAGGACTATTTGAGGGATGGAGTAAGCTTAAGAAGAGGAGCCTTGCCCCCTCTTAGATTGTCTGTCTCTGACTCTCCCTCTGGAAGGAGGTAGACATTCCAGACTCCCAGGTGCAGACCCAGCACTCAGTCCACACGGGGGACAGCAGGGGTGCATCCCGTGTGCAGTCAGGGGCCAGCTGTCCAGCTCCGCCAGGCTCCCGTGGGGACTTGGCAGGTCTCAGACCCACAAGCTGACCTCCGTCACTGGCGGGTCAGGGCAGTGGAGACAGGAGACACGATGCTCCCTGTGTGCGCTTCCTTAGAGCAGAGCCCCTGGGCCCCTGGTCAGAGGCCTGGTGCTCGTGTCCCTCACACTCGTCCCTTGGGGTCCCTCCTTCTCTGGCCCCGGATGTTGGAGGGGGCACATGGGAGGTGGCAGAGGGGCCCAGACAGGCAGACGGCAGTGGAGGAAAGGGAATAAGTCACATTGGATGAGCGTCAGAGACGGGTGACGGTGACAAGCTCCATGAGGACCTCGGGGAGGGGCCATCTGCTTATCAAACCTCCTTGTCCTGAAAGGGACTCAAGGCCACTTCTACAGCCCGCACAACTCAGTGGGATCCAGCGGGTCCTCCCACCAGCGTTTGCTGAGCACCTGCTGTGTGCAGGCCCCGAGTTGGGTGCTGAGCACCCACTGAGGACAGACGGGTCCTAGCCTCGGTCTGGTGGGGGAGAAGCGCGGGTCAGGAGGAGCCCCCCTTTCCTGTGACAAGGATGAGCCCCGTGCTGGGGGTCAGGGGTGGTGACTAACTCTGACCCTGACCTGGGTCTCCAACAAGAGCTCCCGGGCCCCCAGGGAGGGTGGGAATTTGGAGACCCATCTTCACCTCACAGGGGAGGTGACTGAGGGCCAAGTGTGGGAGTGACTTGCCTGAGGCCATGGGTTCTCCCAGAGCTGAGTCTGTCCACAGCATCAGCGGCCTCGGGGTCTCACCGGACCATCCCAGCGACCACGCCAGCCCCTTTCCTCACTCCCGGGCCACTCCGCAAACTTCCCCACGCCGACAGTAATTATACCTCCCGGAGGTTAATTTGTAAGGAGACGGTGGAAATGCGTTATTTAAATAGTGATTATTAAAATCATGCTGGGGGTTTGCTACTTAATAGGTAATTATCTGGACCATAATTGGAAAAACAATGTCGTCAATTCTATTTAGCTGTTCCCACCGAAGCCAGAGTTAATCCCAGGAGCGAGCGGCGTACTCAACGGCATTAACGATACCTGTGCAATCGTATTCCGGTTGCATCTAAATTGAAGTCACTCTAGGAGCCTCCTCAGATAGGAACATGCCAATTGCTGAGACCCTGGCCTCCGGTGTCTGAGTGGACACCTTTCTGGAAGGTTGGGGGTTTTCTGCTCTAGGAATCACTCCCTGTCCCGGGCAGCCAGGACACACGGAACCCTACTCATTCATTTGCTTATTGGTTTTTTTTATGTGCTTCTATACACTCCTTTGCCCCTTCCACTAGCTTCTCTGGTTCATTTATTGCTTCTTTCATTTCGCTCTTCTTGTGTTAGTTTAGTCCTTGCCCTGCGCCTGGGGTCCTTGTTTCTAATTCTATCAATTGTACTTTCCTTCACTCTTCTCCCCTTGTTCCTTTATGGACTTGGCTCCTCACTCATCAGCCAGGGGTGGCTTTGTTCGCTCACTCTATTTCACTGGTTCGTTTGTTCCTTTGCTCATGAACATGCTCTTTCATTCATCATTTCATCCATCCATCCATCCATTCATTTATTTGTTCGCCCTTCCTTGGTTCACTCATTTATTCAGTGGTTCATGTAGCTCTCCATTCATTCATTCATTCCTGCATCATTTGACAATGAATGACCAGTTCCTGTGTGTTGGTGGGTGTGTCCATCTGGTGTGACTGCAGCCATGCCACCCTCTGGTATATTCTAGGCATTTCAGTAAAGGGGGCCTTGGGGTTTATCATTTTTTTAAAGCAAACTTTTTATTATAAGCTGATGTAATGTAACATCTACATA
This sequence comes from Zalophus californianus, assembly GCF_009762305.2. Taxonomy (NCBI): domain Eukaryota; kingdom Metazoa; phylum Chordata; class Mammalia; order Carnivora; family Otariidae; genus Zalophus; species Zalophus californianus. Next base: position 22,217,589 of record NC_045598.1, read on the forward strand.
AAGCAAAGTACACAAATCACAGGTGTATGGCTAGGAGAATTTTTGGAAACAAAACATACTTGTAGGATAGGCACCACGTCAAGCAACAGAAGGTTCCCCATACCCCAGCAGCCCCCTCAGATCCCTATCTGCCACTGTAACTCCAAGCTGGGACTGGTAATCAGCGTCTTGACTTCTAACACTGTATATTACCCATGTCTTTTCCAGAATTCCATACAAATGTATTCACACTGTCTTGTGCTCCTACGTGTTTTGTTTCCACTTTGTTCAACATTATGTTTGCGTGGTTTATCCATGTGGCTGCATTAAGCTGTACACTGTTCGTTCTTACTGATGTGTGCTGTTTGCATATTGTATGACTATTTGCCCATCTAACTCTAGATGATGCTGAATGCTCTGCTGTCTGGGACTATCACGCAGGGTGCTGCTGTGACGTTCTTGCACATGTCTATTGGTGAACACGTGGATGAACTTCTGGGTGGATGCTGAGGAGTGGAATTTCTGGATTTCATGGATTATGCATGTGTTCAGCTTTTGCAGTTTTCCAAAGTGGTTGTTCCTACGTACACTACACCAGCAGTGTGTGGGGGCCACCTTTGTTCCCAGACTTGTCCCTGAGCCTATCACCCTCCACATGACCTCACCTTGCCCTTGATTTGTCTTCTGTCCCCCTGGGCCACCTGCTTACTTCTACTTCCAAGCCTCTGCCTCTCCCTGGGGCTCTAGTGCAGGGCTTCCTCCCCCGGCCCTGATGTTGGCTCCATCAAGCCCTGGTGCTAGAGACACATCCTCAAGCCACTCTGGGCGACATCATCTGGGCCCAGCCCAACCTTTCCCACCCAGGCCCTTGGTCGAGAGCAGGGCCACCCATGCACCCCCAGTCTACCTCCTGGGGGACCTGGCCCATGGGTCAGGCCTTCTGCTGAGCACTGGGGTCTTTGATATACTAGGTGTGGGTCCTGAATTTTGGGGTTTGCAGATTGACATTTCTTATGGATCAAAGATGCGGAGTCAGATCTGAGGGAAGAAGTGGACAGAGGAACTCCATGTAGAGCTAGAACCTGGCATCTGATTCACTGGGAGGGGGTAGAGTGGGGGACAGGGTGAAGTCATAGCACAGAAAGGACCTGAACTTTAAAATCCATCGCATCTGGGCTCACATTCCAATGCATCCATGCCCAGCAGTGTGGCTGGATGCTGGAAGCACCAATTTTGGTGATTAGAACACATGGAGGTGCCCACAATACATCCAGGAGGGGATGCCTGAGGGAGAAGGCTCTGGAGCTGGAAGCTCAGGAGGGTCTTGCCTCCATGACCCCTCTGGGGGCTGCAGAGCCACTTTTCCTGCTCTTTTCCTTCTCTGACTCTCCACCAGCATGCCTCCAGCAAGTCCCCCCCATCCCTCTGCTTTTCAAGCGCCACAGCCATAGAATGGGATTACAATCTCCTCCTCCTGGGACTACGGGGAAGGCTGAGTGGATGAAGGAGGTGACAGTGTTTAGCAAACCCTGCTGCCTCATCCACTCCGGGGCTGGCTGCCTCACTATCATGGACCGCTGTGTCTGGGTTCTATGCATCACCCTTCAGGGCTCTGCTTCCCTCCTCCTTCCCACTCCCTGCTCACTTACCTTGCTTCCTCGCAGGCTCACTCTGGCTTATTAGAATTTTAGACTCAGAAGGATTGTTAGAGACCAAGTGGCCCAAGCCCCCTGTTTTACACTTTGGGGGAGACTAGGGCCCAGGGAAGTAGAGCAATGGGATCTAGGTCACCCAGCCAGCTGTGGTTCAGCTGCTAGCTCCATTCAGCAGTTCCGGCCCAAGGACAATGCCTGTCCTTGCTCAGCGTGGCTCCTACTTGACGCTCCAGGGAGATGTTCAACCTCATCTGGGAATTTTGTGACTGATTCTGGACAAGAGCAAAAACCAACAAGCATGAATGCTGCCTTTGAAAAGCTGGAAGCTAATTTGCCATGGGGCCATGTTTTCTTTTTAGACCCTATCAAAATCCACATTTCCTGACCCAAACTGGCTGTTGGTTTCACTCCAAAGCAAACACACTCGGTTGATTGCCCGTGTGAACATAGCATGCTATTGATGTCATTGTATCCAGCTTAAAAATCCCATCAAAAACGTTTATGACAAAAGAAAGGGACTTGATTTGGGAGAATTCAAGTTGCTTCTCCACTTCTAATTTGATTTTTAAACCAACAAAAAGCAAATCATTTTTAAAGTTTCCCTTACCCTTAAAAATACTCCAGATACGTGTCACTCAGGCACATGTTGAATGTGCGATATGTGAGGGCTTCATCACTTGTCTGAACCTTTCTCCAGGGACAGGAGGACCTTGGCATGAGACTCCCTTGCCACAGTGTGTCATCGGCGACTTCTCTTTGCAGCCTCACGGTTTGCTTTTTCTGTCCTCCCTCCCCACCGAGAGACTGGACAGAGCTGCTGGACTCAGAAAAATGAGGCCAGGCAGCTGCAAGATTTGATTCCAGATTTACCAGCATTTTCTATTTTCTGTTGATAGCTACCGTCTCCTGAGGGCCTACTGTGTGCCGTGCATTGGGTTGGGTGCTTGTTTGTTTGTTCAGTTATTATTCATCATTCATAATCTTTACCGGAACCTTGGAAAATCCTTGTGTAGTTAAGCTCCCACCCTGGTCACAGCCGCCATCTGCCTGGATTATTGTGGGAGATGCCCAGCTTTCTCTCTGATTCCACTTTCGTCCCCTCTGGTCTCTTTGCTATAGAGGAGATCAGCTCTAAAAGTGCCAGTGCCAACACATCGCTCCTCTGCTCACACCCTCTATGGCTCCCATCTTCCTCAGATCAAAGCCAGCGTCCTTCATTGGTCCCCAGGATCCCTGTGACCTCTGTCACCTCACCTCCCTTAACACCCCGCCAACCCTGTCCACCAACTAGCCCCAGCCACACAGGACTCCTTGTTGACTCTCGAACGCAGTGGGCTCACCCCACCTCCCCCCTCTGCACTTGTGGTTCCTGTGGCCTGGGGTGCTCTCCCCAGGCACACTCATGGGTCACACCTCTTATGGTCCATTTGACCTTGAGGGATTAGTTCAGTGAGGTCCGCGAGGGTTTGGATGATCTTTAGGATGCTGGTTTGTGTTAAGGGCAATGTCCCCGGAAGTTTTCACACAAAGCCCCCTTAGGGCAGGGTTGGTGAACGCTCTCTGGGAGTCTGAGGGCCTCGACCAAAACAGCCCACCACAGAACAGAACATTTTAAGGACTGATCACTTATCTTTAAAAAGATCACGGTAATTCACACTCCATTCCATTCCATGTGTGCATTTGCTTGGATTAAACTAATCTCCCACAAAATCTTTGAGTCATATCGATACTCTGGGAAGGTTGGCTGATGGTTCAGAGAAGTGCTATGGCTGGGACCCCACCAACTGGAGAAGAGAGGTTTTGGGGGTAAGTGAGGGTGAGGTTCTGGGGTAGGGAGAATAAGTGCGAAGCTAGGGTTGGCATGGGAGGGGCTTGAGAGATGAAGAGCATAATTAAGGGCACTGTCATGTATCTCGTATTCCACACCAACCACTTTTGTCTTTTATCCTCAATTTCTTCATCTGTAGAGTGGCGCCAACATCGGGGATTATGTCACCAAGCTTTGTGGGGTCAACGGATCGATGAGTGCAGAGCAGGCAACACATAGTGATGTTCCGTTGATGGCAGCATCACTGTTATTGTTAGCTGTCACCACAGCAGGGCTGATTTTAGGGTTTTCAGCCCAGGGATGTGACCAGAATGTTCTGGATTGATTTCCCTCGCACCTGCAGAGGGCCGTGGATGTGGACGTTGGCGGGGGGCCAAGAACCCATCTTGGTTCTGGTTCCAACTCTGTCACTAACTCACAGATGGGCTTTGGGCAAGGGTCTTTTTCTCCCGCTGTGACTCAATGTCCTCATCTATAAAATGCAGAAGTTTGGCTAGAACCATTGCCAAAGCACTTCTGGTTGGAACATTATTCGAATGGGAGTAGCTTTCTTGACCTGGAGACCAGTTCAATGTCTCATGAGATCTCTGGCAAAGAGAGAGGCTTCTAAAAAAGCTTCTAATTAGTTTAGTGTTATGCATAGGGCCACATTTAGTAGCCATTCATCAAGGGTCTTCTGCTTATGAGAAGAGAAGGGATAAAATCACCAGAGTACAAAAATATGATGGGCGGTCAGCAGAGTCAAAGCCCGTTGGGCCCTTGTTCCCACATGGGGACAGAATTTGGGTTGTGACAGGTATTGCCTGCATTTTACCTCCAACTAGGCATCCTAGAATCATAAGATTTAGGGGTGTTCTGGCTCATGGGGGAATTTATTTTGCCCAGGGGGACATGAAGCTGATCTAAGACTTGGATCTTTCAGTCCAGTGACCATTTTATCAAATTATATCACTACTCAATTCAACACTCCTGGCATTTCTTCACCTGTAAAATAAGGAGAGAGACTGTTAAATTAAGATGGTCTCCAAGATTCCTTTCCACTGTATTAATGTACAATTCCTTGAGTCTAAAGGCCGTGTAGAAGCTGGGGTTAGAACCTAGGACAGCATGAGTGCTGTCCAAGGTCCAGAAGGAGAGTGAGGGCCAGTCCCTACCACCAGGCCTCCCCAGCAAAAGGGAGGAGGGCTCAAACGGCTTCAGAGTCTCACCTCATGCACCCAGAATCATCATTTCTACCATCCCCATGTGCTGGGTTCTGGTGCCCTCCCTACCATAGCCCTGGAAACCACATATGGCAGGGGCCTTTGGAGACAGGATAACAATGGTAGAGGGTGGGGTAGCTTTGTTTTCTCACTGAGGCTGTGTCTGTCCAAGGCTTGGTTGGTCCAGCAGCAAGGATACCAAAGTCAAGCTTTCTCCATCAGCCTTGATAACACCATATGTTTGGGGGAGGACAACTCTTGGAGCATTCACTAGCTGTGGTCAGATTATTAGTCAAGATCTTAGATGGGCTGGCTGTCAGGACCCTGAATGAGCAGCTACAACCTGGATGGGATGGGAGAGCAGGAATATGGAAGATATGGGTCAGGAAGGGCAGTAGAACCCCAAGGTTCAGACTCACAGCTTGAATCCCTTGAGCTGGAGAACAAATCAGCAGCAGGGAAGACAGATTTGAGGAGGCTGAAGGTAAAATCCTGGGATGTGCCTGATGATATCAGCTCCTTCCAATTCAACTTTACACGTGGTCACTGAGCACTCATGTGTTAATCTGTTCATACATGTGGTTTCATTTAATTCATTTCGGTGACCTGATAAAGGTCATTTTACAACTAAGTAAATGTAGCCTCAGATGGTAGGAGGGACTTTTTCAAGCTCTCTCAGTTGGGGAGTGGCAGAAATGAGATTTGAAATAACATTTCTGCTTATAAAACTCCCACTCATTCCACAGCAAACACCCCTACCCTTAACTCTGAATGCAATGGAAACAGGGCTTACTTATGCAGGGTGAGTAAGCAGGGAGAGTACAGAAAGGTAGCTGAGTTTCCTTCTGTGTCTGACCTTTGGGCAGACACAGCAGTGAATTGGGGTGGCTTGGAAGCCCATTCCTGGGGAAAAAGGGCAGTGCTCACTGGAGGGCATCTCATGGCTGGCAATGGCTCCCAGTGCCCCTGGGGACAGGGATGTGGGAATGTCCACTGGTCAAGTCATCAAAGGAAATGGGCCTTTGGGTGGTCCTTGGCCTCAGGACCAGGAGTCAGGAACACTGGCTCCCCCATCAGATGTATCTGGAACGTCAAGCACCTTCTCTCTCTTGAGATCATGTGATTCCTTGAACACCTAGGAGCCATCTGTTGAGCATCTACTGTCTCATTTGGCAAATATCTATCGAGTGCCTACTAAGTGCTGGGCACAGTGAGCCCCGCGAAGCAGGCAGTGACAGAGACAAGCCAGACGGACACTCAGCTCTGTCCACTGTGCTTGGCGTCTCGGTCACCACGTGAAAGCTCCCCTTTCAAGCGCTGGCCCCTCCTGCTGCTCAGTGTCAGGCACCATCCACCCCCACACCCATCATATATTGTCCTCTGTCTTTTCCTGTCCCTGGGGCTGGAGCTGGGGTGGGAGAGGGAAACAAACAGCCCGTGGAGGACAAGTCACAGAGCCAAGTGGGGATCTTCTCCCTGTTCCTTCCTCTAGGAAATGACAAGTTTAACTTAAATTAATTCAACCTCAGTTCATACCTGAAGAAGAAAAAGGAGCTGGTTAGACTCAATTTCTTGGTCGGCTTTTCAAGCCTGGTATTAATCTACTCATCAGCTTAGCTCATCAGGAGAAAACATGCTTCTTCAGGAATTTTCTAACTGAAAATAATGCCTCCTTAAGTTAAACATATTAACCTGAGAACAGTGTTGATGTCAGCCAGACTAATGAACGTCATTACAGGGACTGCGGCGTGGTCCGCAGAGGGACCGACCCGCCACAAGAGCTGCGTGCAGATGTGCTCAGCTGTTGTCTGTTGGATGGTGGATGGTGATGTGGAGTCACAGAGGGAGGGAGGGAGGAAGGGAAACAGGGAAGGACCTGGCCGGGAGCGGCGGGGAGGCGTGCCCCTGGAGGGGCGCCCCCATGAATTCCGGCATCTTTGCAGGTGGTGAAGGGTACGTGGCCAAGGGAGGTGCCACGTGTGACATGACTCGTTGCTGGGTCTGAGGGGAGGGACACGGGGTTTAGCCTCTCCAACAGGCCGGAGGGCAGGAGGGTTGGAGTTCGGGCATCAGAACACCGGGGTCTAGTCCCGGGTCTCCTCCACATCCCAGTGGACAAGGTTCAGTTCCAGCCCATCTTTACTAAGTGGAGAGAGGTGTTAGGTATTTCCACATGCATTACACTCTGGCAACCCTCACAGACTCCCAGGGAGACAAGTGGTTTTGGCCTAGGATTACAGATGGGGAAATTGAGGCTCAGAGCAGTTAAGGGGCTTGCCCAAGGTCACCAGCATGTGGGCGAGAGAGCTGAGGCTGTGACCCAGGCTGCCTGACCCCTGTGGAGGTTTCCTCTCCCAGCCCCATGGCCTCTCCCTCCTGGTGGTCTGTCTTCAAAGCCCCCCTGACTCTATTCTCTAGGACTCTGTAATTCCTTAATTACAGCTGTGTGGGGACTCCTCTGATTCAGAGCTGGTATTCCCACCTTGCAAAGGGAGACCAGCTGTTCACTGATGGCTGTGAATTCCCCTCACTGTGAGCAACTGCTCTTTCATAAGGTGAGCTATGGGCATTCTGAGCATTGTGGGTGCAATTGAATTGCAGGTTGGGTTACTTTACATACTAAATGGCACAAATTCTGGGTGAAAGCTATGTTTAATGCCACTGTAATTATTTCTGCAATTATATGGTTAATTTTTATATCTCCTATAAGTTCTTTGGTGGCAGGGTCTATGTCTATTTTATTCACTGTCTATTCTTCCATGCCTGGCACATATAGTGGGCACATTTTAAGCATTTGTTGACTGGTTGAATAAAGGATGCACTGAAAGGGGGAGATGAGTTCTAGCAACTCAGTTACAGTGCTTTTATGCAGGGCAAAACGCTTGTGGAATTTTAGGAACAAAGATGGTCGTGTAGAGATGATTAAATAGAGTCAAGCACTAGATGAAATATTGCAAGGCTATTGAGTCCAACAGCTGTGCAGTGAGTGTGATCTGATGTATCAGTTAGCTAATGTTGCATAACAAACCACCCCAAAACTTACTGGCTTAAAATAACAAGCATTTATTTGGCTCAGAAGTGTGCAGGGAAGCTGGGTACTTCTGCTGATCTGGAGTTGGTCTGACTGATCTTGGCGGAGCCCACTCATGCACCTGCAAGTCAGCTTGTGGATTGGTTGGGGGCTCCCTGGTTTAGCATGCTCTCAGCTGGGATGACTCCTTTCTGTTTCATGTGGTCTCATCTGACAGAAGGCCAGCCCAGACTTATCTTCATGATGAAGATAAAAGTTCAAAAGAGGGAATAAAAGCACACAAGGTGTTTTGACCATATATCCTTGGGCTGGTATTTGACCATGTATTCTTATTTTCTGTGTTCTTGATGCTCTGGTATTGGGGTCTTGATTCTGGAGAGACTGTTCCTCCTGGCGTTAATACCTGGAGATAGCAAATGATTTTACTGTGAGTGTGCCATTCATATACAAACCAACCACTCCAGAGCTCACACCCCCCATCACATCTAACTCTCATATACCAAGTGAATGTTCCTCCTGCCCTACATCACCCTAGAGTGTACTACTAGATACCCACAGACCACCCCTATAGTCTAGAGCTGCCAAAATTACTCAAATTATCCAATCCTAAACTCACTCAGCATATCTATCTTGCCTTGTTCTTTCCCTCTACAGAAAAAACAATAAAGGCTCTGGGCCATGCTCTCCCTTCTTTTCCTTCTGCCCTCTGATTCATACTGGTGGTTCTGCAGGTGGCCCTGTGTGGCATACTGTGCCTCTTGTGTCTAGGGATCCATGAATATAAATTTCTTTCTTAATGACAATTGTTTCTGTGTCTGTGTGTCTTATATCTGATCACAAAAACAAAACAAAACAATAACAATAACAATAACAAAACCCAAAACACTGGGTATATTTTAAAGTAACTGTGAACTGGCATATCACTTCTACCACATTTTATGGGCCAAAGCAAATCACAGAGCCAGCCCAGATTCATGAGTTGGGGAAAGAGACCTCATCTCTTGATGGCAGGAGAAGCAAAGTCACATTTCATAGGGCAGGAAAGAGATATAGACAGACAGGAAGTATTGTGGCCATTTTCCAGTCAATTTTTCATATATGTTTTAATATTTCATTATTCACCATCTATAGTCCTTACAAAAATTCTCAGCAAACTAGGAATAGAAGGGAATTTTTGCCAACTGATAAAGAGTACCTATGAAAAACCAACAGCTAACATCATACTTAATGGTGAAAAACTGAATGTTCCACCCCAAGATCAGGAAGAGGAGAAGAACCCCTGCTCTCCCCAATGTCTTCTCTATTCAACATGTACTTAAGGGTCTAGCCAGTGCAATAAGGCATGAAAAAGAAGTTAAATGCATCTATACTGGAGAGGAACAAGTAATAATTTTAGTTGCAGACAACAAGATTATCTACATAGAAAACCCAAAGGTTGCAACAACGTGGATCGAGCTAGAGTGTATTATGCTAAGTGAAATAAGTCAGTCAGAGAAAGACAAATACCGTATGATCTCACTCATATGTGGAATTTAAGAAAGAAAACAGATGAACATATGGGAAGGGGTGGGGGGAGGGAAAGAGGGAAATAAACCATAAGAGACTCTTAATGATAGAGAACAAACTGAGGGTTGATGGAGGGGCGTGGGTGGGGGGATGGGTTAGATGGGTTGATGGGCATTAAGGAGGACACTTTTTGTGATGAGCACTGGCTGTTATATGTAGGTGGCAAATCATGGAATTCTACTCCAAAAGCAATATTACACTCTATGTTAACTAAGTAAAAACAATAAAATAAAATAAAATAAAGTACATTGTAGCAGTTAGAAAAAAAAAAAAGAAAACCCAAAGGAATCTAGAAGTTATTAGAACAAACAAGTGAGCTCAGTAAGGTTGCAGGATACAAGATCAATATAGAAAATCAATTGTATTTATATTTACTAGTAATGAACAATCAGAGATTGAAATAAAAACTATCATTACAACACTATAAAAAATTTTTAAATACTTAGGGATAAATCTGGCAAAAGATGAGCATGACCTGTACATTGTGAACAAAACAAAAACATTCCTGAGAGAAATTGGAATAAATATATGGATAGATACATGTTGTTCATGGGTCAGAGGACCTAATATTGGTGTCAGTTCTCCCCGAATTGATGTCTAGATCAACTCAATCTCAATAGGCGCTATTTTTTTGGTAGACTTTTACAAGTTGATTTTAAATTTCATATGGAAATGCAAAAGACCTAGAATAGCCAAAACAACTGTGAAAAAGAAGACTATATTTGGAGGATTAGCACTAATTTCAAGACTAATGAAGTGAAAGTAATCAAAACAGTATGGTATTGGCATAAATATTGGCAAAAAGATCAATGGAAAAAAAAGCATTCAGAAATAGACCTGCAGATGTGTGGACAACTGATTTTTGACAGAGGTCCGTAGGATAGACAGTAGAGAAATAGTTATTTCAACAAACGATGCTGGCATAATTGGAGGTCCATATGCAAAAAAGCGAGCTTCAACTCACACCTTGTACCACATAAAAACTTAAGTCAGAATGGGTCATAAATCAAATGTAAATCCTAAAATTACAAAATTTCTAGAAGAAAACAGTGGAAAAAATCTTTGTGACCTTGGGTGAAACACAGCTTGCTTAGATATGACACCAAAAATGTGGTCCATAAAAGCAAACATTGGTAGATTGGAGTTAATTAAAATTAGAAGTTGATGCTCTTTGGAAGATATTAAGAGAATAAAATACAAACCAGAGACGAGAGAAAATATTTACAAAGCATAGACCTGATGAAAGAGCTATATCTAGAGTATGCAAAGAACTCTCCAAACAACTAACCAATAAAAGGCAGGGGAAAGATTTGAACACTTCAACAAGAAGATACATGAATGGAGGGGTGCCTGGGTGGCTCAGACGTTAAGCATCTGCCTTCGGCTCAGGTCATGATCCCAGGGTTCTGGGATCAAGCCCCATATCGGGCTCCCTGCTCAGCGGGAACCCTGCTTCTCCCTCTTCCACTCCCCCTGCTTGTGTTCCCTCTCTCGCTGTGTCTCTCTCTGTCAAATAAATAAATAATTTTTTTAAAAGAAGATACATGAATGGCAAACACATAAGCACATGGAAAGATGCTGAAAGTCATTAGTGATTAGGAGAGAACAGATTTAGAACCACAATGGAAGGTCCCTACAGACCTGGGGTATTAGAGTGGCTAAGGTTTAAAAGAGGGACCATATCAAGTTTTGTCCAGGCTGTGGAAGATTTGGAATGCTCACACATGGCTGGTAGGAATGTAAAATGGCACAACCAATTTGGAGGACAGTTGGATGATTTCACATAGAAAGTGAAACACCTGCCATCTGATCTAGCCCTTCCACTCCTAATTATTTACCCAAGGGGAACATGAACGCTTATAGCAGCTTTAACGATCATAGCCTCAACCTGGAAATAACCCAATGTCCATCAGCAGGTAAAGGGATGAACAAATTTGGCATATTCATATAATGAGATACTACTCAGCAATAAGAGAACTATTGCTACATGCAACCACATGGATGAACCTCACAATAATTATACTGATGCCAGACATAAAGGACCACATTGCTGTGTGATGCCATTTACATACAATTCTAGAAAATGCAAACTAATCGATACTGACAGAAAGCAGATCCATGGCTGTCTGGGAATGGAGATGGGGGAGAGCCAGGAAGGGCTGGAGAAGGGGATTATAAAGCAGCACGTGGACACTTTTGGGAGTGATGGATACATTCATTGTCTTTTCTTTTTTTTTAAATAATTAAAAAAATTGAGTGTAGTTGTTGCATCCCGTGTGGCCTGAAGGAAGGACTCTCCAACATTCAAAGCCATCCAGAGACAGAACGGGCTACTTGGAAAAGTGGTAGAGCTCCCCATCCTTGGAGGTGTGCAAACATGAGTTAGAGGGAGGTATCGTAGCCAAGTGCTCAGGGTTTGGCATCAGACAGACCTGGATTTGAGTTGCACCTTGAGTGTTTCAGGGTGAAGGACTTCCTTCTATGAGCCTCAATTTCCTCCTCTGTAGAATGGAGTCATAACACCATCCAATCCATTGAGTTATTAGACTTAACTGAAGCAACACATGTAAAGCACTAACATAGAGTCAGGTCCCAGCAGTTGGAAGCTAACATCATTATGTTTCATTTTTTACCAAGGGGATCTGTCTTCAGATGAGGTGTCGGGTGTTAACCTCCTTCCGATGCTCTGAGTCTTTGGAGCCAACGCCATCATTTATCTCTGATCCCTAGAGGCCTGCCCCTCCTTCTTGCTCTCCCCTGAGCCCTTTCTCTTCTTCCAGAAGTGGTCTCTGCTGATTCACAGTCCCCCACCTGGCCTTCTTCTTCCCCCTGAACTTGGGCATGGAGGTGACATTTCTCTCTTCCCGCTGTCCACACACGTGTGGGCATGATGGAAAACATTCCGCGGGGATCCTGGAGCCACAGATTCGCTGACGTGTTTACAGCCTTTGCAGAGCTGAGATCCCTCTCCGTCTCCCGCACAAGGCCGGCTGGCTGGCTGGCTGCTCTCTTGATCATCTTCCTTGGTCTCCAAAAGGAGCTTTGATTTCAGACAGGAAAAAAGAAAAGACTCCTAAAACCTTGTTCCTGGGCTCCCAGCAGAGTTATCATTTCTTGGTCTTTGTCAAAGGCCCCCCTCCGTGAGCGATTGGCCACTTAGCACTTGTTAATGGATCTAACTTCCACCGGCTTTAAGTGTTTTCTTGGAATTGATCTGCCTGTGAAAAGTATGCTTTGGAGACATGAAATAACCATGAGAGCCTTAAATGAATTACACTTTATCAAGGGGAGAAAAACAATGCACTTGAAACACGCACTACAAGGAAAACAAAGAACTGCCACGCATCAAGAAGGGGGAGGGGGAGGAGAGGGCCCAGGAGCCTGTGTGTGGCTGAACTCACAGCCTGCCACAAATGTTTGCATTTGCATTCAAGAGGGGAGTGTATGTCCTGGGTCGTTTTCTCTGCTGCGTAAGGCGGCATCTCCGGCTCCGGTCCCCAGCGGCTCTGCTCCCACAGGGAGAGCGGGGTGTCGGAGTCACTCCCCCCACCCCCCGGGGGTGCCGGCTCTGCTCCCACAGGGAGAGCGGTGTCGGAGTCACTCCCCCTCCCCGCCCCCCCCCCCCCCGGGGGTGCCGGCTCTGCCTGGGGAGGGGAGGTGGGGAGGGGTCCTGCTCTTTCCTCAGTCCCCTCCCTCATCTGCTGGGGAATGACCTCTGGAGACACTGGGCAAACGGGGTGCAGGGACCCCAATCCTCCAGGAATGGGGGCCTGCGGAGACATCTCACCAGAGAGGGGAGCATTGAGATCAGCCCCCCTGCCACCCCCTCCCCAACAAAGGCCCGAGGCGGGGGGGCTCTGTTCCCGTAGGTGCTCGGGTGGCAGGTGTCTGCCGAGGCCCAGCCTGGGCCCGACTCTGTGTCTGGGCTGGAGATGCGGGCCCGACGAGCCCCGGTGCCCACCCCCAGTCGGCACGCGGTGGGGTCACGGCAGCCTCCAACCGGCACACGGGCACCTCCGTCCCCTCACCCTGCTTTGTGTCCCCTTAGCGCGTGTCACCACCTGACTTTAGATACAGCTGAGTCTGTTAATGTCTGTCACCCCACTAAACGTCAGCTCCACGAGGATGGGGCTTTCTCTGTCCCTGTCAGAGCTGTGTCCCCGTGCCTGGAACAGCCCCTGGCACGTGGTGGGTGCCCTGTTTTGTGAATGCTGTTGGGTGCGCTCTAATGGAGGGAACAGGAGGCATGGAGAGCCACAGGGGTCCTCCGTGGGCAGCCTCCCTTGGTGGGGGTAGGAGTGTTGACAATACTGACTCCATCTTTGTCTGTCCCTCTTGTTCATGTTCCCTTGAGGACCTCTCTTGGGGCTACATGTTCCCGGCCCCTTAGAGATTAGTATATACACCTTACGTGTTCCCGGCCCCTTAGAGGTTAGTATATACACCTTACGTGTTCCCGGCCCCTTAGAGGTTAGTATATACACCTTAGAAATGCCCCCGAGGCTGGGGGTGGGGGGAGGCTTGCTTTGGCTTCCCGTGAATCTGTTAGAACACCGTCTTTCCCCTTCCGGAAGCACAGGTGGTGTTGCAAGATCTAATTAAAGGTTAGCTGTCAACAAGGTGCGTGCAAGCCCTTTGATCTCACTACAGTGCCCTTCTGCATGTCCCCTCGCTCTATAAAATCTGCTGGTAAGGTCTGGATTTTGCGGAGAATTACGGCTGCGTCACGGAATGTCCTCCGCCAGATCCTCCCTGTCAGTAAATTATCCCGAATAAAACTCTGTGTCAACTGTATAGAGTCGTTGGCTTCATTTTCTGGTCTCAAAGTGCCTTCTCGGTTTGGGGGATACTTTGCTGTCCACCACCCCACTCTGGGGACATGGGCGGGGCACCCACGGCTCTGCAACAATCACTAAGAGCATCCGGGGCATGGAGCACCCAGGGCTCAGAACCAGCCAACTCTACCCTCCCAGGAGCGATGTCAGCGCAGCGCCCCCCAAAGACAGATGTGCCCTTGCACTGCGGCCAGCCCCAGGGATCTGCATGGTCCCCACCAGCCTCAGCCCCAGCCCCCCCACCGCAGGTGGAGAGTGGACTGGCTGGGGCTTCTCTGCTGCATTGTGGTCATTGGCCCTCTGCTCTCTGCACAGCGTGGGTTTACTGAACATCATCCAAGTAGACAATCAAGTGGGCAGATGAGACTTGGGACCCAGGCGAGAGGCAGGGGGTGGACTGAGGCTCATGTGGCTGAGGCTGGAGGACAGCCACAGAGAACCAACGTCCTCGATCTTGGAGCATCAGAACTGGATGGGCCTTCCTGACACAGCTCACTGGGTCTTGAGGCCCCAGCCTTGTTGGGCATCGGCCCAGGCAGGGAGGCGGGGGGTGGGGGCTGGGTAGCAAGAGTGCAGGCGGCCGCTCTGACATAGAGTCGGGTGGGCCAGCCCAGCAGCAAGGAAGGGGACACCTTCCCCATGGAAAGGGACAGCCAGAGGGAGGCACACAGGGAGGCACCAGGCTGGGGCTCCGGCAGGGGCCACAGGGCCAGGCAGGCAAGGCGGGTGGGCAGCCGTTGTGTGGTGAGGACTGGGTCCCCCGCCTCCTGCCAGAGAAGGGCAATTGGTTTCAGCTGGTGACCAGAGCCCCGGGCTCCCGCTGACAGGTTCGCTCCCAGCCTGGGCTGCAGAGTGGATTCCAGAGCCGGCCAGTGGCAGGGCACGAGCCCCTCCGGTACTTCCTGCGGTGGCCTGAGCCGGGACCAGAGAGGGAAGGAGACAGAGCCCCACTTACGGAGCGTCTCCTGGGAGCTGGTATGTTGGGTCCATGATCCCTTAATCTTCCTGACAGTCCCCAGGGAAAGCGGTGCAACTGCTGGTTTTCAGAGGGGAAGGCAGAGACTCAGGGAGGTGACCGGATGAACGAGCATCATGGAGGGCGGCAAAAGAGGGGGGCTGATGCTCCAGGGCTCCTGGGACTTGGATGCACCTGTCCTGAGGCCATGTGGGTGCAGCTGTAATCCTGGAGGGTGGGTTTCTAGCAAGCCCCTGGGTGATGCGGCTGCTGCTGGTCCACGGAGTGCTCGCTGAGGACCCAGGGTGATCAGAGCTCATCTTGCTCATGCGTTCATGTTACAAGTGTTTACTGAGGGCCTGCGGCGTGCTGGGCACAGGGACATGGCGGAGAGCAAGATGGGCTCGGCCCTGCTCACATGCTGGCTGGAAACAGACAGGGGCGGGCCAATGGACATGGGTTTTATTTTGCAGTTGGGGGGGTGGAAACTGAGGCCTACAGAGGGAAAAGGAGGTGTTTTTTCTCACTTTGAGGTGAGGAAGCTGGGATTCAGAGAGGTTAGCAAATTGCCTGAGTGACACAGACAGTAAGTGTCCAAGCAGGTTGCACACGCATCCCACTGTCCCCCCGGGGAACTGCCTGCAAGGAGCCTGAGGGGGCCCAGACTCTCACCTCACTGTCTGAACTCTTCTTCTCAAGGTGTGTGGGGTAGGGGTGGGGGATGGGGACTAGGCCACCTGGGACCTGTCTGCAGCCCGTCTTCAGGGTGTGTCCCTCAGGGCCAGGCCCGGGCAGTTCCCGCCCAGGACAGGGCACAGACTGGGCAGGAGGGAGATTCCACAGTGCAGTCCCAGGGGGTGTGGAGGGCCGGGCCTAGGAGAGCTGAGTCTCACAGCCAGGGCAGAGGGCATCAGCAGAGACCAGTGCCGAGTCAGGAGCAGGGCGTCTGGAAAGAGGCCCAGCAGCGCCCCTTGCTGGGTCTGGTGGTGCCGGGGCCAGGCTGGGGTGGTGGCCACACTGCCCACATCTCTCTGACAACCTGGAGCTGCTACTGGCTGAGTGCTGACTCATGTGGTGCCAACCTACTCCATTCCCCGCCGTCCGGCCCCAGAACCCTGGATTTACCCCTCCGCTCTGATGCCACGCTGCTTCCGCTCCCCACATAGCCCCAGGTCCGCGGGCACAGAGGGCAGCACATGTGGGTGGCTGTTCCGCCCTGGCAGAGGCTAATGGCACTTCAGTGCGGGGCCCGCCCTGGCCCCATCTGCAGCCTTCAATTATCAGAGGTAGGTCTTTTGTGTTCACCTCCTGGATTCTCTCCTTGAAGGTAATAATTAAAGCAGACACATCAAAGAAGGAACAGCCCCAGGGCTCAGGGGAGGAGGAGGAGAGAGGATGTGGTGTAGACCTGGGAGCAGGGATGCGGGAGGGGGGGGTGGGGCTGGGCCACCAGGACGGGAGGCACTACAAATAGAGGCTTCTCTGTGGGCTCAAGAGGCCCTCGCCCCTGCCGCAGAGAGAAGGGGGCCCCAGTCTGTGCTTTCCTCTGAGAGGTGTTGTGGGGAGGGAAGCGGGGAGCAGAGGAAGGAACCAAGGAGGAATCAGGCACACAAGGCTTCCTACTTCCCTGCTGTGTGACTTCAGGCAAGTTGCTTCCCTGCTCTGGGCCTCAGTTCCCTCATCTGCAGATGGGGGTCAGTGATCTGATCAGATTCTACCTCCCAAGGTGGTTGAGGAGATGAGCCCTTGAAGCTGCACCAAAGGACACCCAGGAGCGGAGGGGAAGTGAGTGCAGTGGTCAGGGGCAGGGGGCTGGAATCGGCTCCAGGACTGGGGTTTAGATCTCCACTGTGACCCTGGACAAACTCCTTAACCTCCTTAACCTCCCAAAGTGTCAATCCCCTCAGCTGTAGAATGGGTTCATACTAGTCCGTTCCTTAGAGACTGGCGGTGAGGATTAGTGAGATGGTACACACATGGAGCCTGGCACACAGGAACCCCCAGCCCACAGTGGGTGGTGTCGCTGGTGCTCTCTGCCCGTGAACCTAAGGCACGTTCATGATCCTGGGCTCCTGTCGACCCTCACTCCATCCCCTCTGTCTGTAGGGTCTGGTCTGGCTCTGCTTTGGTTCCCCAAACAATGTGATGCCCGTTCTGGGGCATGGCCAAGGGATGGGAAGATGTGTGGTTGGTGCTTGGAGTTTGGACTACATTTACCCACAGAAGCACTGTTATTACGGGTAGTAGTAACAGCCATTAGGACTTTTGGATTGACTCACTCCTGTCTATACAAGACAATTTATAGTTGTCTTTAACAATTATGTTTTTAGTTCCCCCAAACTTTAGAAACACAGCATTCCTAAATTAGTGGAGAAGAAATGATTATCCATCATGCATCCCCCTGAGCGCTAGGCACAGGGTATGTTCTTTGCATGTGTTAATTTACTTTCTGCGGTGATCCAATGAGGCTGGTGGTGTCAGTCTTATTTAATTTTATTGCTTTTTTTCTTGCATATGTTTATTTTAGTTTTTAAATTCACCTTTTTTATTTGGGGGTCATTGTAGAGCCATATGAAGTTATAAGAAATAATACTGAGGTCTTTCCTTGCTCCTCCCCACTCGGTAGGACTATCAGCTCCGGGAATGATGTGAGAAACAATCAGATGAGCATGCTGAAGAGTGGACAGAGGGAGGCAAATGGGCTAGGGGTCCCAGAACTGGAAGAACAACACAGTGGCAGGGTATCTCAGACCTCCTGCCCATCGAATAAGGAGACCCAGACCCAGTTTCTCTATTACCCCCAACCCAGCAAAAGAAGGCAACCCGGCCTCCCCGGGATCTATCAGGAGCCCCACCCACACCACTAGGTGACACGGGAAAAGGGGGATCCTACCACCAACACCAGCTCAGGAAGTGTTTGTATCCTTGTGGGGGAATTTATTAACATTTAACTTTAACATTTTAATAAAAAAAAAGAATACAGACAGATCCCTTGTACCCTTTACCCAGTCTACCCCACCATGGTATTATTTTATAAAACTGTAGGACAATATCACAACCAGGGTATGGACGTTGCTACAAGCCAATCATATGATTCAGATTTCCTCAGTATTTACTTGTACTCATCCCTGCTGTATAGAAGAGCTACCAACTTGGGGGCAAAAAGGAGGAAAAATCATACAGATGTGTTTCATTGGGGACCTCATTTCACCTCCCCCCCCCCCTTTGAAGTCCTGTCTTTGCTTGAGCGTTGTCTTCCTCCTAGAGCAGTTGTGCTGACTTTGTCTGTGGCTCCTCCCTTTCCCACTCCGGGCGTGTGTGGGGGGGGCGAGGTTGCACCCTAGCTCAGGGCCATGGGACCAAGCCTTAACCAGTCTGTAAAATGGAGTTCTGTAGCCATACTGGTTAGCACAGGGAGAACATAGGACCCAGTGGAGCCAGTGAGACGCAATGGGGCTTTTATTGGGGTGTCTGAGAAAGAGACTCTTGCTCTTTGCCACTGGATTTGACCTTGGAAGTTCAGAGTCTGTAGCTCTTGCCGCCATTTTAGGTGTAGCTTGAGAAGGAAGACAATGTGTGAAGGAGGGACGGAGAGGAGGCAGGTCTTGGTGGCATTGCTGGAGGCCCCTTCAAGCTGTTTCTGAAATCAGCCCCAGCCCTGAAAGTTTCCATGACGTGGATCAATGATTCTCCTTTGGTTAAGCCAGTTTGGGTTGAGTTTTCTGACACGTTCAACAGAGAAGACCCCTAACTGGTTCACAGACCCACACAAAGGAACTCGCATGGAAAGATGGCTTAGTGGAAGGATGCAGGGGCCCCCTCAGACCCCAACTGAAGACAGAAGAGCTGGTGTTCTGGGACCTGGGGTCTTCCTGTCTCTGTCTGTGTCTCTGACCGGATCTACACTATGACTTGTCTCTAGTTCCCTCTGTCCATCTTCTTCCTCCTCCCTGTGATGGCTGGCTCCTCTGCTCACTTGTACCCCACCACGGCTGTGCCAAAATGGTGACCTCTAGCCCCGAGCTACGTGCTCTGCCAGCTAGATCCCACAGCTTATAGCCCGTCTCTCCGTTCCAAACAGATTCCAAGGAGAGAAAACATGAGAAAACGTCCCGTGTGGACCAGGGGGTCCACCTCAATACTGTTAATAGACTGCGGGATGGTGGCGGAGGTGGGGCGGTGGGTCGGGGAGGAACTTATCAGGAGGTAGAGCTGAGCAGGGAGGGAAGGACCCAGAGAAAATAGTCTACATTTCTAAAAAGATGGGAGTTAGAGTCCTTATTTTTCCAATAAGGAAATTGAAGCTTCAAAATGTGCAGTGAGTTGCTAAAGATCATGCAGCCAGTAAGCTGCAGAATCACGATCTATCCCATGGGTTCAGCTGGATTCCAAACTCCAACCCTGGACCCCTCTTGCTTTCCTGTCTCTTGCTCCCATCTGTGCCTCTCACCTGCCACTTCCTGTCGGGCCAAATGGAGCAGGGAATGGGGAGAGAATAACTTCCCTGAGGGAAGAGATAACAGGGCAGCTCCTGGGGCTGGCAAGGGGGAGACTCGTCTTGGCCCCACAGTACCTGGGGTGTTTGCAGATTCCACAATTCCTGCACCTGAAGCCAGGCCTGCCCCAGCTTCCCTTCCAGAGCAGGCCCGGGGAAGTCAGAGCACTTGGATCTCCTGCTCAGTTGTTCATGCAAGGAAGTTTAATTAAAATTTCATCATGGTCGTTGTGTTTTACCCAAATAGCTAAATGATGGCCTTGCATTTTTGCCCGAGTCCAGCACCCACCGCTGAGATCTTCGTCTGAAGCCCCCCAACCTCCACAAACCAGTGTGGATCACAGTGAAATCCGTGGTGGACACAAAGTCCAGGGCAGGGTGGCCTCCTGCAGACACAGCGCGGTGACCGGTAGTCACATGAGGCTTCTCGGGATCGGGGCTGGCCTCTCACACTTGACTACGCAGTCCCGACCTCTGGTGCCAGAGATGATCTCTGACATTCACTGACCGGATCAACGGGGCGATTCCAGGTGAACAACAGGCAGGAAGAGTTTAGGGAGGGGACAGCTGCAGGGAGTGGTGCCTGGAGGTTACCGAAAACACATCCCCGAAGATAGGGCAGTGGGGAGTGGGGATGGGTGTGGGTCCCCTTCAGGGTTCCCTAGAGTCAGGTGGGTGACCTTGGGGCGGTGACTTCACCTCTCAGATCCCCAGTTTCTCTGCCTGGAAGGCAGAGCTGGTGAGCCCCCCCGCCCCCCCATCACAGGGGCCGCCAGGGTCCCAGGGGAGGGGAAGCTCTCTGCAGGGCAGGCACACAGTAGGTGCTCAGGGAGGAAGCGGCTGCGCCTTGAGCTGGGGGCGCAGATGACATGCTGAGCTGCGTGGGGGGTGATGTGGGGTCCGGCTTCCAGCCCTCACTGTCCCATCGCCACTGTGTGAGGGGGCTCTGGGCACCACGGGGCTGCAGGAGGGTGGGTCCACACGGGGGTGCACCTGGCGTGGAGCAGCGGGATCTGGACGAGGCTCTCCCCCCAGGTAGGGAGGAGGGCCCAGCCCCATGGGATCGGTAACAAGACTTGGCATTTAGAGAGATGGGGGCAGGGCAGGTGACAGCGGGCCAGAAGGCTCGTCCAGGCCTTCCAGCAGCAAGACGGACAGAGCAGGGGTGTCCCACCGCGGGGGCTGGGAGGGGGGAGATCCTGACTCGGGGCCAGGAAGGGCATCCACGAGATCTGAGAAAAGGAGCAGCTCCCGAGCTCACACCTCTGCTCCCGCGTGGGGACCAGCCCAGCTGCCACTGCAGTGTGCCTCCGTTTCCCCTCTGCGTCCACAGCGGCAGGGCCCGCGGATGGAAGAGCTGAGAGAATCTGGAGCACAACGGGGGTGCCCAGTGTAATGCAGACTCAGGGAGACAGCGAGGATTCTCTGGGAGGGCTGCTTAGACTTGACTCTCTCCAGAATCCCAAAGGGAAGGAGAAAGTGCTGGGGGTACCGGGGAGGAAACTGGTCTAATCCTGGGGGATACCTTGATGGGGTAGAAGGAGCAACTGGATCAGAATGGGGATATCTGGTTCTGGACCCAGCTCAGTCTCCAGACCACTGTGTGACCCGGGGCAAGTCCCTCAGCCTCTCTGGGCTTAGTCTGCACATTCGCAGAACAAGGTCATTTCTAAGACGGCTCCCACATTGAGTGGGAGACTTTTGGGGTTCTGTGCGGTTGCCCTCTCTGCCCCCAGCTTTAAATCTGACCGGTGGCCTCCTGGCTCACACCTGCCTCTGCCAGGGGAAGGCAAGAGAACCCCCAGGGAGCCACAGGGCTGACACAGCGGCCTTCACGGTCACCGCGTGAGGCCAGGCCAGGCGGGGACAGGGCTGCTCGGTTCATTAGAGTCTGGGGGGGGGGGTCACGCGCCCTCGCCCTTGGAGATGCCATTACGGGGTGGTTTCGGCAGCTTCCTCTGTGGGAAGGAGGAGAATGGAGAGAAAGGACAGCGGGAGATGAATCTGACTCACACCCAGGGGGAGAAGCTGAGGCAGCAAAGTTTTGTGCTGGTCTCAGCGTGGAGACTTAGGAGTCTGCTGGAGGGGAGGCAACCATTAGGCTCTTTCATGTCCTGCGACGGGAACCTCAGTGCCACCTGACTGGAGCTCAGAAGGGACTTGCTGGCTTTATGTCACTGAAAAGTGCAGGGATGGGTGGAGGGGCCTTTAGTGAGACCTTGCTGCGGTGGCTCAGGTGATGCCTCCAGAACCTTCTGCGTGGTTTTGTAGCATCTCTCCTATTGCCAGGCTGCGCTGAGGCACCCTTCTTGGGGACCAGATGGTTTTCCATTCAGACTGGAGTCCAACAGAGAAGGGAAAGTTTCCCCAACACCTGATCCAAAGTCTTGAACTGACTCCCATTGGCTCCAGGGGCCACGCCCTGACCCCTGAACCAGCCTGGAAGGTCAGCAAGTGGGAATGGGGTGATTGGCTTAATCCAATCGGGGGCAAGGTTGACCCAGCCTGAGCCTGGGATGGGCTGAAAGTAGGGGAGGGTGGAATTGTGGGCACAGTTTTCCTGGTGAAAGAGTGCCAGGGTACTGGATGGTGTTGCTCACAGATACCCTCCACTGGGCTTAGGGTAGAGGACAAGAAAAGCAAATGTATGGAAAGAAATCAAGAGGAATGGGGGAGAAAAGCCTAATATCCACAGTGCAGAGCTGGTCTTATTTCATCATCCCCATAATCTGATGAAAGTACAGCTGTTATTGACCTGGATCTAGAATCCTATATTTTAATGTTGGAAGGATCTTCAAAAAGTACCTGGTCAGACATCGTCATGTTCATAGATAAGGCAACAGAGACCCAGAGAGGTTAAGGGACTGTCTCAAGATCACACAGCTCATTAGTAGAAGACCTAGGTCTTCCCAGAGAGAGCTCGTCTGGTGTCTGTCTGTCTGCTCAGAGCCCTGCTGCATCACAGAGAACTCTCTGCAAGGCAAGGCTCGCTCTCACTCAAATTGGGCAGGGCAGCCTGCATGGGTCAGAGCCGCCTCTGCCTTGGGTGAGTAGGAGGAGGGGTCCCTCATCACTTCTTGCCCCTTCCACCCCCTCCCCTACATGGGCAGATCTCAGTAGATGCATCCCACTGGGCCCTGCTGGAGACCTCTCCCTGGGGATACTGGGGTTCTTCACACTCCCGACTGATAGCTGACCCCCACCTCTGCCACCTGGCCCTGCCTCGTGGCTGGTCTGAAAGCAGCAAAGTTAATCCAAGAGTATGAGAGATGATGAGGCCATTCGTGAACATCCAGCCCAAACCCTGCATGTTACAGGGGAGGACACTGAGGCCCAGGAGAGGAGGAGCATTCCAAGGCAGGCGGAGCGATGCAGTGGAAGGGCTCCCGGCTCCCAGTGGAATGCTCTCCCACCACACCCCTGGCCTCGCTGCCTGCACCAGCCCTGAGCTGTGGGCCTCGTGGCGGGGACCCCGCCTCGTCCTGGTCCTGCCGGTGGGATGTTCCCCGGGGTCACCTTAGCGGATGAGGTTGAAGCAGCAGCTGTCAAAATTCAAAATGCACATACCCTTTGTCCCAGCAAGTTCACTTCTGGGAGTCGGTCATTCTGAAATACTCGAGTACAAACTATGTAAGGATCTTCACTACAATGTTATTTGTAATAACAAAGATTGGAGAAATGGAACTGTCCAGCAGGAGGAGGTGGGTTACCTAAACTATGGCACATCCATACTACTGAAAATGAAACAGCCATTAAAATGATTGCATTTGGCCTCCATGCTCTGATTTTGGAGACTGTGGTATGTTTTTGGATAAAGAAAGTAGGTTGCTGAAAAATACGAACGGAATGCTAATGATTTTAAGAATCTTGGTTTGTACACAGATAACTATCTGGAGGGATGTGTGCCTGTATTGGGAAACCCTCAGGGAAGTTTCTCCCGTGTTGAGACCCTCTGAGCACCTGGGCTCTCCATCCCTGCCCACAGCCGTTTTGCCGAGATCCCTGCCCTGTCGCCTACATCATCAGTGTTCCCGCCTCCTCTGGGTCATTCCCGTTGGTGTGCAAACACAGCATTAACTCGGCAATCCCCCCAAATAAAAACGAGTCAACCTCACAGCTCTCCGCTCCCCTTGCTTCCCTGCACAGTACAGCAAGAACCACCAAGTCCCCTCCTTCCCTTTACTCTTCACTCCACTTGAACTGGATTTCAGTCCCTTGCTCTCCACCGCACCTGTTCTTGTCAAGGTCACCAGTCACCGATGCATTGATAAACCCAACAGTCAACTTTTGGTGGCATTGACCGAATAGTATTCAGCACAGCTGCTCACTCCCCTCAGAAACCCTCCCTTCTCTCTGCTCCTGGGATGCCCCCTTCCCTGGTTCTCCCCCTACCTCCTTAGCTGCTCCTTGTCTGTCTCCTTTGCTGGTTCTTTTCTGGCTCCTCAACTCACAAACCTTGTACTGTCCCTGGGCTCTGCCCTTGGTTCTCTCCTCCTTACCCTCCCTCCACCCCTTGGGGACCTCACCGGACTTGTGCGTGGCCTTGAAGTGCCATTCATAGGCTGATGTTCCCAAATGTAGACCTCAGCCTGGACATCTCTCTGAGCCCCAGGCTTGTACATCCAACCACCTGTTCCTCTCTCCCCTCCCTTTCTTTCTACAAAAATCATCTATTACATCTATAATTTACACATGGGTGTGAACCAGCCTTACAAGCAAAGACTATGTACAATAGAAAGCAATTCTACACATTACAGAATGACTTGCCCAAAGCCTTTCTTGAAATGCTGCACTCTCCAGGGACCTACAGAAAATGATTTTTATTTATAAACCCATTACTTCCATGCTCCAATGCAACCCTTAAAAACAAGCTCAATTTCTGCCTCCAGTTTTGTCCAACTCCACCAGGATCTTCCCAAGGTCCTCCAAAGAGCTGGACACTGCGCTCAGCACTGTTGGGGAATGAAACTGAGTCAGATCCATGTTGTGAGGGAAATGCACTGTCGACTCACAGAGGAGGCTTTTTAGAACTTCACCTGGGGAGCGTTAGCCAGATCCTGAGCATCATAAGCGCATTGAAGCAGCGGCCCAGAATGATGGAGTGCCCCTGGTCTCCGACAAAGACTCGGTCCTTGCCCACTCTAGCCAAGTTCCTCTGAGCCCTCTTCTCGATTAGGCCTCACCCTCGGCCTATAAAGACTTGAACAAATGCTAACATATCTTCTAAGAGCCCAACGCTTCCCATTTTTCACTTCCCCGACTCTGCTGTAGCCCTGGCCACCTCCCACACCCCCATTCTCCCTTTGACACACCCTGTCACCTCTGCCCAGATCTGAGGGGTGCTCGGCTTTCCCCACTGACGGTAGTCACTGAGTAAATTCTGGTTTCTCTGACGTAACGAATATCCAGCTGCGTTTCTCTCGGACATCGCTCAGGTTGGTGAGGCAGCCAGAAGGGACTTGACAAGAGGCGGAATGGTGGCTGAGGGCTGGGAGGGGGGACAGCTGCTCTGCCCCCTTCCACCATCACTGGGCATTTTCCACAAGAGTGGAGCTTCTTGAAAAACACTGGATAACACCTTGACATGATGATCTGTGAAGCTGCTCTAAAAAGGCGTTAATGAAAACAAGTCCCAGGTACAACCAGAGGAGGCTGGTGAGGAGCGAGCAATGCCTTTCTAGAGCTCTCAGGAGCCTACCAGACATGCTCCCTGCCTTTATTCCACCCTTAAGTTGTCCTCCTTATTTTAGAACCTGCTTATACCTCTGCTGTTTGGGGGTTGTGAATTCCTGGAGCAGTGTTGCAATGAGAGCTTTCTTTTCCTTTATTTATTTTCCTGAGCACCAAGTGCAGCTGAGACGGATGGTGGTGAGGCCATCAAGAATGGTCTGCCATGGAGGAGGGGACTGCATGTACAAAGGCCCTGTCGTGGGATGAGCTCAACATCATCAAGAAGCATTGATTGATAACATCACTCAAATCACACACATCCTACCAGTGAGGCCAGAGCCCAGTGGAGAAAGAGAGGGAGACAGAGGGAGAGAGAGGATTGTGCTGTGAGTTGACTAAGGGAGATGGACCTTATAAGGCTTTAGAGACCAAAGAGATGTATTTCGACTCAGGGGAAACATGATGCCATGGAAGAATCCTTGACTGGAGGGACGCCATGATAACAACTCCCTTCCCAACATCACAATGGCTGGCGGATGGGGAATGTGTTGGGGTGGGGTGTTGGAGGTGAGGGGGAGGGAGGTGTCAAGGTGGCCCCTAGGTTTCTTACTCTAGGAACTGGATGAGTGAATGGAGGTGATGACAACAGAGCTCCAGCTAAGGAGGGAAGACTGGGAGCCCGAACTTTGAGAAATTACATTTGAGGAGCTTTTGAGATGTGTAATTGTGTATGATGAGGAAACCCATCCATTTACCATCCCATAGTTTTGCCTTTTCCGGAATGTCATATCAACGCAGAGTACATAGCCTTTTCAAACTTCTTTCATTAACAATACATATTTAAAATCCACTCATATTTTTTTGTGGCCTGATGACCCATTTGTTTTTAACACTGCATAATGTCTCATTATCTGGGATGTATCCCAGTCTGTTTCTCTGCTCATCTATTGAAGGGCATTTGGTTGCTTACAGTTTGGGGCAATTGTGAATAAAGTTGCTATAAATATTTGTATGAATTTTTGTGTGTGTGTGGTTATAGTATAATGTAGTATAATATATAGTATAGTATAAATAGCTAGGGGTGTGCCTATTGGATCACACGGTAAGACTATGTTTAGTTTTGTGAAAAACTGCCAAGCTGCTTTCTAAAGAGGTGGTACCATTTTGCATTCCCACCAGCAATGAGAGAGAGTTCCTATTACTCTATATCCTTGCCAGCAATTGGCATTATTAATTTTTAAAAAAATTTTTAGCTTTTCTAATAGGTATGCAGTATTATCTCCTTGTTGTTTTAATTTGCAATTCCCCGATGACAAATGATGTCGAACATCTTTTCCTATGCCCACTTGACACCTGTATATCTTCTTTGGTGGAGTATCTGTTCAGATCTTTGGCTCATTTTTTTAACTGGGCTGTTTGTTTTTTTATTGTTGAGTTTTCAGAGTTCCTTGTGTATTTTGGTTACAAATCCTTTACCAGCTATGAGTTTTGCAAATATTTTCTCCCAATGTCTGCCTCATATTTTCACTATTTATTTATTTATTTGTTTATTTATATTTTTTTAAAAAATTATTTATTCATTTAAGACATAGAGAGAGAAGGAGAGACAGGGAGAGAGTACAAGCGGGGAGGAGAGGGAGAAGCAGACTCCCCTCTGAGCAGGGAGCTCGACATGGGGCTCGATCCCAGGACCCAGGAATCGTGACCTGAGCCGAAGGCAGATGCTTAACTGACTGAGCCACCCAGGTGCCCCTCATTTTTTTTAAAACAGTGTCTTCCTCGCAGCAAAATCTTTCAGTTTTAGTACATTTCAACTTGTCAATTGTTTTCCATGTAAGGTGATTTTGGTGTTGTATCTATAAACTTGTAGCCGAACCTAAGGTTACCTAATTTTTCTCCTGTGTTTTCTTCTAGAAATTTTATAGTTTTGCATTTTACAGGTAGGTTTATGACCAAGTTTGAGACAATTTTGTGAAAGATAAAAAGTCTGTGTCTGTTTTTTAGTTTAGTTTTATTTTTTTGCATATGGATGTCTAATTGTTCCAGCACCATTTGTTGAAAAGACTACACTTTATCCATTGATTTGTTTTGCTCCTTTGTAAAAAATCAGTCAGCTGTATTTATATGGGTCTATTTCTGGCCGCTCTGTTCTATTCCACCGATCTATGTGTCTAACTTTTGCTGTCTTATTTACTGTAGCTTTATTGTTAGTCCTGAAATAAGATAGCATGAGTCCTCCAAATTTGTTCTTTTTTTTTATTATTATAACCTTAAGTACTGTGACAGTTGTTTATTATAAAGGTGAACCCTGACCCTCACGATAGGCTTATTGGTAGGATTTCTGGTAGTGTGCCCGGGCACCAGGACCACCAAACTTTTTGGATTCGCAGTGCTGTGGAACAGCTACCAGTAAGGTCTGGTTGTTGTGGATGAGGATGTCTTTGATCTTCTTGGAAGACTCATCCACGTATTTCTGATAATAGCCACCAGGGCTTTGGTGATGGACTGGTGGATTGTGTAAATCTGAGCCTCGTGACCACCACCTTTCACTCGGACTCGGATATCCACCTCAGCAAATCGCTCCTTGCCTAGAAACGGAACAAGATCCTGTAGCCTGTATTGTAGCATGGCTCGATCATCTCCAGGGGCCGCCCACTGATCTCGATGAGGCCCTTGTCTGGTTTGCAGTGCTCCACTGCTATGGCCATCTTCTTGAATCTGAGGACCTGCACGGACTGTTGGTACTCCAGAGCTCCTCACCAGGCTGAGCCACAGCCAGAAAAATCTATTCTTCTTTTTCACTATTGTATTGGCTATTCTAGATCCTTTGCCCTTCCATGTGAATTTCAGAATCAGTTTGCCAATACCTGTGAACTAACTTACTGGGATTTTCATTGGTATTGCACTGAGTCTGTATATCAAGTCGGGAAAAATCGACATCTTAGCAGTATTGGGCCTTTTAATCCATGAACATGGACTATCTCCTTTGCTTAGATTTAAAAAATTCTTTTTTCATATTTTAAACTTTTCTGTACACAGATCCTATTTTGTTAGATTTTGTTAGATTTATACCTATTTTGTTAGATTTATACCTAAAGTACTTCATTTTTTTTTTTTTTTTGGTGCTGTTGTGAATGGTATAGAATAATTTTTTTCAAATTCTTTTTTTTTTAAAGATTTTTATTTATTTATTTGAGAGAGAGAGAATGAGAGATAGAGAGCACGAGAGGGAAGAGGGTCAGAGGGAGAAGCAGACTCCCTGCCGAGCAGGGAGCCCGATGCAGGACTCGATCCCGGGACTCCAGGATCATGACCTGAGCCGAAGGCAATCGCTCAACCAACTGAGCCACCCAGGCACACTTTTTTCAAATTCTGATTATTCATTCTTTGATGGTATATGGGAAAGCAAAAAACTTTTGTATATTGACCTTTATCCTATGGTCCTGCTATACTAATTAGTTCTAATAGCGTTTTGCAGAATTTTGGGGAGGGGTTTCTATAGAAAATCGTGTCATCAGTGAATAATATACTTTTTAGTTCTCTTTCTTGTCTCATTGCACTAGCTACAACTTCCAGTATGATGTTGAATAGGAGTAGTAAGAAGGGATTTTTTACCTTATTCTTGATCTTAGTCTCACCAGTAAGTATGATGTTAGCTGTAGGGTTTTTGGTAGATGTTCTTTATTGAGTTGAGGAAGTTTCCTCTAATACAAGTTTGTTAAGAGTTTTTCCTTTTCCTTCCTCCTTTCCTCCCTCCCTCCCTCCCTCCCCCCTCTTTCTTTCTTTCTTTCTTTCTTTCTTTCTTTCTTTCTTTCTTTCTTTCTTTCTTTCTTTCTTTCTTTCTTTCTTTCTTTCTTTCCTTTCTTTCTCTCTCTCTCTCTCTTTCTCTCTCTCTCTCTTTCTTTCTTCTTTCTTTCTTTCTCTCATGATGATGAATTGGTGTTAGATATTGTCAATTGCTTTTTCTGTATCAATTGATATGATCATATGCTTTTTCTTCTTTAGTTTTTTGATATAGTGGATTACACTGACTGAGTTTTTTTTTTAAGATTTTATTTATTTATTTGACAGAGAGAGACACAGCAAGAGAGGGAACACAAGCAGGGGGAGTGGGAGAGGGAGAAGCAGGCTTCCTGTGGAGCAGGGAGCCCGATGCGGGGCTCGATCCCAGGACCCTGGGATTGTGACCTGAGCCGAAGGCAGATGCTTAATGACTGAGCCACCCAGGCACCCCTACACTGACTGATTTTCAAATGTTGAACTATCCCAGCATACCTGGAATAAAGCCCACATGATTGTCCTTTATAATTCTTACTATACATTGTTAGATTTGATTTGATAATATTTTCTTGGTAATTTTTGCATCTATATTAAAAGAGATATTGGTCTGTAGTTTTCTTTTGTTATAGTGTCTTTATCTGCTTTAGGTATTAGGATAATATTGGCCTCATAGGATGAGTTAAGACATATTCCCTCCGCTTCTATTTTTTGGAAGAGATTGTGAAGAACTGGTACTATTTTTTCCTTAAACATTTGGTAGAATTCACCGGTAAAACCATCTGGGCTTGGTGTTTTCTTTTTGAGGGGGGAGATTTAAAAATAATTATTTATTAAATTTCTTTAATGGATATATGGCTATTCAGATTATTTGTCTTTCTGTGAGTTTTGGTAGTTTGCATCTTTCAAGAAATCTACCCATATCATATAAATCATCAAATTTGTGCACACAGAGTTATTCCCTTAGTATCTTTTTGATGTCAGTGGGCCCAATAGTGATGATCATTCTGATATTAGCAATTTGTATTTTCTTGCATTTTTTTCCTTGTTTAGCCTGACTAGAGAGGAGAAAAAAAGCTCCTTAAATGATAAAATGGTGAACTGCAAGGTCAGCTTTTACTAGTGTTTTGTAGGTTTTTTTTGTTCTTTGACACATGAAATATTTCGGGAACATAATAATTGCATAATGTGATGGATTATCATATTTCAAAATAACAGTTTTGAACGCTGTAATCTCTTGATCTTAAGAAGTTTAGAATTTTAACTTTCAGCAATTAACTGAACATCTACTATGTGCCAAGTACTGTAGTGAGCCCTCAGGTATAATAGTGAACAAAGTGGATATGGTCCCTGTCTTCATGGGGACTGGACTAACATGAATCAAATGATGTCTTAAATAAATGCAAAGTTGCTACTGTGGTAAGTTACATCAAAAAGAAAGATATAATACGGTCTATGATATTAATTCATAGAGGGATCTGGCCTGGCTCAGGGAAGGCTTTCCTATGGAAGAGGCAATTGAGCTGAGGTCTAAAGATTGAGCAGAACTAGGCAGGGAGGGGAATGTATTCCTGGTAGGGGTGCTAGCACAGACAGAGGCCTTTAGGTGGGAAGAACCTTGCTGCTTTGAAGTCCCAAAAGAAGGCCAGTGTGTTTAGGGTGGAAATAAGGCATGGGAGAGCAGAGGGGGTTGAAGGAAGAGAGGACCAGGGCCTGGCCATGCTGGAGTTCTGCCTCCATGCTAAGACTGGTGCAAATCACTAGGCTGCTCTCCATTCCATCTCTTTTCTCAGAAGGAAATGAGAGCTGGCAGAGAAAGAGAAGGGAGAGAACTGTGTTTGTTACTTATCGTCTTCCTCATTTAGCCATTTCTATGGGGTGTAGAGTTATGAGTAAGTTACTTTTTAAATATTTATTTATTTATTAGAGAGAGAGGGAGCATGAGGGGAAGGGGCAGAGTGAGAGGGAAAGAGAATTCCAAGCAGACGCCCTGCTGAGCGTGGAGCCCTAGGCCAGGCTCCATCTCACAACCTTGAGATCATGACCTGAGCTGAAACCAAGAGTCAGATGCTTAATCGACTGAGCCACCCCGGGGACCCTGAGTAAGTTATTTCTTAAGTAAATAGTTTTACTGAGGTATAATTCACAATAAAATTCAGCCATTTTAACAGTACAATTCACTGATTTTTGGTAAATTTACAGAGTTGAGCAGTTATCACTACAATCCCGTTTTAGAACATTTCTCTCACCCTAAAGCTCCCTTGTGTTTGCTTTGCAGTTAAGCCCCGCCTCTACCCTCCCCTCTTCCTGCAACACACTCATACAGTGTCCTAGGCATTCACTGGTCTGATTTCTGTTTCTATCGATTTGCCTTTTGTGGCTATTTCAAATAAAGAGAGCCCTACAGCATGTAGTCTTCTGCATCTGGCTTCTTAGCATAACAGATTTGAGGTTCATCCAAGTGTGGTGTGTATCAGTGGGTCTTCCTTTTCATGGCTGAGTAGTATTCCGTTGGATGGATAACCACATCCGTGTATCCATTCACCAGTGGATGGATGTTTGGGTTGTTTCCACATTTTGGCTATTGTAAATAATGCTGCTATGAATGTTTGTGCATGAATCATTTGGTGGATGTATGTTTTTTATTTCTCTTGGGGGGATTCCTGGGAATATGGACTTGCTGGTTCTTACGGTAAGTTTATGTTTAACTTTTCAAGAAACTGCTGGGCTGTTCTGACAAAGTGATTGTACCCACCATCTTACATTCCTATCAGCAACATAAGATATATATATATATATATATATATATATATATTTGTCTATTTATGAGATTCCCTGTTTCTCTGCATTCTTATGATTGTGTGTTTTTAAAAGATTGTAGACATTCAAGTGGGTGTGTATTGGGATCTCATTGTTGGTTTTAGTTTGCATTTAACCTAATGACTAATGTCATTAGTTGAACATTTGAGCATGTTATTATTACCTAATTAGACATTCATTTATTTTCTTTAGTGAAATGTCTACCCAAGTCTTGGCCCATTTTTTTTAATTGGGATGTTTGTCTTCTTATTAAATTATAAGTGTTGTTGACATACTCTGAGTATATGACCTTCACAGCATGCAGTTTACAAATGTTTCCTCCCAGTCTATGGATTGTTTTTACATTTTCTTAATGGTGTCCTTTGAAACAAAAGTTTTGAATTTTGATAAGGTAAAATTGCTGATTTTTTAAAAAAAATTTATTTTTATGGATCATGGTTTTGCAGGCTTTTTTTTTTTTTAATTTTAGAGCGAGAGAGAGAGCATGAGCAAGGGGAGAAGCAGAGGAGGAGGGAGAAGGATGGGGAAGGAATCTCAAGCAGACTCCGCACTGAGTGTGGAGCCTGATTCAAGGCTCAATCTCACAACCCTGAGATCATGACCTAAGTTGAAACTAAGAGTTGGACACTTAACCTACTGAGCCACCCAGGCGGCCCCTTTTGGTGGCATTTCTAAGAACTCTTTGCCTAATATAAGGTCATGAAGATTTATTCCTTTATTTTCTTCTGGAAGTTTTGTAGTGTTAGTTTTTACTTTTAAAACTTTGATTCATTTTGAGTTAATTTTTGTGTATGGTATTGAGGTGCACATTTGAGTTCACATGGCTAGCATCGTTTGTTGACAAGATTGTCCTTTCCTCATCGAATTGCCTTGGCACCTTTGTTGAAAATCAATTCCCCCTAAATTTAATGGCTTATTTTAGGACTCTGAGTTTCCTTCCATTGACCTAGATGCCCGTCTTCACCTCAATGCCACACTACCTTGGTTACCATGGCTTCACAGTATGTTTTAAAATTGGGTAGGGTAAGTCCTCCAACTTTGTTCTTTTTCAAAATTGGTGTATTCTTGGCCCTTTGAATTTCCATATGAATTTTGGGGTCAGTTTGTCAATTTCTGTAAAAAAAACCTTGTTGAGGTTTTGATAGGGATTGCATTTAATCTGTGGATCAGTCTGGGGAGAATTGCCAAGTCGACAACATGGAGTCTTCTGGCCCTTGAACATGAAATGTCTCACTGTTTATTTAGATCTTCAGCAATGTTTTCAGTGTACAAATCTTACCCTTCACGTGTTAAATTTATTCCTGAGTATTTTCTTATTAAAGATGCTATTGTCAATGGCCATTTGTTTATAGTTTATTGTCCCCATCATGGCTGTTACCTCCTTCTCTCGGTGTCTTTTTCCTGGAAATGGCTTCATTCTGAGGCCGTGCAGAGCCAGGAAATCAGGAGGACCTCACTGTGGCATGTTTTGTCCTGAGCTGGCCTTAGGAAGACCGAGTTTTCCTAAGACCTAGACACCAGCTGGTTGCCGCTCAGAGTACAGTTAACCCTGCTGCACGTACAGTCAGCGCCAGATAAATGACAGGGCTGTCTGGTCAGACAAGAGGACACAGAATGCTGGGATCCATGGGAAGTGATGCCTGGGTATCCAGATGGGCAGTGACATCACAGAGGTCCTTAGGATGCAGCAGGCCCCAGACGCAGGCCAGAGGCTCAGGGATGGAACTGTGAGCAGAGCTGCAGGCTGGGGACGGGTGTCCCGGGCAGGGTGGGGTTGGTTGCCCAACAGGGCAGCCGCTGAGGCACAGGCAGCTCCGGGCAGTGGGAGGAGGACGTCGTTCCCAAACCACCATTCACCCACGTGCATCGAGTGCCCACCACGGGGCAGGTGCTGAGCTTCCTGCCAAGCCTGGGGCCAGGCCTGAGATGCTCAGCTTCTCTGGGGCAAAGTCATGAGCCCGCAGCCCAGGCTGGGGGGCAGTGGTCTCAGGGCAAGGGGATGAGGCAGTCAGAGGGATGACCTGAGAGGAGCTCAGGTGGAGCTCCAAACCTGTCAGAACAACCGATGATAGTAAGCAACTATTGAGTGTCTACTGGATACTCTGCACAGTGGTATGCTTTATCTCACTTCACTCCATAAGGAAGGAACTGTTATCACCTTTATTTTACGGATGAAGAAACAGGCTCCAAGAGCTGAGGGAACTACCTGAAGTCTCCCAGCTCAGAGGAAGCAGCATTAACGTTCACGGTTGGTCTGGCTCCAGGGTTAGAGTTTTCAGCCATGACCCTGTGCTTCTTTGTTGAGTAGGGCCCCTGGACAAGGGCGAAGAGGGGCCCTGAGGGGCAGTGAAGGACAGGGACAAACCGGAGGGAGGGCCTTCAGCGGGAGCCCACACCTTCCCATGGCAGGAATCCTGCCTCCTTCCCTGGGCAGCTGCCTCCTCGCCCAGCGGCCAGGCCGGGTGGCTGTGTCCACGGGTCACGTTCGAGTCACCATAGCAATAGTGAGGCCTCATCAGCCATGGACTATCAAGGGCTTGAGAATGCTTCAGTGCCAGGTCAAGGGCACAGATGCTTTCCTAGCTGCTGAATGAATGAATGAATGAATGAGCACTTTATTTCTTTAAACATTTATGAGGCATCTTATCCTCATTTTATCGCTGAGGAAGCTGATGCTCAGAGAGGTGAAGCCACTTGCTTAGAGTCACATAGTGGATCAAAAGCAGAGCTGGGACTTAAACCCACATGCAGGAAGCAGTGCTGTGGGTGTCGGTGGTGGGGACAGGGAGAAGGACCCTGGCACTGGGCTCCCCAGCCTCATCTCTCACCTCTGGCTCCACCCCTTAAACACACCTCTCGTCCTCCAGCCATCCTGAGCTGGGTGCTCTTCCTCGAACAGCCCAAGTGCTTCCGAGCCGCTGGGCCTTTGCACATGCTGTTCCCCCTGCCTGAAGTGCCCTTCCCACCATGACCTCCTGACAAACGCCTCCTCCCCCCTCTCAGGTCAATGTCAGCTCTTCTGGGAAGCTTGCCTGCCCTCTGCAGGCAATGCAGACAAGCCCTGCACGTCCCCGGGTCCCAGCCGCTGCTCCCCACTGTGCCAGACTCGCCCGTGCCTGCATGTCTCTGCGTGCCCCTCATGTCCCTCGCCTGCCAGTCTCAGCGCTCCGGGGGGACTGGGCCACAGCTTCCTGAGTGCTAAATAAATGCTCCCGGTGCCTGAATGAGTGAGTGTGTAAGTGCAGGTGGGGGGCCGGGGGAAGCGGAGGGGCTGCTTCAGCGTCTCCCCGTCCTCTTGAAATGTTAACACCATGGCCCCCAACCCTGCTGTGCCACAAACGGGGTTTTTGGGACTGGAAATAGCAGGAAGATGTCTTCCGGTCCATCCCCCTGCCTCTAGGCAGGAAAAGAGTCTTTCTTATTTTATAGATGAATCAGAGAGGTCATCCTCTCTGTTCAAAGTCACACGGTCAACACCTGCCAAGAACCCCGATTTCCAGCACAACAGCCACCACCAGCCACAGTAACAGGAGCAGCCTGGCAGCGACACGCCTCGTGTGCCCAGCATGTGCCCATCGGTGGGCTGTGGGCGTCCCGAGTCCCATCTAGTTCAACGCTCACTGTAGACTGATGAGGTGTGGACTCCTAACTTCATTTTATTTCCATTTCGTTGTGCTTCATTTTCTCCTTTCAAAAGCAACATATATTCATTTTAAAATTTCAAACAACAGAGACAATGAGAGCCCCCATCATCCATGCTGATTCCCATTTTACAGATGAGGAGACTGAGGCTCGTGGTACTTCTACACACCACAGCCTTTTCCCCTATGATCGTGCAGCTGGGCTCTCTGTTTGCCTGATGTGACACCAGCAGCTCAGTGAATCCTGGGGGAAAGCAAGGCCCCGGGCAGGTTTCGGGCAGCTGGAAACAACGGGCTCACTTGTGGATATTTTCCTCAGGCTGGCACCAGCAAACCCATATTCAGTTGGACCACACGCGATGGCCCCCGCCTCCCCACTCAGGGATGGCAGAGAAGAGCAATAATCTTGACAAAATCTAAATAGCATTGTCTTGAGTTAACTGGAGGGAAGATTTTATACAGGGGCTCCCAAGGAGTCCATAAATCTGTGGCTGATGAATTACCTGGGCAGGTGCCTCTGCCACCGGCATCCCGACTGAGGACCAGAGTGGGATAATTACTTCCCTGGCGCTGGTTATCTGGAGCAAGCTGGTCCATTTTTCTCTTTTATTGCCGTTACATTTCAGGAAAGTGTCCGCTGAAGTCCCCCATCCCACCCTCCTTTTCTAAATGTTGGATTTATTTGATGACTCCACTAGGCTGGTGCCGAGGGGCCGAGTGTGCCCTGCAGTAATGAGGACTCAGTCCCTGAGCCGCCCGCCCCAGGGTTCTCCCTGGGGTGTGACAGGCGGCAGTGGGACAACCAGCCGTTCATAACCGTCATCCCATCAGTGGTGCCAGAAACTTTCCTCCCCCTCCCCCTGCTCTGTGGATGGCTGGGTCCAACTTGCGGTGGCAGGAGTGGGCTAAGGTGAAGGTTTTCTCAGCCTTGGGAAATGTAGTCAGAGCCACCAGGTACAAAGCTGAAATCTGAGGTTCAATTATTAAAGGCAGTTGGGGAGACTCTATTGGCGGGGCCCTGGCAGACTCACCGCACTCCGGGATGTAGAGAGGGGAGTGTTTCTGGGAATATGGGTGGGGCTGGCAGTGGTGGGCGGGTGGGGGAGTGCAGACGGAGGAGATGGGCCACTCTGTTCTCTCCAGCTTCCCTCCTTCCCTGCCATCTTTCTCAACCTTGACATTGATATGTGGTTCTCTTATTGCCTTCATCTGGATCTCCCGAAGTGCTCCCTGGATCACCAGTTAGCTCTGGGATCCCTCAAATTAGTGAGACCACCTGAACCTTTAGATAATTAATGTTTACATGGACAGAGCCTTATCCATCTGTGGCAACCGCTGTTGACACTCCTTATTCATTCAGTCACTCAATATTTATTGGGTACTCACTCTGTGACAGACACTCTGCTAGGTGTTGGGAATACAACAGAGAGAAGAAGAATCAGGTATGGTTCCTGCACCCTGGAGCTCAGACTACAGTGGGAGCAGATGATATAAAAAAAAAAAATCGATCATCCAGTGCATGCCCAATTATAGCTTCAGTGAGTGGTCAGGGAAGACTTTCTGGAGGAAGTGATAAATGGGAGTTTGTCAAGTAAGAGGGGAGAGAACAGCATTCTGGTCAAAAAGAGCAGCATGTGCAAAGGCCCTGGGGTGAGCAGGTCAGGAGGACCGGGAGGCAAGTGTGATTGGAGCAGATAAAGGGAGGGGAATGTGGGGAGGTACGGCTGGAGCAAGTTTGGGTCCAGGCCAGGGAGAGCCTTGTTGGCCATGTGAGAAGTTCTGTCTCTCTAGTCAGGCCTTTGAAGGCATTTGAACAGGGAAATTTGGGTCTCACAGCTCGACATTCTCCCAGACCCTCCTCCACTTCTCGAGAGAGCTGAAGGCTTTGTGATTCTTTGGCTGTCCTCAACTGACTTTGTTCCCTGGGGTCCCACGCATCTGGGTTTGGGCATGTTAGAGCCAGATTCACTGTAGCTCCTGGGGGAAGAAAGAATCCAGAACAAATCATTAGGGGCAGTTATGTCCCCCATCCTTGGTCAAGCACCAAACGGGCTCTGGCTGCTAGCATCCTTCTCTTGGCCGCTGCTATGACCATGCGCACAGGTAGAAATAGTCCCCATTAGCTCTTACTGACCTCACTCTTGTTGATAACTGAGTATAAAGGCTTCTCTGGATTAAACTTGGCCCTTTGAGCCTCAACATGAAAAGAGAAAGATCAATTCTTTCAGGGCACAAAAAGCCAAATCACTTTCCCTTTTTGCGAAACCACTCATCTCCATTCTAGGAAGGCCGGGGCGGGCTCTCCCAGGAGTGGGCATCCACTCTGTCTCCTTGGCCTCTTCTCTGTGTTCCCGTGTGCTCTCCCAACTGGGGCAGAAGGGGGCCTGCCGCTGGCTGTGGACTCAGGTACAAATGCAGCCCACTCACCTGAGCCACGGCCTGTGGTCCAGCCTCCACCCTCTTGGCACTACTGTCCAGAGCCCCCGCCTTAGCTTCCACTTCTTTGCTTTCTTTTGAGGGAGGAAGGGGGTCGTGTCTGATGAGTGAATTCGATTGACATTGTCCTTCTGTAATCCACATGATTGAATGAGGTTTGATTTTCTGTTATATTCATGGTGCAGGGCAACGCCCGCTGAGTTTGGCACCAGACCCATTGGGGTCACTTCTGGGCTCAGTCCCCCACCCGCTGGGCCATCTTAGTCCATGACTTTACCTCCATAAACATCTGTTTCCTCATCTGTGCGGGGGGGGGGCGGTGGGTATCCAGAGCACAGCGTGCTCTGAGGGCTGGAGCGCTGCAAGAGGGGACAAGGACTTGGGGGTGGGGCGGCACAGGTGTGAGTGTTCCCAATCACACTGGCGATTCTGTTTTCTCCTGCGCCCCAGCCTCCTCCACTGATAATCTCTTTCAAAGATCACGTTACATTTCCTGCCCATTATCATGATCCTTGTTTATCTATAATGATGCTCAGACTCCAAGTCAATGA
Source organism: Zalophus californianus (assembly GCF_009762305.2). Lineage (NCBI taxonomy): Eukaryota > Metazoa > Chordata > Mammalia > Carnivora > Otariidae > Zalophus > Zalophus californianus. Next base: position 22,256,030 of record NC_045598.1, read on the forward strand.
AACCACACTCAAAATGGCTTGCATGATAATGACATTCATCACTGAACGTGATGAGAATCCAGGCAGGGATGAAGATTGGGTTTGGTTGATTCTGCAGCCCAAGAGCCATTCCAGGATTTGGGGAGGATTAAGGAATGGACCCCAGCAAGGTGTCAGCTTGGATCCAAGAGAGGGGAAGGAAGAAGAGGACACCACCAGTGTTTTTTGAGCACTTGTGTTGCATGATCTTGGGCAAACCCTCTGACTCCAGGAGCCTCACTTTCCCTATATGCACAATTGAGTAATAACAGCCCCTACCTCCCAGGTGGTCATGAGGCTCAATGAGGAGATCTGAGCCTTAAATAAGTTCGCATATGTAAAGCGAGTCCATCAACAGATGTGTTTTGAATGCTGATTATATGCCAGGCACTGAATTAATTTCTATGTGCCTAGCACATAGTAAATGCTCAGTACGTGTTACTTCTCTTTATCTACGAAGAGTTAGTGGGGTCCATGGCTGGAGAGGAGCAGAGAATAGTGGGGCTGTGATTTGATGGGAAGACCTGGGTGCAGATCCTGGCTCTGAAAAGCACCAGCTGTGTGAGCTTGGGTAGGGAACTTAGCCCTTCTGAATGTAAATGGGGTTAATAATGATACCTCACTCCGAGAGGCGAGAGATTCGGTAAGACTTTGCCGCGGGGCGAGGCTGCTGTGCTTGTGTATGTGAAGTGCTGAGTAAGTGTTGGCCATTGCTATGTGTCTGAGGTTGTCATGAGGCTCAATGCCGGCCCACCAACTGGGTGACGCTGGGAAAATTACTCAATCAGCCCATGCCTCAGCTTCCTTGTCTGTAAAATGGAGACATAAGGATAGACCTCACTGGTGAGGTTTGACTGAATCACTGTATATAAAGCACTCAGCACCAAAGCTTGCTCCTCAAGCCCAAAGACATGGTCAGAGAGAGTGGCATTTAAAGTTTTAAGGCACAGGTGCTTGGACATAACTCCCCTGGGCATTTTTAAAAACTGCATGTGGGTTCCCCACCCCAGAGATGCTGATACAGCCACTGTGGGAAGGGCCAAGAACCTGCATCTTTTTTTTTTTTTCCTTTGAGAGACAGGGGGAGGGGCAGAGGGAGAGAGAATCTTAAGCAGGATCCACGCTGAGTGCAGAGCCTGACGCTTGGCTTGATCTTACCACCCTGAGATCATGACCTGAACTGAAATCAAGAGTTGAGCACTTAACCAACTGAGCCACCAGGTGCCCCAAGAATCTGCATCTTTAATGAGCTTCCCAGAGGAAGCTCGTGCAGGGGCTCCTGGGTCTGGAGCTTGGGAACCAGCACAACAGGCACGCGGAGGTGAATGAGGCAGAGCTGCTGCCCTCAAGGGGCATGAAGGCTGGAGGGGAGATGCCTGCTCCTAAGGAGCTCCAAGGCTGGGCTGAACCAGATGCCAGCCTTGGAGCCAGGAGGTGGGAGTTGGAGCCCTGCATCCTCATGCTCCTGCCGTGCGACTTGGGCACAACTCTTGCCCTCCCCAGCCTCAGTTTTCTTATCTGCAAAATGCAGACAGTGTGGGTTTGCTGGGAGGGATAGAAGAGCGACCCACGTGGAGAAATGACAGGTGATCCCTGCAGAACCGTGAGTCTGCTGCCCCACATCGTCCCCCACTGTACCACCGAACAACCCCACAGACTCGCCTTTGTCCTGTGTAGGGATCATCAGCTCCTGAGAGGCGAGAAGGGGCCGCCCTGGGCCCTGGGTCACCACCTGGCGGGAGGCTGCCTGCTGGGGGGCAATGTCAGAGGTGAGCCCTGGGGCCTGGGGCCTCCCGTGGGGTGGGGGGCGCAGTGCACTTGTAGCCAACGCCTGTGGAGGTGAAGCAGTCAGCCACCTCCAGGTGCTTGCCACGTCGTTAAATCCCGGTGCCCCTTCTCTGCACCGCCTGTGGCCACCCTTCCATTTCAATTGAGTGTCTTCTCTTTTTGTGCATCACATTTCAAAATCTGCAACATTCAAGACCAGCTGGAAATGCCGAGTTCTGAGCGGATGCCCTTCCTCCGCGCCTCCTGCCCCCTCCCCCCCCGGGCCCCATGCAGGTCTCCTCCTCAGGGTGGCTGCCCCCTCGGAAGAAGGGCTTGAATGCACTTCTCGGGCTCAGCGCCTAGCCTCTTAACCCGCTGGTCCGCCTTGCCTCCAGGCCCAGATGTCGTCAGTTAGGACGGTGAGAATGGCCGACGTGTTGCTACCAAGTGGGGCTGGTGATTGTCATGAGCTGAATGGTGTCCCTCAAAAGTGATGTGCTCCCATCCTCACCCACACTCTCTCAGATCGTCACCTTACTTGGAAATAGGGTCTTCCCCAAGGTAACCAAGTTAAAATGAGATGGTTAGGGTGGGCCCTAATCGAATATGGCTGGCGTCCTTCTATAAAGGGGAATTTTGGACACGGAGATGGACACAGAGGGAAGACAAGGTGAAGACACAGGGAGAAGGCAGCCGTCCGTCAGGCAAGGAATGCCTGGAGCTCCCAGAAGCTTCAGAGACCTGGGGCAGATACTCCCCCAGCACCCTCAGAGAGAGCGGGGTCTCTTGGACACCCTGATATGGGACTTGATCTGGCCAGAACGAGGAGACAAATAAGTTTCTGTTGTTCTAAGTCACCCAGTTTGCTGCATCTTGTTACAGCAGCCCCAGCAAACTAATACAGTGATGACGACGCGGTGGCCATGACCGCGCAGGGCTGGCGGAAGGGACTGGGCGCCGCTGCCCCCTGTTGGTCCTGCAGGTGGGCTGCGCCCTGCAGTGGTTAAGACCTTGACTTTGAAGCCAGGCTACAAAATCTTGGATCGGTCGTGACTCCGAAGGAGCTGCTTAACCTCTCCGAGCCTCGGTTTCTTCATCTATAAAGTGGGTGTAATGACAATACTTACATTGTGCAGTTGTTCTGAGGAAAGATGAGTTAGTGCGTGCAAAATGCTTACAGCAGGCCCCTGTCCGTAGAAGCCCTCAGTTCGAGCGTGTTCTTGTGATCTGTCCCCTCGATTCCTCCTCTGTCTGTCCCTCTCCACCCTTTCTCCTTCTCCACCCTCCCCTTCCTTCTTTTTGTCTGACCAGGATGTTTCCCTTCTGGAAGCAGCCCTTTCTCTTCCCACCCCTGCTCGATTCACCGTTGGACTGCCCGCTCAGATGAGCTAATGTGTTTCTTTTCAAACTCAGCCGGGATGAGCTAGCTTTTCTGCCACCTGCGATCAAGGAGCCCTGACCCACACAGGCCAAGTCCACTTCTGCAGCTGAGCTGGTCCCTTCCTGCATCTGAACTTGAACCCCCTACTCTAGCCTCTCCCACTGGCCCCTCAGACGTGCTGTTTCTACCTTTGTGCCTTTGTTTTGGAAGTTACCTCTTTGGAGTGCCCCTTCCAAATTCTTCTGCCCAAATGCTGTCTGTCCTTTAGGGCCCCAGCACCCATGGACCTTGAAGGGAGAGCACAGAGGAAGGAAATGGACTTCGGAGCCTGAGAGGTGTGGTTTCATCCGTGCTCCACCTCTCACTTGCCAGGTGATCCTAGACTTGTTATTTATCTGCTCCAAGCCTGCGATTTCCCTGCCCGGTACACCTGCCGGGTACAGATGGTAAGGCCAACCCCTCAGGGGCCTTAGATGCACTGACTGTGGTGGTTCCTAGAACGGCCTTGTGCACCGAGGGTGCCTAATAATTGCTGGTTGGCACAATCAGTGCCGGGCTGACATAAGCCAGCTCTGCCCCCGGCACTTCACCTCCATGAGGGCAGGTAGATCCCCGGGGAAACCTTTTCCGCCAGCCTCGCTCTGGGAAAGAGAAATAGAACATTTTCTAATTCCAAAGAGTAAATGTCAGAGGCTTGGGAAGGATTCGGAGGTTCTTAAAATAAACCTGGCATACATGGGGGGAGGAGGGGGAGAGCCAGGCGGGGCGTGGAGATGAGGTGCCAAGGTTGGGAGAGACAGAGACAGACAGAGACGGAGACTCCCACTCCCCCATGTAAAATGGAGAGTTTGGACTAGGTGAGGAGTTGTAGAAGTGTGGCCTGTAGGATGTATCCAGTGGTGGATGGGCTTTGTTTCCCCCTCAAAGTGTCTTTTGAAAAAATAGAATGAGTTGGCAAAGTCTAAAAACTGGAATATCACACATAAACGTTTGATTTCCTTTTCTCCTAAAAAATCAAGAGGTCTAACCACCCCGGGTGTGGCCTGGGCATTTGGCTGGAGCTGGGTAGCTCCTGCCCCGAGATGGGACTCACTGCTTACACACAGTCTTCACTGCTCCTGACGGTCCCTCAGCTCTGAGGCCAAGGCTGTCTGCCCTGCTGTATTCCTGTCAGCTGAACCTGTCCACCACTGACCTTGGGAGGATTCCAGGTGGTGACCCTGGGCCGGAGAATCAGCCTTGAGATTCTAGGACCGTCTCAGCTCAAATGTCACCTCTTCCAAGAGGCCTTCCTTAACCACCTGAGACCATTCACCCCCTTCATGCTTCATCCTATTGCTCTACCAGGAAATGGCAACAGTGCATGGGCTGGCCGTCCCTGGACTCCAAGCTGCCTGGCACTGGAGAGGGATTCATTCCCAGCAAAAGGCCAGCCACACTGCATGGAACACGGGATGCTGCTTCCTGCCTCTTCACAAGCTGCTGGTCCAGACAGACCCTCCCGACAGGGAGAGACAGGAAGACTGGCAGCTACAACTCCGGATCTCCCTCTTCTCTCCTCCCCATTCCCTGTGGCCCAGGGCAGCTGTCAGGGGGCATCTGGGTAGAGGTCTTGCTGCTCCAGAATGAGCAGAAGCTCGGGGAGGCAGATGGCGAGGGGAGGGGGCGGTTACCCCCCAAGCTGGAGTTGAAACAGAACTCTGTCACTGTCATGCAGTCACTGAGCCCTCTTTAAGTATTAAAATGGGCAAAATGCCCCCAGTCTCTTTCATGTGCCTTTGAAACACAACCTAGGGCAGGCCCGGTGCACGGTAAGTCCTTCAGCACCGTAGCAGCTGAGGAAGACGGGTCAGGAGCCCCGGTTCTGACTTTATCCCAAGTGGCACTTCTCTCTTTCCGTCTCTTTGTTCGCCCCGCTTCCCAGGGAGGGACCGAGGCTCCAAGAAGCTCAGAGACCCTGTCAGTTGGTGCGGCCAGGAGGTGCCGGGGCTGGGATTGGAACCAGGTCTGCCGGACTCCTGAGGCCTCGTGATCACAACACAATACAGTTCCCTGTGTAATGCGAGGCAAGGCCCAGACACAAAAGAGCAAGAAAAAACGTGAGGAGGGGGCGGGGAGGAAAGAGGTGGAGCAGTGAGAGGAGGAGAGAAAAAGAGACATCTTGTCCCCAGATTGTCGTGGGTCCCTGAGAAACCGCTTCTCCCTCTGAAAAATGGGGGGAAGATGAGTGGACCAGATGGCTCTAAGTGTTGCTCCCCTTAGGTCCAGTCCGGTCTGCCTCTTGGAGGGGCAGCTTCCAGGCTTCCCATCATGGGGATGGAGTTAGGACCCTACTAGAAGAGGCCACCTTTCGGGTCTGCCCTGACATGGGTGGAATAGGACCCAGGGCACATGGGACAGCTTCTAAGGAGGACGGGCACAAAGGAGCCTCGAGTGGTTCTAGTGATGGGCCAGGGGCGGGGCCCTCCTGCTGCATGGGAGGGGACGGCCTGTGCTCCCTTCTCACAGGCCTGCCGCTCCCACGGAGGTCGTCTGTCACCCAGCCCCGCACCGGAGAAGCAGCAGAGAGTGTCCGCGGGTCCTTCCTGCAGGCACTGGGAGAAAGGGATGTGGTGTATGAGCTCCCAGCAGGCCCCGACGCCCCCCAGCCGAGACCAACACCTGCCCTGTCCCTGGGATCTGGGTCCTGGGAGGGGTGGGGACCCAGCCTGGCTTCTGTTCTCAGAGGCCTGGGAAGACAGCTGGGCGTCAGGAGCCAGCGGAGGATGGCCGGGCTGTGAGTCAGCCAGAGCTCCGGTCACTCCCGGGCAAGACCGCGGGCTCCAGGGGGCTGGGGGCCACACACAACCGGGAGGACTGGCGGCTGGCATCATCCATCCACGTTTCAGTTACGTCCCGTTGGCGCTCCCCAGCCGGAGCTCCGACACAGTGGCCTTGGAGGGGCCAGGAAAGCAAAGGGGAAACCCCTGTTTACTGATCCTCAGGTGCACACCCGGCCCACACCAGGGGCTTTGCCTGAGGTATGCCATTTAGCGTTGCATTAGGACAGTTCTCTTCTGCAAGCCCTTGCCCATCTCTGGGCCTCCGTTTCCCCCTCTGTGAAGTGGGTGCGGGCCTGGAGGACCGTTCTCCCGGGTCCTTCCCATTCTGCGGTTCCTCTGAGCTTCAGTCTCTCCTTCTGTGAAAGGGGGTGGTGACGACACCCACCTCTCGGGGGCTGTGGGGGACACAGGGGGGAGAGGGTGCGGGGTGCTGGGTGGCGGGCGGGCGACCTGGGAGCCGCTGGTCCATCTGGTTCCACTGTCTCCGCCCCCCCGGCCCCCACCTTTGCTGCCATTTCCTGGGTGGCTGCTGAGCTGTGAGGGTCTAAGCTTTTCCACAGCCGGTCACCCTTTTGTCCCCATAACCCACAGGGGCTGAGTGGTTTGAAATGCAGGAGCGTCCTGTCCTCCAGATGCTCAGAGCCCCTCAGAGGCCCCACTGCTCCTATGGCAGTGACCTGACCTTGAGCCTGTTCAGGATCCTGGGAGTCCGACTCCCGCCCCGCCCCCTGCAGCCCCTCCCACACCCACCCAGGTGGGAAACTGAGGCTCAGGGAGGCGATGAGACTCGCCCAGGCCGCCCGTGGGGAGATGGCCCAGCCGAATTCAAACCCAGGCCCGTCGGGCTGGGTCCCTGTGCCCAGCACCCCCACAGGCCATCCAGGAACGTCGCCTCCAGGTGGTGTGTGCCCCCAGGGGGCCCTGTCCCAGCAGACAAAGGCTGTGTCTACCCACATCCATGTCTCGTGGTCCCACGCTGCTCACAGCGGTAAGATCCTGCCCTGCCCAGGGCGCCCGTGGACCCATGGCCCGGGCCTCGGCCCTGCTCTGTCGGCCTCCACCCTGGGCCCTCCCCCCAGGCTCTGGCTCACCCTGGTTTGCTTACCCCCACCTTCTCCACCTCCACCACGATAGAAAGGAGCCCACGGGAGGCTAGAGAGGCTCTGATCTATGGCTGCGGTGTTTGCCGAGGGCAGGAGAGCTGAGGGATTCAGAACCAGGGTGGTGTGGGCCCAGCCCCAGGCCCGTGTGGACGCTCCCGGGGCTCCTCACTGAGGAGCTAATAGGCCCAGGTTTGGAGCAGCCGAGGACAGTACAGCTGATGTGTCTCTTGCCCACAGTAGGGTCTTTAGAAGCATCTAGACTCGGGCACCAAGAGATCAGTTGAGAGGCCTCAGGTTATGTGTCTCCTCTGACATTAGCAGGGTCTTTAGAGGCGCCTACGTGCTGGCATATAGGTGCCACGGAGCATCGGTGTCTGAGAACTGGTGGCTGGGAGGCCTTGCTGCATAGACGGCCCTCAGGCCCCAGCTCACCCAGAAGGGGGAAGGTTTGTAGGGGGAGCTCAGGAGTTTGTGGTGCTTTGGAGATACCCTGCGGAGCAGAGCTGGTGACTGGGTCTGGCCCTGCTGACTCTGGGCTGAGAAATCCAGAGGGGTCCAGAGGAGAAAGGCTGGTCCTGCCCTCTGTGTTCACACACGAGACTGTGACAGGTGGAGTGTGTTGTTGGGGCAAAGTGGACACCCTTACCCTGATGAGGGTGCTGGGGAGAGGTCGGGTAGGCCCTGCAGGGGACACCTCTGGGCTAAGTCCTAGAAGATGAGCAGATTCACCAGAGAAGAGGGGACACTGAGGGCTAGGGGCCAGCCTGCAGAGGCCCAGGTGCAGGGGGAGGCCGTGTGGTCAGGGACCCACAGCGTTAGGGACACTGCAGTGATGGTGCCCGGGAAGATGAGGTGGCACAGGCCGGGCGCTCCAGGACCCCGAGCAGGAGGGGCCTGGAAGGCCGAGCTCAGAGTTTGCGTTTCAACCTGCTGGCCACAGGAGCTCGGTAATTTCTTGTTTCAGCAGGTGCCCCGGGGAGGGGGCTTGAGTGCAGGTGACATAGGGAGGGAGACTCTGACAGCAAAGAGAACAGTGAAGAGGCCTCCTCAAGGGTTCAAGTGCATTGGAGGGCAGGGTGGCCATGGTGGAGACAGCAGGAAGTGGGTGGATATAGTGTTCTCTCTGGGCATCTAATCGGGTGCCACCGTGGGGGTTCGAGGGGGCTAATAAACATTACCTGCCTTCCTCTTCCTCCCTACCTGAGTTAGGAACCAACTGAAGGAAAGACCCAGGAGTCAGGTGGATGGAGAGCCAAGTATCTCCTTTATTTCTGCTGAAGCTTCTGTTGGCGAATGTGGTTGAGGTTTGCTGACCAGTGGCCTGTTGCTGCCCAAACCCTGAATAAATTCACCTACTTGGGCGAAGCAGGCCTAGACCCTGCAGGCCGGCCAAGCATGGGAGCAGGCCAAGCAGGACTGGGCTGTTTGAGAAGTTTTGGCCTTAAGAACACTGAAAGGTAAGTGTCAGTACTGACAGGCATTGGTCACTTGGGCCTGACTCTGGCCCAACACCCATACACCCTACTGGAGTACTGTGGAGAATGGGTGAATGGCATGATGGGTTTTGAAGGGTGAATAGGAGTTCTCCAGGTAGAGGAGAAGCACCGAGGCCTGGGCAGAGGCACTGGGGACAGGGCAGGTCTGGGGACTGGTGCACACCTCCTGGGCCTGGGGTATAGTTGGCATTCAGAGTTTGGGCATGGGGTGGGGGGAAGTGTATTAGTTTTCTGTTGATGCTTTAACAAATCACCACAAACTTAGCAGCTCAAAGCCACACCCTTGACTACCACAGAGGCCCGCAGGTGGTGGGTCGGGTACAGTCCTTCCAGCACTATCATACAGAAATGGCAGAGCGGCATCCCTTTCTGGAGACTCCAGGGGAGGGTCTGTTTCCTGCTCATTTGGGCGATTGGCAGAACTCAGCTTTTTGTGACTATTGGACCGAGGTCCCCATTTTCTTGCTGGCTGCCAGCTGAGGGTGTCCCCAGCTTCTGCAGCCACCTACGTCCTTGACGCCTGTGCCCCTTCTTCCATCTGCAAATCCGTCCATGCTGTATCAGTTCTCGCTCGCGCTTTGAACCTCTCCTTCCTCTTCCATCTCGTCTCTCTGCTTCTTCCTTCTACTTTCAAGTTTATGGGATTCGATTGGGCCCACCCACTCTAATTATACTGAAATTATCTCCCATCTCAAGGTCCATAACCTTAATCACATCAGCAAAGTCCCCTTTTCCACACAATGACGTGTCCTTGGTGCCAGGGATTAGCACACAGACATCTTTGGGGCTGGGGCACAATTCCACCTGCCACGGACAGGGGAGGAAAAGAAAGCAACAGTTATATGCAGCTGCTAAGCGCCAAGGACCAAGCAAGTTGTTTAGCATCTGTCATCTTACTTTGTCCTCACACCTATCCTGCAAATTAGGTAGTATTATTCCCATTCTACAGACAAGGAAACAGGGTCAGACAGCCCCGGGAAGGCTTGTGCGGTGAGTAGAGGCGGGATGTGAACCCACCTCTGCAGACTCAAGCCCGCACCCTGTCCGTGGAACCTTGGCACCATCTCGTCCAAGGTGGGGAAGACGGGCCAGGCCAGCTGTGAGAGGCGCAGTGCCCTCTCTCTCTCCTGATGCCCGGGGAGCCCGGGCCACACCTGCCCCCTGCCGGAGAAGGCTGGTGGGCGGCTCCCTCCTTCCAGTGGATGCTGGAAAGGCTGGGATGCGGAGCTGAGCAAACAGAGAGCTGTGGACACAGACGCTGTCACACCTGGCTGACAGATGCCACCGGAGAGAGCAGCTCTGTTCTGCCATCCAGTGAAATGAACAGGTCCAGCTAAACAGAGGGGCTTTGTTTTTTTAAAAGATTTATGTATTTATTTGACAGAGAGAGAGACAGCGAGAGAGGGAACACAAGCAGGGGGAGTGGGAGAGGGAGAAGCAGGCTCTCCACTGAGCAGGGAGCCCGATGGGAGGCTCAATCCCAGGACCCTGGGATCATGACTTGAGCCGAGGGCAGACCCTTAACGACTGAGCCACCCAGGCGCCCCCAAACAGAGGGGCTTTGATATCAGTAGAGATTAGTGGGGCAGGTGCAGAGCGGGGCTTTGGGAAGAATAACATCCGCTCCACTTTGTTTGTGGGTGGATTTAGACAATGAATTAAAAGTGCCAATCTTGTATCAGACCCAGTAGAATCGAAATAAATTATATGCTTTTTCTCCTTGTTCTAAACCACACTCTCTTTTCTAGGTCAGGTCAGAACCTGTCCAAGGCTACAAGAGAAGCGGCCAGTTTTTTTCCCCGTAGAGTAAAAGTTGTTTGTGATTTTCTGTGAAAGATGCAAGTTTGGTACCTTTACAAGACAATGTAAATTCTTCTACTCTTGTTGGTATATAGCTGGAATAGTGATGGCATCTGAAACTCACTTTCTGGGGGTTCAGCTCCTGATTTCCCACTGGGTTTCGTGGGCGCCTGAGGAGCCGGCTCCGTTTCGCATGCAGAAGGGGCCCGTTGCTGCCTGGTGGGCTGGAGGCTTCTTCCTACGCTTACGCCTCTGCACTTGATGTGCTGATAACACGGTTTTAGCACATTTATAAACATTTGGATATCTTCTTCGGTCATTTATTTTTCAGTTATTTTTAGGGGGAAATAAATTGTTTTTATGCTCTAATAAAATTGCTGTTCCGCAGCCTTGGATGTGCCCGGTGGATGTGAGCAGCGCAGGAAGAGCATCACCCACCCCGCGCGGAGAGCCAACATTCCCCTCTTTCTGTCCTGAATGGGCCTATACCTTGCTGTGCAGCTTGAGGAAAGTCACTTCCCCTCCCTGATCCTCAGAAACTCCTACATCATCCCTGACATTTATAGTCTGAATGTTCCAGGAATGTGAGGTTCCAGGCAAACGTGAGCTAAAACACTTTATGAAACTAGTAGGCATCTGCTATGTGCCAAGCATAGAGCTATATCCCAGGGAAGCAGATCTGTACCTTGACCTCAAAGAATACATCTTCTGGAGTGAGGAAATTCCCTTGAGAAATGTGCAGAGTCACATTTATATAGACTAACACAGAACGGAAGCTCCGCACGGGCAGGGAGTTCTGTTCATTTTCTTCACTTTCTCCTCTGCCTGCAATGCTGATCTCAGCATCAGCATCCCTTTGGGAATGGGGACACATCAGGCTGAGCGCTGTCTTTCCTTCAGGTGCCACTGTCACTCCTGCACATTCCCTGTTTTGCTCCCACCCCAACCGGCAGCTGAGCCTGTGCCTGTTGAAGACTTGTGAGTACCTTTTTAAAAAATTTTATTTATTTGAGAGAGAGAGAGAGAGCACGAGGTGGGGGAGGGACAGAGGGAGAAGCAGGCTCCCCCCCTGAGCAGGGAGCCCCACAATGGGGCTTGATCCCAGGACCTTGGGATCATAACCTGAGCCTGAGGCAGATGCTTAACGGACTGAGCCACCCAGGCACCCCTCTGTGGGGGTCTTTAATCTCATAACCAATGTGTGGGAAGGGCAGGGACAGAGCTGGTTGTGTATGCAGCTCACAGGGCACCGAAAGCCTCGGCCTGGCCCAATCCATCAATATACCCGCAACACTGTGCCCTCCCGCCTCGAATCAATAATGCTTACACAGTTAGGTGGGAAGGCTGTGATTTATTTTGCCTTCTCCTGCATCCTTTCTGGAATAACCAACCATCTCTCTTGCAAATGAATGCCTCACCCCATCCTGGCCCCTCAGGCCCCCGGGGGCGGGGGGCTGGCTGGTCCACCGGTCCTGAGTGAGATGCTTCCCACTGCCGCTCCTCCCTCGCAGCCCCCCCGGAGGGAGATGGGGTTTCAGGGGCTTGAGTTACTTATCCAAGAATGCACAGCCAGGAAGTGGCAGAGCCTCGGTGTGAGCCCAGGACTAACCAATTAAAAAGTGACAGCAGTACCTGGAAACACAGAGAACAGACCGATGGTTGCGGAGAGGCAGGGAGTCGGGGGATGGACAAAATGGGTGAAGAGGAGAGAGACTTACAGACTTCCGGTTCTGGAAGGAGTAAGTCACAGGGATAAAAGACAGCGTGAGGAATACAGTAGTGACATAAGAGTGATGAATGGGGACAGACGGCTAGCTACACTTGTGACAAGCCCAGCATAACGTTTCATGTCCAATCACTATGTTGTACACCTGAAACTAACGTAACTTTGTGTGTCAACTACACTCAAATAAAAAAATTCACTAAAACAACAACAACAACAAACATTTATGCAGCTCTTCTAGTGACTGCGCGGTGGGCTTAGAGAGGAGGGCCTCTGAGCGGGCTCCCACAGAACAGGTGAGAGCTGACCGTGGGGCAAGAAGACAGGGGCTCCGTGGGTGAACAGCAGGGGTGAGGCCAGGGCGGGAAGCAAGGGGGCTCCCGGGGGCTGGAGGGTGAAGGGCTGTTTCAGAGAGGAAGTGGGGCCTGATCCCACCAGGCCAGGGAACTTGGCGGTCAGAGAAGCTATGGAGGACTTCAGGAAGTTCTTCCACGCGATAGGCTGACCCCTGGCCCCATCAGCCCCTTTTGGTCTAGCTCTTCCCCTGGAGCCCAGGGAACATATTCGGGTGTCACCCTGGTGACCTCCAGAGAGACAACTGGCTGTTGATGACCTTGGCTCCCATCCACTGAATCTTGGTGTAAAATTCCCAATAGGACATGGGACAGCCTCCCTCCCACACCCACATCATGCCCTGATAGGCAGCCTCCAGCTCATCAGTCAGAATAGGTTCAGCTGACTGTAGGCAGTTTTTCAAAGCTGGTGTGTGTGCACTCCTGCCGAGAGCCAGACCCACTTCTAGCGCCTTGCCTTCACCTTGTTTCACCTTCAGACATGCCCACCATCAGTGATGACCTGATGGCATCCCCATTTCACAGGAGAGTGAGGTGCAGAGGATCTGCCCCAAGAAATGAGGGAAGGCAGTGGCGGAGCTGGGCCTTGAGCCCTGGCCTGGGCCGTGCTCCCAGCTCTGTGCTCGAACAGGTGCCTCTCTTTTGTCTTGTTCCACAAAGCCCTCTACCACCACCTCCCATAATCCTCCTAGAAGCCCCCAGGATGGGTTTAGTTATCTCCATCTTCCAGCTGAGGACGATGTAGCTCAGAGAGGCAAAGGGACTCATCTAAAGTCACACAGCAAAGCTGTGCCAGGCCAAGATGACCAATTCCAGAGCTCTTGTTCTGAACTGCTGGGCAGGCAGAGTCCCCTGAGCCTGGCTTTCATGAAGGGGAGGTGGTGCGGGGAGAACACACTTGTGTGGGGCTTTGGTGGCCAGAAACCAGGGGCCCAAAGTGCCACATCACCTTCAGGCTGTTTTGCGGGCAGATGGTCTGAGCCCCGAGCTGGGTGTGGCCTGTGTGACCGTTCTTGCTGGGATTATGGCCTCTGGGGTTTGACTTGCCAAGCCCACGTGCCTTGTATCACTTAGAGCTGCCTTCACCAGGACGTTGATGGTCTGTGGAGTGGAGCAGGGGACTTGCATGCTCCTGCCCCTTCCTCTCAAGGGCTAGACCAAGGCCTCCAGTCACTGCTGCCCCACCCCAGCCCTAGTGGCCGAGCATCAGAGGGCCAGCTCGTGCACTGTGGTTACTTCAATGCCAATCAAGGAGGACACCTGGTTCGAGGCCTTGTCCATGCTGAACGCTGTATCAGTCAGCCTAGGCAAGGCTCTGCTGTGTAACAAACAACCCCAAGTCACAGTGCCTTAAACACCCCCCAACTTTATTGCTTATTAATCCTACAAGGCTGTTGTGGGTTGGGTGGGGGTGGCTCAGCTCATCAGACCCCCCCCCCCCCCCCCGCCCAGACCCAGGGTGACCAAGTAGCTAGGATGCCAGAAGTGAAGATAGCTCTGGTGGGGTTTGTACTAGCTGCTAAATGCTCAACAAGGAAGTGACACACATTACTTCTGCTCACACAACTCATTGGCCAGAACTTCTGCTCACACACCTTATTGGCCAGAACTTGTCACATGGTCCCACTGAGCCACAGGGGACAAAAAGTTCAGTCCCACTGTGGGCCTGTAAGGGGGAGATGTGTTTGGCAAAATTACCAGGCATCGAGGGGGTGTGCATGGTAATGACACTGCTCTCATCTCCTTCACACCCCCTCCCACTCTGCCTGCACCCAGGGGGCTTACGGTTTCAGCAAGGTGACCGTGTTGATTTTCTTCCCACTCGATCCTGGTGGGCTTGAGAGTATAACTATCCCAAGAGACTGAGAGTCAGCAACTAAATGAACTGATAGTGATCACAGAGCTTGGAAGTCACTGGGTTGGGACAGGAATCCAGGTTTGTCTGGCTCAAAGCCCAGTCTTCTTCTTCCAGAACCATGGTGCCCCTCAAAAGCATCAGCTATATGGCCAAGCAGGAGGGAGACCAAGGCGGGGACAGTCAGCACTGTAGGCCAGTGTGAACCCCAGAATGGGGGCTGGTTTCAGGAGGGGCCCATCCTGACCCGACAGTGGATGGACTCCCAGAGTCTGGAGAGAGGGAAAGGCCAGCAGGTGTCCCATGGAGCTGAGAAGGCCCAGGGGATGGCGAAGCTGTGGGAAGTTGGCCTGGCGGTGCAGGTGTGGAAGAGCAGCAGAAGGACAAGGAGGAGAAGCTCGGGTGGGCGGGGTGGGTCCAGACATGTGGATTTTGGCATCAGAGAGACTTGGGCTTACAACCCAGACCTGCCATTTCACAGCAGATCTTGAATTTGGTTAACCTTTCCTCATGTGCTTAAAGAAAACCACAGCTCCTAAGGTGGCTATGGGGTTAGGTAAGGAAATGCAAGGTGCAGTGTGTGATATTGAGGGTATGTAGTCAGGACATCAGCAAAGGCCTCAGATAGCTGGTGGTTCCTTTGCATAGGCCCCCTGCCAGCCACTTGGCACAAATTCAGTCACTGAATCCTCAGAACAACTGGTGAGGTACCGCTGGATGGTAGCAAGGGATGAAGTACCCATTTTACAGAGGAGGAGCGTGGAGGCCTGGGACGTTGCTGCCCACGGTTACTCACCTGGTCGGTAGCTCAGTTCTTTCTTACCGCATGTGACCCTTTGCATTTGTTTATGAGCCTCCGAGCTCTGGGTTAAAGGAGCATAAACAGACCCTGACACTCTCACCACCTCCCCCTGCCCCTTTGATCTGCCATATCCCCAGCCTGCCTTTAAAAAGCTCCGTTTCGGGCGCCTGGGTGGCTCAGTCGTTAAGCGTCTGCCTTCAGCTCAGGTCATGATCCCAGGGTCCTGGGATCAAGTCCCACATCGGGCCCCCTGCTTGGCAGGAAGCCTGCTTCTCCCTCTCCCACTCCCCCTGCTTGTGTTCCTGCTCTTGCTATCTCTGTCTCTGTCAAATAAATAAATAAAATCTTAAAAAAAAAAAAAAAAAGCTCCGTTTCCCCAGAAGGGGAACCACTTCGTTATAGAAGGCCCTTCTCCACAAAGGCAGGACATGGAGGCCCATGAAACTCTCTCAGTTTGAGCATCACTTTGGAAATCAATGTGCTGTGATTGCGGACCCAGCCTCTGTGGGCAGCTGCCTAATTGTAGCTGGATTTTTGCGGGCTTCTCACCAGGCTCCTCCGCCCCTGTGGACTGGCAGAGCGGTTCCGAGAGCGTCATTGATTTCTTGACTAAAGCATCCTCATGAGATACAAATCTGCTGTTACTCGGACAGCCATCTGCCATGGGGGCACTGAAGAAATGTGCCCAGGAGAACAGGAAGTGCAGGTGCGTCGCAGGACCTGCCCCCTTGCCCTGTGGCCCGCTTCCCTGCTTTAATCTTGGCCTCACAGCTCAAACCTGGTAACTCTAAGCCTTACACTGTCTGGCCTGTGTCACAGAGCAATAGGGGGAAAGCCATCCATAGCGTGTTAAAGGTATCTCCAGCTGTGTGCAAGTTCTCTGGTATGAGGGCCCTTGGCCACGGGCAGAGTTAGCACCTATTTACTTGCATGAGAGGAGTTGGTGGGAGGCTGCTTTGGTGCTGTTCTGGGGCTCCCTGCCCCAGCTAAGTGGTTAAGGAGGTGGCAGAGGTGGAGGGTTCCCAAAGGTCTGCAGGCCTGGAAAAAAAAAAAAAAAAAAAAGAAAACCCAACAACATTGTCCTTAAGAGCAGAATAAGTAAAGGGTGTCTTTGCAACCTGGTGCCCAGGCAGTGGGGAGTTCCAGGAAAGGAGGCAGGAAGAAAGACACCTGCCACTTCTCGGGCAGGACTGGGTCATCAGGTCTGATCTGGGGAAGATCCTGAGGGTCCAACTGCCTCGCCTGGGAGATGGGGCCTTGGAAACCTAGGGAGGAGAAAGGCAGCCTCTTCCGTGGTCACCCCACAAGTTGGCGGCAGAAAGAGAGATGCTGATGTCCCCAATTAGATTCTCAGCTCCTGAAGGGGAGACGTCGCTGTGCACAGAGTTGGGGAAAGATTATGGTTTCCTTCAGCCACCCCGAGGGTGCCTGGAAGTATAGATCAGGAGTCAGCAAACTATAGCCCGTGGGCCACATCTGGCCCTATGGTCTGTTTTTGTAAATAAAGTTTTATTAGAACACAGCTGCACTCATTTGTTTCTGGGCTGCCTTAGGCTGCTTTCACATTACCTCTGCATAGCTGAGGAGTCACTGAAGAGAGAGTGTATGATCCATGAAGCCTAAAATATGTACTATGTGGCCCTTGATAGACAAAAAAATCGTGGATCCGTTGTGTAGACACTTGCTGGAGAGTATCCGACACATAAATTATGCAGAGGTTTTATCTCCATTTTAATATTATTATTATTATTATTGGAGGGGGTGCAAAATGGTGGTTTATTAAACATGGGGACAGGACCCGTGGGCAGAAAGAGCTCTGCACCAGGGTTGTGAGGGGTGTGCATTTTAATATTATTATTAAAAGTCCGACGCTTGTTTCAAATGGAAACTGACACGGATTCCTCTAAATCTAACTCTGACAGTAGCAAAGCCTTGGCAGTCGTGGTGGGGAGAGGAAGAGCCTGCCCCCCCCGGTGTCCCCTCCCCCTGCTCTGCCCCCAAGAAGGGCTGCCAGGGAAAATACAGGACATCCAGTTACATTTGAATTCCACATAAACAACGACTTAAAAAAAAAAACAAAACCAAAAACCACACACAGAATAAGTATATCCCAAATTTGAGTGAGTCATACTTATACTAAAAAATGACTCATTGTCTGACATTCGGCATAACTGAGAGTCAGTCTTATACTTCTATTTGCTAAATCTGGCAACCCAACCCTTGAGCCACTTCGGAGGGAGCACCTCAGAAAAAAATCTTTGGTCTCCCGAAAAGATTTCAAATTCCTTAGCCTGGCATTTCAAATCTGTCCTTGGCCAAAGTCTGCAGCCTCATCGCCCGGCCCAACCTGTCCATGCCCTTCCATCCTTCAGCCTCCAGCTCTATGGACCTCCTTCTGGTGTCCCTGCATAACTCCGTGCCCCTGCCTTCACTAGCCACCACTCCCCAATGGCCTCTGTCACCCTGTCCCCCACTCTCAGCTTGGCCTCTTGGCCAGGGCGGCGGAAGCACTTCTCACAAGGTGTCTGGTGGCGAAGTCGCCCAGTGCAGGTAAGCTGAACCTGGGGAACAGCAGATGCGGGCCTCCCGGTGTAGGTTCCTTGTGAAGTGTGCATTCGTGGACAGAAGTGTTGGCAAAGTCAGCCCCGGGGCCAGGGCTTGAGGGGCTTCTGCTTTCTTTCCAGGGCACTCCTCCCTTTTCCTTTCCAGAAGAGCAGAGCCTTTCACAGGCAACCTGCCTCCCGCCAGATGAGTGTAGGAAGCAGACTTCTGGAAGGCGGGCCTTGGCAAGGGCCTGGGGGGGGGGGCACACGCATGACTCCTCTCAGTGTGGGGAGCCCCAGGGGCTCTGCGGAGTGGAAGAGAAGCAGGAGGGCGGGGGCCTGGAGGGCAAAGGGGGGTGGGGGGAGGCTGCCTAATGGGTCTGTTTACTTCCATTCGCCCCAGGTTACCTTTAAATGGAATAAAATGATCTGCTAATCCCCTTTATTTCCATTCACTGCTTCTAGAAAAGGCTTACTTGACACTTTAGGAGGAGGCAAAAAAAATAAGCAAGAGGCATAATTTTCAGTAGAAACTGCAGGAGAACTCTCAGTGAATGCCGCCATTTGGTGCTTCTTAACGTCTCTGTAAAGATCAGGTGAGGCGGGAAGGGAGGCCCCATGCCAGCCCTCAGGCAGCAAGTGTGTCAGGGTCTCCCTGTAGGACCCTGTTTGGGGGAGGGCTCTGGCCTCCTAGCACATGCCTCCACCCCCTACTTTCCCCAGCAAGGCTGGCACCTCGCAGCTCCTCATGGGCAGCTTCAAAGTTCATGCAAGGGAGCAGTCCAGAGAGGGCCACTCATTTTGTTTTATTTTATTATTCTATTTTATTTTTTAGAAAGCGAGAGTGTCCAAGTGGGGGTGGGGGAGGGGCAGAGGGAGAGGGAAAGAGAATCTCAAGCAGGCTCCGTGCTGAGTGCAGAGCCCGATGGGGGCTCCATCTCACGACCCTGAGATCATGACCTGAGTCGAAATTGAGCCCCCCCCACCCCAGGTGCCCCCAGAGACTGCTACTCATTTTAAATATGCATTGTTCCCTGGACCATGGCCATTTCCTTAAGAGAAGTATCCAGGAGTAGATGTGTCAAACCAAATGCTTTTGATGACATTGCCAGCCTGCCTCTGCTCAAGCCTTTGGCTCCACCATCTACTCTCCTTGTGACGGTAGGCAAAATACTTCCCTCTCTGTGGCTCCCAGTTTCTTTTTCTGGAAGATGGGGATAATAACAGCACCCACCTCCTCTAAGGTTGTTGTGAAGAATTCAAGTTTTCACTACACTGTGCAACACACAGAGAATGCTCCAGAAACTTTAGCCACTACCGTTATTGTGTTATTATTATTCTCGGAGCACCTCCAAAAAAGCGGTGCCAATTTTTGTGAGTGGTAGCATCTCCTGAGGGTTTTAGGTGCGTGTGCTAGCCACAGGATGGAGAGAGTTGGCTTCCTGTCCTGGGTCTTGTTCCGACAAACACGTGATTTTGCTGTGTCCTTGTCCCTCTTTCTGAGGGTCAGTTTTTCATCTGTTAAATTAGCCTGTGGTCTTTATGGGATCACCAAAATCCTTTTCAAGTGATGAATTTAGGGCCATTTCGAAATGGCCAGAAAACAGGGCACTCCTTCCAATAGGACAGACATGCCTTTTGTGATCCCTCAAATGACTCAGGAAAACATGTCGATGAAGTAAAGATAAACCTCACTCCTGGCTCACGATATGCTCCGAGCCCGTTGGCTTACCTCGTTTCCTACGCATTATAAACATTGATTGGAAAGTGCCATGGGCAAGGTTAGGGCTTGGGGAAATGGAAATCATGTAAGCATTCATTCATCGGCTTGTAGAACACATGGTTTGGAGTCCCAGCTGTGCACCAATCACTGTTCTGGGCACTGGGAATGCGACTTTGAGAAAGACAGACAGGGGCTCCACCCTGCAGGAGTTGACATTCTGGAGTGGGAGGCAGGTCAACAAGTAGATTGATTTCAGACCATGATGAGGGCTATGGAAGGAAGAACTGTACTGGACCAGGCACAGGAGGAGGAAAATGCGTACTAGCACCGGGAGGGAGGGCTTCCTGGAGGAGATGATATTTGAATGCAGGCCTGAACAGTGAGAAGAGACTGGGGGGCAAAGAGCTCCAGGCCGAGGGTGGCAGGTGGTCGCCAGCTGGACCTGTGTTAAGAACTGAGAATAGGCCATTGTGGCTAGAGCCGAGCAAGGGAGCCAAGAGCCATAGGGGATGAGGTCAGAGAGGGAGAACAGTGAGGATTCAAGTGGCCGTGCCCTGTTGCTAACATGCAGGAGGTCCTTCGCAACTGTTCCCTGTTTCTGAGCCCTCACCTGGCTACAGGGAGTGTGAGCCGGATGAGAGACACGTGCTGCCAGACGATCTTGAGGTCCTTTCCAGACTCACAGATTTGTGAATAAGAGGCTTGAAAATGATTTGCTAATTTTTGTAGGGGAAACACTCTCACCTCAAGTCCTGCTTTTATTATTAATGGATTTAGCAAAACATTTTCCCCTAGCTAATGCAAATGTGCCCAGAATAACAACCAGAGGTTGCTATACTTCCAGAGATAGGTCTAAATTTCTCCATAAAAATGCAAAGGTGAATTCCAGGCTCAGAACTTCTTTCTTGAATTTGGGGAGTATCTGACAGCATTCTGATATTGGCAAAATTGTAAATTCAGCAGGATTTCTGTTTTACACACTTGGTGACTTCTGTCATCCTGGCCCCCTGCTCTGTGCTGCCTGGTTTCCCAGGGCCCTCCTGGCTGCCCAGGGACCCCTAGGTTGTCCTGGTGTCTCCCAAGGCCAGTCCTCTCCACACTTACAGAGTTACAGGTCAGGGAGCCCAGCCCCGCATTTCACAAATGAAGAAGCTGAGATCAGAGAGGGGAAGGGACTTCTCCGAGATGGCGCTTAGGAATATCATCTGGGACGAGGCTGTCTCCCCAGGCCCCTGAAACCACACAACACACGGAGAGCAGCTGTCCTTCCCAGACCAGTTCTGCCAATAGCTGTAATTAATTCATCAACTGATTCATTCAAAAGACAATCATGGATGGCTACCATGTGCCAGGTGACCTTAGAGGCACTCGGGAAATAGGGGAGCCTAAGATTAAATCTCTGTTCTCAAGGAGGGCTGGGAGTGTGATCAGAGGCAAACCAATGGGGAAAAGCCACATTATGACCATCACTGTTTTACACGGTGCTGCGGGGATCGAACACAGTATGTCAGGGGGCAGGATTGAAGGGTTAGCAGCTCAGGTGACACCTGAGACTTAAAGAAGTGACTGTATTTGTTGTGCGTGGTGGTGGGGAAGTCATCCAGGGCAGACGGAACACATGCAAGGCAGGAAGGTAAGGAGAGAAAGTGCAGCGCCAGGGCCCTGCAGATAATCTGATGTCCACAGTACCGAGGGCAGGAGGGCCGTGGCTGGAAGGGGCCCAGCAGGTAGCCTGGGGCCAGATCAGGAAGGCATTTAACACCTGGCCAAATGCTCAGCAACACTCCCAGCTCACACCATCCTTCTGCGACCAGCCCTTCCTTCCTTTCTGGTTTGCCCCTACCCCACTCTCTGTGTTTCGGGTCTGGTCTGGTTGCCAATCAACGTCCACCCTCCCACTTAGGCGTGAGCATGTGACCCAGAAGTGACCATTCACAGTACCCCACCCAGGTGGCTACTGTGACTGGGGCAGGGGTAGGCACATGACACAAGCCAGGCCAGTGAGAGCCCTTCTCTGGGGGTTTTATGAATGGATGACGGGGAGGGGAAAGGCTCTGATTCCTCCGGGCTGCTGAAAACGTGGTGCTACCTTTGGCTATGACCTTTCATCTGTCTGGTCATCTGGAAGAAAGGATGAGCTGGGCTTCTGACCTTGTATTATGTCCATGGAAATGGGTCTCCTACCCAGGTTTTTCTGAGTGTGGAGCCCATGCTTGTAACCACTAACTGCCTGGTTACATCCTTACCTGAAGCAGGTGCCCCCCCGACACCGGCCCTCCCCTGGCATGGCCAGGCTTTTCCCACGCCAGCCCTCTTGCCTTTCCTGACTCATCTTGAAGGAGAGGCTTCCCGCCCCTCCGCAGGAGTGCTCCGAAGCTCTGCTTTGCTGGGGGGACTGGGACACCCTCACTGCTCCTCGCAGTTCTCAGGAGGTGGAGGCTCTCTCAGTTATTTATCAGGCAGACTTTCTCCATCGAAGGGCCTGAAATTCTGAAAACTTTTCCCTCGGTCGCCTGCTGGGAGAGTCGCAGGGTCTTATCAATCTAGTGAGCCCAGGAGAGACATGAGCATCTGCTGCTCCCAAAGGGATCAAGCCTGGCTGGGTTGCTCTAAAATAGGAGAGGAAAGCTGACCTGGTTCAGGGCTGGTTATTTGGTGCGGGCTTGCTGGGTGAGGCATCGGGGCAGGACCAGTGGGAGGCCCGGGAGGTGCTCTCACTTCCAGTCGGTGGGAAGAGCTGAGTGAGACCCTGTTTGGAGGAGGGTGGAAATTTCCGCCCTTGGCTGTGTCCATCAGGGTGAAGACCCTGCAAGAGGGGCTTGGTTCCTGAGGTCCGACTCTCCCCGACCAGCCCCGGTTTCGATGAACCCCAGGATTTCCTGACACTCAAATCTATTTGAGTACCTATTAGTTTCCACTCAACTAAAGTCAATAGCCTTTGCAGGTCTGGCTCGTGGAGCTTTCCAGCTGGAAGGGGCGTTAGAAGTCATGAGTGATCGGCTTCAGAGGTGTGGCTTGCTTGCAGCTTTGACATTTCTGGAGTCCCTCACCTTAGGATGCAGCAGCCCAGCTCTTTAGCACAGATTTGAGGTCTGTCACTTCCAGCCCCACTTCTGGCTGCAATAAACATTTCCCCAGCACGTTGTAAACCTGCACTGCTCTGGTCCTTTGCACCTGCCCTGTAGTTCTCTTCCTCTCTCCCACATGCTGCGAATCTAAGCATCTGCCAAGCATAGACACCGGTGTCTCCTCCTCCCTGGAACCATTCCCCCCTATCTCCAGGCAGAACTCACTGCTTGGTCTTCCATCTCCTTACTGAGACCTCAGCTTGAAGGTTCGCTTCTGGGAAAGACCTTCACTGACGTGCCCCCCTGCCAGCCCCCAGGCACACTGCCGACCCCGCCCAGAGCCGGGCTCCACACGTCACCCTGCGGTACTTTCTCCCCAGCGCCCCTCCCACCTGGCGCACCCCGTCCTGCATTGCTCACCTGTCCTTCCCGCTTCCGCGCTCCAGACACAGGCTCCTCTCTGTTCACCGTGCACCCCAGACCCCACGCAGGCCCGCGCACAGTAGGGCCTCAGTGAGCCTCAGTGAACCTCGTGGCAGGAGCCAGCACGAACCCGAGCTGGCCCTTCTCCGGGTCACACCGATTCTCCCCGGGGACCGACCCCGTCCCTAGCGGCGTGCCCCCCGGCTCCCCCTCGGCTCTCCTCTGCAGCAGGAGGCGGCCCGGAGCCCACAGGCCCGCAGCGGGGGGCTCCCCCGCCGTGTTTTATAGCTCCTCTCTGGGCCCCTAATAGCAGCCACATTTTGAGAGTTTGGAGAAGGAGCGTGAAGGCCAGTCAAGTGGAGAAGTCACATCTTGTAAATGGGCCAAACGTGGATTTACACAACAGCCTGTGACAAACGCATCTTCAGGGGGTGATCTGGCAGGACACATCCCTTTTTCCAAAGGGCGCCCGGGCCCTGGGAGAAATAACAGTCTTTTTTGGATTCTAATTCTTGCCGGTGCAGACAGGCTGAGGCCCAGCGCTGCCTCCCGCTAGGAGCTCCCGTGCGCCCGCGCCGTCTGTCCCCGGGGCCTCCCAGGTAAGCGTCTCGCTCCCGGGGGCCTGCGTGTCCAGTGTCCGGCCTCACGGTTCCCGCCTGCCTCCCTCCTGCCCACACGCAACCTCAGAGGACACCGCATGTCTGTCGCTGGGAGCCCTGCTTCTCTCCCCTCTAGAGAGGAC
The DNA here is from genome assembly GCF_009762305.2 of Zalophus californianus. Classification (NCBI taxonomy): domain Eukaryota; kingdom Metazoa; phylum Chordata; class Mammalia; order Carnivora; family Otariidae; genus Zalophus; species Zalophus californianus. The sequence goes on from NC_045598.1 coordinate 22,279,649, forward strand.
AACCCTGCTGTTCCTCCTGCCTGCACCCCACCCCCCTCTACTTAACCTGTTGTACCCCAGTCTCTGATCAAATGTTATCATGTCACCTCCTTAACAAAGCCTCCCTGGACCTCACCCAGGACCAGATCAAGCCTTGTGACCCGTCTTGGGCGCCGGTCCTTCTCCTTGGCGGCACTCCTGCCCATGGAAATTAACTTTGTGATTAGCTAGTAAATGTTTTACTTACCTGCCAGGGCACATACTCTGAGCTCAGGCTCTCCTGTGCTAGGTCTGGTGGGTCAGCTGCTACTTGACCTGCACCTGGCCCTGCCCGGTCATTGGCCTGACATCTGACCCTGGACCCTTTCACCCAAGGCTCATTTTTTTGCCTGCCTGCCTGCCTTCCTTCCTTCCTTCCTTCCTCCCTCCCTCCTTCCCTCGCTTCCTTCCTTCCTTCCTTCCTTCCTTCCTTCCTTCCTTCCTTCCTTCCTCATTCTCTCTCTTTCTCCCTCCCTTCCTCCCAGCCCCAAAGTAGTTGCCGAGCTAATCCTTTATTCTACGGCACTGAGGCTCTCGGATGCTGCTCCTGACCTCAGGGCTCCCAGCCTCCTGGGAAGAACACTCACCTTGGGGTGATGAGTGCCTGAGGTGAGAAGAGCAGCCTGCTGGGTGTCTGGGGTGGGTGGTCAGGGAAGGCTTTTGTCCCCGAGCTGCATTTTGAAAGATACGGAAGATCTTGCCAGGAGAAGTTGAGGAAACAGCACTCCAGGCCCAGGGCAACCTGTGTGGGCGTCCAGAGCATTCTCGCAGCTGTAGCAGCAGATGGGCGGAGGGAGGGGGGCAGTAGGTGGAGCTGGAGACAGGGAGGGGTGGTGGCATGCCCACACACTTCTCCCTGCCCCACGCGTGCCCCTAGCTATGGAGTGTTGTTGCTCCTCTTGTCAGGAGGTCGGATCTGCTTGTCCATCTTGAGTCTGGGCCTGGCCTGGTGACATGCTTTGGCTAAGGTGACAGTAATAGCATGACATAGGCAGGGACTTGAAAAGTGCTGTGCACGGGACCAGCCCTTTCCTGCTGCTGGGAGACCTGTGACCAACCCAACTAGACAAGCTCAGGCTGGCTTTCTAGAAGATGCAAGACTCTGTGGACAGATGCCCTGTGCATCTCAGCAGTTCCAATTGAGGCCCATGCAGGTGACTGAGGCCACCTGAAACCATCCAGCCCCTACTGGGCCAGCCTGGACTGGAAGATCTGCTGACAACAGATCCACTGGAAATAGACATGTTTGTGTTTTAAGCTCTAAGTTTCAGGGTGGTTTGCTACACAGCAAAAGCTAACTGGTACACATGAAAGGGAGACAAACTGTGGGGGAGGTGACTTCTGGGCTAGGTTGGGGGATCCGAACTTCATTATCATGATCCTACTGAAGGCTCTGGAACCTGGTGGTTTGTATTCAAATCCCAGAGCTGCTATTTATCAGCTGTGGGTCTTTGGGCAGGTCATTTCACCTCTCTGTGCCTCGGTTTTCTCACCTGTTAAGCGGGATGAACAGTGACTGGAACATGGTAAGTACTCAGGAATTATTGGCTGGTTTTGACCTCACATTGTGGTTGCTGATGGTTATATCTGCAGACTCTGGGGCTCTGGCCCGTGTCACCTGACCTCCTGGCTGGACAAAATGCTAGATGTGATCCCTAACCATTTGATGGATGTTGTTGCCAGGCCATTCTGTGAGTTTCATGCAATTTCTGCTCCTGAGCCTCCAGCCAACTCACACCCATCCAGATGTTCTGCTGGGGCAGAGACTTCTCTGTCTTTTATAGTTGAGACTCACCTGGTTTTCAAATAAACATGTGTAGCACGCACAGGGCTCCAGGGAAAGCATAATTCCACATGCACATGAGGCAGTAGCCATATTGTTAGGTTGTTTCTCTAAATACCTGGAAGCCTTTGGGTAATGCTGTGTTTAAATGGGGCAGCAGAAAAATTAGAGATGACATCAGTGTTTCAGGCTGTTTGGCTTAATGAGAAGTTAGTAAAGCATTGAACCAGCTCCAGTTCCGGGGGCCGCCTAGTTTGCTCTGAGACAGACGCATGGACACTCTTTGCCTCTGTTCTCCCAAGCCTCAGAGCATGGTGATCCCCAGGATGGTGGCACTAAGAAAGGAGGCTTGGGGGGAGGGAGCGGTCAGTGAAACAAAAGGGGTGGGGGTGAGTGATGTAGGAATCAGGGGGATATGATTATTTCATTTCATCCTTACAATTCAATGACAAGGGAAACTGTTATTTCCCTCCATTTTACAGATCAGAAAACCAAGGCTCAGAAAAGTGAGACAACTTATCTGGGGTCACCAGGCTGGTAGGTGATCACTACAGCAGATCTGCCCAGGACAAACCGGTCCAGGCCTGTGCTACGCCCTTCCCCGCGGATCTGGTGTAACCCTCACTGTATCAGATAAGGCACCTGTTAGAACTCCTTGTTTATAAATGAAGAAAATGAGGCTCAAGGTCACAGAGCTCAGGAGGACTCAGGCTTTGAGCTTATGGGTCTCTGACCCCAAAGTCCATGTAATGAATGTTCTTCCTTAAACTCCTGGCAAGAGTAGCAAACCTGTTCCGGTGACAAGATTATGGCCTTATTCCTTGGAGGCCCGGAGCCGCCTGGAAGGACCCACTCCTAATTGGGGCTAATGGGTACACGGAACCTGGGAGAGTCGGAAGCGTCCTGGTCCAGTTCCCCAGAGCAGGAGCCCCCATGGGAATTTACAGCTGCCACCTGGGGGCTCTTAAATGATGGGCATTTTCCTGAATTGCTGGGGTGTGGAGACAGCCCAAGGCGCCGTGCTGAATTGGCTCTGCTGATAAAAATAATATCAATAACAACAGCAACAGCAACAGGGACAGCTACTGTGTTGAGTGCTTGCTTGCAGAGGATGAACCTTGCAGAGCACAGCTGTACTTTCCACCTGGAGAAATGGCATCATTTCCCCAGCATGCTGACACCCCCCAGGAGTCTGACCCCTGGGTACGTGGAGCCCCTGCAGAACGCATGTGGGGCACCAGGGGCAGGAAGTGCTGGGGAGGGTGGAGAGGGCAGGCTATGGGGCAGCCTCGCCAGGTAGGAATCCTGGCTGGACCACTCACCAGGTGTGTGGCCTTGGGCAAGTAATTCCAACACTTGCCCCTCAGTTTCCTCATTTGTAGAATGGCCCATAATGGTCCTGTATGATAGGTTGCTGTGAGGATAAAATGCGTTCATACAAGTGCTATGGAAAGAGCCTGGCATATGTGAGTGCTCAGTAAATGTCACTAAGTGTTCTGCTTCCAGCCAAGATGGAACAGCAGGGGCCGTACTAACCTCCCTGCCTGCAACAACTGAAAACAAGACAAAATAGATGAAAGAACACTCTCTAAGTCACATTAGCCACCAAACGACAAAGGAGAGTGAGCCCCAAGAGAAAGGGAATAATTTCCTTTGTTTCCCCTGTTTACAGCCTGCAGAGAGAGATCAGAGGCCAGTGGTCAGGCAGAACTGGCTTGTCTAAGGAGACCGAGGTAGAACGTGGGGGAAAATGGGGGCAGCTTGGGGTCACAGGCAGAGTACCAGAGATGAGAGAATTTGGAGATGAGATGAGAGCACGGAGAGACATCGCTGATTTGCAGAGTGCCTGCTTAAAGCTGGGATGTGAGGAAACTGCCTGGGCCTGAGGAAAAATAGCCAACAGGAATTAAGGCACAATCCTGAGACTCAAGAGTTCCCCTCCCACCTGACTGGAAAGCCAGGCCAGGCATGGGCACTGCTTAAAGTATTCAGAAGGGTCTTGCGTCAGAAGTGGGGAATGGCCCCAGACTGAATGTTGCTTTGTGCATGTGTAGCAAAGTTTACCAGCAAGACTTAAAAGCCATGTGTCCCTGTTACTTAACTGTGTCCCAGAACAATCTTTAAGAGTATTTATAAGAATAGGATATTTATTCTTATATAATCTATAAGACTATTTACAAGAATAAAATATCGAGTACCCCAAAAGACAAATTCATAATGACTAGCATTTGATAAAAAATTTCCAGGCAAGCAAAGAAGCAGGAAAATATGATGTATAGTGAATGTAAAAACCAATCGATCAAAATGGACTTAAAACTGACACAAATGATATAATTAGCCAACGAGGACAGTAAAACCAGTTGTTAACACATTATTGAATACATTTAGAAATACAGGAGAAAGATAAGAAATGGTAATTAGAGCCATGCTAGATATACAAAAGACCTAAACTGAACTTCTGGAGTTGAAAATCACAACGTGTGAGATGAAAACTACACTAGATTGTTGTAATGGCAGATGAGACATTGCAGAAAAAGAGATTGGCTAACTTGACATAGAAATGCAAATTACCCAAAATGAAACACACAGAAAAAGAATAATATAAGAAATGAACAAATCATCAGTGCACTGTGGGATGACGTCCAGCTGCCTATCATACACATAATTGAGCAGGTGAGAAATACACTTGAAGAAATAATGGTCAATTTTTTCCCCAATATGTTGACTACTATGAATCTCTAGATCCAAGAAGTGCAACAAACTTGAAGCACAAGAAACATGAAGAAAATTTTACCAAGGCATATCATAATAAAATGTCTCCAAACCAGTGATGAAGAGAAAATATTAAAAGTAACCAGAGGAAAAAGACATGTTACTGATAAAGGAGCAAAAATAAGGAGGATAGCAGACTTCTCATCAAAAACGATGTAGACCAGGGAGAGTAGAACAATATCTTTAAAGCACTAAAAGGAAAAAACCGAAACATCCTAGAATTCTATAGCTAGGGGAAATATTTTTCACAAATAAAGGCAAAAGATGTTATCAGCTATAGAGGCTGAAAGAATTCATCATGAAACAGTATGCATGACAAGAGATCTTCAAGGTAGGCAGAAGAAAGATGACAACAGATGGGAACAGGAATCTGGACATCTAGGGAGAAAGCTCTGAAAATGATGACCATGGGGGTAAACAGAAAAGACATTTTTCTCATTATTTAAATCTCTTTAAAAGATAACTGGCTGTTCATGATTTATATGTAGAAGTAAATGTGTGACCACTTTAGCACAGAGAGTGAGAGGGGCTGTTGTACAATTCTTACACTGAATGTGAAGTTGTTTATTACAAATACAATCCATTGGGGCACCTGGGTGGCTCAGTCGGTTAAGCGTAGTGCTCTTGATCTCAGCTCAGGTCTTGGTCTCAGGGTCATCATGCTGGGCGTGGAGCCTACTTTAAAAAAGAGAAGATGTGGGCGCCTGGGTGGCTCAGTTGGTTAAGCGTCTGCCTTCGGCTCAGGTCATGATCCCAAGGTTCTGGGATCGAGTCCTGCATCGGGCTCCCTGCTCAGCGGGGAGTCTGCTTCTCTCTCTCCCTCCCTCTGTCCCTCCCCCCTGCTCATACTCGCTCTTTCTCTCTCTCTCTCAAATAAATAAATTTAAAAAAATTTAAAAAAGAAAAGATGTTTAACAAAACAACAAAACAAAGAGTTATAACTCAGAAGCCAGCAAAGGGGATAAACTAGAACCATAAAAATTACCCCCTTAATCCCAAAGAAGGCAGAAAAGGAGGGAAACAGGACCAAAGAACAGATGGAAGAAACAAAATAAAAAGCAGGATGGCAAATTTAAACCCCACCACATCAGTAATGGCATTACATAGATCCAATTAAAAGGCAGAGATTGTCGTATTGGATACAAAAGCAAGACCCAGCTACAAGCAGCCTTTGGGAAACCCATTTTAAGTAGAAAGACAGCAATAGGTTAAAAGTAAGGGGTGGAAAATTATATACCATGTAACACAAATCAGAAGAAAGCTGGAGCGAGAACAAAGCAGATGAAGGGGACTTGGGTGCAAGCAATGTTACCAGGGATAAAGAGGGGCATTTCATAATGATACAGATGTCAATTCACCCAGAGGCTGTACCAACCATGACTATTTATGAACATAATAACAGAGCTGCACAATGCATGAGGGAAAAGTTAGGAAGCTGCAAAGATAAATAAACAAATCACCACTGGAAGGTGATCACAATACCCGTCTCTCAGCGACAGAGAGAACAAATGGACAGAAAATTAGCAAGGATAGAGAAGGCTTGCACAACGCCAGCAACAAACTTCACCTAATTGGCATTTATAGAACATTTTACCGGGCAACAGTACAATACACATTCTTTTCAAGGGCACGCAGAACATTCACCAAGACAGATGATATTCTGGGTTGTATAAAACAAGTTCACAATTTTTTAAAAAGATACAAGTCATACAATGTTATGTTCTCTGACCACATTGGAATGAAATTAGAAATCCATATGAGACAGATGTCTGGAAAATACCCTAGTATTTGGAAGCTAAGTAACACACTTCTAAATAGTCCATAGTACAAAGAAGAAATCCAAACGCAAATTATAAAGTATCTTGAAGCGAATGAAAATGAAAACACAACGTAGACAAATTCGTGAGAGGCTGCTAAAACAGAAATTAAAGGGAAATTGTACACAAATGTTTAGAGTGGTTTTGTCTACAACAGTTCCAAACTGGAGGCTAAATGCTCATCAGCCAGGTCATCAATGGATAAATAAATTCTATCCAACTACTCATACAGAAAAAAGAACAAATTATTGATACATGTGACAATAGGAATAAATCTCAAAATAATTATGCTGAGTGAAAGAAGCCAGACGAAAAGATTACATATGGCATGGTTCCATTTCTATAAATTTCTAGAAAATGCAAACCAAACTGGAGTGATAGAAAGCAGATGGTGGTCGTCTGGGGACTGAGTGGGGTGAGCATGTGTTAGGTCAGGCTAACAAAGGGGCACGAGGAAGCTTCTGGGGGTGAAGAATACCTTTATCATTTTGACTGTGGCGATGGTTTCACCGACGTACACATATGTCAAAACTTATCCGATTCTACACTTAAATATGTGCGGTTTATTGTATGCCAGTCACATCCCAATAAGTTTGTTAAAATAGATCTTAGCTATTGTAATATTTTGTCTCTGGCCGAGTCCTAAGGACTTTAACACTTTTTGTTTTTTATTTCTAAATAAAACATGAGGGAGATTCCATTGTAAAATGGGAGTCCATTTTATGAATAAGCCCAGTTAAAGCACAGGTAACGCCACACCGTGGGAGGGACAGAGCTGGCCCCTGTCCCATCAGTTTTTCTCCAGAAACAAGGCAGCTGAGATCAGGGCTGCAGGCTCCATATGGATCCTGGTGACTATTATTCACCCGAATCACAGTGACGTTTGCACCGCACCTTGGAAAGTGAGGAGATGTCCTGAAAAATTTTGTTGGCGGGGCTGAGTTGAGGCTCAGAGCTCCCAGAAGCCATGGTCGAAGCCCCTCCTTGTGCATCTGAACGGAAGGTGAACAAATATGTCACCGAGACCTTCCTTCTCCACCACGAGAAGGGAGAGGTTCTACTGTGGTTTCAGAGACGTTGAGGCCAGGCAGGGCCATGGAGCCAGCTCTTGGTGGAGCTGGATTCATCCTCAGTTCTACCTCTCCAAGGCCTTTGCCCTTCCAGCACCCCTGTAACCCCTCCCGGCTTCACCTCGCTGTGTGACCCTGCCCTCGAGGCGCACTACCCCTCCAAGCCTCCTTTTCAATTCTGAGCTTTTCTGGCCCAGAATTCTGAAGTGAGGGGAGACCTTCCATCAGAAAGGCGAGGGGCAAGGTGCTTCCAGCCGAAAGGACAGACACATGAAGAGACATGGCACTTAGTTCTGTCGAGGTCTGACCTTCAGGAAACTCTTTAATTTCTTTGGGGCTCAGGTTCCTCATCCGTAAAATGGGGCTAATCGCAGCAACCTCAGGTGGTTCTTATGAGGCTCAGGGCTCTGTGCCAAGCACACTTCCGTCCCATCCCTTGCCAGGGCGTCCTCCTCAGAGACCAGATGATTCCAAGACCTCCCTCCTCTCTCTCCCCACCTCCGCTGAAACTTTCTTTAAGAACTACAGAAGAAAATGTATTTATCCCGGGGCTTTGGGGCTGGGAACAGAGGCAGATGGCTCCGGAATTAGCAGCTCAGCAGACACAGAAGGTTCCAACATAGTCAGCTCGGAACAGCCCAGAATGACTTCCCTCCCCAGCCGAGTGTGGGGAGCAGCGTGGGCAGCCCTTCACTGCCCCTTTCTTCCTGCCCTTCTGACCCAGCATCACGTTGGCCAGAGGCCCAGAGGGCTTGGAACCCAGGGGTCTTGGGAAGGGAATCAAAGTGACAGGAGTCATCCATCGCCACCAGAGGGGCAGAGACAGCTGCTGCCCACCAGTTCACACCCCCTTTCATAGGGCAAGGCTGGTGCTGGGCGGTGGCTGCCCAGCCCCCTCCCCCCATGCATCCAGATGGGGCCAGTTGGCACCTGTGGCCAATGGAACGTGGCTGGAGATGATGTGGTCCCCTCTGGGCTGAGCTGGTGAATCACGTGGTGACCTGCCCCTCACTCACTGCTCTTCCCTGGGAGCCCCGGAAGCCCCGTGTCTAGATGACGTCATCACAGATGAAGAAGCCTGGGTCCCCGCATCCTTGCTCAGAGGAAGCGCCTGCCTGGAGGAGCTCCCTGGACCCGCCACATCCACTCGGACTGCACATGGAGAGAAACCATCTCTTCCTGGGTGAAGCCACTGGGACGTGGGCCTATTTGTCACAGTACCTCACCTGTCCTGACCGATACGACCCAGGCCTACTCCTCATCTGGCCCTTCATCCAGCGGGCACTGGTCAGGCTCCTCTGGGTGCCCCCTCAGGGTGCTGAGCACTGGGACACAGCTGCGAATGAGGCCCCTAGGCCCCTGCCCTCAGGGAGCTCCTGGGTGCCACTGGGGAGACAGCCAAGCAAAACTTGTAAATGAACCAAGAAAAATTTACATGGTATGAAAAATGCTAGGAAAAAATGAAGGAAGATAGGATGATGAGAAACAGATGCTGGCTTGAGAGGCCATGGGGGCAGCCTGGGGAGAGAGGTCGGGCAGTGGCTGAGGAGGGAGCAGCAGGCCTGGAGAAGCTTGCTGCAGAGACTAAGGCAGGTGCGGCCCCTCCCCCACCATGCTGGCCACCGTTATGCGAATGACTTCCCTCCATCCTCACCAAAAACCTAGGGGGCTGTTATTGTCCCCTTTTACAGGGGAGGGGACCGAGGCCCTAGACAGGTGGAGGGAAGGGTGGGGATCCTGGAGCAGGGCTAGGTCAGGGCCCAAAGGAAGATGAGCTTGGCAGCTCAGCTCCTGGGGAATGGCCAAGGAGGCCCTTTTGACCCTCAGGGATAGGACCCCAAGAGCTGAAGAAGGTGCCTTTGGGGCCAGAAATGCAACCTGCGGTCATAGGAAGACCATGGTCTCTCCTGGGCTAGCTGTGTGCCCTTGGGCAATGCACTTGACCTCTCTGAGCCTGTTTCCCCCTGTGTGTGGGGGAGTAGCATCAATCCTCAGTGCCCAGGTGAGGAGCGAGGAGCCTGGGAGAGGAGGTGAGTCAGCGCCTCCGAAAGCTCAGAGCCAGGGCCCATCTCTCCTGCCGTCCTTCATGAATGAATGAAGGTCCCCCCTCAGTGTGCTCTGCAGAATGCTCAGTGCCTCTGGGCCTCCTAGGGGCCCCACGAGGGACACATGTTCAGGCAGCCGCTCCCGAGTGGCCCTGGGAGACTCTGGGTCCCTGCTGCTCCTGACACTCCTTCAGGCAGCCTCCTGTCTACCTTCTCCTGGGAGCTCGGGATGCAGGTGGCAGAGCAGAGTGGGGCTGACCATGAGTCAGCGACTATTACTGTGCACTTACTAAGCACCACTCACTGAAACCTCATCCCGTTTCCTGCTGGCAACAGCCCCGTGAGCTAGGCCATTAGCAGGTGAGAAACCCCAGACCCAGGGAAGAGTTGGGGTTTGCCCAAGGTCACATGGCTGGTGCAGAGCCAGGATTTCAGTCTCCTCCGACAGGCTCATTTACTCCAGGTGGACTTGTCCAGGGATGTGCGGAGTTACTTTCATCATCCTTCTACTCTGGTGTCCACTGGCCGGGAGGGCAGGGTCCCCGTCCCCAGTCTGGTACCTCTGAGCCCATTTCCAGTATGTCCTGGGAGTGCTGCTCCCGCCCGTGACACTGACCACTTCCCTGAGGCCAGCCGCCCTCCTCCAAGGGCGTGATGAGCAGCCCCTCCTGCTGCCCTGGGGGCAAGCAGCTGCTTGCTCATCAAGCCTCCTTTATACACCCGTGATGGCCTCCCAGTGAGGCCCTCTGTTGCCTGAGAGGGTGGGGGTAGCTCTCAGGGAAGTAGAGAGTGGGGGGCGGTGGGCAAGGAATGGGAAATGGCCCAGTTCATTCACTTCTTTGTTCACTATACACATTCGGACCATGGGCCAGACGCTGTGTTCTCCAGGTGTGCAGGAATGGAGACCTACAGTGCAGGATTAGGACTCACAGAGCTATGATCCAACTCAACTCAAACTGGCTTAAATAGAAAAAAAATGTATTTGCTCAGGGAAGGCTGGGGCAGGGGGACTTCTGGCTTCAGGCCTGTCTTGACCCCGGGCCTCAGATAATTGCAACCTCTCTGTGCTGCGCAGCCTTCCAGAGCTGGGAGTACGGCAGGGGGCAGAGCAGAAGATAGTCCGCCTGCCTTGGGCTTATGGTCAGTGTGATCTGGGTGCACACGCATATACACGTGCACACACACACACTCACGCCAGCCAGGTCTTTTTTCTCTCTCTCCATCTTTCAGAGCTGCATTTGTCTTCATTCTTAGGGAGGCTCTTCTCCAGCAACTCTGGTTCATACTGACCAACATAGGCACTCCCAAATTTTTCAGAAAAAAAAAAAAAATCCAAGGTCTAATTCTGATTGGACCCACTTGGATCATGTGCCCATTCTTAGCCAATCACAATAGCCAAGGGGAGGAAATTACTGATTGGCTAACCATATGAGGAGTCACGTGCTCACCCTTGAAACCAGGTTCGGGCTCAGCTCCAGCCAAACCACCTAGTACTGGGGAAAGATGGTGTTGAGGGTGTGGGAAGGACAACGATGCAAAGTAAATTTGATTCTTGTCTTTTCCATGGCCACTGGCCTGAGACACCCCAACTCAACTGGGCTAATGTGGGGTGACCTTGAGGAACCGCCTCAATCAGGAGACAGTGCACCTGCGATCTAGCACCCCCTCCAGACTCTGCCCGCCTGGATCCGGTGACCACCCCTGCCTTTGGTCCTCCCAGCAGACCTGGCCTCCTTCTGACGGGGCATGGGTGGGCAGAGTGGCTCTGAAGCTGGCTGTCCCCAGAGCACACACTGACCCGAGCTCCCTCCCTGGCTGGGTGACCTGAGTGAGTCCCTCAACTGCTCTGAGTCTCAGTGTCCTCATCTCTAAAATGGGAATGATTAATGGCCTTGTAGCAGGGTGGGTTGTTGGGAGGGTTGGACAACCTGTGGATCACCTGGCCTTGGACCCAGCACATAGTAGGCACTGTTGTATACGGGAGGTGCTCATGGAGTGGCAGCCTTTAGTCTGGGGCTTTGCCGGCAGTCGGATGGTGTGTGTTGCTGACAGGTCTGCCTTCCCCATCTGACTGTGACCTCCTTGAGCACAGGAACCTGACTGATCTTTCTCTCTGGGCCCAGAGCCCTGCACATGGCCTGGCGCTGGTGGTGACATCTGCTGAGTCACTGGAAACCGACCTCCCAGAGCACAGGACAGGGAGGGCACTTCATGGTTATTGTCCAACAGCCGCTGGGCCTTGAACCTCTCTCCAACGTCTGTTCACAGCCACACATGTCTCTGCAGGACATAAATTTCTTGGCAGCAAGGGGTTATTTAAAACCTCCATTAAAACAGCTGGACCCTGATGGAAATAGAGCAGTTGTCGCCGCTGGGGCCTGAGAGGTGCCCGAGGAGGGCAGGGACGCACAGGTGGGATTTATTCCAGGCCTTTCAGAAGCACCTGTGTTCAGGATGTGACGACACCTTCTAACCTTGGCGTTGGGAAGGGCAGCCTTGTGTTCTCAGTGGAGAGGCGTAGGTGAATGCTCCTGTGCTGGGGATGGGGGGGTTGTTCTTTTTCTCCTGGAATCTCGTCATTCTTAGAAATTCCCTGAGACCTGGCTGCTGTGGCAGATAGGAGAGGAGGCACTTTTTCAGCAGCAACAAAATCGGCCTCACTGGTGGCTGTTGGGTCCATCGGTCCAGCCTGGGTGGACCCCTGCCCTATGCCTGACCCTGGGCTTGCTGCTTTGCAGTGATATGGATTTGCTGTTTTTTACTGTTGTTATTTATATGCTCCCCCACCCCCATTCCGACTGCCCTTATCATCAGAAGCCAGAACCCACCCCTCTCCCACCCGACCCATCCCTCTCCGGACTCTTGTATCAAGTAGGGGCTTTATTCCCTTTATTGGCTCAGTTAATCCTAAACTCCACATATCTGAGTTGGGGAAGAACTTTTATTGTCTTGGCATGTCATCTTGGTTTAGCAGAGTTTATTCACCGTGGGAACAAAAATATCCCTGTCAGGTCAGTGGGGACCAGCATGAGGGTGTGGCTTTTGGTTTCTGATTATGGTTCATGGGCTGATGCTGTCTCCTTTCTCACCTCCCAAATAGAGACCCTCATCAGTGGACCCCATGTCATTTGTTTCCAAATGTCTGGGCAAGATCCTGCTGCACAAAATCATAGATTCTTGGACCAGTAGAGTGGAGAGGAGCCAGGTACATCATCTGGTTAAACCTCCTCATGGTACAGTTGAGAAACTGAGGCCCAGACTGGGGAGGCAGCCTGCCCAAGGTCACGTGGTGAGTTGGTGACTGAACAGAGATCAGGATTTGAACTCCTGACTCAGGGCTGATGCTCTGTCTGCCTGAGCCACGTGGATCCCCTTGCCTTGGGCTGGCTGGGCCCAAATCCCCAGCTTAAACAGACAAGGGACGGGGAGTCGGGCAGGAGGTGTGGACTTGGGTGGAGGGGATGAAATCAAGCCCCTGGAGTGAATGCCTCACGCTGAGCTCCTTGGGCTCCGGAGGCGACAGTGATTGAACAGTCCTGACTGAAGCCAGTGGACAGACTTGAACCTGATGTCATGGCAGCCTGGGATGAAATTGCTACAGGCTCTTGATAAAACAAGGGGGGGAAATAAAGGCCAAAGTAGTCTGTTGGTACAGAGTTGCCAACTATTAACACCTCCCAAATGACTCTCCTGACCCCAATTTTAAAGTGAACTTAAAAATCAGTGTGATTTAGCAATGAACTTCGCAGAATTGGCTGGACTTTCCTGAGAGTCTGCCTGCCTGTGTCTGCTCTATTCCTCTGCCATCTGGGATCAAAAATCATCCCGCAGAGGCACGGCAAAGTTGAAGCCCTGCTTCCTAATCCAGAAATGACGGTGTTGTCCTGAGGGCTGTCCCGGTACCAGCAGGAACACCACAGTCCCCCAGCCCTGGCCTGTCAACTTGCCTTCTTTGTTTCTTTCAGGGTGTTTCTCATGCGTAGATAACATCGCCGATGCTGGGACACTTAGGGGCTGGTGGTATAAGGAGGGTGACTCTCGCTGGTGTGTCTGGAGCCCCTGTTTGGGTGGGAGATGATGGGGGCCACCACTGTCAGCTCTGGTCTGCTTATAGGGGCAAGGTACATGGCCATGTCCCTGCTGGGAGGTCTGGACTGCCCGCCTTGTTTTTTTCCATGAGAATTGGCCCCAACCCGAGATGAGGGTCATCTAGTCTTCAGTGGCTACCCACTATTCTGGATAAAAAACAGGATCCTGACTCAGCCTTCTGGGGCCTCGTAACATGTGGCCCTGTAGGGTCCCTGTGGGTCACCCTCCACAGCCCCGAACGTCTCTATTACTGTCCCAGCACCCGTGTTGTGCCATGCTCCTTACCTCCAGGCTTTTGCATGTGAACCTCTGTCTTCCTCTCTGTCCCCACTGCTGTCCCCTGTGAAATCGGTCTGGGAGCAGGAGCCCCGGCAGCTGCACCGTGCAGTGCACCCCTCTTGGGAGCAGGGCGGGAAGTAGCATTGCTGATTGTGAGATTTTTCCCAGACTAACTTTTTAAAATGTGTATCTTATTTAGGGAGATCAACTCCCGCATAAGCTGAATCAATGATTTATTAACAGTTAAAAGAAGTCATACCGTAATTTCTTTAAGCATCAGAGACCCAATACTTGAGTGCAGGAGAGCCTCGGCAGAAAGAAATGGTTTCTAAGGAATGGTAGGCTTGTGACAATGTCAGCATCAGGCAAACCCAGTCATTCTTAGAAACGAAACGAAATGGCCCAGAGGTTGTGGAGCCAAGAGCGGAGGTCTCTGAGAACCTGGGCAGGGGCAGAAAGCAGGTGGATGACTATGGTGCTGCCCTCCCCCCAGGGTGTCGGGTGTAGCCTACACACAGGCCATAGATCCTAAGTGAGGCCGAGTCACTGCAGTAAAATAACATTAATGGTTCTTGTCATCATTCTTTCAGCTAACTTTACTGAGCCACGGCCTGGGAGCCAGGCACAGTGCCAAGTCCTTCCTAACCATTAATAGGGTTTAATCCCATACAACAACCTCAGGAGGGGAGTCCCGTGAATCTCCCCATGTTGCAGATGAGGAACTTGGTGCTGAGAGGTGGGGTCCCTTGCCCAGGGCCCGCAGGAGAAAGTGGTGCCCACCCAGGTCTGCTGGAGCCCAGACACCCCGTGCTTCCAGCCCGGGGGCTGCGTGACCCTCACAGCCTCAGTGTCCTTATCTGTATAGGTGTGTGGGGCTGCCGGGCCACAGGGCTGCAGTGTGGGGGTGGAAGGAGGGGTGCCTGGGAGCGCCAATCCTCTGTCCTTTATCTCCCTGACTGAGGACCCCCCCAGGGCAGGGGCTCTGCTATAGTCACAGCCTGTGATGAGAATAGTCAGTGCTCCAGCCCCCTCTCCTGCCCCTCGTCTCTGCCGCAGCCAAGGAGGGAACTGTCATCCGCCCTTTGAGCGGGTAGGGAAGAGGAGGCTTGACCCGGGGCCTCTCTGTGGTGCTCTGCCTCTTCTGAGACTCCCGCCTGCCGGACAGACTGGGCCATGCGTAGACCACCGTCAGTGTGAATTTTCTTCACCGCTCCACTTCTGCTCCTCCTCTTTTTTTTTTTTTAAGATTTTTTATTTATTCACTTGAGACAGAGAGAGAGCATGAGCAGGAGGAGAGGCAGAGGGAGAAGCAGACTGCCCTCGGCTGAGCCGGGAGCCGAGGCGGGGCTCGATCCCAGGACTCTGGGATCATGACCTGAGCCGAAGGCAGATGCTTAACTGACTGAGCCACCCACGCGCCCCGACTCCTTCTCTTCTTTTTGGTTTTGTTTCTTCCTACTTGCTGTGCTGCTGACAATTTCATTCCCTGATTCCTGATTTTCTCCCAAATTCAAAAGAAGCCAAGCCACCAGGGCGTGTCCACCTTTAGGACTGGAGCAGGGCCGGCTCCTCTTGAAAGGGCCTGACCGTCTCTAGATATGGAAGGTCTGCCCCTCCCTCTGTTGTAGCGCCCGGGTTGTGGAGCTCCTGGGTCCCAGCTCTCCGAGCTGCTAACCAGGGGCTCCTCTGCCCTGCAGGTACCTGGGTTGCAGTGCCTTCACGCAGCCTGCAGGGTCCACGCTCCCTTATTCGTGCTTGTCTAGGTTTGTCATTCTTCCTGACGGATGAAATTTTAAAAAGCTCCCTGGGAAATCGGGTGCATTTAATCTTTTATGTTTTCAGGGTGTGCCTCCTTGTCAGCCTCAGGGGTGGTTTTACTTGGTTTCTCACCCCCCACCCCCAACAAAGGCTGTGTGATCCTCTGGGTCACACAGTGACCCTGGATCCTCTGGGTCCTCTGCAGGAGCTGCCCCTGGATGGGGAGGGGATTCTGGTGGGGGGCTTGGTGGGGGGAAGAAAGCATCTCAGGCCCAGGAAACGGGGTGATCTGTCCCAAAGAGGAGAGGCCAGCGCCCAGGGCGGGAGGCGAGAAGGAGATGGACATCCTCTGTCCTGAGCTTTCCAGCCTCAGAGCTTGTCACCTGGACTGTAATGTCTCAGATCTCATGTCAGGTGTCATTCACTTGTAGGTGTTTGTGAGCACCGACTATGTGCCACGCTCTGTCCTGAGTGCTTAGAAACAATGCAGAGATCCCTGCCCTCGTGTTGTTGACAACCTCGTGGGGAGGCAGATGATAAATCGTAGACACAATATGTTCTACAGGATGTTAGCAGGTGGTGTGCACTGTGGAAAAGAAGAAGACAGAGCATGGGGTGCTGAGGGGAGTGGGTGCATGTGTCGGGGGTAGGTTGCATATTCAGTAGCGTGGGGCTGAGCCGGCCTCCAGGAGCAGAGACCGGAAGAGGTGAGGGGTGCGCCCAGCAGACAGCAGGGAGGGCATGCCGGGCGGAGGGAACAGCTTGAGCAAAGGCCCTGAGGTGGGAGGATACCTGTTTGAGGAGTAGCCAGCAGGCTGGTACGTGTGGAGGAATGGGAGGAGGAAGGGGGAGACTGGGGGAGAGGTCACAGGGAAACACAGGCCAGATCACGTAGGGCCTTGAATGTTCCTGGGAGGAAGTGGGAGTCCGGAGCAGGGGCCTGAGCACAGTGGCTTGGTCTGACTTGCAGTTTCTATTTTTTTTTAAATTTTTTATTGTTATGTTAATCAGCATACATTACATCATTAGTTTTTGATGTAGTGTTCCATGATTCATTGTTTGTGCATAACACCCAGTGCTCCACGCAGAACGTGCCCTCTTTAATACCCATCACCAGGCTGACCCATCCCCCCACCCCCCTCCCCTCTAGAAACCTCAGTTTGTTTCTCAGAGTCCATCATCTCTCATGGTTCGTCTCCCCCTCTGACCCACTCCCCTTCATTCTTCCCCTCCTGCTATCTTCTTCTTTTTCTTTTTTCTTAACATATGTTGCGTTGTTTCAGAAGTACAGATCTGTGATTCAACAGTCTTGCACAATTCACAGCGCTCACCATAGCACATACCCTCCCCAATGTCTATCACCCAGCCACCCCATCCCTCCCACCCCCCACCACTCCAGCAACCTTCAGTTTGTTTCCTGAGATTAAGAATTCCTCATATCAGTGAGGTCATATGATACATGTCTTTCTCTGATTGACTAATTTCACTCAGCATAACACCCTCCAGTTCCATCCACGTCGTTGCAAATGGCAAGATCTCATTGCTTTTGATGGCTGCATAATATTCCATTGTGTATATATACCACCTCTTCTTTATCCATTCATCTGTCGATGGACATCTTGGCTCTTTCCACAGTTTGGCTATTGTGGACATTGCTGCTATAAATATCGGGGTGCACGTACCCCTTTGGATTCCTACATTTGTATCTTTGGAATAAATACCAGGTAGTGCAATTGCTGTGTTGTAGGGTAGCTCTATTTTCAACTTTTTGAGGAACCTCCATACTGTTTTCCAGAGTGGCTGCACCAGCTTGCATTCCCACCAACAGTGTAGGAGGGTTCCCCTTTCTCTGCATCCCTGCCAACATCTGTCGTTTCCCGATTTGTTAATTTTAGCCATTCTGACGGGTGTGAGGTGGTATCTCATTGAGGTTTTGATTTGGATTTCCCTGATGCCGAGCGATGTTGAGCACTTTTTCATGTGTCTGTTGGCCATTTGGATGTCTTCTTTGGAAAAATGTCTGTTCATGTCTTCTGCCCATTTCTTGATTGGATCATTTGTTCTTTGGGTGTTGAGTTTGGTAAGTTCTTTATAGATTTTGGATACTAGCCCTTTATCTGATATGTCATTTGCAAATATCTTCTCCCATTCTGTCGGTTGTCTTTTGGTTTTGTGGACTGTTTCTTTTGCTGTGCAAAAGCTTTTTATCTTGATGAAATCCCAATAGTTCATTTTTGCCCTGGCTTCCCTTGCCTTTGGCGATGTTTCTAGGAAGAAGTTGCTGCGGCTGAGGTCGAAGAGGTTGCTGCCTGTGTTCTCCTTTAGGATTTTGATGGACTCCTGTCTCACGTTTAGGTCTTTCAATCATTTGGAGTCTATTTTTGTGTGTGGTGTAAGGAAATGGTCCAGTTTCATTCTTCTGCATGTGGCTGTCCAATTTTTCCAACACCATTTGTTGAAGAGACTGTCTTTTTTCCATTGGACATTCTTTCCTGCTTTGTCAAAGATTAGTTGACCATAGAGTTGAGGGTCCATTTCTGGGCTCTCTATTCTGTTCCATTGATCGATGTGTCTGTTTTTGTGCCAGTACCATACTGTCTTGATGATGACAGCTTTGTAATAGAGCTGGAAGTCCGGAATTGTGATGCCGCCGGCTTTGCTTTTCTTTTTCAACATTCCTCTGGCTATTCAGGGTCTCTTCTGGTTCCATACAAATTTTAGGATTATTTGTTCCATTTCTTTGAAAAAAGTGGATGGTATTTTGTTGGGGATTGCATTGAATGTGTAGATTGCTCTAGGTAGCACTGACATCCTCACAATGTTTGTTCTTCCAATCCATGAGCATGGAACGTTTTTCCATTTCTTTGTGTCTTCTTCAATTTCTTTCATGAGTATTTTATAGTTTTCTGAGTACAGATCCTTTGCCTCTTTGGTTAGATTTATTCCTAGGTATCTTATGGTTTTGGGTGCAATTGTAAATGGGATCGACTCCTTGAGTTGTCTCTCTTCTGTCTTGTTGTTGGTGTATAGGAATGCCACTGATTTCTGTGCATTGATTTTATATCCTGCTACTTTACTGAATTCCTGTATGGGTTCTAGCAGTTTTGGGGTGGAGTCTTTTGGGTTTTCCACATAAAGTATCATATCATCTGCAAAGAGTGAGAGTTTGACTTCCTCTTTGCCGATTTGGATGCCTTTGATTTCTTTTTGTTGTCTGATTGCTGTGGCTAGGACTTCTAATACTATGTTGAATAGCAGTGGTGAGAGTGGACATCCCTGCCGCGTTCCTGACCTTAGGGGAAAAGCTCTCAGCTTTTCCCCATTGAGAATGATATTCACTGTAGGTTTTTCATAGATGGCTTTTATGATATTGAGGTATGTACCCTCTATCCCTATACTCGGAAGAGTTTTGATCAAGAAAGGATGCTGTACTTTGTCAAATGCTTTTTCTGCATCTATTGAGAGGATCATATGATTCTTGTTCTTTCTTTTGTTAATCTATTGTATCACGTTGATTGATTTGCAGATGTTGAACCAGCCTTGCAGCCCAGGGATAAACCCCACTTGGTCGTGGTGAATAATCCTTTTAATGTACTGTTGGATCCTATTGGCTAGTATTTGGATGAGAATTTTTGCATCCATGTTCATCAAGGATATTGGTCTGTAATTCTCCTTTTTGATGGGGTCTTTGTCTGGTTTGGGGATCAAGGTAATGGTGGCCTCATAAAATGAGTTTGGAAGTTTTCCTTCCATTTCTATTTTTTGGAACAGTTTCAGGAGAATAGGTATTAATTCTTCTTTAAATGTCTGATAGAATCCCCTTGGGAAGCCATCTGGCCCTGGGCTTTTGTTTGTTGGGAGGTTTTTGATGACTGCTTTAATTTCCTTAGTGGTTATAGGTCTGTTCAGGTTTTCTATTTCTTCCTGGTTCAATTTTGGTAGTTGATACATCTCTAGGAATGCACCCATTTCTTCTAGGTTATCTAATTTGCTGGCATAGAGTTGCTCATAGTATGTTCTTAGAATTGTTTGTATTTCTTTGGTGTTGGTTGTGATCTCTCCTCTTTCATTCATGATTTTGTTGATTTGGGTCATTTCGCTTTTCTTTTGGATAAGTCTGGCCAGGGGTTTATCAATCTTGTTAATTCTTTCAAAGAACCAGCTCCTAGTTTCGTTGATCTGTTCTACTGTTCTTTTGGTTTCTAGTTCATTGATTTCTGCTCTGATCTTTATTATTTCGCTTCTCTTGCTGGGTTTAGGCTTTATTTGCTGTTCTTTCCCCAGCTCCTTTAGGTGTAGGGTTAGGTTGTGTATTTGAGACCTTTCTTGTTTCTTGAGAAAGGCTTATATTGCAGACAGCATATTGATGGGTCTTGTTTTTTAATCCAATCTGATTGCTATATACTTTCCTCTCAGGACTGCCTTTGCTGTAACCCAAAGATTTTGAACAGTTGTGTTTTCATTTTCATTGGTTTCCATGAATTTTTTTAATTCTTCTTTAATTTCCTGGTGGACCCATTCATTCTTTAGTAGGATGGTCTTTAGCCTCCATGTATTTGAGTTCTTTCCGACTTTCCTCTTGTGATTGAGTTCTAGTTTCAAAGCACTGTGGTCTGAAATGATGCAGGGAATAATCCCAGTCTTTCGGTACCGGTTGAGACCTGATTTGTGAGCTAGGAAGTGATCTATTCTGGAGAATGTTCCATGGGCACTAGAGAAGAATGTGTATTCCGTTGCTTTGGAATGGAATGTTCTGAATATGTCTGTGAAGTCCATTTGGTCCAGTGTGTCATTTAAAGTCTTTATTTCCTTGTTGATCTTTTGCTTAGATGATCTGTCCATTTCAGTCAGGGGGGTGTTAAAGTCCCCCACTATTATTGTATTGTTGTCAATGTGTTTCTTCGCTTTGGTTATTAATTGCCTTATAAAATTGGCTGCTCCCACGTTCGGGACATAGATATTTACAATTGTTAGATCTTCTTGTTGGATAGATCCTTTAAGTAGGATATAGTGTCCTTCCTCATCTCTTATTACAGTCTTTGTTTTAAAATCTAATTTGTCTGATATAAGGATTGCCACCCCAGCTTTCTTTTGGTGTCCATTAGCATGGTAAATGGTTTTCCACCCCCTCACTTTCAATCTGGGGGTGTCTTTGGGTCTAAAATGAGTCTCTTGCAGACAGCATATGGATGGGTCTTGTTTTTTAATCCAATCTGATAGCCTGTGTCTTTTGATTGGGGCATTTAGCCCATTTACATTCAGGGTAACTATTGAAAGGTATGAATTTAGTGCCATCGTATTGCCTGTAGGTGACTGTTACTGTATATTGTCTGTGTTCCTTTCTGATCTATGCTGCTTTTAGGCTCTCTCTTTGCTTAGAGGACCCCTTTCAATATTTCTTGGAGGGCTGGTTTTGTGTTTGCAAATTCCTTTAGTTTTTGTTTGTCCTGGAAGCTTTTTATCTCTCCTTCAATTTTCAATGATAGCCTAGCTGGATATAGTATTCTTGGCTGCATATTTTTCTCGTTTAGTGCTCTGAAGATCTCATGCCAGTCCTTTCTGGCCTGCCAGGTCTCTGTGGATAGGTCTGTTGCCAATCTAATATTTCTACCATTGTAGGTTACATATCTCTTCTCCCGAGCTGCTTTCAGGATTTTCTCTTTGTCTCTGAGACTCGTAAGTTTTACTATTAGATGTCGGGGTGTTGACCTATTTTTATTGATTTTGAGAGGGGTTCTCTGTGCCTCCTGGATTTTGATGCCTGTTTCTGTGCTCACATTAGGGAAATTCTCTGCTATTATTTGCTCCAATATACCTTCTGCCCCTCTCTCTTTCTTCTTCTTCTGGGATCCCAATTATTCTAATGTTGTTTTGTCTTAACATATCGCTTATCTCTCGAATTCTGCCCTCGTGATCCTGTAGTTGTTTCTCTCTCTTTTTCTCAGCCTCTTTATTTTCCATCATTTGGTCTTCTATATAGCTGATTCTCTCTTCTGCCTCATTTATCCTAGCAGTTAGTGCCCCCATTTTGATTGCACCTCATCAATAGCCTTTTTGATTTTGACTTGGTTAGATTTTAGTCCTTTTATTTCTCCAGAAAGGGTTTCTCTAATAACTTCCACGCTTTTTTCAAGCCCAGCTAGTATCTTTAAAGTCATGATTCTGAACTCTAGGTCCGACATTGTACTAATGTCCGTATTGAGTAGGTCCCTGGCTGACAGTACTACCTCTTGTTCTTTTTGCTGAGGTGATTTTTTTCATCTTATCATTTTGTCCAGAGGAGAATAGATGAATTAAAGAACAGAATGCTAACAGGTTAACAACGTCCCCAGCAAATATACTCCATACAAATCAGAAAAGACCTGAAACCAGGGGAAAAGAAAGGGAAAGAAAGAAAAAAGAAAGAGAAAACACACACACACACACACACACAAAAGATAAAAACAAAACCAGAACAATACAAAAAAACCAGAATATGATCAAATATGATCAGGCTAGTGCATAGATCAGTGCCACACACTAGATTTTGGGTGTATTTTGGTCTGTTAGAAAAAAGTGCCTCCTAAAATTTTAAAGGAAGAAAGACATATATGTACAAAATAAGGGTTGATACAATGGAGGGATGGAAGATGACTATAAAGATAAAAATTATAAAAGATTTTATAAAAGGAATTGATAAGATAAGAGGTTGTTTGAAAAAAGAAAGAAAATTAAAAAAAAAAAAGGAAAAAAAAAGGGAGAGAATGTGATCAGGCAGAAGACTAGAACCAAGCCATACACTAGTGATTTAGGGTATATTTTGATCTGTTAGAAGAAACTGTATCTTAAAATTTTAAAGAGAGAACAACTTTATATATATGCCAATAATAAAGGTAACTACTATGAAGGGATAAAATATGACTCTAAGAATGAAAAATAAAAAATGTTTTTTTAAAAAAGGGATTGATAAGATGTTGGTTGAAAAAGGGAAAAATAAAAATAAAAAAACAGTTAAAAAATTAACTTTGAAAAACTAATGAATCATAGTAAGAAAAGCCATGAATTCTATGTGCAGTATTCCCCTAGCGCTGGAGTTCTCCCGTTCTCCTTGATCGGTAAACTTGGTCTTGGCTTGCTGGCTGCTCGTGCTGATCTTCTGGGGGAGGGGCCTGTTGCCGTGGTTCCCAAATGTCTTTGCCGGAGGCGGAATTGCCCCGCCCTTGTCGGTCCGGGCTAAGCAAGCTGCTCGGCTTTGCTCTCAGGAGCTTTTGTTCCCTGCAAGCTCTCGGTACAGCCTTGGAGGACCAGGGTGAAAATGGTGGCCTCCCAATCCCCGCCCGGAGGAGCTGAGAACGCGAGGCTCCGCTCCTCAGTGCGCCCCCAGAGAAAAGCAGTCACTCCCGTTTCCCCAGTCTCCGGCCGCACTCTGTGCTCACCCGGCCTGTGATCGAGCGTTTCTATCCCTGGCACCCGACCCCGTGTGGAGTCTCCAAACCCAGCAGATCCCTGCGGTGCGCTCCCGCGCCGCTCCTCCCGGGGGAGGAAGGGGAGTCTCCCCGGCTCTGCCACTTGTTGGGTCCCTGCTGGAGGAGCAGTGGCCCGACTGGGCCGCGGATCACAGTTTATGGCAACCCCGAGCTGAGAGCCCGCGCCTCGGCTCCGTCTCTGCAGCCGGCTTCCCCGCTCCGATACCCGGGAGCTCTGCCGCACTCAGGCACCCCCGGTCTTTCTGTGACCCCAAGGGTCCTGAGTCCTCACTGTCCCGCGAGGGTTCCACCCCCTGCTTAGCCACTGGAGCGACGTCTCTCAGCGGAGCCAGCTTCTAAAAGTTCCGATTTTGTGCTCCGCGGCTCTAGCACTTGCCAGAAGCGGCCGACGGAGGCCCCTCCCCCGCCGTCTATCCTCCCGAATATCGCCTCGGATTCACTTCTCCGCACATCCTACCTTCCAGAAAGTGGTCGCTCTTCTGTTCAGAGAGTTGTTCCTATTCTTATCTTCGAGCTCCTGTTGAGTTCGTAGGTGTTCAGAATGGTTTGATCCCTATTCAGCTGAATTCCTGAGACCAGACGAAATCCAGGTCTCCTACTCCTACACCATCTTGCTCCGCCCTGACTTGCAGTTTTTAAAAGGCCCTTTCTGCATGTATACTGAAATAACTTTAGTTGGCGCAGGTTACTGTAACAAAGGGTCATGGATTGGTACTGGTAGACAAAAGAAATTTATTTCTCACAGCTTTGGAGGCTGGGAAGTCCAAGATCACGGTGCTGGTACATCTGGTGTCTGGTGAGAGCGCACTTTCGGGTCTCAGGCAGCCTTCTTTTTCCTGTGTCCTCACATGGGGGAAGGGCGAGGGAGTTCTCAGGGGTCGCTTTTATAAGGGCATTCATCCCATTCATGAGGACTCCACCCCCCATGATCTAATCACCCCCCCAAAGGCCCCACCTCTTAATACCATCACAGTGGGGGGAGGGGTTTCAACTTATTGATTTTGGGGGAGATACAATCACTCAGTCAATAACTATGGTCCAGGGTCAGAAACAAGGAGGTGTGTTGGCGGGTGGAGGGTTGTGTTGGTGGCTGGGCTAGAAACCAGGGGAGGGAGGACGGTGGCTCAGCCCAGGCAGAAGGCCATGGGGGTGGTCGCCGAAGGCGGAGCCAACAGGGTTTCCCAAGGACTAGGTATGAGTTGAGAGAAAGAGGGGGCTCAAGGATGACTCTCAGGTTTGGGCCCTGAGCCCAGTAAGGATGGAGTAGCCAAAGCTCCTCCTCAGATCAGACTGGGGATCAGGTGGAGGGAAACACAAGACCTAGGGCAGGGGCCTGGCCTCACCTTGAAGGGCCCCTGACATGGAGGAGACAGGGAGGCCCCATGGACCCGGATGCAAACCCAGCTCTGAGCCTCCCTGGCTGTGGGGCCTCGGGCAGGCCACTTTCTTCTCTGGGCCTTGGTTTTTCATCCACGGGTGGGGATTATGAGAGTGCCCATCCCCAAGGGTCATGGTGGGGATTAAATGAATCCAGTCTTTTTTTTTTTTTTTTTTGAAGATTTTATTTATTTGACAGAGAGAGACAGTGAGAGAGGAGGGAACACAAGCAGGGGGAGTGGGAGAGGGAGAAACAGGCTTCCTTCCCGCGGAGCAGGGAGCCTGATGCGGGGCTCGATCCCAGGACCCTGGGATCATGACCTGAGCCGAAGGCAGACACTTAACCGACTGAGCCACCCAGGCGCCCCTAAATGAATCCAGTCTTATGAGGTGCTTAGGACAGAACCTTATGCAGACAGAGTGTATGGATGTTTGTTAGGAGAAGGGCCTGGGCTTACAGTAGGTATTCAATAAGTGTTTCCTTTCAGGTTAGGGAAGAGACCACTTACCCCAGCTTTAGATCCCCTGGGCCCCCTCTCAGGCTGTCCTGCCCTGTAAGACCCTGGGGTCCCCTGTCCCCATGAGATGCTGCCCAGGAGCCACTGGGATCCATGGTGACCAGACTCCGATTCTGAGCTGCTCCCCCTGTTTGCAGCCCCCAAGGAGTTGGGAACAGAGGGACGAGGCCTCCTGGCTGCTGGAGAGGGGCTCATCCTTGGCCTGTGCCCCTTCCCTAGGAGCAGCAGGGCTGCTCCGAGGCTGAGGGCAGCCCCGCAGTGCGGAGAGCCTTCAGACGGAAGGGCCGGAGGATGGAGGGGAGAGCAGAGGAAGAGGAGGAGGTGGCTGGGAAAGCGAGGGGCTGGTCCCTGGAGACAGGGGTGCCCGTGCCTGCATCCTGCACCCAACTTAGGGCAGTTTCCTTGCCCCCTCCTAGTGATGTGGGGGTGGTGGGGGTGTGGGCGTGCGTGGGTGGTTTGTGTGGGCAGGATGGCGATGGGGTGGTGGGGGGCATGGGGGTGTGGGGGCACGGAGGGGTTGTGGGTAGTGTGGGGGTTGTGGGGTGATGTGAGGGTGTGGGGGCATGGGTGGCGTGGATGGAGGGAGATGTGGGGGTGTGGGGGCATGGGTGGTGTGGATGGAGGGAGATGTGGGGGTCTGGGGCATGGGTGGCATGGATGGAGGGAGATGGGGGGTGTGGGGCGTGTGGGCAGTGTTGGGGGCGTGGGTGATGGGGGATGGATGATGTGGGCGGCATAAGCACAACCTGGGGTCAGACCTGCCTGGATTCAAGCCCATTTCTGCCCCACACTCACTGAGTGACCTTGGGTAAGTCACTCAGCCCCTCTGTGCCTCAGTTTCCTCATCTGCCACATGGGGATTATGACAACACCTGCCTCTTGGGACTGTGGTGTGGGTGAATGAGACAAAGCAGGGGCAGGGCCAGCGGGGGCCTGACAGCGTGTTAGTGGCACCTCCGCATGCCCACGTCACTGGGGGTGACTGGGGCCGACACTGGCACCGGCGTGCGGTGTGTGGGTCCACAGACACCTTCACACACGTGTCCTCATCAGATCCCCACGTGAGCAGTTTGAAGATGAGGAAGACCAGGCTCAGAGAGATGAAGAGCTTCGTGTCACGGCAAGCACGAAGACCAGATCGAGGGGCTCTGGGCTGCCCACGGCCCTCCCGCCATCCACGCGGGTGCCGCAGCGACGGGCAGGGCTAGTGTGCCAGCGCTGGACTCGTAAAGGACAGTCTCATCTGACCCCATCCCTGTGAGGTGGGCATTTAAATCCCAAATCCCCATTTTATAGATAAGACAATTGAGGCTCTGGGAGATTAAGTGAGTGGCCTACAGGTACTTGGGTAAGAACTCAGAGGTGCGTTGTCTTTTTGTCTCACTATGTCCTGCTCAGCACTGAGCATACAGTAGGCAATGATTTGATAAATCCCTGAATGGTTTGAATTAAGGCAAGTAGGAGCCCTACAAGGGCTGAAGGTTCACAGTCCTCACTCTCTCGTCCCACAGTGAGACCTGTTCCGACCCCTCCGTATGCCCTCAGCACACAGCCTGGAGAGCGGTTGGGGCGAGTGGGGCAGGAGGTCCCAGAGCTGGGCTGGGGGCTGGGACTGGGGTTGGCAAGATAGCGGGCGGGGGCCACAGTGTAGGTGAAGAAGCACTGAACCCCGGCCTGGATGGAGACCCTGTGGAGCCACGGGGGCCCATGACCCCCAGGTGTCGGTGTGACTGGTCCTCCCTTTATAGAGTTTACCCCATTCCTGTCTCACCTGGGCTGCTCCAGAGAATTCTTGGCCTGGGTCAAACTCACCCCTCAGTGCAGCTCATTAATTGCAACTGGCCATCAATTTGTAAAGGTTCGCTAATTGGTAAGAATTGGGGCAGCCACTGTGAGACTCAAAGCGAAAGGATAAAAAGAATTTAAAGATGCCTGCCAGTTATTGTATTAATATGGTTCTGCATTTATTGCCTGTGTTTTTTCCAAGAAGACTTTTTTTGGAGCACCTTCAGGTCTACAGTAACATTGGGAAGAAGGTACAGAGATTTCCCACATACTCCCTGCCCCCACACATGTGTAGCCTGCCCACATTATCAAAATTATTCACCAGGCGCCTGGGTGGCTCAGTCGGTTAAACTTCTGACTCTTGATTTTGGCTCAGGTCATGATCTCAGGATCGTGAGATTGAGCCCCGCATCAGGCTCCATGCTTAGCCTGGAGTCTGCTTGAGATTCTCTCTCTCCCTCTTCCTCTGCCCCTCCCCCTGCTCTCACGCACATTCTAAATAAATAAATAAAATCTTTTAAAAAAATTACTCACCAGAACGGTACATTTTTTTTTTTTTTTTTTTACCATGGATGAGCCTACACTGACACATCATGATCACTCAAAGTCCGTAGTTTACCTTACAGTTTATTCTTGGTGTTGGACATTCTGTGGGTTTGGACAAACGTATAATGATGTATATCCTCATTATAATATCATACTGAGTATTTTTACTTCCTTAAAAAACCTCTGTGCTCTGCGTATTCATCTCCCTCCCCACCCAACCCAAAAACACTGATCTTTTTCCTATCTCCATAGTTTTGTCCTTTCCAGAAAATCATATACCTGAAATCATACAGTATGTAGCCTTTTCAGATTTGTTTCTTTCACTTAGTAGTAGGCATTTAAGTTCCCTTCATGTCTTTTCATGGCTTGATAGCTCATTTACTTTTAATGCTGAATAACATTTTGTTATGTGTTTATTATTATTAATGTGCTACAGTTAATCCATTCACCTATTGAAGGACATCTTGCTGTTTCCAAGTTTTGGCAACTATGAATAAAGCTGCTATAGACATTCATGTGCAGGTTTTTCTGTAGACCTACATCTTCAACTCCTTTGGGTAAATACCAAAGAGTATGACTGCTGGATTATATGGTAAGAGCATGTTTAGATTTGGAAGAAAGTGCAAGACCGTCTTCTAAAGTGGCTGTCCCATTTTGAATTCCTGTCAGCAATGTCTGAGCGTTCCTGGTTGCTCCACATCTTCACCAGCATTTGATGTTGTCATTGTTCTGGGTTTTGGCCGTTCTAATTGGTATAAATGGTATTTCTTTGTTTTAATTTGCATTTCCCTGACGACTTAGGATGTGGAGCATCTTTTCATATGCTTATTTGCCATCCCTATATCTTCTTTTGTGAGGTGTCTGTTAAGGTCTTTGGTCGGTTTTTCAACTGGGTTGTTTGTTTTCTTATTGTTGAGTTTTAAGTATTCTTTGTGTATTTTGGATGACAGTTCTTTATCAGATGTTTTTGGCAAATATTTTCTCCCATTCTGTGGCTTATCTTCTCATTCTCTTGATATTGTCTTTCACAAAGCAGAGGTTTTTAGTTTTAATGCAGCCTAGCTATCAATTGTTTCTTTCATGGATTGTGTCTTTGGTGTTGTATCTAGAAAGGCATCACCACGCCCAGGGTCATCTAGGTTTTCCCTTATGTTATCTTCTAGGAGTTTTAGAGTTATGTGTTTTACATGTGAGTCCAAAACCCATTTCAAGTTAATTTTTGTGAAGGGTGTAAGATTTGGGTCTAGATTTTTTTTTTCCTTTCCTTTTCTTTTTTTTTTTTTTTTTTTGCATGTGGATGTTATTGTTCCAGCACCATTTGTTGGAAGGACTATCTTTGCTCTTTTGTCAAAGATCAGCTGACTATGTTTATGGGGGTCTCTTTGGGGTGTTTTACTCTGTTCCATTGATCTATTTGTCTATTCTTTCACCAACACCACACTGTCTTGAGTACTTCAGCTTTATGGTAACTCTTGAAGTCAAGAGTGTCAACCCTTCAATTTTGTTCTCCTTTAATATTTTATTGGCTATGCTGGGTTTTTTTGCCTCTCCATATAACGTTTTGAGTGAGTTCATCAATATCCATAAGATAACTTGCTTCGATTTTGACTGGGGTTGCCCTGAATCTATAGATCAAGTTGGGAGCAACTGACATCTTGACAATATTGAGTCTTCCTGTCCATGAACCTGGAATATCTCTCCATTTATTTAGTTCTCTGATTTTGTTTATCAGAGTTTTATAGTTTTCCTCAGATAGATCTTATAAATATTTTATTAGATTTATACCTATTTCATTTTGGGGGTGCTAATGTAAATAGTATTGTGTTTTTCACTTCAAATTTCACTTATTCATTGTTGATATATAGGAAAGCAATGAACTTTTGTATATTAACCTTGTATCCTGCAATTTTGCTTGAGTCTGTCATTAGTTCTAGGAGTTTCTTGGTTGACTCTTTTGGATTTTCTACATAGACAATCATGTCATCTGTGATCAAAGCCAGCTATGTCTTTCTTTCAAATATATATACCTTTTATTCTCTCTTCTTGCCTTATTGCATTAGCAAGGACTTCCAGTACAATGTTGAAAAGGAGTGGTTAGAGGGGACATCCTTGCCTGTACCTGACCTTCGTGGGAATTCTTCCAGTTTCTCACCATTAAGAATGATGTTAGCTAGGGGCACCTGGGTGGCTCAGTCGTTAAGCGTCTGCCTTCGGCTCAGGTCATGATCCCAGGGTCCTGGGATCGAGCCCTGCATCAGGCTCCCTGCTCAGCAGGAAGCCTGCTTCTCCCTCTCCCTCTCCCCCTGCTTGTGTTCCCTCTCTCGCTGTGTCTCTCTCTGTCAAATAAATAAAATCTTTAAAAAAAAAAGAATGATGTTAGCTGTAGGATTTTATAGATAGTCTTTGTCAAGTTGTGAAGGTTCCCCTCTTTCCCTAGTTTACTCAGAGTTTTTATCATGAAAGGCTGCTGGATTTCATCAAATGCTTTTTCAGCATTTATTGATATGATCATGTGATTTTTCGATTTTAGTTTGTTGATATGATGGGATACATTCATTGATTTTCAAGTGTTGGATCAGTCTTACCTACCTGGGATAAATCCCACTTGATTGTGGTGTATAGTTCTTTTAATGGTTTTTAAAATTAATTTGCTAATATTTTACTAAAGATTTTGCATCAGTGTTCATGAGTGTAGTTTTCTTTCCTTGTAATTTTTCCTGGTTTTGGTATTAGGGTAATGCTGGCCTCATAGAATAAGTTAGGAAGTAGTCCTTTTTCTTCTGTCTTCTGAAAGAGATTGTACAGGGCTGTGTCATTTCTTCTTTAAATGTTTGATAGAAATGACCTATGAACCCTGTGGGCCTGGCGCTTTCTGTTTTTGAAGACTATTAATTATTGATTTAATTTCTTTAATAGATACAGGCCTATTTGGAGCATCTACTTTTTTTGTGTGAGTTTTGGTAGATTGTGTTTTTCCAGGAATTGGTCCATTCATCTAGGTTATTAAATTTGTGGGCATAGAGTTGTTCATAATGTTCCTTTGTCATCCTTTTAATTTCTGTGGGATCTGTACTGATGTCCCCTCTTTCATTTTTGGTATTAATAAGTTGTGGCTTCTCTCTTCTTTATTTAGCCTAGCTAGAGGCTTATTGATTATATTGATCTTTTCAAAGAACCAGCTTTGGTTTCATTGATTTTCTCAATTGATTTTCCTTTCTAAAATTTTTAAAATATACTTTTAAATTTTTTTAATTACCTGGCACTTAAATGTATCTCTTTTATTTTTATTTATTTTTCATTTATGCAATTTTTATTATCTTGGACCGTGCACCACAAAACGTTCTAGTGCTTGGGATTCAGCAGTGAAGAAAATGCACAAAAATTCCCACCCACGTGGGGTTTATGTTCTGGAACTGGGGGGAATGGGTTGGGAGAGACAATAACCAAAAATTTCAAAAGTTCAGCCCTCAATTTCCTAGTGAGGCTAGCTCTAAAAAAAACTTGTCAAAGCAAGTGTTCTGTTATGTTCTTCCTTCATCATTCTCTTAAGTGTGTCTCTTTTAAATCTCAAGTAATGTTCTGACAATCGATATTTAATTAACATGACTAAATATTAGTGGTGGGTGTGGTTTGTGTAGAAGGAAGTGTGTTTCCCATGCTCAGGGCTGTAGGAAGGAGGCACTGACAATGATGAGGGGAGGGGGTGTCTCACAGCCTCTGAATGGAATGGCTTCTCCATTAAATCCCAAGGTGATCTTGGCAGCCCAGAGTGGGGTCAGAGATCCCAGACTGCTACCTTCTAGTGGGGCCTGTGGCCTCAGGGAATTACAAAACCTTTGTAAGTAGGAGTTTTTCTAAAATGGGGGTAATGATACCAATATCACGGGGTTGGTGTTCTCTTCCTGAATGAGTCTTAAGACAGGGGCCAAATTCAGTGAATGTTGGTTGACAAGGCAGGGGAAAGGTGTTCCAGGGAGAGGGCACAGCATAAGCAAAGGCCTGGAGGCATAAACTATTTCACTCTTGCCTGGTTATAACCAGCGCATCAATCATAGCAAAAGAATGAGGGTCAGATTTAGGGTGCCTTTGCTGACATGTGGGCTAATTCCTGGGAACCCAGCTAATAAAGTTGTTGGAAACATTTACCTGCAGGGTTTAAGTTCATGGATTTTGGAGCCAACTGCCTGATTGCAAATCTGGCCTCTGCCACTTTTTATGTATATGGTGTTGGGCAAGTTACAAAACCTCTCTGTGCCTCAGTTTCCTCATCTGTGAGGTGGAGACAGTGACGGCTATCTATCCTGGGCTGGGGTGAGGACAAACCTATGTATAGTCCTTCAAGTTGTGCCTGGCCCCCAGCAGGCATCGTGAGAGCATTTGCTGGGACTGATGCTCAGTTACTAATCCTGAGAACTGCCAGGTGGTGGGGTGGTCAGAGCCACTGGTCCGGTTGACAAAACTGAATCCCAGAGAGTGAATTGGCTTCTTCAAGGTCACACGGCTGAGCTAGGGCATGGGAGCTGAGATTTGCCCCTGTCTGTCTGACTTGGGAGCCTACCCGGTGCCCAGTGCAGTGTCTGCCCCATGGTGGGGCCTCCTTGCCCTTCCCAGCCCTCTGGGGAGCTCCTACTGCACAAGCCTGAGTGAGGCCAGACCCAGGGGTTCACGGGAGACCCCAGATGCCCATTGGAGAATGGCCCTATCTGCGCACACATGGCCCAGACCCACTGGGGGATGCTCTCTCCCTTGCTTCGTCCGACTTTGGCCTGAAGCCCGCACACAAAGGCCCTCTCAGTCCCTTCCGCAGGAGACAGGGGCCCTCTTCAGATGGTAACAGAGGCCCAGTTACCAGCCCCTCCTTGAATTAATATAAGCAAAGCATTTCTGTTGAAATCCCTGTCTGGATTAACCACTGGCTAGAGGATTTAACTCGTGTACACACAGAAAATCTCCACACACTTGTCTCCTAATATTTATTCTGGCGACTGGAACATGCAGATAAGGTGAGTGCCTGATGTTGGAAATGCAGAATAAATTTACATTCTCAGAACCGCAAGAGCCACATTTATATCCATGTTATGAGCCTGGCTGGGGCCTAGGAAGGGGGAAAGGGAGCTTCTGGCCCATGGAAGATTGGACTGGTGCTTCTCTCGCAGCAAAGACTCACATGTGGGAATCCCAGCTCCTTAGAACCCAATAGTCCTTGACTCCCAGAATCTTTAATGCCAAAGTCTTAGAATCTTCAGTGAATAGAATCTTAAAACTGTAAAATATTCAGTCAGAATCACAGGGTTTTAGGATTTCGGGATCTTCCCCATCATGTTGCCCAGACACCCAGCTGGCATCCTAGTCCCCTCCACAATATTGCAGTGAATCCATCTTGTCCCAGCATCGCCTCCTCCAGGAAGCCCTCCTTGACTACCCAGACTGGTTCAGAGCCCCCATCACAGGCCCTTATGGCTCCATCAGCTTTGCCCTATGAGACCCTCCAGGAGTGTCATTTTAAACTTGATCGCTACCCCTACTGGGAACTCTGGAGGATAAGAGAGGATCTGCTGTTGTTTGTTCATGAATCCCCAGCATCTAGAGGCTGGCATCTAGTAGATGCTCAGTGACTCTACCCCACAGGGCTACACGGCTCCTCCAACCGCAGTGGAACTGCTCTTTAAGGTGGGATCCGTGGCCAATTACCTCTAGGTGACTGGGCCCTGGCTGAGCCCACCAGGGGGAGGGTGTGCAGACTGTGTCTACTTTCCTCTACTGGGGGTCCCTGGGTCAGGGGCGCTTTAGGGGGAGAAGGCAGGACCAGGATCCGTGTGGGTGTTCAGAAAAGCCACGTGACCCCGTGGGTCAGCACCCCAGCTGCAGAACCAGATGCCCGCATTTAAACCTGGCTCTTCCACTCCCTAGCTGAGTAGCCTTGGACAAGTTCTTTGACCCTTCTGTGCCTCAGTTTCCCCAAAGGTAAACTGAGGATGGTGAGAGTTCTTATACTGAATGAGATACTAGCTGTAAAGCTCATAGCTCAGCACCTAGTATACAGTAGAGGCTCAATAGGTGCCCAAGTCTTTGTATCACATAGGTTATGTTCACCAGAGAGCCTCTCCCAAGGAAGAGGCAGTAAAGGACCAAGTAGATACAGTGACCCAACAGCTAACACCAGCCATTGGCCACTCCAGTGTTGGTATGACAGAGTTGGAGGCCACGCATGGGCACAATGGCTCCGACCCCACTACCCAAGAATGATCTAGCATTGCTGCTTCTGCAAACCATCCTGCCAGCAACACAGACCATGGCTGAGCCCCAGAAATGGCGCCATTCCTCGAGGAGAGCAACCGGCAAGTTGGCCACATTGGGTCCCTTGTGTGTGGAAAGGCCCAGTTTGTTCTCCTAGGAGTAGCCATAGCTTCCTGGCAGGGGTCCGCCTGTCCTGCCTGTGGGGTCTCAACCGGCACCACCATCCGGGGGTTTACAGAGCGTTTGATCCGCTGGCCTGGGACCTCACATAACAGTGCGTCAGTCCCAGGGATGGCTTGCTTGTGTGACAGAGGGGCAGGAACAGGCTCACGGCCAAGGGGCCACTTTGTATCACACGTGATCCACCCAGAATCTGCCAACCACATGGGGTGTTGGAATGGTCTCCCGCGGGCCCCGCTAAAATGCCATTTGGGAGGAAATGCTGTGAGGACCAGGGTCCATCCTGCAGGAG
Organism: Zalophus californianus; assembly: GCF_009762305.2. Taxonomy (NCBI): domain Eukaryota; kingdom Metazoa; phylum Chordata; class Mammalia; order Carnivora; family Otariidae; genus Zalophus; species Zalophus californianus. The sequence continues at coordinate 22,313,681 of NC_045598.1, forward strand.
GCAGTATGTGCACTGAATCAAAGCCTTTTATAAGGGGCTGCATCCCAATGAGAATAATACAAGGGGTTAAGAAACAGTAGGTGGAAGTGAAAGTAGCTCCACTTACCACTTAGTGAGCCACCGGGGGACCTGGTGACTCCCATCCCTGCAACGCTGAGATCTGCATGGTTAGATGTCCTGCTCCCCAGAGAACCCACATGGGCCCAGGAACACAGAAAGAGTCTGGTTGGTTTACTACGGGGGCTGCCTAGGAGATTTGGGCCCTTCGTACCCAGGGACTAGATGGCAAGAAGGTGGCGGGCGGACGGGCACTGTCTTGAGAAGAGTCATTGATGCAGATCAATGACTTGCTCGCAGAGGGGAGGGCTGCTGCTGGGCCCTGGGGTGCGGAGGGATATGTGTGGCCCCTGATGATCTGGTGGGTACCTCTGCTGCTCCATCACGGAGGGACTGGCCATCTAGCTCTGGGGAATACTGTCAACCGAAGGCCTCCCTCTGTTAGCTCCTCCAGGCTGGACTCCTCTGCAGAAAGCTCCCTTCTTGGGGGCCCACTCGGGGCAGAGTGAGGTGGAGGGACCTGGCCAGTTCTGCCCCGTGCGGTCAGCTCCCCACTTCAGACCCGGTTGGCAGAGGTGGTCAGAACCGCCCTGCAGTTTGGCTTCCTTCCCTCCAGCCCTGCTTCCTCCCCCTGCCTTTGCCCGGTTGATCCCTAATAAATGTCTCTCACCCCCAAATCCATCTCCAGGATCCATGTTGTGATGCAGGGGAAACTGGTGACTTTGCATCTATCAAACTGGAGTTTGAGTCCAATGCCCATCATTTAATCAGCCGGGTAACTGGGTGGTGAACACCTTGTCTCTCTGTGCCTCGGTTTTCTCATCTATGAAATGGGGCTAATAAATCCTCTGGCCCTGCAGGGATGTAGAGACTGGATAGGAGACTGCTTTGTAAAGAAAAATATGCACGTGCACACGCACACACACACACACACATACACACACACAGTTCATTAACAACTTCTCTGCTTGCCCCCGTGTCTATGGTACATGCTGAGAGCTACAGGAGGGGGCCTGGTGGGAGAATCCTGCTGGGAAGGCGGTGTCAGCAGCCTGTCTCCCGAGGCCAACACACCAGCATGTCCTGCTCAGGCCGCCTTTCCAAGACCCTGCAGAAGAGAGGGCCGGGTGGCAGAGGCGCAGGGCGGGGTGGGGCAGGATGAGAGGGGGCAGTGGGGGGACTATTCCATTCTCTCCCCTCTTTCCAGGAAGCCTCCCCTGCTCGGGCTGCTGCGCCACCTTTCAGATCAGAACGTCTAGATCCATGGATGTGCTAGCTGCACATGCGGGGGAGGGGAGGCTGAGTCTGGGGGCGCCTCACGAGAGCCCACTCCGTGTGAGTGAGCAGGCAGGCCAAGACAGTCCATCTATCTCCCGAGAGCCCTGGGCTAGGTGGGGAGAGACGCGGCGGCCCAGCCTGGCTGGGGCTCCAGAAACCAATGCATTAAAGAAAATATCTATCAACAAACCAGGGCAGGAACCAACCCCCCTTCCTGTTAGGGGAGACCTTGACTGATGGTTCCCGGATCCGCCTGCCCTGGGTTTTGCTTCTCACTGAAGGTGATGGGTGTGAAGCAGCTCGAACGAGTGGCGACCTGGCCCCGGAGATATCCGCAAGGCTGTCCATCTCCACCATCTCCCAGCAGTCAGCACGGCCCATCGGGGAATCACACTCATTCTCTGCAAGGACTGGGGCTTGGGGGACAGGCAGATGCAGCCAGACCGAGAGCAAGGGCCTGCACCAGCTTGGGGGGGTGGGTAGCAGTCAGGGTGGGCCCTGGACCTCGGGTCATCAGGGCGGTCCACGCAGCCTCCACAGCCTCCCCGACAGAGCGCATGGATGCTCCAGGGGCTTGGGATAGAGATAGGCACACAAGACTGTGCCCCCTCCACCCCTAAGCCTCGGGAGTTCACAGTAGAGGTGGGAGTCTTCCAAACCAGAGTCCACGTCCCAGTAAGGACTCTCAGCTTTGTGACCCTGGACCTGCCGCTTACCCTCTCTGTGCCTCTCTTCCATCCACCTAGGTCCATTTGGTGTGAAAGCCTTTAGCATGGTACCTGGCACAGACTAAGGGCTCCAATAAAAGCTTTTCTTCTTGGAATTATCAGTACTATCACCTAGCCTTTCCGTAGGCAGGGATTGTAGGTGTTTCTATACAGTATAGTTCATATACTTGAGATCTTACTGTACATCCAGTTTCCTTTCTTTGCTTATCACAGTGTATCGTGAGTATTTTCTCACATCATTAGAAGTTCCTCAGGAGCAAGATGTTAACAGCTTCATAATAGTCCCTCATCCAGATGCACCATCATTTAATTTGTTGCCCTTTATGGCTGGGTAAACAGCCTGTTACAGTTTCTCAATCTTACCATGGAGCTGCAATAAACATCTCTAGACATAATCCTTGCTCAGATCCCTGACTACTTCCTGGAGCTGGTGTTTCTCTGGCTCAAGACCTTTGTTACTTAATTGCCTTCCAGAAAGGTTTCCAGCAGGAGCAGGAGAGTCTGTCGCACCAGGCATTTACCAGCATCGATTATTCTCTTTTTATTTAGTCTTTACTAATTCCGTGGACCCCAAATTATATTTCATTGTCTTTTGGAGACACAGAGCCCTGGCCTGTGGCTTCTATTTCTCGGCTGGGTGATCGTCGAATTACATTCAGGGGCTTTCAGCAAGCCTCGTGATGAAAGGCAGCCTGTGACAGGGTAACCCCAGGCAGGGAGTCAAAGAGCTGGGTTCCCCAGTTCTGCTCACTCACTGTGTGACCCGGGGATTTTATATTGCTCTCTCTGGGCCTTTGTTTATCAATCTACTAGACTAGCCTTCCTGCTGGTGCCCCTCCCTCCAATCTGTCTAGTGTCTAGAACAGTGCCTGGCACATGATGTGCATACAAAAAATATTGGTCAAAGACCGAGCTGCCGCGGTGACCTTTCTAAAGGGAAATCTTTGCTGCCTCGTTATGCAGCCTCTAACCTTCACACAAGCGCCCTAGCATTTTATTGACCTATTTGGTCTTCTCATGAATTTCTGCTTCTCCTTAGGATATGAAAAGACACAAGAGAGAAAATGAGAAAAAGCCAGATAGTCTACAAAATCATAACTTTTCTTAAGCCCACCAGGGAGCTGGGGCTGCAAGGCACCCAAGTGAACAGAAATCCACGGGATAACGAGACCCTCAGAAGAGAGGCAGGACACAGAACCCGTTACCCCTCGGCAGAGCCCCGGAGGGAGACGGCGGCTGCCATCAAGGCCAGTAAGGAACAAACGGCTAACATTTTGATGAATTCTTAAAGGCTGAATGTGGACCAGCATGACAGCTTAGTGTTCCTGTGAGCCCCAGACGCAAGGAGAGTTCACGTTTATTCAGAAGCTATTTCCCATGGTGCCCGGCGGAGACTGCGGGCGGGACGTGGGTCTGCGGGAGTCACCAGCCTGCAGCACAGCACGCAGGGGTGCAAACCCTCCCACTCCCCGCACCCTTCTCCCCTGTGAAGCTAAGCCTTAAAACACTTCAGTTCCACTTTAGGAACCTGTCACCCTCAGGGCCCTGGGACAAAGATCTGCTCTCTCTGGGGGAGGAGCAAAAGCCAAAGCCTTTTTTTTTTTTTTGCCCAGGAAACAGATCGTCTCCAACAACAGAAATCACCTTGGGGTTCACAATAGGGATGCACGTTCTGGACCCTCCAACCTGCGACGTGACCCATGGCCTGTTTCCCTGTCTGAACAATGTGGTGATTGGTGTAGCTCAGGCGTTCTCAACTCCAGCTGTGGAGATTTCCTCTTCCAGGCAAGAGGGAGTGACAGGGGTTGGATTTACCTGCCAACCTGAAGTGACCAAAAAACGAAATTATGAAACAATGGTTTACAAGACCCTGGACATCAGGCAACGAAGGAGAGATGAGAGATGAGAGACAGATGAAGGGAGACCCACAAATGCCCTGGCTTCCAGCCCTGGGAGAGTTGCCAGGCCCTGGGACAGGGAGGAGGGACCCTGGCAGAGCCTGGGGGTCCCAGAGTCGAGGCGGCGGAGCTGAGATTCCAGAAGACCAGGGTGGTTGGAGTTGGCAGGACCCAGTGCCAGGAGGAGAGCGGCATGGAGAGAGAATTCTCTGGAGAGTGTGCAGAAGGGGCTTGCCTTGGGTGTGGGGAAAATTTAGCCCTAAACTGGGAGCCACTCTGGTCCCACCTAAGAAGTCTTAAAGCAAGATCCTGAAGATACCACACTATTTTCGAGTTATAGAACAAAGCTCGAGAATATTTAGAGCAAAACAAAAATACCCAGTACCCAACAAGGTAACATTCACAGTGTCTGGAAAGACACATGGGGTGGGCGGCTATGGTAATGTCTAACAAGGAGGTTTCAGAGCAAATGATTTTTACTGGAGGTAAAGATCACATTGTGAATTCATCCAGAGGCCTACCGGTCCTCAATGTTTATGTACCTAACAGCACTTCAAAATATGTGAAACAAAAAGTGGATGAAGCACAGTGACAGTCAGAGGCTTTAACATCCCCTTCTCAATAATTGACAGAGCAAGCAGACAGAAACTGACATAAACCATGCAGAGAACTTGATGAACACCATGAACCAATTTGACCTGCGTGACATAGAATATTCCACCAGGCAACAATGGAGTGCACATTCTTTCCCCCGTGCATATCTGAATATGCTACAGAGACAATATTCTGTGTCATGAAACGAGTCTTCATAAATTTAAGGGGCTCGAGTAGAGAGCATGCTCTCCGACCACAACAGAAATCAATTGGAAATCGGCAACGTAACATAAAGATCTCTTAAAAATCTCCAAATATATTGAAACTAAATAGCATACCTTCAAATAACCCATAGTGTTAAAGAACTAACCAGAGGGGAAATAGAAAGTATTTTTCACCAAAAGAAAAATGAAAACACGACATATCAAAATCTGTGGGACGTTGCTAAAGCAGTTCTTAGGGGAAATTTATCACACGAAACGCCTGCATTTGAAAAGGAGAAACGTCTTCAATCAGTGACCTCAGCTTCCACTTTAAGAAACTGGGAGCAGAAAAGTGAATTAAATGCAGTGTAGATAACAGAGGGGACATAAGTATCAGGGCAGAAATCAGGGGAGAAAAGCAATAGAGAAAATTAATGAAACCAAACCTGGTTCTTTCAGAAGATCAATAAAATTGATAAATTTCTAGCCATACTGATCAGGAAACAAAAAGGGGAAGACACAAGTTACCAATATCAGGAATGAGAGAGGTGACATCACAGATTCAACATAAATTTTCTGGAATTCTCCTGCAAGTGAGATCTTTTTTATTCATTCGTTCCTATCAGTTTGGACTCACAGGTATTTATTTTATGCTTTGGGTTATAATCCAATACTAATTTATTTATTCTGTTGCTCAAATTGTTCCAGCTTTGGCGATTGAAAGCACTTGCACTTGGCTCTTGCGTCCCTTTGATATTTGCCCATCATGGTGAGGTTTTTTTATTTTTTAGCACTTCCTTACTTTCGGGCACTAAAATGTATGCCAGGCTCATCTTGTCCATTTCCTGCCCTTGTTCTAGAATCAGCCTTTTCTCCAAGGAGCCGTAGATTCTGTTACTGGAGAATCGTACGACAAACCAAGATTTGGGTGCTAGGTATGCTTGTAGCTACTGGGGTGTCGTTGCCTCGAGGCCCTGTCAGCTCACAGAGCGAGGAAACACAGCCATACTAACTCACGCCTATACGCGGATGTATAAATATTAATATATGTGAACATCTGTATCGCATTCAGCTAAGTGTGAGTTGCTGCTGAGGTTTCCGATTCTAATCCATGACCACGTGGATCATTCTAGCCTTGTCCCTTTGTTTGTCTGGAAACTCCTGCCAGCTCCAAACTTTTCTCACAGCAGTGAGAAACCTGGCTCCCACCGTCTGCCCTCCAAACACTAAGAATGTTCATTCCCAGTGTATACACATAGGGATTTCAGATGTGTTAGCCCCTACTGCGTGGGAAACAAGTCTATCCACTAGAGTCCAGTTCTTCTGCGCACCTCCTTCTGCTCTTTGTCTTACGGGCTCCACTCATTTCCAGAGCTGCGTAGATCAGCACCGTTCACCTCCACCTGCTTCCCTGAGGTTGTTCTCTACATTTGTAACACAGTGAGATTCTTTGGTCCTAGTCTGAATCCCCTCCTGGAATCGCCTAGCCTCCTAGACAGTGTCTTTGAAACCTGCATACAGTAACTAAGAGCCGCTCTTTCTACGGTCAAGTTCTATGGATTTTGACAGATGCGTGGTGTCATTTATCCACCATTACGGTAGTATACATAAAGTTTTACTGCCCCGATAAAAAACATCTTCGGTACTTTACCTCTTCAATTCTCCCTTTTCCTGAGACCCTTGCAACCACTGATAGGTTTCCTATCTCTGTAATTTTGCCTTTTCCAGATTGTCATATCCATGTGACCTTTTCAGATGGCCTTCTTCCCCTTAGCAATAAGCATTTAGGATTCATCCATGTCTCCACATATAGCTCCATTGCTCCTTTCTTTTTACCACTGAGTACTTTTCCATTGTAGGGATGTACCACGGTTTACTTATCCGTTCACCTATTGAAGGACAGCTTGGTTGCTTTCCATGCTTGGCAATTATGAATAAAGCTGCTATCAGCGTTCAGATACAGGTTTTTGTGTGTTCATAAGTGTTCGGAGCAGTTTGAATGAATACCTGGAAACGTGGCTGCTGGATCGTATGGTGAGACTATGTTTAGCCTTGTACGAAACTACCAAACTGTCTTCCAAAGTGGCTCTACCACTTTGCATTCCCACCAGCAGTGGGTGAGAATTCCTGTCGCTCTGCTTCCTTTCCAGCAGTTAGTGTTGTCTGGGTGGGATTGAAAAACACATCTAGACACATGGGCCCCATTCCCAGAGATTCTGACTCCACCTGCCTGAGGTGGGGCCCGGACCTCAGCATTGCTGAAAAGCCCTGGGAGATTCTGATGTGCAGTGAGGCTTGAGAACTACGGAGCTACACCAACCGCCCCACAGTACAAATGGAGAAACAGGCCCTGGGGGGTCTGAGTACCACTGTGGGTCTGATCTCCATGGTCTTTCCAGCTAAGAGCCTGGGAGGGACTGTGTGATATCCTGGTTAAGAGCTGGGGTTCTGGACTACCATAGTCCCAAGCTCAAATCCCGAGTCTGCCTCTCATCAGCTGGGTGACATTGGGCAAGTGCCGGCACCTCTCTGAGCTACTCCTCTGTGGGATTAGGATGTTCACGGGACCCACTGCACAGGTTGTGTGAGGACGAATTGGTGGGGCTGGCCACTGTTGGCCACTGTGATTGGAACTCTGGTCACGTGCACTGGGCTGTGCCTGAGCTCCCACACTGGGAGGCCGTGCTCTGCACCTTTCCCGGACCATGGGGGCCCTCCCTGCCCCTCCTTCTGTCCCCACTCCTGGTTTCCATTTGGTCTTCTCCTGGGGCCTGAGGAGACTCCACCTGCTCCTCCCCGCTCCTCCCTCGTCTTCTCCCACTTAACGAACAGCTTCACTTAAAAAGGCATCTGGGAGGATGGATGGTGCAGGCAGATTTTGTAGAGTAAGTTTTCAGGGAGAAGCGCCAAGAAATTAAAGGCACAGCACTTAGGATGCTACTCTTCCGAAGCCACATAACTCTGACCGCTGGAGGGTTGTTTCCGTATTGTACATTCATCCCTCACCCCCTCCGCCGGGTGCTCGGGGCTCTGTTCTCTCTAGTCCTTAGTGGGCTTGCTCCCACCGGCTCTGCTGATTCCCTCCCTCAGGTGAACCCCGTTCTCTCTCACCAGGGAGGGGCTGCAGCTGGGGCTTTCCTCTCTGAGCCTCTTCCTTCCTGTGGGGTCCCTGCTGCACCTCAGGTAAGCTGCTCATGCTCCCCGCCCCCCGCCAGGAGTCCCAGGTGAAGGTTTGTCTACTTCTGGGGTCTCCCAAGGCAGATGTGGGGACACAGGTGGATGCCGTGTGAAGGAGAGATGCATCCACAGTTGGGATGCATGATGGCCCTGGGGAGGGGTAATGAACTCCCCATCGCTGGAGGTGTGCAAGGAGGACAGGTGAGCACTCAGCAGAGAGACCTCCAAGGAGGCAAACTAGCCAAGAGGCTAAGAGCTGTGGGCCGAGTCCTGACCATCTTCAACCTTCCGCAACAACTTATATTCACCAAACCTCCATTTCTTCATTTGGAAAAATCAGGCAAAGTAATAGTTCCCAATCCCCAGGGTTGTCATGGAGACAAAAGGACATGATGTGTGCAAAGCATGGGGGGAGGGGGCAGGGCGGAAGAAGGGGGAGAGGCGTGTTGTCATTAGCCGGGATGGAGGGGCTGGGTTGTGACACCTCCAACGATCTAAGATTCCAAGTTGCTGTAGTTTTGACACATCTAAGGCTCCGAGATCCACTCATTCAATTATCCCAAGATTCCCTAGGATTCTAGGGCTTTATGATATTATGATTTTATTATTCTCCTCATTTAAGGCTCCTTAGGAATCACAGAGCTGAGTGATTCTCAGATCCGCATTCTAGACCCATCGCTCCGTCAGTGGGGCTTGTCCCTGCCTCGGGCGGTCTGCTGCTTTGGGAGCATTTATCTCTGTCCCTCATCTTCACGTCTTCCATTTGTATCCACCCCCTGGCCCATCGTCACTTCTCTGGGGACCCCTTTTGCTAATTCCAGGCTTCTCCACTGCCGCTGACTTGTACACCGCCCCCCCCCCAGCATACTGTCTCCTGCATTTCCACCCTCCCCACCAAACCCCCCCTTTGGAATCTTCCCCCACCTTCGAGGCCAAAGTCAGGGGCAGACCTTCCACGAGGCTTTCCTCACCTCCCAGTTGAAATGAACACCCTCTGCCTCTGTGTTTTGTGCAAATTTTGTTTAAATCATGATTATAGCACTTATCAGAGTTTTAACTCATTATTGGAGAGAAACAACTGCCCTTCATCCCATGGCTGACCCACCTCGGGTGTCCGTCCAAGACCCTCCACACTCCCCAAGGAAGGCAGCTGCGTGGAGCTGACTGCTCAGAGGCGGGACGCTGATGGGCCACGCTCACTAGCGGGCAGGGTCAGCGCATGGAAGGCGAAGGTGCTGGACCCGCTTCCTCCTTCCCCCTCCTCTCCTGCTGCCCTCAGCCTGGAGGCCAGTAAGCTCTGTGGACCCAGCCGGGTGAAGCCAGGGTGGGTACCCCAGGTTCTCCCCCTTGCCCCTCCTGTCTTCTCCCTCCCCCTGCGTGAGCTAACCTGAGCCCGAGGGTGCATCCCTGTCCATGGGCTTACAGCCCCAGGGCTCTGTGTCCTGCCAGCTCCCTGAGCTGTGATCCACAGCGAGGGGCTCTGATGTGTCCGGCACGTCCTGAGGCCTAGACACACAGTGCCGAGCTGGACAGGCTGCCCACCTCCCGGCCCTTCCCGTCTGGGGGCTCCTGTAGCCTCTGCCCTCTGGGGGGGCCCCACCTCCTGCTCCTCGGGTTCAAAGCCAAACCCTTCAGCTTCCTGTCAGCCCTGCTCCTCTCCGCCATTCCCGTCTTGGGGTTCCCCCGCAGCACCTGCTCACCCAGGTCAGAGACAAGGGGGTCATCTATGACCCTGCCCTCCTTACACCCCAGGGCCCATCCAGTCCTGCCCATTTTTACATCTTCAAACCTCCGCACTCCCCCCCATCCCCTCTGCAGTCCATGTCAGGCCCGGGTCATCTCTGGCCCAGAAGTCCCCACGCCCTCTCGCCTGGTCCCTCAGCCCCACTGCTGCCCCTTCGTCCATCCACCTTGTGACCCCGAGACCTGAGCAAGGGGGCCCGGCTCTACCCTCTTCCAGTGGTGCCTCTCCCACTGGGACACGAGGGGACAAGCTCTGGTGCCCCAACCCCACAATCCCCTTCCTGATTGACCAGAACCTGCTTCCAGGGCCCGCGTGGGCCCCGTCCCTGGGTCTGCTCTCCTGAGGGTGAAGCGCACATCCCGCGTGCATGCACTCAGAACCACAACATGCAACTGTCTGTGGGGGTCCAGAGCCCGGCCCTGGGGACTGGGGTGTCTGTGCGCTGTGTGTGAAGCTGTGGTGGGGCTGAGCCCAGGGAAGGCAGGGAGGAAGGGCTCGCTCCAGGCTGGGTCAGGGGTCAGGGGCCAGCTTTCTCTGCTCCCCACATTCTATGCAGAGAATCAAGAATTTGTCAAGATAGGAGGGTAAACTAATTCTATTTGACAGTTACCTGATTTATAACTAAGATATTTAGTTCACCGGTCTGTGGGCCTCACTGTTTCTCTGGCCCCGGGCTGCACACACGTTGGGGCTAGCCTGCACTGATACCCTGGCCACAAGATAATGATCGTCCAAACACAGGACAGTCCCATGATCCCTGCCCAGCACCCTTCATGCCTCCCCAGGCCTTGGGATGGCTTCCACATGCTGAGCCTGGCTCACAGAACTGGGTGCTGTGGCCCTCCCTGCATCTCCATCACTACCTTCATCTGGGCACCAGAAACACACCGTGAAAACCTCAGGCTACGCACAAATGCTGCCCGTTTCCCACCACCCCCAAACTGGGCTCTTGAGCTTGGGGTACAGCAGGCTTGGAGCTCACAGACCTCACTGCCCGGAGGGAGGGCTGGGAGCGGGCCCAGTGCGGGGCTGGCGTGGTTTGGAGTTCATTGTACCCTGTGAGTAATGGAGTCTGGGCTGCCACTCGGAAGCCAGCAGCCCCTGCATCCACACCAACATGGCCAACCCAGAGCCCACCTGCTAGGGAGGAAAGCGGGATATGGCCAAGGCCTCAAAAGGCTTTGAGGACTTTGGCTATATCAGGAAGAAGTATCTGAAGGAAGCTGGGGCCCGTGCTGGGTACCGTGGGAACGCTGTACCCCTCAGGGCCTCAGCTCTCCCATCCAGGAAAGAAGCAGACCAGGCCCAAGTCTCTGGCCCCCCAGCCCACCCCCAGCAGTCCGTTGGCAGCCCCAGCTGCTCTGGTCTCAGCCCAAAGGCACCGAGCACAGCTTTGCTCTCATCTCCGCTGGCAGGACCTGGGCGGACAGATGAAGCTGTTCCAGAAGGAGCCGGGATGACCTCATCTGCCCTGGGGGTTCTGACGTGGGGAGGGGGAAGGAGGGCCTGACCCTGACCCTGCCTGGGCTCAGGGACACCTGACTCTAGAGGCTGGAGCCTGACTCTGGGCCTCTGCCTCCGGGCCAGCCTCCCCAGCCACCCCGTTTCCGTGGCAACCAGAGCCCTCAGGCCAGCCTGCCCCCCCCCCCCCCCCCTTGCTCTACTCTTGCCAGTGGGAAGGGACAGCCTCAAGGCCAGCTTTCCCATCCAGGGAATGTACCCTTGTCACAGAGGAGCAGGTAGGAGGAGGTGATCATTACTGCTAGGCCTCGACTTGGACTTGGCGTCCATAACCAGTGATGCGTTGGGGTGATTACAAACCCAGACATCCTCTGCCCCTGCTTGTTGCTGGTACAAATCAGGGAGGTTTTAGAGCAGGGAGATGGGTCCTCATGGGCTTTTGCAGCCTACAAACCCTAACACACCATTCACCTCTCTTGGCTCCCCCTTCCTGGTTCTGTCCTCACCCTGTTGGCTAGCCTGGACTTGACCACAGGCCCCTCCCCTGCAGCCTGCCGAAGTCTGAAGCCCACTGTGCCTGGAGACCGCTCTGCCACCTTGCTTCCCAGATGGTCGCCATCATCAGGAACTCGGGCTTTTACCTGCTGTCCCCCACCCCACGTTCCTGCCCAGTGGTTTGTGTCCCTGCTGCCGCCAGGCTCCTTCCATTCGTGGGACAAGATCTTCCTGAATCGGACCCAGCCGCTCACCTCCTTCAGAGCCCAGTGTGGCTCCTGGCCCCAAGGATAAGGCCCGCGCTCCCTCGCACAACTCACATGGATGCTCGTTCCGTGACTGCACGTGCCAGGAGCGCGGCCCTGTGCCAGGGGCCGGGGCCACAGCAGTGAAAAGCGGCAGCTAGAAGAGTCGCTGGCCTCGGGAAGCTTATCTTCTACTGGGAAAGACGGACAAGACACATGGAGATCTAATGTAGTTCCTATGTAACACGGTGCCAAGTGCAAAGGAGAAAGGTGCATACGGAAGCCAGGGGGCTGCGGTTAAAATGAGGGTGGTCGAGAAAGGTCTGAGAAGCTGATGTTTTCCCAAAGCCTTGCAGGAGATGAAGGAGGGAGCCAGGTGGGTAGCTGAGGAAGGGCAGGAAACAGGCCGAGGAAATACTAAGTACGAACGCCCTCAGAGGCTCCACATAAACGTGGGCTCCGGGTTCCCCTGAGTTGGTCCTTCTCCTCCCTCCCCTCCCTCCCCTCCCTTCCCTCCCTCCCTCCCTCCCCTCCCTCCCCTCCCCTCCCCTCCCTCCCTCCCCTCCCCTCCCTCCCTCCCCTCCCTTCCCCTCCCTCCCCTCCCATCCCTCCCTTCCCCTCCCTCCCCTCCCTTCCCCTCTACCCCCTTCTCCTCTCCTCCCCTCCTCACCTCTCCTCTCTTCCCCTCCCTTCCCTTCTCCTCTCTTCTCTTCTTAAACATGCACGGTACATCACCAGAACTAGTAATTACAGCTCCCATCTCTGGCTCTTGCCTCCTCGACTCAGGGCCTGAAGAAGGAACTGTTTCATATTTAATCAGTATTAGTTCTGGAATGCTCTCAGGGGAGCGGGCTCACTTCAGGGCTGTGCAGTTTAATTCTCAGTGAGGCTAATTAGATCAGGAAAAGAGCCTGGGCTCAGACAGGGCTGCTGTGGGGTCACCCACTAAACAAGCAGAGAGGTGGAGCCCTTCCTGCATCCCCCCCGCCCCGCCCCGCCCCCCGCTCCCCCCATCCTCTGGTCTCCAGCCCCTGCCCCCAGGGGAGCGCAGACCCAGATGTCCTTCTCATGTTTTCCATGACTGCCCAGTCCCTGGGAGGAAGAGCTGCAGCCGATGTTCAGAGGGGGAGTCAGCCACCTCTGCTAGAGTCCTCCTCAGAAGCTTCCAGAGACTCTCCTGCCTGGCAGGGGCTGAGGGACAGGTGGGGGTATCAACAGAGAGTCAGCCCCATCCCTTCTCCTGGTGAGGTTGGGTCTTTCCCTAACCAGCTCTCTTCCTCCTCATTCTGCTCTATTCCCCCTGTTTCCACTGCCACTCTCATCATCTCGGCCACCAGGTCACAGATGCTACCAGGCACCAGGCAATTTAAACACAAGATTGCAAGCCTTGGAGGAAAACCTGCAAGAGGGTATCATTATCTCCATTCCTCAGATGAGAAAATAGAGGCTTAGAAGATAAAATCGCTGGCCCACGGCCGGGAAGTGGGGGACAGAGGACTGGAACATAGGGCGGCCTCAAAGCCTCCTGTCCAGTCTGCGGAGCTTACCAGCTGGGGGAGCATGGGGCACATTACCATATCTGAGCACCAACTTCCATCGCTCTCTTACTTCATCTGCATCCCCCAACAATGCCCCAGTCTGGTGGTTATATTGTGTCCAGTTTTGCAGATGCAGAAACCTAGGCCGAGGCCGGGGAGGGGGGAGCTTTGTTCATCTCTGAGCAGGTCAGACTTAGTGGCGCAGGGACCCGGTCAGGTCTGTCTGGCGCTGCTCTCCCCTCGGCCCCTCTGCCCGAGCTGTGCCCACTCCGTTAGGGAAGCAGCCAACGCCCTCCCCAGGAGCTCCCTGGGACAGATGGGTTTGCTCAGAGACAGGGCACACCCTCAAGTCAAACACAGAGGGTCGGGTCATCCACACACATGAGCTCATATAATGTGCTGCCATGTGACAGACATGGCCTGGTTCTTCCCCAGACATCCAGGGGCTGGAGCTTCTCCCTGACACGCCCCCGCCCCCCACAACTTCCCTGCTTTCCCTCTGCCAAGGCACACAGAATGGGAGTGGCTTTGTGGGTTCTGGTGCCAAACTGCCTGGGATAGACTCCTGGCTCAGCCATGGACCCAGCCTGTGCTGTGTGTGGCTGGGCCATGGACAGGGATGGGACACGTGCTCAGCCCAGTGTTCCAGAAACATGACCCTTCAGAGCACAACAGCTACTTCATTATCTGCATTTGGTTTGGTTTCTGAGGTCCACTGTGGAGGATTAGGCGAGTCCCCGAGTCCTTGGCCCCAGTTCCCGCCCAGTGAACTTGGGGGATGGGGCCTTGGTCTTGGAGTCAGGCTGCCACATCCAGGACAGCCGTGATGATCAAATAAGTGCCCACGGGGCTCCACCAGAATTCTCCGTGTGACCTTGGGCACGTTCATCTCTCTCTGAACCTGATTCTCCATCCTTCCACGAGAAAGCTGGACTCGAGAGATGATCTCCAGGCTCCCTGACACCTCTAAGACCCCACTGTACCAAGATCCGTCTGAGCCCCCACCCACAGAGGAAGATGAAGCAGCAGAGAGAAAAAATCCCCCCAAAAGAGAGGGGGCAGGGAACCCCACACACTTCTGTTGCTGCTCTATGTCTCGAGTGAGCGCTTCCTCTGCGCTGGGTGCCGTGCTGAGCTCCGTACAGGCTCCGTACAGGCCTTGCCTTGTTCAGAGCAATGCCACGGGGTAGGCACAGTTAACATCTCCATTTTGCCTATGGGGAAACTGAGGCCTCATGCCCAAGGTCACCTAATCCAGGAAGTGACATTGATTCCAAAGCCCGTGTTCTTGACCATGTCACCATGAGCGCTGTGCTAAGAACTTAGAACTTTGCTGTGAGCGCGGGCATTCTGGATCCTAGTTTTAGGATGAGAAGAATGAGGCCTGGGGAGGCTAAGCAAGGTCACCCAGCTAGTGAGGGGTGAAACCTGACTCTGACCATGTTGCCTGGACTCCTAATTCCAAATCCTTCCCACCGGGGTCCTCTGCCTCCCTTACTGTAAGCCACCTGATAAAGCCAGAGCTGGGGGGAGGTGCGGTGGGGGTCCCCTTAGCTCTTTCACAGTCATTGGGCTTCTCCCTCCTCTTCTCTTTCTCCTGCCCCACCCCCACGGCTGTCCCAAGTAGTCACCCTCTTGGCAGGTCACAATAGGAAATAGGGAGCCCCCCCCAACATGAGCTTCCTCTCTCTAGTTCAGTCCTCATGCTGTGTGTCATCATGGGGCTCTGCCCTGCCTCCCCTCCCGCTCTCCCCCAGTCCCCTCTCTTGGCCCTGTAGGGATCTCTCCCAGGTCATCACCTGCTGGTGACCACAATGGGCCACCCCAGATTCCCATTCAATGGTTGATCACCACTGAACACCGACCGTCATTGGCTGCCGGTGCTCATGCTGTCATGCTGGTCACTGCTGACCACCATGGATTGCCTTTGACTGCTGACCACCATGGATTGCCTTTGACTGCCATGGGTCACTGCTGTCACTGTTGCCACTGACCATGTCCGGCACCCACATCTTGATTTTCTGTTCTCCTCCCCTCTTTGCACATCACTCTTCCCCTTTCTTAGTTCCCCTCTCACCTCTGATGGATCGTTCTCAGCCCATTTTGCTGGCTTCTCAACTCATCCTCACGTGCACCACATCTATCATTGTGCCCCTCATTGCCGTCCCTCGGGACAGTCTCGTCTGCACGCACAGCATCAGCTACCACCTCCGGTGCCGAGGGCCCCGCACCTCCATGTCCAGGGCCGTGGATGGACGGTTGGGGACAGCTCTGTCACTTACAAACTGTGAGGCCTCGGGCAGGTCGCTTCCCTTCCCTGAGCCTGTTTCCTCACCTGTAAACAGGGGGAGATGATATGGTCCTCTCTGAAAGGACCCCTGTAATCAAATGAGGTCACAGATGTGGCTCTGACTGAAGGCCTGGCACACAGGAAGTGCTCAGCACAGGCTCGTCTCTTTTCTTCCTGGGAGATTCCCAAACTGACAGTCCTTCACTGAACTTTCCACCAATCCCTCTGGGTCCCCGGAGGAAGGGAGGGAGTCCTGTTCGATGGGGCGGTCAGGGGAGGAGGAGACCCTTCTGCGGAGGTATAAAGTCAGGGAGTGAAGTGCGTGGATATCTGCAGGAAGAGCCTTCCAGGCAAAGGGAGCAGCTAGTGCAAAGGCCCTGCGGTCAGCGTGGGCTTGGAGTGTTCACGGGGAACTGGGGAGGCCGGTGTGGCTGGTGGAGTGAGCGAGGGGGAGCATGGCATGAAATGGGGGTGCAAGGGTCTGGTGAGTCTGGGGATATTAGCTTTGAGAGATGCAGAGACGCGATGGTAGGGGGTGTCACTCCCTTAGGGGTCAGATAGAATGTGAATGTGGACATCCAAACCCAGGTCCAACCAGCCCAGCTGCTGCTGGAATGTCCATGCCCTGCAGAGTCCCCCCCATTTGCTCCGACCCTCTCCCCTCCGTACCATCCCAGCCCACTGGGAGAGGGGGCAAAGGGAGTCTCACTGGGAGAGACTGTCGGTCCCACCCACCTGGCTCCTAGCAGGGCCTCAGTGACACTCCATCCCTGCAACATCTCCGGGGGAAAAAAACCCTGGCCCCCTGGGAGAGGAATCTGCTCCCTGGTGTGGCAAGCACTGAGAGGTGGGGTCTACGAAGGCCAGTCCTGCGTTCCTGAACTCACAAAACCCAGACCCTCCGGTCTGCTGCCCCTGCAGGCCTGCATCGCCTGGAGACCTTATCTGCTTACTTACTGTTTTTCAGCAACTTTACCGATCCTTCTGTAGCTGGCCCTGTGCTGGCCACGTGGCATCTGGAAATGACAAAGGTGCGCCTTGTCCAGTGAAGACCGTGATGATCCCATCACCCTTGAGACTGTGAATGAGGCTCCCGTTCTGAGTGGGTTGGGACAGGCTGAAAGGGGGTCCTTTTCTCCAGCAGATGCTCCACTGCAGCCACAGTGCTGGGACCTCTGGGCTCTTGAGGGCCCTGTGAAAATGTATAAGGTCTGGAAAAAGTCATGGGATCAAAATACAACAGGAAGTTGCACACTGACACTGATATGTGTCGAAGAGTGACCCTCGGCTCGGCTCGGCTCTCACATGGTTATCTGTGCAAGGAGTTAATATGGGAGCCGATCTAACCCGTGTGCTCCCATGGAAGAAGGAGCTTCCAAAATCATGAAGGTCTGGGGCTGGAAAGGTCTTAAAAGAACAATGGTGGGGGAGGGTGGGGCGAGCAGGGGCAGGGGCTGGGAGAGCAGAAACTTCTCGGAGGAGGGGCATAGGGCTGGAAGGCTGCAGAGGCTTCTCCAGCAGAGGGAAGGGCATTCCTGGCAGGGGAACAGCATGTGGGAAGGACCATCACCTGGCAGGGCCTGAGGAACCCGGACCACTCACTCTTCGGGCGCAGAAAGTGGGGTGCGGGCGGGGAGGGGAAGCACAGGCGTTCTTTCCCTTCTTGAGCCTCTCTCCATTCCTGGCACCTTCTTCCCCATCACTGAGGCCCGGCTCCACCCTCATTCTCACAGAGCTGGGCCAGGTGGTGGCCCCAAGCCCGGCTGGGTCTCCCCACTGACCACTCAGGCCTGGCTCCGGCTGCCTGGTCCTGGGAACCCACATCTGCTCATGGGAACTTGGCATCAGAGGCAAAGGTGGGGGGCAGGGCAAAGATTAAAAAATGTAGAAATACAAAACCAGCCCAGACTGTTTTCACCGAATTTCTAGAAAGGAACCAATTTCTACTTCCCCTTCTCCCTCTCCTCAATGTTTCAGCTGAAACAGCCCCCATGTCTCCTTTAGGGAAAGACAAGCAGTTGACAGCCTAATTTGGGAGTTACACCCATTCTTCTGCCCAGCCAGAAAAAGCCTTCAGGCTGGTGATGGGAGCCCTGCAAACACCCAGCTCCCTGGCTGCAGCGCGTTCCTGGAGCCCCTAGAGGTGAAGCTGGGGATTTATTGGTGCTGGATATTGAATCAATGCAGAGGGATCAGGGACCTGCATCCCAGCAAGAGTGCAGATCGGAATGTGGGTCCTCACCTGGGCAAGGCCAGGCTGTGGTCCTGCACTCAGATGCAGGCAGGAAGGCAGAGCGCCCGGCCCAGCCACCAGCCCCTTGGTGCTGTGGTCCGGTAGGCGGGGCTCTGTGCTCCTTCCAGATCCAACCCACTGGTCCCGTAGTACCCCAGGTGATGCTTGAGCTCCCAACATCTGCAAGTTGTAGTTTTACCTTAAATGTTACTAATCCAGGTTGCCTTTATAAAGCACACGTTTTTTCCGACCTCAGGAGAATGAATGGATGCTTTTCTCCCCGGAAGGCAGGTTAAATGAGCACCTGAGAAACCTGGAGATTGAAGGGGCTGCTGAGAAAGGCTGCAAAGGGGAGCTGGACTGAGGAGGGCTCCGGACAAATTGCACCACCTCCCCAGGCTGTCTAGGGGAAGGTGCTGAGCGAGCCAAGCCCCCCCTCTCGTCTTTGGGGGGAGGGGGCTGTCTCCATCACTAGGGGACAGGATTGGCACATGCAAGGCAGGGAGAACTGTGGGGCAGCAGGCTTGGGACCCAGTCCCATGTAGCCAGACAAAAAAACCTGTGAAGGTGGCCATCTCAGATCAGGAGGGAATCTAGTCTAGGCTGGCTGGCCTCCTACACAGCAGCTGGCTCACCTGCGTTACAGGGCAGGTGAACTGGATTAGTTGTAAGACTATTTAGTAGAGCTCACAGTTTACGGATGTCTGGCACTGGGCCAAGCTCTCTGCAGTAGCAACTCATTGAATCCTCACAAGAACACTAGCAGGTACAAACCGCTAGTACAAACTTTTAACAAAAAGTTTGTTAAAAAGGTACAAAAGTACAAACTTTTAACAAAAAGAAAGGAAACTGAGGCACAGAGAAGTGAAGTGAATGCCCAAAGACATCAGCCAGTAAAAGTTGGAGCCATGACATTCAAGGCTTCTGAGATTTTTCAGATCTTGTGTTTTAATTCTAAAAATCCATAATTTATTTATTTTTTTAAAAGATTTTATTTATTTGAGAGAGAGAGAATGAGAGATAGAGAGCACGAGAGGGAAGAGGGTCAGAGGGAGAAGCAGACTCCCTGCTCAGCAGGGAGCCCGATGTGGGACTCGACCCCGGGACTCCGGGATCATGACCTGAGCCGAAGGCAGTCACTTAACCAACTGAGCCACCCAGGCGCCCCTAAAAATCCATAATTTAATGATGCCATAAATCTAAGGTGTTCTATTTCCAACATTCCATAATTTTAAGAGCCTTCGAGTCTATGATGTGATGCTAAGTCTAAGGATCTAAGACTCTGCTGTTCTAAGATTCTCTGTGTCTCATATTTTATAGGGAACCTTGGGGGTTATTCAAAACCAAACAGCGTGTGGCAGGGAATTGTTTGTCCTTAACTTCCTGTGGAAAAGAGAGGTGATCTCTGTTTCCAAAGGTCTCAGCTATCCCTCCTGGCCCCTGGCCCTGGAGGCAGGCAGGGGAAGCCAAAAACTTTGCTATTTTAGGCCCATTAATGTGAGATGTTCCCAAGGGAGATGGTTGGGAGCCAATGCATGGGGAAGGAAGGGACTGGCCCAGAAAGCAGAGAGGGGGTCTTCAGGGGCATTTTCCTGGATGTGAGCCATCAGGGACCCCTCCCCCTTGCAGCCTTCACAGGACCTGTGGGTGGGGGTGGGGGCAGGTCCTTGGAAGGGAAGAGCTACAATGTGTGTCCCTGGTGGTTGGTCCTGGGTGAGTGGTCCTCTGCTGCCCCCCCACCTCCCGGACTGGATCCCTCTGTCCAATTGTCCTCAGAGTCAGGGTCACTGTCTGAGGCTACCTTCCTCAGGCCTGTGTTTAGGTTCATTGCTCCTCTGGCTGCCGAAATGTCAGCTCTCTGAGGGCAGAGACCAAGCCTGGGCAGATGTGATGCAAGTATTTGTTCTCTGAATGAGAGACATCTGAATGGCACCATCAGAGCAAGACTGGGAGTCAGCCTGGCCTCCTCCTGCCCTCCCCCCACATCTGATCAGTGGCCCCAGCCAGATGGCCCTATCACCTAAAGAGCTCTGGGGTCCGCTCCCCGCGCAGCCCTGCACCCCCTTTTGTAATGTCCTCAGTGAGGGCACAGGCCAGATGCTGGGCTCACATCTGCCACCTACCAGCTGAATGAGCCGGGGCAGTGACTTAACCTCTCTGTGTCTCCTTCTCTCTATAAAATAGAGGTGGTAATAATCCTCTTAAGATTAGTGAAAGAAATAAATGTCTAAGGTATTCAGAATATTCCTGGCAAACAGGAAGCCCTCAGTAAGTGTTAGCTGTGACTATTAATATACACTGTGATCACGATTACTATTATACTTCATCTCCCTAAAGCCTACAGGAAGAGGCCCAAACCCCTTCCCGGTCTGGCCCTTCTCTGCAGCCTCAGGGCTCCTGCCGTCTCTGGAGTAGCGCAGAACACCCCTCCTCCTGCTTTTTCGGGCCCCCATGCCATCGGGCACGCTGTTCCCCCTGCCTGGAAGGCCCTCCCATCATCTTCCCCTGGCACACTCAGACTCTGCCCCGATGAATCAGCTCAGACACCACCTCCTCCTTGAAGCCGGTTCAGACCTCCCCTCCCCCACCCCTCCCGGAAGCCCCCCCACCCCCGCCGGGTTGCAGCACCCTCTCTGGGCTCCCACAGTAACTGATACATTCCTGTCAAATCTCTGATCACCCAGCACTAGAACCATCACTTACATATCCCCCTGCCCCGGCAGGGACTTCCGCCACTGTCTTTCCTTCCCTGTGTCCCTGGTCCCAGAGCTGCATGTGGCACTGCGTGGGTGATCACGAGTGACTACGGAACAGATAAACAAGGCACGGTGCCAGGGTCTAGGTTCTGCGTGATCCGCCCCGACTGCCCTTGTCTGAGCCTCAGTGTCCCCATCTGTGATATGGGTGTGCTACCCTGTGGCCTACCCCCCCCCCCCCACCCCGGGAGCGGAGGAAACGCTGGTGTCCTTAGGCCCGGGCCCAGCACCGGTGGGCAAGGGAAGGGATTCTCTCATTAATTAGGCTCATCAGTTCTGGCGCCCGGTCTTTGGGGAGAGGAGCCGGGCGGGTAATGAGGGTTGTCCGGGGAGACGGAGAGGGGGCCGCAGTCCACGCCAGCGCCGCCCCAGAGCAGCGGACCCGGGCTGCGGGCGGCGGAGGGACCCTGGGACGGGGTGGGCGGGCGGGCACCTGCTCCCGGGGCCAAGAAGGACCCGCGCCCTCCTCCGGGTGTGGCGACCCCGCGGCGGTGCCGGCTCCGGCCCCAAGGTGGCGCTGCAGGCTCTCGCAAGTGCCGCTCCGCCCGGAGCCCGTGGGCGCCTGGGCAGGGGAGGGGTCCGGACGGAGCAGAGGGGCGGGGGAGGGAGCGGAGGGAGGGGGGAGAGCTGAAGGAATGGAGGAGAGCACTGAGAGAGGCGGGGAGTCCAGAGGAGGGAAGGAGAGAAAATGCTAGGGAGGGGAGGGAAGGGGAGGGGAGAAGGGGCTTCTTCCAGGTCAGGGGCTGGAGGAGCCAGATCCTCCTGGAACTCCGCCCCCCACAGGCCCCCATGCCTACAGAGCAGTCACTGTGTCCCTTAACTCCCTCCATCTGTCCAGGGCTCCCCAGGGCCCTCAGGATGAAGCCCAGACTGCACAGCCCAGCTCACCCATCCTCTGTGACCTGACCCCAGTGCACCCTCAGCCTCCTCTTTCTCCACCTTCCACCCCCCACTTGTACCCTTGCACCCCAGGCTCCAGCCAGGCAGAGCCGCCTGCCACTTCCAAGGGGACCCCCCTTTCCCTCCATGTGGGACCTTTGCGGGTGCCAGGTTGCTGCTGCCAGTACTAATCTTGTCCCCCATTTACCCTCCTCCTGGCTCCCCGGCCTTCTCCTTTGGTCTCAGCATGATCGCCTCCTCCCAGAGGTCCTCCCTGACACCGCTGTCCAGGGTATGGTTTTCCCCTGGGCTCCCCGGCCCTCGTGCATCTCCCCCATCTGGGCACTGATGACTCCGGGTTGTGATGGGTTCCACTGTTTCCCCAGCCAGACGGGGCAGGGGGCTCCCTGAGCGGCAGGGCCTCACCTCATCCCCCTCGGCATCCTCCGGGCCAGCCCAGGGGCTGAACAGACGAGGTGGGCTGCAGAGGGTGCCTGTGGGATGCGTGAATGATCCGATTAGGGGCCAAGTGTGGGAGCAAAGGAAGAGGGACGGGGAGTAGGGGGAAGAGCACAAAGCAGGGAGGAGAGGGATTGAGAGAGAGAGGCACCGAGGAACCCAGGCCCCAGCGGTGCAGGGACCCTCGGGGCCTCAACGCTGCCTGCCCGGCCGTGATCTCCCTCCTGATCAGGGTCAGCTGGCCGCCTGGCTCTGGACCCCTGTGACCATCGGGAAGTCCCTCCTCCTGGCTGGAATCAGGGCTCCTTCTGTCGTGAGGAGCAAAATCTAGTTAGTTGCAGGGAAAGGAGAGTTTAGTGTGAGGACCCTGGTCTCTCCTGTGCCAACTGGAGGGGGAACAGGGGGCTCCGGGAGGGACCTGAGAACCCAGGCTCTGCCCCCTCCCTTTCTGCTTCTCTCCCATCACGGTTTCCTGTCTATGCACAGCATCACCCACCGCCCACGGCTTACACAGCCTCAAACACCTTTCAGTCCCTAAAGTATGTGTGTCTATAAACACACACAAACACACTCACACTTTTTATGAGAAGAGGGGCCAAAATCTTAAGAATTTTCCTGAATGGCAATCATAGAGCAACACAGAAGCCGGCAACACAGCTCAAATCCAGCTCTAGGAGAGCTGGCTGCCCTGGCTTGATGCTGGCACGAATACCAGCCTGGCCTTGGTCTCTGGTAACAACTCTAATCACCAGCAAAGCTCTTCTCTCTAAAGAGGCAAGGTGTCACAACTGTATCCTACTTATTTCAGGTCTCACAGGAGGCACCACTTCCTCCAGGAAGCCTCCGTGGATTGCCAAGCCCAGATTAAGTATCTCCTCTATGAATGTCCGTAGTCTCCTATACTTCACCTACCATGGCACACATTGGTATTTACTTGTCTGCTCTTCCTGTTGGACCATGGGTTCTCTGAGGGCAGGGACTGTGAATCATAGTTGAATCGCCAGGGCCTCTTACAGGTGTGTTCAATCAGCATTTGTCGAAGCAAGGAATAAGTCTAGGGACCCCCAATGTCCCCACCTACCTCTGAACCTCCGTTTTGCTCCTACACCAGCCTGGATCCCTGTTCTGACCCTCTGCTTTTGGTCCCATGCGTCTGTCCTCTGTCCCATCCCCTTCCTTGCCCAGGGAAGTCACAAAAGATCCAGGAGACCCTGGAGTTCCAAACTCACAAAGTCCCAGATCCATCATTGTCTAGCTGTGTGGCCTTCAGGAAGTTCACCTTTCCTATTTGGGTCTTAGTATTTTTTTTTTTTAATCTCTAAAAGAGACAGTTTGCAAGCAAAGGCAGAGAAATTTAATAAACTATTTAATAACCTCCCTGGCAGAGACAGAAGGGAGTTTGTGCAGAACAGGGCATAAAGGGGAGAGAGGGAACTGCAGTTATAGCCCCAAGAGCCAGAAGCTGTCAGCAGGTGCCTGCCATTTAGAAAATGACATCTGGACCTCATTTCTCACGGCAGTGACATAGAGGGGGGTCATGCAGAAGGGTCAGGGTTGTTTGTTGAGGCTGGGAAGGGGCCGGGGCAGGGTTTCTGGGGGGTGGGGGGCGGGGCAGGCAGGGTCCAGAGTGCTGCTGCCTGGCTCCGGGGCAGGGAGGCCCTGAAGGGAATTGCAGAGGGGCCATTTCCTGGTTTGCCTTCACTCAGCCCAGCTTGGGGAGCCAGACCTCTCCCACTGAAAGGGGTGCCTGAGGCCATTGCAAAGCACCCTGGGCAAGGGGGGCAGGGACTGGCGTGGACCTCCAGTCCTCATCACTGCTCACCCTTGACCCTATTTCTGGGGCACCTGCTCTTGGCCGGTGCGGTGTGTAGTCCTTTTACCCTGCTGGCAAACCTGCCTGGGCAGTGTTCACGTCTCCATTTTACTGATGGAGACCCTGAGGCTCACAGCCCCAGGCTCTTCCCATCCTTCTGGTTTCCCAGATTCTATTGCTTCCTCTTGCTAGGTCACCATGAGGAGCCCCTGCCCCTGGGAGCCCGGGTGCCGTGCTGTGCAAAATGTTTAGCAGACGCCTTCACTCCATCTGTAGGCAGCCAGCAAACTTGGCAAAGCTCATCTTCCATTCCCTTCTCTTGCCATGATTTGCTATTTGGGGTCCTTGGAGAAGCCCCTGAGTAAATATTAATAATGTGCCATTGTGTACATTGGCTGAGAAAGAGAATGAATCATTTCCTGCTTCCCTCCTGGGCTCAGAATCTTAACTAAAAATATATCGGATCGTTGGGTAACTTTGATGGACCTGGTGGACGGGGCTGAGTTGGTGCCAGGAAACAGCTTGCCCCATTGGCTGCCCTGATACCTAAAATTCCACCATCCCCCCAACCGTGCCTCAGTTTCCCTATCAGCACACAGAGCACTGGTATCAAAAGGCTTAGGTTCGAGTTCTTCCTGTCTCTGGTATATCCCACCTGGGTGGCCACAGCAAGAGAAAGTGGGAGGCAGTTGGAGGGGATGTGGGCCTTTATGTTCCCTTTTGAATGAAATATGGCCCCTCTGACTCTCAGGGGAGTCTGGGGTCTGCACCCCAACCAGCAGGCTGGCCTGGGCACTTACTTCCACAGGGTGGGCTCAGCCCATCACCCCCAGCTGTCTGATCGGTTCTTAGTGCACTGTTTCTGCATGGAAGGAGATCACGAAATGTGGAAGGAAAACATAAATCAAACTCCAGGTTGCTGAGGGGACACAGAGCGAAGGAAGACAGGTGGAAATGACAAGCCAGCCTCCATGCACTGGGTTTGCCAGTCAGCGTTTGCAGAGCTCCTTCGCACCTGCTGTTTCATTTGAGCTTTATGACAAGTCTGGGAAGTGCAGAGAGCCGCCCCACTGCAGAGATGAGGAAGCAGAGGCTTGTCAGGGGACCCGCCTAAGGCCCTGGGACTGGGGAAAGAAGAGAGGTTTGGGGCAGGACTCATTCAAGGTCTCATTCTTCCTCCAGCCCCACATGGTGGCCGGTCGCCAGGCAAGATTCACGGGAGGGGAGGGGGCGGCGTAGATCAGGGAAGACATCCTCAAGGAGGGAGCTTTTGAGTGCTTCTGGAAGAAGAGAAGGAACAGACGTGGGATGGGAAGGGAAGGTGGGGTGTAGGACCTGGGGCAGGGAGGCTCTGCAGGTGCGGTCAGCTTGTCAGGGCGAACAACAGCAGCTGCATTTACTCGAGCACCTACTACGCGCCTGGACTTTGCTAGCACCTGGGATGTGTCATCTCGTTTACTCAGATGGCCTGGGATGTTGCCGCTATCCTAGCTGGTCCATGGTGGAGTCGGGATCAGACCCAGGTGTGCCTGTTCGCAGAGCCCGAAGGCTCGTCTGCCACACCCCAGATGGAGCTTCTGCCCCCAAATCTCTCCCTGGCTGTATGCCAGAGGCCAAATCACTTAATCTCTCCGAGCCTCCAGTCTTTTATTTGTAAAGTAGTGACAATAATACCTCTTGAAACACGATGAAGACATTTTTGATCATCACAATTCTTTGGGAGAGTGAAGCATTTGTCTGGCAGATGCCCATGCGGATCAGAAGCTGACAGTCTGAGGACACAGAGGCAGCTGACATGAAGGTGTCTGGAGGGATGCAGGTAAAATTGCTCTGTGCAAACCAGGATCAGCTTCCTCCTGAGAAGGCGGGGGGCGGGGGGGGGGGGGCGGCTCAGAGAGAACAAAGCCCGCGAGCTGGCCAGTCGGTGTCCCTCCCTCTGACCCCACCAATCTCCAACAGCAGTAAATTCAGAATTTCTTGGTGGGCGCGGGTGTTAGGGAGGAGACAAAGGGCTAAGCTTTGCACAGGGCCTGATCTGGGGAGAAAGGCCTAGATCTAGGCCTGGGACAGGGCAGTGTCAAAGGCTGGACTTGAGCCAGTTACCCCCGTGCTCCCTGTGAGCGGCCGACCCCAGCCGGCCTCTGGGTTATACCCACTCGGGTCTCATCAGTTCTCAGACACCCCAGAGCACATATTTCTGCTCTTTCAGAGGCCAAGCCCTCTGCTTTCACTCTGGACCCCAACCACGCCCTGGCACGCCCCCCTTTTCCTCAGCCCCATAGCATCACCATGAAGCTAATGCAGGGAACATCTCCCATATTTCATTCAAAAGGGAACATAAAGGC
Organism: Zalophus californianus; assembly: GCF_009762305.2. NCBI lineage: Eukaryota > Metazoa > Chordata > Mammalia > Carnivora > Otariidae > Zalophus > Zalophus californianus. Next base: position 22,339,874 of record NC_045598.1, read on the forward strand.
CCACATCCCCTCCAACTGCCTCCCACTTTCTCTGCCCCCTTCCGCTTGAACAAATTGTCTGCATGGGCTGGCGCCTCCTCCCCCTTCCATCATATCTTTTTTTTTTTTTTAAGATTTTATTTATTCATTTGAGACACAGAGACACAGAGAGAGAGAGAGATACAGAGAGAGAGCATGAGCAGGGAGAGAGGCAGAGGCAGAGGGAGAAGCAGACTCCCCGCCGAGCCAGGAGCCCAATGTAGGGCTTGATCCCAGGACGCCAGGATCACACCCGAGCCGAAGGCAGATGCTTAACCATCTGAGCCACCCAGGCGCCCCCCCCCTTCCATCATTTCTTGCCCACTACAGCCTGGTCTGTCTCTGTCAAGGTTATAGATAAACTTCACATCCCTACATCACGTGGACATTGCTCCCTTGTGGCCTTTGGCTTCTCCGTCACATTGACTCAAGAGATCGCTCTCTCCTCAGGGAAAGCCATGTCACCTGGGCTTCTGTGACTCGGGGCCACTTGCCTGGTTTCCTTCCTACTTCACAGGCCAAGAACCAAGGAGGAAAAGTTCTAGAACTTTCTGTAAGCCAAGGTGTCCAGGGGTATAATAGGCTGCCTCTGGAGGGAAAGGGAACGAAGGAGGAAGAGGGACTGCGTGTACGTTGAGCACCTACTCATGTGCATTTGGTCTCATTCTTGAGGGCTAAGATTTTCATCCTCATTTTACAGACTGGGAAACAAAGGCTCGGAATGTGTAAGGGACAATCCATGATCACCACATACTGGGCGGGGGGTAAGCTGGATTTATATAATGATACCAATAATACCTACTACCCTTTATCCAGCGTCTACTGGGCTGAGCATTTTCTATGAGCTGAGCCACCTTGTTTCTCACCCCTGCCACCAGGGCAGGAGGCTGTGGTTGACATCACCATTTGGAAAGGAGGGAAGCTGCATGCCCGAGGGCAGGGGACTGAGGTGATGGGTCAATAGGAAGCAGGCGAAGAAGCTGGAACTGGGGTCTGGGTCTGTCTGAGTCCCCACATCTCTGGGGGAATCAAGCCCCAGGGGATTACCCCTGGACAGGGTCACTGCTTCAGGGGCCCATAGGACCTCAGGGCATGGGGCCCAATGACAGGGAAGACCCCTTTCCACTTGAGGTCCCAAGTGGCTCCCCTGGAGAGAGACCATTGCCATGTGCGCCTGGGTGGCATCTGCCACCTTTGGTCTCTGGATCGCTGTTTTCAGACATCGTCACAATCCATTTCTACAAAAACAGTCATTTCTGCTGTGAAAGCCACTGAGTGGCCAGGAACACAGACACAGAAGGAAAAGGCCAAGGGGGATCCAGGAGGCGTTTTACTTGGTGTAGACCCAGCTGGCCCCAGGCGGAGCAAGCAGGGAGCCGGGGCTTTGGGGGAAGGGGTCAAGGCTGTGTGTTGAGCTAGTCGTCTGATTTCCACTGAAACGACACAATGACGGGGCACGCATGTTTATTTGTTCATTTAACAGAGGTTCAGAGAAGTTCAGCGACTTGTCCATGATCTCACAGCTGGTGGGTGGTGGAGCAAAGAGGCAAGCCTGGGGCTCTCTGATGGCAAAACCCATGCTCTTTCCATCCCTGAAATGGAAGGGAGGGAAGGCACACTTACTGTGAACATTTACTGAGCCCTTCCTAAGAGTCGGAGGGCTTTGCCTTCATGTTTCTATTCTAATACGATCCACACGCACTATGCAGTCATTACTTCTGTCTCCGTTGTAGAGGAGGACACTGGCGTTTCAGAGTGGGGACTCAAACTTTGACCCCCAACGTCAGCATTCTTTCGCAACATTTTGGGGGGAAAGGAAGACCCTGGGAAAGGGTCCCCTTGTTGGGTCAGGGTCATCAGCGTGGAGGCTGCTATCTGTGCTGGGGAGAAGGGGCTGGTGAATGGGAAGACAACCACCAGGAAAGACGTAGTATTGCTTGCAAGATGCTCCCTCCTCCAGGGAGCCTGGCAGCTCCTGAGTGGCCAGGAGGTCATTCCTGAGTGTTTGCTTGCAGTCTGCTGTTCCTGACTGATAGCACCACAGGGTCTTGGCTGGGAGCCCACAGTCCCTTGCCTCCCCATAGGTGGCTGTGGGGATACAGGGTGTGCTGAATGAGGTATAACATGTGACAGACGGGGAGGAAGCCCCAGGATGTAGAACAAGGCCTGGGCAGGAAGTAGAGGGGAGATGAGGGGCCCACATTGTCGGGGGCTGGCTGCAGGGAGAGAGGCTGGGAGTGTGCAGAGGACTATGGGAAAGTGGCCTCAAATGCCCAGCAGGGACAACTGGTCCTGGAGACCTCTGGGTGTTGGTTCAGGAGTCATGAACATCAACATAAACGTGGATCTTGGTAAATGTTTTTTAGAAGCCGCTTGGAACAATAGCGGGGGTACTGGTGTAGAATCAGAACAGGCAAGGTGTCTCCTTCCAACCTGCTGTGCCACCTCAGGGGGCTCACTCAGCCTCTCTGAGCTTCAGTTTTCTTACCCGAGTGAAGGTTGGGCTGGGCTGTCTGAGGCTTTGGCAAGCCTGCATGGCCCAGAGCTGCGTCCCACTCGGGCTTGTGGTTCTAGGGGCTTTATGACTGTGGGATCTGCTGCCATGTTATTGTTGCTTTTTTAAAATTATTAATTGTGGTAAAATACAAATGCCTCAGAAATTACCATCTTAACCTCTACAAAGTGTGCAGTTCTGTGGCGTCAAATACATTGATGCTGTGCAACTGTCACCACCATCCATCTCCAGAACACCATCCGTCTTGCCAAACTGACTCTCTGTTCCCGTTAAACACTAACGCCCCGACCCCCCGCCCCAACCCCTGGCAACCACCATTCTACTTCCATCTCTATGAGTCCCATGGTTTCAGGTTCCTCTTGTAAGGGGAATCATACAGTGTTTGTCCTTTTGTGACTGGCTGATTAGCATAACGCCTTCCAGGGACCTTCATGTTGTAGCAAGTATCAGTTTCTTTCCTATTGCATTGTAGGTGTACGCTACGTTGTGTCCATCCTTTCCCCCATGGATGGGCACTTGGGTTGTTTCCACCTTTTAGCCTCTGTGAATAATGCTGCTCTGAACGTGGGTGTACAGATATCTCTCCTCAAGACCTTGCTTTCAATTCTTTCGGGTGTGCCCAGACCTGGAATTGCCAGATTGGATGTTTATTCTATTTCTATTGTTTTGAGGAATCATCACCCTGTTTTCTGCAGCAGCAGCACCATCGTACATTCCCACAAACAGTGCGCAGGGTTCCAATTTTTCCGCAATCTCCCCAAGACCTCTTCTTCCCCTTCTTGTTGTGGCTTCTCTCCTCCTCCTCCTTCTTCTTTAATAGCAGCCACCCTAACTTGTGTGAGTGGTGTCTCACTGTGGCTCTGATTGGCATTTCCCTGTTTAGTTACGTCGATTATCTTTGCAAATTCTGTTTTTTAAAAGATTTTATTTATTTACGAGAGAGAGAGAGAGAGAGAGCGAGAGAGGGAACACAAGCAGGGGGAGTGGCAGAGGGAGAAGCAGGCTTCCCCGCGGAGCAGGGAGCCCGATGCGGGGCTCGATCCCAGGATCCCGGGATCATGACCTGAGCCGAAGGCAGATGTTTAATGACTGAGCCCCCCAGGCGCCCCTATCTTTGCAAATTCTTATTGGCCGTTTGTAGATCTTTTTTGGAGAAATGTCTATTCGAGTTCCTTGCCCATTTTAAAATCTGGTTGGATATATGTTTTGGATATTAACTCTTTATATATTTATATATTTTGGATGTTAACCCTTTATTGAATATATGATTTGCAAATACTTTTCCCAGTTCATGGATTGCCTTGTTGCTCTGTTAATTGTCTTTTGATGCACAGAAATTTTAAACTTTGATGTATCTTGCTATGTTTTTGAGGCTGCTCAGAGGCGCCAAGTGGCAATAATCAAATTCCAAATAATTCTGCCTGATGCAGAACTCCACACACCATTTTTCACCAGCCCCTCCACTCATGGTTCTCCTGCAGGGAAGGGACTAGATTCCATGAGATAAAAATCTAAAACCTGTTCTGTTTGTGGAGCATCAGTGCACTTCAGAGAACAGTGTCAGCTGTGGCTTCAGATCAGACTGGGGCAAATTTAGGCAGGTTGTAGTCCAACACTGAGCCCCAGGTTGCTCATCTGAAACATGGAAATAGCTCCCCCCTTGGGGGAGCTGACCCATGTGTGAAAACTCAGTATCTGGGCCCCATGGGCCTTGCAGTTTGTGTTTGTGGCCATCTACAGGACAGAAGCTTTGGGGACGCTGGGAGAAACTGGCCCCTTCCTTCAAGAGGTCAAGCTTTCTTTTCACACTCCTATACCTTCAATGGCCTGCGACAGTCTAGGTTTATGCAGACCATCCACATGGTTTCTCCCCTCAGGGTCAAGGAGATTGACATTTGTGTTGTCTTCAGCCTCTCTTGAGCTTCAACCTCCCCATTCCCCAAATTTTAGTCTCTGAGATTTGAGGAACAAATCTGTCTCCTCCCTCTTCACATTTTGTGAGGGAGACAAGGTTTGTTCCTCAAATCCTGGAGACGGACAGGAGGGTGGACCATGAGGGCATATCTTGCCAAAACAGAGGAGGGTGCTGGGAAGTTCCTGGATACAGGATCTGTCTTCATCACCACCACCACCACCACCATCATCATCATCATCACCATCATCATCTCCATCATCACCACCACCACCATCGCCACCATCATCATCCCCACCACCATCACCATCATCATAATCACCATCACTATCACTATCATCACTACCACCATCAATCACCATCATCACCATCATCACCACAATCACCACCATCATAACCATCATCATCATCATCACCATCATCATCTCCATCATTACCATCATATCCATAGTAATAGAGTTTGACTCCAATTTTTATGTTGGATCTCTGACAGTTTGAGGGTCACACTCCTCTTAACCCTTCTTGTCTCTCATCTGGACAAACTGATAGGAAGACCCATGCTCCCTCCCTTGACCCTGGCAAGAAGTTCAAACGAAGCAAACCATATCCCATGCACGGGAACCCTCACCCTGGCCACACCCTTAACCACGATAGAAACCAGAGCCATTCACCGTTCTCTTTATACAAACAAAATGGACAGCTTGGGTACATGCCCTGCTCTCCCCAGAAAGCCTCATTATGTGAGTGAAAAATATTTCAGTTGGTGTGTTTATGACATCATTAGATTCAACATCCAAACCAGTTGTGTGTGTGTGTGTGTGTGTGTGTGTGTGTGTGTGTGCGCACGCGTGCACATGCACTTGATCCTACCGTCTATGGGACAATCATGAGACAATGATGAACATCATCACCACCTTCATCATCATTATCACTATGGTTTAACTTAGTGGTTTATGCTGAGCACAGCACTTTCCATGGATTATCTCATTTATTTCTCATGGCAGCCCCATGTGATGGGTTCAGCTTTCATCCTCATTTTAGAGATGAGGGAACTGAGTCATAGAGAGAACAAGTCACCTGCCCAGGGTCATATGGTGAGTAAGAGGGGGAGCTGGGCTTCACACCCACTTTCTTAACCGATGCACTCTCTGTCTTCATGGTGAGAAAGTTCTTCTCTGTGTCTAACTGCTTACTCCCCTGCTGCAGCCATAGTCCACTTGCTGTTTTTGACTTCAGGGGAGTCCATGGGCAGAATCCAGCTCGGCCTTCCAGGGCTCCCCTTGGCGAAACTTTCCCTTCATCTCTTCTCCTCCCACACTCTCTCCTACAGGATTCTTGCACTCCTGAGATTTCAGTTATCACCTTCCTGTTACTAATTCCCAAACCCTTTGTACCCCAAGGGGCTCTGCCTGCTTCAAGGCCCTCAAACAACGGTAAGGAACTCTGAGCTCCAGTGCTTTGCTATTTTGTTTTTGATGTGCCTAGCATCGCTGCAAAGTGGGTCTGACCCCCACACCCCATGTACACATGGAAAACTGGGGCCCAGAGAAAGTAGAGCCAGGGTCAGGGTCACTCCCATCTGGGCTCAGATCGTGCACCATCCCTATACCTGCTGTCGTCCTACCCACTGCCTCTGGGCTCTGTGACCCTGGATCACTAATGTCACCAAGCACTGCCTCTGGGTACCTCTCAAAATGTGCCCTATGGGCTAAGTCCCTCAGTCCCCACAGCAGCCTCTGGGAGGGGCCATCAGGGTCCACAGAATGAGGTGTCACCCAGCACTGACCACCAGGTCCTACCTTGGCTGCGTCACTCTGACGCCTGAGCTCCTAACCCTGAGTTTCAATGATGCACCTGCTGTGTCTCTCAGTGTAGCCTCCACCAGCCCCACTGCATTTCCATCAGGAAAAATACACTCTTGGTTCAAGGGCCAAACCAAGTGCCACCTGCTCTGGGAAGCCTTCCCTGATCTCCATTCCAAGAGCACCCCATCCCAGGGCAGAGTCTCTGTGAAAGCATCCACCTCCCCCTTGCTTAGGGTGCATCCATGTGTCCTTCTCCCCCTCTAGACCATGGGTCCCCAGAGTGTGGCCATGGTGGCCTCTATCAGCCCTGATGGGGGATCTCGTTGTGTAATAGGAACTGCACGGCTCTGGGGAGGGGGCTGGTTGGGGGTCTGTGGAAAGTGGGGAGAGTAAACCCTGAGCTGCCCCCAGGCTGGGTTGATGGCAGGGGTTGGGGGATGTAAGGGATCTCCTGGGATCTCTTCCAATGTGGGGTTTACACTCTGTTCTTTCTGCAAAGTGCCCATCCGAGAAGAGCTGCAGGGGGATACGGTAGGAGGTGGGGGGTAGAGGAGAGGTGGCTGCAGGGGTAGCAGGGCCAGACCTTGGAGGAACATACATGTCAGGCTGCACAGCCAAGCCAGGCCAGGCCGGTTCTGGAGCGGGGCAGGCACACTGCCACCCACCTGACTGCACCAGGGAAGCTGGGGATGAGAGCGGCACCTCCATGCCCTGCGACGGGTCCAGTGCCCCGGTCACACAGCTGGGGGGCGGCTGCTAAATGGGAACAGTCAATGGGACCTGGCACGGAGGCCCCGAGTGGAATCGAGCCTGAGGGTGCAGACCCCGGTCCCGACTTGCTGACTTGCCATCTAACTGGAAGGCTGTACATCAGGAGGAGTGAGCAGGACAGCGCTGGCCAGGAAGAGTGGCCTTGGGGGTCTCCTACATGAGGAGCTGTGTCCCCAGGGCCAAGAACAGCGCAGGCCAGCAGGAGGACAGCAACCACACAGCCCCGAGGAGGCCCTGGGCATGTGTGGACCCTGCAGCTGTGGGTGAGCACCGCACTGAGGCCCCAGGATGCGTCTGTCACTGAGAGTGTGTGGCATGCCTGGCATCGGCCGGGCGCCAGGGTGTCGGTAGCGGGAGGGCCTGTCGCCCCCAGCTCAGTCTGGTTCTGCAGCCCAGCTGGCTAATCCTCCTCAGCTGCTCTGGTCCAGAGGCAGGTGGAGTTTTCCAGGTATTGGCTCTTGCTTTTCCCTCCTCTTTCCAAAGGACGTGGGTCTTCTGTCCTGGGGAAGGCAAAGGGAAGATGCAGGCGGCTGCAAACAGGAGGTGGTGGGAAAGTCGGATTCGTGCTTGGATGGAGAACAGAGAAGCAGGAGGGGAAGAAGCAGTGTGTGACCTAAATGTTACTGCCTGACACTTGGATGGGTCACCCCTCCTGACACACGGCCTTCCAGTTGTCACTGGCATGACCTCACGGGGCCCGTCCCCTCCCCTGTGACCACGCTGTGGCAAGGGCCAAAGGGGGACACAGCAAAGGGCTCTACAGATGCAAGTTAGCAAGTCGGGACCGGGGTCTGCACCTTCAGGCTCGATTCCACTCAGGGCCTCCGTGCCAGGTCCCATCGGCTGTTCCCATTTAGCAGCCTCCCCCCAGCTGTGTGACCGGGGCACTGGGCCCATCACAGGGCATGGAGGTGCCGCTCTCATCCCCAGCTTCCCTGGTGCAGTCAGGTGGGTGGCAGTGTGCCTGCCCCGCTCCAGAACCGGCCTGGCCTGGCTTGGCTGTGCAGCCTGACATGTATGTTCCTCCAAGGTCTGGCCCTGCTACCCCTGCAGCCACCTCTCCTCTACCCCCCACCTCCTACCGTATCCCCCTGCAGCTCTTCTCGGATGGGCACTTTGCAGAAAGAACAGATTGTAAACCCCACGATGGAAGAGATCCCAGGAGATCCCTTACATCCCCCAACCCCTGCCATCAACCCAGCCTGGGGGCAGCTCAGGGTTTACTCTCCCCACTTTCCACAGACCCCCAACCAGCCCCCTCCCCAGAGCCGTGCAGTTCCTATTACACAACGAGATCTCCCATCAGGGCTGATAGAGGCCACCATGGCCACACTCTGGGGACCCATGGTCTAGAGGGGGAGAAGGACACATGGATGCACCCTAAGCAAGGGGGAGGTGGATGCTTTCACAGAGACTCTGCCCTGGGATGGGGTGCTCTTGGAATGGAGATCAGGGAAGGCTTCCCAGAGCAGGTGGCACTTGGTTTGGCCCTTGAACCAAGAGTGTATTTTTCCTGATGGAAATGCAGTGGGGCTGGTGGAGGCTACACTGAGAGACACAGCAGGTGCATCAGCGAAGCTCGGGGTTAGGAGCGCAGGCGCCAGAGCGACGCAGCCGAGGTGGCACCTGGTGGTCAGTGCTGGGTGACACCTCATTCTGTGGATCCTGATGGCCCCTCCCGGAGGGTGCTGTGGGGACTGAGGGACTTAGCCCATAGGGCACATTTTGAGAGGTACCCAGAGGCAGTGCTTGGTGACATTAGTGATCCAGGGTCACAGAGCCCAGAGGCAGTGGGTAGGACGACAGCAGGTATAGGGATGGTGCACGATCTGAGCCCAGATGGGAGTGACCCTGACCCTGGCTCTAGTCCCCCTCTCTGGGCCCCAGTTTCCCATCTGTAAGGGGGGATCAGACCCACCTTGCAGGGATGCAGTTACCCTCAGGGCCATCATCTGCCTCTGGTTATCCTAGATGATACTCCCATCCCAGACCCAGACCTGGAACTTCACCGAGTGGCTTCCTCCCAGGAGTCCCTCACCCCTTTGATGGGAGCTCAGATGACAGCCCCCTTCTCAGGCTCTCTCAGGCCAGCACTTATGGCCAGAGTAATGGGTGGGCCTGTTCTCCTGCACCCTTCATAAGCAATGGCACCATTAATATGGGTCCTTGTCTGTGGTCACAATATTTTATACTCTACTCTCCTACTGAATGGCTTCTACTTTAAGCAGATAAAAATGGATATGGCTGAGACAGGACAGATAAAATCAATAAGTGATAACAGTTAACATGGAAGTAAATGTGTTATCTCAATCACAGAAAGAACCAAGAAGGTATCTGAGTTGTCAAATGGACCTAGCCCAGAGATGCACCTGAGGTCCCAGGAGCCCCGGGAAGATGCAGCTTTGGGGTAAGGAGCGGGGGGGGAGTAGGCTCAGGAGCTCCACTCACTGCCCACTTGTTCCAGGGTCTCCTCAGGGGCACTCACAAGCCAAGGCAGCGATAGAAGGAACTGGACTATGAGCCCATGTCCTCGAGCACCTCTCTCATTCTGTCATGCATCATTCAGCAGGCATTTATTGAGCACCTACTGTATGCTAGGCCAACATAGTACAATGGATTATGAGTGTGAGCTCTGGTATCTGGCTGTCAGGTTAACATTTCATCTCTGCCATTTACCAGCTGTGTGTCCCAGGGCAGGTGGTTTAACTTCTCTGTGCGTGAGTTTTTCCATTCACACAGAGAGGCATGTTAATGTCTATCTTATAGGAATGTGAGAAGAATTGAGGGAGATAATTCATACCAACTGCTGAAACTGATGCCTGTTCCATGGTAAGTTCTTGATAAATTTAGCAATTTTCCTTTTGTACGAGACCCTGCATGGAACAAGACAGACTCAGCCCCTCCTCTCATGGAATGTACCTTTAAGGCAGGGATTGTAAATTCTATTTTAACAAGTGAAGATACTGCATTTTGAGAAAATTGGAAAGGTTGGCCAGGCTAACTGTCTTACTCAGGTCACCTGGCTAGTCAGTGGCAGAGAAGAGACCCGAGTTCAGACCTGTCTATATCAGTTACAACTGTTTTTAACTGCAAGTAAAAGAGATTCTGGATAAGTCTGTTTTTTTTTCACCTGAACAAAGTTCCAGATGTGGGTGACTGCTGGCCCTGGTTCAGCGTTCCATGATGCCACATAGGACTCAGGTTCTTTCTGCTCTACCATCTTTAGTACATGTGGCTTCTTGTCCTTGGGTCTGTAGCCTCATGGTGACAAAATGGTTGCTGTAGCTCCAGATATCATATCTGGATAGCAGGCAGGAGGAAGGGTTTGGGGGAAGGCTAAGAGAATTGTACCAACTGAGTCTGTCTCTCTTATTCAGAGAAAGAAATCTTTCCTAGAACACTCATGTAAGAGGGCCTTGCTTCTGCTTCATTGAGTGAAACATAGCAACTCCTGGACCAATCACTGGCCAAGGAGATGAGATTCCATGGCTGATTTAGGCCAAACAAAACCAGTCTCCAGAGGTAAGTAACAGGGGGTCCCAGCTACTGCTTGCCACAGTCTGAACAGATGAAGGTATTGATGAGTGATGGATAGTGTCAGACACAGTCTAACCACCAGAGCACATTGGCCCTCTGTCCTCCGACAGCCCGATGTTCTCTAACCCCTGTGCACTGAAGCTCCTGACTGGGACAGGCCTGAAGCCAAGTTCTGGGGCTGCAGAGGGGGGTGAGGTGTACCTCTGTCTTCGGTGGGGAGGGAGAAGGACAAATGGGCCATTTCGTTCTGGGTGGTCATTTGTATGGTGGAGATGGGCGCATGGGGCTGTGGAGCTTGGACAATCAGGGCAGGCCTCCCTGAGGAAGGACATCCCGCAGACACCTGGAGGCCCAGGGGGAGATGGTCAGTGGAGGGGGAAGGGCTCTCAGGGCAGAGGGTTCAGCGGGTACAAGAGGCCTGGAGAGGGCAAGTGAGAGAGAGACACACACAGGTCAACAAGACGGTAAGTGGGTCCATGTGGCCCAGGCAGGAGGTGGGGGGTGGGGGTGACCCTGATTGAGAAGACAGAGGAGGCAGTAGGACTGTATCCTAAGGGATCTGAGGAGCCCATGTAGGAGGATTTGACCCTGGCCCTGAGTCCAGTGGGAGCCCTGGGGGGCAGGAAGCCCGGAACAGATTTGGTGGGATGTGCATTTTAAAAAATCATAATTGTGCTATGTGGAGGGTGGGTCGGGGGGAAGTGGTGGGGAGAGAGGGTGGGCTGGGGGCATGTGGTGAGGGGGTAGGCTGTGGGGCAGGTGGTGGGGAGAGAGGGTGGGCTGCAGAGCAGGTGGTGGGGAGAGAGGGTGGCTGGGAGGAGGTGGTGGGGAGAGAGGGTGGCCTGGCAGTTGGGGGTCAGTTCTGGCCCTTGGAGGGCAGCCTTCTCAGGACATCACGTTGTGCTAGCACCTGCATCCAGGATGCAGGAGTCCCGCTGGGGGGCCCGGATGCCTGCAAATCCAGGCTGAGGCAAAAAGCCCAGATATCAGGGCCCCGGAAGGGATGTTCATGCAATGATTCCATCATTCTCTGGGCCATATGCTGCAGGCACTGGGACACAGAACTAAGGAGGGTACAATTATGACCCCCTTTCCTGAGGTCTGAGGGATCCAGGCAGAGGGTGGTGAGCAGGGGGAGGGGTGGAGCAAGAGAAGGGGTCCCCTGGGGGTTGGTGGGGACTTGGTCTGGCCCTGCAGCAGGAAGAGACCCAGGTCCCAGTTCCCACCAGGTCCTGTGCTGCTCGAAGCTCCAGGTCCCTCTCATCCCCCAGGCCCTGCCACGGAATATGAGATTTGGGGACCTGGGTGAGTCCTTACAGCACAGCCCTGCAAGCCCAGGTGACAGCCAGTGGGCCTGACGGTCTGTTGTAGGAAAATTTATTAACGAGTTACATTGCAGGGTGTGTTGGCACTGCCACCCCGCTGATCAGGCTCCCCTTGGGAACACACACGGTCAGGTTGCAGACAGGCCTGAGTCCATCACGTGGACTCAGTCAGGCGGAGAGCCATCAGCCCCACTGGTGACAATGGCAGGGGAAATGGGGCAGGAGAAAGAGCAAGGCTTGGGAGGGACACAGACTAGGCTTCACATCCTGGCTTGGCCACTTTTTGTGTAACAAGGTGGACACAAAATTTCACCTCCATGAAGCTCAGATTCCCCATCCGAAACATGGGGGTAATAATTCAACTTATCTCCTGGGCTTGACCTGAGGATGATCCCAAGCAGTTTGCTCTGAGCCCATTTGTGCTGTCTGGCTTTGGACCATTCTCCTCCCTTTGCTGGGAATGACCAAATGCTTCTCCATCTGGTGAACTTGTATTCATCCTTCAAAACCCAATGCACCTGTCCTGCTCTTTAATGGTATTTACTGCTTGTGCCCGTGGCATCCATTCTCCTTCCTGTGGTAACAGAATCTTGGCTTTTCCTGTGGAAACTCAGTCCTTGTGGTCCCAGAGGGGCTACTCAGCATCTTCAGGCTCTCTTTAAATGCTTTATATGAGTCAGCACATTTAATTATCATAAAAAATGATGGTGAACATCAATATTTATTACCACGGAAAGAGGTGCAGCAAGATCTCATTTGGATAAGCCACAGTGATGGATATTTACGTGGAGGGCTGACGTATCAGTCAGAGCCCCCGCAGGAAGCACATTCACCCTGGGTGGTTCAAACACAGAGGCTTTGACGCAGGGGCTGCTTGTAGAGGGGACGGTGGGGTTAAGGGCGCAGACAGGGAGGGGAGGCACCCCCCAGGGCAGCGGCACCAGGCAGCCATGAGCCCCCGCAGCTGACGGGACGGGGACAGCGAGCAGGGCTTCCGGAGCCCCGTGGGAGCGGGAGCTGTGGAGGGGCCGCCCCGGGAGCGGGGGTCTCAGGGAGGGTGCAGGCGGTGGGTTGAGGTGGGGACAGAGCAGGGAAGAGAGACCCTGACCCCCTCTCCTCCCACCATCTGGACTCCCGGGGGGCCTCCCGCTGGTCCAAGAACAAGAAAGCCAGTCCGCCGGGAACCCCCACTACGGTGGGTCCAGGCCTCCTCCCCGCGCCGAGCAGGGCAGAGCAGGTGGAAATGAATGAGGGGCGGCAAGTGGTGAAGGCGAGGGCCAGGCAGAGAGTCTTCCTGACATGTTAAGTGTTACTTGGGGTGCATTTTAGGGATTTTAGATTCTTTGTCTTTTGGTGTTACTTTTTTGCAGCAAGAATGAACCACAATGAAGTTTGAAAACAATGAAGTTTGTTATTTTAAGTGATCAGAAGAGGAAGCTGGGGAGCCCTACAGAAACCCCGTAATGCCTCTGTACTCGGGGCCAGAATGTGGGTGGGGAACCGGTGAGCTTGACCTCATGACCCCCACTGGGAAACGGAGTCTCAAAGGCTCACTGAGGCTTGGCAGGTGAATCAGGCTGCGGTGACAAGTGGGCCCAGAGCCCTGTGTGGCCTTGAGCAGGGTCCGCCCCGCTGGACCTCAGTTTTCTTGTGAACAGAGACTAACGACTTGGAACCTGTTTCTCATGAGGACGAGAGAACAGACGCGGGGCCCCGGAAAGTGCTTGCAGTGCTTCCAGGATGATTCACGCCCAAAGGTGAAGACTCAGAATCAGCGCTCTCTGAGACCGGTCGGAAAACCGAGAGCAGGTGATGCTGTGGGGGTCTGGGTGGGGCAGGGGAGCCCCCGGGCAGCAAGGGGGAGCCCGGCAGCTGCAGGAGACGCAGAGACCAGGCCTGGGGCTGAGGCAGAGGCCCCCCTGTTTCCCCAGCTTTAAAACAAAGTGGTTGAACAGATAATCCCTGTGGTCCTGTCCAGCTCTGTGTCCACGTCCAGTGGGGAATCCTGTAACAGGTAAAACTCAGGGAACTTTACTATATCCAGAGGTGACCCCTCATAAGGTTAGTTAATCCTGGCTCCAGGCGCACCATGAGATTCATTTGATAGAGAAATGTCCAGCAGGTGGCAGGGAGGTCAGGATGCCATCGGGGGTCCTACTCGAGGGCCCGGACCCAAGAGTCAAGGCCTGGTCCGAAGCAGATGGCAGAGACACAGCCCCCCCCAACCCCCCGACACCAGTAACTCGGGGAATCCCTGACTGGGAAGACTCACCTTCAGAGGCGAGCACACCACGTGTGACCGGGACGCCAGTTCATCCAGGAATGCAGGGGGCTCCAGAATCGGGCTGCTCTCACCCAAGGTCCCCCTGGGAGTAGGGAGCAGCTCCAGGACCAGGAGCCTAGTGCCCTGGTGGCTCACAAGGTTCCTAATCTGTCCCCTTGGATGGAGAGCTGTCCTTGCTGTGGTCTGCAGCCTCCGCCTGGGCTCAGGTGAGGAAGAACGGCCAACCTCACATCATGGTGGCCGGGGATCCCCAGCAGCTGAGCATCCCGGGAGGCCAGGTGTCCCATCCATGGACACACCTGAGCCATTGGGATGGGCTTTGGAGGTGAACACAGCATGTTTAATTCCCAGTGCCTCCTGTCACCAGGAAGTGTGCCCCGGGTTCCCTCGCTCATCTTGCTGACCCTCAGGTTCCTGTTTGCCAGATGCGTTCAGGACACCTGCCTCCCAGGCTGCCCTGAGGACCAACGAGAAGGCATCCTCTCCTCCATCCAGAACCATCATTTCTTGACACGGTGCTGATGCTCCTTGTCCCTTTCCCTGAATCCTCCAGACAAGGCAGGTGCTGTGATCGCCCCCCTTTGCTGACGAGGAAGCCGAGGCTCTGCGAGGTCAGTAACACCCCTCAAGTCCACAGTTATGGGCAGAAAGGCCACGACACCCAGAGCCAAGCCTCCTGCAGCCCCGCCTGGGCACCCCCTGCCCTCAGCTCCGGCCTCCTGCAAAGACAAAAGGCCCGTCTGGAGGGACCTTGTTTTTAGCAGAACGAATGCAGAGATTTGGACAAGTGTTGAGTTGTGCAAGGTGCGGCCGCAGGCAGCTTGAATGACTGTCCTTGCTCGAGGGGACTGATCGTCCTGACGTATTGTTGGTGGGAGGTGGGGTGGAAAGGAGAGAGAGAGAGAGGAGAGAGGGAGGTACAGAGAAACAGAGGGAGAGACAGGGAGAGAGGATATGCAGAGACCTGCATGGCAGGATGTGGTGAATATCGAAGCCAGCTGCTTTTTGTGGGACTAGATTGTGCAAGAGAATTTTGAAAAATAAGCGGCTCCCCAGCAGAGGCAGGTGGGTACAGGCAGGTGTGGGTCCTGTGGAGCATGGGGGCTCCTGCAGAGCGTGTGGGTGGGGGACCCGGTGGGGGCAGCGGGGATGACTGAGTCCAGGTGTGTAAGGGCCATGTGTGAGCAGAGGAGAGACACCTGCTAGTGGGAACCTGCTGCTCACGCCGCAGTGTGGTCAC
Organism: Zalophus californianus; assembly: GCF_009762305.2. Classification (NCBI taxonomy): domain Eukaryota; kingdom Metazoa; phylum Chordata; class Mammalia; order Carnivora; family Otariidae; genus Zalophus; species Zalophus californianus. The sequence continues at coordinate 22,355,281 of NC_045598.1, forward strand.
AAATCTCTGGGGGCCAGGTCTGCACTGACGAGGGACCCGAGTAAATCAGCCCAGTGCAGAGGCAGGTGTGGGGCCCAGGTCAGCAGGGTAGCTCCGCTCTTCCCTCGCACTCGATGGTCTCCACACTGGCGTTCCAAGGGCGAGGGGACAAATTCTGTTGGCCAATCACAGACGGGCCCCGGCCTGCCCTGTGGCTGTGAGGGACGGGGTTTGGGGCTCCTCTCTGCACATCCCTCGCTCTCGGGGACAATCTCTGAGTCCCCTGACACACACCCCAACTCCCCCTTCACGTCCACCCAGTGAACACTTGCCTGGCTTGGGCTTCTTCCCTGTTCCAGCTGCCCGGAGAAACTGTTCCCCAAGCTCTTCCCTGCTGGCCAGTGCCTACTGATGCTTCCAGACCCTGCTCCGATGTCTCCTCTTTAAAAAGCACCACAGCAGAGGTTGCTGCTCCTTCAGCCGTGTCCCCTTGGCGCATCTGGGTTGTCCTGTGGTAGCAGCCCGTCCCGGCACTCCTCCAGGGAGTGAAATGTCCCCTTCCTTCTTCTTCTCTGCCTGCGTGCTTTCTCCAGCAGCACAGAAGCCCGCTCCCCTGTGGGCAGGTACAGCGTCCAAGTGGAGGGCCCTGAACCCTTCACACTGTGGGCGGTGAGGGTGGGTGTTTATTGATCCTCTCATGAAAAATCTGCACAACCACCACAGATAAAGCTGCCACAGCATCTTTGCTCCTTCTGTTGTCCAATCTCTTCTTGCCAGCACCAACATTGGCCCCGGCCCCCCAGCCACCAAGGACGATGGTCCTGAGGTGTCTCTCCGAAGCCCCTCAGAGGGCCCAGGGGGACTAAGCCCCATGACCCACAGAGGCAACCACTCAGCTCCCCCTGTGGCTTGTCTCCCTGCCCTGTGTCAGGCTTTGCACTTCCTCGCTGGCCTCCCTGAAGTAGCCCCAGATGAACTACCAGAACCCCAGCTCTTTTCCCAGGGTCTGCCTTGGGGGTACACACCCCAAGACGGAGGACCTCCCCACCTGACCTCCAAGGTGCTCCCTCCTTGTGCTCTCTGGAGCCCACCAGGTCCTGCTATGCCCCGTGAAGACTGTGAGCATCTTGGGAAAGTCAGGTTCTTATCTCCCTGCGTTCCCGCCACCGGGCACAGTGCCCGGGGAAGATAGAGGGTTATTAAGGGTTTATAGAGAGAGTGAGAATGTGAACCGTTGAATGAACAAGAAATGAGTCTCAAAGCAATCTGGGCCCTCTGGCCGACCCGGAGGGCAGTCTGGTCCTCTCAAGGCTGTCCTCCAGCCGCTGATCGACTGCCACGGGCCCGCCCAGTCCTGGGGGCCCTTCACTCTGCTCTCCAACCCCCTCCCCCCTTCCCTGCAGGACAAGCTGTTCCACACAGCCCAGGGCACCCTCCTGCTGGGAGATCCTCGGAGCCTCGAGCCCCCCAGTGGGAGCTTCCAACGCCGGTGACCAAGAGTGAGAGGAACACAATGAAACACCGTGACCATCTGCCATACCACCATGCTGCCTTCCAGCCGGTGTCACTGTAGGGGGATGGATTTGTCTCAGCTGGACTTCAGGTCTCATCCAGAAGCACCCAGAAGAACCACCTATTTGCAGCCAACGAGAGGAACACTGAGGAATGATCATTTCCACAAATCAGTGTATTTGTCTCAAACGGATCCATGGAGGATTCCAAGAGGAACAATTAGAAGGGACGGAAGTGGCTGCTTCAGACCCTCTGAGCACAGCCAGGAGGCCTGGGGCACGCGGACGCAGCACCCTTGTTCCACCAATGGTCATTTTCCAGGGAGAAAAAGGCTGCAGGAGGGATGGGGTGACCGAAGTTTAGGCCACACGCTGGTGGTGGAGCTGGGGATGAGTCTGCACCTGGACAACTCTGCCCCCTGATTTTTGTGAAGGGCAGGCAGGGTGGGAATCCTGCTGAATACTAAGAACTTTCCTGGACTGGTTCGTGGGGTCCTGCCTGACACCGAGTGAGAGGCACTGGCCCAGGAATCAGGGAACCTGGGGTCTGGTGCTTGCTCCGCCCCTCACTTGCTGTGTGACTTTGGGCAAGTCTCTTCCTCTCTCTGGGCTTCAGTTTCATTATTTATAAAATGACATGATATATGATTTCTAAGGGACCTTCCAGCTCCAAAAACCTAGAACAGTCTGTTTCCACATCTTGGGCATGACGCTCTACCTCCTTGGCTGCTGTGACGATCAAGGGGGTTCCTGAAGAAGCTCCCTGGGCGCCGCTGCCTGGAGGCAGACCCTGGAAAGGTGGGGGAGGGTATTGACGGGAGAGCTGGGTCCCCGTATGAGCACTGGGCAGATAAAGGAGAAACAAGTGTGTCACTCCCCTCCAGGCTGGCAGATCTAATATGGGGAGGGGGCCTCAGGGTGGGATGTAGGTCCCTGGAGGTGGGTCCCTGAGGCCAGGGCACCCTATTTCCACCTGTGAGATGGAGTCTCATATCTCAGCCTTTAAGTCCAAGGGCCTTGGCCGTGTTGGACTGTGAGCAAGGAGCAATGCGGAGGGGAAGGGAGGATGAGGGAGAGAGGGAAGGGGAGAGGGGAGGGTGTGAATTCTGACCACTCATCAGAAGTTGGCCAACACCAACAGGAGACTGGGGGCCAGAGCAGCTGGGAATGAGGGGTATAGGCAGCTGGGGCAAGGGGACCTTCCATGCTGTCCTGATGGGTTGGAAAGTAATACAACCAGCGGCCCTGTCTATAAGGCCAGAAAGTTGAAAGGGGAAAAAAACCATATTTCCATAGTAAGACCCTTAGATAGCATGGAACGTCGTGATTGGAAAAGCCTCCAGGGATTATGTGGTGTAGCATCTTTATTTTAAAGATGAGACACTGACCCTGGAGGGAGTGACTTGCCCAAGGGCTTGGAGGGGGGGAGCCGGTGGTCTCAGACCGGGACGAGAATCTGCCTTCCTGACTCCTTCCTGGTTCTTTCTCCACGACAGCCTAATGGGCTTTTCTGCATGTTTGTAAGTATGGAGTGGTCTTGATAAAGTATTGTCTAGATGCTGCAGGCTGGGTGAAGTGTTTTCTTTCTGACCTGGGGTTTACCTTGGTGCCATTAGTGTGAAAGCTACCAGGTCCCCTTTTTCTGCTCCTCCTCAGGCTGCTTCCCTGAGAGGCTTCTCCAAGAAGGCAGGTTCTGTTCATGGTGCCGAACTGGGATCTGTCTATTGAAAAAAAAAAAGAGTGATGGCCTCCTGCCCATCTCCAGCCTTCTCTTGAACTACCTACTGCTCCCCACCCCCATACCTGTCGCAGCCCAAAACGTTGCTGTTTGGGGCCTCTGGCTCATACAATGGGACTGTGCCTCCTATTTTTGTGAGGCTCCGGCCGCCGCCACCCTCTCACCAAGAGCATCAGTGAGGGTTCCCAGAGCAACTGTGAAAGGCTCGTTGCCATGGCACCCTTTGCCACTCCCAGTTAGTTTCACTCTAGCATGGACCTGGTTCCTGAACCTCGGTGAATCAAGAGTGGGGACTTAGATAGTACGTTCCAGGGAAGGGCAGACATCAGAATTAATGGGGTCTGATAATGAGAGAAGGGAACCACACATACTGAGTTATGCGCCAGGTGATATGGTAGATGGTGTTCATATGTTATTATATATGATGAAGCCCATTTCACAAACGAAGGAACAGATTCAGAGAAGCTGGGCCACTTGCCTGAGGCCACACAGCTCATACGTGCCCACAGCACACAAACTTATCCCCAGCTTCCCTTCCCTGAAAAGCTGGCTGCGATTTGGTCCTAGAAGACACACATCGTGCTCCTTGGGCCTCAGGGCCCCTGCCCTTCCTACCTCCATGTAACTAGGTCATTGAGTGAGCAGCAGGACCCCCAGGAGCCACAAAGAAGAGCCCACCCTGACTTGTCTATATTCTTCCCTGGAATTTTGGGACTGCTGAGTTGGGAAGATTCCTCTAGAAACGAAATCCTACCCCAAGTCCAGCATCATCAAAACAGTCAAAGGAAACCAGTAACAGGGACGACAGGTGCCTTATCCCTGTCCACTCGGTTAGGTTTGGGGTTTAGTGCTGATTTGACTACCTGTTCGCTGTCCGGCAGGTGACCTAACCTCTCTTGTCCTTGAAATAAGGTTGTGGAAGATGAATTGCAGCACCAGCAAAGCTCAGCCCCTAAGCAGCTTTCTGAAACCTCTCTCTCTCTCTCTCCCACCCGTTCACCTGGTCATTTCAGAATCTGCCATATGCGTGCATAGGGACCCACGCTCTGGAAAGAGGTTCTGTTCCAAGCTGGGCCAACAGCACCGTCCTGGGATTTGAGAGGTGGACGTGAAAAAGTAAGACCCCTCTTTGTCTTTTGTATGCTTGGGGGCTAAGTGCGGCCTTGTTCTTCCAGGTGGGCTGAGGGACAGAGAGCACTTATCTGGGAGACAAAGCAAGAAAAAAAAAAAAAAGCTTCTCAGACGGAAACAGGGACACAGACCAGGAGAACATTTTCTGGGTTTGCCTCTGCTAGCCCGTTCCCAGCCTTCATCTCTGCCCGTGGATACCCAGTACCTCTTCAACGAACCTGCATTTTGTTTATGTCAGTCAGAGTGGGCTGCTGTCCCCCGAAACCAGAAAGGCTGGATATAATAAATATAAATGTTCTGTAGTAAGAACTAAAGACCCTAGTCCCAAGCAGGACATGCGCTGCTTATTGCCTACCCGCAACCAAAACAATGCCGTAACGTGTCTTCCCTGTGGCCCCTCCTGCTTCTGGCATGACTTCTAAAGAGAACATTCTCCCACCTCTGAAAACTTCCTGCTTAACCTCTGATCGTACTCAGAGGCCCCTTCCTCAGGGCAATCTGTCAGGATTTCAGCCCAGTCTCCTGCCCATGAGCCCCACCTGATGTCATTCAGACACTTGACCTGGAGGCTGAGTCTCCAGCTCAGGGTAGAGAGCACCCTGGCTGCCTGAACCTCTTGTGTAGGTGGAGGATGAAAAGGGGCTCTGTGCTGGGTGTGATGCTCTGTGGGCCGGTCCCACTCCCTAGTATGCGGCCCTATACTCTGGGCCTCTGCCTCAGGATCCCCAGGAGGGCCTGGCTCCTGAGTCCCGAGGACCTGAGCCTCTGGGCCAAGCACTGAGGACAAACCTCACCCCTGCTGGATCCCTCTTTCCCCCCTTTCCTCATCTGGGAGACCGGGGAGCTGCCTTCCCCTGCCCACTCACATGCGGGTCCCACTCTGTGTGGGCTCAGCTCCCATCCTCCATGTCCCTGTAGGCAAGATTCTGAACTGAGGCCAAGGCAGACAATTTCCCCAGGTCCAGCTACGTGTTCTCCAACTTTTACTCCTTCTAAATCGACTCCCATTGTACTGATGTGGGAAACGAAGGCAGAAGAAAAATTATTAAATTTCCTTACTACTTACCCTACTTAGCCCCCTGACAAGTCCTTGAAAGAGGCAGAGTGACATTCCTCTAGGGACTCAGCTGCCTCCAAATAGTACTTTGCTAAAGGGGCAAGAGGCAACCCTAGCCTGACATCCCCCCATCCCCGGACCCCCACCCCAGGATCCTGTACGTCTACTTTAACATATAAAAACTCCTTTGAAAACTTCCTTTATCTTTACCCCCCCAAGATATATGTTAGCAAACATCCCCCAAGCATATGACCCACCGATAGACATCTGAAGAGTCTCATGCCTGAGTTTTTACTAAACAGCAATAAATGACCTTTCCCAACAATAGCTAACCTTCCCCATCCAGGATCCTGGAAACCTTGTTTCCAAAATACCCGGGAGACTTTGTTATCCCTAACCCCCTCCCAACTTGAAGTATGTAATGGGCCCCTCCTCATGACCCCGGTGCAGCTCCTTCTGCCCACGGGTCCTGTCCCCGGGCTTAAATAAAACCACCTTTTTGCACCAAAGATGTCTCAAGAATTCTTTCTTGGCCACCGGCTTTGAACCTGAATGTCTTTCCTACATCAGCTACGGCTGCCCTGAGCCAGCTGGGCTGTGAAGGCATGAGTGGGTGATTGAGTATCCACGCGTGGGTCTTCCCAGCATTTTCACCCCCCCAAGGCCACTTAATCCCCACCCTAGCCCCTCCCTGCCACACTTACTGCCTCCTGCCAGTCTAGAAAGGAGCCTGGCCCCGCCCAAATCCCCCATGCTCAGACCTCGGCATCTCCCCCTCCCTGGCTGCTCCCGGAACAAGTCCTGCCCCTCAGGCCTGACCTGCGTGCTCCTTCTTCCTAGAACAGGCTTCTCCTTTCCTGCCCCTACCCTCTCACTCTCCATGGTGCAGATCACAGAACGTTTTTTTCTTCCCCAAAGATTGAGAGAGAGTGAGAGTGAGTGAGAGAAAGAACACAAGCCAGGGAGGGGGAGAGGGGCAGAGGGAGGAGCAGACTTCCCGCTGAGCGGGGAGCCTGATGCGGGACTCGATCCCAGGACCCTGGGATCACGACCTGAGCCGAAGGCAGACGCTTAGCGGACTGAGCCACCCAGGCGCCCCATCACAGAGCTTTTCACAACACAAATCCGTGGCATGACAACCCAGCTTCCACGGCTCCCAGGGCCCCTACTGCCCTCGGATTAAGCCACTGGACTTTGGGACAGCCCACGTGGTTCCACCTGACTTGGTCCTTGCGTGTTCCCACACTCTTCCTGGGCATGGTGGCAGCCTATTCCTGGGATGCCCAGGCTCCTCCCTGCCTCAGGGCCTCTGCACAGGCAGTTCCTGCCACTGAGAAAGCTCTTCCCCTTCCCTTTAGCCTGCTGGCTCCTTCTGACGGGTCTGGTCTCAGTTCCGATGTTTCCTCAGGGAAGGCTTTCTTGACAAATCAGATCCTGTTGTTCTCTCTTGAGTATTGTCTCATTCCTTCCCTTATTCGTGCACATCCCAGTTTCCATTTATGTATTCCTCTGTTTGATTGTCGAGTTCTCTCTGCCACCTCCTTAGAATATGAGCTCAGTGAGGGCAGGAAGCCTCCTGTGCACGGTGCCTAGTACAAAATCGAACCAAAGCAAAGGGAATGCATGAGTGAGGGAATGAATAAACAAAGTTGAAGGTCCTCAGGGTTGCTGAGTGAGACAGACACCCGGAGGCAGCATTCCCGGGAAGACATGACAGGTACTTTCTCCCCCAAATACCCATGTCCCCTCTAGTGAGTGGGAAAGTCGGCAGGGATGCCGGCATCCCAGCGACTCATTCAGGAACCCACGTCCCATTTCAGGCCTTATACTTAATTCTACTTGGCTCCACTCATTACTTCTTCCAGGAAGATCCTAACGTTTTGACATCATCAGGGGCCTGGAGATGCCAGGGTATCAAAGTGCCACTGAGTGTCAGGCAAGAGCCCTTCCCCTGCATGCCTCTAAAGTGGGCCACCCAACACGAGGCCCTTTTGTCCTCTGTTGGGTAGGACGTGCCCCCTGCTGGGGGAGGTGGGGAGACCCTCCCCCCGGAGGTCCTAGGTCCTCCGGCATTGGCACCGCCAATGCCAGCCCACCTGTCTCTTAATAGGAACTCGTGGTGGCGCTCAACATGTGATTGGCCGAACAGATGAATTCATCTGATTGGTCCAGCTAACCGGAAGCGGTTACTGATTGGTTCCTGCTGTGGTTTGCTTGTGTGATGAATACCGGTCTCCCCAGCCCCAGGATATTTTAAAGCATCAGCCCTTGTACTGCTTATTGGTGTCACCGGGAGCCCATTAGGTAAACTAGCACAGACCACAGCCTTAGCACAGACCCAGTGCCTGGGGCATGTAGCTCTTCCAGAGTCCAGCGGCACTGTGGTGGGGGTTGGGTCCCAGACTCAAGTGCTTCCAGAATTTCTTTCTCTTCCCACCATAAAGCAGAGAGCCGGAGAAACTCACTGGAAAGTTCTCCTACTTTTTCCACAAGGCCCGTCCCTGAGCTCTTTGAACTGAGCCACCAGCTCGGGGAACCTCAGTCTCAGAGGCACAGGGGAAATTGGCTCTTTGTTGTTCCTCGTCTTCCCACCCCCGGATTCACCCAGCACCACCAGAAGCCTCATACATGCACGTGGGTGTATCCGAGTGCCTCCCCCAGCCTCTGCAAGCAGCCACCCCTTGGTACCCCTCAGGCCTGGGGTGCTTACCCCACACCACAATCCACCCTCAAGAGGACAGATCCACGGAAGAGGCTCACTTGGCTCAGAAAGTGGGGTCCAGTCCATCTGGGCAGGGACTTCTGGGGTCCTAGGTACACAAACTGCGAGCAAAAATGGGAGAGGGACCCGGGTCAGACAGCCATGCAGATTCCATGTTCCATGGGGAGAGGCATAGCCAGAGAGGGCCAGAATGTAGTCCTTTAAAGGATAGGGCCGAGGCCAGGAGTCTGTCTTGCTCAGGTTTGAGTACGGTATGACATCTAGCCCATGTAGCCCCCTACTCCACTTGCTGGGCCATCTACCCGGTTCTGCTGTGGGAAGGACCCAAGAGGCTGGAGCAAACCGTTAGGAAAGTAAGACTCACAGGCTCAATGCCAAGGCCACGTACAAAGGTCAAGAAATGGGACCATAGCTGGACCATGGAGCCTCAAAGATAGAGTTGGCAAGGAAAGGGGTCTGGGCGTGGGGATGAGTGTTCAAAACAAAACCACACCCCCTTCGCCCCTGCCTCCTCCTGAGTCCACCTAACCAGGGGAGAAGGTACAGGTGGCACCTTTCTGGGCTTCCTGACAGGGCTGAGGGAGGACTGGCAGATCCAGCCAGACCTGCCTCACCATCCTGAGCATCACAGCTTGCAATGGAAGCCATGGGCACCAGTTAGGAGCAGGTACTTACAGACAGATCTACAGCAAAACAATTTAACCTGCACCATAAAATTGCCTGAGTTTGCACACTCACACTTGGTGGTATTTCATGTTGCAAATGAGTACAATTTTAAGAGCCACACCTTCCAGGCATTCATGAATTTTAGAGATTCATCTCCTTTCCGGGTCTTTCCCAGACAGAAGAAGAGTGAACAACAGATTTTGTCATTTCAAGAAAAGGAAGAAGAAAAGGGAAGGGGTTGTACAGTGGGAACTGCTTTCTATATAATGTGTCTTAAAGTCTTGGCTTCATTTTCCCAAATTGGCAGCGATGAGCCCCTCACTGGTGAGGAGGGAGTGGGGGAGGGTGTGTGCAGCCTGAATTGTTCATAGAGGCACAAAGCAGGACCCTGCCAGGTCTATGCTCCCATCATGAAGTGGAAAAGAAAATTGTGTTCTATGATCCTCAGGGTGAATCGTCAGCTTTTATGAGCACAGAGAATCCATTTCTGCAGACTGAGTTCAGGCCAGACCTGCCCTCATCAGTGCTGGACAGAGAGACAAAGATGGTAGGGGATCAGGGGTGGGGTAGCTGTGGGCTCCTATGTGGGATTCTGGAAAGACCACCCAGGGTGAACGATAGTTGTGGCAATCAAAACCCTCCCGTGGATCCAGAACTTCATGGCCTAAAAGGTCCCTTCAGATGCCCCAGTCCTGGGTGACACCTGCCACCTTTGGTGAAGAGCCCTGTGCCAGGCACTCTACGAGGGTTATCTCACTGAATCCTCAGCATGACTTGGAGGGAGGTGCACTTATGAGTCCCGTTTTGCAGATGAGGAAACTGAGGCTCAGGGAAGGGAAGGTCCCACAGCCAGGCAGCCGTGGAGCAGGACACAAGTCCCAGAAGCGTGACTGTGGGGCACTGGTGAAATGAGGTAGCTGGTGTGGGTGTACAGGGTGACGTGAAGTTCCATAAATAGGAATGATTATGCTTTTTAGCTGCTCTAGTTTACATGACTTCCAGGAACATCCAGCTCCCACCAGTGACGCTCACTTCAGAGTTTCCACTGATGCTAGAATCCAATCAGTGGGATGTAGATCTCTCTTTTTTCTCAGTTCAAGGAGAACAAGATGAAGAGTTGAAATAACGGTCCAGGTGCAGCCAATGCAGAACCCACAGCTGAACAGAATTAAGGTCGTTCAGTGTCTGACGAGCTGCAATTTACCTCATTGTAACCTGTGTCCTACAGTAAATTGAAGGTGCAAACTCTGTCCTGCTTCCTCCCCCCGACTCAAGCAGGCTGGGAGCTTGGTAGTCTGTGCCCCCACATTTCCTGCTCACTGGCCCATGGAGAAGGGATGGGGACAGAGTTCATTAAAAGTGCCAGGACCCTATATATGCCCTCTGGGTTGGAAAGGAGAGACGAATGGGGTGGCTGCCTTGGTTTCCCCAAGGTGGTCCTAAGGAGGTCAAAGAGAAAACAGTTCAGAGAGATCTTGAGCGGAATATGCTCTAGGCTTGTTGAGCAACCACCTGTCCTCAGAGATGGCCTCCAACTGATAACTTTAAATCATTGGTTTTTAGGTTGGGTTCTCAATGCACCTGGGAAACAAGGGGGCCATCACTCCTCCCTAAGCTCCACACTCAAGTCATCCAGGGATGCCACAAGAGCAAGCCTCCATGAACCAGGTCTTTGGAGGTCCACCTGTGAAGTCCAAGCCCCAGACAACTTGGAGAGGAGCCCAGGCTTTGGAGCAAGGCACCCTTGAAATCAATCACTGGGGAAGGCTTTGAGTGAGGCACATCTTGGGGGGAAGCCAGGGCTCGCTCTTGTAATAGCAAACATACTGCTCTACCTTAGATAAGGCATCTATGTAAGGTGGTGGGGGTGGGCATGGAGGTAGGGTGTGCTAAGCTCCAGCAGTCCCTCCCCCATGGAATCAGGGTTGGAGTCCTACCTCTACCTTGACCTAGCTGTGAACCTCAGATGTGTTCCGTCACCTCTTCCATCCTTAGTTTCATTGTCTGTAAAATGGGAGTAATGTTGCAGGGTTGTGCTGGGGATGAAATGTGATTAACATTTGCAAGGGTTCAGCAGAGGGCAGGGTCCATGGTCACCAAGGCAACCATGCCTTGAACCTATCCAGAGTCCTTGGAACAGGTGAAGTCAGAGTTTACCTGCAAAGGGCCCAACAGCAACCCTGCAGATATATGCATCTCACAGGAAACACCTGCCTTTACTGGAAAATTACTGAAAGTACAATCTCCATAAAAATCCAATCCTAACATCCTCAGGGAGAGGACAGTATACCACACCTGTTCAAGATTACCTGATGTGGGCAGAGAGTGGGACTTACTGAGGGAAAGCACAAACTGCAGAGTAGGCTTTATTTACTGATTTTTAACTGCCTTACTGAAGTATAATTGACTTATGATAAACCAGTCATATTTAGAGCATACAAATTGATAAGCTTTTTAAAAAAAAACATTTTTATTGAAGTGTAATTGACTTACAAAAAACTACACATATAAAAAGCATACAATTGGATAAGTTTTGACAAACTTATACACCTATAAAATAATCACCACAATCAAGATCATGAATGTAACCCATCACCCCCCAACCGGGTTCCTTTTACCTCTTGGTAATCTCTCCCTTTTGCCAACCACTCATCTGCTCGTTGTTACTATAGATTATATAGAATTATATGTAAATGGAATCATTCAGAATGTCCTCTTTTTGGTCTGGCTTCTTTCAATCTGCATAATTATTATGTGATATATCCATATTATAGTGTGCATCAATAATTCATTCAGTTTTTAAAGTTTCAGCTCATTTTAAAAAATATATTTTTCATTTTATTTATTTTTTTAAAGATTTTATCTATTTGACAGAGAGAGACACAGAGAAGGAACACAAGCAGGGGGAGTGGGAGAGGGAGAAGCAGGCCTCCCGCCGAGCAGGGAGCCCGATATGGGGCTCAATCCCAGGACCCTGGGATCATGACCTGAGCCGAAGGCAGATGCTTAATGACTGAGCCACCCAGGCGCCCCTAAACTTTTCATTTTAGAATAGTTTTAGATTTACAGAAAATTTGTGAAAATAGTATGGAGAATTCCCATATACTTCATACCCAATAGCCTCTATTTTTTAAAACCAACCTTTTAGTCCTCAGATTAACCCCATTTGGTCATGAGGTATTATCTTTTTTATATCATTGAGTTATAATTGCTAAAATTTTGTTTAAAATTTTTGCATCTATGTTCATATGGGATATTAGTCTATGATCTTCTTTCCCATGTCTTTGATTTTGATATGCAGACAATGAATCTCTATCATTTATCTCTATCATTTGTTTCCTCCTGTGTGTTTTGAGTTTAATTTGCTGGTTTTTCTCTAGTTTTGCACTGAAATGTTGTATACTGAATTATATGCCCCCCCCAAGTCTGTATGTTTTTGCTCTAACCCCCAAACTGACTATATTTGGAAATAGGGTCTTTAAGAAGGTAGTTAAGATTGGGAATGAAGTCATAAGGATGAGGTCCTTCTCCGATAGAACTGGTGTCCTTATTTTATTTATTTATTTTTTGACACAGAGAGAGAGAGTGGGAGTGGGAGTGGGAGGAGGGGCAGAATCATAATGACACGGGACTCGATGCGGGGCTTGATCTCATGACCCTGAGATCATGACCTGAGCTGAAATCAAGAGTTGGACGCTAACCAACTAAGCCACCTAGGTGTCCCAGAACTGGTGTCCTTTTAAGGAGAGGAAGATAAACCAAATGTGTGTGTGCACAAAGGAAAGGCCACATAAGGACACAGCAAGAAGGTGGCCGTCTGCAAGTCAGGAATAAGAGTCTCATGAGAAACTAACTCTGCCAACATCCTGATCTTGGACTTCCAGCCTCCAGAACTGTAAGAAAATAAGTTTCTGTTGTTGATACCACGCAGTCTGTGGCATTTTGTTATGATGGCCTGAGCAGATGAATACATACATTTAGTGCTATAAATTTCTCTCTAAATACAGCTATGTCCTCCAAATTTTGACCTGCCTTATTTTTATATTCTCTTTATTCAAAAAAATTTTTTTTCTATTTCCTTTAAGATTTCCTTTCTGACCCATATATTTTTTAATTTCCAAATATTTGGTCATTTCCCAATTGCATTTCCATGCTTGGTTTCTAGTTTAATTCTATTCTCATTTGAGAATATAATTTATATTATTTTACTATTCTTTCAAGTGTGTTTTATGGTCCAGAATATGATTTATATTGATGAAGTGTCCATGTGCACTTAAGAATGTATTCTGCTGTTGCTGGGCAGAGGGGTCTATATAGGTCAGCAAGGTCAATTTAGTTGATAATGTTCTTCAGGTTATATCCTTACAGATTTCTGCTTTTTCAATCTATCAATGATAGACAGAGGTGTGTTGACATTTCCAACTGTAACTGTGAACTCGTCTATTTCAACTGTCAGTTCTATCTGATTTTTCCCTAAATATTTTAAGATTCTTTTGTTAGGTGCATACACTTAGGATTGCTAGATCTTCTTGGAGAATTGTCCCACATATCATTATGTAATGTTCCTCTTTATATCCGATGATATTTCTTGTTCTGAAGTCTATTTTTTTCTGATATTAATATAGCCACTCCAGCTTTCTTTTAGTTAGTGTTTGCAAGATATTTCTTTCTACATCCTCTTACTGTGGAGCACCTGATGCTTTTATGTTTAGAGAGAGTTTATTGTGGACAACATATGGTTCAGTCTTGGTTTTTTAATTCAACCTGAAACTACATTTTAACTTGTGGGCTTAGTTTCTTCACATTTATGATGATGATTGATGTGGGTTGGTTTGAAATCTAGCATCTTGTTAGCTGTTTCCTAATTTGTTCCATTTGTTGTTTCTTTTTTCCTCTCCTGCCTTCTCTTGAGTTGAGTGACATTTTTGATGATTCCATTTTATCTATTCTATTACCTTCTTTCCAAAAAAATTTTAGTGGTTACCATAGTGTTTATAACATACATTTCAATTAATCTGAGACTATCTTAAAATAACATACCACTTCATGAATAGTATGACATGAAAACAATATATTCCCAATTCCTACCTCTTACCCTTTGTACTATTTTTGTCATATTTTTCGATGTCACATATGCTACAACCACATGGTACATGGGTACTATTTCTCTTTAGACATTTATGTTTTAGAACAATTGAAATAAAGAAAATTAATTATGTCTTCATTTATTTCATTTATGATACTCTTTATTTGTGTAGTTCTGAGATTATACTGATACATTCCTTTTGCCTGAGGAACTTACTTAAATATTTTTTAATCAGAGTAGGTCTACTAGCAATAAAATTCTTAAAATTTTGTTTGTCTTAGAAAATATTTATTTCCAAAGATATTTTCACTGGGTATAGAATTTGAAGAAGAATTTGAAGTTGACACCTTTCTATATGTTATTTTTCCAGCACCTTTAAGTTACTATTCCATTGTCTTCTTGTTTGCATGTTTTGTGACAAGAGGTCTGCTGTCATTCTTATCCTGTTGCCTCTGTATATATGTCTTATTTCTTTGGCTCTCTTTAGGAGTTTCTCTTTGTTTTTGGTTTTCAGCTATTTGGATTTGAATTTATTTGCCTATATTTTTTGTTTTATTTATATATTCTTTTATTTTTTAATTTTTGGATTTGATTCTGTTTGATGTTCTCTGAGCTTCTTGGACCTGTAGTTTGGTGTATGTCATTCACTTTGGATAATTTTTGGATATTATTTCTTCAAATATCTCTTTTGCTTGTTTTCCTCTGTTGTCATTCTGGGATTGCAATTGCTTGTATATTATACTATTTGATATTGCCCCACAATTCTTGGATGTTCTGTTCTGTTTTTTGTCTCCCCTTCCTTCCATCCTTCCTTCCTTCCTTCCTTCCTTCCTTCCTTCCTTCCTTCCTTCCTTCCTTCCTTTTTTGTTTCAGTTGGGTAATTCATTGACTTATCTATAAGTTCACTCATTTTTTCTCAGCTATTTTAAGTCTACCAATGAGCCCATGGGAGATATGTCTCATCTTTTTACTGTGTTTTTGCTTTTTAGCATTTCCACTTGATGTTTTCTTAGAGTTTCCTTCTCTGCTGAAACTAGTCATTTGATCTTGCATATTGTCAGCCTTTTCATTAGAACCTTTAATATATTAATCACAGTAATTTAAAATTCCCTGTCTGATAGTTCCAACATCTGTGTCAGAGCTAAGTTTGGCGTTGATGATTGCTTTGTGTCTTTTTTTTTGGGTAGTTTTTTCCTTGCCTTTTTATCTGCCTCATAATTTTTTATTGAAAGCTGGACATCTTTTTTAGGATGATAAATTCTGAGGTAAATGTTTTTTTCATGGTTGGAGATATGCACACCTTTTCTTCTGCTAGACTTTTGTGTGGGAGTAGGTGTTAATCTAGTCAGGAGTGGGGCTTAGTTTGAAGTCCGTGGTTGCTATGGTTATTCTCAGTATACCACAGCCTTCAAATTCATCTAGTGACACCTTGTATTTAGGGTTTGGGCTGGTTTTTCAGAGGTTAGTTTCCAGTGTCTGCTCCCCATGTCCCTGAATTTGGGTCTTTCCTTTGTGCTGCACTATACAGATGATCTGTCTTTTAAAGCTCTCCCAGACATATTCCATTGTTATTTTTACTCAGTGCTTGTTAGCCAGTGTGGGAGGAGTGTGAGAGGGTATATTTCTGATGATGTGATTAATTTTCAGTCTTAGTTAAGTACTAGGGCCTTGTGTCTCCAGGTGTGGACTTCACAAGTGTTTCTGCCTCCAGCTGCCTATATTAAGCATACATTGCTGCCCCTCCCCACGGCTAATACTTATTTTTATCCTGTTTCCTTTCTTCAATTGCAGTGGATTTCCACCAGTGCCCTAAGGCAACAGTTTTTGTTTCTCTTTGCCCTGCAGATTAAGGTTTATGGTCCTTAGAGAAAATTGGTCTGGGTGGATTTTTGTAGTAGGAAGCACCCCTTCCCTAGCCTGCACCTCAAGGATGCTCTCTCAGGAGAAATCTCCTTGATTTTTCCTATGAGTGCCTGGGATTTGCTAAAACAAAACAAAATCCTGAAGCTTTTTTTTTTTTTTAACTTTGTTTATTGCTATAGGCTTACATTCTTACATCTACCCCAGATAATACTTTCAGACTCCACCGGCACCATGGGCTATCCTGCGTCTCTGCCTGGCCCACACTGCAGAGCTGGATTTGCAGTCCCCATAATTCCTGCTAACAATTCTCTTTCTTGCTACATAAACACGTCCCATTGGTTCTGTTTCTCTAGAGAACCCTGACTAATGCATGTTTTGGTATTGAGAGTGGTTCTAGAGGAGCAGAATCTTAAGGACAAATTATTTTGAGTTAATTTTGGGGTTTCTGGAATTGGCTTTCTAATCTGACTGAAGACACTAATGACTCTAGTCACTAGTAAAGAGAGCACTGATAGTCCGTGGTGTGATCTGGCAATAGAAATATGCAAAATATCACCACTGGATAATCCTAATCGAGCACTCATAAAAAGCAAGGATCTGAGTGACCACGTATAAGATACATTTGAACAGTCTTGTTAAAGTAACAAATATAATGAGATTGGATGGTTACACCTAATGTCACTGGACAAAGTGGGAAAAGAAAAGGATGAGCTCAGGGATTCTAATTCCCAGCACAAGTGCCTTATAAATGACATGAAATCTTCTAGTCTGCCCGAAGAGACTGTTACCTCCTATAGCCACAGGGCTGAGATTGCTGAGAAACAAACCCAGAATCTCATCTTGCAAGTGGTTGACCTAAAATGCAAATTGAATTCCCAGCATCACATGGTGGGAGGAGGGGCTGCCTGCCCTGCTCGCACTCTCTCCTCAGCTCCAACCCCTTAGAGAAGAAGAGGGGCATGAAGGCTCCCCTCCAGGGCCTAGGTGTGATCTGGCAGGCCTGTGGGGTCTTAAGCTCCCACTGGGGGACACTGGAGCCTAGAGGTCCCTGGCTAGATCTGAGTGGGGTGTAGAATGAGAGCTTGACAGGTCTCAGGGTACATTTTCTCCTCTTACCTTCTACCTCAGATCTGTTCCAGAAGTTTCTCTTCACTCAGCCCATAAGTAAGGGTCCTCAGGCTTCCCTGTGGCCTCCTCCAGTACTGCCCACCCATCACTTGAGAGGGTGGCTCAGCTCAGGACTGGCTCAATTACAAATTTGCTTATCAGAATGGCAAGGGGGAGGCATTCACTTGCCTGGGGCCAAGCAGCCCTGTGCACACTCCCCAGTGAATTCCCACTCCACAAGTTGGTCCCGTGATGGTACCTGGGGCCAGATGCAGACCCTGTCCACCCCTTGGGGGATGGGCAGGTCTCTGAGGAGCACAGCAGGTCCCCAACCAAGCCAAGTACCAGAGGCCTGAGGGCTGGGCCCTGCCACCTCAGGACCTCATCACCCATGGTCATGCCCTGTCACCTGTGTGGTCACCACCCTGTCCCCCTTGCTGCCACCCTGGGTGAGTACTAATAACTAACCCTCCCCGAACACTCATCCTGTGCGCGCTGAATTCGTGGCCCATTGCACTTAATTCTGACAGCTAATGGTCCTATGCGGAAGAACTGTCACTGTGCCTGGTTTGCAGGTGAGTAAAATGACGCTCGGAAAGGGGAAATTGACAACCAGGAAGTAGGGGACCCCTGGCCTCCAGGGCCTCTGCTGACACCTCCAGGGACAGACCTGCACCTGCACCCCATTACCTACTCCCCAAGTAGCCTTACACCATTATCAGTCACCAGACCCTACCTCCCGTGTCCTGCCTGCATCTTGTCACCCCACCCCCCCTTTCCCTCACTGAGCATGCTCAGAAGCATATGCTCCTATGCACACGCTCAGGTGCATTCATGCATTCATATGCACCGGCGCCTGCATGAACACACACACACACACACACAAACACACACGGGGGGGGTCCTCGTCCCTGACATGCCGTCACATCCACATTCATGCCCCACCCACCAGACTCCTTTTGCCCCTCACTGGTCTCCTCTAACTCTTGTTTCCAAGTGTGCTACGTAATTCACCATCTGATTCCAGCTGAAAGGAGAGAGACAAAGCAGCGCTGAATCTCATTTTAATTGTCTATGGCAGGAACCCGACTCTTCAGGTGATAATTATAATAATTACAAATTTGCTTATCAGAATGGCAAGGGGTAGGCACTCACTGCTGGCTACAGGACAAGGAGCTGAGAGAGTGTCTGACTTGTTCTGAGGCTGGGAGAGAGTGGAGGGAGACAGGAACACGGGGGACCTGACAGGCGACGCTGATCTGGCTGGTCTAAGATCCCCTGGCCAGCCCCATGGAGACAAAAGGAGCCAGCAGGGCCGGACCTCTGGTGACCAGGAGATGCTTGGCACCGGAGCTGGATGTTCCCAGAGAAGGAGGAGAGCTCACCAGGCCGTGGGGTGGGGAAGTCAGCGGGGCTTCATGGTAGGTACCATTGCAGCATGGAGGCACCTGCATGCTCAGGACCACCCTGGCTCAGTGCTTCCATGTGCCCCTGAGTGAATCACTTGTCCACTCTGCGTTGTCATGGCTCTCAGCTACTTCACGGACTACTTTCCAGCCAGGTCCCCAGTGCAGTACAACTTGACCCACCCAAGGGAACTCTGAGAAAGCAGAGCCTGGTCTCGACTGCCCACCTCCCTGTCCTCAGCTCCCAGAACAGGGCCTGGCACCCAGGAGTTCCCCCCAGAAATGCGTGTTTAAGGACCACAGGGCTGTGTCCGTGAGCAGGACAAATCCGTGAGGTGGGCATGCGTATCCCCATTCAACAGCGGAGACTGAGGCTCAGAGATGTGAAGGACTTGCCCAGCGTCACAGGGCAGGTGGGGAGGTAGGGAGAGGAGGGGAGGGTCCTGGTGGGGCGGGGGGAGCAGCATGGGTCCTGGGGAGACACAGCCAGAGAGGTCCTGCATCTAGGCAATAAAGCCAATGTTTTACCAGGGTCCAGCCATTCCTGGAGAGACAAGCCAGCACGTGTGAGGTCCCAGGGCTAGTGGCTTTGGGGCAGGGGGAGCAGGGGGGGCAGGGAGGGAGCAGCCTCTTTTGCACAAAGGCTCCGCCTCCTCCAATCAGCTGGACTCTCAGGGGCGGGGACGCCAGGGCCTGGCCAATCACCAGGAGGCTGGGAGCAGAGGCAGGTGGGGCAGGGCCAGGCCTGGCCCCCTATGCTCCTGAGGGCCCTTCCTGACGCGCGCTTCCCTCCTGGACCTCCGGCAGTCCTCCCAGCAGCCCCACATCCAGGGCAGGAATAGTCATCCCCACTGTGTGGATGAGACAGCTGAGGCCCAGAGAGGCCATGTGACTTGCCCAAGGTCACACAGCGGGTCAGCCCCGGAACCAGAACCCACCCAGGCTCTGACTCCCAGCCCAGGGTGTGGAGTCCTGCCCCTCTGGCTTCCTTTCTACTGCCCTGGCCCAGGACCCCCGCTGGGCACACCGACCTCTGGGCCTGTCCCCAGCGGCCACCAGCCCCCTCTTCCCAATCGCCCCCACCCAGGGCTTAGCTTAGAGATGCTGCCGACCCCAAGGCCCCTGCCCAGCCTCATCCCTGAGCCCAGACCCTTTGCTCCAGCTGCCCCCGACACGGGGTCAGGGACCCACAGAATGTTGGGTCGTGTCCCCGGGATCTGTTAGAGGCCTCATGGTTTCCTCTGGGTCTGCCCTGCACTCCTTCTGCTCCAACTCCTGGCCCACCACCACCATCTCTCACACACTCACACGCATGCACACACACATGCACGCACGCACACACACACGCACACACTCACATGCACACACGCCCCTCTCTCCCGGCCCCTGACTCAGGGGGCGCAGGGCCACCTCAGGCTCTTTCCTGTTGACAAAGCACACGGAGGCCTCTCCCTGCCCAGGGCGGCCCGTTCTCACAGCAGCGTGGGCGCAGGGCGGGGGCTTTCAGTCTGTGTCACCCCTCCCTGCCCCAAGCTGCCCCATCTCTTCTGCAGCTTGGACTCTAGCAGTCCAGTCTGCCGCTGCTTAAAGGGAGGGAGGCTTATGGGGCGCCTGGGTGGCTCAGTTGGTTAAGCGACTGCCTTCGGCTCAGGTCATGATCCTGGGGTCCCGGGATCGGGTCCTGCATCGGGCTCCCTGCTCGGCGGGGAGTCTGCTTCTCCCTCTGACCCTCTTCCCTCTCGTGCTTTCTGTCTCTCATTCTCTCTCTCTCTCAAATGAATAAATAAAATCTTTAAAAAAAAAAAAAAAAGGGAGGGAGGCTTATGATTGTCACCCCCGACTATGTTCCAGCTTCGCTGCAGGACCCTCCAGGTCTGTCACTGATGGAGGACCATTGCAAAATAGAGGCCTGCAGGCCAGACCCCTCACAGACACGAGGGATTTTTGCCTACAAAATGGGTTGTATTTTCTGGTTCGTTTTATAAAATTAAAAAATCTAAGGATTTCACATACAATAGCATCAGAGAAGCCAACACACTGGGCCTGCACTTCCCCCGGTGACCGTCACTGGTGCTGAGGGGCAGCAGGCCCTGGTGACGGCCCTGGCCCTGCATCATCCCCACCAGCTGACATCCATCACTGTGTCCCTTACTTGGCCCCTGGCTAGGATCTGAGCTTGTGACCTCGCTGCAGAGACCGCAGCCTGCCCTCTGCACAGATGGGTAAACAGCCTGAGGAGGAATGGCGTGTCATGAGTCCACCCTACCCTGACTGTCAGCTGCTTGAGGGAGGGATCATTGGTCTGTTCTATGCACTGCTGTCCCCCTGAGCCCAGAGCAGTGGCTAGCGTGTAGCAGGGGCTCACTAACTATTTGCTACGTGTTAAAATTCCTGAATGTCCCTCAGCAAGTTTTAGGCAGAGCCAGGGCTTAAAGTGATTCCAGCTGCTCTTCCCCTCAGATGATCGGAGCCCAAGACTGGCTCCTCCCTCCCCGCTGTCTGTGTGTGGCCTCCAGGCCCCACGTGTCCCTTACATATGGGCACATACTCATTGCCTCTACCCAGATGCTCTTAAGGCCCAACCCAAGTTAACCTGGAGAGGAAGATGAAGCTTCTGCTCCATGATCACTGTGGTATTTGAGCTTTAGGAGCCTTGTTTAGCATTAATAAAATAAGATGTAGCACTCCTATGTTATACGGGCTGTCCTTATAAGCTGTGGGTGGTAGAGAGCAGGCTCTGGTGTGGACAGACCTGGGTTCAAACTCGGAATCCACTGTGTCCTGGCTACGCGGCCTCGGAAATACCCGTTTTCTGGGCCTCAGTTTTCTCATACATAAAATGGGGATAATGACAACACCTAACTGGTCTGCTTGTTGTGAGGGCTGAATGAAATAAGCCAGGTAAAGCACCAAGTCCAGGGCCCGGCTCAGCTTGGCCCTGCTCATCTGTGATGCAGTGAGGAGAGATACGGTGGGAAAATGCGCATTGGAATGCTTTCCCATGATGCTTGTCAAAGGATTCCTTTTTTTATCACAACCACCATAATGCACACAGGTGAGGGAATAGTGGTCCCCGTGGGCCAAGCCAGGGATCTCGTCAGCAGGTGGCGCTGGGCACGGAGATGAATGTGAGGACCCTTTGCAATAACCACCCTGAGAAGTTTTGGACCCTGGTCAAAGCCAGTGGAATTTCTGCCACTCATGGTTATGGGGATGCTGTGGTAATGGGGCAACACCAGCCCCCGCCTCTCCTTCCCCTTCCCCTACCACCTTCCCCACGCCAGAACCAGGCTCTCCCCCCGACTCCCATTCTCACCCCTAAACCCCAGGCGCTAGCAGCTGAGGTTTGTAGTTCTCTTTTTTCCCAATGAGTACATAACTGCCTCCCCGGATGGGCAGATGATGATCGTAATAAAACCAGTTCATTACATCCCTCTACAAAGAGTCGTTTAATGAACATGCAGCCAACGGCACCAAGGCCTCTGAGCCAAATGCAAATGAAACATGTTCCACGGTATCATTTAATTAGCTGAGGGTGGGGGGTGGGGAGAGAGGAGATAGTATAGGATACAGGCAGAAAAGCAGGAGATGGTGAGAGAGACGATGTCAGGGAGGGATAGAGAGAGAGAGGCGCGGAGGACAGAGGGGGATGAACAAGGAAGCAGCAGAATGGGGGGCGTGGACATGGGACCATGTTTTATATCTGTCTCTCCAAATCCCCCACCTATGGAAGACAGGGTAGGGCAGCCTTATTCTTCCTATTGGAAAAGTGAGGATACCAAGTGCATGGTGATGGGTACGGAGAGCTCACAACGGGTGAGACAGGGTGCCTGGGTGGCTCAGTTGGTTAAGCGACTGCCTTCAGCTCAGGTCATGATCCTGGAGTCCCAGGATCGAGTCCCGCATTGGGCTCCTTGCTCGGCAGGGAGTCTGCTTCTCCCTCTGACTCTCCCCCTCTCATGCTCTCTCTCTATCACTCTCTCTCTCAATAAATAAATAAAAAAAATCTTTAAAAAAAACAAAACAACGGGTGAGACAGACAAGGTACCTGCCTCCATGGTGTTCATAGTCTGGTGACGGAGGCAGGCATTGAGCAAATAATCACGTCAACAATACCTGTAAGTATAAGCAAGCTGTGGGATTGTTGTCTGATGATTGCATGTTATTGTAAGAAAGTCAGACAGCCTCCTTAGAGGATGGGCTCTGAAGTGTGCCTTCCTGGCTTCAAATCCTGGCCCTGCCAGGTCCTGGCTGTGAGACCTCTAGCAAGTTGCTTGATCTTACTAGCCCTTAATTCCTCATCTAGAAAATTGAAATCATAAAGTAACCCCCTGTTAGGGTTTTCATGAGAATTAAACTTGTTAATACATGTAAAACACTCAGAACTGTATCTGGTATATAGCAAGTGCTCAATAAATGTTAGCTATTAATATAATAAGACCTAATATGGAAAAGAAAAAGATTGAAGAGTCCTGGTTTTGATCAGTAAGTCAGAGAGGTCCTCCCTGAATAAGTGTCATATAAGCTGAAACCTCAAGCGATATGCAGAAATCAGTCACAGGGACACAAAATAAAAGCCATGGGCATCTAGTTTTTTACTTTTTTATTTTACTTGCTCAGCATCCTTTATCTCTTCCTCAGTTAACATACCCCTAATTTGGGGGGGCAACAATGCACCCCTTTGCTTTCAGTCCATGGGTGGGGGCTGACCCCAAGTTCTTGCTCCAGAGTGAACACACCATTCAGGCCTGGCCAACTAGTGAATTCCACTCGTGGTCACTCCTGGTTCAGAGGTGGGCAGATGATCCAAGCCAGACCAATGAGAGAAAATACCAGAAGCTTTTGCTTAAGCTATCAGTGAAGAAGTGTGATAAATCATGAGAGAACTTCAGAGCTACCTGTGGCCATCTCCCACCTGGAGGGTAGAACCCTGCTGAAAAATAAAGCCAATGCAATAGAAAACCTAGTTAAGAGATGGAAAGGAAAGGTCCTGACAATATCATTTGACTCCCTGGTTCCAGCTGTACCTGAATCAGGCTCTTCAGGCGAAGGATCCAGTTGAACTGCCCCGCCACCCCCTGCCTATATTTCATTATTTTGTTTAAATCATATTGAGTTGAGTTTCTGTCCTTTGCAACTAAAAGAATCTTGTGTGATAGTGCATATTCCTGTCAAAGGGAAACACATGACAAGGCCCACAGGGAAAATCATGGTCTATGAAAGAACGCCAATGTGGCTGAAACATGGTGAGCAAGTAGAAAGTGATGACTGTCTGTGTATGTGAGTTCAGAGGGTCCAAGGGGCTTGAACATAATCTGGAAAATGAGGGGAGGTTCAATGTTGGATTACATGACTGGGCATGCACAAAGCAAAGACATCTCACTCCTTCCAGCAGGTGCCTTTCCTGGCCTTCCTAAAGGCCTTCCTTCTCATCTAGCCCAGTACTTTGTGTGCTCTTGGAAAGGCAGAAGCAAAGACCCAGGGTTGGTTAGGACTAGAAAGTACATTTTGTACCACATAGTCTAATATCTCCATTGTCTCAGTTCAGCTGCTGTGACAAAAATACCATTGACTGGGTGGCTTAAAGAACAGAAATTTATTTTTCACCAATCTGGAGGCTGGAAGTCCAATATCACGGTGTCAGCATGGTTGGGTTCTGGTGAGAGCCCTCCTCCTGATTTGCAGATGGCTGCTGTGTCACGTCCTCACTTGGCTGAGAGTGAGCTCTGGGCTCTTTCTCTTCTTATAGGGACACTAATGCCATCATGGGCTTCCACCTTCATGACGTCACCAAAACCTAATTACCTCCAAAGGTCCCACCTCCTGATGTCATCCCATTGGGGGTTAGAGTTTCAACATATGAAAAATATGAATATGAATGGAAGCATATGAATAGAAACATATTGTTTTTTTTCTAATTGATCAAACAACACATGATATACTTTGAGAAGAAAAGAAGGAAGGAGGGAACTGAGAGAAGGAGAGGGGGAAGAAAGAAAAAGAAAAGGAAGAAAGGAATTCTAACCTGTATTGAACAAGAAGTCTCGTTTTCACAGGGGAACGGAGTCTGGAAAGTTTATGACTCATCTCAAGTAATATAGCTCATTGAAAGTAGCTGGTATCAGGATCCTGGCTTAGCATCTCTTATTCCATCAAATATCCTGCTATGGGCTGAATGCTTCTGTCCCAACCACCCTCCCCCACCCTGCACCCCTCAAACTCATAATGTTGAGACCCAGATCCTCATGTGATGGCACTTGGAGATGAGGTGTTGGTGAGGTGATTCAACCATGAGGGTGGAGCTTCACAATGGGATTAGTGCCCTTACAAGAAGATACAGGGGAGAACTTGCTTCCTCTCTCTGTCATATGAGGATCCTAAGGAGAAGATGGCCACTACAAGCTGCAAAGTGGGTTCTTACCAGACACCAGATCTCCCAGCGCCTTGATCTTGGCTTGTCCAGCCTCCAGGATTGTGAGAAATAAATGTTTCTTTTTTTTTCTCTTTAAGTTTTTTGGTGTTATGTTACTCAGCATACATTACATCATTAGTTTTTGATGTAGTGTTCCATGAGTCATTGTTTGTGTATAACACCCAGTGCTCCACGCAGAACATGCCCTCTTTAATACCCATCACCAGGCTAATCCATCCCCCCAACCGCCTCCCCTCTAGAAACCTCAGTTTGTTTTTCTTAGTCCATCGTCTCTCATGGTTCGTCTCCCCCTCCGACTTACTCCCCTTCATTCTTCCCCTCCTGCCATCTTCTTCTTTTTTTTCTTAACATATATTGCATTATTTGTTTCAGAGGTACAGATCTGTGATTCAACAGTCTTGCACAATTCACAGCATTCACCATAGCACATACCCTCCCCAATGTCTATCACCCAGCCACCCCATCCCTCCCACCCCCCACCACTCCAGCGACCCTCAGTTTGTTTCCTGAGATTAAGAATTCCTCATATCAGTGAGGTCATATGATACATGTCTTTCTCTGATTGACTTATTTCCCTTAGCATAATACCCTCTAGTTCTATCCACATCGTTGCAAATGGCAAGATCTCATTCCTTTTGATGGCTGCATAAAATTCCATTGTGTATATATACCACATCTTCTTTATCCATTCATCTGTCGATGGACATCTTGGCTCTTTCCACAGTTTGGTTATTGTGGACATTGCTGCTATAAATATCGGGGTGCACGTACCCCTTTGGATCCCTACATTTGTATCTTTGGAATAAATACCAGGTAGTGCAATTGCTGTGTTGTAGGGTAGCTCTATTTTCAACTTTTTGAGGAACCTCCATACTGTTTTCCAGAGTGGCTGCACCAGCTTGCATTCCCACCAACAGTGTAGGAGGGTTCCCCTTTCTCCGCATCACCATGAACATCTGTCGTTTCCCGACTTGTTAATTTTAGCCATTCTGACGGGTGTGAGGTGGTATCTCATGGAGGTCTTGATTTGGATTTCCCTGATGCTGAGCGATGTTGAGCACTTTTTCATGTGTCTGTTGGCCATTTGGATGTCTTCTTTGGAAAAATGTCTGTTCATGTCTTCTGCCCATTTCTTGATTGGATCATTTGTTCTTTGGGTGTTGAGTTTGGTAAGTTCTTTATAGATTTTGGATACTAGCCCTTTATCTGATATGTCATTTGCAAATATCTTCTCCCATTCTGTCGGTTGTCTTTTGGTTTTGTGGACTGTTTCTTTTGCTGTGCAAAAGCTTTTTATCTTGATGAAATCCCAATAGTTCATTTTTGCTTGCCTTTGGCGATGTTTCTAGGAAGAATTTGCTGCGGCTGAGGTCGAAGAGGTTGCTGCCTGGGTTCTCCTTTAGGATTTTGATGGACTCCTGACTCACGTTTAGGTCTTTCAACCATTTTGAATCTATTTTTGTGTGTGGTATAAGGAAATGGTCCAGTTTCATTCTTCTGCATGTGGCTGTCCAATTTTCCCAACACCATTTGTTGAAGAGACTGTCTTTTTTCCATTGGACATTCTTTCCTGCTTTGTCAAAGATGAGTTGACCATAGAGTTGAGGGTCCATTTCTGGGCTCTCTATTCTGTTCCATTGATCGATGTGTCTGTTTTTGTGCCAGTACCATACTGTCCTGATGATGACAGCTTTGTAATAGAGCTGGAAGTCCGGAATTGTGATGCCGCCGGCTTTGCTTTTCCTTTTCAACATTCCTCTGGCTATTTGGTGTTCTTTTCTGTTCCATACAAATTTTAGGATTATTTTTTCCATTTTTTTGAAAAAAGTGGATGGTATTTTGTTGGGGATTGCATTGAATGTGTAGATTGCTCTACATAGCATTGAATCTTCACAATGTTTGTTCTTCCAATCCATGAGCATGGAACATTTTTCCGTTTCCCTGTGCCTTCTTCAATTTCTTTCATGAGTATTTTATAGTTTTCTGAGTACAGATCCTTTGCCTCTTTGGTTAGATTTATTCCTAGGTATCTTATGGTTTTGGGTGCAATTGTAAATGGGATCGACTCCTTGAGTTGTCTCTCTTCTGTCTTGTTGTTGGTGTATAGGAATGCCACTGATTTCTGTGCATTGATTTTATATCCTGCTACTTTACTGAATTCCTGTATGAGTTCTAGCAGTTTTGGGGTGGAGTCTTTTGGGTTTTCCACATACAGTATCATATCATCTGCAAAGAGTGAGAGTTTGACTTCCTCTTTGCCAATTTGGATGCCTTTGATTTCTTTTTATTGTCTGATGGCTGTGGCTAGGACTTCTAATACTATGTTGAATAGCAGTGGTGAGAGTGGACATCCCTGCCGCGTTCCTGGCCTTAGGGGAAAAGCTCTCAGCCTTTCCCCATTGAGAATGATATTCGCTGTAGGTTTTTCATAGATGGCTTTTATGATATTGAGGTATGTACCCTCTATCCCTATACTCTGAAGAGTTTTGATCAAGAAAGGATGCTGTACTTTGTCAAATGCTTTTTCTGCATCTATTGAGAGGATCATATGATTCTTGTTCTTTCTTTTGTTAATGTATTGTATCACGTTGATTGAATTGCGGATGTTGAACCAGCCTTGCAGCCCAGGGATAAATCCCACTTGGTCATGGTGAATAATCCTTTTAATGTACTGTTGGATCCTATTGGCTAGTATTTGGGTGAGAATTTTTGCATCCATGTTCATCAAGGATATTGGTCTGTAGTTCTCCTTTTTGATGAGGTCTTTGTCTGGTTTGGGGATCAAGGTAATGGTGGCCTCATAAAATGAGTTTGGAAGTTTTCCTTCTATTTCTATTTTTTGGAAGAGTTTCAGGAGAATAGGTATTAATTCTTCTTTAAATGTCTGATAGAATTCCCCTGGGAAGCCATCTGGCCCTGGGCTTTTGTTTGTTGGGAGATTTTTGATGACTGCTTCAATTTCCTTAGTGGTTATAGGTCTGTTCAGGCTTTCTATTTCTTCCTGGTTCAGTTTTGGTAGTTGATACATCTCTAGGAATGCACCCATTTCTTCCAGGTTATCTAATTTGCTGGCATAGAGTTGCTCATAGTATGTTCTTAGAATTGTTTGTATTTCTTTGGTGTTGGTTGTGATCTCTCCTCTTTCATTCATGATTTTGTTGATTTGGGTCATTTCTCTTTCCTTTTGGATAAGTCTGGCCAGGGGTTTATCAATCTTGTTAATTCTTTCAAAGAACCAGCTCCTAGTTTCGTTGATCTGTTCTACTGTTCTTTTGGTTTCTAGTTCATTGATTTCTGCTCTGATCTTTATTATTTCTCTTCTCCTGCTGGGTTTAGGCTTTCTTTGCTGTTCTTTCTCCAGCTCCTTTAGGTTGTAGGGTTAGGTTGTGTATTTGAGACCTTTCTTGTTTCTTGAGAAAGGCTTGTATTGCTCTATACTTTCCTCTCAGGACTGCCTTTGCTGTATCCCAAAGATTTTGAACAGTTGTGTTTTCATTTTCATTTGTTTCCATGAATTTTTTTAATTCTTCTTTAATTTCCTGGTTGACCCATTCATTCCTTAGTAGGATGCTCTTTAGCCTCCATGTATTTGAGTTCTTTCCGACTTTCCTCTTGTGATTGAGTTCTAGTTTCAAAGCATTGTGGTCTGAAAACGTGCAGGGAATAATCTCAATCTTTTGGTACCGGTTGAGACCTGATTTGTGACCTAGGATGTGATCAATTCTGGAGAATATTCCATGGGCACTAGAGAAGAATGTTTATTCCGTTGCTTTGGGATGGAATATTCTGAATATGTCTGTGAAGTCCATTTGGTCCAGTGTGTCATTTAAAGTCTTTATTTCCTTGTTGATCTTTTGCTTAGATGATCTGTCCATTTCAGTCAGGGGGGTGTTAAAGTCCCCCATTATTATTGTGTTGTTGTCAATGTGTTTCTTTGCTTTTGTTGCTAATTGCCTTATATAATTGGCTGCTCCCACGTTAGGGGCATAGATATTTACAATTGTTAGATCTTCTTGTTGGATAGACCCTTTAAGTAGGATATAGTGTCCTTCTTCATATTACAGTCTTTGTTTTAAAATCTAATTTGTCTGATATAAGGATTGCCACCCCAGCTTTCTTTTGGTGTCTATTACATTGGTAAATCGTTTTCCACCCCCTCACTTTCAATCTGGGGGTGTCTTTGGGTCTAAAATGAGTCTCTTGCAGACAGCATATGGATGGGTCTTGTTTTTTAATCCAATCTGATAGCCTGTGTCTTTTGATTGGGGCATTTAGCCCATTTACATTCAGGGTAACTATTGAAAGGTATGAATTTAGTGCCATTGTATTGCCTGTAAGGTGACTGTTACTGTATATTGTCTGTGTTCCTTTCTGATCTATGCTGCTTTTAGTCTCTCTCTTTGCTTAGAGAACCCCTTTCAATATTTCTTGGAGGGCTGGTTTTGTGTTTGCAAATTCCTTTAGTTTTTGTTTGTCCTGGAAGCTTTTTATCTCTCCTTCAATTTTCAGTGATAGCCTAGCTGGATATAGTATTCTTGGCTGCATATTTTTCTCGTTTAGTGCTCTGAAGATCTCATGCCAGTCCTTTCTGGCCTGCCAGGTCTCTGTGGATAGGTCTGTTGCCAATCTAATGTTTCTACCGTTGTAGGTTACATATCTCTTCTCCCGAAGTGCTTTCAGGATTTTTTCTTTGTCTCCGAGACTCATAAGTTTTACTATTAGATGTCGGGGTGTTGACCTATTTTTATTGATTTTGAGAGGGGTTCTCTGTGCCTCCTGGATTTTGATGCCTGTTTCCTTCCCCACATTAGGGAAGTTCTCTGCCATAATTTGCTCCAATATACCTTCTGCCCCTCTCTCTCTTTCTTCTTCTTCTGGGATCCCAATTATTCTAATGTTGTTTCGTCTTATCGTATCACTTATCTCTCAAATTCTGCCCTCGTGATCCTCTAGTTGATTCTCTCTCTTTTTCTCAGCCTCTTTATTTTCCATCATTTGGTTTTCTATATCGCTGATTCTGTCTTCTGCCTCATTTATCCTAGCAGTTAGTGCCCCCCTTTTTGATTGTACCTCATTAATAGCCTTTTTGATTTTGACTTGGTTAGATTTTAGTTCTTTTATTTCTCCAGAAAGGGTTTCTCTAATAACTGCCACGCTTTTTTCAAGCCCAGCTAGTATCTTTAAAGTCATGATTCTGAACTCTAGGTCCGACATCATACTAATGTCCGTTGAGTAGGTCCCTGGCTGACAGTACTATCTCTTTTTCTTTTTGCTGAGGTGATTTTTTTCGTCTTGTCATTTTGTCCAGAGGAGAATAGATGAATGACAGAACAAAATGCCAACAGGTTAAGAACGTCCCCAGCAAATATACTCTATACAAATCAGAAAAGACCTGAAACCAGGGGAAAAGAAAGCGAAAGAAAGAAAAAAGAAACAGAAAAGAAAGAAAGAAAAAGAAAACCAAAAAGAAAAACATTAAAAACAAAAACAGAACAATACAAAAAAACCCGAATATGATCAAATATGATCAGGCTAGTGCATAGATCAGTGCCACAGACACAATTTTGGGCGTATTTTGGTCTGTTAGAAAAAAGTGCCTCCTAAAATTTTAAAGGAAGAAAGACTTATATATGTACAAAATAAGGGTTGATACAATGAAGGTATGGAAGACGAGTGTAAAGATGAAAATTATAAAAGATTTTATAAAAGGAATTGATACGATAGGAAGTTTGAAAAAAGAAAGAAGATTTCAAAAAAAAGGGAGAGATTGTGATCAGGCAAGAGACTAGAACAAAGCCATACACTAGTGATTTAGGGTATATTTTGATCTGTTAGAAGAAACTGTATCCCA
Source organism: Zalophus californianus (assembly GCF_009762305.2). Lineage (NCBI taxonomy): Eukaryota > Metazoa > Chordata > Mammalia > Carnivora > Otariidae > Zalophus > Zalophus californianus. The sequence goes on from NC_045598.1 coordinate 22,385,831, forward strand.
AAATTTTAAAGAGAGAACAACTTATATGTATATGCCAAAAATAAGGGTAACTACTATGAAGCGATAAAATATGACTCTAAAAATGAAAAATAATGTTTTTTTTTAAAAGGGATTGATAAGATGTTGGTTGACAAAGGGAAAAAGAGAAATTAAAAAAAACAGTTAAAAAATTAACTTTGAAAAACTAATGAATCATGGTAAAAAAATCCATGAATTCTATGTGCAGTATTCCCCTAGCGCTGGAGTTCTCCTGTTCTCCTTGATTGGTAAACTTGGTCTTGCCTTGCTCGCTGTTCATGCTGATCTTCTGGGGGAGGGGCCTGTTGCCGTGGTTCCCAAATGTCTTTGCCGGAGGCGGAATTGCCCCGCCCTTGTCGGTCCCAGCTAAGCAAGCTGCTTGGGTTTGCTCTCAGGAGCTTTTGTTCCCTGCAAGCTTTCCATATGGCTTTGGAGGAGGACAGTGAAAATGGTGGCCTCCCAATCTCTGCCCCAGAGGAGGCAAGAACTCGGGGCTCCGCTCCTCAGTGCGCCCCCAGAGAAAAGCAGTCAGTCACTCCGTGTCCCCGGTCTCCGGCCGCACTCCGTGCTCACCCGGCCTGTGACCGATCTTTTCTATCTCTGGCACCTGACCCCGAGTGGAGTCTCCAAACCCAGCAGATCCCTGCGGTGCGCGTCAGTGCCGCTCCTCCCGGGGGAGGAAGGGGAGTCACCCCGGCTCTGCCACTTGTTGGGTCCCTGCTGGAGGAGCAGTGGCCCAACTGGGCTGTGGATCACAGTTTATGGCAACCTCGAGCTGAGAGCCCACACCTCGGCTCCGTCTCTGCAGCCGGCTTCCCTGCTCCGATACCTGGGAGCTCTGCCACACTCAGGCACCCCCGGTCTTTCTGTGACCCCGAGGGTCCTGAGACCACACTGTCCCGCGAGGGTTCCACCCCCCGCTTAGCCACTGGAGCGACGTCCCTCCGCGGAGCCGGCTTCTAAAAGTTCCGATTTTGTGCTCCGCGGCTCTAGCACTTGCCAGAAGCGGCCGATGGAGGCCCCCTCGCCCGCCGTCTATTCTCCCGAATATCGCCTCGGATTCACTTCTCCACACGTCCTACCTTCCAGAAAGTGGTCGCTTTTCTGTTCAGAGAGTTGTTGCTACTCTCCTCTTTGATCCCCTGTTGAATTCGTAGGTGTTCAGAATGGTTTGATCCCTATTCAGCTGAATTCCTGAGACCAGACAAAACCCAGGTCTCCTACTCCTCCGCCATCTTGCTCCTGTAAGTACTCTTGTTATCATCATTTGCCAGACAGCAGGCAAAGCATAGAAGAGAAGAGGCCAAGTTTACACAACTCGTGAAGGGTAGGTAGTCTGACTCTGGAATCTGTGTCCCCGTGTCTGATCACAAAGTATTCTTTGCAAGAGCAAACTTCCTTGAGCAGCCAGATACTTCCACCTAAAGACAGAAACCAGTGAATGGCCCTACAACTCTGAAGATAAAAGCCTTCATTAGGCCCCAGAGTTCTCCGTGGTGCTGAAATGCAGCCCTATCTCCCGCTGGCTCATCTCAGTGTGTGTCTTCCTTGAGCCTGGCCCCTTGGTTCTGCCTACTCTTAATAACACCTCATGTTCCAACCTGATGTCAGGTCATCCTTTTTCCCATGAGCTGTCCCAGCTGAGCCCTGGCCCAGCAGTTCTGTTGTGAGGCTACATCTCTATTGGCCTTTTCTCGTAACCAAATCTTCTCATCCCTGAATTTAAAAGAAGAGAAAACACAGTCCCTGTCCCCAAGGAGCTATAGTCAATGTGGAGAGATAAGACAGTTAAGGGACATACTAAGTAGGGCCTGGAAGTCTTAGCACAGTGTACATGGTCCTGCAGAACCTATTCTAATGTCATCCGTTGCCCCTCACATTCAGCTGTGTTCCCACAGCTCTCTGGACACAGGACACATTGTTCCCTCCCAGTACCAACCACGCTCCAACTTTCCTCATCCCCCCACCCGCACTGTGATTGCTTGTCTGTCTCTTTCAAGGAAACGCCAGCAAGGAGAAGCCAGGGACTTTGTCTGCCTTGTTTATCACTGTATCTCTGACACCCGAGCACTGCCCGATACAGGGCCCCAGCTCACTGAGCCCCTGGTGAATGCAGGGGGGGCTGGGGTGGGGCAGGGAGACTGGAGATAGCAAATACAAGATATCTGGCACAGCAGATGAAGCTTAGGGTGCAGGAATTGGTGAAGAGTCCCAGGGGTTGGGCTAGAGCCATCAGACTCTGCTGCTACAGGTCAGGGCTGATCCAGGGCTTGGGCAGTGAGCCTGCCAGTGCGTCCAAGTGGCCTCAGCAGTTGGGAGGGTGAGGGACAGCTTGCTGAAGCTATTTGGACAGTGTCTGATGGGCCCTGATGGTGACCTACATCCATTAAGATGCCCAGGATGAGTTGGGGCAGAGGGCCAGGCGCCAGTCCCTCCCGAGCCTCTGAATTCCTTAGCCAGAGTTTAGGTTTCCTGGAATTGTTCCCCCCTCCACCATCCCTTTTGCGGTGTAAAAGCTAGTGATTTAGGACATACTGTTAGAAAGAGAGATGAGTAAGAGGTCATCTGGGAAGCCAGCTCATGTCTCAGCATGCCGGATTTGGGCTCCCCCACCTCTCTGGATCCTGACCCACCACCATGCTGCCGGGGGTGGTGCAGCCAGGATCCCGCACCTGGGTGCCTCCTGTGGGAGCCTCCACGCCGGGCTCTGGGCTATCTCAGGCTATCCCTGCCCTTGAGGAGCCTCCTGGGCTAGAGGAGTAGGGGAGTGGTGAGCAGGACAAGAGCTAGATCAGCCATCACAACCCAGTGGTGACGTGCTAAGGGCAGGGTAAGGCCAGAGGTTGTGAGGATCCCGAGGAGGGGCCCCTAGCCTCGCCTGAGGGTCAGGAAAGGCTTCCTGGAGGAGGTGCTATGGAGCAGAGGCTTCAAGGCTGAGTTGGAATTAGACAAGTGACAGGTGGAGGAAGGGGATTTGGGGAGAAGGGCTGGGTGTGGGAGGGGCACTGCAAGCAGCCCAAGGGTCTGGGCCTGGGGATGCTGGTGGGAGGTGAGGCTTGAGAGGCAAGTGAGACTTTACCACGCTCATCCCAAGGCTCCTGCTCTGCTCAGGGACGAAACAATCCTCTCTGCCTCAGAGACCCCATGAGGCCACAAGGGTCACAACCTCCTGATCTGGTGGAGTCCTGGGCCTGATGTGACCATACTGCCCAGGCAGTCCCTCTGGTGCCCCTCTGCCCCCTTCTGGGGGTCCGGGGCATTAGGATGGAGCCAGGTCTGGGGAGGGAGAACTGCCAGCAGGCTACCTCTCTGCAGACAATTTGTGGAAGAGGTTTCCAGAAAGGGCAGCTGCAATGAACTCAAATGAACTGTAAAACTCTATTTGGTTTAAAGGCCTTGCAGATGAGGATATTGGCGGCAGGTGGGGCTGAGGGTTAGGAGCAGGAGGGGCCTGGAAGTCAGCAGGCCTGCCACTGGAATTCCTTACTCAGCTGACCCTGGCCAAGCGTCCTCCCCAGGCCTGGCCCTACGCAGGGCCTGGGGATCAGAGGCAGGTGTGACCCAGGGTGGCCGTGGGGGTCTCACAGCCCAGGCCCGATGGGGAGATGGAGAAACGGTCAGGCAGATGCTTGGGGGACACACAAGAGCGTGCAGGAGGGGCCCCTAACCTGGGAGGGGTGGGCGGGACGGGGAGAGTTGACATCACACAAAGGACCTGGGTTCAAATCCCAGCTCGACCACTTCCCAGCCTAGTGACCTCGGCCAGGAGCTTCATGTCTGTGAACCTCCATTTCCTCTTCTGTAAAATGCGGATAATAATTTCCCCCAAGGCTGTTGGGGTATTAAATGAGACAGTCATACAAGGCCCATAGCCTGGAGCATGGTCACTGCTCTGGGCACGCCAACTGGTAGTACCAACAGCTGAGCCAAGCTGTGGGGAAAGCTGGTGTGGGGCGGCCGGGGCGGGGGGCAGGCCTGGAAAGGCGGCTCCAGGAGGGAGGACCGCACATGCAGAGGCCTGCACGCCGCTGGGGCTGGGGGGTCAGCGTGTGAGCCGGGGGTAGGGAGAGATGGGGCTGGGGAGGTCCGGGAAGCAAGCCCACGGGGGCCGGTAGTTCTCGTGAATTGTGGGGATTTTTGTCCTCAGAGCAGGGGAGCCACAGAAGGTGTTTGAGAAGGGGCCTGGAACGTTCACCTGAGCTGTGGACTGGGCGCTGGAAGGGGGTGCAGGACACCAGGTGGCTGTGCCATGTCCGAAGAGAGAGGGTGATGCTCTGGGCTAGGTGGGGACCGTGGGGACTGGGGACAGAGGTGGGGGAGAGACAGCAAGGAGGTGGGGGCTGCAGGGAGGCCCGGCTTTCTGGCTGGGGCGGTGGAAGGGAAGGAGGTGCTGAGCTCGCAGGGAGCGCGGGAAGGCGCAGTGTCTGGGGCCAGGGAAGCTCAGCCACAGGCCCGTGCGGGTGGAGATGCCCAGCCTGGGCCACGGGAAGACGGGGCAGCCGGGCCTTCAGCCGCCCTGCGCCCCAGCACAGGGGGCCCGGCCGCCCTCGGAACTGCCCAGACCCCGTTCTCGCAGCTGGTGCGGCCCAGCCCGGCCCCGCAGGCCGCCCTCTGCGCGCGCTCAGGCCGACTGTGGGTCCAGTGAGCCCCGCCCCTCAGCCCCCCCCCGCCCCCCCGCGCCTGCTGCCAGGGGAGGTGCCCTTGGGCCAGTCCCGCTGTGCCTCTTCCTCCTCTTCATGCAGAGGGAGCATCACTGCAGGGAGTGTGGGGAAGCCCCCAGCTCAGCTCCTGGCTGAGAGAAGCGGTGCAGGAGGGGGACCCCGGCACAGTCAGGACTCACACCTGGGGCCGCAGAAGCCCAAAGCAGGAGAGAGCTGGGGACAGCGGCGGACAGAGACATGGGAGGGACTCGGGGACAGAAAGAGCAGGTGACAAGGAGAGAGGCAGAGAAAGGGGAGGCCGGAGGGAGGCCAGGGAGGGCTTGGGGGGCCAGGGGGTCACCAGGCCTCCAGTGGCCCCTCCTCCGGGGTTCCTATTCTCAGAGAAAAGAAATCACTCTCCACCCAATTAACCTGATTAGAAGTCACCACGTTGTAGAGATGTGTGTGTGTGTGTGTGTGTGTTGAGGGGGGCGGTGATTAGGAAGAATTACCTCCCTGCAGAGAGTTTAAATGTAATTTTCGTTCCCTAATCTAAAAGCCAAATAAAGGAGAGTGGGCTTTCTGCCCTCTGCTCCCGGCCGGGCCCCGCCTGCCGCCAGCTGAGGACCAGAGAGTTCCCCGAGAAGGGGCACCAGCTCAGACCCGGGGCCGGGCTCCCCCCGCACGGTGACAGTTACGTACCACTCGGGACAGCCGTGTGCTCACCTGACACGCACGCGCACACACCATCTCACGGGGCCGCGGGCACGCGCACACGCATCTCACGCAGACGCGGGCACGCGCACACCATCTCACGGGCGCTCGGGCACGCGCGCACCAGTTCACGGACAATCGGGCACGCGCACACCAGCTCGCGGGCACGCGCACACACCATCTCACGGGGCCCGGCGGGCGAGCCACAGGAGCCCCGGGTTAGTTCTGGCTCCAGCGCTAAGGGGCCTGTGTTCCGCCCACAGCAGTGAGAGCTATGACCTGGGGGCTCCTTCCGGCTGCGGAAGCTTGGGGTTCGCTTTCCTCCGTCTCAGCCTCTCCTTTTCCAAAGCCAGGCTCACAGAACACGAGGCTTGGGGGGCAGCCCCGCAGAGTCCAGGAGGTGACACCCCGTCTCCCGTGAGGCCTCCATCAGCGCCCTGGCAGCGCTGCGCGTCCAGGGCCCGGAGGCAGGAGGGCTTCGCTGTCCCCACGCGCAGCCACCGCGCACCCACGTCTCACCCGGGGACGCGGGGCTCCCAGCGACGAGGGGTGGGATCTGTCACCAGCGCCAGGCCCGGAGCCCGGCCTCGCCCGCCCCTGGCCCGGACCCGCAGCACCCTCCGTTCCTGAGACTTCTCGAGCGTTCGGCGGGCGAGGGAAGGCCGAGGATAGCGCAGCTGGAGCCCGGGCCTAACGTGCAGTAATTTACAGCCCGCGGCTCCTGGGCCAGCTGGGCCCTGGGGACAGTCCCGGGAAAGCCGTAGTCAGAGAGGGGCTCGGAGGCCCAGGTAGGAGCGCAGCCTGGAGGCCAGGCTGGGAGTCCACAGAGGTGGTGAGCATGTCACTGAGGGTGGCAGGGCCCCTCCCATCCCTGAGGGGTGACCTAAGGGCCCCACATGTCACTAGGGGCCATGCCTTGCCGCGCTCTGTCCTGCCCCCCGCTCTGCGTAGCTGTGGCCACCCCAGCCCCCCTTGTATGACCAGACAGCTCAGGCGGGAGCACCAATCCTGCCCCAGCCGAGGGGGCTAGAGAGTTCCAGGGCAGGTAATGGGGGTGGGGGTGGAGTCTGGCCTGGGTTTGCGTCTCAGCCACTGACTCACTGTGGGACCTGAGCCACCTCTCCTGTCTCTGGGCCTGGGTCCTCATCCTCCCAAGAGGGCGAGGAACCTGCCTGGACCCCACGTGGGCTGACCGGGTCGGGGACATCTGCAGGTGTCTGGTGGGTGTTTATTCTCATCCCCTCTGTGGCCCCCACAGTGCCTGGCTCCAAGCCAGCACCCCGTAAATATCGATTAACCCGAGGAGATAATGAGAAGAGCTGATATTTGGGTCTGGGCCTCACAGCACAAAATCTAAAACTGTGTTGGTCAGTGAAACAACTAGAAGGCCAGCTGGGTGGAGCCATGAAGCGTTTGCTAGGAGACATCAGGGAAGACTTCCTGGAGGAGGCAGGCCTTGGGCTGTGTAGGATTTGGTTAGAGGAGGGGAAGGCAGTTTCTAAAGGCCATCAGGAGCCCCATGGAGCAAATGTTTTCTGTCTTAATGATACTACAACAGATTAAAGAGGGGCCCATCTCCCAGAGAGCATTAAAGAGACGCCATCCATTACCCGGGATGGTCTGGTCTGGCAGCCGGAATAATTTTCCCAGAGATCTGGGTGGAGGAGTGGTCCTCTCTTCTCTGCTGGCCTCAAATCCTGCCTGGTTCTCTGGGTCTAGGATCTGGGGATGTCATGTACGGGGCTGGGAGGACACTGAGACAGGCTGAGGTTCAGTTCAACATGAAAAAAATCTTCTAGTCCTAGTGGGCCACCAGGTGACTACCATTGGCCTCATTGGGCTGTACTGTGTTAAAGGTTGGCTTGGGCAGGGAAGCTGTCTCCTTTCATCTTCAGCTGGGGAACCTTTGGGAGCCAACCACGGATAACCCCATATGCAGAGTTCACCAAGTTTTCTCCTCCTCTGTACTTGGGATAGGAGGTCAGCATCCATGTCTTGCCTCTGGAACTTTGGAAAATTAGCTTTCCGAACAATGAATCAGAACCCCCAGTGCGTGAGCACCTACTATGTGCCCAGCTTGTGCCAAAAGCTTCCATCCAATCCCTCACTTAATCTTCACAGTGGGCAGGTGTTTTTGTGTCCATTTTGTATTTGTATACAAGAGAACAGGCTCAGAGATACAAGGAAGACACAGGCCAAGCTCACCCAGCGGCAGAATGGAGTCAAGCCCAGGTGTGTCTGCCCCAAAGCTCATGCTTCTTTCTATTGTACAGTGCACGACCTCTGTGCTTGAGTTTTTTCACCTGAACAATGGGAAGGCCATACGCGCCTCATATACCTCAGAGGGTTGGATAGTGTGGATGAGAAATGCACCATGTACATGGGAAGGGTATTGGACACACACACACACACACACACACACCACACATGCTCACAGGCAGAAGTTCGACCAGTCAGGTACCTGTTGTTAGTTGATTACAATCTAGGAAGGAGGTCTCAAACTCAGAGGGTTTTCTAAGTCACAAAGACTTAACTATTTACCCACTATCCTTGGGTAAATGCAACATCTCAAATGTGAAACTGCCCTGATACCGAATTTAGGAGTATGTAAATCCCACAGTATGTATCATAGCCTTAAAAATGCTTACATTTTTTACCCAAACATTCTACCATCAGAAAGCACAATGAAAGCTTAATATCCAGGTTTACAATCAAGCATGTTCACTGCGGTGTTGATGATGATGGCCAACAGTTGGGAACAACCCAAATGTCCAAGAGCAGAATAGACAGGTGAACTACCCAGGATCCAGAGGTTGGAATACCATGCAGCCAGTAACAATCACAACTATGAAGCATATTTAGTGACATGAAAATGAAACCTGCACCACATGCTCCCCATGGAGGTATCTCTGCAGGTAAAATGACAGGTGGTTTCTGCTTCTTCTGTTTATTTTTCTGCACTAGAGTAAGTCGGGTTATAAAAAGCAATCCATAGAATACACCTCTAAGCCCCACCTCCCCAGTTGTAGAACATGGACTTCGGGGCGTATTTTAAGTTTTCTCCATGTCCTGGAGACTCCCCTCACTCCTGTGTATTCTAACCCCAGGGCATTCTTAGAGACCTTTTGCCCCAAATATGGTTGCTTCTTTAAATACCTCCCTTTACCGCCCCCCACCTGCCTCACTTGAGACTTCCATTTCATGTTAGATCTCTTGATATTGTCCCATGGATCACTGAGACTCTGCCATTACTTTGCATTCATTTTTTTTCTCTCTTGCTTCCATTTGGATAATTTTTATTACAGGTCATTAAGTGCACTCATCTTTTTTCCTGTAACATCCAATCTTAATATTATTCAGTAAAATTTCTATATCAAATACTGTATTGTTCAACTGTAGAGCTTCTTCAATTTCTTTCATCGGTGTTTATATGTTTCCTGCATGTAGATCTTGTGCATACTTTGTTGAATTTATACCTAAGTATTTCTCTTTTTGGTGTTATTATAATGGTATTGTTTTTCTAATTTTAAATTTCAATTGTTCATTCCTGCTGTATAGGAAAGCAATTGCTTTTTACACAGTGATCTTGTTCCTGAAACTCTTCTATACTCACTTCCTAGTTTGAAGAGTTTCTTTTTTTAATTTGAGATTCTGTGAGATATTCTGTGTAGACAATCATGTCATTTGCAAATAAAGACAGTTTTATTTGTTTTCCAAACTGTATACCTATTATTATTATTATTATTATTATTTTGTCTTATTGCACTAGCTAGGACTTCTAGTAGTCCTAAAAATGTAGCGAGAGAGGACATCCTTGCCTTGTTCCTAGTCTTAGGGGGAAAATGTCTAGTGTCTCACCATTAAATATGATACTCTCTGTTGGGTTTTTTGTTTATTTTGTTTTGACAGAGTTTTTTCAAGATTTTATTTATTTATTTGACAGAGAGAGAGAGAGAGAGAGATCGAGCACAAGCAGGGGGAGCAGCAGAGGGAGAGGGAGAAGCAGGCTTCCCGCTGAGCAAGGAGCCCAATGTGGGGCTCGATCCCAGGACCCTGGGATCATGACCTGAGCTGAAGGCAGGCACTTAACCCACTGAACCAACCAGGCGCCCCTTGGCAGATGTTTTTTTTTACCAAGTTGAAAACATTCTCCTCTACTCCTAGATTTCTGAATGGGTTTTTTTTTTCAATCATGAATGGGTATTGGATTTTGTCCAATGATTTTTCTGCATCATATGATTTTTCATTTCTGATATTTGATTTTTCTTCTTTAACTTATAGATATGGTAGATCACACTGGTTATTTTTTGAATGTTGAACCAGCCTTGCGTGCCTGGAATAATTCCTACTTGGTCCTGGTGTAGAATTCATTTTATACATTGTTGAATTTGATTTCTAATAAATTTTTTGAGGATTTTTGTGGCTATGTTCATGTGAGACATTGGCTCATAGTTTTCCACTTTTGCAATGTCTTTACTGTATTTGGATATTAGAGTAACACTGGCCTCATCATGATATTTTTATTTGATTCTTAATGTCATACTAGGTAAAGAAACAATTAAAATTTTAAGGCATTAGCATAAGTTTTACTATTCACCTTTATATTGTATAATGCCAGTTTGGATGCAAATATAAGAGCATTTAACTCATATGCAGGGTCTTCAAAATTAGACCCCCTGTATTATGTAGCTCATCAGAAACATGTGTATCATTTCATGGTGGAAATAGTGCACACAACTAACTCAGCTATGCTTATTTCACTTCTTGAAATATACACATGGTACTGACACTTTCTGCTTTCAGCTGGTGATGATAAGGGAGGTCTGAAAGGCAAAAGAATTGCAGGTCCCGGGTCTTTCCCTCTGCTTCCATGCCATCATTTTCAACACAAGCATAATGCAAGGAAGTAACCCAAGTGAGGACGGACCTGCTGGCGTTCTTGGTCCTTCATGTTTCTCAGAAGGGAATGGATCTCTTTTTGCAGCTGAATCAAGTTTTGATTCTAATGTGTGATGATTTTTATGTATCAATTTGACTGAACTAAGGGACGCCCAGGTAGCTGGTAAAACATTACTTCTGTGTGTGTCTGTGAGGGTGTTTCTAGAAGAGATTAGCATTTGAATGAGTAGATAGTAAAGAAGATGCACCCTCTCTGGTGTGGGCAGGCATCCTCCAATCCATTGAGAGCCCATATAGAACAAAAATGTGGACGAGAGTGAATTTTCTCTTTCTCGTCTTAAGCTGGGATGCACCTGCCTTTGAACATCAGAGCTCCTGGTTCTTGGGCCTGGGACTCCAGAACATGGACCTGCAGCCCCCTGGTTCTCAAGCCTTTGGACTTGGAGTGAATTTTATCACTGGCTATCCAGCTTGCAGGTGGTGTATCCCAGCCTCCATAATGGTGTAACCAATTTCCATAATAAGTCTCCTCTTATGTCTTCATGTATCTCAATTCTTTTATTTTTTATTTTTAGAGAGAGAGAGAGTGCATGGGGGGTGGGGAGGTGGAAGGAGGGGCAGAGGGAGAGGGAGAGGGAGAGAGAGAATCTTAAGCAGGCTTCACGCCCAGCACAGAGCCCCATGCGAGGCTCGAGCTCATGATCCTGAGATCATGACCTGAACTGAAATCAAGAGTCAGACACTTTAACCTACTGAGCCACCCAGGCGCTCCTCCATATATCTTATTGATTCTGCTTCTCTGGAAGAGAAGCATGGCTTTTCAGGCCTGTGACTACCCCTACTTCATCATAGATGTAACATACTTACCTGTACTCACTTTTAAAAATTGTAATAAAGGCGCCTGGGTGGCTCAGTAAATGTCTGCCCTTTGGCTCAGGTCATGATCCCAGGGTCCTGGGATCAAGTCCTGCGTCAGGCTCCCTGCTTAGGGGGGAGTCTTCTTCTCCCTCTGCCCCTCCCCCCTGCTTGTGCTCTCCCTCTCATGCTCTTTCTCTCAAATAAATAAATAAAATCTTTTAAAAAATAAAATAAAAAGATAAAAATCATGATAAATATGTATAACATAAAATTTACAATTTTAACCATTTTTCAGTGTGCAGTTTGTTGATGTGAAATACATTCACATTGTTGCACGGCCATCTCCACCATCCACCTCCAGAAGGTTTTCATCCTTTCCAGCTGAAACTCCAAACGCATTAAACATGAACTCCCCATTCTGAGCATCCCTCAGCCCCTGGAAACCTCCATTCCACTTTCTGTCTCTATGAATTGGACCATTCCAAGTACCTCTTGTAAGTGGAATCAAATAGTATTCGTCCTTTTGTGACTGGCTTTTTTCACGGGGCATATGTCTTCAAGATTCATCCACATTGTAGCATGGATCAGAATCTCCTTCCTTTTTAAGCCTGAATAATATTCCATTGTGTGGATATATCATATTCTGTTTATCCATTCATCTTTGGATGGACACTCGGGTTCCTCCCCCTTTGGGCCACTGTGAATAATTTTGCTGTGAACGTGGGTGTGCAGATATCTGGTGTCCCTATTTTTAATTCTTTGGGGTACATTCACAGAACCAGAATTCCTGGATCATATGGTAATTCTCTTTTTAATTTTTTCTAAGAATTGCCACATTGTTTTCCCCGGTGGCCACCCCGCTTTATCTTCCTACCAGGAACGCACAAGGGCTCCAAGTTCTCCACATCCTCGCCAACATTTGTTGTGTTTATTTTCCGTTTTTTTAAAAATATACAATAACCATCCTAATGGGTGTGAAGTGGTACTTGGTACTCACTGAAGGTTGCTGAATGCCCACCCATCACGGGTCCATGAGATTCTGTGCACAGGAGGCACTATGGACATTACACGCGGATGGGGTGGGAAGGGTCAGGGGCGCACATCTAAGCCCGGCTCAGCTTGGCTCACACACACCTTCCTGTCACTGCGGGCTTCACTTGCTAAACGCAAGTTCGAAGAGAAAATGATTATTTCAAAACAGTGACAACAGGGCAGTAAAGCAAGGGTGAGGTCTTGTGTCTCGCATAAACCCTGTGCCACGACACGGTGGGGTGTCAGAGAAAGACGGAGGTGGGGGCTGGGCCACATGGGGCCAATGGAGAAAGTGAAAGGACAAGTCTCAGACGGGGAGAAGATTTACAGCATGGAGTCCATACATGTCTATTGTATGTATCCTAAATGGATAAGAGACTGCTAAAGAGTCACGAGGATAGCAACAAACAATAGAAAAATTAGAAAAAGACACCAGTAGGCATTTCACAGAAGAAACCCAAAGGCCAATTCATCCTTTGAGAGTATGTTTAGTTTTATTAGCAAGCAGGGAAATGAAAATTAGGAACACAGAGAGTCACCGTTTGATACCGAATTCTGGCAAACTTTAGGAGCCTGACAAGTTTGGGTCTGGACGTGGAACAGTGGAAACTTTGCTAGGTCACTGCTGGGGGTGGACGTGGCCACAGCCACATTATAAAACAGTTGGGCGCTGTCTTGTAAAGTTGAGCAGACACACCGCCCCCCCACCCAAGTTAACAATTCCCTTTCTAGAATACACCCCCCGAGAACCTCCTGTGCAGATGCGTCAGGACATGTGTGCAAGAAAGTTGACAGCAGCTCTGTTTGTAGTAGCCAACAAGCAAACACCCAAACCAAACCAATCTAGAAACAACTCCTAACCCCAGAGAGGAGGAGGGACACACCAACTGTCATGTATCATACGTGGCAGGCCACGCAGCAGCAAGATGATGAACCACAGGGATACGCATCTCCACGCGCATATCTAGAATCAATGTTGAGTGAAAAATCAAGGCACAGAAAATCCACACACAGCGAAGTCATTTCTGGAAAGATCACGAGCAGCCACAACGGGACAGCCCCTTGTTTGGTGGCACAGACACAGGCGTCAAACCACAAAGAAAAGACAGACAGGATAAACACAAAACACGGGGCAGTGGTCGCCTCTGGGAGCCGGTGGAGGCTGCGCCCCGGGGACGGTCACTGCGGGCCTTCGGCTACCTTGGAAACCTTCTGCTTCCCAAGCTCCACGTTGTGGCAGTTTATTTTATTACTATGCTTCATCATTTATACACTTGTTATATAGAATTTTTACACAGATAAAACATTTCATCATAAAAAGAAGAGACTTAGCAAAGTAATACGTGACAAGCTCCTAGCACAGGCCCGGCGCGCGCCAACAATGGCAGCTAGGAAGGCCCGCGTACTTTCTGGAGTCCCGCGTGGCACCAAGTGGTTTACGTGCGCTGTCTCATTTTGTCTTCACAGAAGTGCTACGATATTTACCTGTTTTACAGGTGAGGACGCGGGCACCCAGAGAGGGTGAGGGACTTGCCCTGGGTCACACAGCCAAGGCGGTCTGAGAAGCAAGCCCGGGGATAGACTCTAGGTCGCTCCCTCTCAGTCATCGTCTTCCTGCCGCTCACCCAGCAGGTGCTCAGTAAATGGCGAGGCCGCCCTGATGCCCTGTTCACCCAGCAGCACTCCCCCACTCCCTGCCCCACACGCAGGCTCTGGGCATCACCCTCACCATGGCCCAGGGCAGAGCCGAGGACCCCCTTGGGGGCAGGTGAGGAGAAGCCTCTGTGACTGTGATCTTGACCATCAACACAAGAGAGAAGTGGAGGGGGAAGGAGGGAAGGGGAGAGAGGTGAGGAGGGGGCAAGGGAATCAGGGAGCTAAGGGGGGGGGACAGTGAAGGGACCCTGACAAGGAGGGAGATGGCGAAGGGGACAGAGAGAGAGGGCGGGACGGGCAGACACCAGCAACCAGAGGGAGGACAGACAGAGGGCCGTGGACAGAGGACGGCAGTCAAGCTGTGCCTAGAAGGCAGTCTCCAGTGGTGTGCCCCAGGGCTCTGTTCCCTGCCCAGGCCTCTCGGTTCACGGGGAAGAACTACACACACCAAGCACCCAGCTCCACAGAAGCCAGAAGCCAGAGGGACGGCGAACACTGCCGGCCGCAGCTGATCAGGGTGAGAGTCAGCAGAGGGAGGGCCATCGGACACTTGGAAAGGTTCTGCGTCTAGGGTCAAACATTCACTGCACAAGTAGAGAGGGCGGGACAACCGTCTTGTCCGCGATTTCTGGAAAAGCCCAGCTGGAGGCTCCCCCTGAGCCGACGGGGTGTGGTTGCTGGAAAAGCTGGTACGACCCTGGGTGATGTGGATGCAAGGAGAGGGTCCAGGAGGAGGAGGTGAGAGACCCCCGTCCTCTGGGCTGTCCTGGGGCCCCCTGAGCCTGCTCTGCTAGGAGGGAGAACAGGCACGGGTGCAGGGACTGTTCTGGAAGGCTTGCAGAGTCAGAGAAGACAGAGGCAGAACACGGAGGACCATCAGGAGACCAGGCGGTCAGATGGGGCCTGGGTGGTAACCCCAGCTCTGGCACTTCCTGTGACCTCTGACCAGTCCCTTCACCTCTCTGAGCCTCGGTCTCCTCCTCAGTAACACGGGAGGGATGACAGTGCGTGCTTCTTGGCATGGCCGTGAGGATTCTGTGGAAAGACCCGAGCACTCGGGTTGCTGGCATGGATGGCAGCCTCCCTCTCCCCCGCCCCCACTTGGCCAATCCCAGCTCCTGCCCCACTTCCCCTCCCCCACTAGAGGCAATTCCTAGGCCCCCAGCTGGCGAGAAGGACAGGGACTTGCTACTTGATGAGGCCCTTCACATCCCCGGCCATGATGGGCCTGGCCTGCGTTCGACCCAGACCCTGTCACTTATCAGGTGAGGGACATGGTCAAGTCCATGAGTTACAGTTTCCTCATCTGTGAAAAGGAACCTAGGCCTGTTTCCAGCTCTGAGAAGCAAATGTTCTCTGATGAATCCCAAGTGCTGGGACAGTGCCTGGCACACAGTAGGTGCTCACTAATTAATGTTCTAATGGATGGTGGCACATGGTAATCACGCAACAAATGATGGTGTTAAATGTTTGCATCAGGAAGGTGTGCAGCAAGGGCAGAGACGAGTCAAGCCTAGTGCCCTGGACAGACCACCCCCTTCCCCACTGCCCCTGCCTCCGCAGGGGCCATGCTCCTAGGCACTCTCCTGCAGCTGCCCGGCCTCAGGCCAGGCTCAGGAAGGGAGCCCTGGGAAATCTTGTTCTCTCCTCCCTCTGGATTCTGCTTATCTGCTCCTGGCAGCCCTGAGACCCAGCGCTAACTGGCCAGTGGGCCCAGCCGGGCAGCTGCTGTGCAGAGCCCCCGGGGCGGGGTGGCGGGGGAAGCGGAGCGGGCTCTGCCTCTGCTCCCTGGGTGATCTGGGGCAGGCCCGTGCCTCCCCCTGCCTTCTGCCGTCTCTGGCTTCCCACTACAGGCCGCATCCACAGGCCCGACGCCCAGGCGGGAACTGGCCCTCAGGGAAGGGGCCGGCAGCCTGTAGGACCCCTGCTCCCCGACTCGCTGACCCAGCAGGAAGCGGCCCCACTCGGCTCCAGCCACTCGGCCTCTGTGCCCACCTGGCCGCTCTGGCCGCCTCAAGGGCGGAACAGGGCACCGGCCTCACTTACCCCGCGCAGAGGAGAACAGTGATGAACCAGGAGGATGAAGATGCAAAGCCCTCCCCCTGCCAACCAGAGGCTCAGGGTCAGCGCACCCTACCCTGGGGGCCGGGGTCCCTCTCCGTCTCCAGGGTCTGTGGCTGCCCTTGCAGGCGGGTGGAGAGTAAAAAGTGGGGGAAGGGTCAGAGGCATTGGGAACCACCCACTTTCCCAATAGGACCCACCTTCTGAGCTCTTCCCCCTGCGCACACAGACCTCTCCCTGGTCCCCAGCCATGTGTCCTGTCTTCCCATCAGGCTTATCTCCTCACCGTCCCCTTATGATGCCACGTGAATCCGCACCTCTGAGCCTTCGTTTATGCCGTTCCCCTGCTGGAAATCCCTTCCCTCTCCTCCCTGCCTTTCCAAATCTTCCCCATTTCCAGTGTGGGGGGGGGGATGGGGAGGACGGCTGGGCCTCCTGGGAGGGCGAATGCTGCTCCCGTGTGGCATCTCAAGGATGGGGGACCGAGCCCATCCAGCACGTCCTTGGCCTGGGACCAGGGACAGTTCTCCCCGCCCCCGCCCCGCCTCCGCTGTCTTGTCTCCACCCTTCTGTCCCACAATGGGAAAGGGGGAGCAAGAGATGAGGAACCCAGAGCCAGCATCTGGCTGCCATGACCCCATGGCCCAAGCACAACGGACCCTTCACGGGCCCGCTCGTGGCCCCACCCAGGCCCCTTCCGTATCCACCCTCAGGGAGCGCCTGGCGGGCCCTGCTGCCCAGCTGGAAAAGGAGCCCTTGACAAGGTGGGGCCTGTGGGAGCAGCAGGAAACCCTTCGGGACCCCAGGCCACCCTCTTCGCTTCCCACAGCCCTGGGTCCTCAGAGTCCACCTCCTTAGAGCCCGCATGTCATGGTCCCACCTTGAAGGACTAAAGGGACCCAAGGCAGGAAGCCTCAGGGGGCCTACCTTTCCTCGTGCCACGGTTCCATGGGGTCTCCTGCAGGCACAGGTGGGGGCACCCTCCCCAGCCCTCACAGGGCAGGTCTAGACCTGCAGGCAGGGATCCAGGCAAGGGCTCTCTCCTGAGTCCTCCCAAACTTGTTCCCTCCTCCCGGTTAATGAGCTGGAAGCTTCCAAAATGAGGCTGCTTCATCATTTAATGTACCAGAACAGCCTCAGAGGGAGAGCGGATGGGATAGGAGAGGAGATGAACAGGGGAGGGAGGGGGTGCTGTCCCCCCACAGTTTGGCAGCCCTGGGGTCCCCCCATCACCGCCAGCGTGGACAGCTCAGTAAGAGAAAGGAGAGGGCTCTCCCACATCCCTGCCGCGCTCCTTGTGAAAGTCCCCGTGCTCCTGCGATGTGAGGGCGTGAGCCCAGCCCCATCCCGGCCGCTGCCCACTGGCCTCCCCAGTGACGGCCAGCTTACCCCCTCCATCCATTCCTGGCACTCCCCGAAATGAGCCCCGTATCCCTGCCTGGCTCCTGTTGCGATGGCCCCCGCTCTTCCTTTTGGGGCCCTTGGGGCCTGCCGTGCCCTCCTCACTGCCAGGCCTTTGCACACGCTGTTCCTCTGTCTCCACTTCCCGCCCTGGGCTCCCGCTGCCCCCCGAGCTGCTCCAGTCCGGCTCTGCTCTCTGCTATAAGGACAGTTCTCTCCTCCATCCCCAGCGCGGGACTGGGAGCCCCTCAGCGCTCTGCGTCCGGCTCAGTCACCCCTGACTCCCCAGAAGGCGGGGTCCTGCCTGACACCTTAGCCAGCATTTATTGAGCACTGACTGTGTGCCGGGGACTCCGCCCAGCCCTTAACAGGTCTACATCAACTAACCGTCAAGGTCATCCTCAAGGACATATAGGAGAGAGGACAGCATCAGGGCTGGAAGCACAAACTTGAAGGCCAGGCCTGTTGGATTTGAATCCCGCTCTGCATTTGCTGGCTGGGTAAACCTTTAAGTTACACCAGCTCTCTGTGCCTCAGTTTCCTTGTGTAAGATGGAGGCAGTAGTGACAACACCTGCCTCGTGGAGGTGTTTCTAAAGATTAAAGGAGCGGACACAGCCCCTTGCCTATACTAAGTGCCATATAACGTCAACTCTGAGACTTACCCTCCCTTAGCCTACCTCTCCCTCCATTTCTCCCCTCCCCTGTGCCAGCAAGCCTGATGGACTCAGGGAGCTCTTCCTAAAGGCCTGTATGCCAACCCCAGGGTGTGCAACTTTGCTGCCTACACATCAGTTGTGATTCTCTGTACCAGCAACCAAAAAGTTGGCAATAAAATAAAAATACTATTTAGTCTCACAACAAAACCCCAAAATACGTACAAAGAGATTCAACCAAAAAAAGAGTACCAGACTCTCCTATTAAGAGTGTAACAAAAATGGTCAAAATACTCCAAGGGGCATTTCACAATAGATTTAGGATGGCCAATAAGCCCGTGAAAAGATGGACAATATTACTCGGTAGAGAAATGCAAAATAAACCGCAACAGATACTCTACTCCCACTAAAATGGCTAAAATTAGGAAGACCGACCATACCAAGTGCGGGTGAGGCTGTGGGAACACAGGGGCTGTTGCGCTGTGGGTGGGAGTGTCGGCCGCCACCCAGCTTTGGAAGACCATTTGGGAGCCTCTTACACAGTTACATGTATACCTCCTCTATGCGGAGTGGTCCCACCTCAGCTATTTCCCTAGAGGAATGTAAACATATGTCCACAGAAAGCCTATTACGAAAGCACCCACACCGGCTTTGTTTGTGTGAACCCGAAATTGGAAACAAACACCCATCTTTTTTTCAGGTTCCTCCTGAGTTACTCCCTTGTTAAATCACTCACACAAGAGACAGCACCTCAGCTGCTCATCCCCATCCCCAACCCATCCCTCCCTGAACTGAGCGCTGGAGCCGGGATGCACCCAGTCTGGGCCCGGCGCACCCTGGAATCCGGGGTGGGGGGCTGATTTCATCTTGAGAGGGGAGTAGCTGTCATGAGTAGGGTTCCCGAGGACAATGAGCCCAGGTAGGCAGAGCTGCCGTCCTCCCCTGACAGGTGGGGGCAGAGCTGGGCGGGGAGGGATGCAGATGGCCTTCCCCAGCTCAGGGCAGCCATTGTCCGCCTGCGATGGGTGTTGGCTGCTGACGGCTGGTGGGAGCCCCCCCTGTGCCTGTCCCCTCTGCCCACGGTCTTCCCTGCCTGGGGATTGGTCCCGCCTCGCCGGCCCCCCGCCCCAGGAGGGCAGCGGGCATCCTCTTAGGGTCCCTCTCGCGCCCAAACCCCTGCAAGGCGCTCATCTCAATTTTCCCCACATCTGCTCTGCGTCCATCAGAGACCCAGCTTCCAAATCTCTCTCAGCTCTTGGTTTGATTAACAGAAGGCTATAAACAAGCCCGACAAAGGAGGGAAACCAGCATCTCTCAGGGCAGCCGCAGCCTATCGGCAAATGTCACATTACTATGCAGAGAGGTATTTCTTTTATTTTTGTGTAGATAAACAGAGCAAAGCTAATTAATATATTTTTCCTTCCCTCTTTCGGTCTTGGACGACGATGGAATCTTTTTACCCTATGGTGAACTGGCCACCAGGTTTCAGTAGCGGTGTAATCTCTGCAATTACAATTCATTAATAGATTTATAAGAGAGGGCGGTAGAATGGTGAAGCCCGTCTAAGAGGGTTGCTTAGCATTCCTCTTGTTTAATGACACTGTTATCTCCAGGACCAAAGCTCTTTGAAAACGGGGGGGGGGGGGGGGGGGGGGGGAATACCCACCCCCATCGCTTCCATATCTGAATACAATTAATATGGGAGGAGAGAGAAGCTCCTCGGGGGCTTTCCCACCTCTTGGGAGAGGCCTGTGGTTGGGAGAGGTTCTGCCTGGTTGGCATCAGGTGTGTTGGCCGGGGGAGGGGCTGCTCTGTTACAGGACCTGGGGATGTGGGGGAGGGCAGCCGTGGTCCTCTATGGAGTTCCTGGGCATCTACCATGTGCTAGGGGCTCTACATGGATTTTCTAACTTAAACTTCGCAGAGATCATTTTACAGACCCGTCTTACAGATAGAAGTAAGGCAGACAGATGTGTGCAGGGCGCTGGGAGAGGTGCCGAGCGGGCAGGGGAGAAACACGTCATAGGTCTTAAGGAGGCTCAGACACAGCAGGACTGGCCCACAGCACTTGAGTTCTGGAGCTGGAATTGGAAGCTAGGCCTGTTGTCTCAAAAGTTTCTATTTCTTCTCCCTCTTTGTTGCCATCTGGTAGCTCTTTCTGGGCCTTGGTTTCTTTTGTCTGTGAAATGGGCCCCAGAGATACGAAAGGATGAGCGTGAAGGTCACCTTAGGCTTCGGGGTGGTGTGTTTTGAAGAATGTGTCCTGGAACGGCAGGCTTGGGGCTGGGCTGGGGTCTCTGTGGTCCAAACACAAGAGTCCTCTAGTCCCTGGCAGGAAGTAGGGCTCAGGCCTCGTCACAGAGCTGGTTCTGTCCCTGTCACTTGATCCTTTTAACATCTCCTCCCACAGCTCCTAAGGAGGGTAGTGACCTCTCTCCCATGAAGGAAGACTGTACCTTCAGAGAAGACTGTAATGCCTCCTCCAGCCAGGCCCCTCTCCTGGATCCCTTACCCCAAGGTGTTTGTGGAGGGTTCCCGAGTGGGCTCCTTTTCCATCTCCATGTCCATGAGCCGTCCAGAAGCTTTGCCAGGCAGGGGGGTCACAGCCCTCCCAGTTATGGGAGGTGGCATGGGGGCAATTCATGGTGATCAAGGGAGCCCTATTCAACTGCCAGGAGTTACCAATTCAACTGCCAGGAGTCGTCAAACTTCCCATAAAGGCCAAGATATTAAATATTTTCGGATTGGTGGTCCAAGAGACAAATCGAGGATATGATGTAGGTATGTATATAACCAGACAGGAAAAACAAATCCCCACAATTTTTAAACTGACACAATTCAAAACTTACTCATGACACCAAATTTCATGTCAGAAAATATTCTTCTCTTGATTATTTTGCCATCATTTAAAAATGTCACAACCGTTCTTGACTCATGAACCACACCAAGACAGGTGACAGGCCTGATGTGAACTTCGGGAGTAGTTTGCAGATCCCTGATTTATTGCCTCTCAACCCCCAACTCGCTCTTGAGTCCCTAGTCCTTGGTGAAGGACTTGACTCTGAGCACCTCTCCTGGGCGAGACCACCATGTTAGGCTTTGTCGGCAGAGGGCGCTGGAGGGACGCTGCCAGGGAAGGGGCCTCTCCCTGGTCAGCCTGATTTCATTTTGCTTTTTCTGGCTTCTGCGGCACCTGGTGGTGGGAGGTGGGGGCGGGGGGGGGGGCGTCCAGTGGGGTGCTTTGCCCCAGCCCTACACTCCGAGTGCATGGCCCCTTGGCCAGCTCACAGCCACCCCGGGTCTGGGGACCACCTCCCTGTGGCCCTCAGCCACAGGTGATCCCTAGGGGACCACGTGCACCAGGCCTGACCTGCACAGCCCAGCAGCCGCCTCTGTGCATGCTCATGAGCCCTGGCTGACCCGAGCCGGGTGCTAACGGTGCCTCCTGCAGGCTGACACCTGCTGTGGCGGAAACCAGCAACTTCTCTGCCACCGAGGTTTGAACCCTGGCCTGTCCTTCCTCAGCCCCAGGAATCCCTTCAGATGTCTCCTTACATCCTCGGAGTCAGCCCCTGTCACAGCTCAGTCATTCTTTATAGTAAGCATCCCCTATTCCAATCGTTGCCTGGTTTCGGTCTCCAGACGAAGTGTGACCCATAGGGTCCCTGAGAAAGCCCCTCAGGCTCCCTGGGGAGAACAGCCAATCCACAATCCAAAGAGCTGGGGAGTCCTGGACTGTCCCTGACGTGCTGTGTGACTCCGGGCTCATGACTGCATTTCTGGGTCTCAGTTTGCTCACCTAGGAAATGGGGAGAGCAAGGGTGATGTGCCCATCCGTGCTCAAGATGGAAACGGCATCTTTGCTGTGAAGCGTTGTGAGGGTTACATAAGGTAAAGTATGTGACGCACCCACCCAGGGCCTGGTGAGGAGTGGGGGCTCCACACACAACCTGCCGCCCTCCCCCTCCCCTTTCTCTCCCAGGCCAGCCCCTCCCTCAGGTCCTCAGCCCTGTGTCTCTCCCTTCAGCCCTGCCCCGGACCCACCTTTGTCACCCCGGCTGTGTGTGCGGTTACTATAGCAGGCACCCGAGCTCCTGGGCACAAAGTGGCAAACAGGCCGGAGTGGGAACGCGGCTGCGCGGTTCTAGGCCGGCCCCCGATGACCCTGGCTTCACAAGCATCTTCCCACCCCGAGGGGGCCTGGTGTCTGGTCCTTGAGCCAAAGGCCTGTCCTGCCTTAGCCTGGGTGGGTGCAGGTCTCCCCTCTGTTCCTATCTGGCCAGGGGAGGCCAGGCAGCCACAGCCAGTGATGCCCCTTGGACCCCAAGTTCACAGGAAGCAGGTTGGTGGTACCCTGGCTGCCTGGCCGCCAGCGAATGTCCCTCCTCCCGTGTGGGAATCAGTCCCTGGGCTGAGGGAGGTTTATCCCCCAGCAGCCTTGTTCCTCTCCTCCCCACTGGAGGGCATAGCCCAGGACTTGTCTGCACTCCTTGAAGCAGCCCGCCAGGAGGCCTGGGTGGGTGCTGAGTGCTCTGACAGAAGGTATGAGGCTGTACATGAGGGGTGTCTATATCCAAGGGGGTGAGCATCTGAGACCCCTGCCTGCCGTTCTCCCACCTGGCCAAGTGGGCCCCTGGTGGTGGTGAGCCAGCTGTCTCTGGGCCCAGCTGTGGCTTGGACGGTCTGTCCGGTGGCTCAGGCTCAGGAGGTCCCTCCTTGCTCCTCCCAGTGAGCCATACTGTCACTGGCACCAGACCCCACCTGTTTCCTGAGAGTGTCGCTTGCTGCCTGGCTCTGCAGTGAGCAGAACTCCCTAAGCAGGACCTTATGTCCCAAACAGCTCCCCTGGGCTGCGTGAGACCCCACTTGGGGCCCAGTGTGGCTTCCTTTCAGGTACCAGTATGTTGGAGGGAGCATGAGGCCCTGGGCCAGCCCTTGGCTACTCAGCAGAGAACAGCTCTGGCCGCTGAGGTCCCTGAGATGAGACTGACACTTCATGGGGAGAAGGTGGGGTCAGTGACCCATGGGTCCCTGAGGATGAGCCGTGCACAGGCCTGCCAGGCCCCTGAGCCTCAGACTGGAAAAGGCTGGAATACCCAAGCTGAGAGCCCCTGGAGACCTCTGCCCCCCCCCCCCCCACCCCGTTGAGGATCAGAGCACGCCTGCCCGCTCACAGGGGCTCAGGTCTCTCCAGCTGGGGCTATTTCCAGGGAGCCTCCTGGGACCCAGGGAGGGGAGTGGCTTGTCCCTGTTCCCACGGCCAAGTCTGCCAGGCTCTGAGCTCCGGGGTCCCTGTGCCGCAGGTGCCCGGGGACCCCAGCCTTCCTGCGGAGGTCTGGTGGGTAGGGAGCGGCCCCTGGGCCGTCCTGGAGGACTGAGTGCGAATCCAGCCTCCTCCAGAATTCCAGCCCTGCCAGCCTAGTCTCTGCTTCTCCCCTTCCCAGATCCAGTTCCTTTCCAGAGAAACCCAGCCGAACCCATTGCTCAGAGCCCACCAAGAGCACCCCAGGTTAACAGGAACAACAAACAGAACTGAAATGCAAGCGGGCTCCTATCTTCCCCTCCCCAGGCGGCTTGTACTGAGGGAGATGCACCAGAAAATTCCACTTAGCAAAGGCTGTGCCTACTATCCTCTTTGTAATTAGTATCTCAGGGAAAAATGTGTTGGGCTGGGAGCATGTCTGCCAAAGTGTTGGCCTCATGGGCTCTGTCAGCTGGGGCTTTGGGGCCATTCAGCCCACTCAGCCTGTGGGGGCGAGCTCAAGAGAGCGTGGGTCCATCAAATTCGGGAGTTAGAGCAGAGAATGCTGCCAGGGAGCTCCCAGCTGGTGTGTCCACGCTGGCTGCCCTGTCCAGGGGCTGGAGGGGCTGGAGGAGAGAAGCCAGGAGTGGGCCCAGCCCTGTTTTTGGGTGTTTCCAGGGAGTTGTGAGTGGAGGAGTCCAAAAGCACTTTGACACAGACTGGTGTCAAGTACCAGGGCCTTCCTGGAGGTGTCCATTTCTGCTGGCAGGTTGACCAGGTTCAGGTAGGGGTGGTGACGGGGAAGGGGGGCTCTTCTGGGATGCTTTGTTCATTCTTAGGACCCTGAGACCCTTGATGGGGGAGACTGGGGTGAGCCAGGATGACAGGGGCGATGGGGTGTGTGGGCTCAGGGGCTCCCGGGGACCCACATCGAGCGCTGAGAGGAGCTTGCAGCTCAGCAGCCCAGTGTCCTCCCTCTGCAGATACTGACACCAGCGGGTGGAGGGTCGTGGAAGCTTCCTGGATCTTCAGATCTGCCCATCCTTTCGTGGCACCTGTGATGCACAGGATCTGGGAATTAGAGCGGCTTTCATAGACTCAAAGCTACCTTAATGGAGTCTTTGAATTGCAGAATCTGAGAGTCTTATCCTTTTCTCAAGATCCTAGAATTATAGGATCACAGATGCATTCATAGAATCACAGCCCCAAAGAATCTGAGAATTAAGGAATTGCTCAGAAAAACTTGTAACCACATTCACAGCATGCCTGGACCTTAGAAATACAGAATGATTCGGAGAAATGTGAAGCAGAATTAGAAATCATGGAACAAGAATCTTAGCACAAGAAGTGACCTTAGTCCAGCCCCCTCCTGTAATCAGGATGTGCTCTCTTCCCTGTCCTGCCAGTAATAACTGGGACTCTTGTGGGGGATGGGGAGCTCACCCCCTGACAAGTGTACCTGTCCCATTGTTGGGCAGATCCCTCCCTCCCTCCTTAACACGCCCTCCCTGCCTTCCTCCTTCCCTCTCTCCAGGCCTAGAGCATCCAGCTGTCCTGGTAAAGGGGAGCCACCCTGGCTCCAGCCCCTGTCTTGGAATATCCCTAAATCTTCCCCAAGGTTCACCCTCTGGTCTCTCAGCTTGGCAACCGTCTTTTCCTCTGAATTCTTGTTTTGCCTGGTGGGGTATCTGTTAATCCATGGGCTGGCCTCCCAGCATCTCCCATGCTGAAGTTCCTTAAGAAGAAATCCACACCCTGGAATCATTCCTGTTTTCTAGAGAGCAGGGGAATATTAATCACCACCAGTGCATTCCTTGTCCCTTTTGAAAACCTCCATCTCGGAGCGCTTCAATAAAGGGAGTAAATCCTAATGAATAAAAGACAGCCCCACTCTGAATGTGTGCTTTCCTGTTCACAGAGATTAGAACGAGCAAGGGAAGTTGAGGGAGAGATGGAGGGGAGGGGAAGGGAAGGGAGAGGGACGGAGGGAGGGAGGGAGAGAGAGAGAGGGGAGGGGAACAGGAGAGAGAAAACAGCCATCCAGCGGGGGGAGGAACACATGGGGCTTTGAACACACAGCCAGGCCTTGGGTGATCCCTGGAGGGGCCAGGAGTTGACTGTGAGTCAGACCAATAACACCCGCAGAACAGGAGATCGGGAGATTCGGCAGAGGTCTCTAGACCTCCCTCTCTGGACACAGCACACTCTTTCTGTGTGGAGAGCTGATTTGTTCAAAGAAAATAAAAGGTACAGCCGAGCTCTCTGAGTGCCAGGTACGAAAGCGGGCAGGTGCACACGGCCGTGCTTCCGTGCCCCCCAGCACCCCCCCCATGCCCACCGCAGTGCTGAGCTCCCCCCAGCGTAGATAAGATGCTGGCAGCCAAGCAAGGCTTTCTTCCTGACCGTAGACCTCAACCCTGTGTCGGGCAGCCTAATGGGGGCAGGGCACAGATGTGGGGGTCTGGAGGGAAGAGCACTCCCTGCTAGGTGGCCATGGCTTCTGAATGTCCCCATCTCGCTGGGCTGTGGATGGAAATGCAGCACATAACAGCAGACATGGCCTGGGCAGCTCTGCTCTAAGCAGTTCACCTGCAGGAACTCAGTTAATCCTCATAAAACCCCATGAGATCTATTGCATTAACCTTCCTATTTGACATCTGGGGAAACGGAGGCACGGGGAGATAAGTGGCCTGAAGCCATGGAAGCGGTGAATGTCAGAGCCGGGGTTCGAACCTGGGCACTCTGGTTTCAGAGTCCAGGCCCTTAAAGGCCAGGCGAGCTGGGGTGAGACAGAGAATTTGCATTTCTAACAAGCATCCTGGTGATGCTGATGTTGCTGGCCTGGCAACTCCATTTTGACAACCCCTGGTCCACAGGAATTGCATTTACTGAGTTAATTATTGCGTGACGGCCCTGCTGTTACAAGGACGGTGCCGGGCACCCCGCTCTCTGCCTCAGTTTCCATCTCTGGAAAATGGGTTCGTTGTGAGGCACTACGCCATGTGAGGTGCTCGGCCCGGAGCTGCAGGCGGTGAGTACTCAGTGGGGCTCTCCGCCGGGTTATCCCATAACCCCACGTCAGCTCGGACATTGAACGGACAGAGCCGGAAGCGGCGGGCCTCGGCTGCTCAGGGGTCTTGCTGCGGGAACTTGGCTTTGGGGTGGTCTGGGCAGCACCGGGAGAGGGGGGCGGGGAGAGGGCACGATGGGCATCTCCCGCTCTGGGGAAAGTCGGGGTCAGGAAATCTAGCCAGTGTGGCTTCCTTCCCCTCCTTCCCTACATGCCTCTTCTCCTCTTGCTGGGGCTTCCTGGGGTCACTTCCAAACAAACCACTCACACCCACACCCTCCTTGGAGGACTGGGCTTGGCCCGCGGAAGCACTCCCTGTGGGCGTGGCCCCACTAAGCCCTCCTCGGTCCTGGTCGCGCCCCCTGGCGTCTGTTCACCTCCAGTTCCATCCGCAGCACCAGACCCTTCCTGACGCAAATCTCCAGGGGTGGGAGCATTGGGGGGGTTCCGGGCCTACGGGCAGGGCTGGGGTGCGGCGACCCAGGACCCTCTTGCGCGGATGACAGATCCCATGGGGCACCACCCGCTTCCGGCTTGGAGGCGAGTGTCAGAGCTGCGTGTGTAGACGGTGCCGTTAGTCAACTCGTGTCCGGAACGAATTCTTCACCTCTGTGATTTTTCACTCATCTCTTGACATGGTCACTTTTTGCCTTGTGAAAGTGACAAAAACAGCCTTTCCAGGGGATTCATGCCCAAGAAGTGTCCCAGGAGGGTGTGTGAAGGAAACAGCGAGAAGGAGAGAGGCAGGAAGTCTGGGGCAGGTGCTGCTCTCCTGCGGACCAGCTGTGTGGCCCTGGGCAGGTTGCTAGCTGTCTCTGAGGCTTCATGTCATAGAAAGTCAGCCCAGGAGAGTCTTAGAGGTAATTCAGTCCAACTTAGTCTTCACAAACAAGAAAGATGAGGCCCAGGGAGGCCTGGAGAGGGGAGGATGGCTCACAGGCTGCCCTGAGGTCAGGGTATCTGAGCAGCACAGAGCCATACTTCTTGGGTGTGCCCTGTGGCAGGAGGATTTGGCAACGCAAGGCTGGATCTGAATCCCGGCCTGGGTGACCTGGAGCCAGTTACCTGACTCCTCTGTACCTCAGTTTCTTCATCTCCAGAATCCCCTTCACAGAAAAGCAATCCAGCAAATGGACGGGCTTCCTTCCCTTTCAACACGGCCTGTCTGGGTGTTTTAGACTGGTACCTGGGCCTTTAGGGCCTTAGCCCTGCCTCTGTCTGCACTGCCCCGGGCAAAGCAGTGGCCAGGTGTCTGGGGCCAGACGGGGCTCCTGTATCTACCTGTCACTGGACATCTCACGGATCATTGGGCAAATAGATTTTTGGTGAATTGGTCATTGGATGAATTGACTATTTACAAAATGGATTTTTTAGTAAATTAATCCAGAATCTCTTCTTCTTGGGACTTTTCGAAAGGCCTGTTAAATAAGATAGTGCATGAAAGTCATTTAGAATAGGGCTGGCTCATGGTTGGTACTCACTGAATGTTTCCATTATGATTATTGTTGTTGTGATTGTTGATGCTGTTACCATAGTGACAAAGTACTATGGATGCTGGGCCAGTGAGGGTGGCAATACCCTACTGTTGGTGGAGGGGCCGTGATTTGGCAGAGAGAGGGGCTGTGGGGGCAGTGTAGGCCCCAGCCCAGCAAGGCCTGGTCCCAGGCAGGGGCCCCATTAGGGACTGAGGCAGGACGAGGGGCAGAGGTGGCCACGCTCAGGCTTTCTAGGCAGAGCGTTGGTCCCCAGCCGAGGGAGAGGCACAACCCGAGGGTGGCCGCTGCCCCCGGAGCCCTTTCCTGGCTCTGCCCCTCTGAGCTGCAGGGTCAGCCCCCCACAGGCTGAGCTCCCCTGCCAGCAGAGTGAAGGCTCCTGGCACCAGAACGGCCTCCCTGTGGTGCCCGAAATCCCCGTCAGCACATTCTGCCCCTTGGGGTCAGTATCAGCCTCTCCAGAGCCCCTGGGAAGGGCTACTGGACCTCACTCACCCCAGGGCTTGCTGTGAGCACTCCCGCGCATCCTGCCTCCCCACCCGAGTCACACATCTGCCCCCGGAAACCCGTGTTCCTATTTCAGCTCAATGCCCCTCTGGCCACCCCCCGCCCAGCATAAAGGGTGTTGGGCTTCTAGTCCCACGGTGAGGAGCACGGGGAGGTTCCACTTTCCTTTCCTCTCTTGTGGGCAATGGCAGGGGCTAAGTCTGAGCTGCGCCCTGCACGTACTTTTAGTTATCTTGGACACAAACTGTTCTCTTTCTGATTAGGTTGATTTAGGTGGTTGGCTTTTCTACCATTGCAATTCAGCTATTCCAATCGATTTTCCACGTTGCTCTGTCTTTGCTGGGCGATGCTACGGGCACGAGTGAGTGACTGCCCGGGGCCAGGCCCTGTGGTTCCTCCCACACGATCACATCGTCTGCCACAACCCATTTTATAGAGGAGGACGCCTAGGCCTAATGGGGGTGGAGGGACCTGCCGATGGCTCCAAACTAGGAGGTGGTCAAGACACTCTCCTGCACCCAGCTTGCTTCCCTCCCAGCTTGGTGCCCAGGCCCTGGGGTGTCAGAGGACAGAGACCACGGGGCCCCAGGCAGTCATCTTTGCAGGCCAGTCCGGAGAGTCGGGGCCTCCAAGCTGGGGGACAGGAGGCAGGTGCGTGATGCGGGGTTTGAAATCTGAGCATCAGAAAAGGTCAGATTTAGACACATAGTATTGTTTTAAATTATAGTTTAAAAAATTTCTCAAGTTGATGAGCTGCTAGAGATCTTGAAATAAATACCCACTCAGTTCAAGCGTTGTGTTCTCTCTCTGCATCCAGAGGACAGCGATCCTTCTCTCTGCTTTCTGCTTCCGCCCCTCCTCTCGCCCTTTCCTTTTTCTCTCCAACCCCACTCCCAGCTGTAACGGGGGAGGATCCAGTGCCTCTGGAATTGGGGTGGGCAGGGAGGGACTCCTGGTTCCTGCCGTCCCCGGCACGGATGGGAAGTGAGTTGGGGCTCTCTGGTCAGGAGAGCCCACTGGGCTGGCTCAAGTCAAAGCTGGGGACTGATTCCAGCAATGGGTGCTAACGGGAGAAGTCTCACAAGACGACGCAGTGACAACCCCTGGTTTTATATTTTATTGAAAGAGTTGTGGTTAAGTATCATCATCGTGAATAATAAAAATGAATATTCGTCACTCACTTTTGTGCAGGACCGGTGCTGGGAGCTCTCCACGCATTGTCTGATTTGACCTCCCGCAGCTCTCCAGGAGGAGCCGGTGACACTCTCAGGCCTTATAGAGGAGGGAAGGAGACCTCAGAAGCAGAGTGTTGGGGCTCCCGGGGCCCCCCGGCTGGTGAAGAACAAAACCCGGACTCTGGGCCCGGTCGTCTGACTCCAGGTTCATGCTTGGATAGGTATCCAAGTGCAGGGACCTCTGGGTGTCCTTTACTGCTCATCCCTGGTGCCTAGCACTGTGTCAAGCATGTGGTCAGGGCCCGGTAAATATTTGGTAAATAAATGAATGAATGTAAGATCCCTTCTATTTCTCCAATATTTTCACAGATGGAGAGGGTTTCCATTCACCCCAGGCTCCCCAGGCCAGGAGGAGGAGCCCAATTTTCAAAATAAAGTGCTGGTGCGGGGAGGTTTAATGACTCACCCAGTGCTCCACAGGGCTCCATGGGACTTGGACTTGGGGCCTGGGCTCCTGGAGTGTTCTGACCATTCTGTATGGTATGCTAAATGTACTGCTCCATGCGGTAGGGCAGAGTGTAGACTCTGGGCACACACCTGGTTGGAGTCCGAATTTGGCCTTGCCACAGGTGTATCACGGCTGGGGATTTGCTTTGCCTTTCTGGGTCTCAGTTTCCTCTTCTGTAAAATGGGAATGATAATAATCCTACTTCCCAGGGCGGTTGTGAGGGTTAATGAGAAATGACTATAGAGCAGGTGTCCCAACTTTGGCACTATGGCCATTTGGGCCAGATAATCCCCTGCCGTGGGGGCTGTCCTAGGCATTGTAGGATGTATCCAGCATCGCTGCTCTCTACGCACTAGATGCTGGGAGCCTTTCCCACCTCTCACCGTACATGACACCCAAAGTGTCTCTGGACCTCATCAAACGTCCCCTGGGAACAATCACTGGAGTGGAGCTCTTAGCACAGAGCCGGCACACAGAGAGGACGAAGGATTGTCATTTGCCATTATCATCCTCATGATGGGTGTCCAGGGGCCTCACCTGGCCTGTCGCTGTTCTGTCCCTGGAGACCGCGCTGGCCCAGACACAGCAGGTGCTCAGAAGCCACTGCCCGTGGCAGGGTTCCCTCTGCACAGTGGGATGCAACCTCCCCAACGCCCCACCTGTCACAGGGACAGCAGGAGAGCCACGTGACTCTCCAAGAAGGCGCCGTTTCTGGAATTCTCCATCTCTTTTTCTCTTGTCTTCTCACTCTCACCCCCTCAATGTTTGTGCCAGCTGGGCTCTGGCAGAGTGGGTGGCAAAATGACAGGCAGCCGAGATCTCTGTGCCCTTTGCTCAGGCTTTTATCCACCCGATTGCACGCAGCCAGATTCTTGGCTGCCACTCAGCTGGAGAAATGTCAAAACTATATTAAATCATAGGGCACGAGTGAGTAGTAAGAGCACACTTATCACCCACCCGCACCCCTGGTGGGGAGGGACCATCTCGGCTTGACTCCGTGTCCTCTGAGGGCCTTGCTTGCTTCCCCTGCCCCTCTCCATAATCACACCACTGGAATCTGCTTTTCCCCGCATGAGAGCTGGAGGAGGCTGGGTCTGCCTGCCTGCAAGCGGTAGCCATTGGGGCCAGTGTGCCAGGGTCCCGGGGCCCCTGCCAGGGTGGTGCAGCAGGATGGAGGACAGCAGAATGGGCTCACACCGAAACGAACTGGTGGCTGGACTGATTGTCCCCCTTTCCAATTTTATTAGTATATTTTATTTTATTTATTTTTTAAAAAGATTTTATTTATTTGACACACACAGAGAGAGAGATAGAGAGTACAAGCAGGGGGAGTGGCAGTCAGAGGGAGAGGGAGAAGCAGACTCCCCACTGAGCAGGGAGCCCAATGCGGGGCTCGATCCCAGGACCCTGGGATCATGACCTGAGCCAAAGCAGATGCTTAACCAGCTGAGCCACCCAGGTACCCCTTACTAGTATATTTTAACAGCTGTGTTGAGGGATTACAGACATAAAATAAATTTCCCTTTCAAAAATGCGCCATGTGGTGAGTTTGTTCAGGTGCCATCCCCACAGTCAAGATGAAACCATCCCCGCAGTCAAGGTAGTGAACAATTTCCTCATGCCCCTTGGCTGGCCCACCATCCCATCCTCTCCATGCCCCCTCTACTGACTGCCTGACTGTAACTACAGATTAAATTTCATTTTCTACAATTTCATATCAATGGAATCATATAGTACGTGTACTCTGCATAGTTATATTGAGAGTCATCCATGTTGTGGGTCTCAGTAGTTCATTTTAATGCTGAATAGTATTCCGTTGTATGGATATACAAAAATGTATTTATTCCTTCACCTGTTGATAGATATTTGAGTTGTCTCGGGCTTCGGCTATTAACACATAAAATTGCTATGAGCATTCATGTGCAAGCCTTTGTATAGATCGCATGCTTTCTCTTCTTTGGGACAGATACAGAAGAGTGGAATGGCTGGATAATATGGTAGGTGTATGTTTCAATTTTTAAGAAATGAACACATTGTCTTACACATAGTAGGTGGCATCCTTGTGTAAGTTTCATTTCCTGCAGGTCCTCACCCACCCTTGCTGTGGTCAGTGTTTTTAATTTTAACCATCCTAATTAGGTGAATTTTTGTATATGTTCTCCTAGTTTCTGACCCATCTTTTCATTCTTTTTTTTTTTTTTTTGAAGAGCAGTTTTAAATTTGGATGGACTCCAACTTGCCAATTTCTTAAGGATGTGCTTTTGGTGTACCCAAGAGATTTTTTTTTGCCAAACTCAAGGTCATAATTTTCTCCTATGTTTTTGCCAAAAGTTTTTATAGCTATAGGTTTTGAATTTAGGTCTATCATGAATACTGAGTTAGTTTTTGTAGATGATGCAAGGTATGTGTTATGGAACCTGGACTGGAAAGCCTGACAGAAGATCCAAGCGGCACTCGGAGATCTTGGAGGGCAGGAGGTTCATTTAATGCCGGCAGGCTCAGAGGAGAGTGGCCTCCAAAGGTCTGAGCCCCAAGCACAAACAAAGGAGGCAATTTATACACTTTTACTTTGGCATACTTGGCACTTTTGGCGTGTGGGCGAAGCGGGGCAGGGAGAACCCAGATTGGTGCGCGTGGGAAGCACAGCAGGGAGAACCCTGAGGAGCCCGGGGGCAAGGACTGGGGCTCTCTCGCTGGCTCGGTTGGCCATGTTAGGACACAGATTTTCCTTACCATTACCCCCTTTGATACCCCTTTAAACACCTAGTTTAGAGGGCATCATTCTGTTTGACTCTGAGGGTTGACTGCAAGGCTTGGGGCGAACACGGACTTCATCATAAACTTAACAGCATGCCAGGTAGCAGAAGACCAGGACTGACTGGGGTCAGGAAAACCATGGTGAAATGTGCTCAAGAGTAGACAGCAGAGGGCCAGTAAAAGTGGGGTCGGCCGTCCATTTATTAATTTGAATGGGGAGAAACCTGATGTCCCGGGCATGCAGCGAGCACGCAGGAGAGCTGGGGTAGCAGATCCAGCCATGGAAGTTAGTCTCCTGACAAAACTTTGCTAAGGTTCCCTTTCATTCGCTCTACTTACTGTTCAGAGACCCCTTCTCCTCTTGCCTTGGGTTCACTCGGAGGCTAGTGTGTCAGGGCAGGAGAGGGATGGGGCCATCAGGCAGATAAAGGAACTCATGTCGGACCCTGTGGCCCCCGAGGTCACACTGGCGAGCCTGGCAAGAGGGCTGTTGTATCACCCGTGTCCTGGTGGCCCCAAGGACGGTCGCAGTCCTTTTGCTGAAAGGGGCCACTTTCTGGGGAGGTGACAGCAGAGTGCTTGGCCCCAGTATCAACCATAAAATTCACTGGTTGGTCCCCCACCTTCATTCTGACCGTGGGCTCATGGGGGCCAAGGAGGAAAGAGCCCGTCCCCCTCAGTCTGAGTCCGTTCCCGCAAGGCCGATGAGGTGCTCCTCTCGGAGTTCTTCCTTGTGACGGCTGGGCATTCGTTTTTCCAATGCCCTTTCTCTTTACAGTGGGCACATTGCTCCCTTGCCAAGGGGCTTCTGGGCTTCCCCCCTTTTGGTGGTTGGGGTCTCCCTGTCTTTGTGTTGTCCTTTTCTCTCAGGGTGGCAGCGAGGAAGCTGACTTTCTTTTTCATCTTTTTGTCAGCTTCTGGTTCGGCTGCGACCTCCCTGCTCATGTAG
Source organism: Zalophus californianus (assembly GCF_009762305.2). NCBI lineage: Eukaryota > Metazoa > Chordata > Mammalia > Carnivora > Otariidae > Zalophus > Zalophus californianus. The sequence continues at coordinate 22,419,466 of NC_045598.1, forward strand.
ACCTTATTGGCAATCTTTATTAGTTGGGTGATGTTCATCCCGGCAAAACCCTCTAGTTTCTGAAGTTTTTTTCTGATGTCTGGGGCAGCCCGAGCCACGAAGGAGGTGTTTACCATCTGTTGGCTTTCTTGTGCCTCGGGGTCTTAGCTCCTACCCAGATTCCCTGGAGGAGGCCTCCTGGTACCAGCGGTTGTGGGCCTGTCCCTCGGTTGTGGTGAAGCCCCATGCTGGGCACTCTTCAGGTGCGGCCGTATTAGCCCAGGCAGCAGGGTCGAAGCCTCCCGCTGGTGCGTGCTCTTCCAGGTACTGCCGTGCTCCTTTCGTTATTCTCCTCCTTTCCTCTGTGTTAAACAGGGTGCGGAGTAACTGTTGGCAGTCTTCCCGGGTTGGTCGATGAGTCTGGAAGAGGGATTCTATGAGGTCTACCATGGCCTGTGGTTTCTCAGAGTAGGATGGGATGTTATGTTTCATGGAGCGGCTGGGTTGGACCGTCCCGTCTTCAACGCACCTCTTGGGTTCCCACGTCTCTTGTACTTGCATTTGGAGGGCGCTTGCGCCTGGCCTGGGGTGCAGCCTGGCTGCTGGTCCTGGAGAAAGTGGATCCTTTGGGCCTGGGGGTGCCGGTGAAACCGATGGCGGCAGAGTGGGTAGGGTGGGGCATGTTTGGTTTGTCCTCGGGATCTCTGGCTAGGATTTGTGGAGACTGAGGCTTTTGCTGATTTTCTTTAGGTCGCTTGGATGAGGCGATTAAGACCCTGGCCTGTCCCTGCCTATTTCACGCAAACTGCACCCAGCGGGGAAGGGTCTGAGCAACTCCTAGCCAGGAGTCAATGTATGGAAACTGGTCAGGGTGTCCTGGTTCTCCTGTTACGACTCGCCATACTCGATGAATCGTTGGGACATCCAGTGTCCCTTCTGAAGGCCACCCGACATCAAAGGTGGGCCATTCCAATTCACATAGGGTTCTCAACTTGCTGGGGTTCATCCTGACTCCATGGTCTCCCAAAAACCCCTTTCCTTTAACTTTGGGGCCGGTAAGTGATATGGAGTCTCCAGGTGATGTTGAGAGATTTGGTCAAGACCTGTACAATGTCTGCCACAAATGCGGGTCCATTGTCACTATGGACTGTTAATGGCATGTGGCAATGGGGCACGATCTCCCACAAGAGGACTTAAGCTACTTCCCGGCTTTGCTCCATCCTGGTTGGGAAGGCTTTGACCCACCCAGAGGATGTGCTTACTATTACTAGGAGATATTTGAACCCCCTGCTCAGCTGCACATCTGTGAAGTCTACCTCTAGATCTTCGAAGAGGGGTGCTCCCATCCTCCAGACACTTGGTGGGGACTGTGGTGCAGACCGAGCATTATTTTTCATTCACTCGTTGCTCGGCATGGTGCCGGCAGCTGACTGATGTAGTCGTGCTTCTTGAGAAGGGCTCTAAGGCAGTTTCTCCCAGATGAGTGAGTCGGTGGTGTTCCTTGACTAGGAACAGCCCTCCAGTTGCTGTTGGAACAAAGATGCACCTGTCTGGCATCATCCACCATCCCTTTTCAGTCAGGGTGGCTCCCTCGGCCATGGCCCATTCCTTTTCCTTTTTAGTGTAACTGGGTGGAGGGACTTCTTCCAGGGGTGTGAGGGCCATGGTGAGGGAAGGGGCTCTGTCCATGTCCTCACTGGCTGTGGTCTTGGCTGCCTCATCTGCCAGATGATTTCCCTGTACAATGGGGTTGTCTCCTTTCTGGTGTCCCTTATAGTGAAGGATTGCTACTTCTTTTGGAAGCCAGACAGCTTCGAGGAGTCTCAGTATCTCCTCCTTGTTCTTGATAACTTTTCCTGCTGCAGTTAGGAGGCCCCTTTCCTTGTAGATGCTCCATGTATATGTACAGTAGCAAAGGCATATGGAGAGTCAGTACAGATGTTGACTCGCTTGCCTTCACCGAGGGTGAGGGCTCAGACTAAGGCATATAATTCAGCCCGTTGAGCTGACCATCCAGCTGGTAATGCCTTAGCTTCTAGGACTTCAGTGGTTGTGGTTACTGCATAACCCGCTTTCCAGGCACCCTCTTGTAGGTACTGTTTTGAGGGTGACCCACGGGTTTTCGCAGAGGAGCCCTTGGTATTGTGCTAGTCAAGAGTTGGAAAGGAAGCAGTGTCCCTGTGTGTTCATGAGGGACACAACTGCATGAGGGACCTTGACTTAAGTTCTTCCTCCAGGGTAAGTTTGCCTCCTCGATGAGTAGGGCTGTGGCTGCCAGCGCCCTGAGGCACGGGGGCCATCCCGCTGCCACGGGGTCCAGCTTCTTTGACAGGTAAGCAACTGGCCGTTGCCAGGGTCCAACAGTCTGGGTGAGTGCCCCGAGGGCTATTTTTTCCTTTTCAGTCCAGGCAGGGGGTTCTCGATCTGGTCCCCCTAAGAGAGCATAAAGGGGTCTTGCTGTTCCCGAGAACCCAGGGATCCAGATGCGGCAGAATCCTGCAGCCCCCCAGGAATTCTCGTAGGCCCCTTTTCGTCTGGGGCTGTGGCAGGGAGATGATGACCCTTTTCCTCTCTGGCCCTGGTTCTCTTTTCCCCTGGGTGAGGAGGAAACCCGACCTGTTGTTGGCAGAGAAAATCAGCCCTGCTGTTGGCAGATTTGTGCCTTCTCCCATGAGGCTCGGTATCCCGAGTCTGACAGTTTTTTTCTGAGCCACTTAGGTGTCCCCGGGGGTTGCTTTTTAAATACTAGCTTCTGGGATATTCCCCCATCCCACCCATTTTGATTCAGTGGGTTTACATCGGCCGGATAGTATCACACCCAGTGCTCATCACAACACGTGCCCTCCGTAATACCCATCACCTGGCTACCCCATCCCCCCAAATAGTGCCTTTTTTACAAGGTCCTCCCAGGTGACTCTTATAAAGGAGGTTTGGAAACAATGTCTAAGCCTTGCTGTTCAGAGTGCGCCCAGTGGACGAGCAGGATCTGTATCGCCTGGGGTATCTTGTTTAAATCGCCAATGTCAGCCCTACCCCAGACAGACAACCGGAATCTGCCTTTGAACAGTGTAGTAGCTTGGTTTTTGATCTGACCTCTTCTCCGTTTTCATTTTAGTAGCGTTCCTGCACCGACTTCCTTGCCCCGGTCCTCTCCAGAAGAGACCTGAGACCTGTCCCATCCCTGGGGTAGCTCGCCCCAGCCTCCCACCACCCAGAGACGACAGGGAAAGGTGCTTTGTGAAGCTAAAGAACCTAAACAGCTGGAGATCTTGTCTTGTTAGAGAAGGCCGACTTGACTCCCAGGTCCTCCGACCTCTGCAAATTCCAGACCCCCAGGCCTGTCAGATGCCCGTCTGGCCGTGTCCTGAAGGAGCTTAGATGAGGCTGAGCTGTAGCGGTCTCAGCATTGTGACTTACGACTGGAAACTATTCCGATGCCGCCGTAGGCCGTATGCTGTTCACCACGGAATCGCAGATGGGCCCACTCAGACTCTGTAGGCTTCCGGGGATCTTCAGGTTGCCCGCCCGTGCAGTCACAGAATCAGTCCACTTGAGCAAGCCAGGCCGGACTGCACACTCACTCACACATTCACACTCCAGAAGTTATTACATTCCCTCCCTGGGAATCCCTACCTGTGAGACCGCTAAGAGGTCTCTGGGAGGTGATCAGGCTCCCCTTCCACCCCAATGGGGGTGGGTGTGTCTGGGTCCTGGGGCCCCAGGCCTTACGGGAATCCGACGTCGGGACCAGGTCCTCACCTGCCAAGTCTCCTCGAGTCCGGCGGGAACAGCAGAGCGGGGCCAGCCCTAGGCAACTGGGGCGGGAGACTGCCGAAAATAAGCCAGGGCACGCCTTCTCCATTACGATCCCTCCTTCTGTCACCGCCCCAAACCGGTGGCAACAATGGGCCAGCGCGGTTGGGTTTCCCTGTCAGGGAACCAAATGTTACGGAACCTGGACTGGATCACCCGACGGAAGAACCAAGCGGCACCTGGACATTTTGGAGGACAGGAGGTTTATTTAACGAAGGCAGGCTCAGAGGAGAGTGGTCTCCAAATGTCTGAGCCCTGAGCACAAACAAAGGGGCAATTTGTACTTCTACTTCTGCATACTTGGCACTTTTGGCGTGTGCACGAAGCAGAGCAGGGAGAAGAACCCGGAAGAGCCCCGGGGCCAGGACTGGGACTCTCTCGCTGGCTCTGTCGGCCATCTTAGGACACAGATTTTCCTTATCATATGAATCAAGGAGTTTGTTGTTGTTTTGCTTATGGACATCCAAGTGTTTCAGCATCATTGTTGAAAATATCATCCTCTTCCCACTGAATTGCCTTTGTCCTTGTGTCAAAAATCCGTTGTCCCTTATCTATGAGCCGACGTCTAGATGTCTCTGTCACTGGAAAATTTGTCTATCCACCAACACATTACCTTATTTTCTGAAACTTGACAGTAAGTCTTCAGGTCAGGTAGTGTTGGTCCTCTATTTTTTTCTTCTTTTGGCTCTTCCAGGTCCTTTGCATGTCTATATGATTTTTAGAATCAATTTGCCAATTTCTATTTAAAAAGGCTGTTGGGATTTCACCGGTGATTGCATTGAATCTATTAATCAGTTTGAGGAGAATTGATATCTTCCAACCACAAATATGGAGCTCCTCCCCATTTACCTAGGTCCCCCTCAATTTCTGTCAGCAGTGTTTGGGAGTTTTCAGAGTTTGTGTTCATCACATCTCTTGTCAGACTTATCCCCAAGTATTTCATGGTTTCTATTCTATTGTAAATGGTGTTTTAAAATTCTTATTTCTGGTTTTCATTGCTGGTCTATAGAAATGCAATTGATGTACATGTATTGGCGTTTTATTTTACAACCTTGCTAAATTCACTTATTTGGTTCTAGCAGCTTTTATTGTAGATCCCATTATATTTTCTACAAAGGTAATCATGACATCTATGAATAAAAACAGTTTTACTTCTTCCTTTCCACGCTTTGCCTTTATTTCTTCTCTTGCCTTATTGTACCAGCTAGAACCTCCCATAAAAATTTGTATAGAAGAGGTGAGGACAGGTATTTTGGCCTTGTTCCTGATCTTAATAATATTTCACTATTAAGAATGATGTTAACTGTAGGTGTATCATAAATGCTCTTGGTCAGGTTGATGAAGCTCCCTTATGTTCCTAGTTTGCTGGTCACTCATATAATTAATATCAGATTTTGTCAAATTTATTTTTGGCAGCTATTGTGATGATTATATGGTTTTTCTTTTTTGGTTATTTTATGGTGAATTATGTTGGCTGACTTTCCAATGCTAAACTAACCTTGCATTCCTAGGATAAACCGCACTTGATCATGATGCATTATTATTACTACTATTCTGTATTGTTGGATTTGATATGTCAAAATTTTGTTATAAAATTTTGCGTCTATGCTCACGAGGGACTTTCCTTTCCTGTAATGTCTTTGTCAGGTTTTGTTATCAGGGTGATATCAGCTTTACAGAATGAGCTGGGAAGGGCTCTCTCCTCTTCTATTTTCTCGAAGAGTTTGTGTATAAATTGATACCATTTCTTCCTCAAACAGGAAGTTCTTAAGTGAAACCATTTGGGACTGTAGTTTCTGTGTGTGTGTGTGAAGGGGGAAAGGTATTAATGAGAAATTCAAGTTTTAAAGTACCTGGAATGTCTTTTTCTTCTTGATTGGACTTTGGTAGCTGATGTCTTTCAGGGAGTTTGCTCACTTCCTCTAACCTGTCCAAATTATTGACATAAAGGTGTTCACTATCCTTTTCACTTGTTCTGAATCTGTATGATGTCATGTTCTCAACCTGATATTAGTACTTTTTGTCTTCTCTTTCTTTTTCTGGACCATTTGTCTTGAGGTTAATCAATTTTATTAATTTTCTTGAAGCAGCTTTTGGTTTTGATTTCCTGTCTTGGTTTTCTGATTTCTATTTTGTAGATTTCTGCTCTGTTTCTTATTACTTCCTTTCTTCTGCTGAGTTTGGGTCTAATTGCTTTTTTAAAGTTTCTTAATATAGAAACTAAAGTCATTAATTTGAAATCTCTTTTCTTTCAAATAAAGATGTGTGGTGCTACAGTTTCCCTCTTGTTAGTATCCATCCCACGAATTTTTAATATGTTGTGTTTTCATTTTCATTCACTTTAACGTGCTTTTAAATTTCCCTGACAATTCCTTCTTTGACCCATGGGTTATGTAGAAGTATGTGATCTAATTTCCAAATATTTGGGAACTTCATAAGAACCCGTCCAACGATTTTCCAGAGTGGCTGTCCTATTTTGCATTTTCACTAGCAATGAACAAAAGTTCTGGTTCATCTGCTTCCTTGCTAGCATTGGTCTTTTATCTTAGCCATTCTAATGGGCATGTGATGGTGTCTCACTGTAGTTTTAATTTGCATGCTTCTATAGCTAATCATGTTGAACATCTCTCCATGCACCTATTTGCCATCTCTCTCTGCCCTTTGATAAAATGTGTCTTCATGTCTTCTGTCCATTTTTAATTAGATTGTGTGTTTCATTGTTGAGTTTAGAGAGTTCTTTATATATTTTAGACACCATCCTCCGTTGGATAAGTGGTTTGCAAATATCGTCCCTTGTTTTGTAGCTGGTCTTGTCATCCTCTTAATGAAGTATTTGAAAGAGCAAAAGGTTTTAATTTTGATGAAGTCCAATTTATCAGTTTTGCCTTTTATGGATTGTGCTTTTGGTGTCATTTGTAAGAACTCTTTATCTAAACCCAGATCATGAATATTTTATCCAAAAAAAAATGTTAGTTTTACATTTTGTTTCCTATATTTATCTGTGATCTATACCCATTTTGAGTTAATCTTGATGTTTACGTCAAGGTGTTCTTTGTGTGTGTGTTTTTTTTTTTTTATTTTACGTTATGTTAGGATGTTATTTACTTATTTATTTGGGGAGAGGATATGGATGACCAATTGTTACAGCACCATTTGTTGAAAAGGCACCTTCCTCCATTGAAGTACTTTTGTATTTTTGTCAAATATGAAATGGTTGTATTTGTGTAAGCTTATTTCTAAGCTATTTTGTTCCACTGATTTATATATCTGTCTCTTGCCATACCATATTGTCTTGGTTGCTGTAGCTTTATAGTCTTAAAATCAAGATGTGTGATTCCTTCAGCTTTGTTCTTCATTTTCAAAGTTGTTTATTCAGTTTATTTGCCTTTTCATATATATTTTAGAGTCAACTTCTCTATATACACTAGAAAATTCTGCTTGGATTTTGATTAGTAGTAGATTAAGTTAACAGATCACGTTGGGGTATATTGACCTCTTTACTCTATTGAGTTTTCCGATCCATGAACATGGTATATCTTTCCATTTATTTAGGTCTTTTAAAAATTTCTTTCGACAGCATTTTGTTGTTTTTGGCATACAGATACTGTACATTTATTAGATTTGTACTTAAGTATTGCAGTTTTCTTGGGGCTATTGTAAATGGTACTGTGTTTTCAAAGACATTTTCACTGAATATAGAATGATAGATTTACCATTTGTGTGTGTATGTGTGTGTTTCAATTACCTCTTAAAGAAACTTAAATAATAAAAAAATCTTACATTTCTGGTGCTCTTTATTTCTTTGTGTAGATCCATATTTCTAACTGATATCATCTTCCTTCTGCCTGAAGGACTATCTTTAATGTTTCTTGTACTGAAGATTTTATATGTCTGAAAAAGTTTTTATTTCACCTTCATTTTGAAAGACATTTTCACTGGTTAAAGAATTATAGGTTCACAGATTATTTTTGCCTTTTGATACCTAAAGGATATTCCTCACTGTCTTGCTCTCATCATTTCTGAAGAGAAATCCAGTGTCATTGTTATCTTTGTTTCTTTGTCCTTAAATTTCTTTCTTTCTTTTTTTTTTTCTGCTGGCTTTTAAGACCTCTTTATCACTGGCTTTGAGAAATTTGATTCTGGTGTGTCTCAGTCTGTTTTTCTTCTTGTTTCTTGTGTTTGGCATCCACTGAGATTCTTGTATCTCTGCATTTAAAGATTTTATCAAATTTAGAAAAATTATTTCTTCAAGTATTTTTCTGACCTCACTCCCTTTCTTTTTCCTCTTCTGGGAACTCAGATTACATCAATATCAGTTTCCTTGAAGTTGTCTCACAGTTCACGGATGCTCTTTTTATTTTTATAAAATTTTTTCTTTGTGTTTCTTTTTGGATAGTTTGCATTGCTATGCCTTCAAGTCCACCACTCTTTTCTTTGGCAATTTAATCTACTAATCCCATCTGGTAAACTTTTCATCTCAGACATTATAGTTTTCATCTGTAAATTTTGATGTGGCTCTTGTAAAATATATTTTTCCATGTCTTTACATAACTTTTTAAACATATAGAATACAGTGATAATAACTGTTTTAATGCCCTTGTCTGCAAATTCTAAAATTTCTGTCAGTTCAGGGTTGGTTTTAATTACTCAATTTTCTCCTCATTATAGGTCATATACTCCTGCTTTTTACGCCTGGTAATCTTTAATTGGGTACCAGACATTCTTAATTTCCTTTGTAAGATAGTGGATATTTTTGTATCCTTATACATATTCTTGAGTTTTGTTCTGGGACCTACTTAAATTGCCTAGAAACAATCTGATTCTTTTGGGTCTTGCTTTTAAGCATTGTTTGGTGGGAGCAGAGCAGAGCTTAGGATTAATTTCCCCCACCACTGAGGCAAGACTCGTCTGAGTTCTCTAGCCAGTGCTCTGTGAGTCAGGCTCTTTTCCATTCTAGATGGTGGGAGCAGCACCCTTCCCAGCCCGGTGTGAGTACTGGGCATGGTTCCCTCCAATCCTCTTGGATGATTCTTTCCCAAGACTTAAGAGCTCTCTGTACACATATATGCTGATTATACTAGGCTGAACACTCGAGGAGGACCCTCTGCACGTTCCAGGGCTCTGTGCAGCTCTCCACAGTAGTCTGTCCTGTGAGTTTTAGTTGCTTTGTTCTCCTCAGACTCACAATTCAGGGTGTTCACAGCTCCACCTGAGTTCACCCTCCCTGTGCTGGAAACTCTCCCACATACGCTGGAGCAAACATGGGCTCACCTCATTCATTTCCTGTCTCTCAGGGATCATTGTTCCTCATTGTCTGAAGTTCAGTGTCTTGAAAGCTCTTATTTCATATTTTTGTTTATTTGGTTAGACACTGTTACTTCAGACAGGAAGGTTAGGTCCAGACCCTGTTACTGCAGCCTGGCTGGACATGGAAGTCTGGCATGTGGGTTTTCCTGCTGCCATAGATGGGTAAGGCAGACAGCTCCTTCCTCTCGAGGACCGAGCAGAGTAAACACCTCAAACCTCAGTTAGTTTCTGGCCCAGACCGGAGTTTGCCTGAGGAGGGTAAATGCAACACGGAGAGCCTGTTCCTGCAAGTCTGCCCACCTTGGGCCCTTCACAGGAATGCGGTTCAAAGGAATGCATTTCATCCTTAATAGCACATCTCCCCAAGTCTCAGAGGCTGTGGATTTAGAGGTCTATCACCAATCTAATAATAATTTTTTATTATTATAAACAAAGAGACATGAATACTTTAAATATACTTTTCTGCTCTCAGACACATTCCACTTTTCGGAAAAATAATAATAATAATAATAAACAACTTGAAGGAAGTGCAAAATTAACAGCTAATGTGTTTGGAGTGTCCAGTATATGCCAGGCCCCAGCTCAGGGCTTTGCAGGCATGACCTCATTGAAGACTCCCATGGGGACTGTGATGTGGGCACTGTTTTGGTGGTCATTTTACAGATGAGTAAACTGAGACTCAGAGTGGTTGGGTTTTGTGCCCACGCTCACCCAGCTGCTAAGTGACACAGCTAGGACTAGAACCTGGGTCTGTCGGGTTCCCCTGAAGCCCAAGCACCCAGACACTGGCCCGTGTGGCCCCTCGGTCAGCGCGTGCCCAGGTGCAGAGCTGAGACCCCAGAGCGGCAGTGGGTCCCCCTGGAGTGCAGGTGAGCTCCTTGCTCTTGCACTAGCCCTCTCCAGGCAAGCACACTCTGGACTTGAGCTGCTGGGCCACAGGCTCCCCAGCATGGGCCGTCCTGTGTGGAAGCTTATGTCTCTGCATTTGACAGATTGCTGGAAGAATTGGAGAATGCAAAGAAAACATTATTTAATTTCTGAAAAATGACATTTTAGTGTTGTCTTCTTTTTCCTTTAGATGAAACCGTGCCTCTCTGAAATGTCGTGGTTGGTTGTTTTTCTTATTTCAAATGCTGTGTTGTTTGTAACTATTAGGAGACCCTGCCCTGCGGTGGGTTAGAGGAGCCTGGGGTCTTTAGGCGCCCCCTCCCCGCCCCATTCTCTGGGCCCCCAGTCAGGCAGACAGGGCTCTGCTGGGGCACTGAGCGAGTCAGCGGCAGGTGGCACCTGCACTTGCTGGCGGGGCTGCCCAGGGAAAGGAAAGGAGCACTGGCCTCTGGTGGGAGCGGGGGCTGAGCGCCTGGCGGGATGCTTCCAGCACTTCTGTGAACCTCCCCTTGTGCCAGGCCTTTGTAATGCTGAGTCACTTTGTTCTTCCACCCACTCTGCGAGGGAGGGGCTATGATTCTCCCTGCTTCACCGATGGGGAAACTGAGGTGCCATTTCCTCGCCCAGGGTCGCAAAGCCACAATGAGCAGGCAAGGAGATGGACCCCAGACTGGGCACAGCTGTGGTTCCTGCGGGGAAGGTGAAATCAGGCTTCAGATACTGACCAAGCTGAGATCAGGCCTTGCTGCCTCACCTGTAAAGTGGAGGGCATGACACCTTCCCAGGGGATGGTGATCGGGGAGATCAGCAGAGAGCCCCCGGCTATCCCCCCATGGCCTTGGTGCTCTTGTCTGGTTGGCCTGCTGGGCCCCTGCTGGTCCTCTCAGGAGAAGTGTGTGCGGCTTGAGTTGGCCCCTGGAGAGGCCGGGCCGGGTGGGCCACATGTAGGCAGAGGCAGGACAGGGGGAGGGCAGAGACACCTACATACCCTCCCTCCCGAGACAGGGATCACACCTAACTCAGCGCTGAGGCACACAGACTGTGCTCAACACATGACACTGGGCACGTGCTCAGTGTTTGCTGCATGCCTCAGTCTGTGCGCACTGCTGTAACAAGTTACCACAGGCTGGGTAGTTTGTAAACGGCGGAAATGTAGCTCCCGGTTCTGGAGGCTGACTCAGGGCCCCGCACAATCTGGCCACGAACCTCTTCCAGGTTGCAGCCTGTTGACTTCCCTCTGGCTCCTCACCTGTTGGAGTGAGAAAGCTCTGGGTGGCTTTTAGGAGGGCACTGATCCCATTGATGGGATCCCAAAGGCCCCACCTCCTCACGCCGTCACAGGAGGGGGTTGAGTTTTGACATATGAATTTTGGGAGGACACAAACATTGGCTACATGAACGACTATATGAATGAATATCAGTGTGTTTTTATCAAAGGCTGACGTGGTGGAGCCTTAGCCCGGCTGCCGGCCCGTCCCCAGCCCAGGGCTGGGCCTGCTTCGTGACCGTCACCAGAGCCTGCCAGGGAGCCTCACGCCCACTCTGGGCAGCTGAGGAAGCCTCACTGCTGGTGTCAGGGTTAAAAGCTTGGGTCGGAGCCACCTCCCCCTGGGCGCCATCACTGAGGTGCTGGCCCCTCTCTCTGTCCCCCACAGCACCCCCACCCCCAGCTGGACATTAGACTAATGGGCTGTCCAGAGTTCCTTGCATCTGCACGGTTTTCTGGGCTGGAGTGTGGGCAGAACCAGCGGCCAGGAAGCGGGAGGGCCCCCTTCTACCAAGATCCTCTCTCTTCCCTGCCTGAGATTCTTAGTGCTCACTTCTTGGAAAATAGAAGAGGCTGCTCCAAATTGCACTACTGGGTATTTACCCCAAAGATACAAATGTAGGGATCCGAAGGGGTACGTGCACCCCAATGTTTATAGCAGCAATGTCCACAATAGCCAAACTAGGGAAAGAGCCAAGATGTCCATCGACAGATGAATGGATAAAGAAGAAGTGGTATATATATACAATGGAATATTATGCAGCCATCAAAAGGAATGAGATCTTGCCATTTGCAATGACGTGGACGGAACTGGAGGGTGTTATGCTGAGTGAAATAAGTCAATCAGAGAAAGACATGTATCATATGACCTCACTGATATGAGGAATTCTTAATCTCAGGAAACACACTGAGGGTTGCTGGAGTGGTGGGGGGTGGGAGGGATGGGGTGGCTGGGTGATAGACATTGGGGAGGGTATGTGCTCTGGTGAGCGCTGTGAATTGTGCAAGACTGATGAATCACAGACCTGTACTTCTGAAACAAATAATGCAATGTATGTCAAGGAAAAAAAGGAAGAAGATAGCAGGAGGGGAAGAATGAAGGGGAGTAAGTCGGAGGGGGAGACGAACCATGAGAGACGATGGACTCTGAAAAACAAACTGAGGGTTCTAGAGGGGAGGGGGGTGGGGGGATGGGTCAGCCTGGTGATGGGTATTAAAGAGGGCACGTTCTGCATGGAGCACTGGGTGTTACAGCTGATTTTGAATAAAGACCTGATCAAAGCCAGAAAAAAAAAAAAAAGAAGAGGCTGCTCCGGGGGACCAGGCACCTGCCCCTTCCCCTCCCCCTCCTCAGCCAATCGCTCTGCAGCGAGAGGGTGTTTCAGGGCCTTTCCTGGGTGCAGTTTTGATGGGGGGAGACAGAGAGCACAGGGGCTGGAGTGCTGGGGGAGGCAGAATGTGCCAGAAGGGCAGTAGGACGCGCCAGGGGTCCTCCGCACCCTCCCACGGGGTCCCCAGTATGGCTGCCCTGGTTCATCAGTGCCCTTCTGCACAGATTCACCAAAGGGCTCTGTGGAGGGGCTCCTGACCCCCAGAGATAGCTCCAGCGGGTTCCCTCCTCCCACCCTGGCCCCTGTGTGATCCCTTCTTGCTCTGTACTCCCCATATTCTTGAAGGACATCTCGTCCAGGCATTTCATTGCTCCCCTGGGAAATGAGGCTCAGAGAAGGGCAATGACCTGCCCGAAGTCACACAGCACGTGGGAACAGGCTCAAGATCACAGCCTGGGCCTCCTGACTCTGGCCCGGAACTTTCTGTGATGCCAGTGATCGGGCCTGCTGGGCTGGTGGGCTGCTGGCACTGGGCCACGTGGCCACAGGGACCTGGTGTCGGTGCTGAAAGGTCCTCAGTGCCAAGCGGCTGCTTTTGTCTCGAGTCTGGCTTTTATTTCTCTCTCTGAGTGGTTCCAATTGCAGGATTTTTTTTTATCTTGTTTTTATTCTCTCATCTTTCATTGTGCTTTCTCTCTTGGTAATCCAAAGCTTGCAGGCAGCTAAGTACAACGTGTACATTCAAATGAAATGCAATAAAAAATAATCGAACGTGTTTCTTTCATGTCTGAGCAGCGGATTAATTCTCTGGCACATCCTATTTCCTCTTCGCTCCCTCTGCTTTTTGTCTGAGATTTTTCCACCCCTTCCGAGAATCTCCAGGATTTGAATGACCCCATGGTCCCTGCTCACTGGAGAGACACAGATGGTCCTAACTTTAAACCCGAGTCCCTGTGATTAATAGATGATGCTCCCCGGGCAGAGGAGAGGGACCTGCAGGTGCCATGTGGGCCTGGGAGGGCTGCCAGCCCCAGGCAGGGAGAGGACGAGTCTCCGCCGATGATGAGCATGGAGAGTGTCCATGGGCAGGACTGGGGGGTCTCCTGTGGATGCCCCTGTCACATAGGCAGGGACCCTTCTGGGCAGACATATCTGTCCCTGCACACGAACTGGAAAAAGGTAGGTCCTTCTTTGTTGCCCTAGAACTAAGCCTGGATGTTTGTGATCATAACTTTTAGCCAAAGCAGCTGTTGTGGGTCCCCAGTGATGGCGGGATCAGCAGGGATGCTCTGGTCGTGGCCGTGAAGCGTGGGTTCTGCCCAGGAGGACTGCGAGAGGCATCGGATGGAGGCAGCAGGAAGGGGTCTCCTGCCTCAGTTTACTTGCTGCATGACCTTGGCAAGTGTCCCAACCTCCCAAGGCCCACGTCCGCATCTAGAATATGGGTGCACGTCACTGTACTGGACAAGGTGGCAGGAGGATTTACTGAAGCAATGCTGGAGTGGTCAGCACAGTGCCTGGCACACGGTGGGCCCCGAATAAATGGGGGCTCATACTGGTCATCCCTCCCTCCCCATTTCCTTCCCTCCCTCCCTCATCCTTCCAGCCCACTTTGCGAGCTGCTGTGTGCCAGGCTGCATGCCAGGCATTGGGGAGAGAAGAAAACCTCCAGTCACTTCCAGTGGCTCAGCGTCCGGCGGTGACACTGAAACAACCCCTGTCAGGGGACAGAAGCTGGGTTTTCCGGGGATGGAGGAGGGATGGAGAGAGCGGGCACCAAAGGGAACCAGAGAGGGCCTCCTGGAGGAGGTGACCCTTGAGCTGAGCCTTGAAGGGGGCTTGAGTTTCAGGGGAGGGGAGGAGAGGGGACAGCACGGCACAGGCAGCGGAGCCGGAAGCGTGTGGTGGGTTGGGGACCAGGCGCTGTTCTGGGGGCTCCAGCCTTGAACCCCACAGATGACACTCCCTGGCCCGGAGCTCACAGCCCGTGGGGGGCACAGAGGTTCACCAAACACCCGGCAAGCTGCCCTGTGACCAGTGTGCTGAGGACGAGCTTCCCAGGTCTCCACCTTGTCAGGAAGGTGAAGGAGGGCTTCCCTGAGGAGGGGACACCTGCACTGAGATCTGAGGGATGAGGAGCGGAAGCTCTGGGGAGATGAGGAGGAGGTGGGCTCCAGGCCGTGGGGACAGCACGTGCAAAGGTCCTGTGGTGGGAGGGAGGGTGGTGGTGCATTCAGGGCTTGAACGGTGGTCCCTGAAGCTGGGTGGACACTGAGGGGAGCGGAAGAAGCTGGAGGGGGTGAGAGGGGTTGAGGATGACCTCAGGGTTCCTGGTAGAGGTGAAGCCTCCAGTGCAGTCAGTCATGACCTGGGAGCCAGGTTTGGGGAGAAGGTCGTGACCACTAAGGTCATGTCTCTGTGGTCTTTCCCTCTGTCCTTTCAGATGTAACAGGTTTCTTCTTGCCTTTTCTTCCAGTGTCTTCTCTACCCCTCCCCTGCCCCTAAGGGATGTGCCCCTAAGGGATAACCCCTAAGGGATATATCCCTAAGAGAGAGGACCAGAGAGGGAGTGTGGGAGTGTGATTTCCCAAGGCCACACAGCGAGCTTGGGCAGAACTGGAGGCAGCTCCCGGAGCGGGTCCTTCCCTCCACATTGTCACCCGCTGCACCCCAGACATCGCAGCCACGGACGAGGTCCCCGCTCTCCAGACTCTGCCCTGCAGGCCACGGCCCACGGCTCCATCACCCCCTGAATGAATAGCTGAAGACACACTGTGTTTAAGGAGTTGGTTTTTCAAATGGTTCAAAAAGAAGTTGATAAATGGATCCTGTTCTTTCCTGGGAGATTTTAGATTGCCTTTTTCTTTATTACTTTTATTCATCTTTTATGGCTGTCTCTCTGACACACAGATTCCCTGTGTCCTGTGGCGGCCAGAGGTTCCATGAAAACCGCTCCCACAGGGCTGAGGGCACCTGTCTGGAGGTGTCCCCGGGCTGCCCTGCAGGGCTGGTGCCAGGAGCTGCGGCAGCGCGGGGCCCCTTGCCTCGCCCTCTGCAGTCAGCCTTGGGACTCGCCCTCCAGTTGGGGCAGGGGTGAGCTCCCCGTCCCTAGAGGTCCCCAGAACCTGGGCAACGCTTTGCGGGAAAAAGGCTTGGAGCGTGGGACTGGGGTCGTGACCAGGACTCAGCTCTGTGCCCCTCCCCACCCGCCCTTCAGCCCACCCCGAGGAGTCCAAAGTGGAGGCAAAAGAGGGAGTGGTGGGAGAAGGGCGAGAGGCAGAGGGGAAGGGAACTGCAGTTTGCGGTGACGCCAGGGCAGGGCAGGCCTGGGCTTGGCACTGTGGGGCCTGATTCATCCCCTCCAGGTCCATTTCTTCCCCTAGTCCCATGCCAAAGTGAGGCTGTGTTTTCCCCATTTCACTGATGAGGAAACTGAGGCTCAGGGAGGCTAGGCAAGTGGGCAGTGAAGTTGAATTCGAACTCAGGTCCTTCTGACTCTTTCCTGAAGGCCCCATTTGTTTCCAAGAACACAGGCTGCTCTGAATTGAACACTTACATTGTGCCAGGCTCTGAGCGAGGCTCTTCTTCTGCTGTATCTCATTTAACCCACAGAAGGCCTATAGCCAGACACCGGAGGGGCTATGCGGGCTGGTGGGGGGTGAGTGGACAGGTAGGAGGTAGGTGGGTAGGTCGGAGGTGAGCTGGCTGCCGGGAGGTGCCCAGGCAGGAGTCGGGCAGGTTGGGGGGTGGTGAGGAGACAGGTAGGTTTGGGAACAACAAATACATGCTGCACTACAGTCGTGTCATGCACCAGATAATCACAGGATTGATGAAAAACACATTCCTTCCACCCGTGAGGCTGAGCAGACGGGGACCGGGACACACGTTGGAGGCTATGAGTGAAGCTCTCGTCTTCTGTGCATCTGTCCCCATGTCCCTGTGGCTCTGTGGAGCTTCTTTTAGAGCAGCATCAGAAGGTCACATTGGGGACCTTGAAGAATGTGGGGGTTTGGCCCTTCCCCATGGGGCCGTGCACACTCATATACGTGTGCCACGCACGTGTGCCCACGCACGTCTGTGGTGGGGAGGCAGGCGATCGGGCATTTGCAAACATGCTGGTTTTAGAGATGGAGCCACTATGTGTCATCTTGTCACTCCTGAAGACCTAGAGAAATGACAGTGTATGGGTTTGGGTTTGGGGCTGGTAGCTAACACTGAGGAATGCCCCAGGGGCGTTTCTGCAAACTGTGGATCAGGTGTGGGCCCCGGACCCTCTCCCAGGGGTCTGTGGGATGAGGCAGGTAGGGAGGAAACGGTGCCTTCTGGAGATCCTACCGCATGCCAGGCTGTGCCCCGCGGGCTCATGCGTGGGGCTCACGGCACCTGCAGCTCCCACCACAGGCAAATGTCGACCGCAAGTCCATTGTTTCTACAGATAAGGAAGTGGAGGTAATTGGCTAATGCTGACTCTTATATTGGTCTACTCTGATAATCTCTTGAAAGATAGGCTCAAAGGAGGATAGATGTCTTTCCCCTCGACCTCCCAGCGCTCCCTGTGACTGCGAGGCAGGCAGGAGCACGGGGGCTGTGCTGGGCTGGGGCTCCGGCCTCTGCACCTGCGCCCACCACGTTCTGCTGAGTCCTCCCCCATAGGACCTTTCCCAGGCCCCAGAAATACAAGGCAGCAGGAGGAAAAAGAACAACAACAGAAGATTCATCAGTTTTGGCAAAAGAAAAAAAAAAAAACCTTCCCTGGATAACCCACAATTATGTCAAGCGGTTAACAGAATTCTCATGATAGAACGAGTCTTATTTCATACCTTGATTTATGTGCTAGAAAAATGAATTCTGTCAAATCTCCTAAAGCCAAGTGTCAAAGTAAAGCATTTGGGGGGAGACATATCCCTTACTCTGATGGCAAAATTCATTCGATTTGATTCTTTAATCCAGTCTCCCTGCAAAACCTGGAGCTGAAATTTTCAAGCCTGTTCACCCCGCATGTTGGTTCCTCGTTTTCCCGCAGCCTGCTCTTCCGGTGCCTCGGCCTCGGCCTCTTACAGAATAACGCAGCAGAGAAGCGCGGCTGGCGTCATGGTAACCATGGGTTTCTCAGGACAGGTTTAGGGGGACAATGACAGAGCACGAAGCCTGCCTCTCGGCGTCTGCCTGGGGAGAGAGGCGCGCGCCGTCAGAGGTCAGCAGCCCAGGGGAGGCCTGTGCGCGGGGTCGGCGGGGGGATTCACGGACCTGGCGGCTGTGGTCTGTGCAGCAGGGCGGAGAGGCAGGGGGCGTCCGGGAGGATGGCCGTGCCCCACCCCTGCTGGAGCCGGACACTGCTGCTTTTCCTCTACTCCCCGCTCTCCACCCTGCTCCTCTTCCATTCCCTGTCTCCATGTAACTGCCAGAATCTTATTTTGTGTTTGCAAAGCACTTTTAAATCCTTTACATGCATTTAGTAAATTACTGAATTTACTCCTTTCCTCATTCATTCATGGTGTTCAGCTCATGGCGACTGGAACTCACTATGGGCTGTGATCCACGAACAGCTCTCGGGTTCAGATGCAACAAGATACAACATTTACCTTCAGAAATCCAGGGTCTGATATGGGGGACAGAAGTATAGACAAATAGCTGTGACTCTGAGTGTGGGGGGTGGGTTGTGGAGAGACATGAGCTGGGCACATAGTAGGAGCTTCCATCAATAGGAAGTGTTGGGTATCAAGTAATAGAAAATCCAACAACAATGGTTCAAGCAACTCAGACATGTAATGGTCATGAGCAAAAAGTTGTCTGGAGAGAGGCAGTTCCAGGGTTGGTCACATGCTCAGTGATGTCAACAAATCAGGGTCTTTTCCTCCTTCCTGTTTATCATCCTCAGCTATGTTGGCCTTTTTCCTTAGCTTCTTGCCTCGTGGTAGCAAGACGGCTACCACAGCTCCAAACATCATCTCACAGGCCAGCATTCAAGTCTAGAGGAGGAGAGTAGAGTGAGGCAGGAAAATATTTCCCAGGAGCTCTCCCTCCACCAGCAGATTTTCCCTCACACCTCAATGACCGGATCTGGGTCACAGCCCCACTCCTAAAGCCATGTCTGGATTTTAGGGGGTCGGTGTGCCGGGCATGGCTTCACCCCTGGGCTGAGGAGGCCCACCGGGTCTGTTGCTGCAGAAGGACCCCAGGGCTCTGCGAGGGAAGGAAGGAGCGGCGGGCTGCGGGGTGGGTGGCCGCCCGTGTCCACCACCTTCTCCTCAGCGCTGGGACGGAGGGTCCCGGGCGGGGTGGGGTCGGGGCTGGTGGCCAAGCCCAGCCCTGGGGGCCGAAAGCCCTGCACTGAGCCACGGGCCGTGGGATCAGGTCCATAGCACAGCCTCCTCCCCTGTGGAGTGGGGACCACGACAGCACCTGCTGAGGGGGGTCGTGCAGGGGCCAAGGTCGTGCGTGGGGGCACCTGGTGGGAGGGGGTGTTAACAACTGTTAGCTGTGGCTGCGACGAGCCCCGTCTGAGAAGTGGGCCCGTGGTGCCTCCTCTGTGACCGTCCCGGGGGTGACAGAGCAGAAGAGGCGTTCACACGCGTGAGCGCTTCCTCCGTGTGCTGGGCGCCCCTCACTTGTGCTCGCTCACTGACTCCTCCCAGCCACCCGGTGACGAGCCGCCCCGTCCCCATTTTACAGCTGGGGCGCAGGACGGTGACCCCAGGTCAAGTGCGGGCAAACAGATGCCAGCCACGGTGCTCTGAGCCACTGCAGGGCCTGGCGGGGGCCGGCACAGGCAGGTGCACAGGTGACCCCTCCCGGCCCTGCTGTCTGTCACCTGGTCCCAAGCTGGTGGCTGTGCCTGATCCACCTTTTTACCCCAATTTCTGTCCCTCGGGAGCTCAGGGCCCCAGAACCTGCCAGGGGGAGATTTGCCCACCATCTTGCTGCCCTTCTCCCCACAGTAATGAACGGACAGTTCTGTGTCATTGGTGATGGGGACACATGATCATCAAGCTGGTGTCATCACATCTTGGTCGCGAGTTGGCAACTTGCATTCTTGGGGAACAATATGCACTTATGCAGAACATAAGCATATGCTAATGATGGGTAATTATACTCCATATTTATAGATTTACCAAAATATGTAAAACCCCTTCTGACAATCACACCTACAGGCACATCACGATTTAATAACCGCACAGAAGGCTCTTGGCCGGCATTGCAGCGTAAGCTGGGGCACCTTGTGTGGGACGAAACGTGCAGCCCAGCCCTGCTGGGGGGCCTCGCTGTCCCCACTGCTGGCCCCCACTCAGGCCTGCACCCATCGCTGCCCTTCCAGCCTTCCTGGTCCTCCCAGCTTCCCAGAGAGACAGAGTCTGTGGGGGATGGGCCTGGGAGAGACCCTGAGGATCACTGAGAGTGACTGCCCCCTTTTCCAGATGGGGAAACTGAGGCCCATTCACTTAGTCATTGTCCCACCCAACAGTGTGCAGGGTGCCTAACAGGCCCCAGGCTCTGTTCTAGGTGCAGGGGATTCAGCTGCTGTGTGTGTGTGGGGGGCACAGAGGACAATGCCGGGGGGGATGAGCACCGGGGGGGCACAGAGGACAATGCCGGGGGGGATGAGCACCATGAGGAGACCTCACGTGGGTGGGGGAGAGTGTGACAGGAGGGGGACATGAGGGTCCGGGAAGCAGGTGACATCGAGGGAAGCGCTGAAGGAGGTGAGCCAGAGCCAGGCACCCCGGGATATGTGTGCAGAGGCTTGTGGGGTGGGGGACCGAGCCTGCCCAGGGAGGACGTCCTTGTGCCCACTCTTGGGTTCAGCCAACGTTTATGGTCCCGTGCGGGGTACCATGTTGAGGGTGAGGGGAGCACAGAAAAGCAAGGGAGGGTCCCTCTCCAGGGCCTCTTCAGGGGTGGTCAGGGCACCGAAGGGGGGGAGTCCCAGGAGCCGAGAGACGCAGAGGCAGTGCAGGGTGGACCCCGGCTGGTCTGGGTTCAGTCCTGGCGCTGACACTTCCTTCTTTAGCTCCCCAGCCTCAGTTTCCTCATCTATACAATGGGTGGGTGAGGGTGTTCCTAATGTCTTTCCCACAGCAGTGTGGACTCCCTCAATGGACCATGAGCAGCAAGGGCCACACATGGTGGGTGTCTCCTGTTCCTCCCTGCTCTGAAGCCCCTTCTTTTTATGAACTGTGACTCCCGGGGTCACTCATTGTAGTGCCCCCCCCCCCCGGGGGGACTCGGATTGGAGAGGGCACCTTGGGTGTCCAGGCCCCGCTGGATTTCCTCCTGGGATTGGATGCTCAGGCACAGACAGAAGGCTGCTTTCCCTTCCTCCTGTGGCAAAAAACAGAGGCGCCAAAAGCCTGGGTCGTCCTCCCCTTGCACGCACCCAGCCTCACTGCTCTTTAGAAGAAGGAGGTGGACTCATGGGCAGAATCCTGGAATCAGAGCTGGGAAGGGAGGGAGGCCCGATGGTCCCGGCCACCCCTGCATTGCGCAGGTAGCTGCACCAACAAATTCTGGCTCCTGCTTACCTCCGAGCTTCCGTCCTTTGCAGCCAAAATAGATGAAGAGAATATTCCCGGTGAATAAATGGGCGCAGAGTCTTAGCGGCAGCCATTCATGGCACCTGCTTGCTTGCAGACACGGGTGGCGGTGTTTCACCGTCTGAGCCCAGCAGACCACGGGCACTGTCGTCCTTCTGCTCTTTCATCGAGGAGGAAACGGAAGCAGAGGGAGGTGGTACCCGCCCCAGGTCACGGCGGTCTGTTAGTGCCGGAGCGGGGAGTGGGTCGTAGGGCCTGTGCTGAAGGCCCCGCGAGCGCCGGGTGCTCAGTAAGAGCTTGTTGGCTTAGTAAGAGCTTGTTGACTGTCACCGGAGCCCTCCCGCTTCCCTTTGATTCACAACCAAACCATCCAGCGAGCAAGCGGCGCAGCTAGGAGGCCTGGTGGGCGGGGCACGTGGTCCCAGAGATGGAGCCACAGAGATGGAGTCCTGAGGTTAACGGTAGGGGCTGGACTGGCAAGAGATGGGCGAAGGGTGTGCCCGCCGGGGGCCAAGTGGGTAGTGCTTTGGGACACTGGGTGACACCCTGTCCTTTGGGAGGCACATCCCAGGGCTGGCTTTCTTAACTTTCACCTTGAGCCCTGAAGAAGGTAGGGCAGGATCCGTGGCTCTATTTAGGGATGAAGAAAGGACAGCTCAGGGAGGGACACAGATTTAGGGAATGCCCCATATCCAGCTGGGTCAAGATCAGAATTGGAACCCAGGGCTTTAGGTTCAAAGGCCCATTATCTGCCCCAAAATGAGCCCTTTAGTGGGGCTCTAGGGGACTCCCGATTCCTGCCCTGCGCCCCCTCCCCAGGACTCCTACCTGTGCCTGTGTAAGTGTCCGGGGCTCTGACTGCTCCAGAGGCAGGATGCAGGAGGGCTGGTGACAGGGAGCACCTGAGACTAGCTGAGTGAGGACAGAGATGCGGGCAGGGAATGAGGACAGGAAAGATAAGCTGCTTTAGGGAGGAGTGAGGGGCGGCTCCCATCTCTGGGCAGAGAGCACTGTTTTGGGGTGCTGGGGTCCAAGGAGGTAGGAGTGAGGAGCAGGGCGGGGTGTGGCTCCATTTCACTGGAGAGAATTCTGGCACACTGGCCCCAGGCAGTCTCCACCAGAATCATCCGGGAGCTCCCTTCCTGGGCCAGCTCGGGCCGGGGTAGGTCCCCCAGCTGCACCTCTAACACGCCTGCCCGAGGGGCTGCAGCTTGCTCAGGTCTGGAAGCAGGCTCAAGTCTCTAGGCCCATCCTGCTCAGAGATGCCCAAGGGCTCCCTGCAGCCTGCTGGGGGGACCCCAAGTCCTGACAGCTATGCAGCTGCTGCGGGGCCCAGATCGGCCTCAACTCCCCAACTCCACTCACCCCACCATCTCCTCCACTCCCTGAGGCCACCCCTGCCTGGGCGCAATGGAGCAGGGACCGGTGGAGATGAAACAGAAGGTTCCCTTCAGAGCCACTCCGCTCCAGGCCTGTGCCGGCCGGCCCAACATTCACCGTCCTCCCTGAGGTTGGCAGCACCCTGGCCCCACCCCTGTCACGGCTGTTGAACCGGGGGCACAGGGGTCCCAGGGTGAGGATTTCAGCTGTTCTGTCTCTGCCCCGAGCTTCATAGCTCATGCATCTGCTCATGCATTCAGCAGTGTTAACTGTGCCTTGACTCCGAGCCCAGCCCAGCTCTGGGTGTTGAGGCAGCAGCGGGGACAGACCTTCCTTGCTGGCATGGGGCCCGCCAAGGGGGTCACTCCAAAGCCCTTGGTGATTCCCACAGGCAGACAGAGAGGCCCGGAGATTTTAGAGGATTCCTTCTGGCCTGACATTTTGTCTGTCTGCCTGTCTGTCTGTCAGCCCCCTCCCCCACCTATCCATCTCTACCTGCATCCACATCTCTCAGGTACATCGTGGCATCATGCTCTGTGCTGCTCACTCGTCATATTTAGGACCCACCTACTCCATGATGGAAGCCTCCAGTCTCCCGACTTTTAGATGAAGTCAGTGAGTGATCCCAGAGCTGACGAATGCAAAGTAAGACTAAGTCCAGGCCTCTACCCTGTGCCCCGTCTCTCACCACTTCCAGCTCTCAGGGCCCGAGATGCTGCCACGTGGCTCCCCAGGTGCCAGGAACCGGGCATGTCCCATCCTGACGTCTGGCTGCCTTGTTCTGTAACCCTTATGACTGGGACAATGATCTCAAGCTCTGCGTTGATAATCTCCAAGGTTTTTAACATTTCATTACCTAATTTTGCTTAACAGGCTCTGATTCTGACTGCTGTGAGTGCAGCTTTCAGCGAATCTGTGAAAAGACACCGTCCCCAGGCTGCACGGCCAGTCCCCGAACCTGAGCCCTCCCGCTTCCCTTTGATTCACAACCAAACCATCTTCAGCTGCTCCTTTCTCCAGGGCCCACTTCAGACGCTCTGAGTTTATGGCTGTCACAAGATGTTATTAGCCATGATAATGGCAACTAGAACAATTAGGCCGGGCCATAAACTAGCTCTGGATTTAGGACTGACAGTGAGTTTCTTGAGCCTGGGTGGCCTCCATCCACCTGACGGCCTCCACAGTGACAGTGACGCTGTCCCTCTGGAGCAGTGCTGCCCTGTGTCACGGGGTCCCCTGCAGGGAGCACCCCCCACCCCAGAGCTGGGGTTTGCTGGCTGTTTGGGTTCCAGGCTCCCCCTCCCTTTCCTTCTCTCAGCCTCCTGCTCTCTCCCCTCCCTGCTCTCAGTAACGGTCTCTGGGGCCTCTCGCATTCAGATTCCAAACCCCAACAGTGGAGGCTCAGTCTCTGTTAATGGTCCTGAGCCCCAGGCACGGGTGGAGGGGGGCAGTGTGGCCCACCAGTTAACCAGCTCTGGGCTCTGCCACTACCTCACTGTGAGATGGAAGGCAAGTTACTTAACCTCTCTGAGCCTTCCTTCATTTTCCCCTCTGTAAAATGGGCACAGTTACACTGATTATATCTGGTTGTTGTAAGAATTTGACAAAGTAGCTGGAGGCAGATGCCTAGGCTCACATGACACCTGCAGGCAGCATTTAGGGGCACTCTGGGAGAACCCAGGGGCTCTCCATGCTTCGGATCTTCATCTGTAACACAGGGACTATGACAGCCCGGCATGCAGGATGCTGTGGGGACCCCATGCCTTAACGTGCACTAAATGTCTGTGCACATTAATTGGCATTGTTACCACAATTATCATCAGCATTATTCAGCTGGTAGGCAAACGCCCCCGTGCTCTTTGGGCACAAAGCCCCTGGCACAGGGCCCGGGCATAGTAAAGATTGACACTCAATGAGCAGGAAGAACAGGGACTTGGGAGCTGACAGTCCACATTCAAGGCTCAGCTCCACCACTTCTGAGCTGTGTGACTTTGGATGAGTTTCTAAACCTCTCTGAGCTTCCCTATCTTCATCTGTAAAATGGGCGATAGCAACAGTGTCTCCTTTGTAGGACTGTTGAAGTAATTAAGTGGATTAATGCACATAAAGCGCTCAGCAGAGTGCCTGGTACACAGTGTTAGCTCTCAGCATTCCAGGTCCCGAGGGAGTGCGGGCACTCAGCGGCCCCTGAAGATCTCCCTTCCCGAGACCGCTGCACTGACAGCTGAGAGACCCAGGCCTGGAGACATTAGATTAAACGTTTGGGAATGAGACTGTCTACGGCTGTGCTAAATTATGCAGGGCGGACAATTAGAGAACGAGAGGCTCTATAATAAGGGGCCCACTGGGCGGGACAGAGGCTCCGTGCGTAGGAGCCAGAGGTGAGGGAGAGGCGCCCGCTGCCCGGGGCAGGGCTGGCCTCCGCTGTGTCCTCCTTAATGACAAT